>NC_142515.1:103288750-104626666 GCF_057876585.1 Rhinolophus sinicus | reverse complement strand
ACTGAGAACATAAACAGTTGATGAACACATAGTTTGTATGTTATGTATTATATACTGTTCTTAAAGTAAGCTAGAGAAAAAAAATGTTAAGAAAATCATAAGGAAGACAAAATGCATTTACAGTATTTATTGAAAAAACATCCACATATAAGTAGACCTGCGCAGTTCAAACCCATGTTACTCAAGAGTCACCTAGATAATGCATGGACCATATTGCTGTTATTTAATTCTATAAACCATAAGAATTGCATTTTGAAGTGGAGTTTAATTTCTAGTTGTACATTTGCCTTCTTACGTATTGTAGAAATTACCTCTCTCACTATCCATTGTTTAGAGTAGTGAGTATCATTTATTTTCACTTGTGGAAAACATGAACCAAATTTGCCTAAGCCTTAGCCTTCAAATTCCTTTCGTTTTATGGTCCAGCAAGCCGCATGGTATTAGTACAAGCCGCATCATTCACAAGTGGCTTATCTATGTATTTATAATTGCTTAACACTATGTGCTGGGAGGCATAAAGGGATTGTATATGTTACTTTCACTCTGAATAAAGTGGAATAGGAAAACATCAGTTAAATAAATTGAATTGATACTTTGTATTTTTGGAACAAGGCAAGCTAGCTTAACTTTAAAACAAATTGTGTTTGGTCGTTCCATAATTCTCTACCACCAGCCTATTAACATGTGTTTATGTTTTCCCCTCTCTGTTTTCTATTCGCAATTCTTCCTACCTTCACCCTTTTCATTCCTCTAATTTTTCTTCTTTTTAACTTCAACAATCTGGGTTGCAGGGGAAAAAAACCTGGCGCTTAATCAAGAACATGATCTCATTGCTTTCAATGGCTTAGAAAAGAAACATTTTAAAGCAGTTGAAAGATTTCACTTTGGAAAGTAGGTACTGCATAACTAAGTGTGTTGGTTCCCAGCAGAGCCTTGAGTAACCCCTTTCCAGCCATCCTCATGTTTTTTTCTCTTCTACTTCCTGTTCAGTGAGCAATATCCTAAGTTTTTCTTTTTTTTTTTTTAAATCCAGTAAGACTTTCCTTTTGGCTCTCTTGCCAGAGTATTGTTTTCTTTCATACCTAATACATTTATATTTTTATGGTATAATTGTTTCTAGACTTCGTCACCCATGTAGAGATGGAGTATAATGTTCAGCTCCCTTCTGCTTACACAAATCCCCAGCCCTTTTCTGAGTTTTCTTTAAGTATTTCTGGGAGTTCTTAGGTGGAATGTTGACATGTATTTAGGAACATGTCAACTGAAGTGACTCTTCTTTTCTTTCAGCCTCCTTGGGAAATCCACCCCCTCAAGCCAGCCCAGTATGGTGCCTTATCACTGCCACTGTGCTGGGTCCTCGGTGAGGGCCGGTAGCCATGCTGAGAACGCTGTCTTGAGTGCTTTCAAAGCTGCCAGCCTTTAGGAGATGCGGGGCTGAATTAGAGGGCAGCCCCCACACCCCATCTCCGCACCACACTTTTGCTTCAAGGCCCAGAGCTTCAGAATTTGTGCTTGCAGTCTCCCAGTCTCTCTTGTAAAGGTTTCTTATCTTTCAGATCTCCCCTTTTACTCCTTCTGGGCTCAAAACCAGTTCAGAGAGCTAGATGGAAAAAGACACCATGTCATTTCTTCCATTGTCCTTATTTCATCTTCCTCTCCTGCTCACCCCCTCAGCCTCCTTTGGGATCCTGCTGAAATTTCCATCATCTGTGAACTAAAAGGCAGAATACCATATATGTGGAGGGAGGTCACTGGCTCACTAGTTCTGATAGTGGCTGAATTTCTAATCATAGATGGAATCAGTTCAGCCAACCTGTTACATTTTTAAAAACTGATTTTTTAAAATATGTACCTATTTGCCTGCTGCAAAATTCAAAAGATACAAAAATATGTCCAGTGAAGTTTCCTAGCACCTCCATCCCTCCATTATCAAGCAAGATCCCCTCCCTGATGGAGGAATCAGCATTATCAGTTTCTTCTGGATCCTTCCAGAAATACTTAATGCATGTATAACCAAATAAATGCATAGTTACTTATATATTCTTCCACACTCTCCTTCCTCATCCTCTTTCCTTCCCCTCCACAACCCCTCACAAATGATATATATGCTCTGCTCTTCCTTGTTCTTTTCACTTGGAGACTGTTTCATTTTAGCACATAAGGAATTTCCTTATTTTTATGGCTGCGTTGTATGGTTATACTGTAACTTACTTATCTAGTCCCCTAATGGTGGACATTTTGGTTGCTTCTAATATTTTTCTATAACAACGTTGCAAGGAATAACATTGAACATAAGTTATTTTGCTGGTGTATGATTATATCTATAGGGTAAATCCCTAGAATTGGAATTGCTGCGTTCAAAGTTATGTGATTTTGAACCTGCTGCATTTTCAGTTTCTGAATTCTGGGGGAAGTTTTGTTTGTTTCGTTTTTTTATTTCTGGTTTATATTCTAGACTCCTCCTTTTCGGTAAAGCTTTATCACTACCTCGTTTTACTTGTTGATTGCTCAGGTGGTGCCCAGGCAATATAAATAAGTGCGCCAGGTGTAAGCTAAAAAAATTGATTTAGTTTTGGTTTTCACAAAGACCTCGTTGTAAAGAATTATTTCTCTATCATGGAACAAAATACAGTATAAGCTTGGTGATAAATGCAGAGGGTCCTTCATGTCTGTGGATGAATTGGAGGTTGCGTGCCTCCCATGGAGGCAGCCCTGAAGTTCAGCCCCAGCCGATCGTTGACACACAAGGGATGGCAGACTCAGTGGTGACCGAGATGCAATTTTTAAATAAAAATAAAAAAAGTCCGTGTTTATATTCAGTCTCCTGACTTTTAAATACCAGTAGACCAAACAAAATACACCCATGGGATGGATCCAACTCCCGAAAAGTCCACTTGATGCTCTCTCTTGTCCACACAGGGGCAGTCCCTCTGTCTGTTTCGCCAGCTCTGACTCCCACAGATTCTAGCTCCTCATCTGCTGTCAGCTAGATATTGCCTCTAGATGTTCCATTGCTTTTCAAATAGTCAGTTCTACATATTATCAGGGTCCATCTTCATAAATCTTTATTTGGAACTTCTTTCACTTTGACGTGTTCTAGTCAGAGCATACAGAATAATGCGATTCTTATACCATATTTCTATTCATTTAGTCACCATATCCTATGCCTCCAACAAGCATTGTGTATTTTAGAGGTGGAGACTGTTAGAATTTTAGCAGCCAGGCACCAAGAACGCCGATACTCATTATGTTCTCTCCATGATGTCTACCAGAATTCTTTCTAGATTTTGGTCATTGTTTGAAGGGGCAGGGGGGACATGATCACAGATATTAGTAACTATTAATATAAGCTTAGCAAGAAAGGTTTTTCTGTCTGAAGTCATTCTTGGCATTCTTTGAATGTGGTTTGTTCTATGAGGTATTAGAAGAAGAATTAATAGCTTGAGCCAAAGTCTACAAACATTGGCTTGTGATTCCCACTGGATCAAAAACTCTTACCTGGTAGGTCTCTTCTACCTCATGTTTCTTCATTTGTCAGAATTTCCCACTGGATAGGGTTATACAGTTGTCAGTATCACCTCTCTTTTCAAAACTTATATTGCTTCTGCCCCAAAGGTGATTCACAGCTTTTGAGAGATAAAAATAACTCCTTCAAGATGGTTAGAAACTACTGCTTTAGATTTTTTTTCACTAATAGTCAACAGCCATTTACTCATAATTAGAGTAATTCAAAGGTTAGTTAGAAGCACTATAAAACACTCAATTTTGAAAAAAAAGCTTGGGACAATGAATCCCTGCAGTCACAGCGGGGGCAGGGGTGGGAAGCAAGCTTGTTCAAGCAGTTCTTGGCTAAGTGCTCCTTGCCCAGCTCTGGCTTTCTGCATACTCATGAAACTACTTTCTCATCATAGTTTGTTTTCCAAATAAACTCCCCTGCTAGAAAACAAGTATTCTCAATACCAGCCATTACGTTGTTTTTCTGAACGCAAGTCAGTTTTCCCCAAGGATATGATAATCTTTTTGAAAGATGAATGGTTCAAGCTTACGAGAGGGCAAGGGAGCAAAGCATTTCTGGGTGCCTGCGTTAGGAGCCTTTTTACCATACCTTATTTAGTCCTCACAGTGATCTATTGAGGGAGATATCATTGCCCACAATTCGCAGAGGAGGAAACCAGGGTTTACTTAGGAAGATTAAGACATTTGTATAAGATCAAACTTCTAACACGTGGTAGAACCTGATTTTTCCAACACAAAACAGTCTTGCTCCAAGTCTCTTAGTCTTAGTGTTATTCAGTCCTACTCTCAGTTTTGCATTTTAGAAATATTATTTTGTTAACTATGTGTAACAGGATTAGGAATGGACGTAGAGAAGGAAGATAGTTGGAAACTGTGGCATTAAAACAGCAGCAGAAAGAGAAAGTCTCAAGTGAAATGGAGGTCACACATAAAAGAACTTGCTAAGGAGTGTAATTGGCACCCCTTGGTTTAGTATATACTTGTGTTTTGCTTTAGTTCACCATATAAAGAGTGGGGTTTTCCAGCTATAAATTTTAGTGTAAAATGACAACCTGTCAAGTTATATGTTGAAGTTATTTAACACTTAGTATTTGGGGATATGGTATAAAGTATAAACTCAGAATTTTAAGACTGAATCATTTTCTGCCTTTGATAGGAATTATCTTTTACACAAATGTGCTTAGTAGGTATTTTTACATCTTTTGTTTATATATTAACTTATATAAAAGAAGTAATAAAGAGCATAGGATACAGATTGAGATAACTTTTTTAAAAAATTGGTTAGACATAATAGAAAAAATTCTTAACTGATTTGAGCCTGGAAATTATTCCATAGATTGAAAAATCTTGCCACCTATAATTAGATGTAAAGCTATAGCACAAAGGGTACTTTTTTGAGAGCTAGTTGCATTGGGTAGCATATAGTAATTAATTTAAAATATTAATACTGTGTGTTTGTATGATGCATTCTTTATAATTGTCATTATAATTTGAGAACTCATGAACTTGTAAGTAGATATCTGAAGTAAATAATTTAGAATAAGGGATCTGAAATATACAGAGACAAGCAGGTAACTCTGAGATAAGCTCTTATGATTCTGGAGTAGAATACATGATCTTGCTGGAAATGGCCAGGTCGTGGGGAACACAGAACAAAAGAAATAGAGAAAATGTGATGGTTATCTGCAGCCTCAGGCTTTTAACGACAGGAGTATGAGATAGCTGTGTGTTGTAACAACATGCGTGGATCTAGAGGGTATCATGGTAAGTGAAATAAGTCAGACTAAGAAAGACCAATACTATATGATCTCATATGGAATCTAAAGAACAAAATAGACGAACAAACAAAACCGAAACAGACTCACAGATACAGAGAACAAACTGATGGTTGCCAGAGGGGAGGGGAATTGGGGAGCTGGGTGAAACAGGAGAAGGGATTAAAAAATACAAATTGGTGGTTGCAAAATAGTCATGGGATGTACAGCATAGAGAGTGTTGTCAACAATGTTGCAAAAACTATGTATAGTACCAGGTGGGCACTAGACTAGTCAGGGGATCGCTGCATGAATTCTATAAATGTCTAAGCACTGCACTGGACACCTGAAACTAATCTAAAATAATACTGAATGTCAATTGTAACTGAAAAACAACAATTTGAAAGAAAAAAGAAGGCTGTGTGTTCCCCAACTCATGTTGGGAGAGCTCAGGAAAGCCTTTTCTTATAACTTGAGATACTCTTTATTGTGTGTGTTCAGTCAGACAGTACAAAATGTGAGGCCCTAAAATAACTATACTAGACTATGGGGAATGTGGGAAATAAAAGAAACTTTGGTTGTCCTTGGGATGCTTGCAGTATTATGAGTATTGGGGTAAAACGTAAGTTGGCTCCTTGGAATTTCTTTGACTTCAACTTTTCGTTGTAAAACATTATCTTATTGGCCACCTCCTTATTTTGAATTATATATTAGCATAGCCTCCTGAGATATGGGAGGTAAAACATTTCTCCACTTATCTTGCAATGAAGAGCATTTGAATTCCCTCATCCTCTGCCTTCTTATCCTCCTTTCAGCACTCACCTCCTAGTATTGACAAGAGGATACTTCAAAGCTAGTCTTAACAGTAGTTGATGGTGCTCTCTGAAGTACCATCTAATGGATGCTGGAAATGTCCAAAAATAATATCTGTACTAACCTGTCGATATCAGAAATTCTACCATTAGCAGTTCTTGCTAAGTTTCCTGTTAAATTGGGTCATCACTAGTAAGGCTCTTGATTTAATCCCTATCTAGCTAAGACAATATTTAGTAATTTTTAGTAGAAATTTTCAACTATAGTCTTCTGTTTGATCTGGTCCTCCCAGTAGCCTTCACTTCTCTGATTTCATGTTCTGATACGTTACCCTTTGCTCATACAACTCTAACCATGTTGTCTTTGGTGCTGTTCCTTGAACATGATGAACAATTTCTGCCTCAACGTCTTTTTTTAAGTATTTTTCAATTTTCTATTATTTTTCTGCCTCAAGGTCTTGATCTTGAATGCTCTTTCCCCTGTATGTACATGACATGTTTCCCAACTTCATTCAAGTCTTAACTCTGATTTAACTCTTCACTGAGGCTTTCTCTGAGCACCCTATTTAAAATTGTAACCCCACCACACAATCCCTCAATTCTTTCTCAGCTTTATTTTTCTCTATTGTAGTTATTATCATGATCTGAATACTGTATGTTTGACTGTTGTTTTTTTTACCTGCATTTCATCACAAGAATGGAAGCTTTATGGAACAGGGTTTTTGTTTTCTTCATTGCTGTATTTCCCAGTATCTAGCATATAATAGGTGCTCAGTAAATATTTGTTGAAAGCATAAAGGAATAAATACAAGGTCCTGCAGGATTGAGAGAGAAGAAGTATTATACCTATAGAGAAAGTGAATACCAGAAAATTATCTCATGCTATAGTTTTTCTTAAGATGATAGTTCTCAATTTTATTTCTCCCTCTACAGGAAATATTTGTCTAGATCCAACTGTAGATAACTTCTGTTTGCACTTTTATAGGAATTCCGAACTTTTAACAAAACCTTCAAATGACATGCATTGAACTAGACCCTAAGTTTCTGAGTAGCTGACCGGAATATTTGCTTTTATTCATAGGTAAATTAGTATAAGCACTTACCTGAGAGTCAGGGTTTCTGGCTTCTGTTATCAGATTTTTTTTAACTGTAAACTGAGGTGATTGGAAAACACTGCTAAGATCAATTCTAGCTTAATATAAGATTTTATGATTCACCTTAGTCTAGCTTAAGGAAATCTCTTACTCAAATTCTATAATTATTTCATTTATGAAACATTGGGAACTACTGGGATAGGGAAAATGCAAAATGGGGAGGAAGATAGTGGATCTTCCAGAAGTGCAGAAACACAGAGTTTTGCTCTGGGAATCGTTTATAAGTGTATTACTGATACTCTGCCGCCTGCAATAGAGAGTAGACGCTTCAAAGCCACTTGAATGTTTGAGCAATAGATCCCTGCATCTGGATTGGTTCTGTGAATCAATTGTTAAGTTTTTACATCAAAATACTCTAAATGTATGCCAGTAGGAATAGTTTTTATGTGTTTATTTTAGGCCAGGGGTAGTTCCTTTCGTGAACGATAGACACACGGACTTTTAAAATTATTTATGATGATAGGAGACTCTGCCCTTCAAATGTTAAGTTTTCCTGTTGGAGTGAACTCTGGAGAACTGTCACGGGTTAAGCAACATGGAGTTGTTGACCTCAAGAATTCTAAGCTGGTATTTCTAGCTACCTCAGGGCATCACGAGTCCTAATAGAGATTGGCTCCAGGGGCTCTGTGATACAGACTGTACACCAGTAACAGGCTGTCTCCTGGTCCTGGGAACCCTCCTGTTACTCACCCTACTATCCAGAGCAAAGCTCAGTTTTTTTGTATCCTCAGCACTTGCACAGAATTTAGCTTATAGTACATACTTGATAAATGCTTATCAGTTATCTTAGAAAATGTTCCAATTGCAGTATTTTACAATTTAGTAATGCAGAATCTTCCAGTGTTAGTTTTTAGGATTGGAATCTTCTGGTGTTAGTTTTTAGGATTGGAGCCCTAAAGATTATCTTAGTTGAATGGGACTTGAAAATAGGCATTTTCTTTTATATCTTCACTAAGCGAAGATTTATTTGCTGCTTACAATGTTGCTAGCACATCTGTAGAGGCTGGAACTACGACAATTGGTAAGAAACAATTCCTGTTCTTACGAAGCTCCCATTTTAGGAGAGAAAGACAGATTCGTATATGAATTATCATAATATAGTATAATAGAAATATATTTGTGGTTCTCTGCTAGCAGAGAATTTGTAAAGGGTGATTGCTGCATTATTGCTATGAGTCACCGAGGCTGGTAGAAAGGAAAGGGGGAGGAAGGCATTCCATTTCTGAAGAGCTAAGAACTGCTTGGCTGAGGCCAGTAGGTAAGATGAGGATGAGGTTAGAGAACTAGTTTGGGAATATTGATGAGTTGCTTTGACCAGTGTCTGTCATTCCCTTGAGGTAGACATATCTTAAGTGCTATCAAACTTGCCTTCAATTATGAATAACTGATTACATTTACTTAGTTAAATACTGCGTTTCCCCGAAAATAAGACCTAGCCGACCATCAGCTCTAATGTGTCTTTTGGAGCAAAAATTAATATAAGACCGGTCTTATATAATGTAATGTAATATAATATATGATATAATATAATATGATATAATTTAATATTATTATACTGGGTCTTATATATGACATAATATAAGACCCGGATAAGACCGGGTCTTATGTTAATTTTTGCTCCAAAAGACGCATTAGAGCTGATGGTCCGGCTAGGTCATATTTTCGGGGAAACATGGTATGAAGCTTGGAATGTTGGTATGGGATAAAATAGGAATTACTTTGGTTGACGTTATGCTCAAAATTGTCTTTATCCCTAGACATTAGTTATATTGTACACAAGAGATAGGACATTGCATTATTAGAGTTCTTTTCTGTCCTCGAAACCAGTAGTTTCCAAGTAGAATTAATTACCTGCTAGAGTAATTACCTCAGGAGCTGTTTAAAAATATTCTTGTGCCCCCTACTTCCAGCTACTTGGATTCGGTAGGTCCAGAGTTGGCTAAGGATTCTGTGCTTTTAAAAGATACCCATGTGGTGCTGATGCGCAGGACCGTTTGGGGACAAGCGTGCTAAGCTGCCATGGAGAGAAAGCGCTGCTTGCTGTCACATACTTGTACTGTCGTTCAGTAAGAGTGGAGTAGGGCGTGTGGAATTTGACGGTAACCACCCCGTGGGAGCAGAGCACCCTGAGACTTCCGTAGTAGAGAATGCTAAACAGCAGGTGCTCCATAGATGTGTTTTGAACTGAAATGAATCAAAAAATTTGAAATCAAGCCGCAGAGTGTATAGCTACAACTCTTTCAGAAATAATGAAGCCACAAAGGAAGTGGCATGTAAACTGACTAGGTATAAAGGTGCTAATGGTTGGAGTCACACACAGAGGCAGAGACGGAGGCTGAGCCTCTGGCCGAAGGGTAAGTCATAGCATAGTTCAACAGAGTTTACTGATGACCTACTATTAATAATAGGGAAATGTGTGTTTTTATTTTCAGGTTATAGAATTATTTTAGAATGGAAAAAAGTTGGGAACAGATTGAGGATAACGTCAAAAACCAACCATATGTCTTAAAGTAATCAAAACCTGTAATCCTTTTTTAGACTCTCGTAGTAAATTCTAGAAAGCATGTGGCAGTCATGTGGCTCTTCTGATTAATTGTTTATTGATAAAGCGTCAACATCATCTAGCAGTGAAGTATGGTAGCCTAGAGACTCCTTTCCAGAAGCCATAAAGAATGTGAGTGGTCTGCCCTCTTCTATCTATTCATGAGTTGGTTCAACAAATATAACAAAAATAGTGCCATTTATGTTCCAGGTACTACTTTAGGAGCTTGTACAGATAATAAATAATAGTGACACAGATAATAGATGCAAAATATATATATATATATATATATATATATATATATATATATATATATTAATATTTGCTTAGAAGGAAAAGCAAAAATGAAACTATTTTGCTTTTTTAAAAAAGCTGGGAAAAAGGGAAGACTGGTTTTCAGTTACATCATAGATGTTTAATCATTGCTTCTTAAAGAAATGTGCAAAAGACTTTTGTCTGCAAATTTAAGACACACACAAAATGACTTGGTGGTGGGAGAAAGTGATATAATTTTAGATCCAGGACAAGGGCACTAATGGTTCCCTGTATCCTGCTCTGTCTGGTTAGGCGCTCTAGGGGTGTCTTGTGTTGGGTTTGGGGAGCCCCGTTTTAAGAGAAGAGGATAATAATAAGTGAAACCATGTCAGACTGAAATCAGGACTGGGAATATTTAGACTCTTTACAAAGATTATGCTGATATTTAAAAGGCTGCCTTGTGAAAGAGAAAAGAAGAAATTTAGTCTTTATTGATTCAGCCAGATGAGTGGGTTGAAGTTACAAGAAACAGTTTTAGAATCATAAAAGGAAACTCTTTATCAGCAAACTCTCCATTAAACGTTTCTAAAAGCTGCATAAGTGTCTGTCTATAGGTCTTTAAATTTTGACAAGTAGTGTATGTAATTATGCTTCTGGAATAAAAATGTCCTTGGTGTGTGACATACCTTTAGTCATGAATCATAAGGAGTAAAACATAAACATCATTAGGTATTTTAGAAGCATATCTGCTGCTCAACTTGTTGCACAGTAGCTATCACAATTAGACATTTGCTCCAGAGAAATGAAAAGAAATAGTATCCCTAATCTTGTGTTTTGAAGAAAGGTGAAGCCAACATAAGTACTTCAACTACAGTTTAATAAGAAAAGGAAGTTCATTAGCTGATTGACCTTGGGCAGGTAGTGTCTTGTCTTGATTACCTACCTCAGGGGATTGTGAGATTAAATAAGTTTGTATGTGTAAAGCAGTTACCCAGTGAATATCTGGCCCTGGCAAGTATTCGTTAAATAGTGATGGTAGTTGTTATTTACAGTTTTAAACTATCTAGAGGCATTGTTTGAGAGATTAGTATTCTAATCTAGATGAGTTATTAGTTCCTAATATCCATGGTTCTGTTTTCTTCACCTGTCACCAACCATTTTTCACCTGAACTCTCCAGGTGCCTCTCAAATCACAGCCAAATGTCATAAAACCTCATTTATCTGGCATTGTTCAAGGGAAAAAATGTTTGACATAAGTGACACACCTTCTGGTTAACTCCCTAAAATGTAAACTTTTCTTTGAACCATTTAAAGTTTTAAAAACAAATGTGTCACATACTTTCCTGACCTTTTAAAATAAAGACCCTAAACATTACTTTAA
Organism: Rhinolophus sinicus; assembly: GCF_057876585.1. NCBI lineage: Eukaryota > Metazoa > Chordata > Mammalia > Chiroptera > Rhinolophidae > Rhinolophus > Rhinolophus sinicus. Next base: position 104,615,252 of record NC_142515.1, on the reverse strand, counting down.
TGGTTCCCCCCCCCCTCCTTCCACCTCTCCCCCCCACTCCGGTTCAAGCCATTGTTTCTCAGTCTAGTTGTGTAGGACACAGCTCCCTGGCCCATGCTGGTGTTATGAGCCTTGCGTTCCCCCCAGCTGGTTGCCGATTGTTGGTCGGCCACCAGCCACTCACTGGCTGCTGGCCACTCACCGCCCCTGGCAGCACACAGCAGCCCACTCCTACCTGCCATTGTTCACAATCTTAGCTGTAGAGGGCACAGCTCACTGGCCCATGTGGGAATCAAACCGGCGACCTCAGCGTTAGGAGCATGGCGCTCCAACCACCTGAGCCACCGGGCTGGCCCTACTTTAACTTTTTAATGTGTCACTGTTGGTATATGTATTTATTTATAATTAGTTATTTTCATTTATTTTATTTTCAGGCAGCTATCATTTTTTTCTTGTGGAAAAGCCTTTTTATACATTCCCAACCACTTTCTAAATTTTTGTGTCTAAGCTACTCTGGATTTGTAAGCCAAATATTAAAGCTTGCTAATGATTATATGTAAAATGATATGCTGTCTGGTATTTGCTTGAAAATATCCATGCGAACAGGGGAGGTCTGAGGGGAGTTGTTAATTATTCACGCTGGATGATGGGTACATAAGCATTTGTTACTCTCTTCTTTCTGCCCTGTACATGTTTGCAAATTTTCATAATAAAATGTTTTTTAAAACCACCATTAAAAATTGTAGGTTAGATACATGCAGGTATATGTATATTTATTTTCTCAGTTTTTATCTTTGTAAGGATTAACAGGAAGCTTAATAGTATTTATTTCTGGACAGAAAAACTGAGAGCTTTTGGTTCTAGTTGAGTTTTATGACCTTTGTCACCTCCATGTATTATGTATTTATATTTTTGTGTGTGTGTGTGAGTTTGTGTGTGTGTGTATGTTTAATGTGTATCAGGTCTGGAAGACGTTTCACTTCCTCATCTGTAAATTGGAAGTACTAATAGTATCTAACTTAGGGAATCATGAGGCTTGTGTACCTCTGTGTTTTAACACATTTTTTGTTTTATTTTAAATAGATATTTTAGATAGATACACTGGGTTCTGTGTGAGGTGCTAAAAGAATGGTAAAGGGGGCCCTGTAATAGCTGTTTCAAACTTCTGAGAATTCTTTTTGGTATCCAGATCTGGGTTTAATGGTCTCACTAATTGGTGTTTGTAATGTTCCCTGTTACCTCTCCCTTTGATGGCTTGCTTGCTCCTGTGCTACAGCTAAGCTAACTCTTCACTCCCTTATGCTTTGCTTTCTTCCTAAATCGTTACACTCCTTGTTTCTTATTTCTTTATTCCTTTATTTAAATATTCTGCCCTTTCTATGTTTACCATCATTGAGTGAAACAGATACATGCTGAACTGCACGATGTAAATTCAATTGTAAATCACCATTGATGTACTGGATTCACAATTAAGCATTTCCCGAAGTGGGAGTATAAGTTGGGAGTCAATTTGATAAAATCCATCTATTGTAATTTAAAATGTGTGTACTCTTTGTCACAACAATTTGCTGGGAATGTATCCTAAAGTTATATTCACATGTGTACGAAGATGTATGAAGAAATTGAGGCTGGTGTCTGAGTGGAAGAGAAAGAATTTGGAGTGGGAGGCAGACATCTTTTATTGGGTCTTTTGAAATTCTTTTATTTTGCTTTATACAGTTACTACTTTTGATATTAAAGAGAAAAACTAGGGTAAAAAGAGCCTTCTTACCACCTGTGGGTAACACAGCATCTACAGTTCTTATTCCTAGTGGATTTTTCTGGGTTGTATTTTTCTTCTAAAAGAATGGTGAAGGGGGCCGTGTAATAGCTGTTTCAGGGGTCAGTCAACAATGCTGACAGTGGGCTTCTTCATTCTTCAGCCTGACTGTTTAGGATTTTTCACAAACTAACCATTTGATAATTGAATCCATTTCTGATAGTAGGAACTTTTATAATTTTATTGCATAAATGTATGCATTTATTTATTGCATAGATGCATTTATCCTCCAGACCTGTGTTCCATACACATACCCATCCTTCACCCCAACTCTCGATTACTTTTTCACCACCTGTTTTTGCTCCATGCTTGTATACTTAGATATATATAAGTAATGTGTGTATGTGTGTGTGTATGTACATATCTGTATATACATATTGACGTGAGACATGTATAAAAGAATTTTTTGGTTGTTTTTCTTTTTAAACACAATCATACTCATTTGATTGCATTTTGCTTTTTAGACTCATTTGCGATGTGCAGATCTCACCAAGTCATCTGATAAAATTCTAGTCATTTATCCTTTTTAATGACTTCATTGTGTCAGTTGGTTAAAGTATATTGTAATTCATTCCTGTATTGATTGAAACAACTCTGTTTATAGAAACAAAAAATTGGAAAATAAGTGACAATAAACATTTTTGTACATATTATATGTGATTACTTTTATTTCTGTATGATGATTCCCAGGAATAGTACTGATAGGTTAAAGGTGTAAGTACTTTAAATTTTAATATAAGTTGCCAGATTGCTTTCCAAAAGGATGTCATAATTCACATTTAGGCCAATGAAATATAACAGTACCCTTTTGAGGAGATATTATCAGTTTTTTAAATTTTTGCTAAAATGATATCTCATTGTTAAATTGTTATTTTCCTAATTTCAACTAAGTTGACTATTTTTTTATAAACTTGACAACTTGGATCTGCTTTTGCTGTACATGTCAAATGTTTTTTTCTGATTTAATTGCTTAGTTGGTTTATGGTTTTTTCATAATAGGAAATTTTAAACTTTTTATGTATATCTTTTAAAGTTTCTGCTCTTTTTTAAGAATATTTAGAAGACTTGTCATCTTCTACATTTTTTATTGCTGTGATTTGTTTTTTTACATTGACTTTATTCCACTTGAGGTTTATTTTTTATATATATAAGATAAAGACCTAGTTTATTTGGCTGTGATAACCAGTTTTGTGATGATTGTTTTAAAAAATTACTTATCCTTTCCTGCTGAAATAAACTTTAACCTTTGATTTGTACATTTTCTTATATGTACTGAGATATATATTTAAATTCTTTATTCTGTTCCACTCATCTGTGTGTTTATTCCTATGCAAGTTCCATGTTGATTTGTGTAATGTTTTTTGAATATATTCCAATATCTGGTCGGTGAAGCCCACTTTTGATTTTCTCATTTTCACTTTCTTGGGGGTCTTTGGACTTTGTGCTTTTATAACTTTAAGAGCCTATTTTTAAATTAAAAATCTTTTGGGCTTATTTCTCAATGCAGTTACTCATGCATATTGGGAAAAAGTTCCTACTGTGAATGAAATATTTTCCCCATTTTTCTAGGTGTCTCCTGCTAAACTAGAGGAAAATTTTATTAGTTTTAAGTGTATCATACCTGTCCTTTATTTTATTAATTTCAGTTTTCTTTTACTAGAATTGCTTGCGTTTTCTAGGTATTTCATCAGATTATTAGTAAAAAGATATTTTTCTCTTTCATTCCAATTTATGCCAGTTAATTTGTTTTTATGTCTTACTATGTTTGCTATTATCTTCAAGTCATTGTTGAATTATAAAGAGTTTAGTGAGTTCACTGCCCTAATTCCTAATTTTAGTCATTTGATTTATTGAATGAATAACATTCATATAGTTAAAATAATAAAAATATTCCCTGTGGACATCATCTTTCCCATCCCCGCCTCTAATCTATCCATTTCTGACTCTGTTTTCAGTTTCACAGATACCAAATTTTCATATAGAAGCAAATTCTTGACGTAGGTATAGCTATATATGTAATGTACATACATATGTAATATATCTATAGTGTGTGCATACAACTGTAATTTTATTTGAAATAGTTTTAGTGTATTGCTATTTAAAATACTTGCTATTTTCCCCCAAAATGTTTAATTTTTTTCTATAGTTTCTCATAGAGCTTTTATTAAAAATGGCTGCTGAATTTTACCAAATGCCTTTTTAGCAGCTTATATAATCATATGATTTTTTTCTCCTTAATTTGTTGATATATTGGATTATATTCATTGCTAAAAAAGAACCACTCTTCCATTTCTGCAATAAATTATAGTAGTATATTATTTTTGATATATGGCTGGACTTTATTGTCTTAATTGGATTTTTTTAATTTAGAATTTCTACATTTAACTTTCAAGTGAAATTGGTTTATGGTACATTTTGTGTACTACCTTTATTAGATTTGGTATTGAGTTATTCCGACTTCATATAATGAATTGTAACATTTTCTGTGATTTTCTATGGTTAATGTCATTAGAATTATGGGTTTTTTTATTTTGTTTTGTTTTTAAGATTAAGAATCTGCTGAGAACCCAGTTGGTCTTGATGTCCTTTTCTATAGAAGAGTTTTAATTATCTGTAATTTATGGTATTTGGTTCTATTCAAGAATTCATTTCTTGGGTCAGTTTTGAAGTTTCCTGTTTTACTGGGAAATCATTTTTCCCTTTTGAGCCTTTCTACTCCTCACACATACATGTTAAAGGTCAGGAACACAGGTTTACTTAATTTCCCAAACATGCCTCATAATCTGCTTTAACTGGTCCTTCTCCCAAGAGTCTTTTCTCTACTGATTCTCACCTCCCTTCACACCTTGGTTTGGTGCAAATCTTATTCTAATCTTCAGATAAAAGCTGAGATCTCACTCTGAGAAGCCTTCCCAGTTCTCTGTAACCTAAATTAATTTCTAAATTGTTACTCTCATAAACCTTTTATTTTTAGTCTTATCACATTAGGCCTTCTATTAGGTGGTATGTGTGTGTACTTTTTATTGGACCCTCCCTGACAGTTTAATAAACTGCTGGGATCACATCTTATGATCTGTGCCTATGCCAGCGCACATTGCTATTTAACTTAGTATATTTAACTGAATTTGAGCAAGAGTGAAAAATGTGTATCGACCAGTAATCAGTTTTGTGGCTTGGTGTTGATATTTTGTCTAGGGATATGCAGTCAGCAACATCTTCAGTAGATTTTCTTTGTACTTTATATCTACTTTTTCAGGACAGGTATTTCTTAAGTCAGCAAGAAAATTAAGTACAACAGGAACTTCATTAAAGCTACAGTTTAGGATATGCAAATGTGAAAGCTTTCTAACTTTACCTTGTACATTTTGCATATATCGTTAGTCATTGTTAGACACTTTGGTCTTGCTTAATATATTAATGATTCAGTGCTGAATGTGTATTTTAATGTGAAAGTTTTTGACATCAACATTTTACACTTTCATTTAATTTATAATCTTAACTTTGAGTTAATGGAAATATTTGCCTCTATAGATTGTGGTTTGAAATTGCTAATAAGTTCAGTCGGTAATACATGATCTTTAGCTCCTAAACCATGAATAGTAGATTTCATTTTCTGTTAAGATTTATGTCTGAATTTAAAGGGGTCAGAGTGTCCGAATGGCGCATGAAGCAGTAGCATGCTAATCAGAAGAGGGAAGTACTTGACGCCCTCCCTCCACTGGTAACTTCTGCTGTGTTCAGTGATCTAAATGCAGCATAGGTATTCATCCCTTTTTAAATTGGTGGTAATGGCCCCTGCTACTTGATAGTTTGTGAAGTGCTTCATCGCTACCATTTAAAAAATGTTTTAACTTCTTGTAGCTCTTTGAAGTTGTCTATAATCCCTGTTTGATGGATGGGGAAATAGAGACTTAGAGGATTAAGTCAATCAAGATTTGGCTAGCAGTAAAATAAGTAATATACTTGAAACTAGACCCCAGAATTTACCCCACAGTTGCAATCATGCTGTGGTATGTTGTTTGTTTATAGGATTCTGCTGAACTGCACTGATGTTATTATCAAAAAGTTTATCTTGAATGTCCCTGTAGTGTATATATTCCATTGCACGTTTAAATCTGTTTCCCTGGGTGGTGTCTGGTAACGGATATGATATTCATTCCTTTTCCCAAGTGAATAATTTTGAAAGCTATCACTAGTATTTTTTTATTTTTAAATTTTGCTTCAAACCATTGTTTCACCAATGTTTCATTTCAGAATTACAAAATAATTTTAAAGACCTGATTAGCTGATGTTAGCTGTTAATATCCTTGAATTGTATAATTAAAAATTTTATTCAACACTGGCTTAACAAGTGTTTCTGAATTTTCTGTCTTTATTCTACAGAATGGTAAATAAATCTGATCATCTCTAGAAAGGATATTGATTCACCTCATGTAAAGTATGCTGAGTTCCTTCCCAGTGGTGTAAGTATCTATCTAGTCCTCTTAATTTTTATCTTCTCTATTGTTTTCATAAAGTTGAGAAATCATTATGATTATGATTCAAAATGATAGCAGACATTTGTAGAGTTGAAAGAATTGTTTTCATAATCATGTGGTAATTTCTTTGATGAATTTTCAAATCTGTCAACTTTCTCTTTTACTATTTCTGTTTTCAACTTTGAAGTCTTGACGTTAATTTTTAATTGAACATAAAATTACTCTCCTTATTATTTTAAACTGCTTAATAGCCTAGAATCATGTGCAATAGATGTTTAGCCATTTGAGAGAGCTAGTGTTAGATTCCTGGTGACAAGCATATTATTGGAAGAATGTTAACCTTAATACTGCCTTTTGTGTGCAAACTCCTAGCACCTTAGCTATTTTTTTCCTTTACCTACTGGGGATAATAATGTAGTTAAGCCTATTAGCTAATGTAGTTGCTAAAGCCTTTCTTTGGAGTCAGGCGAAAAACAAATTGAGACGGTGGTATTACATTGAGAGTTCTTTTATGCTAGGATATGAACTGTAACCACTAGTTCATATTAAATAGGCCTCTGAATAAAAATATTCCAGGAATTTCAGATATTAGAGAAGATAAAGCATCTATTAGCTCATTAAGTGCATCTTTAGAGTCTAATGCAGAGTGCCTTTAGCATAAGTATTTCTAAAATTTGGTGCAGTCTCTGTTTCGATTAAATTCCTTCCGTTTTGGTCGACAGTTCCATAACCCAGTAAGTAGACATTAAGATAGGTTTCCCTAATTATTTATGTTTTGCATTAAAGTTTTTTTCCTCTCTCATGGACTGTATTGTATCAACAAGTCTTAGGAATAGGCCCAGAAGATGTGAACTGTAGCCTGAGTTTATGCTAAGTAGCTGTGTCCTTGGGAGGTGGGAAGGCATTGCATGGCTTTGGGCTGTAGTTCCTCCCCCACCTTTTATTTTTTTATCTTTTTTATTTTTTTAGCTCTTCTCTGAGCTAAAATGTAAGCATGACGAGGCCAAGAATTTTTGCCTGATTTGTTACTTCTTGCGTCCTCTGTGGCTCATGCATGGTCTGACATATAGGCAGCCCTCAGTAAATCTTACTGAAGAAATGATTTGTGTCTAAATGGTCTCCAGTTCTCTGATTCCACACTTAATTTATATCTCCCTCTATAAACCTGCATATTTTTACTTGGAAGTTTTTTTCAAATATGGGTGAGATGGCTACAATGAGAAATCTCAATCTTAATGATAATTTAGAAATAACTATTATAGTGTGACACATTGGAATATAATCCTATTTTCTCTAAGTCTTTTTATTAAGAAAATAATATTTTTATACTGTTATCTATAGTCATAGCCTGTATTCTTATGCTTTTATCAGTTCTCCTATTGGTTAGGATTATAGAATCATTTTACTATACTGTCAGGCTCAGTCCTGAGTAAATCTTCATTTCTTACTTATTCTCATTTCTTGTCATTTTCTTACTTTAAGACAGCCGCTCTTTTGATGGTAATATTAATCTGTGAAAGAAGGTAATGTGCCATAAATAGCAAGAAGGGCCTGAATACATCTTTAGTTGATGAATATTATGATTGACTCTAGAATGTGTTAAATCATCATGCAGTAAGCACCATGTAATCAAAACAAAACTAACTTATGACTAGGCTATATTTTGCTTAGTCATTTTAGATAAAAAGATAAAAACAGCAGAGTCAAGCTGAAGAAAATTCTGTTATCAAATAAAATCTCATTAAGTGTCGATGCTTTACAAGTTAGGAAGTAATGTCTTACGCATGTGATTTCACAATTAATCATTTGTGACTCCTTTAACTGTCTTTGCTCTACATGTTTGTAGAATTTAGTTTAAGAAAGTATGTTCTGGATCTCATGCCGTATCCAAGAAGGGTTTAGGTACATACCCAAGTAGGGATAAAATTTATTGTGAAATAGTTTTACTCCTATGATCTGATAGTATGGTCTTTTAGAACATCCATTGATGAACTGAGATATAATTCCTCAATTTAGTTGTTCTTTTATGCTTTAAATACTTCCTGTGTTACTGCAGTGCTGAAATTCTTCACACTCATTTTCCATTATTGTTGGCCTGAGTCTGCATTCAGATTAGTGATTTAAAGTGGAAGATGTTCATTATCCTGTGAACATTCTTGGGCTTACATGTTGTCTTTTTCTGTTTTAAAAGAATTGCTAGTATCATGGACTTAGATGACCTTTGTAGATCATTTACTGGCATAATTTCATGACTATGTGCTTACATGAGATAAATTATGAAAACAAAATTTGGAAATGACAGAATGTGTGTCTCTGTTTATGTTGATGCACATTGGATATTCTTACTATCCAAGAAAGCTTCTAATCTTGGCATTTTCTCAGGAAAATCTTGTGCCTTCAGTGTTATACATATTTGATCCTATTTGATTATATCGTCATCATGCTACTCAACAGGGATCGTAACGTTCCAGTCTAGCAGTTGTAGATCTTTTTACTTTAGGCGTATCTTTGGGTTAAGGACCTCTCTCGGCGAAAGGCGCAGACATCTAAATTAAACAAGGTGAAGCATAAAGGGAAATTTATCCTCGTACATCACAATGCAGCAAGAAGAGCAGGGATGCGGCAGGGGCTTAGGAATTCTTAGAACAAGGGCTATGAACACGGCAGCGCTTTCTCGTCTGCTCTGCATGTCTTGGTATGTCTGCTTCCTTCTCCTACAAACTAGCTTCTTCCACATGGTGAGGAATGTACCAGACTGACATCTTCTTGCAACTGAGTGCAGTTGTAGTGCTTGTCCACTAGTCTGACCTGAATACGTTGAGAAGAGCAAGGTGTGGCTTCCTGTGTGTCCACCTCATTGGCCCGGAGGGAGGGTACTATGAGTGGCAGCCCCAGGAGCTTGTGATTGGAAACAGTGAGGCATCCTAGGCAGATGAAATAATAGGTGCCTTCTGTTATCTCCGTATGGCTTTTGGAATGAAAGTGGTTCCCATCATGAGCGAATCTGAAGTGATATAAAATATTACATTGTTTCAGATACTGTGGACTCTTTTGTTCTGATAGTTCTAATATCAGCTTTAGGATGGATACTTTTTAGTAACAGATTAAATTCATATCATTTATTTTAGTTTTATGCTACTATAAAGAGTGCTGCTCCATACAGAGAGAGATTTGAAGAGTTATACAGATTAGTATCTGTTCTGATATAAATAGATAGGAAAACATTGTGGGGGCGTAAAAAATTTATTTTCCTCCCACGTCCTAAATTCTTCTAGCTGACCTAATAATCAAATTAATAACTAGAGACAAATTAACAAGACAAAATGTCCAAAGTTTATTATATGAATGTACATTTGGGGGTGTCATAATGAGACCTAAAAAGGCATTGAGCAGTTGAGATTTTTATACCATTTTGGACCAAGAAGCTGTGGAGGGCAGAGGGCTGGGATTTCGATGGGGAAGTAGGTGATTCATAGGGAGCCAAGAAAGAGTGGAACACGCGGCAAACAGATTCTTGCTAGGCAACCCGGAAACAATGAGACATGGAAGAGAATCCAGCGGAACAGGTTTTTGTGTGGATCCTTCCTGGCTTCTATACTTCATTCATATAAGTCTCAGGTGAAAATCCTAAAGTGAGTATGCTAAGGTTCCCTTCTTGCAGCAGCAGTCCTTCCTATATGACTTCCCTTAGGCAGGAAAGGGGGGTGGAAGGGCCATCAAAGATTCTTTCTGAATTTTTTGTTTCTTCATAACCAGCTTCAAATCAATATCCCAAAAGGCACAGTTTTTGGATGGCAAAACTTTGGTGCCTTCAATATCATGATTGGTTTGGTTTTTGGTTTGTTTGTTTGTCCATATAGTAAAACAGTTCTTAAAGTCTCATCTTTAAAGTAAGGGCAGGTCAGTTTATGACGTAGTTTGAAAACAGACGAAAGTGAGCAAGGGACAGGCCTACTTCATTTTTAAGGGAAAAGAATAATGTACAGAAACCCCAATTTACCGAATTAATAAATTAAGGGGTAAGTTATTTGTACTACCAAAGGGATTTGGCAGCTACTTTTATAAAGAACTTCCAAGGATTAAGGATTAATATACAGTATTACCCCTTATCCAAGGGGGATATGTTCCCAGACCCCAGTGGCTGCCTGAAACTATGGGTGGCACCGAACCTTATATATATACTGTGTTGTTTTTTCCTATCCATACATACCTGTGATGAAATGTAATTTATACATTAGGCATTGTAAGAGATTAACAGCAATAGCTAATAATAAAATAGAACAATTGTAAAAATATATTGTAATAAATGTTTTGTGAATGTCGTCTCTCTTAGCAAATTAGCACGAATTTCTTTTTCCTTCTTCACAATTTCACAGATAGAAGATTCGTTCTTACCATACATAGCTCTTACCAACCTCAGCCTACGATTTTTTTTTTCTTTCCTTACTAAGTTGAGAACTTTCAACTTTTTACTTCAAGGAAGCACTTACAGCTTCTTTTTGGTATCTCCCAGTTTTCACATCACTGCTCTTGTGCTTGGGGGCCATTATTAAGTAAAATAAGTGGTACTTGAACACTTGATACGGCGACGGTCCGTCTGATAACCAAACAGCTCCTAAGTGACTGACGGGCAGGTGTAGTGTATACAGTGTGCATACGCTGGACAAAGGGCCGATTCACATTGTAGGCAGGACGGAGTAGGAGGGTGCAAGATGGCGTCATGCTACTCAGAGCAGTACACAATTTAAAGTGTATGAATTGTTTATTTCTGGAATTTTCCATTTAATATTTTGGGACCTTGGCTGACTGCTGGTAACTGAAACAATGGAAAGCAAAACAGTGGATAAAAGGGACTGCTGTATTACTAAGCACTTGATAGAGTGGACAAAGGGCTGAGGGTTAAAACAGAACCTAAAGTGTAAACTGTCTATTATAAGCCATTAGGAAAATTGTCATATAGTTTTTTCAACAAGCCTTAAGTGTAATATCCATACTGAAAAATACACAAATCAGTAGTGTGCAGCTTAGTGAATGTACCTGTGTAATGTAACGAGCATGGAACATAGAATATGACCAGCCCTGCACAGCATTTTAATAACACATCATTTGTGTTAAGCAAGGTCTACTGTTCTTTTGAAATTGTCAGGAGAAAAAGTAAATGAGTTGCTCTGGTTGAAAGTTTTCTCTTCTCTGCAAACCAGGTGATGACATATTATAGGGGGATATACTAAGCTAACAAGAAAATTAGTAGAGTGCAATTGTAATAGCCAAAGTATTTGCAATAGCTAATAATTGGAAATATTCCAACTGTCTAAAATAGAATGGATAAACAAACCTGTGATATATTCCTACAGTTCCAGCAATAAAAAGGAAGAAATTGCTGATACACACATTCACCATAGATGAATCTCAGAAACTTTATGCTCAGTGAAAGAAGACTTACATGAAAGAGTATACAGAAATTCCATTTATAAGATTTTCCAGAACACGCAAAACTAATCTGTGGTGGAAAAAATCTGAGCAGTGGTTGCCTTTGAGGGAAAGGGACATAGAAGGGACATGAGGGAGCTTCCTGGTGTGATGGCAATATTCTGTATGTTCATAGGGATTTGAGTTTCACAGGTGTACATACTTCTCAAAACTCATAGAATGATAAATACAGGATTTGTGTATTTTCTTTTATGTAAATTTGGTCTCAAAAGAAAAAAAACAACCCTGAACAAATACTGAGCTCTAGTCAATGATGTGTATGCAGAAGTATTTAGTGGGAAGTATACAAGTGTCTGTAACTGATTTTGAAATGTATCAAAAAATAAGATGAGTAGAGGAATGGGTGCATAAGGGAAGGGATAGTATGTGATAAAGCAAGAAAAATGTTAATGGTATATAATCTAAGTGGTTTGTATATGGTCGTATACTATAAATTTATTTCAGCTTGTAAAATTTTTCATTAAAAAATGTTGGAGGAAACAAACCTAGGCGATCAAGAAAGAATGTAGTAATCATAAAAATAGGACTTTTATGATAGATAGCAAGTGACAAGTAAGTACTGGAAGAAAGCAGAAGATAACGTGTGTAGGTGTAAGGCAGATAGATACTATGGCCCATGGGCACAGATGTCCTACAACTTGTTATTTTGGGTCCACGAAATGTGTTTGTTTTTATTTTTATTTATTTTTATTTTGAATGAGCCTATCTCTAAAACTAGAGTGATTTCACATAAAAATTCTAGATTTCTGCCTGCTTATTTTTAAAAGAATTTGAAAGACAAAAACTATCAATGGAATAGAATAGAGTATCCAAAGGTTAGATACAGTTTGTGTGGAAATTTTGTATATGATAAAGATGGCATTTCAGATCACAACAACAGAGACATATTACTCAATAAAGCATATTGGACAACCAGCTATCCTTTTGGGGAAAAAAAATAAAGCTCAAATCCTTTCACACTCATTAAGTAAATATAAATTCTAGATGGAGTGAAGATTTTAAATGTTAAGAAAACGATTACTAGAACCCGTAGTTCATTAGTAGAATGGTTTTATCTAAGTAGTTTTAACTGGAGACTTAAAAAAGTACAACAGCTTATGTCCCAAATCATGATTCCAGTAAGTCCGGCCGTATATCAGAAAGCAGAATGATGTATACTTTTGGAGTCAGTGATATTTAAGCTTAAATCTTTTTTCTGTTTCTTAATCAGACTTTTTACAAGGTACAAAACCACTTTGAGCCTTGGTTTCCTCAATAATCAATGAATCAATATAAAATTTTATTAAAAATCAACCACAGAGGGTTGTTGTGAGGATTAGATGAGATTACATTATACAAAACTCTGTCCCAGGGCCTTTGTAGATATAAATGTTACAATACATTTTTAATATAGAGGACAAAACAGATCTCCAGTAGTTTAGGGACAGATGTTTGCCTATAAAAGATGAGAAAATGTCTTGACATTTATTTCCATCATCAAATACTTAGTTGAGAGCCTACTACATTCCATACATCCCATTTGGTACTAGAACTATAAAAATAGAAGAAATTACCACTTTAAGAATCTTAAATAGGAAAGTCAGATTTTGTAAGGAAGGAATTCAAGTAGTTAGAATTTTTATATTTGACAATTCCCTTAACATTGATAGAGGCATGCATTGCTTAACTATGGGGATACGTACTGGGAAATGCGTGGGAAATGCGTCGTTAGGCACTTTGTTGTTATGGGAACATCCTAGAATGCCCTTACCGAAACCTAGATGGTATCGCCGACTGCACACCTAGGCTACGTGGTATAGCCTATCGCTCTTAGGCTACAAGACTGTATAGCATGTTACTGTACAAGCATCACGAGGCTGAATCAAGCACAAGAGAAAAGGATGCAACCAAGAGATGCATTAATCACAAAATGTATGAGACTACTTACTGCTGGCATAACACAGCATACTGTTTTATAGCAAACATTTTTTTATAAGCAGAAAAAGTACACTCTAAAACAATGATAAAAGTATAGTATAGTAAATACATAAACCAGTAATATAGTCGTTTATTATTATCATTATCAAGTATTATGTCCTATACATAATTATATGTGCTATACTTTTATATGGCTGGCAGCGCAGTAGGTTTGTTTACACCAACGTCACCATGACATTTTGATGGCTATTATGATGGCTACAGTTTCACTAGGTGAGAGGAATTTTTCACCTCCATTACAATCTTATGGGATCACCATTATATATATATGGTCCATCCTTGACCAAAACGTCATATATGACTGTTGTTATTAACTCTGAAACATTTTCTGATGTGCTACAGTATCTTGTGTTAAAGGAAACAATGTAGGAGCAATTTTCTAAGAAAAAAGAATAGTTCAGTTTGGCTACAACCATGAAAGAGCCATTTCTCAGGATATCAATTAACAGAGAATGCATTACAGAGATGAAATACTCACAAAATTGCTAAGTGGTGGGTGAAATGGTACTTAATAAGGTTTTTGTTTTACGTACCTTACTTTTTCATTTAAATATTTTTGCTGGTTATTAGTATTTGCTTGGGCTTAGCTTATCAAATTGTTTGTTTACACTAAATGAATTTATAGAGTTCTAGGTCAGTTTTGCTGATACTTGGTAAAATAAGATAATGCAAACTATTTTTTCAGCAACTTTATATTAATACTGTAATATAGAATAATAAATTTGATATGGAAAACAACACGTGCGTAATTACATAGCCTGGGCTTAATACTGTACATACTTAAATCTGTTATTTTGGTATTACTGCCGTGACTGAAATTTTGGTTCATTATAATAATCATTTTCAGTAAAGAAATTCATGTAGAAATATTTAATCTTCTGAGCATTTTCTATAATGATATGTTCTTTGGTAGATATTGTAAATAAAGGGATTCTTTTCGTTCTTTTGTGTTTTTTTTTTTTAGTTTGTTGGAAACCATGTCTCACTATACGGATGAACCCAGATTTACCATAGAGCAGATAGATCTGCTTCAGCGCCTTCGGCGAACTGGAATGACTAAACATGAAATTCTCCATGCCTTGGAAACTCTGGACCGTCTTGATCAAGAGCATAGTGACAAGTTTGGAAGAAGGTCCAGCTACGGAGGCAGCTCATACGGGAATAGTACCAACAATGTTCCAGCATCTTCCTCTACAGCTACAGCTTCCACCCAAACCCAGCATTCGGGAATGTCCCCATCGCCTAGCAACAGTTACGATACCTCCCCACAGCCTTGCACGACCAATCAAAATGGGAGGGAGAATAACGAGCGGTTATCCACATCCAATGGAAAGATGTCCCCAACTCGCTACCATGCAAACAGCATGGGTCAGAGGTCGTACAGTTTTGAAGCCTCAGAAGAGGACCTAGATGTAGATGATAAAGTGGAGGAATTAATGAGGTTGGTTCCTTTGCTTATTCAGAGTCCCCCAAATGTCTGTGTCCTTAGATTGCTTTTTAGTAATAAACTGTATTTCAGCTCCTTCCCTATAAGAACTGTGATTTTCCCCTGCCCACTTGGGAGATGAAACAAAATTTTCAAATTTTATGTTTTTAATTCAGATTTTCTCTTCTCTACTTCAGCCCTTTCACTTTGCTGCTTGATAAGCCTTTTTCATTCTCTCTATTTATCAACGCAAAGATTAGCCTTCTCTTTATGGCTCTAATTGCTAACATCTGAATTTTTAGCCTTGCTAACAGACACATCCTAATTCTTAAATCCATTGTAAGTACTTTCTCGAGGGGCTAAGATGATTTTATCGTGGTACAGAATATGTACAGTCTTAATTTTCGCCTCCAACATACCAATCAACAAAATAATTTTAGGTACCTGTTATATAAAAAGTAATTTTAGGTACCAAAATAATTTTAGGTACCTGTTGAAGAAAAAGACATGGTCTTTACCCCTGAGAAGCTGAAGTTCTAATTTTAGCAGTAGATGCCAGATATATATATATTTAATGTTATCTATTACAAGATAAGTATAAGCACTTAGAGTTTGAAAGACTGGGGAAAGAAGGAGAAGTCCACTTTCAACAGGGACAGTTAGGAGTGGCTTCTCACTGGGTCTGGGACTCTTGGAGGGCAGCAACCATGTGGTTTTGATTGTTGTGTCCCCAGGATCTGAACTGTCTTTTGTACACGGTAAGGGTGTAATATTTTAAGTGAATGGATGAATTTGAGCGGAACCTTAAAAGACAGCCTCTGTTTTGAAATATAAGAACTTTATCTACAGTTAAGGGAACAGTAAAAGGTAGAAAAGGCAAGGCATGTTTTGTCATAAGGATTGCATGTGGGTTAGACTATGGTAAAAAGATAGTATATTAGGAGGCAGTACAGGTTTTGGAAGGTTTGGGTTCCATACAAGTAATTTATGTTAATTTGGCTGGAGTTAAGGCATCTGTACAGGTCTTTAGGAATAGAGATGATAAAAGCATTGTGTTCGGTAGATTATCACTACAGGCACACCTCGTTTTATTGTGCTTCACTTTATTGCACTTCACAGATATTGTGCTTTCATCAACATCGAGGCAAGACCCTCCACCAGCAAAAAGATTATGAGTCACTGAAGGCTCAGATGATGGTTAGCATTTTTTAGCAGTAAAGCATTTTTTAATTAAGGTATGTACATTTTTTAGACATACTGCTACCACACACTTAATAGACCATATAGTATAGTGTAAATGTAACTTTTATATGCACTGGTAAACTAAAACATTCATGTGACTCACATTATGGTGGTATTTGCTTCATGGCGGTCATCTGGAACCAAGCCTGTAATAGCTCTGAGGTATGCCTGTGCTGTAGCAGGGAGGAGAGGCTGCAGATAGATTAGTTACAATACAGAATGAAAGAAGCATAGCAGGAATTTGTCAGAAATAAAATTAAAACCTATAATTATGAGTTATAGTTATTCCTAAAGATTTTCAGACTTGACGATAGTGTCATGATGACTTAATCTTGCCACATGGAAGATCTGTCCTGTAGTACCACAGTGGGTAAGACCTTTTAAACAGACTGTCCTGAATTGATTTTCAGGATGGAACTGCCTGTATGGAATTCTGGACTGGACGGACTATTGTGTCTAGATTCCAATGTAATTCCTGTAATAAATAGTTTCCTAGGGCAGCCATAGGACCCTATTATTTAGGTTTTCAAAACTTAAAAGTATGTAAGATCGATTTGGCTTTGAATTCATTTTCACTTGTTAAAGCAGCTAGCCAAAGTTTGGATGTGTCTTTTGAATCTATCATATATTTCACTGTCAGGATTAAGAGAGAGAACCATTTGGGCAAATAAAAGTTGCTTCAAGTCATTGAAATATAAAAAGGTAAGCTTTTAATTATCCTGAGTAGAGAGCATATCAACAATAAAATTTATTTGTTAGGATGCTAGCCTGTTTTTTGTTGTTGCTGTCGTTAATCAGTTTTAATAAACTTTGAACATAACAGTTAATTCCCAATCATGTGTTAGACTAACAGGAAGTTTGGGAAAACTTTAAAGAAGGCTCTGGAGGATTGGCAAGTGTCTAAAACTTGAGGATTAGCTCTTAGATTGACACAATATTGTAATTATGTCTTCAAAATAAACAGAAAACCTATTTAGCAATGACTAGGATTTGTCCTTAAATCCTGCGGTTACACACATTTAAGTTTCACCATTAAATATATACATGTTTGTACATTGTTATTAGTATTTAATTTACGTACTTCCACTGTTGCATAGTTAGGATACTTTATCTTCTTTCTTTTCTCTGCTTCTTTCTTAGAACTGCTATTTTGGTGTCCTCTAATCATGTAGGGGTTTCATTGGACCTTCTGGCTCGGTGGTCCTCTGCCATTACGCCCTCACCCACACCTGCATTCCTCTTTCGTGCCCACTTATCATTTTTCTCAAGTTTGCAGATAATAACAATCCTTAGGTAGGAGGGAGAAGTTTATTGCATGACTGTTCTTACTTTTGATCATTACAACCATGCTGTGAGGTGGAGCAGAAAAATTGAGATTAACAAAATTAAATAATTGGCCCAAGAAAAACTTAACTAAATATGAAGTGGCAGAGCCTGAATTCTAACTCATGTCTTTATTACCAACATGCCATTGTTATCTGTTGTCTCTGTAAATAAATTTTTCATGTTTATAGATTTCACTAAGATTTTAGTGACAGTGGTGAATGTAACTCAAGATAAAGTGTGAATGCTTTAATGGGCTAAGCACCTCTGGCCCAAAGTCCACGATATATGCCACTTCAAATCAATCACCTATTAATCAAATGAATTTTTATTTGGTAGAATATTAGAGAAATTTTTGAGCAATGGATCTTTCTGAGGGTCCTGTGCCCAGTTAGGGCTATGTTGTCCTTGTTGATAACTAAACCCTGTGGTGATATAAGTGGGTTGGATTTGGTAGTCTCTGGGTAGGGAGAATGGATACCTGGATGTCTTCCTGCCTTCTTTTCTACAATTCACCTCTGGCATGGTTACATTGCCAAACTTCCAGAGCACTCAAGATATAGTTTTCAAATCTTGTAACTTATTTAAATCCACACACTTAACTTTTAGTAATTTCAAGGTACATAGAGGAATTTTTTTTGTAGAAATTGTTATAACTATACACCTGATCAACTTGTTAAGAAAGAATCAAAGTAGCTGCTACTTTTTCCATTTTTGAATTGATCAGAAAAAAAAAAGGAAAGGAAACTAGAATATTAATTCTCAACAAATTGTTGAATATAACATTTTAGAAGTACTTTAAAGCTAAGACCTAGAATGCAGACCCATTTCACATGTTAATATTTTTAAATGCATCTATTTATATATACTTCATATATATTTTTATATATATCTGCTAATAGTGTACATCTATTAAAGTGTATCTGTTCTTTTGTGTATCTATTATAAAATAACAATTGAAATGAGGTTAGTGTTAGAATAATGTCTTAGCATTTTATACAAGATTCCAAGACTTTCTTCTGAGTTGGTTAACTATAACCCTAACAATAGATTATTTACTTGTGTAGGTAGGGTACTTATAGTTGCATAGGTTATAATATTCAGTTACCATGTTGTTAATTCATACAGAGTAGCTTTTCTTTTCAAGTTATCTTTTAAAATTTTAAATTATGCTTTGTTTATGAGTGGAAATTACAGGGAGCAGATTTTTATTCCAATGTGAAAGAATTTGTATGTAATTATATTTTTCTACCTGTGTAATAGTCTATCTTCCATCTCTGGAAGTCTTTGAGATAAAAGACTACCTTTAAGGGAGTCCTAAAGAATGTGTAGTGTATATCAACCAAGGGAATATAGAGGTTGTTAAAGCATACCACTTTTAAATATACGGTCTTTAATATACCTTGTTCCAGAAAAGAAAGTGTAGGCAACCCCCGTATAACATGGCACTTCTATGACATGGTCCGAGAATTGGGGAAACCCTCGTACAACATGGCATCCTAGAACACGGTTTCACTCTAACACGGCTTGAGAATTGGGGAAATCCCAGAACAACACGGAACGTAATAAGAGCTTTTAAGAGCAAAAGATACCTCATTTGAAATTTTTCATTCGAGCGTGGATGCCGTATCAGATTTGACTGCAGAATTTTAACATTTATTAGGATTTTAAATCCATTTTGTTCGTGGAGTATTAAGTTCAGAGGATGAAGATAGTTTGTCAAAAAGAAAACACCCTCGGTTAATGGTGTTTAGTAGTAATGATGAAGAAAACATTATTTAATACATATTAATGTTATACTTCTGGTGAAAATTGCTTTAATAAAGATATGTCTCTTATAAAAATATAATAATATGTTTTTATTAATTTTGGAAACTAACCCCCTTTTTTGTACTAGTTCTTTGTTTCATGTAACATGGATTGCCATAACATGTCATTTTTTAGGAACGTAGGAACCGTGTTGTACGGGGGTTACCTGTATTGCCACTTTTGGCTAGCATACATCACACTTTCCATTTTGATTTGGGAAATTTAAACATATTTGAGAATAAGAGTTTAGAGCTGTTTTATGAATTATCTAGATCAGGTTTTCCATTTCACAACTTTTTATCTCCAACTACAGATTTGTTCTTGAACGAATTAAGCTCTATTATATGCAAACCCCATGATGAAGAAGATACAATCTTTGTGCTAGAGGACTTTACAGGCTAGTGGAAGAGATAAGACCAGATCAGAAACAACTATAATACAGAATAGCATGTAACATATTAGCATGTGGGTAGTATAATTGAAATGTTAAAGTGCTGTTGGAAGAAAAGATCTTTTTCAGCTCTGAGGATCAGGGAGAACTTTCTAAATAGACGACAATCAAATTGTATCTTTAAAAAGGGTGATTCCACAAAGAGGTATTACTGATTGATTCATCCAGATTCACTTAGAAAGGTCTGTAGATAATAATGGAAAGTTTAGCAAGTTATAAAAATAATGGCACTGGAGGGTAGAAAGGAAGAATTTTATCCTCATGTGGAAATCACCCAGATAGATGAATCCAGCATGGCTGTGATTTGGAAAAGGCAGTAGGAGGAGATGACGTGATTAGATGCAAATAGAGTGGTAGCTCACACCGGAAGTAAGCTGTGGAGTCAAAGATCAGCCTACATCTTTGACTTTAATTCCGTAAGACTTGAGGAGTAGAAATCATGCAGAGTGTGAGATTTTATAAGCGAAGGGAGGAAAAGGGACTTATTCTCTTTAAAGAGGATGTCAAATTTCAGATGAAGAGAGGAAGTAAGGAGTAGGAGAAAATGAGAGATTTAAATCTGAACTAAACAAAGGAGTTTTTCACCAAGAATCTGGTGATTTCACAGGGTACAATGTGTACAGTAGGAGAGACAGGTTGTTAAAGAAGGCAGAATGAGGAGAGAATAGGGGGAAGGAATATGTGAGAGTTTAAAGAACAAAGCCAATCCAGTAGAATGGAAGTCTTTGAAATACATAAGAGAATCGGACACAGTGAAAGTTGAATGCTGTGACTGTCTTGAAAGTCCTTGGTAAAACCAGCTGAATGCCACATCACTGCTGTGTCTAAAATGACTTTCTAGAAATCTTCCCATGGTGTCTTCAAGTACCCACTACAGATGTTTACCTCAGCCTTTTGTAGTTACAGCAGATCATTTGTTTCTTCTTTTGCTGGGATTCTTTCTAATGTTTTCTAAACAAAAAAATAGTCATTGTTTATGTAGTGCTTTTATAGTTCCAAAATTTTTTACATTGAAGAGTTTATGATTTTATGTGTTATACACTCACAGACACACACACACACACACAGTATTGAATTTCATTTAAGTTTAATTTCAGTGCTTAGAGAAAAACCTTAAGAGCCTTGTGACGGGGGTATTAATGTTCTCAATATTACCAGGTGACGATGCAGTGTCCAGGTTTATTAAGTGACTTGCCCAAGCACACCCTCGTCTTTTAAGTCTTATATTTTCCTTCAGTTCAAAAAAGCTTCTCTCTGGTAAAACAGTTGAGTAAAGAGGTTATTATTATTTTTTAATTCATTGTGGTTACTTAGAAAGTTGCCAACTATCTAAAAATATAGTCTGTGAGAGGGTAAATGAGTTGCTGCTATTTTGCACACATTTTGGGGTTCCTGCTGACCTTCTGCCGTGTTTGGTAATGTCATACTGCAAGGCTGTGAATAATTCACAAACTGGATATTCCCTGTTAGAATAATTGAGTATTATCTCCTCTGTATGATCGAGTGTCTACTCTCACTGGATTTGATTTAAAATAAATTGATTTAAATTCAAATTCAAATCAGTAGTCAAGAAAATACCATTTAATCATTTTTCCCACAAAAGCACATTTTTTAATTTAACCTTAATAAATATTCTCTTACACTCAGGTTTTATTTTCCTAGAAGGACACTCTGTAGATTGAAATGCAATGCTTTATTTAAAATTTTTTTCACATTAGTTTTGCATCTGTGTCAGAAACCAAATGATTTGGTTGTTTTGTGTACCTCAGCCAATTGAAATAGATACTGCTGAAGTTATCCCTTGCTCAATGATTATTGATGGATATTTGAGAGCTGTTTAGTCTGCATTACCTATATTTTACTCAGCAGTGTATTTTGTTTGACTTTAAAATGTTTTTATTTGTGCCTTTTTCTTTCAAATACACAATTTTAAAATGAAATGAGAATGCATATTTTTCAAGGAAATATTTCAAATATAAACAAGCATTTTGGAAGGAATCTAGCCAGTACCTAGATCAGAACTTAGATCAGTATGAGAAATTGTAGATAGTGATTAGGCAGCGGAGTCTCTGTTTTCTCCCAC
This sequence comes from Rhinolophus sinicus, assembly GCF_057876585.1. Classification (NCBI taxonomy): domain Eukaryota; kingdom Metazoa; phylum Chordata; class Mammalia; order Chiroptera; family Rhinolophidae; genus Rhinolophus; species Rhinolophus sinicus. Next base: position 104,593,175 of record NC_142515.1, on the reverse strand, counting down.
TAGGAATCTTTTTTATTAGGATTTCCAATGAGTAGATCCCGAACATACTATAGAGCTTCAGATTGTAAGCTGTCCCTACTGTCACCTCTCTGCCCTTTTCCAGAATTCCCGAAAGGGAACATGGAGTCCACTAACAGAGGGTACAGCCCATCCTCACCAAGGGGCTAAAGTATCAGCTCTAAATTAAGTCACAACTGATGCTTTTTGCGTGGGATACTTTTCTTGGCGTTTCTCCAAATGATCTGTAGAGAGACTTGAGCTATACAGAGTTTGTGGTTCATTCACAGAATGATTTGTAACGATTTCCTGATCCCTTTGCCTCAGATCAAGGGTCAGCAAACTTTTTCTGTAAAGGGCTAGATGGTAAACATGACTGTGGCCAAGATGCAAAATTGAGAGTATAATATAGATACTTGAATGCAAGAGAGAAAACAAATAGGCACACATTTCTATTGACAAAATTCAATATAGAATAATAGTAATTAAATATAGTTTTAAAAATACAAGCCTACTAGGGGGAAGAATAGAATTGCAGCAGGAACAATAATTAGCTTTAATTCATGTTTAGATAGTGTTTCCTGCCATCAAGTTGATTGCAAATGTTCATCTGTGGAAATGATTCTTAGCTCATAGGTTGTATAAAAACAAGTGGGAGGCCAGATTTAGCCCATGGGCCACAGTTTGCTGACCCCTGTATTAGATTATAAGTTACCACTATTCCATATTGTTTGGAGACTTGAACAAAAATCAGTGCTCTATTTATGTAGTCCTTTTGAACATAAAGCATTCAAAGAGAAATCAGTCACTGTTAAGCATAATTTAAATAGTCTATTTTGGTAGAGAAAACTGAACTCTTGCCACTCGTCATTGTAGTGAATGTCTAGTCTTTTGAGAATTTGTTGAATTTTTAAATAAGTAAAAATTATAAGGCATCTTAGTGGAGTCAAAAATAGGTCTATAATATGTAATCCCAAGGACACAGAAAATAGCATATTTTTAAGTATGATGTATTCTGTATATAACATGTAATAGGGAATTAATAAGTGCCTTTTTATATTCAAGTTTTATATGCAGCTCACCCCACTTAAAAAATTTTTTTTATTTATACCGGGAAAGAAGGCAAATTAAAAAGCAAAGCCTTTCTTAAAATGGCTAATATTTTAGCAGTTGTGAGAGTGATGATGATTTCTATTCCTTCAACAAAGGTTTTAAAATGAACTGCACATTATTTATGCAGTTGCATAGTTAACATGCGACCCCACAATCTACTCACAACTGATTTTTGTTGTTGTTGCTTTTTATTTTTCTAGGATTTCTGTCTGTGTAAGATATATTCATTTCCCCAGTAATGAAACTCTGTGTATACCATATGGCAGCCTTGTTCCTAATGTGAATTATACACAGCATGCGATTAACGTCCTCTGGTATGAACTTTATATCTACTGTGGCATTCACTCAGGCGTCTGTCTGACGGTGTGGTGTTTTAGGACTTGAATATCTGGTGTTTCTCGGTTTGTTTTAATTCCATGTTTCACACAGGCTTGGTCTGTATCCCTTTATTTTTGTGTCCTTTCTTTCTGTGTCCTCCCCACCTCTCTGCTTCACCTTTCTTAGCAAAGATGAGGATTTCTACCTTCAACATACATTGTTGGTCTTGTCTTCTGTTTTTGTTAGGAGGGACAGCAGTGTGATAAAAGAGGAAATCAAAGCCTTTCTTGCCAATCGGAGGATTTCCCAAGCAGTTGTTGCACAGGTAACAGGTAAGAGCTGAAGAGCCCTTTATTCTGGAATCATGTCTCGTCTCTGCCTTCTGGTGCAGATGTTGGGTTATTGCTTGCATTTCTGCATTGCAGGGCAGATCTGTCAACTTAGGCATAATAATGTATGCCTGTGATTTAAACCCATTGTCTCCGATATCATGGAACTTCTCCAGTGATTTTTTTTTTAACTTGTGCTAGTAAATTTTAATAGCATTTGTAAAAAGCACAAAATCCCCTATTTTATGGCTAAAAAAAAAGGTTCTCTGGGTTTTCTTGTAATTGTGACAGAGCTTATGACACATGCACATCCAACTGCTATCTACATTTCATATATTTAAAAGCTTTGCAGTCCTCCAAATCTAATTCTCAGTTTTACCAATTAAAACAATGATTCATGAGAGCAAAGGAAGTTGTTTTCTGTATGTGAAAGCTTTCCTCAGACCATTACTGAGAAGATAAGAGTTATCATTGTCTTCTCTTTGTTTTTTAAATCCCATCCCATTACCCACCCTGGCAGCACTGTCCCAAGTATGTGGTGTATATGTGTCATTTTCTATTCAGATTGCATTTTTTATGACGTTGTTAAATTTTGGGGTAGCATGTCTTTTCTTTATTGGTGTGTCGTCTTCCTTTCTTGGATATCAATGATTTGTAAAACCAACTGTGCTTTAGTCCTTAGAGGAACCAGAAACTCTTTCAACTGCACTTTGTAGTTGATTCATCGTTGTATATTGTACGTTGATACATGTGAAAATTAATTTGGTCCTCCCCCCCCTTTTTTTTTTTAACACGCCACTAGCAGCTCTGTGACTTTGGCTTTTTTAGCTTCTGCACCTCAATTTCTTACCTCTACAGTGAAATAACTGGATCTGATCTTCAACTGTGCTTTGTAGTTTTAAGATATTATTTCTGTTCTCTGGACATTGATACATGTTGAAGATAATTTACCTAAAAGGTTGTTATGGACCATTAATTTGGTTAAATATGAAACTTTAGATTTCAGAAGTCTTAAATTTTTGTCTCAAGAATTTAAGGTCAGCCAGTGTGTGTGTGTGTGTGTGTGTGTGTGTGTGTGTGTGTGTCTAATATATTACACTAGTAATATATTTTTATAAATGATACCTCTGTTCATGGTAAAAGCCTTTAATTAAAGCCATACCCTTTTGTACAGAAATATTAAACAAAAGGACAATGTGTGAATTTAATTTATGCAATCTTCAGGTGTTTTCCAGTAGGATATTTAAACTGTGACTTTTATTTATTCAGGACTGAAGTACGGTACCAAGGGCGCAGTAAGGGCAAGTTAAGTGGGTTTTACAAAACCCACTGATGTGCACTACGAAAAGATAGAGTGTTATCTTTCAGAGCTTTTACTTCACCCCCCAAGATTAGAAGCAGTAGTATCTGGTAGTTTGCCAGCCCGAAAAGAATGACCAAGTTGTAGTGTTATAGTACAGTTGATTCTGTCCACGTGGAAGTATTTCTGAGTGTTGAATACCCTGAATCTTGAGTCATCTTGGACTTTTAAAACTGATCTTTTGAAAACAAACAAACAAAAAAACTGAGAGTTTGAAACTGATCCAACATTGATGGAAATTATAATACCTTTAAAAGGAATTTCTTAGGCATATCTAAAAGCATTAGATATACCATAATGGATTAAACATAGTACATCAAATATGGCCTTTTTGGAAAAGGAAACTGAAAGATGTTTTAGCATCTTGCTACTCAAAATGTAGTCCATGGAACAGCAGTATTGGGAGCTTGTTAGAGATGTAAAGATACAAAGCACCACCCTAGACCTAGTGAGTCAGAATTTACCTTTTAACCAGATCCCCAGGTGATTTGGGTTTGAGAAAGCACTGTTGTAGGAGAATGGTAAGCTTTCCTGACATGAACTTCAATAGATTGGCATTGTTTAACATTGCCCCACTCAGCAATGGGCATCCTGGTGCCATCTCCTGTTTTGGAAAGCAAGAGTTGAAAATATTTTTACACATTTATTATCTGTTGTATCATGTGGACCTTTCTTTTGCTACTGTAATTATAGGATTTGGTACTGTTAAAAACTTCTTCCCCTATTTCAGCCTCACCCCCAACTTATTTTATCTATCTATCTATCTATCTATCTATCTATCTATCTATCTATCTATCTATCTATCTATCAGTTCAGGTGAAGCCTCACCCCAACTTAGTCTTACTTCTCTTCATTACTAATCGAAAGCTTGGGTTCATTTTCCCTTGATTAGATACCTTTCATGGTTCTCCATTGTCTGAAATATGAAACTCCGTATAATTTGACTCCTGCCTTCTTTTTATTGTCATCTTCCATTCAGTATGTGACCTAGCTGAAATAAACTACTCACCATTCCCAGAATTCTGCTTACTTGGATGCTTACAAATTGTTGGCTGTGCCTAGGATGGCTTTCACCTCACCACAGCCTATCAATGCCTATTTATCAAGATTACCTCAGTTATTTTTATATATAATTTTTAAAAAAAATAATTAGACTTAGTTCACCACCAGTGAGGCACTAAACTTCATTTCAGTTATGCATTTTAGAGTAATGTTCTTTTAGCAGTGATCTTTTTTGTACATCCCCAAAGAGTCTAGCATTGTACATGCTCTCTGAAGCTTTCATGTTTGCCTAGCTGCCTTGTAGGGTAAAGCAGTATCGATGAAGCTAACACATGTGAACTGTACATGTGAACATTTACCCACTATGACTTTGTCCAGGGACGTGTCCTGTCCAGAAATAATTATTTATTTGCTCAACAAATGCTGTATGAATTTCTGCCCTTAAGGAACAAACTCACAATTTTCTTTTACCTATTTCAATTCAGTTATTTACATAGGCATGAGAGTGAGGATCATTTGTAACTAGATTAGTTCATTGTCCCATTGGTCAATTTACTGAATTCATGTGTTTCTTATTTGTTATTGTGTTACATTTTCATCCAGCCTTTCCAGTCATCGAGCTAAACTCAGGGGCAGGGCTTTTCATCCCAGAAGAGCGATTAAATTAGTGAGAACCAGTATAGAGCCTGGCCTTTGTAACTGGCCCACCTGGGAGACAGTAGCCTGAGTCAGGCAGCCTTTTAGGTACCCAGGACTCACTCACTAGGGTACCTCATCAGTACATAGGCACATTTTTCTCCCTTTAAATAAATCAGTCAGGTGTATCTTAGAAGGATATCTGCCTGATAAAATCTACCCCAAAATACAGTTTAAGGTGTGGTGATCTGGAATCTCTAGCCTATGCTGAAGTCTCTGAAAGTCAGTTAAGTTCAACTCTATTTAATGTATGAAATAATGAAATAAATCAACTCTGAGATACAAAGGAGAACAAGTGGTGCATAACTAAAGAAAATGCTAAATAAAAAAGTGTAGTGAGGTGCAAAATTATAACACATGTGCTTGTTCCAGAAACAAATACAGAGTCTTCTTTTTATAGATTCAGAGGATTTCTATAATAAGATAAACAAGAAGTTCATGGGTGGGGTCTGTATAAATAATATCCTGCTGATAGGAAAAATGACAGTATAAACAGGATATAATAGCAGTGCCTGCTGAATTTCCCAGCATGTTATTTGTAGCTTCTTTCACAGAGTCACAGCTGCTCTCACCAAGGGTGGCTTTTTACCTCTGTAAGAGGTCGTCGCCAAGCAAAAGTCTGAAGTCTCACTAACAGTGACGGGGTGGGGAGCACAGGCTTTGCTATAGTAAGAAACATGGTTTGTTTGTTTTTTAATTCAATGTATTTTTGGATAATGAATAGATTTACACTGTTAAACATTCTGAAGATGAAAAGGATTCATGTCCTCTTAAAAATAAATACATGGAAAGAGAAAAAAATTAGTATTTCAGAATTTTAAGAAATTTATCATAATTTTGTTTTCTTAAGTGATAATAGTATAGTGGAAAAGCAGCCGTTAAACTTGAGAGTACCAAAGTTCTAGTCTTTCTCTCATTAAATAATAGGCCTGTGACCCCTGGGCAAATTCATAGATTGTCTGTACCTCAGTTTCCTTGTTTATAAGATGAGGGACTTTGACTAAATATTTTCTAAGTATCTTTCTAGTTATCAAGTTCTGTTCTGGTTTTAAACTGTTGAGTACATTTAACAAGTGTGCGTCTTACCCGTATCTAGTGGCTCATTCCCAAAATACAAGAATTTGTGTAAAAAGGCACTCTGAACCAGTTTTAGAAATGTTCCAACTGTACTCAGACCACTTTCCTTTATGATTTATCTTTAAAATGAAGGATCAAAACACTACTCACTTAATTTAATTGTAATAATTCCTTTACAAAGGGGATATATTGATCCCCTCCCTAACCAGACAACTTCAGACCAGATATTAAAAACTACTTAAAGTGTCAATATACCTTTTTCAAAAATAGAATTTGTTTTTTAGAACAGTTTTAGGTTCACAGCAAAAGTGAGTGGAAAGTAGTTGCCATATATTAGGTGTGATAAAAAAATACAGTGAACATTTAAATAAAAAAATGTATTACAGTAAAAGACACATTGCCATTAATCCCCCTCTCGTCGAACACACTTATCCCATCGTTCTTGCCACTTTCTGAAGCAGTTCTGGAAGTCCGGTTTCCTGAGTGTCTTTATGAACGTTTAAGAAACAATGTGCGTAGAAAATGGCCTGCGAAATGGGCAAATGGTTTCATCCTCCATTATGACAACACTCTGTGTCACACATCGCTTCTGGTATATGGCAATTTCTGTCAAATAAAAACATTACAGTGTGTCACCATCTACCTTATTCACCGGATGTGGCACCGTGTGATTTCTGGCTCTTCCCCAAAGTCAACATGATTCAGGACATTGAGGCAGCCACAACAGTACAACTCAAGACACTCAGGAAAGAGGACTTCCAGAACTGCTTCAGAGAGTGGCAAGAACAATGGAATTAAGTGTGTTCAAATCGAAGGGGAGTATTTTGTGAGGGATTAATGGCAATGTGTCTTTTACTGTAATAATTTTTTTTATTTAAATATTCACCATATTTGTTAATCACACCTCGTTCCTCCTGCCCTCCACACACGCATCCTCCCCTGCTGTCAGCATGTGGCACCAGAGTAAACCTACACTGACACATTATTATCACCGAAAGTTCATAGTTTACATTACGTGTAAATGGATTTGTACATTCCAAGAGGTTTTGAAAAATGTATAATGACAAGTATCTACCATCATAGAATCATAAGATGATATAAGATGATACTATAGTTTCACTACCTAAAAATCCTCTGTATTCCTCTTCTTCAGCCCTCCCACCCTCCCTCCCCACAACCCAAGGCAATCACTGATCTTTTTTTACTGTCTCCATAGTTTTGCCTTTTCCAGAATGTTATCATGCAGTATGTAGCCTTTTCAGGTTGGCTTCTTTTTATAGATTCAAAGGATTTCTACAGTAAGATAAACAAGAAGTTCATTCACTTAGTAATATCCATTTAAGTTTTCTTAATATTTTTTCATGGCTTGATAGCTCATTTCTTTTAGTGCTAAATAATATTTCACCGTCTGGATGTCCCACAGGTTATTACCCATGCTCCTACTGAAGGACATCTCGGTTGCTTCCAAGTTTGGGCAGTTACAGATAAAGTTACTATAAACAAGTAGAACTTATATATCTACATTAGAAAAGAAATGTTGGTAGGGCATAAATCACAGACGATGGGATTGTTCTCTTATAATACAACCAAATATAATTACACTGTTCTAACAAGATTTCATCAATTCCTACCTAGTGAATTTTAGTAGTTTTATGTAGATATCCAATTTGAAGGCTATTATCTGTCACAAAATGGGCAGATTTCTACATGTGAGTTGTAACTGTTTATCTCCAAATTGAAAGGGTTTAGAGTTTTTTGTTTCTGTTAGGAGGAAACTTTTCAAATCTTTGAATGGACTTCAATTGCCAACAATATAAATGTTTTTACAGAGTATGTTTTAGGATTTTCTCTTGTCTTGCAGCCTCTCTAGAATAAGAACAGATGGCGTCCTGTGGTTCAAACAATTCTCTTTATTTCATTTTTTTTCTAACTTCAGCAAATTCTTGGCAAACTATTTTCTTGTAAACATAGCACATAAAGTTACTTTTTTTCCCCATAGGAAAACATCCAACCTCTATATCCAATACCCACATTTTCTCACTTTGGTGATGGCTAAGTGAAAATAATTTCGGAGGATTACTAACAACTTGTTGGTAGAAAAACAGTTTTCTACTTGAAATTCATTGTCCTCCCAGGACTTTCAGCATCTCAAATGCAATGTAAAGGGCTGTACATTTTTAGTCTAAAAGTTATGAAGGTTGGTTTTCAAGTATAAAACAAGATTTCTCTGCCACTTGTATTTAAAGTAGATACTGTACTTAAAATTTTTTTATTCTACCATAAGCTTTGACAAAAGTGACTTTTAAAGGTTAGGCTACAGATGTGGTTTCCCCCCTCCCCTCCCACCTGCCTTCAGTAAGTTTCATTCCCCTTCCTGCCCCCTTCAAGTATTGTTTCCTAAGATTGTGAAGAAAAGTCTGCACTGAAGGTTTAATATTCCGTCCACAGTTTTATGAAATATTTCTTACCTAAGTTAATTTTCCTTATATTGAAAACAAGTGGACCGGGATCAATGACAGAAAGAAGAAGTAATAACTGAGTAAGAAAGTCAGAAGGTATCTGTGTCTGATAAAATAGCCAAACCTAAAGTTCACCGGTAGTACATGTGAATAACTTCCTGCAGAAGAAGGCTCTGATGGGAATAAGTACCATTTTTTGTAAACTATAGATACGGTCTTTTATGCATTGAGGAATTAATCCTGTTAACTCTTGAAATTTACTCAGGGATAGATCTTAAAGGATTTGACATCAGTTGTTACAAATAATTTGTTCTGTTAGCAAAATGTACTAGATTTAGTAATGTGTATAGTTACTAACTTTAGTTAAGTAAGGAACTTGAACTAACCAAACTAACCAAGCTTGAGGGCTGTGATATCTGAGAGGTCTATGAAATTTTGAAACACTCCTTCAAATTCTTTGGCCTTTAGGAGAGCTTTTAATATCAGCATGTGTCAACTTCAGCTAAATTTGACTATATCATTTGATCCTCACAGAATAAACTTAAGATATGCAGGGGCATGTGTTTTTTTCTTTGTTTTTAATCACCTCGATTGAGATAAAATTTGCATAAGAGTAGAGTTCTCTGACTTGTACTAAATATATACAGTGGTATAACCATTACCAAAATCAAGATATGGAACATTTTCAGTATTTCAACAAGTTCTCTTCTTCTTTTTTTCAGTCAAATACCTCTCTCCACTGCAAGTCCCTGGCAATCACTAATATGCATTTCTGTCAGTATATTTTTGTGTTTTCTAGAATGTCTTGTGACTGGAATCATACATACATCCTTTTTTGTGCCTGACTTTTTTCACTCATGATACTTTTGAGATTCATACTGTTGTTACATGTATCAGTAATTTGTAACTTTGAAATGTTGAATATTAGTCCATTGAATGGATATAACAAGATTTGTTTATACATTAATCAGTTGATGGGCATTTGAATTATTTCCAAATTTTAACTGTTGTGAATTAAGCTCCTGTAACATTTGTCTACAACTTTTGTGTGGACATAATTTTTTCCTTTCTCATACCTAGGAGTGGGGTTGTGGGGTTATTGGTAAGTATATGTTTAACATTTTAAGAAACTACCAAACTGTTTTTCAAAGTGGCTATACCATTTTGCGATCCCACCAGTAATATATGAGAGTTCCAATTGCTCTGCATTCTCTTCAACACTTGGTATTCGTGCTTCTGTTTAAGTTTAGCCATTCTAGTGCATATAAAATGGCATCTCACTCTAGTTGTATTTTACAATTTATATTTTGCTAATTATGCTAGTTATATTTTGCTAATTATGTTGAACATCTTTTCATATGTTCATTTGCTATTCATATATCTTAGGTGAAATGTCTGTCAAACTTTTTGTCCATTATATTTTGATCAGGTTGTTTGCCTTATTATTGATTGTAAGAGTTGTATGTATTTTCTGGTCAGAAGTCCTGAAATAGGTGGACATACAGATATCCTAGTCTGAGGCTTGCGTTTTCATTTTCTTAGTATCTTTCAAAGAGCAAATGTTTTTAATTTTGATGGGATTGTATTTATCATTTTTTTCTTTTATGACTCATGCTTTTTGTGTCTTAAGAAAACTTGCCTAACTGAAGTCTCAAAGATTTTATGTTTTGTGTTTTTTTTTAGAGATTTTATAGTTTCAGCTCATACATACAGGTCTATGAACCATTTCAAGTTAATTTTTGCACATGTGTTAGGTAAGGGTTAGGACGTATTTTTTTTTCCATGTGGATATCCAACTATTGGAGCACCGTATGGTGAAATGGTCAGCAGTGGTCAAGAGACTACTCTTTTTCCATTCAAGTACAATGGCACCTTTGTCAAAAACCAATTGAATATGTATGTGTGGGTCTGTTTCTGGGCTTTCTATTGTGTTCCATTAGTCTTATATCTATCATTATACCAATACAAACTATAAATTATTGTTGACTTACAGTAAGTCTTGAAATCAGAAAGTGTAATTCTTTCCAACTTTGTTTTTCTTTTTGTAGATTACTGTTGATATTCTAAGTCTTTTGCATTAAGATATACCTTTAAAAATCAGCTTTTCATTTCTTACAGAATAGCATATTTGTCTTGAGCTTGGGATTGGGACTGTGTTGAATATAGATCAATCTAATAGCATTAGGAATTGACATCTTAATCATACTAAGTGTTCCCGTCCACAAAGATGGTGTATCTCTCCATTTGCTTGTCTTCTTTCTTTCTCTTAACCATGTTAATACTTTTCAGAGTATAGATCTTGTACGTATTTTCTTAAATTTATCTCTAAATATTTTATGTTTTCTGTACTATTTATATTGGTCCTATTTTTAATTTCAATTTTCAGTTGTTTGTTTCTTGTCATAGAATAATTGATTTTGGTATATTGACCTTCTATTCTGTAACTTTGCTACTAAATTCATTTATTTGTTCTAAGAGCTTTTTAGGGATAAATTCTTAGGGTTTTTCTGCATGTTAATAGAGAAAACTGTACTGCTTCCTTTTCAATGAGTATGTCTTTTATTTCTTTTTCTTGCCTTATTGCACTCACTAAGGACCACTAATGATGAATATGATGAGAGCAGCCATCCTTGCCTTTTTCCCAGTCCTAGGGAGCAAGCATTCAGTCTTTCACCATTAAGTATGATCTTATCTGCAGGCTTTTATAGATGCCCTTTATCAAGATGCCCTTCAAGGAAAGTTCACTTCTATTTCTAGTTTCTGAGAATTTTTATCGTGAATGGATGTTGTACTTTGTCAAATATTTTTTCTGCATCTATTGAGATGACCACGTTTTTTCTTTTTTAATCTTGTTAATATGGTGAATTACATTGATTGATTTTCAAATGTTAAACAAGCCTTGCATTCTGGGAAAAAACCAACTGAATCATGATGTATTACCCTTTTTATATAATTTGATTCAATTTGCTGGTATTCTGTTAAGAATTGTTGCATCTGTGTTCATGAGGGGTTATTATTCTGTGTTTGTTTTGTTTGTTTTTTCTGTTCTTGTAATGTCCTTGTCTAGTTTTGTTATGATAATGGGCCTTATAAAACAAGTTGGAAAGTGTTCCCATCGCTTGTATTTCTATAATTGGTATTATTTCTTCCTTAAATATCTTCATTTTGAGACTGTGCTTTTTTTATTATAGTGAATATCTTACACTTGGTCATGACTTACTATCTATTAATAGATCTAATTCTGTAGGGCTTGTACCCTATACTGAAATTAACAGAACAAAGTACAGAGTAGTAGGAATTATTGGGTCCTTAATACCTCAAAGATTGTCTGCGCTTTTCTACATGATTTTGCCCTTGGCAGAAATATTTTTCTCTTGCCAGTTGCCTAAAATGGCAGGGTTACAAACCCCAAACCAAATTGAATTTGCTTTAGATACAGCAATAGCTCTTCCCCTGTGCCCTAGTATACCTGAGTAAAGAACATAGTGTTTACTCACTTAAACTATGAGACTTTGCTTCCTGTAGTAGTTATAAAAATATTGAGTGACCTACCTCTAAATAAGATCAAGCTGACCCATGGATATTTTGGTTTTGAACACACTGATTTTAATGCACATGTCCAGATCATATTGCCTCAGTTGTTATTGCTCTTGATGAGAAACATGGGGAAAGGCTTTTAGGAACATTTTTAATGTGATCTTTATTTAATGTTTTGAGAGACATTTTAAGAGCTAGAATATGCTATTTTCATAAAAGTGTTTTTTTCTCCTTTGTTTGAAACATAAAGATTGTTGTGCCCAAGCCCTTCATTGCTAAATATTGTTTACAGGATATCTCTTACCAGTTTGTCTTGATTTTCTTTTTTCTTTCTTTTTTTTTTAAGGACATAAAGAGTGTTTTTGAAATGTTTGAGTGCCATGTGTTAAAATAATTATTAGCATGCATTATAATATTTAGTATGGAAAATGCCTCTTAAACCGTTTTTGCCCATGCTATTTTTCAGTCATTAGCTCAGCTTTATCATTGTGCCAACTACCTACCAGGGCAGCATGTAGTCCTGTAAATGAGTTGTAGATAACCAGTGGCTCTGGTTTTTACTATGTGCACCTTGCTAGCTAAACCTCTCTTTTTGGAGGGTTTTTATTTTTAGCTATAATTTATTTTAATACTTACCTAGTACTAGATGCTGTGATAACTGTTTTATCTATTTGAGAGCCAGGTGTTAACTTCTGAGGAGATTCCGTCATTTACCTGTAGTCACATACATAGCTAATTGCTCTTTGTCCTGCTACAAAGCCAGTGGTTTGCACAGAGCCAGTGTAGTACATCAAGAGTATGACTTTGAAGGTTCAAAATGTGATTTCTGTCACTTACTAGTTACGTAACTCTGGGCAAGTCACTAAATGTCTTAAGCTTCAGTTTCCTGTTTTGGAAAATGAGAATAATAATAACCATTTAGCAGGGTTCTTAAGTAGACTAAATGAGTTAGTTTATATAAAGTTTCTGGCACATAGTAAATGCCATAGAAGTTTTTTATAATTATCATTATTAACCATTATACTGCTTAATGTTTGGCCAGAAATCATTTCCCCTTCATCTCTCTCCAAAAATTGACTTTTCTAAAGCTAAGCTTCCTGAGACTAAATGTGTTAACCTTAAGGTTTCTCACCTTGGACCACTTAATAATGAACCTTTAAAAATATATAGCATCCCCGTATTCATAGCAGCATATTTACAGTAGCCAAGATATGGAAATAACCCAAGTGTCCATTGATGTATGAATAATGGAATATTATTCAGCCATAAAGGAAATCTTGCCATTTGCAACAACTTGGACCGAGCTTGAGGGCATTATGCTAAGTGAAATAAGCCAGAGAAAGAGAAATACTGTGTGGTATCATTTATATGCAGAATCTTAAAAAAAAACACACACACACAAAAAACCCCAGAAACCCATAAATATGGAGAACAGATTGATTGGTGGATGCAAGAGGTGGGGGAAGGGGAGGACAAAATGGGTGAAGATGGCCAAAGGCACAAACTTCCAGTTATAAGATAAATAAATCCTGGGGACATAATGTACAGCATGGTGTATATTTAAGGATGCTTAAAAGAGTAGATCTTAAAAGTTTCCATCACACACAAAAAATGTCTAACTATGTGTGGTGAAGAACATTAACAAACTTTCTATGGTAATCATGTCACAATATATACATATATCAAATCATTATGTTATACACCTAAAAGTAACACAATAAAAAAAGTTCAAGGTAGATCAGTGGATTTTAATGTAAGTATGAAAAAAGTTTAGTGAATTGATTTCAGATTGCAGATTCTAACCTTTAAGAATATATCATTTAATAAAACTGACTTTTATTATGAAAAAGAAAAGAATACATCACTTGTCAAGTTTTAGTGTATTATCAGAGAATATCCACAATTATTGGGAAAACTATTAAAGTACTCCTTTTTCATCTAAAAACATGCTATGTGAATTTCATTTTGACATAAGCATAGGAAACTTGCTTCATCATGACTATCCTTCCACAGTTTGGCATGCACAAAATTGCCTTAAAAAATGTTGTTTAGATAATTACAGCTAATATCCTGAGCAGAGTTAGAAAGTAGGGAGGAGACCGTCCAGCTCCCCTGTGGCAAGATCTGCCTTCTCTCCGCCCTGTGTTCCCTCTACTTGCTGACCTTACCAGGATTTTGTCTAGTATCCTCATTTTATTTCTCAAAGGAAGGGATGTCAGTTGTGATGACTGCACAACAAGTATTCTCAAATATCTTCTGAACGGAGTTAGTTCCCTAAAATGGAATTTTGAAATTTTCTATGCATTCTTATTACTGAAATAAAAGCCTATAATTAAACTAAAAATAAAATGGAACATATGTTTATTTTTTATATTAGAAAGTATCTTCATTTGGTTCGAACTTCAGAAGTACATATAAGAGTATATTCAGTGCTAAGTCTCTCCTATCTCTGTCTCTCAGACATTGTACCCTTTCTAGAAGAGACTAATGTTATCAGTTTCTGCAGAGATATTTTATGCATTTGTAAACAAATAAATGTGTCTACAGTTCTTTTCTCCTTTTTTGTCAAACAGGTGGTATGCTATATACACATCAAGCTTTTTTAAATTGGAAATTATCCCGCATCAGGATATAAAGAATATTACCACCGTTTTTGTTGTTGGTTTTTTTTGTAGCAGTTTTATTCTTTCATTGGTACATAACATAATGATGTATCTTATAATCAATGTTGTTGTAGATTTAATGAAACGTGGTATAAACATTGATGAACATGCTGCTTGGATTGATCTCAAAATCAGTTGTAACCATCTACCCTCTAACCATTGCCCTCCATCTTTGCCAATAATTGGTACATTGTTAGATTTCTTTAAGTTTTACCAACCTGAAAGAAATGGAATGGTATTTAAGTGCAGTTTTTAATTTAATTTTTAATTTTTATTTTTTTATTGGGGTATAATTGATATGTAAAATTATTAGTTTCAGGTGTACAACATGATGATTCGAAATTTGTATAGATTGCAAATGATCACACAGAAAGTCACCATATATAGTGACATTCTTCACCATAAATAGTTACAAAAAATTATTTTTTCTTCTGATGAGGACTTTTAAGATCTACTCTCTTAGCAACTCCCATCACTATAGTTTTAATGCATTTCCCTGATTACTGTTTGGATTAAACATGAGTTCATATTTAATTGCCCATTTAAGTCTGTTGCCCATTTTTTATAGGGTTGTCTTTTTCTGTTTCTTTTTGTATTTTTATTTTTAAAAACTTTTGACAAATAAAATTGTGTATATTTAAGGTGTATAATGTAATGTTTTGACATATTTCTACATTGTTATCACTGTTTTAAAAAAATGAACAGTATCCCACCTTCTAAATACTATAATGTTGAACCAACTATTAACATTTTAGCAATTCAGTAACGACTTTAAACTGTCTTTTGCCTTTATCCCATGCACAGACACTGACTAAATATTTGTTTAATAAATAAGTAAAATTTATTTAGAGATTTAGATAAAATTTCAGCTTGATGGTAATATATTATTCTTTTGTATGTGTAACTTATTTTTCTTTTTTGATGTTTATGTATACCTCCTTTGACCGTGTAATTTATCTTCTAGGAACTTACCCTATAGAAATATTTCCTTATGTCTAGAATGATGAATGTACAGGAAAATTTATTGCAGCGTATTATGTGATAGCAAAAGGCTGTAAATAAGCTAGGTGTCCATCAGTAGGGGACTAGTTAGGTAAATTAAGGTACATCCATATTACGGAGCACCGTTTATCCATAAAAGAGTAAGGCAGCTCTGTATGTCTCAAGTGGAATAGGGCCTTCCACTTGAGACATATATGAGTTATAAGGTGTGGGAGGGAGGTGACTGATTTTGTTTTTAAGCACCAATTTTTAAAATACATACCTTATCACAGGCTCAACAATAATGTGTAGTGGCTAGATTCAACTCAAGTATCAGCAATTGCCTGTGTGCTCTTTGATACCAATCAGAATCACAACAGGATTTTGTTGTTCTGACATGATTTTAAAGTTCATCTGTAAGAAAAATGCATAATAATGACTAAGACATTTTTTAAAAAGAACAGCGGAAAGAATTTGAACAAATTTACCTTTCCAGTTATTAAAGTATACCATATGATTAGAGTAAGTAAATAAGATCATATTGTCAGATTGATAGATGTATTACTTGTACAGAACAGAGTTCATTAATAGATCTTTGTACGAGTATATAGGGAAATTTAGCTTAAATAAAGGAAGTACAGTTGACCCTTGAACAACATACGTTTTAACTGCATAGGTTCACTTACTCGTTGATTATTTTTTAATAAATATCGTAAATGTGGTTTCTCTTATGATTTTAACACTTTTCTAGTTCACTTTATTATAAGAATATGATATATAATACATATAACTTACAAAATGTTCATTAATCAACTGTTTATGTTACAGTAAGGCTTCCAGTCAACAGTAGGCTGTTAGTAGTTAAGTTTTGGGTGAATCAAAAGTGAAATGCAGATTTTTGACTGCACAGGCATCCCAAACCCCTGCATTGTCTGTATTTCAAATCTATAAGGAAATGGTGTTTTTCCATTGGTTATCTATTTGAAAATAAAGAAAGAAATGATAGATCGCAACATCACACCAGAAACAAACATCAGTTTCCATGTGGAATAAAGAGATAAATATATACTTTTTAAAGCTAGATAAAAGATTCTACACTACTGTTAGAAGAAAATATTGAATATTTTTATTATTTTGAAGTAGAATAGGAATATATTTTGAAGTGGAATAGGAATATCTCTTGTAGATATTGAAGTAGGAGACCTTTCCTAAATAATACATAAAATCCAAAACGTAAAGTTAGATGGATTTAACTGTATAAAGTCTTTAAGCATATATCCAACAAAAGATGCTGTAAACGGGATTCGCATTGAAAGGTATTTGCAGTATAGCGAGCAAAGGATTGGTATCTATGAGCTATCAAAAGAGCAATTACACGTTATTATGAAAACAAATAATCCAATAGAAAAATTTGCACAGGCGGTCAGTATGTAATTTTCAGAAGATGAAATATAAATGGCCAATAAACATGCGAAAAGATTTGCAGCCTCTTGGAAAATTAAATAAGAACAATCAACTGCAAGTTAATAGGTTTTGTTTGTTGGTTTGTTTTTGCCCATTAGATCACCAAACTTTAGAAGATTGAGGCGTACTGCTGGTTAAAAATAGCAGAAAAAAATTTGTTCCACTTCTGTCCATCATAACCCAACAGAAACAATAAAAATAAACAAAAATAAAAGAAAAAAACTCTATCTTTAATGAAGCAGTCACTAGAACCTTAAAACGTAAAGTAAATCAAGTAGAAGTTCTGACTCAAACAAAAGAAAACGATGCACTGACACATGCCTCCTCCATCCTGGAGAAAGAAAGTTTCTCTGAAAGTGTCTTAGTTATGAATAGTTGATCAATGATCTTTGGTTTCAGGGGGACAGTTCTAGAGGGATGAGGCAACAAGAATAATGGGAATATTCCTACATAGATACACTTTAATGTAGAAATCCCATGCCTATAAGCATGGGGTCCCTCAATTCCACATCTCCTGGCAAGTACTGAAACTTTCTGTCTCTATAGATTCACCTACAGACAAATTGCTGGACATTTTCTAAAGTAGACTCATATACTACGTGAACCTAATGTTTTCAGGGTTCATCCATGTTGTAGCCTGTATCGCCACTTCATTCCTTTTAGTACCCGAATGGTATTCCATTGTATGGACAAACCACATTTTATCTATTCATCAGTACATGGACATTTGGATTGTTTCCACTTTTTGGCTGTTGTTCATAATAATGCTGTGAACATTGGTGTACAAGATTTTGTGTGGACAAATTCTCTTGGACTATACCTAGGAATGGAATTGTGGGTCACGTTATCATTCCATGTTTAACATTTTGAGGAACTGTCAAACTGTTTTCTGTTTTACAAATGCACCACACATGTATGAGGAATCCAGTGGCTTCACATCGTCACCAGCACTTGTTATTATTCGTCTTTTAAAGTATAGCCATCCTAGTGGTTGTGAAGTGGTATCATACAGTTTTGATTTATATTTCCTTAATGACTCTTGGTGTTTAGTGTCTTTCATGTGCTTTTCAGCCATGTGTATATCTACTCAGAAAAATATCTAGTCAAATCCTTTGCCCATTTTAAAATTGGTTTTGTCTTATTTTTAATTATAAGAGTTCTTTACATATTTTAGATACAACTGTCTTGTAGATACAGGGTTTGCAGATATTTTTACATTTTTGGTAGTGACCTTTGAAGCACAAGATTCTAATTTTGGTGAAACTCATTTTTGTTATTGGTGCTTGTGGTGTCATAGCTAAGAATCCATTGTCTAATTTGAGGTCACACAGATTTACATTTATGTTTTCTTTTGAGAGTTTTATAATTTTAGCTCTTATATTTAGGTCTCCGACCCATTTTGATTTAATTTTTGTATATGATGTGAGGTAGGAATCCAGTATTTTTTTTTTCTTTTTTTTGCTGTGGCTATCTGGTTTCAGCACCATTTGTTGAAGAGACTTTTTTGCTATTGTATTCTGTTACCTTTGTCAAAAATTAATTGACCATAGGACCGGCCCAGTGGCTCAGGCGGTTGGAGTTCCATGCTCCTAACTCCGAAGGCTGTCAGTTCGATTCCCACATGGGCCAGTGGGCTTTCAACCACAAGGTTGCCAGTTCAATTCCTCGACTCCCGCAAGGGATGGTGGGCAGCGTCCCCTGCAACTAAAGATTGAATGTGGCACCTTGAACTGAGCTGCCGCTGAGCTCCTGGATGGCTCAGTTGGTTTGAGCGTGTCCTCTCAACCACAAGGTTGCCAGTTCAACTCCCACAAGGGATGGTGGGCTGTGCCCCCTGCAGCTAGCAACGGCAACTGGACCTGGAGCTGAGCTGCACCCTCCACAACTAAGACTGAAAGGACAACAACTTGAAGCTGAACGGCACCCTCCACAACTAAGATTGAAAGAACAACAACTTGACTTGGAAAAAAGTCCTGGAAGCACACACTCACTGTTCCCCAATAAAGTCCTGTTCCCCTTCCCCAATAAAATCTTTTTAAAAAAAATTAATTGACCATAAATGTTGGGGTTTATTTCTTAGCTCTCAATTCTATTCCATTGATCTATATTTTATCCTTATACCACCAGTACCATACAGTTTTGATTACTGTAGTTCGACAGTAAGTTTTGAAATCAGGAAGTGTGAATCCTCCAACTTTGTTCTTCCTTTTTAAGATTGTTTTGGCTATTCTGGATTCCTTACATTTCCATAGGAATTTTAGGATCACTTTGTCAATTTCTGTAAAAAAGCCAGCCGAATTTTAATAGGAATTCCATTGAATCTGTAGATCAATTTGGGGAGTACTGTGTTTCCCTGAAAATAAGACGTAACCAGACAATCAGCTCTAATGCGTCTTTTGGAGCAAAAATTAATGTAAGACCCGGTCTTATAGTAAAATAAGACTGAGTCTTATATAATATAATAATAATATAATATAATATAATATAATATAATATAATATAATATAATATAATATAATATAATATAATATAATATAATAAATACCGGGTCTTATATTAATTTTTGCTCCAAAAGACGCATTAGAACTGATTGTCCAGCTAGGTCTGATTTTCGGGGAAACACTGTATTGTCATTTTAAATCTTAGATCTTCTAATCCATGAATATGAGATGTTTTTCTATTTATGTAGGTATTCTTCAATTTCTTTCAAAAATGTATAATTTTCATTGTCCCAAGTCTTGCACTACTTTTGTTAGATTTATTCCTAAATATTTTATTCTTTTTGATGCTATTGTAAGTGGAATTGCTTTCTGAATTTCAGTTTTGGATTGTTCATTGCTAATAGATAGAAATACAATTTATTAATTATGTATGTTGTTCTTGTATCTTGAAGCCTTGCTCAACACATTTATTATTTGTAATCATTTTCTGTGCGCACGCGCTCATGTGGATTCCTTCAAATTTTCTACATATAAGATCATGTCATCTGCAAACAGAGGTAGTTTTACGTCTTCCTTTCCAATATGGATGCCTTTTATTTCTTTTTCTTACCTTATTGACCTGGCTAGAACTTCCAGTATTGTGTTAGATAGAAGTAGCGAGAGCAAACATCCTTGTGTTGTTCCTGATCTTAGTGGCAAACCTCAGTCTTTACTACTAAGTATGATGTCAGCTGTGGGATTTTCATAGATGTCCACTATCAAGGTAAGGAAGTTTACCCCTATTTCTAGTTTGTTGAGTGTTGTATATCATGAAGGGATGTTGGATTTTATCAAATGCTTTTTCTGTGTCTATGAAAATAATTTCATGGGGTTTGCCATTTATTAATATGCTACATTACATTGATTTTCATATGTTGAATGAACCTTGCTTTCTTGAGATAAATCCCACTTGGTCATGGTGTATAATCCTTTTTATATGTCGTTGGATTCAGTTTGCTAGTATTCAGTTGAGAATTTTTACATCTATATTCATAAGGGATATTGATCTGTAGTGTTTTTCTTTCTTGTAATGTCTTTGGTTTTGGTGTGAGGGTAATATTGGCCTCATAAAATGAGTTGGGAAGTATTTCCTTCTTTTCTATTTTTTTAGAAGAGTTTGTGAAGGATTGGTGTGTGTGTGTGTGTGTTTTAATTATTTTTGAAACACTTGGTAGAATTTACGAGTGAAGCTATCTGACTTTTCTTTGTGGGAAGATTTTTTACAAATTCGGTACCATTACTTGCTATACATCGATTCTGTTTCATCTTGAATTAGGTTCTGTAGGTATTTCTAGGAATTTGTCCATTTCATCTTGGTTATATAATTTGTTGGTATACAGTTGTTCATTGAATTCCCTTGTAATTTTTTTTATTTCTGGAAGGTCAGTAGTAATGTCTTCTCATTCCTGCTTTTAGTAATTTGAGTCTTCTTATTTTGCTTTGTCAATCTATCTAAAAGTTTCTCAATTTTATTGGTTGATTTAATGAGCCAATTTATTTTGTTGATTCTTTTCTGTTACTATTTTCTATTTCGTTTATTTCTCTATGTTATGCCCTTCCTTCTGCTTAGCTTGGATTTTGTTTTCTCTCTCTCTCTCTTTTTTTTTTTTTTTTTTTTTGTAATTT
This sequence comes from Rhinolophus sinicus, assembly GCF_057876585.1. Lineage (NCBI taxonomy): Eukaryota > Metazoa > Chordata > Mammalia > Chiroptera > Rhinolophidae > Rhinolophus > Rhinolophus sinicus. The sequence goes on along the minus strand of NC_142515.1, from coordinate 104,572,073 downwards.
TTTAAGGTAAAAGTCTAGATTATTGATTCGAGGTCATTTTTCTTTTTTTAATACATACATTTACAACAATAAATTTCCCACTGAGCACTTCCTTAGCTTCATTTCATACATTTTTGTCTGTTGTATGTGTTTTTTTTTTTTTTTTAATTATCTCAAAGTATTTTCTAGTTTCCCTCATGATTTCTTCTTTGACACGTTGGTTAGAGCTGTATTGTTTAATTTCCACATATTTGTGAATTTCTCAGGTTTTTTTCTGTTATTAATTTCTAATATCATTTCATTGAGTTTGGAGAATATACTTTATATGATTTAAAAATTATTGAGACTTGTTTTATGGCTTAACAATGGGTCTTCCCTGGAAAAATTTCCACACATACTTGAGAAGAATATGTGTTCTGCTGTTGTTGAGTAGAATGTTCTGTAAATATTTGTTAGGTTTATATGGTTTATAATGTTGTTCAAGTCTTTTGTTTTCTTGTTAATATTGTCGTTGTATGATATTATTGAAAGTGGACTATTGAAGTCTCCAACTATTACTGTTGAATTATCTTTCTCCCTTCAGTTCTTACAGTTTTTGCGTCATGTTTTTGTGGGATCTGTTTTTTGGTGTGTATATATTTTTAATTATGTCTTCCTCATGAATTAACCCTTTTATCTTTCTGAAATGTCCTTTTGTCTCTCATAACAAGTTTTTTCGTTAAATCTATTTTGTCTAGTAAAGACACTTGCATTTTTATTTGGTTACTGTATACATGGTAAATTTTTTTCCTTTCTTTTATTTTCAACGTATTTATGTCTTTGAATCTAAAATATATCTCTTGTAAACAGCATACATTTGAATTGAGTTTTTTGATCCACTTTGCCAGTCTCTGTCATCTTATTGGAGTGTTTAATCTTTTTAAATGTAACATAATTATGATGAGATAGGGTTTACATCTGCCATTTGTTTTCTGATTTATGTCTGTTTTGTTCCTCTATTATTTGATTACTTCCTTCTTTTGTGTTTAATAGATATTTCTAGCATACCAGATAAATCCCTTGTCATTTCTTTTGCTGTATTTTTTTTAGTTATTTTAGTGTTCGCTCAGGTGATTGCCATTAACATCTTAATTTTAACAGTCTCATTTGGATTAACATAAACATAATTTCAGTAGTATAGAAAAACTTTGCTCCTTTATAGCTTCGTTCCCTCCCCCATTTTTTGTGCCATTAGTTATATATAAATTATGTGCTTATATATTGTGTGTCCATTACCTTAGATTTAAAATCATTGCATTATCCAGTTTTCTTTTAAATCAAATAGTAAAAGAAATTATAAGAAAAAATACATTTATACTGCCTTTTATATTTACCTGTATAGTTACGTTTACTGACACTGTTTATTTCTTCTTGTATATTTAAATTACTATTTAGTGTCCTTTCATTTCAGCCAAAAGAACTCTTTTTCTTGTAGGGCAGATCTGCTGATATCAGATTCTCCCTGGTTTTGTTCATCTGGCAATGTCTTAATGTCTCCATTTTGGAAGGATAGTTTTGTTGGATATAGAGTTCTTGTTTGATGCTCTTCCCACCTCCAGCACTTTAAATATGTCATTGTACTGCCTTCTGACTTCATGATTTCTGATGAGAAAATCAGCTATTAATCTTATTGAGCATCGCTTGTACATAATGAATTACTTCTCTCTTGCTACTTTCAGATTTTCTTTTTGTCTTTAGTTTTCAACCATTATGATGTTTCTAGGTGTGGCTCTCTCTCAGTTTACCCTACTTGAAGATTACTGAGCTTCTTGGATGTGTAGATTAATATGTTTCATTAAATTTGGAAATTGGCCATTATTTTTCAAATACATTTTCTTCACTTTTCTTTATTTTCCTCCTGGTGTATATTGTATGTATACCGGTATACATCATGGTGTCCCACAGGTTTTTGAGGCTCTGCTCTATTTTCTTGATTCTCTTTTCTTTCTGTTTCTCATAATAAATCATTTGATTGACCTGTCCTCATGTTTACTGATTATTTCTTCTGCCAGTTTACATCTGATGTTGAGCCTTTTTAATGAGACTTTTTCATTTCAACTTATTGTACTTTTCAACTACAGAATTTCTATTTAATTCTTTCTTATAATTCCTGTCTCTTTATTGGTATTCTGTTCGGTGAGACATTTTTCGCATACTTTTCTTTAGTTTTTTAGACATGTTTTCTTTCGTTCTTTAATAACTTAAAATAGCTGATTTAAATCTTTGTTTAGTAAGTCCAACATCTGGGTTTCTTCAAAGACACTTCTTACTGACGGCTTCTCTTACTATGTACGTATCATACTTCCTTGTTTCTTTGCATGGTTCATAAGTTTTGTTTTGTTTTCTTAAACTGGGCAGTTTAAATAGTATAATGTGGAAGCTCTAGAAATCCCTACCCTTGGATTTGTTGTTATTGCTGTTTATTGTTGTTACTCTTTGTTTAGTGACTTCCCTGAACTTATTCTGAAAGTCAGTATTATTTGTGGTTTGTGGCTTCTGAAGTCTCTTCCTTGTTAGCTTAGCAGTCAGTTAATTATTATCCAGAGAATTCCTTAAATACCTGGAACCAATACATTTCCCAGCTTTGCTGAGGGACTCTGTATGTGTATTGGAGCATGCCTTTAATCCTCAGACAGGCAGTTTATAATTGTGCCTTAGCCTTCACTTTCTCTTTGCACCATGTTTCAAGGTCTGCCAGAGGTGAGACCTTAGGGACTTCACAGTTCTTTATTGTACATGCGCGTTGCACTGGTCATACATAACAGACCTAGGCACGTGCATAACCCTACGCATAGGTCTTGCCTTCTTGATTCCCAGACATATGTCAAAGCTTTTCAAAGACCCTCAGAAACTAACCTCATTTCTCAGCTTTTAAAATATTTTTGTCTGCTGCTTGCTTGCTCCAATTATTATCATCACCTCAGGCACCTGCAATGTTAAGTGATTGCCCTTGATTGTTTTCAACAAACCACTCCCTTTCTTTTCTCTTCCTAAGGAAAAGACTGTTCACACTGAATGAGGTCTGAATCAGGTCAAATAAGGACAGGCCTTGCAAATGGGAGTTTTCAGGGAAACCCCAGACAAGTCAAATAATGACAGTTCTCTTAGAATGGTGTTTTAGGGAACTCCAGACATCCTTTAGGTAGTACGTGTTATACTCCCTCCAGTGGCTATGAGACATCTCCTGGTTTTCACTGTGATTGCAGAAATACTGGTTTTCAAGTCTACTGTGATGATGGGATGATGGGAGTGGGTGTGGGTCAAGCTCAAAATGTCATAAAGCTATTCTTCTGAAAATTGGGCATTTTTTAAAGAAATAAGCACTTCTTGAATTGTTGCAGGCCTTTGGTTAATTTCCAGGGTTCTGAAAAAGTTGATTCTGACCATTTTTGCCAGTGCTTTTATGGTAGAGCAGCTGTTTCTCTCAATGCTTTTATGGAGGACTGGTTTTTCAGAAGTCCTTAATCTACTCTTCTCACTGACATTACTCAAATTTAATAGATTTTGAAGGAATGTCTAACCCTCAGAAAAATTCCCCTGTAGCATTGTCCTCAAAATATAAACATGGAAGATAAACACAAGCATACGAGGACTGGGGAATATAGCACCAATAAACCTGTGCAGTCATGTGCTACTTAACAGGGATATATTCTGAGAAATTCATCATTAGGTGATTTTTGTCATTGTGTGAACATCATTGAATGTATTTATACAAATCGAGGTGGTATAGCCTTATACACACCTATGCTATATGGTATGCCACAGTCATATATATGGTCTGTCATTGACTAAAATGTCATTATGTGGCACATGACTGTACTGATAAAAACTGCTTGGTGAAGAAATCTCACCAATCAAAAATTAAATTGAAAATATGGAATCTAGGCATTAACTGGGAAGGGGACAAGAGGGACCTTTTAGGGAGCATGAAAATAATCTATATCTTTATTTTAGCAATAGTCACGTGTGTATACATGTGTCACAACTCTTTGAACTATACACTTAAAGAGTAGTGCACTTCACTATATGTAAAATATGCCTCAATTAAAAATAAAAATACTGAGCTTAGGCATGAGAAAACTGGGAAACTGTATGATAAATCTTGAATTCATTTAAATCTAGAACTGTCAGTAAACAACTATGGGAATTATGAATCCGGAACAGAATGTAAATGTTGACCATGCAAAAATGTCTTCCAAATAATTAGGATTTGGGTATGATGGCTGGGAGGGGAGATCGGGGAAGGGTAGTCTGTGTACAATGTATGTATTAGTTGTCTGTTGCTACACAAAAATTTACATCAGACCGTAGCAACTTGAAATCTAAATCTCGATTATCTCCCTCAGTTTCTATGGGTCAGGAATCCAGGAGGAGCTTGGATCAGGGTTGTTGTGGTTTAGGGTGTCTGAGGTGGTTGCAGTCATTCGGATCCTTAAGTCAGGCTGGAGAACTCACTTCCTAGATGGCTCACTTGCGTAGCTGGTGGAATGCCTCAGTTCTTCGCCACATGGATTTCTCTATAGGCCCGGTTGAGTTGTCTCACAACATGGCAGCTAACTTCCCTCAGACCCAACTATCTCAGAGATAGTTGTAATGTTTTTCATAGCGTAACCTCAGAAGCCACGGACTATCATTTCTGCCATATTCTGTTGGTTGCACAGACCAACCCTGATGCAGTGTTAGGGGGGAGTAGGAAGACCAAGAGGATTATTAGGGGTCATCGTGGAGGCTGGCTACCACAGTCTGCTAATTGCCTCAAATTTTTTAGCCAGGAGCCATTAAATACTGACTACAAGTTAGAAAATAACTACCAGCTTCCTAATGTTTTTGCATAATTGTTTTTCCTTGCTTTAGTGTATTCTTTTAGTAACTTTATTTCCCTTATGGAAGCATTTAGTAAACTTGAGTAGATCTTTCATTTTTCACTCTTGTTTATTTTAAATTTATTTTTGAGTTAAAAATCAGATCAAACTAAATTTAATATTTTTACATTTTAAAGTTCTGTCTGTGCTAAGATCTCATGTTAGTAATTATTTCTGCCTATTCTGTGTCTACATATGCTTGAAGTGATCTTACAATGAATGTAGTTATTTCTAAGTGGTAAGAAGTTGGATGTTGTTTTTTTCATTAGCTTTCCTCTGAATTTTTCTGCTTTTCTCTGAATTGCTTAGATTATTTTTTAATGAGTATTATGTTTAAAAAGAGAAAGTCAGACTTTCGAAATAAGTCATATAATATTCAGTTACGGTTAGAATGTAGGGAAACATTCTTCTCATCACTGTTGGCTAGAGTATAAAATTGGGTACAACCTTTGGGGGGCAGTCTGGTAGTGCGTATCACAAACTTTTATGCTGCTCATACAGTACAAATTAAAAATTCCATTCCTGTGAATCGACCCTAAAATATTTCTTCATATGCACAAAGATATGCATAGAGTGTTCATTGCATCATTATTTATAATAATAAAACATGAGCAACAACTGAAATGTCTAATAATAGGTAAATATTTAAGGAATTGTGGTGTATTGTCTAGAATACCATGTAGCCATTAGAATGATGAAGATTCATAATATACTACATAAGAAAATTCCAAGACATTATGTGAGAGATATGCTACTTATTATACATAGAATAACTCCAAATTGCGTTTAAGAAAGCCCAACTAGATATGTGTGTGTGTGTGTGTGTGTGTGTGCGCGCGTGCGCGTGCACGTTTATGTATTAAATGCATAGGAAAGAGTCTGAAAGGATTCCCACCAAATAAACAAGATTACCTCTAGGATTGGGAATAAGAGAAGGGCTGGGGATAAAGGACTTTTTTTCCTTCTGCATGTTTGTGAATTATTTTTACGGAGAATGCATGCATGTGTTTTAACTTAAAATTTTTGAGATGTAACTCTAGTTGCATTGTGGAAGGTGAATTGTAGAGATGACTGCAGTTCTCAAGTAGAAAATTGCTTGAAGAAGTACGCTCCACTTTTTCTTTTCAACTGTGAAATTATCTTCCAATGAAAGAGGACCTGATCGTGAGAATTTTGTACTTTGTGAATCTTAGATGGCTTTTTCTTTTCATCAGATTTCAGTTGTCCAAGCCAAAGAGGCTGAGATTCCAAACTGCAGGAATGAGGAGTGGAGAGAACATGAAGAGAATTTTAGGAAGAGAAAGTTTGGATTTAGTAAGCATGTGAGGGTTGGGGGAAAGAGTAGAGTGGAGGGTAAAATTGAGATGGGGTACACAGGGAGAAGAACAGATTAATAGGAAGAGGATAGTGAATTGAATTTACCGTGTTAAAGACCTGTGGGAAATTCTCATGAAGCTATCTAGTAGTTGGTTTGCAAGAACAGGCTGGCACTCTGGCATTTAGATGATGTTTTGAATCATGATTGTTGATAGTTGGGATAACCAAAGGAAGAGTGTATAGAGTGAGAGAAGATGCTTAGAGATAGATCCCCGAAGACACTAACATGTAAGGAGCTAGCAAAGCAATCTCTGAAGCTGACTCAAAAGTTTATCCAGCATTCCAAGGATGAAGAGGATGAGCGTGGTCAGTAGTGTGACACTCCACAGGAAGTGGAAGGAAGAGGAAGCATTGAAATTTGTACTATTAGAGACGTGGACCAGAATGGGTTGTGGTGGAGAGCCCTCTAGTGGAAGGGTGCACAGCATTTGAGGAACCAGAAGAAGCCTGATGGAGCTGTAGCTCAGAAAAGAATGTGAGTGAGGCTGCCAAGAAGTCAGACAGAAAAAGTCAAGAACCACATGATTTCACTCAGATGTGGGATATAAAACTGAAAGTAACAAACGAACAAGACAAAGAAACAAAAACTCATAGACACAGACAACAGTTTAGTGGTTACCAGAGGGTAAGGGAGAAGGGGGGTGGTAGAAGAGGGTAAAGGGGATCGAATATATGGTGATGGAAGGAGAACTAACTCTGGGTGGTGAGCACACAATGTGATATATAGATGATGTATTATAGAATTGTACACTTAAAACCTATATAATTTTACTAACCAATGTCATCCCAATAAATAAAAATTAATTTTTTAAAAAAGGCTGTTTTGCCCTTTGAATACAATGTGATCACTTTCTTATTGGCAGGAAATTAATCAGGGGTTAGTGTTTAGTCTTTCAGTATATAAAGGTTGTATGTAAAATTTCTTTTCTTCTGCCCTGTGAAAGGTAGAGAAAAGGTTTTTGAGGGGCTAAAATTATAGAGAATGACATTTTTTTCCAGCAGTGGGAAGTAAGAGGGGAGTTAGGGAAATTTTCTCCCAAGGAGAAGCACGCAAACTGACAGTAAAGAAAGGCTGTAGGGCCTTTTCACACCAAGCTCTGCTGAAGTTCCAAAGGCGTGGAGCAGCCACAGAAGGATGGGTTAAAGAACCTTTACCTATCAGCAATCTGCTAACTAAGAAAAATCATTGAAAAATGTGTTACTGCACAAATATAATTTCTATGGGCTTTTTCAGGAAAATCCTGCTTTATTACTTTGTTTTCTATATTTATTATATGAAAACAGATTAAATTTACAGGGAAGAAGTTCTTTGTTTATTTTCTGCTCACAAGAGTCTAGACGGGAGGATAGTCTTTATTACCTTCTCTCCCTTTGTTTTATTAAATTAATAATTATGTATGGAGAAAATTGTGGAGAAACATATATTAAGAGCTGACATGGTTTACCTCAGAGTGGAATTGTCAAGGGAATGCTGAAATTAACTTCTTTCTGCACTTTGTTGTTTAACTTAATGGCATTGTTTATAAAAACAACCAATAAAGTATATAGTGTTTATAAGGGAAGGCTAAAAATAAAATAAATTAATATATATTTGTAGAACGATTAAGAAAATTATAGAGGTATAGGAAGTCTACACTCTACCATCTTTGGCTATATATAAGTTTTTGTTACTATACAAAACAAAAAGTAAATTATGTATATATTTATAAAACCACACTTTTTTCATTTATAGCATGGGCATCTCTTTCCATATTGATACATAGCCATTTATTCTTTTTAGACACTGTATAGAATTCTAAAAACTTTTTTGGGGAAACGTTTTAATTGAAATACATACAGGGAAAATTGTTCAACTTAAAGGCTTTTAAAAAATGAAGACACATATACAACCACCATGCAGATCAAAATCAAGAGCAGTGCCAGTCCCTACAGAAGCTTTTCTCATACCACCTCCCAGTATAGAACCTCCTCCCCCCCAGCCATGGGTAACCACTATTCTGATTGCCATCCATACAGTTAATTTGTCTGTTTTACAACTTTATAGAAATTAAATCACCGTTGTGTGTGGCTTTTTTTTTTTATGTGTGTTTCTGACTTTTTGGGGCCCACCTTATTTTTTGTGAGATTTATCCATGTGGTTGCATATGACAGTAATGTATCCTTTTGCTGTTCTGTATAGTAGTCTATAGCAGAATGCGTAAATATCACAATTGATACAGTCTCCTGTTGATGGGTATTTGAGTTGTTTCACATTGGGGACTGTTATGGATAGTGGGCCTATAAGATTTCTTGTACATGTCTTTGGAACACATTTTTATTGAGCATGTACAGAGTTCTTTGCATTATATAATGAAGAAAGAAACGGTTAGGTCGTATAGTACGCATACATGCAGCTTTAGGAGATACCGCCCACTTGTTTCCCCAAATGGCTTTGACATTTTACCCTGCCGTTGGTAGTGTAAGAGTTCCATATACTCCATGCCCTTGCCATGGCTTTTTGTTTGGTTGTTTTTTGGGTTTTTTGTTCTTGTTTGTTTTTGATGGCTATTTTAGAACATTAATTTAAAAAGTCTGCCCAGTTTTTTATTATGCAAATGTACCATAATTTGACTCATCTTTTTGATGGGCCTTTGCCCTCTTCCCCCAGCACAGCCTAGCCAGAGCCAGGCCATCTGTGGTTGCCTAGTGGGCTCTGGTTTAGTCTACGTGTGATCTGTGTGAGGGAGCTTTAATACTGAAAGTAGAAGAACCGATACAGTCTTTTTTTTTTTTTTTCCTTAAAAGATTTTCCTCGCATTCCCATTGCTTTTGAGTAGTATGGTACCAATACGAAGGATCCGTATAAAATTGTTTTATTTTGTTGACGTGAAAATCAATTTTGATTTCATGGTAGTAAATGGTTTTCACTCTCGTTTAAAAGTAGTGTAAAAAACTAGTATAATGTCTGACTCTAGACTTTTGGTAAAAGCATTGCTAAACACAGTCAGTTTAATTATACAGAATAATTTGGTTTCTCTTAGAACGAGCATACAGTGCTAGCTGCCAGCACCTGCATCGTAGATCTTCAATCCATTGGAAAACTGCTGTGTGAATTACGTGAGAATGTTATCACTTAGGTTTTAGAAAACGATTTTAATTTCACCCTTTGAAAATGCAAGGGATTTCCAATCAGAATACGTGGCTTTGCAGCCCCACCTTTCTTTCAACAAAACTTCCCTCCCCCATTTCCTCACATTTTCTTCTAACATAGGTTTTTTTAAAGTATGAAACTCTAGGGATTTGCTTTTAATGAGTTAAATGTGATCGTCAGACCTCCTGCTTCTTCTCATGTTAGGGGGTGTGAATACTTCATGATAACCACTCTTCCTGTTGTGCAGTATAGCTTTAAACAGGTGTTGGCACAGGTGGTATTCAGTAATATCCAGTTACCATAAGTAATTCCTTGGGAGAGTTTAGATTCTGTTAACGCTCTGTGATAGTGTCTGGTCCTTTGAAAAGTGGCTTATGGGCATATAAGACAGTTTCATCTTTCCTATTATTCTTTGCTTTGCCAGTTGTGTATTGAATTATTCACTTTTGGATAGCTATAATGACCAGGAGAATGTGCTTCTGTAAGTCTATGTGTTAGAAGAACATCTTTACCTCTAGAGCTTTCTTAAGAGATCATATTGCAGCATAATTCTAAAAGTCTTCCAGTTCATAGTTATTTATACTGAGGTACATAACAAGTCTGAAATGCCTAAATGAATTAACAAATAAGCTAGAAATCTTATTGAAGAGAGCATTCTCAATGACCTCTCTTTTCCCAACCCCTCTTTTTATCAGTATCAATAATGAGTAGCCAAACTCGCTGGCTTGAAGTTTTTCCTTCTCAATATGTAGTAAAATTTCTAATATTCTAAACCGAAATTTGGGTGGAGGTGATGGTGATTGAAGCAGCAAAATCTAATTAATTTCTGATAAGTAACTATTACTTAGGAATCTCTTCATTTAGCTCGTATGTTCATGGACCTGGTGTAGAGATTAATTTTAGAGACCGCTTGAAAATCTTGGTTAATGAAATACTTTGACCTCTGAGTACTAGCCTAGCCAGTGTCAGCCTTTACAAAGAAGCCCGATGTTAAATACTTTGCTCAAGAATAAAGACAAGAATAAAGAACCCAATAACCTAGAACCAACAGAACCCTCCTTAACTTCCATGTGATTCCAGCACCCGCAACAGCTATTTCTCTTTCTGCATAGGTATCAGTCAGAGCCGGATCTCTCACTGGCTGTTGCAACAGGGATCAGACCTGAGTGAACAGAAGAAAAGAGCATTTTACCGATGGTATCAACTTGAGAAGACAAACCCTGGTAAATACCATTTCCTTTTTTCATTGCATGTGAAACGAGACATATGTAATTAATTACTTTGTTGAATGTGCCTTGTCTTCACTAAGTTTGTTTCCTAGTTTACTGTTGTTCCTTATATGCCAAAGAACACTCTTAAGTGTAAAACCTAAGCCATCATTGTACCAGTTTTTAGTTTAGTGTCTAATATCATCTAGTCTTTTTCACTGCTTCCTGTAAGGCGCCTCTTTGTTCCCAGGTTTTATATTTCTAACCAAAGATTGAAAGATGGATCATGGTTGTCAGTGGCCGATTTTTTTTCCCTTAACTGTTGGTTCACACGTCAGGTTCCACATCTAGGTTTTTGGGGTTTTTTTGTAAATCTTGTTTTAGTTACTAATATAAATTTATAGTTTCATTTAGTTCATGCTACACCATATCCAGTGATCTCTGCTAGTGATTTTCTGTTTCTAATTCTAATTACTTGAGTGATGAATGTGTCTTTGAACTTAAGGGTGAACCTGTCCTGATGACTTTGGGAACGGCCATAGGTTGGAAAGCAGAGGGAAATCTTAAGGAAAAAGATCACAGAAACCTTTGTTTCTGAAGTTGCCAGGAATAGGCAGGTTCTAGCTCGGTACCTGTAACAAGCAGTGTATACAGTAAAACCTGAAGTTGTGTTGCAGATTGCCTTAATCTGCATGTAACCCAGACTGGTGGCAGTGAGCCTGGTCACAGGTCTAACCTTGTGACTGAGCCGTCTTCTATAACACCACAGCATTAAAGCCTTTGCTTACAGACTAAACCACCAGCCAGAATACTGCATATGGAAGACTTTTCGCTAATAATAGCACTGGCTCTGAGGTGGAAATAAACAATGTTATAGAGACATATTTTTATATGTGTCTATAGTAAGATTTTTTCCCCCCACAGATCACATTCTCGATCTAAAAGGCCCAGGCATGCCAAAATAGAAGAGACCATATCAGCCTCTCTGCAATGAATTTTTTTTTAAATCTACCTGCCCCCACTTTCTATTTTGAAATATTTCAGAAGTACAGAAAAGTTGAAATAGCAGCACAATAAACATCTGTTCACCCTCTTCTTAGATACAGTAATTGTTCACATTTTGCTATATTTGCTTTATTCCTATAAAATAAATAAATGGATAAATTAAAAAATTTACATATATGTGTATGTATGCATGTATACACACTCTCTCTCTCTCCAGCACTCATCTCCTGAATAAAAAGGATAAACACCTACATAACCACAGCCCCTATTATCACATCTAAGAAAATTAATCATACTTCCTTAATATCATCTAATATTCAGTCCATATTCACATTTCTCTAGTTGTAAGAATGTCTTTTGTAGCTTTTTAAAATTGAATAGTATCTGATTTAGGTTGACAAGTTGGAATTTGTTGTTCTGTCTTTTTAGACTCTTAATTCTTAGTCACTCAAACTTTTTTTCATGACATAAGCTTTTTAAACCATTTAACGTTACAGAATGTCCCATATTCTGGATTTTAAATTTTTGTCTTAATGTCAATTAACTTATTCCTCTATAGCCCTGTATTTCCTGTAAATTGGAAGTTAGGATAAGAGGCTTGATCCTGGTTAAACATTTTTGGCAAGAATGTTTAGATTATTTCATAGATTATAAAAACCCTTCATAGATTATTTAGGAAGGGCAATTATTTAGGAAGGGCATGTACTAATGGCTGCAATTTACTTTGAACTGCATCAAAGTAAAATGGATAGGGAGTGATAGATACGTGATAAAGTTAGTACTGTATAGTAAAATGTTAGATGGTATGAGTATAAATTTTCACCATAAAATTCTTTCATTGTTGCTGTATATTTTAAATTTCTCACAATAAAACACTGGGGCAGAATGCTTTGTAAGTAATATTCACCTCATATTACCACGTATCGTGAGGCATATAATGTCAAGTTGTAGCATTATTCATAATGTCAAAGTAATGACCATCAGGTCTTGTCTTTGCAGTTTATAAATAATCTACAGGGTATCATTTTGCCATTGGATGAGTATCCTCTTGAACCTTTTGCCCATGGTCTTAACATTGATGATGCTCATCATCTGAGCCAGTTATTCCATGGGGTTGCAGAATGGTGATGATCTCACCTCCCGTCCCTTCAGCGTTTACTAGCTGGCTGTTTTCTGCAAAGATCTTTCATTTTTAGATATTTTTCTAGATATACAAGCAAACCTCTCAAAATAATGACTTTGTTGCTGCCATTAGTTAAATATTCTAAAGCAGCACAGCTCAGTAGAAATATAATGCAAATGACATATGCAATTTTAAATGATCTATAACCACATTTTCAAAGGTGAGAAGTAGCTCAACTTAACAATTATTTTATTTAACAAATATGTATTATTACTTCAACATTTAATCGATACTTTTTAAATTATTGAAATTCCCTCCCTCCCTCCCTCCTTTTTTCTTCATTTCTTCCTTTCTCTTTGTACCGATTCTTTGAAATACAATATGTATTTTACACTTAAAGCATGTATCATTTCCAACGAGTCGCATTTCAAGTGTGCACTAACCACACGTGGCTAGTGGCTATCTTATAGGGCAGCAGAGTCTTAAAATTTATCCCAGTTGAAGCAACATGTCAAACTCAGCTCCAAACAGTCTTCCCAAAGACCTCACTTCTCCCATGATTCACAGCAGAACAAATCACACGGAGAGGACAAAAACCTGGCACGTGGCCTGTTTAATAGAGCAGCTTAGGTTGATAGCAGGGGTTCGGCTAGGTGAATAAGAAACTGTGCTTAGGGGTTTTATAAGCCTGGTCACATTCCAGCAATTGGTTACCAGGGGAACACCAGAGGGATTGTTAAGATGTTCCAAAATGTATAGGGCAGAGCAGTTGTGACTTTGGAGGGCAAACACGAGGCATCTGTGTCAGGCAGTCAGCCTCCTTAAGAGAAAGGAGTTCTGTCTCTTGGATTTGGCCCTTTGACTGTATGGTGCCTAACATACAGCCTAATCATACCATAGTTGATGGGGCTAAATTCCCACCCTGGGATTTCAAGGCTGGGCTCCAGTCCCAAGCAGGGTACCAGGATACCAGGGAAATGAATGCACTAGAAATAGGAAGGGGGACTAAGGTGCAGCAATCAGGCTGCAGCAGCATTTTTTTGCAGCTAATCTGATATGATAACACTGCCTACTGCAGAATAGTACTATTGGAATCCGGTGTTTTAGCACTGGGGTGATACTGTGTTCTTTGGAAGCTGTTTTTTAAAGAATTTGTTGTTGTTTTATTTTTAATCTTATTTCCTATTTCAATTTATCTTGGAACCGGAGATAGATTCACCCATCACCAGGAAATTGGAGGAACATGGAACTAAGGCATTGAAACAGGAAAAATAGGAAAGGACTAAACATCATTCATCTAGCTGTTCATTAGGAACTGTTTCCTTTAAGGAGGTAGTGCCCCTTTTTAAGAATAAGTTTCCCTAATTATATGCATTTGCTGGTCAATGAAGTTGCATTATCAACTGTCCCCAGCTTTTCTGTTTTTTATTTGAAAACCAAATCCATACTGGTTCTGAGTTCTTTATAGTCAGATTTTCTATAGAACATAATTTAAAGTTAGCTGAAGAGAAGAGTTCATAATTGTCAGTTGGTTGTTTCTGTTGCCTCAACAGTAATTGGATGTTAGCAATTGAAATCTTAAGTTTTTAAAGTTTTTCTTTGCACTTTAACATTTATTATAAGAGCTAATATGGTAAAGAATTCTTTCTAGATAAATGCAGTTTTATTTTGTTGACTTTAAAATAACCTTTGATATTAGCTAGAGAATTGTATTGTTTCTTCTTATTCCATGGACACTTTGAAACTACAATTATGTTTGGATAAGATGAACTACAATTACATTAGCATCTAAGAATAGCCTATCCACTGTCTAGTCAATAGTTGCTTATAGTAGTACATCAGAATCTTCTCTCCACCTAAATGTCCCTAGTCGAGAACTGGTTAAGTAAAGAACCATAGTGGAATGCTATAGAGGCTATATAGCTGGGGGTTTTTTTTGGTTGTTGTTGTTGTTGTTTTTAAAGTTGGCTTTATATGACTTGGTTTTATATGTGGTAGTATCAAATTGATACATGAATAAAGAAACAAAACAGTGGATATAATATGTTGCCATTTCTATAGGGGGAGTACATACATACATACATACATACAGGTACGTATATATACTTTTATAATAAACACAGACCATCTCGAAGGCTGTATTAGGAATTGGTAAGAACGTCTCTGGAGGGGAACTGAGAGACTGTTAACTATATAACCTTCTGGGTCTTTCTAAATTTTGTGCCATGTACTTATACTATATATTTGAAAAATACATGTAAAGTGTACTGAAAAAGAAAGAGGAAGAAAGGAAAGAAGGAAGGGAGGGAGGGAGGGAGGAAAAGAGGGAAGAAGGCAAAAAAGAAATTAATCTGCCTTTAATAGATACAAAAACCCCTAAAAAACCTGGGTTCACATAGTCCAGACCTGCTTCTGAGAGGCAGTTAGGTAGAAAATAAGATGTCAATGATTTTTATTGATAGGTAGTTTGTTTCATAAATTATTCGCTGTCCAGGATAGACAGCTCATCAGAAGAAATGTAAATGGTACCATCCCTTTGCATATATTCTGAGAAAAAATGCAAAATTAAGGAAAACCACAAAATGAAAAAGTACTTTTTCTCTTTTATCTAAATTTACGCATTTAGGAAACAAACAAAAAATATTTGTACATTGTCTGTCCCTGTGCTCAGAGCATTTCTCTTTGTATACCTAGATTGAAGTTCTCTTTTTCATCCTCTTATTCTGGATCCATTTGGATATGGGTTTTTGTTCTTGTTGTTGTTGTTTTTGTCTCTCTTTAAGTGGACTCAGCAAGAAAAATATAGGGTGGATATTTAGCTTATTTTTACTGCTAATCCAATATATATACATATAGATATAGTGTAGTTCTCTGATAAACAGACCCATCATCAGAATTTCCCAGCATAACCCAAAGCCTGCCAAGGCATATGAATAAAAGAGGCTGATGGAAACTGATCAAGTACGTTTTATCTTGTTTCTCATGAAAATATTTACAAGAAAATGCCTAGTTTTTAGAAAGAAGTCAGTACTAAATGCAGCATAGTTGACATCAAAAGCCCCTTTATTTAATCAAATTAAGCTGAACAGTCTTTTCTCTTGTCTAATTTAAACATTACTATAACAGACAGGGTGTGCTGCGTTCCTCTTGGCTCATGGCACCGATTCCACATATTTCTAAACTAAACAATTAAATAAAGTTTGCCAGGAGGCTTATGCAGCAAGCACATGAAGTGGATTTGGAGAGCAGAAGTGATGCCTCCTACATCCTTCACTGTTGTCTGTCAGACCCTCGGGGAAATCACGTGTGTGACATGGGTGGGAGAAGATGAGAAATTATTTTTGGAAAAGCTAGATTTGTGAACAGAGAAGTAATGACGTGATTATAGACATTCTTTTATTAGCTGATTGGCAAAGGCTCACCCAGAAGTAACCCTGATAAGCAAGAAAATTATCATATATACACAGAGAACATTTATCAAAATTTTAAACTGTCAGCAAATTAAGAAGAGGTCTTTGTTTTTTGTTTTTTTCCCTTCCGTTGGGTTTAGATTTGCTAGATAAATGGGCAAAAATTTGTCTTAACGGGAGCACATGTATCATGTGGGAAAGAAATTCTGTAAAGAAAATAGGTAACACACCTCCTGTAAGGAAAAAAAAAAAGTGGGTTGTTTAGCAAACTGAGAACTCCTATATTTTACTTCAGAGGGGTTTAAAGTTTTATATACTTTGTTTCTGCATTCTGGTGTCATATTTTTCTGTCAAAGTCAATAGTTTTGAACCCATTCTTGGGTTAGTCATTGTTCTCTACCCATTTCAACCAAAGCAAGATGAGCCAAGCTTTCTAGAACAAATCTGTTTATCGGAGTGTTTCCAGAGTGCTTCTTGTACTATTTTTAAATACTGCTACATTGAAAAAGAAAAGGAAGCAAGAAAAAACACTCGGAATTAATGTGATAATTTTTCATATGAAGTATACTGAAAGGTTGAATTTATTCAGTTTCCACCTTCTGTGCATAAATTGCCTTTATGTCTTTTAACGTAGTTAACCCAATACTTTTTTCTCTTTTCTTTTTTCCCTCCTTCCTTCTCTCCCTCTTTCTTTTCCTGCCTGACCAATTTTATTTCATCTAAATTTTATTTTTATAGAAAATCTGGACAACACAGAATATTATAAAGAAGCATAGTTATATTATCAATAAATCTGATACCAAGAAAGAACCATTATTATCTGTTGGCTTATTTCCTTCAACGTTATAATTAAGGTTCTTTGTATTCTTTGTTTTATTTATACCCATTTATCACCCTACCTTACTAAGAAAGCATGCCGTAATTATAGATGTGGCCTCCTAGTTGAAATTCACTCACCTATTCCCCATTCTCCACTCACTGAAGCCCTAAAACTCTATTTTCGGAGGCAGGCATTAGATGAGAGGACGTACTGCCTTACCCATTCTGTTTCTGCCTGTCCTGGTCAGCTGGTAGCAGCTTGGCTGTTTTGGACCTTCCATCATGACTGTAAAACAAAATTTATATAGTCTAATTAGATAGATTCCAGAGCCCTTGTTGTGCTGTAATTCCTGCTTGCATTCAGAAAAGGACCAAAACAAAGCCCTCCAGCCCCCAAGTTCTGTGTTATGCCTAAAATTTGTTGACCTTGAATTAGGCCCAGACCTAATTGCCAAGTTATGTTGGCAGAATGAAACCCTCTTTTTTGAACTGTCTAAAGTAGGGTTTCAGTTTAGAGTTGCATAGTACACGTATGTAGGCCAGGAATTTTCAGCAGCAAATTCTTCCTGTAAAGGGCCAGATAATAGCAGGCTATATGGTCTCTGTCACAGCTGCTCAACTGCCACTGTAGTGTAAAAAAGAGGCAATATGTAAATGAATGAGTGTGGCGGTGTTCCAACAAAACTTTATTTAAACTGTGGCAACAGGCCATCATTCGCCACACGTTAAGCCATGAATCTCTAAAGCAGTATATGATGACATACTTGTCCCTTTGAGGAAAAAGTTAAATATTTACATCACACATAATAGGAAATTATATATCTATTAAGGGTTTATACAGAAATGAAAACTAAAAATATTCTGAATGATACAAAACGCATTGACCATAAAGGAACAGATTGACAGATTTGACTACAAAGAAATTAAGATGACAAATCATACCATAAATAAAGATAAAAGTGAAATGACAAACTGGAAAAAAAATATTTGTGAGCTGTATGACTAGCAATTCAGGTATGGTTTCTACATACCAATAAGATGAATAACTCAAGAAAAAATGGACAAAAAAATATAGATTCACAAAAAAAGATATATAATGGTCAGTAAACAGGAAAAGATGATCATTCTTGCTAACAGTGAAATCTCTATTAAAGGGAAATTTTTTGCTTGCTAAATTTACAAATGTGAATAATTAGTAATACAATACTCAGTGTGTTGGGTAACATGGAGAAATAAACAACTGGAGATGGTCGTGATGTCTTATATTAGTTCTATATTGTTTTGCAACAAATTACCCCACAACTTAGCAGCTGACAACAAACATTTACTATCTCACAGTTTCTGTCAGTCAGGAATCCAGGAGTGGCTTAGTTAAGTGGCTCTGGCTCAGTGTTCTGAGCTGTAATAGAGCTGTCAGCCAGGGCTGCAGTCCCTGGGTCTGGCCAGGGTACTTCCAAGGCCACTCCCGTGAGTGTTGACAAGCCCCCGGTTCCTTACTACCTGTTGGCCAGAGACATCAGGTCCTCTCTGCATGAGCCTCGCCACTGGCTCCTGTGTGTCCTTGCAACATGGCAGCTAGTTTTTTCCTGAACAAGCCATCCAAGCGACAGACTCCACAGTGTATTCTATAATCTAACACTGGAAGTGACATATGATTACTTCTACCGTATGTTATTGGTCACACAGACTAATCCTTGTACAGTGTGGGAAGGGACTGCACAACAGGGTGAATACCAGAAGGCGGGGGCCCTTAGGAACCACCTTGGAGACTGTAATTGGGACTGTATGCCTACGGCCTTATTTCTCTCTGTCAGCTGGGTTCTGCAGTTCTCCACATGCTGTCTCCTGCAGCTAGAATGTCCAAAATGGCTTTTGTCCCCTCAAATGTCTGGCATCTGTTGGGTTTGGCAGGAGCACCTGGCGGCTGGCTGGACATCTTTTACCCACATGGCTAGCAAAATGAATCTGAGATTTTAGAGCTGAGCAATTTGAAGAGGGATGTCATTTACTCAGATGGCAAAGACTGCAGAACAGGTGTGGAGAGAAAATCAGGATTGGTGAAAATATTTGGCATCTGTATAAGAGAATGCATGTTCTGCCACAAGAAAAGATGAAATAGTACCATTTGGGACAACATGGATGGATCTTGAGATTATAATGCTAAGCGAAATAAGTCAGACAGAAAAAGTAGAGAACCATATGATTTCACTGATACGTGGTATATAAAACTGAAAACAGCAAAACAACAAAAACAAACAAACAAACAAAAAAGACAAATGAAGAAACAAAAATTGATAGACACAGACAATAGTTTAGTGGTTACGAGAAGGTAAAGTGGGAGGGAGGTGGTAGATGAGGGTAAAGGGTATCAAATATATGGTGATGGAAAGATAACTGACTCTGGGTGGTGAATACACAATGTAATATATAGATGATGTATTACAGAATTGTACACCTGAAACCTATGTAATTTTACTACCAATTGTCACCCCAATAAACTTTAATTTAAAAGAGAGAGAGAGAGAGAGAGAGAGAGAGAGAGAGAGAGAGAGAGAGAGAACGCATATCATCAGGTAGCCATTAAGGGGATCTACAAATAGATTTATATATAGTGAAGTAGAAATACTACCCATGGTATTAATTGTAAAGCACAATAAATAATGATTTCTGTTACGAAGAGAAAGAAATATATGTTTGTTAATATGTGCATTATTATTATTCCACAAAATTCTAACAAGTTCTAACCTGTCTTTCTAAGGCTATCTTAAGAGTTTGGGTTTTATTCCATAGGCAGTGGAAACTTTTTAAAGGTTTTTGATCAGTGGAGTGATATCATAATTATGCTTTGGGAAGATGAATTTAACTGTAAAGAATGAAAGAACAATGGGAGAGCCAGAGACTGAACTCTATGAAAGCATGCCAAGTTATATTTAAATTCTTTGAAATAAGTCTATGGAAGTCATAGACAATGCTGCTTTCTTTGTTTTATTCATACCTTCTAGCCTAGAATAAGGCATGTAAAAAGGGTTTGATAAGTGGTGAATGCATGAATACATGTGTCATCAACAGTTCAGGTTGTTAGAGAAGAGACTAGTCTGAATTAGTAAAATATCTCAATTATAAATATTTTTTCATTTGTTTTATTATGTTCAAGAGGTAACAAAATAATATAGCATTAACAGGTAATAAGCCTGTGGAAATCTGATTTAGTTAGTAGACTAAAAGCATATAAAATACTATCTTTTCTTTGATGCTACATGCGACTTTTTAAAAAACTGTTTACAACAATTAGGGTTATTTTAAATTCACCTCCTACTTGCGTACATACTTCAAGATCTCCATTTTCTCAATAACAGTAAGTCCTTTGATAATGAAAGTTGCTGAACATGGAGTATATTCAAAAAGATCAAAACTGTCAAATAGGAATTTCAAGAGAGATTTTTCAGAGAAAGATACTCTAAGTTGTCACTGAGCAAAAGATCATACTTCTCTATTTCTCGAAAGAGCTAGATGTTGGGCCTTGTTTTGAAAAATGACACAAAGATGAAAGACAAATGACGAACTAAAAAGAAATGACATTTTAAAATAATTGGTGACATTTTAAGGAAGAGTTTTTGTCTCTTCAGATTTTTATTTTGGTCAAATAATTTTCTTTAATATAAATATTAAATGTGTTGGACCTATAAATTTCCATGTAGGGGCAAAAGTTTATTGTTGGTTTCATGATGTATTGTCATATAGACTTTAATAAATTACAATATATTTGCTAAAAATGCTCTGTTTATTCCAGGGGCTACACTAAGCATGAGACCGGCCCCCATTCCAATAGAGGACCCAGAATGGAGACAAACGCCTCCCCCAGTCTCTGCCACATCTGGAACCTTCCGACTACGACGAGGGAGTCGATTTACCTGGAGAAAGGAGTGCCTGGCTGTCATGGAAAGGTACATTTCTGCTTTTCCTATGACCATTCTCCAAAATTTAGGAAAAAGAGAAACTTGGATAAAATTTGGACAGTTTTCATTTCAAACAAGTAATTAGGGACCTAGGTTCTAGCTCTAAAAGTATTTTGGAATATTATAAATGGTGTATTATTGAAATAAAAGTTAATATCTATCAATATACTTTAATAATGTCCTTAGGAATTTAAGAAACTACAGAATATTTTTTTTTTTTTTAGTTTAGATCTTTGTATTATATTTTTGGAAAAACTCTTTGAGGTCTTATTTACAACAAAAGTATTGAATAATTGTATAGAAGGCCACTGAGATTTTATTAAATTTTTTAAATCTTTCAATTACAGTAGATATACAATACTATATTAGTTTCAGGTACACAACATGATTATACATTTCTATAACTTACAAAGTGATCACCCCAATAAGTCTACTGCCCATCTGACAACATACACAGTTATTACAATATTATTGACTATATTCCCTATGCTGTGCTTTACATCCCTGTGACTGTTTTTATAACTGGCAATTTATACTTCTTAATCCCTTCACCTTTTTCACCCATCTTGCCAAACCCCTGTGTCGTCTGGCAACCATCAATTTGTTCTCTGAATTTGTTTCTATTTTGTTTGTTCACTTTGTTTTTTAGATTCCACATATAAGTGAAATCATATGACATTTCTCTGTCTGACTTATTTCTCTGACTTATTTCACTTAGCATAGTACCCTCTAGGTCCATCCATGTTGTTGCAAATAACAAGATTTCATTCTTTTTTATGGTTAAGTAATATTCCTTTGTATATGTATACTATATCTTCTTTATACATTCATCTATTGATAGACACTTAGGTTGCTTTTATGTATTGGCTATTGTAAATAATGCTGCAATGAACATAGGGGTGCATGTATCTTTTCAAATTGGTGTTAATGGATTTCTTCATATAAATACCAAAGATATTTATGGATTTCATCAGATAAATACAAAAGTAGAATTGCTGGGTCATATGGTAGTTCTATTTTTAATTTTTTGAGGAACCTTCATATTATTTTCCATAGTGGCTGCTCCCATTTACATTCCCACCGATAGTGCACAAGAGTTCCCTTTTCTCCTTGTCCTCACCATTACTTGTTTGTTGATTTATTGATGATAGCAAATCTGACAGGTGTGAGGTGATATCTCATTGTGGTTTTAATTTGCATTTCCCCGATGATCAGTAATGTTGAGCATCTTTTCATGTCTTTTGGCCATCTGTGTGTCCTCTTTGGAGAAATATCTATTCAGGGCCTCTGCCTTTTTTTTAATCAGATTGCTTTTTTGTTGTTAAATTGTATGAGCTCCTTATCTATTTTGGATATTAACCCCTTATCAGATGTTTCTTTGGCGAATATCTTCTCCTGTTCAGGACGGTGTCTTTTCATTCGCTATGCAAAAACTCTTTAGTTTGATGTAGTCACATTTGTTTGTTTTTTCTTTTGTTTATTCTTTCTTTTGTTTCCCTTGCCTGAGGAGACATCCAAAAAAATATTACTAAAAGCAATGTCAGAAAGTTTACTACCTATGTTTTCTTCTAGGAGTTTTATGGTTTGAGGTCTTACATTTAAGTCGTTAATCCATTTTGAGTTTATTCTTGTGCAAAGTGTAAAAAAGTGATCCAGCTTCATTCTTTTACATGAATCTGTCCAGTTTTCCCAACATTTATTGAAGAGACTGTCTTAACCCTATTTTATAGTCTTGCCTCCTGTGTCATAGGGTAATTGACCATATAGGTGTGGATTTATTTCTGGATTCTCTATTCTGTTCCATTGATCTATGTGTCTGTTTTTATGCCAGTACTATGTTGTTTTGATACTATAGCCTTGTAGTCGAGTTTGATATCAGATATCTTCTTTCTCAAGATGGCTTTGGCTGTTCGGGGTCTTTTGTGGTTCCATATGTATTTTAAGATTATTTGTTCTAGTTCTGTGAAAAATGCCATTGGTATTTTGATAGGGATTGAATTGAATCTGTAGATTGCTTTGGGTAGCATGGACATTTTAATGATATTAAGTCTTCCTATCCATGAGGACGGCATACCCTTCCATTTATTTTTTTTCTTCTTCAGTTTCTTCAGTGTTTTGTTTTGCGAGTACAGGTCTTTTACCTCCTTGGCTAAATTTATTCCTAGGTATTTTACTCTTTTTGATGTAATTGTAAATGGGATTGTTTTCTTAATTTCTCTTTCTGTTAGTTTGTTTTTGGTATACAAAAGTGATTTCTGAATATTAATTTTTATCCTGCTACTTGACTGAGTTAATTTATCAATTCTAATAGTTTTTGGTGGAATCTTTAGGGTTCTCTATATAAAGTATCATGTGATCTGCAAATAATGACAGCTTTACTTCTTTCTTTCCAATTTGGAGGCCTTTATTTATTTTTCTGTCTGACTGCTGTGCCTAGAACTGCCAATACTATGTCGAGTGAAAGTGGGCATCCTTGTCTTATTCCTGATCTTAAAGAAAACAGTTTCAGCTTTTCACTGCTGAATATGATGTTAGTGTAGGCTTTTCATAAATGGCCTTTATTCTGTTGAGGTATGTCCTCTCTATCCCCACTTGCTGAGAGTATTTATCATAAATGGATGTTGGATTTTGTGTGATGCTTTTCCTGCATTTGCTGATATGCTCATATGATTTTTACCCCTCATTTTATTTATGTGGTGTATCACATTAATTGATTTATGGATATTGAACCAACCTTGCATCCAGGAATAAATCCCACTTGATCATGGTGTATGAGCTTTTTAATGTGTTGCTGAATTCAGTTTGCTAATATTTTGTTGAAAATTTTTGCATCTATGTTCATCAGGGTTATTGGCTTATAATTTTTTTTTTTTTTTTTTTTTTTTTTTTTTTTTGGTAGTATCTTTGTCTGGTTTTTGTACCAGAGTAATGCTGGGGAGGCCACTGAGATTCTTCGATAAGGCCTAAATGAGCTTAGTCCCGAAGATTAGAAATAATTGTTTTTGATTTTGATTTGGTAGTTAATCCTCTGATTCTAGGCACCAGAACCTGACCCATAGTAGATGCTCAGTACTTTTTAAACTTGAATTTGACCTTGGCTTCAGTTCTCCCATATGAAATGGTATAAATTAAATATGATTATGAAATGTTCAATGTATAGAATTCTCCTTTTAGTTTCCTATCTATAAATATTGTTTACAGAATTTTATTTTGATGGCAAGTTTTATCTGCGATAAGATAGTAATTTTCTGCTAGAAAATTATTTACTTTATAAAATTAAATGTATCCAAAAAGAATAAAATGAGCAGAGGTAAAAACAATTGAATTTTCATATTGAGATTTCTCAATAATTTTAATAATAGAAAAGAATGCAATTGAATGTTTAAAACTAGGTTTAATTTCTAAGCTGATATAGAATACATATTTACATTGAGATAGCTTCACATGTTTGTTGGTTGTTTTTGGTTTTTTTCCCCCTCAATTATCTAATCTGATCAGTTGAATGGCACACTGGAAAGAATATTTGACTCAAGAGTCAGAAGACCTAAAATCTGGTTTTGGCTTTGCTATTAACTCAGCTGTGTAACTTTGTTCAGGTTACAAACTCTGAGCTGTAGCTTTCTCATCTACAAAATGAAGTTTTTCAATAGCCAATAATGAATTATATGTCATCTGAGACTTTGGCATGTCCCTTCCTATCTATTTCCTGATTATTTCCCAGCTCATTAACATCACTGCCTGAAAGAGAGGGAGATTTGAAATGCTGACGTTCAGGCCATGATTTTGTTCTTGTGCTCAAGTTGAAATTAAAAGGTTTGCTTAAGGAAAAGTTTGGATCTAGTAGCCTGTGTGAGACTGTAGATTATCACTGATGTTATCATCTGTTCCTTTTCTCACTCTCTTTATTATAGATAAGAGTAGAAACCATTTATTGAATAAAGTGAATCTTTACATGCTCGAGTAGTCAGTGTAAGAATGAAACTTTATTGTCCTAGAGACCTGACATTTACAATCTGCTTTATTTTTCTCATGTAGAAATTTTGATTCTTTTAAATATTTTTCACAGAATTTACCATGTAACAAACGTGAATTTAAATAATATCTAACTGATTTGCAAAGTTGTACGTTTTCCTCTGTATAACAAAACAAGCTTTGGTTTTAGTTTCTAGTTGGTTTAACTTCTGCTTGTGCTATTGACTCATTTAATTTTTTCGTGAAGATATATTCATCACATAATGTCAGTGTGAGGAAGGACTTATTTATAATTTGGTAACATTAATAACAATAGGTGATATTCCTAAGCCATTTTCAGAATTGAACGTTGAAGGCTTTGTGATTCTTTTGGTTGTTTTTTTTCTGAGGCAACAAGAGCTAGCTACAGAATCATAGTGATTAAATTTCAGTTAAGAAGTTACTGAGCACTTACCCTGTGTAGGGCTCCCATTTAATCTTAATCTTCACATGTTATCCTTAATTGTAATCAATAAGTGTCTTTAATCCAGGAATTGGTTGTCCTTGGTTTAGTGTTATTGTACCTGGCACAACCAGTAAGAAAGTATATGGTTTATTCCAATAGTTGCAAAAATGCAAAGAGCCTATCAGAATATTTAACAGCAATAGGAGAAAAGGTCACAGTATGATTTTAACTGTGAAAATGGAACTTTTTCCTTTTTAACATAAAATATAAATCCCCTAGTCTCAGAGCAATGCATGATACTTTTTTGTAGATTGATGGGTGAATAAGTACATACACACAGACTGTAAAGCCAGCAAAGTGGTAGCCTTACTCAAATGTATTAGTATAAGTCAAAAAATTATTCTGTGCTTCACACTGTGCACCAATTTCAAATGAATCAAAAAATTGAATCTGTATGAATAATAGAAAATATGAAGGATTCCTCCATATCCTGGAAATGGAGAAATTTTTCTTAATTATGACTAAAAAAATCTAAAAGCAATAAAGGAAATGGCTGATAAATTTGATTACATAAATTAGAAGAAAAACTTTCGGTGAGGGAACTATGAGCAAAGTTAAAAAAAAAAGGGGGGGGGAAATATTTGCCATTTTTTATTTACCCTGGTATATAAAGAACTTTTAAAAGAGAGAGATCAAAACTTTATAGAAAAATGGACTAAAGCTACCAGGAGAAAGATAAATGCAAATGGTACTTAAATATATGAAAAAACATTCAATTTAACTCAGAGTAAGAGAAATTAAAATTACGCTGAGATATCATTCTTGTCCTATCACATCGGCAAAAATCCAAAAAGTTCCACAACATTTTCTATTCATTGGACTGTATAGAAATTGGCACTCTCATACATTGCTTGTGGTAGTGCAAAATGGAAAAATTTTGTGAAGAGGAATTTGATAATATAAGGGAAAATTATCCATAGATTTGCCCCTTGACTCAGCAGTCCCACGTCTAGAGAATTATCCCAAAGACACTGGCAAAAATATGAAAAGGTAACAGTCCCGTTTGTAATAATATAAAAATAACGAATACAACCTATGTATCTGTTGATAGTGGACTGGGTGAATACACTATAGTACATCCATATGTTGGATGTCTAGGCTCACGTAATGGAGTTTATACAGCTGAAAGGAGTGAATTTTTTTTTTCACAGAATGAAAATAATACTGTGACTTTCTGTACTATTGCTATTAAATATTTTGAGAGGCTTTTTTGCATTTTTGCAACTTTAGTGATTGCCAGGGTATGATGTTTCTAAAAAAAAAAAAGAGCACCGTCAATTGCATACAGTAAGTTATCATTTATGTATTTATACATTTGCTTATAATGTGTTTTTAAATGAAGGAATAAACTATAAAATAAATAAAATGGTTACCAATGGGGGGAAAAACAGATTGGAGGGAACAAGCATAGCAGCTAGGCTTCTGAATATACCTTATTTTGACTGTAATCGTGTGAATATTTTACATAACTATAAAACAAAATTAAATTGAAATGGGGGAGGGAGAGGTGATACCTGAAAAATAACTGCAATGAAAAAAACAAGCCTGTGTATAAGTTGGTGACTTAAACTCTCAGGAACTATATCAAATAACTTTGCAACACAGTATTTTGACTATGCTTTCCTGGTGGGATACAGCTTATGAATAAAAAGGACTACAAAAAAAAAGAATCTTATGCTGTTCTTACTAATTTTGATAATATTGTTACTCAGGTAGTTTTAGTTGCAGAGATACTGATATATGTAAAACAAGTAATTATATTAATGTGAGTAGGAACCAAGGTTTTCAATGTAAAAGAGATACAAACAAAATCAAAAGAATTAAGTAAAACTATAATCTTGTGTATGTACATACACAAAGGTAGACATTTATCTCAAATTTATTCTTTCAGTAACAGCCTTACTGAGATACAATTCACCTATTTAAAGTGTGTAATACAGTGCTTTTTGGTATATTTACAGTTATGCAACCATCACAATTTTAGAACATTCTCTTCACCCCCCCAAAAAAAATCCTTGTGTCCATTAGCAGTCACTCCTTTTTTCCTCCAATGCTGTGTAACCATCAGTCCACTTTCTCTATATATATTAATAGATTTGCCTATTCTGGACATTTCATATGAGTGGAATTGTACAATCTGTGGCCTTTTGTGACTCACTTTCATTTAGCATCATGTTTTCAAGGTCCATCCCTGTTGTAGCATATCTCAGTATTTCATTCCTTTTTACTGCCAAATAATATTCCATTATATGGATATTCCATATTTTATTTATTCATTCATCAGTTGATGGAATTTGGGGTTGTTTCCAGTTTTTAGCTATTATGAATAATGGGTCATATAGTAACTCTGTGTTCAACCATTTGAGGAACTGCCAGGCTATTTTCCAAAGTAGATGCACCATTTTACATCCCACCCAGCACGATGGTTCCAGTTTCTCACCAGCATTTGTTATTGTCTGTCTGATTGGTTGTAGCTGTCCTAGTGTATGTGAAGTAGAATCTCATTGATTTTGTAGGATCTCATTTGATTTGCATTTCGCTGACTAATAATGTTGAGTATCTTTTCATATGTTTATTGGCTATTTGTGTGTCTTTGGAGAAATGTCTATTTAGATCCTTTGACAATTTTTAAAATTGGATTATTTGTCTTTTTATATTGTCTTTTTAGATTTCTTTATGTATTCTAGGTACAAGTCCCTTATCAGATATATGGTTTACAAATATTTTCTCCCCTTCTATGGATGGTCTTTTCTCATTCTTGATGATGACCTTGAGAACATACAAGTTTTTAATTTTGATGAAGTCCAGTTTATTTTTTTGTCTATTGTTTGTGCCTTTATTGTCTTATCCAAGAAGGCTTTGCCTACATCAAAGTCACCAAAGTTTATCCCTATGTTTTTCCTAAGAGTTTTAGACTTTTAACTCTTACATTTAGGTCTTTGATTCATTTTGAGTTAATTTTTGTATATGATGTAAAGTAGGGATCCAACATCATTATTTTGCATGTGAATATCCAGTTGTTATAGCAGTGTTAAAAAAACTATTCTTTTCCCATTGATTAGTCTTGGCAACCTTGTCAAAGATCAATTGACTATAAATGTGAGGGTGTATTTCTGGACTCTCAATTCTATTCCATTGATCTGTATGTATATCCATATGGCATACCACACTGTCATGATTATTGTAACATTGTAGTACATTTTGAAATATGAAAGCATGACTTCTCTACTTTCTGCTTTTTTAAAGATTGTTTTAGCTATTCTAGGTCCCTGGCATTTCCATATGAATTTTAGGATCATCTTATCAATTTCTGCTACAAAGACTCCTATAATTTTGATGGGAAATGCTGTAGTCTTGAATTTGAATTTTAAATAATGATATAAATTCGTTATATTTTCTCTTGAAAAAAAAGGGGGAGGACTTTTCCACTCTGCCTACTCAAAAAGCCTGTAGACAATTATTGACCTAGTAGGAATCAAAATGCCTTGGGCCTGTTGTGTTTATAAGCGCCATTAGCCCTCCTTGAAGAAAATGTCTGATTCCAGGCCTGGGGCAGGAAATATACATGATGAAACTGGACATCTTGTTAAAGCAACGCCATTCCAGATAAGTGAGTGATATCAAAAGGACTCAGGAGCTAACTTGAAGAATCTCTCACTGTCCAAAGAAGGTGGCTATTCAAATATTAGTAGTTATACCAATTGTAATAGATTGAAGTACATCAAATTTATTAAGAATTCATGTATATTTATACAGCGGAGTATTACTTGGCTATAAAGAAGAATGAAATCTTATCATTAGCAACGATATAGATGGACCTAGAGAACATTATGCTAAGTGAAATAAGTCAGTTGGAGAAAGACAAATACCATGTGATCTCACTTATATGTGGAATCTAAAGAACTGAACAAATGAGCAAAGTAACCAGAAATAATCTCAGAGATATAGAGAAAAACTGATGGTTGCTAGAAGGGAGGGGGATGGCAATGAGGGAGAAGGTGAGGGGATTAGACAGCATAAATTGGTAACTACAATATTGCCATGGAGTATGAAAGACAGTTGGGGAATATAATCAATAATGTTGTAAAGATTTTGTAGGGTGTCAGATGGGCACATGTCTTATTAAAGAGACCACTTATGGACGAAGTAGATGCCTGACCACTGCATTGTATACCTAAAACTGAAGCTGAATAATATTGTATGTTAACTGTAATTTAATATACATATAGTCACAGGATGTGTAGTACAGCATAGGGAATAGAGTCAATGGAATTGTAATAGATACCGTGTTTCCCCAAAAATAAGACCTAGCCGGACAATCAGCTCTAATGCATCTTTTGGAGCAAAAATTAATATAAGACCGGATCTTATAGTAAAATAAGACTGGGTCTTATATTAATTTTTGCTCCAAAAGATGCATTAGAGCTGTTTGTCTGGCTAGGTCTTATTTTTGGAGAAACATGGTATATATACAATATCAGAGGGGCAATAGATTGGGGAGGGGGGTTACCACTTTGTGAGGGGTGAAATGTCTAGCTATTGCATTGTTTTGTACACCTGAAACTAATAAAAAATGTTTTTAATAAAAGAATTCATGTATAATAATACTATAAAAATTATTAGTCACACCTGGAGAGTGTTAGAGAACCAATTAAATATTTGAAAATGGTAAAAGGAAAGAACTGAGCATTTAATCTGCCTTTCATATGTGAACCTTATCTCCAATTAATCAAAAAAAATTTCTCTGATGAAGGATACCAGTGAATAAATGAAAAAAGAATCATGTAATTAAAATATTATCATTTTGCAAACTCCTAATGAAATAATACGTCTGGCAATGATCATTAATAGCTGCTAACATCTCAAAAAGTCAGATAACGAGGCATTATGTACCTCTTGGAGTATGTACACAACACCCCCAGTAGAGTACACTTTCTAACAAAATTGAGACTGAATCAAATCAAGCCTTTAGATCCAGCTCCAAGTTTATAAGAAATACGGAACAAAGTTCTGTTAAACAGTGCCCCGGGGATTCAAGTCAACAGAATCACTAATGTAAGAGACCCTAAGAATAATGACTTAGTTTCTTCAAGGTATTTAAAAAAAAAATCTGTTAGCCAGTTGAGGAAATTTGAGCACTGACTGGATAAATGATGATTCTTGTTTCAGTTATGATAATGGTTGCTTATATGTAAATGGTGCTATATTTATTAACAGTAAGAGTTCTTTGTCTTTTAGAAATATATACTGAAATGTATAATAATATAAAATGATACAATATCTAGGATTTACTTAAAAAAAACTCAAAGCAGAAAGGCAGGAGCAAAGGTGTGGATAAAACAAGAGAAGAATCAGTAAGTTGATGATTTCTGTAGCTTGGTGATATTTACCTGGGGGTTCATGGTGCAGTTCTGTCTTTTTGCATATATATTGTACAAGTATAAAGTAAAAACCAAACATTAAGTCCACTGCAATAGTTTAGAAAATTTTCTGTGACCATGACAGAAACAGATAAATATTTCACTAATTCACATATCAAAATTATTATGCTTCTGCGTCCTTTTCCATATCTATCCCTGTTTTTCAAAGTACAAGATTTAATAATTCATCATTTGTAATGATTGGTACTTTTTCTCTAATTAGCATTCATTCATTCATTCACCTGTTCATCAAGCATGTATTTTCACACACTGCATTTGGTAGACATGTCTCTTGAGTGGCTTCATTTGTAATAGTTACTTACACACACACAAACTTTTTTCATACTGTTTATTGAAGAGACCAAGGATTTGTCCTATTGAGTTTCCTACACTTTATATTTGGCCAATTACATCCTTATAATGTCTCTTAACGTGATGCCATGTTGTCTGTAGAGTGGTGGTTAAATCTAGAGTCTTGATTAGATTCTGGTTCAATTGTTTGGTATATAACTGGTGCTTTGTTCTTCCTCTTACATCATGTAAGGAGGCACGTAATGTCTGGTTGTTCCATTTTTAGTAATTGTAAGATTAGTCAATGGATTCAGTGCTGTCATTCTGATCCACTTATTAGAAAGTTCCCCATCTATCAAATAGTTTTAGGGTAGTGAGTCTGAACGTTTGCTGCATATTAGGAACACCTGGGAACTTTTTAAAATACCAATGAGAATTTATTCCTGACCAACTGAATCATAAATTTCTGGGTGTGAGACCTAGGCAGAGATATATTTGAAAAGTTCCCAAGTGATTCTAAAGGACAGCCAGGATTGAGAACCACCGTTTTGTCATCCATTGATGATTTTTTTCCCCAGTCACTTTTTTTATGAGGGGTTGCAAAATGGTTGTATTCCAATTTTTTCATTTCTTTTGCATTAATCAGCTGAATTCCTCTATAAAAAAGAAATTTCTCTCAACTCTTTAGTTACCCTGAAATATATTAGCTCACGAACTTGGAGGGGGTGGATGGCACTAGCGTATAAGCAGTTATAGAACTGAGGAATAAATGTTATTATGAAGGTGGGGTAATAAGTTTATGGGATAAATGGAGATAAATGTAAAATAAATGTAAGTTGTACTATCTGCCCTATCTTAAGGCAGTAATAGCTTACATTTGAGTAGGATCTTACAGTTTGTGTACAATTAATGGTCTTATTGATAATTGTTCCATATGATAATTGATCTTATTTAATCTTCGCAATTCTCTGTAGATATTTTATCATTTAAAGTTTATTTTTAAGAGCCTTAGAAAAAGGAAGTAATTAGCCTATGTGTAAATGGATTGGAGGAGGGATAGAGGGAGGCCAGCTAGGAGGCTGTTAGAGTAATCTATGCATGAGTGATGAGGGCCCAGACTATAATGTCAAAGCAAAGGGAAAGAAAATTAATAGGAGGTAATAGATACCAGGAAAACATTAAAGATAAAAAAAACCTAACCTAGTTACATATTGAACATAAAGATGACGGAACAGGAAGTATAAAGGAGACCTTAGCAAAGAGCATTCATCTGGGACATAGTATCTGTATGTCCCATTAGGAAGTAGTTCGACTTTGGGCAAATCATTCAACATGTCTTAACCCCAATTGCCATATTTATAAAAAGACTAGTTAAGATACAGTCAAAAGTGGATGAGCTTTGAAGTCATACAGACTTACTAGTTAGTCCCAGCTTCACTTTATGTTAATCTTTAGGAATTTTGATTTTCTATAAAATGGAGATGGTTATTATGAGAAGAGTTACGAGAGTTATGTGAAATAATATGTGTCAAGCACATAGTAGATAGAATGCCTTCATCACAACCAGTGTGTTCTTTTGCCATCTAAGTCTCTTCCACCTAGAGCTTTGACCATGATGTTACCTCAAGATTTCTGTGTTAGGAGATTTCAGTGGCACTAGAAATGGAGATTTAGGAGTCATCAATATACGAGATATAGCTAAAGTCATGAGTATAAATGAAACATGGTGAAATCCAGCTCTTCTGTTTCTGCATTTTTGTCTTATAGTCTTTCCACATTTTTGCAGCTAAATATGGCTGGAGGAAAACTTAAAACCCTGCTGACTGATCTCATTTTAAATTCATGACCATGAACCTCAAGTGGGTCGTTAATTCTGCCAGTCATACTCTACCTTCCTGGTTCATTCTTTTCGACTCTCCTAACCAATTATTTCACACTTTGTTCTTTCTGCATACTCCCCATCCTCATTCTCCTGGTGACCTTGCTTCCTATTTAAATGAGGAAAGTGAAGCACTCAGAGAAGAATTCCACAAACTACCCACCTGCTAGCACGTAACACACATACTCTGTTCCTGCCTCTTACCATCCCCAAAGCACTTCACTACTGTTCCTTAGCATATATCGTAGTGCCTGACTTACAGTAAATGCTCATTATGTATGTATGTATGTATGTATGTATGTATGTATGTATGTATGTATTCATTCCCCTCTTTTATGTCCTTTTCCACTTCTCTGACCTCATTGCATTGTCTATACCACATATTTGACTTTTAAAATATCAGTTCCAGAAACATTTATTGTCACAAAGGACAGTATCATGTGATTCCATTTATATGTAATATCCAGAATAGGCAAATCCATAGAGACAGAAAGTAGATATGTGGTTGCCTAGGGCTGGAGGATAGAGGTATTTTGGGTTGGGGTGAAGGCTAAGGAGTGCCGGGTGTTTTTTTCTGGTGATAAAAATTTCCCAAATTGATCGTGGTGATGCTCACAGAACTCTGTGAATATACCCAAAGCTACGGAATTACACACTTTACATGGGTGAATTTTTTGGTATGTGAATTATGCCTCAATAAAGCTGTTTTTAAAAAAAGAAACATTTAATGCACTAGTAGGAGCTTCACATATATTTATTTTCCACATTTGATCCTCACTACAGTCCTGGTTTCTCCTTTTTCTAATGAGGCAATCAAGGCTTTAAGATGTTGAATAAATTCCTATGGCCACAAACCTAATAAGTGGCCTGGCCACATGTGGACCTTTAGACAATGTTAGCCATAGGTTTGGATTCTGCTTATTTACTAAGAGGAGTGTTCTTTTTATTTGGATGTACGTTGTTTTTAATATATGGACGTGGCCTTTGTTAACTCTGAAGTCTGATGCCACTAGATTACATGTGGTGCTACGTTCCATTTGTTTTAGAGCATGTGGAGATTGTAACAGGAAAGATAAAACAAGAATGGCAAAATGATTCATAATTGTTGATGCTGGATAATAGGTACATGGGGGTTCGTGGGTTTATTATGTTGCGAAGGTTTGAAATTTTCCATAATTAAAAAGATTTTTGTTGTTACTGTTTAAAGAGGACCTGACCAGATTTTAATGGATAAAATAGATTTAGATAATTGCCTAATACTTATTCATTCAGTCGTTTATTTATAGAGCATCTGCTGTGTGCCAGCACTGAGCTAGGCTTACCTCAAGTAGTTTACATATTCACAGGAGGAAAACAATCATCTACATCATATGTCTGAAATATCTGCATGTGCAAATAATGTGACTCAAAGGTGATTTTTATTCAGCAAATCTAACTGTCCCTTCGTTCATTCATACCACAGAGTACTTACTAAGTATGAGGCAAAGTGCTGGGGGTGGCGAGAGCAGATTCATGTTGAGTAAAGGAGCGAAGGGATGATGAACCCAGTAGGCCTGAAAGGTCTGTAGAGTGTGTGGTCAGAAGTTTTGGAGACTTTCTGGCCTTAGGAGCAAGGCTTCTACTGTGCTCTTTCCTCTTTCACCTTTCAGTGATTTGGGCTCGATCCTCTTGTAGATTTGGAAACTGGTGTGTCTCTGGAGCATTAGGATACATGACTGGGACGCAGAAGAGTGAGACTTGGCTATTGCTCCTTTCTGGTCTCAAGGTAGAAGGATGAAAGAAACCTTCAAATTTCCTTCTATAGGTTTTCAGTCCAATTAAGCAAGATAGAAAGAGAAGCAACAGCTTGGAAAGCCCTTAACTAGATATAGGAATAAATGTAAGAGTACCTAGCTGTGACAGGCAGAAGCAGTAGCCTATGACGGGTGTGAGTACCACGTATAGGTTATGTACTGCTGTTATTGCAGCTGAATGATGAGTCTGCATCTGGGTGTGTTCAGGAAAATGAAGGCAAAATGAATGTGTGTGTGTGTGATTTAAACTATTGCATGTGTTTGTTTTTGTTTTATGTAATAGTACACTT
This sequence comes from Rhinolophus sinicus, assembly GCF_057876585.1. Classification (NCBI taxonomy): domain Eukaryota; kingdom Metazoa; phylum Chordata; class Mammalia; order Chiroptera; family Rhinolophidae; genus Rhinolophus; species Rhinolophus sinicus. Next base: position 104,537,015 of record NC_142515.1, on the reverse strand, counting down.
GTAATATGTTTTTTGTTCCTCTTCTTTTTATGTTTATCTTTAGTGAGCAATATAAAACAAAATCACTACCAAAGCCCTGAACCCTCTGATATTATAAGGAAAACATTTTTTTGTTGTTGTTTTAACCTTTGTCAATCTACAAAACAACTTTAAAAATTTCCCCAAATACTATCTCCTGTTTCCTCCCCGTACAGTCAAAAGAATCATATTAAATTTTTTTAATTTGAGAGTATCTCTTCCCCCAAAATTTAAGCATCAAGAAATAGTTTCTTAGGATAAAAGGGCCTCTTTGTGAAGAAAAGTAACTATCACAACCACAATATTAATTTGAGCAAACTCAAATTAAATCATAGCTCTAAATTTGGAATGGCTGCTGTTAACCTGACTGTTACACAGTCTGAATGTATAATCTGAATGAGAGACATGAATCTAGTGCACAAATGCATTTTATGTAAGTGTGTTATATACATCCTGGGAGAATCAGCATAGAAGAGACAAATCAGTTTGTAAAGTGTGTTTCTAGAATGTTGCTTGAGGCTTCTGTAATTTAATTCTCTTGGTATTTTCTGCATTTTGGAATTCTTCCCAGGACAGTTTATTAGTACTTGGATTTGGGTTTCAGTCTCTTTCCTTTCTCCTTTTTACTTTTACTTTTTTCAGTGAATACTTGGACTATGAAGGTTAAGAAGACCAATAGTTCCAGAAACTAAATTCTATATTTAACTACAGACTGGGTGTGGCTCAGACAAATGCAGTGCAAGCTTGCTAGTGTTTTGCCAGTCATCAAAACCTTGACCTGCAGGGAATGTTTCTTTTCCTAGTCTTCTGACTCGGAAATACGCTGAATTCTGATGATATGATGATATACGGTATACACTTTTGTAGGTGCAAATAAAAGAAAGACAAAAGAGTCACATAGGTTCAAACTTGAAGTGGCTCTGGGAGATCTGTTTCTTTTGTGTTCTTTTATAGTAACCTCTGAATGATTTAACCTGCCCGATTTCCTTGGCGCTGCTACCTGTAATTCTTTTATTACCTTTAATCACCACTGTGCAATTTAAAAACTTCTTTACACAAGAAATCTTCTCTACTTCTGCTCCCATTTCATGAAGCCATGTTTTCTTTTAATGCTTTTTCCTTTTTGTTTTGCTTCATTAGTTTGAGACTTTCTTAATTAACATTAAAAGATGGAGAAATAACTGCTTTTTGTTCTAGTAAGATTTTACCCTCTATAAAAATAAAAAATATCTCTTGAAGAGAATCCTGTTACGTTGTAAAATGGAAAAATAATTACCTTTTTCTTCCTTAGCAGTATCCTTCTGTATTGTTTTGTGTAGTGTCCCAATATTATTTGGTACCGTTCATACTATACAGAACGCCATAGAGTAAGAGACCCTGCTCATTTCAGTAAGATTAACTTAGCTGGAAAAAAATATTAGAGTAGAAATGCTTATGAGTACTTTTTTTATATTGCTCTTCTGAGAGATTGAGACCTATCCAGATGTTTCTTGGAATGGCAACTTGTATCATGTGAACAATAAAAGGACTCATTTGTCTTCCTTGTACAAAAATATATAAATTGTATCTGTTGACCACTGATTTCCATTTAAACAGCATTTAAGCTAAGAAACTCCCTTTGATTTTATTTACCTGTATTTGGTCACCATTTCTGCAGAAACTAAGAGACCCTAAATATCATCTACTTCAGTTTGTTTTTTAGACCTAGAGGTTAATTAACCTGGCTAAACGCACAAAAGTAATAAGATTAAGTTGCTTATTTTGAATCCATAGCCATGTTAACCATAGAATATGATTTTCTAAAAAGCGTATCCGTTGAACTTCTCAACCCTTTGTCTTTATCTTCTTCAATTTTTACTGGTAAATTTTTATTGAGTGTCTGCTCTATTGTAAACTATATGCTAAGAATTGGGATGCAAAGACGAATAAGACAAGTTCTTATTACATTTAACTGAATTTCTTCTCGCCTATGTTTCTTCATTTATCTCTTATTTTTCTCAGGCCCTCTTAATCTTTCTTTTTCCCTCCTGAACTTTTTTCTGCATCTCCCTCTTCCTGACTTTGTGTTAATTTGCCAGAAAAACTAATATCTATTTCTTTCTTTTTCTCTCCCACACTTTTTCTTTTAAGCAGACCTTCTCCCCTCCCATCTCTGTTCTCTGAGTTGCTTTCTAGTGGATTGTAAACAAGTATATTCTTTAGTATTTCTTATAAATAAAATATTATGCTTCTGTTTCATTTCAAAAGCAAATTGGTTAAATAGAAATATTTCTAAGAATTAGTAAATGTTACATAATTTCCAAGGGTCCTCAAGTTTTTAAAATTGTATTGGCTATGATTCTAAAGAATCAGTCATAGTTCTTGTTTGTAGTTTGTAGTCACTCAGTGGTTTTTGATAGGAGAGTATTTCCCACCCCTGAATGGAATCTTTGGAAGATAATTGGTGCTTGGCATAAATATGAATAGACTAACTTCAAAGAACAAAATCACCTCCATGATAATTAACTTCTGATGACAGAGTGGCCTATGTAAATTCGAAGAAAAGTGTGGATGAAAATAGTGTTAAGCAATAGAAGAAAAATTGCATTATTACAATAAGTGTAAAAAGCCATAAACGTACAAAGATAGAGATTGGGAGAGGTAATAAAAATTTTAAATAGTTTGCCCTAAATTTTGAATAGTTTGTACAATTTAATGTTACTTTCTGTGTTTTTGTTTGTTTCTGATAATATAATTGTCAAGAACATAGGTTTTTGAGTTAGAAAGACTGGGGTTTCATTCCTGACTGTCTTACTCACGAGCTATATATATATATATATATATATATATATATATATATATATATATATATATATCCTTCAGCAAATTACTTGCTATGAAAGAAGTGCTGAGATTTAAAACTAAAGGACTGTGCATGCAAGATACTAAGCATGGTATATAACACACATAGTAGGTGTTTGATAAATACATTCCTCCTACTACTAAATAGTCAACACAAAAATATTAAATAACTTTCAAAAAGAATGCTGATTTCTTCAAACGGAATTTTCTGAAGAGTTATTTTCTGTATTCCTATGCCTTAGCCAATAAAGTCTACTTGGCATTGTTTTTAACTCAGAAGAAAGTTATTCATCATCTATTCTTATGTGCCAAACACTGTAATACCCAGTGCTGAAGTATGTTTAAAGATAAGGTTTTACCTTAATAGATCTCAGTCTGACGGAGGAGTCAGGTTCAAAGACACAGGAGACATAGGTACCAAGTGCAGTAGGACATCGAGGAGTGTGGTGTGAGGAAGGCAGCGCAGGTTCTGTAGAGCAGTGTGATCTGGGTGGGTTGGGTCGAGGAAGAAGAGCATTCTTGGCAGTGGAAGCAAAGGCACAGAGGCATGAAAAATTAGGTACTGGAGTGTATGGTCAGGCAGGCAGGAAATGAGTCTGGGGAAGCAGGTTGCATCCAGACTGTGGAAAACCCTTGTGTTGGCACATTGGCCACATTTGTCTTTCTCACAGCATTCGTATTTACATCCAGGCCGAAGTATGCTTGTTCTAATCATTGGGGAAAAAAAATCTTTTAATCCATTTTCTGAGTTGTTTGTGTCACTTTCCTCCTACATGTAGAGCATTGATAATCACTCTTTTATGATAGAGACTCACATTATTTTGGGGGTGTCTCATATTTGTGAAACATCCTGGGAATTAAAAAATTGGAACTTTTTTTTTTTTTTTTAAAGATTTTATTGGGGATGGGGAACAGGACTTTATTGGGGAACAGTGTGTGCTTCCAGGACTTTTTTCCAAGTCAAGTTGTCCTTTCAATCTTAGTTGTGGAGGGCGCAGCTCAGCTCCAGGTCCAATTGCCCGTTGCTAGTTGCAGGGGGCGCAGCCCATCATCCCTTGCGGTTGTCGAACCGGCAACCTTGTGGTTGAGAGCCCACTGGCCCATGTGGGAATCGAACCGGCAGCCTTCGGAGTTAGGAGCATGGAGCTCTAACTGCCTGAGCCACCGGGCCGGACCAATTGGAACTATTTGGAAAAATATTTTCTGCCTTCCTTTTTGAAGACAGGAGCTTAAATAATATTCTCTTTTCCATGTGCTCAGGGAAATATGTTGAAATTCCAGCTTTTTTTTTTTTTTTAAATCTTTGATCCATTGTTTTCCCTGCTGACTTGTAAAGGTGGATTATTATAAAATTATAAAATTCAATTTTCCTGCTGACTTCTGTCATAGCAGTACATTGTTAGGAAGAAAAATTAAGCCATATCTTCAGAATGGATTATTTGATCATCTGCTAAGTAAGGTTACCTGGTACTTCAGTGGTATAGTTTATGGCTTCTGCGGCTGTGGTTTGGTTATAGACTCAGGGGGCCCACAGGCTAGCACAGTGCTATGCATAAAGTCTGACACCAGTAAGTGTTGCTTGAACTCGATTAAATTGAATGTTTAAGAAGACTGTACTACTTTAACAAAATTAGGAAGTGCTGTCACCCTGTCTCCCCTACCAGACATATTAGACTCAGGGTAGGGAGGAAGTAGAGTGATGCAGTATTTTCTGTTTTTGTTGATGTTGTAAGGTCTTCAATTCGATGATAAATAATAATTTGGTGATTTAAAGTGATCCAGTAAAAATGATTTAGAAACAGCAGAAAAATGCCTCCATGTTGTTTTTCCTTAGCCTGATCATTGTACCATCCCACACACCCCCACCCCCACCCAGAATATCCACTTTGAGGGAGTAGAGTTGAGTTCTCTAAAAGCTGATGTTTGTCCTGGTCAGTAATGAATGAGGACCTAAAATATATGCCCTCCACCCTCCCATAGGCTGTCTTGCCATCATTGCAACCCCTGGCAAGCTGGTCTTCCTTTCTCTGTCTTCTGATGTCATTGTTTTAGGGTAGAAGATGCTGCTAGAATGCACTATAAATTTTGGAATTAATGGATGCTGGAAGTTGAATTTTAAAAAGAGTTTATTCTCTTGCATACTCCTTATGGAATGACTCGGGTAGAACATAATGAACTCCTCCTCCTGTATCTCTGCAAATAGAAGGAAGTTCTTCACATTTATATAAGCCAGCAGGAGCCTGGACATGACCTCATTTCAATCCATTAGACCATTTGAGGAAAAAAAACAACAAAACTTTCCCACTTATTGACAGGTAAAGTTATCCCAATCCATTTCTCATAGCCAGTAAGAAGATGAACTGTCCTTAAATGCATTTTTAAGTTGGCAAATTATACTTCCTGGTTCCTTTTTGGTCAAACAGAAATAGCTGAAAGAGAAATTATCACAATGTTTTTGAGGCAGATGCAAAATTCTCCCCATCCTCCTACAGAAGATCTGCGAGCAGTTTCACTTTATACAAACAGACCCCTCGTTTCTATAGTCCCTGAACCACTTAAACAGGACAAAAGACCCCATGTTCCCCATACTGTTTTGTGACCAGAATTTACACAGAAATGAAGTGCAGTTTGGTAAATATTGGTGTTGTATGCAATGAGTCACCAATAAAGATATGATACATCCCAGTAGCAGAATTATAAGCATCATATTATAAGACTGATGGAGATCAACTTACAGACTTAACTGGAAAAGCTTCACAGTAAACTACTGAGCTTTTTAAAGCTCAACAAATATTTATTGAGCTTCTACTTTGTACCACTCATTGTGATAGACACTGGGGGATACAGTAATTAACAAGACAGATGTGGTCCTGACCCTTAAAATAATGCATTAGGAAACTATTATTGACAGACTAAATACTGACAGTGTGTACCAAGGTTTGCATATATGTTTGATGTTTGAAGACCTCTAATTAGTAGAATATGAACTGGTAGGTAAATATCCCATTTCTGATATAGTTGACTTTTGGTTGAGGAAGCCCGAATGGACTATGTAATTTCAGTGATAGAAAGTATCTAAAGTCTTTATTCTTTGAAAACCTGTGTACCATAGAAACCCCAATCATAATAGTGCCTAATCCAAATATTCTATTTTATTGGTTCCACCTTTGACATGTTATCCAGTAAAAGGCCAGACTAACCTATAGTTCTAACCATTTTGAGACTATCCTATAATTACCATCTTTTGGGGAATAGAAACCTTAGTTTGTCATCAAAATCCTGTCCTTGAAACATGACTGTACCTCAGATTTGCTCTGTAGTATCACTGTGAAGAAATTTACTTAATTCTTATACAATTGGTAAGATAATCTTTCAGCTTAGACAATATAATAAAGTGTTGTTTTTTTCGTTGAGTGTTATCAGAATTAATTTATGGCTTTTTAAAAGGCAATTAAAGAGGCATTTATCTCTATCCTGGGTAGTTTGATTGACTCCCACTAAAAACAGCAAGAAAACCAAGACCCAGGAAGTAAAAAGCTGGTTTAAGAGAAAATAGTAAGTACTCCTCAGTGCAAGGCACTGTGTTTTCCCTTTTTAGGGAGGTATCAGGATATTCCCCAACCAGCATACTTCTGATTCTCTAAAGAACCTAGGCTGCTTGCTGTCTGTGGTTGGTTTGCTATTTGGTGAGACCTCCCTCTGGAAGAACAAGTTCTCACTGTAGATATAGACTGCATCCTTTGAGCAAGACGTAGTCATTTTGCAGAAATATAGCATTGATCATAAGAAAAAACATGCAGGAGACAATGGATTGATTTTATTAATCCCGTTCCGTTGATCTTCATATCAGTAAATTTTGGGTCAGTGGTGTCAGATCGGTAAGTGGCCAGTTTATAATTTAGCACTTTCTATTTAAAAATAGGCTCCCTACCTCAGGACAACTTATACACCAAGTGGGAGAAACTTAGCAATCCCAGATCTCCTTACAAATCTCTTGTAAACCTGCTTCCTACCAGCAAAGAGTGACAAAACAGAACAAGGAAGACATAGCTGCTCCCTAGCCAGAGGCGAGGGAAGCAGATGGAGCAAGGGGCACACGCACTTTGTGCCCTGATGGTGAGTGACCCGGTGGATGCAGTTCACTCTCCATGGTGCTGCAGTTTTCACTGGTATGAACTTCACATAATTATTACCCACATTTCGTGGTTTCAGTGGAAAATAGGAAATCCATGGACCAGCAAAACCAGATACTGCCCTCGTGTGTGTGTTCTTTCTCTTCGTTATTAAAATACAATGGAGTGTTGAACAAACATTTAGCGAATTTCAGTGGTATGCAGTCAAGAGACACGTTTCAACAGAAATATTGTTTCTCAGATGTTTTTCTTTCGGGTGATTAGAATTTGTCGGTTTTACTTTTTTAAACCTGACAACTCCAGAAAATTGTCTATGTTCTTCCTTTCATGGTCTTCGTAGAAAGATTTAGGACTAAGAGATAATACATATTAGAAGGAAAATTTGCTCTGTAATTGTCAGGTAGTAATCAAACACACCAAATCTCTACTGTGGTCGGGCTTCATTTAGGGCTGCATGTTCCTGGATAAGTGATAACAAGCCTGTGTTGTTTTCTAAGGCTTAATGATAGGATAAAGTGTGCTAAAAACTCAGCTGCTACGCTCAGTGTTACCCTTGAAACCTGTTAATCAAGTAGCAAGTAGGGCCCAGTGACAATTAGCATGCTGCAAGTAAATAAAATATTTAAACATGGAATTTTTGCCACAAAGGACCTTGGGAGATGAAAATTTTATGTTAGGGCACATTTCAGACATGAGAGCCATCATTCTCTCATGTCTGGATTTTTCTTTCTTAAAGGTGAAGAAAGGCATCTTACCATCTTGAATAAGGACTTGGAAGCTTTTGGGGGGTGTGCTAGTGTCCGAGGAGGTACGACTGACTCTTCTGTGATGGGTTAACTGTACTGTATACATAGACTTTAAATGTTTATTGACGTTGCGTTTTGAGGGAGAAGTCCCAGGGTTTAATTAATTCTCCTCTGTCCAGGGAAAAACGGTCCGTCAGTCAGCTATATGGTTATCTCCAGAGCAATCAGATTTCCTTTCCCAGGAGGAAAAGGCCCGGGTAAGACGTGGCTGTGGTTCTGGGGCTGTGATGGGTTTCTTACTGATGCTGTCACATCTTTGCTTCCAGAAGCTCTTGTGAAATTTACCGGAGTTTGGTTTAGATGATTCATTGCTACAGAGATTTGCATCTTAAAGGAAGTCTGAAACAATATCATGTTTTAGCTGAATAATGGCTGTTTCTGTGAGGCCTTTGAGCCAATGAACTGAATCGGGAAACCTGAGTTCTAGGTCATGTGACCTTGAGCCAGTCAAGTCTCCTGTCTGGCTCCTCATCTGTAAAGTTCTCATCCTCATCTGCAAAATAAAGAGGCTGACTTGGTCATGTTTCCTTCCAATTTAAAGCTCTTTCTTTGTCAGGATCTACTCTGTGGTTTATCTAAATCCATGTGTAATGAGCTATGTTATGGGATTCCGTTGCATTTATGAATTAGGATTCCAAAATTCAACTTCTCATATCTGAATCATTTAATCTATTTGTAGGCCAGTATTAATTTTTCCACTTAAAATCTTCTCTTTTCACAGGCTTTTCTATTCTAAAATGTTTAAGAATCTGTAAAGCCACAAAGACTTACCATTTCTTCTGTAATTGAACACATTTATATATTTGCTTTTTCTTATAATCACGTGAACTTTCCAAAAAGCTGATTTGGAGAGAGCCATTATTTATATGAAGTCTATAGAATTAAAAATGAACTCTTATTTGTAAAAAAATTCATTATTGTAAGACATCTCTTGTTTGTTGGACTAAAGTGTATTTGCAAAACAAACTTTTAAAGTGTAAATCTGTTGCCAAAGGCATTAAGATAAAGAATATTTATTATTCAAAAAGAATTTCATACATCTATTTTGCTCATGTTTTGAGACAGCAAACATTATTTTCAAATAATATTTTTTTAATTACAAAATTAATAAATACTTACTATATAAAGTATGGGGAAATACAAAAACATATAAAGAAGAAAATTCAAATACCCCTTAACACCACCCTTTAATCGTTAGTATTGTGGTGTACTTCTTTTTGGTCATTTTTCTGTTATATACATATCTATCTATCTTTTTAAACAAAAGAATGTTATACTGGATATGTAGTTTTATATTTAATATCATTTATATATATGCTCTTTGAAAACATGATTTTACTGATTTAATCCATTTTAAGAATATGCTATAATTTATTACCCAGTACCCTGCATTTGGACATTTAGGTTGACAATTGTACTTATTTCGGGTCCTAACTTCATAACTTGAATATGTTGCCACTTTGTAGACAGATACAGGGATGATGAAAGAGAGAAACATATTTTGAAAAGCAGTTATAAAAATAATTTAAGTGATAATATTTTGTAATATTACATAACCCAACTTAGTTTTATTTTTAAGATTTTTTATTATAGAATGAATAACACATTGTAAAGTATTTAGAAAACAGTGTATAAAGAAGAAAATACTTCCATTCATAAATAACCACTGAAAATATTTTGATACATTTACATTAAGTGTTTCTATCTGTATATATATTTTTGAACATAATCAGAAGAACTCATATATGGTTTTCTAACTTGCCTTTTTCACTGACATTTTCCCATGTTATGAGGTACTCTTTGAAAATTGTTTTTTTAATGGCTCCTTCTTTTTCAAATGATACTATAATTTATTGAACCCTTATTACTTTATTGGGCATTTAAATTCTTCCCAGTTTTGCGCTATTAAATAGTACTGACATGAACACCCTCATACTTACCTTTTGTCTTAAGAATAATGATACGTTTGGCTGTATTACTACCACCTCCCTCCAAAAAGCTGAATTTATCCACATCACTAGCAGTAGCCTGTCACCAGAGCCTGCCTGCCATGCCTTTTGGTGAGTGAAAGTCAGTCGTGTAAGTGAAAAGTAGTATTTTTGTCTACATTTAAACTTCTCTGATTCTAGTGAGGCTAAACATTTTTACACGTTTATTAATTATTCATACTTCATTTCTGGTGTTTGTTCTTTTCCTTTACCCATGTTTCTATTGTGTATTCAGGTTTTCTTATTGATAGTGTGTATTACTGTTTATAGAATGAGATCATTAACTCTTTCTGCTATATCTTTGCATTTATTTGCAATATATTTCATTTATTTAAATATAGATAAATCCAGAGCTTTATTCCTGTGTGACTGCCTCCATTGTTTATGCTTCCTCCCTCAGACGTTTTCTTCTAGGTTTTGTTTTTTTTCAAGTTTCACTTTTACATTTAACCCTAATATATTGGATTCATAAAGTGAGGATCTAACTTGGTCTTATTTTCCAGATAGCCAATTTTCCCTTCCTCCTTAGTTTTAAAATTCTTTCTTTCTTGCATATAAAGTATTTTATTTGTTGGTTCTATTGATCTTATAAATTCTTGAACCATAGTTTGGATTATTATAACTTCATAATATAATATTTGACTAGATAGGCCCATTTATTACTATTTATTTTCAAAATGTTCTTAACCATTCTCATCTGGTTTTCTAGGTGAACATTAAAATAATATTGTTGACTCATATCACTCTCACTAGAAAAAAAAGAAAAAATATGTTTTAATTTGATTGCAGTGCATTAAACCTAAAAATTCACCTGGGAAGAAATGACATTGTCATATTATTCATTCTTACATAGGAGTTTGTTACATTCCTCTGTTTCTATCTTTTTTATACCTATCAGCAAAATGAGTAAAATTTTTTAGTTTTACATGGTTTCTATATTTTTCTTGTTAGGTATTTTTATCTTTAATTCCCATTTTTCTTGCTCTTATAATAGGTGCCTTTTTTCTATTGTCAAACTGGTTATTATTTATACATGGAAAAGTTCTAATATTTTATTTGTCTGTATAGGACCCAACCATCTGATTATTTCTGAGGTATTTTCAATTTATCCCTTGGTTTTCTTGATATAGTATTGTAGGCAAATGATAATTTTTATGGTCCTCCTTACCAATTTGTTTCTTAATTCTGTCTCATGTTTTACTATGCTGACTAGGACTTTCAGAAATATGTTAAATTATAGCAAGAGAAAAAATTGTATTGGGGATAGTGGGCTCTGGTTACCATGTTTCTGATTTACTGGGGATGCTCTTAGAATTTTACTATTTTGTTATTAATGTTACCGATTACTGTTTTCTCAATATTTTATTGTGAATTTTAAAACATACAGCAAAGTTGAAAGAATTTTACAGTTACCACATACGTTGTGCCATTAGCATTTTACAATACTTGTTTTTTTTAATTTTAATTTTAATTTTTCAATTACAATTAACATATAATATCATATTAGTTTCAGGTGTTCAACATAGTGATGAGACATTTGTATAACTTATGAAGTGATCACCCAGTAAGTCTAGTACCCATCTGACACCATAGTTATTACAGTATTATTGACTATATTCCCTATGCTGTACTTTACATCCCCATGACTATTTTTTATTAATTTTTTAATTTTTCAATTACAGTTGACATATATTAGTTTCAGGTGTACAATATAGTGAGCAGACATTTATATAACTGATAAGTGATCACTGCATTAAGTCTTGTACCCATCTGACACCATACATAGTTATTACAATATTATTGACTATATACGTAGTTATTACAGTATAATTGACTATATTCCCTATGGTGTACTTTACATCCCCATGACTATTTTTGTAACTGGCAGTGTGTTACAAACCAGTGTTTTGAACTCTGTATCTGGTAGATTATTGCTTGCCTCCATTTCGTTTGTTCTTTTTCTAGAGTTTTGTCATACTCTTTCATTTGGGATATGTTTGTCTCCTCATTTTGGCGGACTCCCTGTACTTATTTTTATGTATTAGTACATTGCTCCATCTCCTGGTCTTGGCAGAGTGGCCTTACATAGTAGGTATCCTGTGGGGCCCAATGATGCAGTCTCCCTGGTCACCTGAGCTGGGTGTCATGCCTTGTGTGGGTGGTTGCACCCTCCTGTTGTATTTGAGTCTTGATTACCTTTGGCATGTCAGTGGGTGGGATGGACCTCAGGCTGACTGGCTGGGAGGGATGGCCATGACTGCAGCAGATGAGCTATTGTGCAGGGGCTCACCCCCATGGAGTGGGAGTCACTTTAGCTGGGCTCTAGTGCCAGCCATGTCGGCCATTCAGGTGTGTTGTTTGTGGAACTGGTTGAGTGGTGCTGGTGCTCTGGTGTGGTCTGAAGCCCACTACCGGGTGTGTTGGTTCTGGCATCTTTTATGGGGATGAGTTTTCCACCCCCACACGTAGAGGTCTGGCTCCTCTTGAAAGGGGCTCTTCTGCAGGCCAAGGTCAGCTGCTGCTTTTGCCCAGCTTCGGGCTGTCTAGTTGGAGCTACAAAGTTATATGCAGTTGGTTGTCACTTGTGCTGGACTTGGAGTCACTTGGGAGAGGCTATTCTGCAAACTGAGACTGGCTGCCACTAGTGTTGGGCATGGGGCTACCTGATGGAAGTTAACAGTGCAAGTTGAAACTGGCCACTGTGTGTGCTGGGCCTGGGGTAGCTTAGCAAGAGGTACAAGGTACACCAAGATCAGCTGCTGCTTGTTTGGGGTTTGTTGACCGTTGAGGGATTTTAGGAAAGTGCAGTACAATCTGAGGCAGGCTGCTTGTGTGGAGGAGCCCCTGGAAGAGGTTCAGCCCCACACACAAGTTGGGGGGGGGGCTCAGGGAATTAGAAGGGTGGGGTGAACAGTGTTAGCCAGGTTAATGGAATTCTCAGATTAAGTGCCAGCCTGTTCTGGGCCGACTGGATGGTGGGAGCATTCAGCAGAGGAACAAAGGCACCTGCCAGCACTTCCATCCCCAGAGCCAGCTGTCCCAACCCCTTCCTTTCCAGCCCTCACCCGGAAGCTAGTCAATTTAGTTCCTCCCAGTATGTCCTTGGTACTTTTCCAGCTCCTGTTCCTTTGTTGGAGCTTAGGAGGTGTTTCTGAGTGAATGAGCCTGTGCTCAGGCCTTTGAAGAGGATAGCTGGGTCTATAACAACCCTCTGTCTCTCCAGGCTGAGTCCCTGTTGATTTTCACAGCCAGGCTAGGGAACCTGGTGTGGGGCTGGGACCCACCCCTCTCTCCTCAGGGGGAACCTCTGCAGCTGAGAGATCCCTCTAACTTCTTAACCTCTCACTTCTTAACTGAGAGATAGGTGTGACACCTGCCTGATCCATATCTCTGCTCCTTCCACTAGTCTCATCATGGCTTCTTCTTTATACCCTTAGTTATAGGACTTCTATTCAGCTAGCCTCCAGGTGGTTCTCTGTGATGGTTAGTCTATAATTTCGTTGTAATTTAATGTGGTTGGGAGAGGAGGTGAGCACAGTATTTACCTGCTCTGCCATCTTGCTGGAAGTCTCCACTATACTTGTTTTATTACATATCTCTTAGCAGATTTTTTAATATTGATAATATTTGTGTTACATTATAGAAATATTTATGTGTACATAATTTTCCAAGATTTCAAAAAATCAACACTGCACTAATTGCTGAAGATACAGATGAATGCGGCAATCTCTTAGCCCCACTTGTTATCAAGAAGTAGCCAATCTAAAAAATTTTAAGAAAGCCTTGAAACAGGGGTTATTATGAAATGAAAGACAGTGTTAAACATCAAAAAAAGGGGGGTGGCTAACTATCCAACATGGGTTACAGAAGGCAAAAGAATGAAGTTAGAATTTTTCAGTATTTGACCAGACTTTCTAGAGAAGCGAATGCCTTATTCAGCTGACAGACTACTTATTTTCAGACATAGCTGCTTATTGCAGTCTACTTGCCAGATGTATGCCTGTAGTGAAATAAAGTCCATCAATCTATGATAGTTGAATCACATTATCTCTTAAGACCATCCCACGCCTCTCTTCTGGCTTCTGACAATTGCCATCAATCCTGGGCATTCCTTGACTTGCAGATATATCTCTCCAGTGTCTGCTTCCACTTCCACATTGTTTTCTCTGTGTACGTGTTCTTTTTCTTATAAGGAGACTCTCCTTGCATTTAGGGCTCAGTGTGACCTCATCGCAGTCCTTACCGTGATTATATCTGCAAGGACCCTATTTCCGAATAAGATCACTGTCTGAAGTTCTGGGTGGCCATGAATGTTCACAGGGTACTATTCGACCCACTACACCCAGCGACTTCCTTAGCAAGCAGCAGTGGGCAGAGCATGGGCCAGGAACTCAAGAGGCTTGGCTCTCATCATAGCCAGCTCTGTAACTTTGGGCGAGTTTACCATCTGTAAGCTTGTCATTGTCCCCATTTCTCAAATGAGGAGATTGATCAGTGAATAACCTTTCAAGGTCCCTAACTGTCCTAAAATCCACATTAAATAATGAAGTGTCATCGCCAGAGCTGATTTCTAGCTCTGCCCCTCTTTCTTCTGTCTGGACTCTGATTGTTTCTCAGGGGTGTTTTAAGGTTTGATTCTTGTGAGAGGGGTTTTGACATGTTTGGATAAGGTATAGCATTATCACTACCCTGGTCTGTAAGTGAACTATAGATGTTCCTTAGGCCTTTATGGATTAACCAAAGATGGTTGCTGTACTTAGACGTTTCCCCATTCCTTTTATCTCTGCCTTTACTCTGTTGATTTTAAAAAAGAGAGAGAGAACATTTTAAATTATTTTGTTTGTTGCTGAATATCATTTAACATACAGATACTCTCAAGTAGGAGATGGGACAATCAGGTTCCACCATCTTTTAGTTTAATGGTATTTTCTTTTCTCCCACTGCCCAGTAATTTTACTAAATGATGAAGAAATGCACACTGGGTTGTAGATAGTGGGTAGTGTCTGACAATCCTGAAACCTTTGACTTACTGGAATGGTGAGGTTCAAATATCTCTTCAGGAGAGAGAGTTCATTCGCAAAAAGGCACAGGGAAAAAAAATATTCATTTACATGGCATTATCCCTTGCTTGGCGAGTCAGCCCCTATCTTTTCTATATGCTCACCAAGACACAAAAGAAATTTTCTAGCTGCAATTTTTATAGACTTCGGTGTTATTGAAATGAAAGTGCCTCAAGGACATTTCCATTTGTTACTAGCTTATGGTTTCTCATCTCATGTAAATTATTTTGCCACTTTTCATTTTAATTCTTTGCTGTCATTGTCTGGCAAAACGATCATTTGGTTTCTCTCTGTGAAGATACTCACTGATCACTCAGCTGACTATGTCCTTTGTCTATAAAAGTGTAGTGCCCTGCATACTTATTTTATCACTTTATTGTTACCTATAGATTTCTGTTTACACCCCCCCTTTTTTTTTTCTTAGAAAATATCTGGGGCTATAAACATTCTTATATGGGACAGAAGTATTTTTTGAATTCCAGAGTTCCAGTTCAGAAACAGGTCCCTTTCAGAGTCTTAGAACCAAGGTCTCCTACAATTTATCTATCTGGTAACAGAAGAAATATCTATTCCTTCAACATAATCTAAAGGTTAAAATTCTTGAAGGTAAATAATAGTGTGAACTGTTCCTAACGCTACCTTTGGGATGGGGGTGGAGTGTGTCTAAAGCCAGGTGGTGAGGCTATCCTGAATTAGTTTTATCACCATTCTGAAAAATCTCTTGAATCTCACCTTTCCTATTTCCATGCCTCACCCTACTTCAGACCCTCTCCTACCTGGCTTGCTTCTGCCTCCAATATCACCAGAGATACTGCCCTACAAAAATGTTTGTAGTAAACTTAAAAATAAGTTTGAAGTAAAAACCTTCACTCCCAGCTGCCTAAAAAGTTAACTACAAACTCTATTGTACCCTTAAAATCTGGACCCAGTGTTTTTCTTTAGTTTTATTCCCCAACTACCATCCCATAGAACAATATATTCCAACGACACTGAGCTCCTTCCCATCTCAGAATAGTTTAAGTTCTTTCATGACTCCCTTTATACATGTTGCTTCCTCTGGGTCATGTTATTTCCCTTTCCCCACCCTCCCTGCTTTATCTTCACTACCCTGCACAAATGTCAATTCCTCTCTGCGCCCATATACTTATACCACCAACATAGTCCACTTCACAATTTATTATGTTTTGCTACATACACATACCCGCTGGTGACTACACTGGAAGTGTAGTCAGGTTTATCTTTGCTACCATTTGGCCAATTGCCAGGTATAAACTAGGAGTCAGTCAGCATATTTGGGGTGACTAAATGAAAGATTAATTATATCTAAAATCAAAGTCATGAGACCTACTTCCCAGCTTTATTGACAGCCCAATGGTTATAGTCTGTTCAAAACTAAATAGAAACACTATACGAGAGTAATTGTATTCAGCTATATCTTAGTCTAAACCCCCTGAGTATACCTAGAGAAGATAGTGTAGGGTACAGTATGTTAAGATCCCAACTGGCTTTCTCCTGAAAGTGATATTCTTGGTTTCACTAAAAGCCTTAACTGAAACCACTATTTTCTATGTATTCACCTTTGTTCCTTCAACCATCCATTGATGAAACAGTTACTTATTGAATGTCTCTTATGTACCGAGCAGATTCCTTGGGCTTAGAAAGCTCCTTTTATGAGTAAACTAGATAGAAACTGTAATTGTTGTCTTCTTTGGTGCTTCCTTTTTCTCTGAGCAATTATCATGGTCTCTTTCACAGAGCACATGTGAAAAAGACTTAGGGGATTTTTGTTGACATTAAGTTCAGATAAGTCAATAATGTGATGTGGTCCTTGGGTGACCATATAATTTATTGTCTAAAATGAGATACTTTGGGGGAGTGAAAGGGAATTTCTTAATAATCCAAGATAACAACACTATCCTCAGACAAACCGAGGTGTATGATCACCCTATAGGTGACCCCTGTAGTGTCATCAGATGGCTTTACTAGTTGCCTTCTGTTTTCCAAACACATCTTCGGTTGTTATGCCTTTGTATCTTTGTCTTTATTGTTAACTTTGCCCTTTCCTCTCCAGTGCCTGGAGTCTGTGCATCCCTCAGAAGCCTGCCCCATTCAGTAAACTTTCCCTGATCAGCCTATTCCATAGAGATACCTCTCCACCCTGAATTTATTCAGCATATCATTTATATACTTAATTAACTAGATGTATTCTGGATTGTCACAATTACGTTACTGTTTTGACTCCTTCTGTTGTTTAACTTTTTCCTATCTCCCTCAACGGAGACATATGTTAATATAAGGGTCCATATTTATTTTTCTTTAAAGTTTATTGGGGTGACAATTGTTAGTAAAGTTACATAGATTTCAGGTGCACAATTCTGTAATACATGACCTATATCTCACATTGTGTGTTCACCACCCAGAGTCAGTTCTCTTTCCATGACCATATATTAGACCCCGTTTACCCTCTTCTAGAGCCCCGCTCCCCCCTTATCCCTTGGTAACCACTAAACTATTGTCTGTGTCTATGAGTTTTTGGTTCTCATTTGTTTGTCTTTTTCTTTTGTTGTTTCTGGTTTACATACCACATATCAGTGAAATCATATAGTTCTCTGATTTTTCTGTCTGACTTATTTTGCTTAGCATTATAATCTCAAGATCCATCCATGTTGCCACAACTGGTCCTACTTCATCTTTTCTTACCGCCAAATAGTATTCCATTGTGTATCTATACCACAACTTCTTTATCCATTCATCTATCGAAGGACACTTTGGTTGTTTCCATGTCTTGGCCACCGTAAATAAAGCTGCAATGAACATTGGAGCACATGTGTCTTTATGGATAAATGTTTTTAGATTTTTTTGGGTAGATATCCAGGAGAGGGATTGCTGGGTCATATGGTAATTCTATTCGTAATTTTTTGAGGAACCTCCACACTGCCTTCCATAACGGCTGCACCAGTCTGCATTCCCACCAACAGTGTATGAGGGTTCCTTTTTCTCCACAGCCTCTCCAACACTTGTTACTATTTGTCTAGTTGATGATAGCCATTCTGACTGGGGTGAGGTGATATCTCATTGTGGTTTTTATTTGCATTTCTCTGGTGATTAGTGATGTTGAGCATTTTTTCATATGTCTATTTGCCATTTGTATGTCCTCTTTGGAGAAATGTCTCTTCAGGTCCTCTGCCCATTTTTCAATTGGATTGTTTGTTTTTTTGTTGTTGAGTTGTATGAGTTCTTTGTATATTTTGGATATTAGCCCTTTATTGGAGGCACTGTTTGCAAAAATCTCCCATTCAGTTGGTTGCTTCTTTATTTTTTTCAGTGGTTTCTTTTGCTGTGCAGATTTTAAGTTTGATATAGTCCCATTCATGTATTTTAGCTTTTACTTCCCTTGCTTTTGGAATCAAGTTTATAAAATGCTCTTTGAACCCAAGGTCCATAAGTTTAGTACCTATGTTTTCTTCTATGCAGTTTATTGTTTCAGGTCTTATGCTTAGGTCTTTGATCCATTTGGAATTAAGTTTGGTACATGGTGACAGATAGCAGTCCAGTTTCATTCTTTTGCACGTGGCTTTCCATTTCTGCCAGCACCATTTATTGAAGAGGCTGTCTTTCCTCCATTGTGTTTTCTGCTTCTTTGTCAAAAATTATCTGTCCATATTTATGTGGCTTTATTTCTGGGTTCTCAATTCTATTCCATTGGTCTATGTGTCTGTTTTTCTGCCAATACCATGCTGTTTTGATCATTGTAGCCCTGTAGTACAAGCTAAAGTCAGGGAGTGTGATACCTCCAGTAATGTTCTTTTTTCTTAAGATTGCTTTGGCTATTCAGGGTCTTTTGTGGTTCCATACAAATCTAATGATATTTTGTTCTATTTCTTTTAAAAATGCCATTGGTATTTTGATGGGGATTGCATTAAATCTGTATATTGCTTTGGGTAATAAGGCCATTTTAACTATGTTGATTCTTCCAGTCCATGAGCATGGAATGTCTTTCCATTTCTTTGTGTCTTTTTCAGTTTCTTTTAAAAACGTCTTATAGTTTTCTGCATATAGGTTTTTTCTATCCTTGATTAAGTTTATTCCTAGGTATTTTATTATTTTTTTTACAATTGCAAAGGGAATTGTTTTTTTTGTTTCTTTTTCTGAGATTTCATTGTTAGTGTATAGGAATGCAATGGACTTTTGTATGTTGATTGTATAGCTGGCACCTTTACTGTATTCGTTGATTGTTTCTAATAGCTTTTTGGTGGAATATTTAAGGTTTTCTATATATAGCATCATGTCATCTGCAGTTTAACTTCTTCATTCCCAATTTGGATGCCTTTTATTTCTTTCTCTTGCCTGATTGCTCTGGCAAGGACTTCCAACGCTGTGTTCAAAAGCAGAGGTGATAGGGGACAGCCCTGTCATGTTCCTGAACATAGAGCAAAGGGCTTCAGTTTTTCACCGTTAATTATGAGATTAGCTGAGAATTTGTCATATATGGCCTTTATTATGTTAAAGTATTTTCCTTCTATATGTATTTTATTAAGTCTTTTAATCATAAATGGATATTGTATCTTGTGAAACACTTTTTCTGCATCAATTGATATAATCATATGATTTTTTTCCTTTATTTTGTTTATGTGATATATCACATTGATAGATTTGCATGTGTTGAACCATCCTCGTGCCCCTGGGATGAACCCCACTTGGTCGTGATGAATAATCTTTTTAATGCATTGTTGCATTTGATTTGCTAGAATTTTGTTTAGGATATTTTTGGGGGGCGGGGGATGGGAACAGGACTTTATTGGGGAACTTCCAGGACTTTTTCCAAGTCAAGTTGTTGTCCTTTCAATCTTAGTTGTGGAGGGTGCTTGCTGTTCAGCTTCAAGTTGTTGTCTTTCAGGATTAGTTGTGGGGGGTGCAGCTCAGCTCCAGGTCCAGTTGCCATTGTTAGTTGCAGGGGACACAGCCCACCATCCCTTGCGGGAGTCGAACCGGCAACCTTGTGGTTGAGAGCCCACTGGCCCATATGGGAATCGAACTGGCAGCCTTCGGAGTTAGTAGCACGGAGCTCCAACCGCCTGAGCCACCGGGCCGGCCCCTTGTTAAGATTTTTGCATCTGTATTCATCAGAGATAATTGGTCTGTAGTTTTTCTTTTTTGCGTTATCCTTACCAGGTTTTGGTATCAGGGTAATGTTGGCCTCATAAAATGAGTTATGGCATATTGCCTCTTCTTCAATTTTTTGGAAGAGTTTGAGCAGGACAGGTATTAGCCTCTTTAAAGGTTTGGTAGAATTCACTAGTAAAGTCATCTGGTCCCAGACTTTTGCTTTTGGAAAGGTTTCGGATGACTGATTCAATTTCCTTGCTGGTGATCAGTCTATTTAGATTTTCCAATTCTTCGTGATTCAGCCTAGGAAGTCTATATGTTTTTAAGAACTTGTCCATTTCTGCTAGGTTGTTGATTTTGGTGGCATATATAGTCCTTCATAGTATTCTTGGATGATCCTTTGTATTTCTGTGGCATCCATGATAACTTCCCCTCTTTCATTTCTGATTTTGTTTATTAGTGTCTTTTCTCTTTTTATCTTAGTGAGTCTGGCCAAGGGTTTGTCACTTTTGTTAATCTTTTCAAAGAACCAACTCTTTGTCACATTAATTTTTTCTATTGTCTTTTTGTTCTCTATTTCATTTAGTTCTGCTCTGATTTTTATTATTTCCTTTCTTCTACTGACCTTGGGTTTCATTTGTTCTTCTTTTTCTAGTTCTTTAAGGTGTAGTGTGAGGTTATTTATTTGGGATTTTTCTTGTTTCTTGAGATAGGCCTGTAATGACATAAATTTCCCTCTTAAAACTGCTTTTGCTGCATCCCCCAAATTTTGGTAGGATGTATTTTCATTCTCATTTGTTTCTATATATCTTTTGATCTCTCTTCTTATTTCTTCTTTGACCCAGTTGTTCTTTAAAAGTATTATTTAATCTCCATGTATTGGTGGTTTATCCTGCCTTTTTTTTTTTTTTTTTTTTTTTTGCAGTTGACATCCAATATCAAAGCCTTGTGATAAGAAAATATGCTTGGTATGATTTCAATCTTCTTAAATTTGCTGAGGCTAGTTTTATGTCCCAATAGATGGTCTGTCCTTGAGAGTGTTCTATGTACACTAGAAAAAAATACATAGTCGGATATTTTAGGATGAAGTGCTCTATAAATGTCAATTATGTCCATTTCATCTAATGTGTCATTTAGGGCTGCTATTTCATTATTTATTTTCTGTTTGGATGATCTATCCATAGCTGTCAATGATGTATTTAGGTCCCCTAGTGTAATTGTGTTTTGGTCAATTTCTCCCTTTAGTTCTATTAGTAGTTGCTTGGTATATTTCAGTGCTCCCTGATTGGGGACATAAACATTGATGACTGTTATGTCTTCTTGTTGTATAGTCCCCTTTACCATTATGAAATGTCCATCTTTGTCTCTTGTTACCTTTTTCACCCTGAAGTCTGTTTCATCTGATATCAGTATGGCTACACCTGATTTTCTCTGGATGTCATTTGCTTGGAGTGTCAATTTCCACCCTTTCACTTTGAGTCTATGTTTGGCCTTGTAGCTGAGACATGTCTCTTGGAGACAGCATATGGTTGGGTTTCATTTTTTGATCCAATCTGCTACTCTGTACCTCTTTATTGGTGAGTTCAGTCCATTTACATTTAGGGTGATTATTGATATGTGAGGATTTCCTATCATTCTATCTTTAGCTTTCTGGTAAGACTGTGTCTCCATTGTTTCTATGCCTTTTTGTTGTTGTCTGTTATTTCTGGGTTGTGGTATTCTATGATTTTTCACTGTTTCTTCTTTTATTACCGTATATATTTCAGTTCTAGGTTTTTTTGAGTGGTTACCATTAAGTTTATGTGAAAGAAAGTTTGATATTTAGAGTATTCCATTTTCTTCAGCATGCTTACTTTCTCCATTCCCATATTCTGGTTTAGGACTTACTCTCCCCCTTTTATGTTTTGGTTGCCACAAATTGTCCTGTTGATGGTGGTCAAATAGCATCCTTCAGTATTTCTTGTAGTGCAGGTTGTATGTTAGAAAATTCCCTCAGCTTCTGTATGTCTAAAAAGGGCTTTATTCCTCCTTCATATCTAAAGGATATCGTTGCTGGATATATTATTCTTGGCTCATAATTTCTCTCTTTCAATAGTTTGAATATTTGGTTCCACTCCCTCCTTGCTTGAGAGTTTCTGCTGAAAAATCTGATGATATTCTAATGGGCTTTCCGTTGTAGGTTACCGTCTTCTTTTCCCTGGCTGTCTTGAGGATTCTTTCTTTGTCATTGATTTAACGTCCATATTTTGAACTTAGGTCTACTCCTCAAACACAGTACCTTATTCATATTCATATAATACATATTTATTAACGATTTTGTTTCCTGGCCTACCTTTGTCTTTCCTAAAAACTCTTCTACTTTACATCAATATCGTGTGTCTGCCACCCCCACCCCCAGAAAAAGTTTTAAGAGCTTTGCAATGAAAAGTTTTAATAATTAAAACTTAAATACTTTAAACTTAAATATTTACCATGAGGTATCTTAAAATATGTCATTTTGTCAGTTTAGACTGTACCGTCTATCTTGAAATAATATTTTTAAGCATTAAATCATTGAAAGAGAAAAAGATGAAAGTTGTACTCATAGTGCAATGTATATACCCACTGTGAAGTAGCACATTGTGATTAAATTAATGTTTTCAATGGGCCTATATATGTTAATTATTTTTTAAAAAATAGTTCTTTAAGAAGAAAGGATTAAATTTCAGGTGTAGAGATTTAACACTATAGTGAATGAATTCTTATATTCTCGAACTTTTGATTTGGAAGAAATTTTTTATTTATTTTTACTCTGATCTTCATTTTATATAGACCCTAAAAATACAGATTAAAAATGATTTTTAAAACTTTTTAACTCAAGTCATTTATGTCATGAATAATTACAAATACTAATTTAGCTTCCAAAAATAATATGGCTTTATTCTTTTCATCCCTAGAATAGCAATCACAGGCCTAATATTTATGCTGCTCCAAATACACTTTCTAAACATATATTGTTTATAGAGTTGTATTAATCATTAAATTAGTTCTTAATTGTTTCAGTGTTTTCCCAGTTTTTATTGAAATTTATAAAAATAGCATATGTTCATTTTAAAAATGCAAAGTATATAAAACACAATATGAAAATCAATCTTAATTACCACCAACATTCCCCTGTCTTCCACTCACCCCCAGTATTTGTAACAGTTGAGACCCTATTGCAATAACTCTCTGCCCCTGGTTGTCAACAGTTCATTACAGTGATATCCATTGCTTTTGGAGACCGCTATCCTGGGTTGGTGGTAACTTTGTTCATCATTATTTACTTGTCAACATTATCATCAATGAGATGTGCATATAAGGATTAGTCAGACTTGCACCTTGGCCTCAGATGGCTTTCAGTGTAGTAGGAAAGAGATATATATACTGTGTTTCCCCTAATGTAAGACCCAGTCTTACATTAATTTTTGCTCAAAAAATTAAAAATAGAACTACCATATGACTCAGTAATTCCACTTCTGAGAAGAAATCCATAACACTAATTCGAAAAGACACTGCAGTTTTTTGTTCATTGCTGCATTATTTACAATAGCCAAGACATGGAAGCAACCATCGATAGACAAATTGATAAAGATGTGGTTTATACTGTGTTTCCCCGAAAATAAGACCTAACCAGAAAATAAGCCCTAGCATGTTTTTCAGGATGACATCCCCTGAACATAAGCCCTAATGCGTCTTTTGGAGCAAAAATTAATATAAGACCCGCTCTTATATTCGGGGAAATACGGTATATGTTATAGAATGGAATATTATTCAGCCATAAAAAGATTGAAATCTCACCATTTGCAACAACACGGATGGACCTAGAGTATCATGTTAACTGAAATAAGTCAGACAAAGACCAATACCATATGATTTCACTTATATGTAGAATCTAAAAAACAAAGTAAATAAACAAAAAAATAAAAACTCATACAGAGAACCAATTGATGGTTGCCAATGGGAGGGGGACTGGGGGAATGGGTAAATAAGGTGAAGGGCAAGAAGTACAAATTGCCAGCTACAAAAATAGTCATGGGGATGTAAGGTACAGCCTAGGGGATATATCATTAATGTAATAACTGTATTTTGTCAGATGGATACTAGATTACTTCATAAGTTATATGGATGTCTAATCACTATGTTGTACACCTGAAAGTAATATAATATTGTATGTCAACTGTAATTGAAAATTTTTTTTAACAAAATAAAGGACTAAAATGAGGGACCCAGTTAAGATTGAAAAGCGTGGGTTTTTAAAGAAACCAATTGACTCTATTTAATGACTTTGTCCAGGAACACTTGGTACCCTGAAAGAAAGATGGAAGAAAAGAAGTGGAAGGTGTTTTCTGCAGGATAGGAGATTGGCTGGATAGGTATGGTGGAGGGACAGAAAAACGAAATAAGTTTCTTCTTCGGGATACTGTTGATTTGGCTCACCCTGGCGTGATGACTAAGAAATGAGAGGGGAAGCCAGCAGAATAATAAACAGATTTTTCTTTTAACGTTATGGGGAATGTTAAAGGGATTTGAAGTTATAAAGAAGGTGAAGAACAGTTTGAAAAGGAGGAGTAAGTAAGTAGAAAGTTGATTGGGGAATTTCAGAATTTATGGAGGTAAAATTCTGAGGATTGTATCCAGAAAATGTACTGTCCTTCTAAAACACAGATGGGAACATAATCTCTTTGTGGCTTGAAAGCCTCTGTTTCA
Organism: Rhinolophus sinicus; assembly: GCF_057876585.1. Lineage (NCBI taxonomy): Eukaryota > Metazoa > Chordata > Mammalia > Chiroptera > Rhinolophidae > Rhinolophus > Rhinolophus sinicus. The sequence goes on along the minus strand of NC_142515.1, from coordinate 104,512,335 downwards.
GGGTGAAGTCGTCACTAAAAGTACAGACCAGGCTCATCACAACCTAGCCCCATCCTGCTTTTCCAGGCAAACACGTCTTCATTTTTTTCTTGTGAACCCTATATTCTAACCACACTGAATAAACTCTTCTGTCTGCCTGGAATCATAAAGGCTGTTACCTACTTTGCCTTTGCACCTGCTGTTCCCCTTACCTGAAATGCTCTTCCTGCTCTTCTTTGCCTTGTAAACTCCTGCCCATCTTCCAGACCTAACTCAGATGGCACTCCCTCTGCCCAGTCCGTCCAGGCCCCTGCGAACAACACTGGGCACGTCTTTGTTTGCTCCCACCATACTGTTTATAAAGGCACCCTGTGGAATTCAGCACAGTACGCCAATTTGTGTCTCTCTCCAGCAGAGTGAATTCCTTGAAGCCAGAACCTATCTAATTCTCTTCTTTACCATAGTGCGAGCACATAATATTAGGGGTTTAATATCTGCTTTTGTTGTCTTTGTTGTTGAATTTGAAATGAATGAGCTAATGCAGTGCCTCTCGTATGTTAGTGCATTGGAATCACCTGAGATCCTGTTAAAATCCAAGTTCCGATTTAGTCTGAGATTCTACCTTTCTAACAAGCTCCCAGGTGAGGCCAATGCTTCTGGTTCATGGAACTAATCTAGGGAGTCTTTGCCCAAGTGAATAGCGGAAAGGGAGTAAAGACAGAGGTGAGTGGGAATGTGGCAGCAGAGCAGTTATAGGGACAGAGACTTGAAAAAAAAATTGTTACTATAAACCCTGGGGTCCTGAAAGTGACAGCAGAAAATCACATGGGAAGAGATGGTTAAATCATGGCATAAATCATGGCATAAAGCAGGAGACCTTGTGGAGGACAGTAGTTGACAAGACTGGGATGAGTTCTCTGACTTACGTTTTAGAAAAGGAGAGGTGGTTCTGTGCTGGCAGCTGCTGTGTTGGAACTGCTGCCGAGGAAGCTCTCCATGGAGACGGTGGGAGGAAGAGGAGTGGAGGTGTCAGAAGTCGGGTTTGGGGGTTCACAGGAAGGGTTGGGGCCTCCGGTGTTTATTCTCAGTAGAGTGGCATTTCCACCAATGCCGACAGGAGGGTGAGGAAATGGAGAAAGCTGCATTCTAGGGGAGGGAAGCCCCTAAAGTAGGGGGAGGTATGAGATTTTGACAAGGGATCATTTCCCGATTTTAAGTTTCCAGATTCAAAGTATGAAAATTCTTTTTCTTTTTTTAAACTCATAAGATGACAGAAAAAGTACCACTAATAAACTTTTCTGTTCTCACATATAGTCCCACAGGTCTGATAATGCTAAGGACGGGTTCAGGAACCTAATTTCTTTTAAGTGCTATTGTACAGAAGGAATATATGCTTTTTTAACATAGGAGAAAAAGCAAAAATAAATGTTTAAACCTCCTCCTACTGATCCCATCCCCCCACAATGAAATAATCAATACTTACAGCCTGGTGTGTTTCTAGCTTTTATCCATGCAAATTTATGTGCACATTGACAGGAATTGTTCAAGTTCCGTAATAGCATTTTTGCCTGCACATTATTCTGCAGATTGTTTTTCTCACTTAGGAATGTGTCATAAACATCCCTCCAGGTCAATGGATAGAGCTCTAACTTATTTTTTTTCCTATATTTTTCCCCATTTTTAAATAGCTGTGTATAAATATAGATATCCCATAATTTGTTCTGCCATTCTCCTACTGATGGAAAATTGGGTCATTTCCAGTTTTTGCTTCTACAAACAATATGACACACACAGAAAGTCCTATTGTTCCCAGTGCCTCAGTCACAGAACTCCCTGATTTCAGCCAGCCATACGTATCACAAGTAACTTTTATATCAAGGACATTTTTTAAAGAAGCATAGCAGTAGCTACACCTGTGCTATCCAGTATAGTAGCCACTCATCTCATTTAGCTATTTACATTTAAATTTGCTGAAATGAAATCAAATTAAAAATTCACTTCCTCAGTCACATCAGCCTCATTTCAAGTGCTCAGCAACCACACGTGAGTAGTGGGTACCGCATTGGACAGTACCGAACAGACCACTTCCATCCTCACAGAGAATTCCATTGGATAGCCTGGACTAGACACTCTCCTGTTACATCCTATGTAATGAGAGCTCATTTGAAAAAGTACAAACTCTCTGTTTTAATTGGTTGCCTCTGCAGTTACTTCAATGAGAATCAATATCCAGATGAAGCAAAGAGAGAAGAAATTGCAAATGCTTGCAATGCAGTTATACAGAAGCCAGGTAAGCAGCACTTTGCTCTGTGGTGACGCTCTCAGCTTCAGGTAATCATTTAGGACACTAAATCTCCTCTTACTCGTCCCAACTGGGTGCTCTCAGCGCCACCTGTGCCATCCTCCTGTGGACACTCACTGCCCTGTCCTGGTCAAACCATACGTCTTGGGGATGTGATTTTGCTACTCCAAAACACATGTCCTCATGGGAAAGTTTCCAGGGGGTGTCGCTGCTTAACATATGAGACTTTGAAATTATTTTTTAAAGACTATAGATTTCTTTTTCTAAAAATAAAGCACAAATACATCAATTACAAAATAATTTTAGTTTGAAATATTTAAGCAGGGTTTGTTAATGAAAAGATTAATTTTTTTAAATAATTTTAAATTGTATAATTCTATACTGCTGTTTGAAGAAAGAACTCTTTTTGGGATCAGCTTCTGTCTCCTCCCCACGTCAGCATGACTTCTGCTTAGCTGGGAAGAATTTAGGGTAATTCCATTCTGAATTCCTGCTGTTCCTAAGCACGCCAGCCGAGCCACGTAAACGCTCATGTCTTTTCTCCATGTGCAAAGATATTCCACATTTTACGGTCTTGTTACCAGAAACCATTTTCAGTTAAGATGAGCCAATCGATCTTCATTTGGCCGGTTAATTTGATTGGCTTAAAGGCTATAAATGAAAGTATCAATGCTTTGTAATAATTAAATTATAATTTATTATCCCTTCGCTAGAAGCCAGACTGCTAGCAATTGAGATCCTACATACTCAGCTCCAACGACATCTAAACCCTTATTTCACACGAGCCAGAGTCCCGGCCCTAAGGCTACAGGAATTCAAACTCTTCCTGAAAAACACTGTACCCCTAAATCATTAAGGCCCTCAACTGTTTTTCAGTTTCTCCACGCACTGTGGATTCAAAGCTGAAACAGAAAAGAACAGGGGAGAAGGGAATGGTACAGGTGGGTGCTTGTACCCACCATAGCAAGCATGGTGCTATTCCTAAAAAGTCGCATCTGACAGGAAAGAATAAATCTAAAATGCAACCTGAATTGTGCTGTGTTCCAGCATACTTACAGTAATGGATTGTCACACTGACCTTTAGTCTCCCAAGAAAACGTGAATAATATCTTCTGTCTTAAGACAACAGGAAACTAGTTAATACAAAGTCTTAAAGGTGTAAGTAAACTTCAGCTATCTGGAAACTTGATTAAAGAATAACATATTCATCTAATCTCCGTGTGCGATCATGTGAAGGTCAAACCCTAGCAGACTGACTTTGTGGGATTCTTTAATATTGTTTAATATTGGAATTCTTTCATGGTGTGTGGCTTTCTAAATTGAAGCATTTTATGTGACTAGTTGCTGTCTGTGTAGTTACGTTTATTCAATGATAATTTGAGTATGAACATAGTACAAGGTAATGCAAAAAAAAAAAAAAAAAAAAAAAAAATCCCCCCGTATCTGTTATTCCAGTAATAAATGCAATCAAAAGAACTCTTAAAAAGAAAAGTATTATCCCTTAAAATTGGTCTCAGATACAGATTATCTGAATTTTATCACATACATTCACAGGCAAAAAACTGTCAGATCTGGAACGAGTTACCTCCCTGAAAGTATATAATTGGTTTGCTAACAGACGGAAGGAGATCAAGAGGAGAGCCAATATCGGTAATGTATCAGAGAGGCTGCTTTCTCCTTTCACAGTTACCGGCCTGTACTTGAGAGTGATTTCAGCTCAGAACTGCAGGTCTAAGTTATCCTAAACATTAAAGCCTAATAACAATTGCCCTGGTGTTTCTCTTCATTGTATTTTTAATAACCAAAGGTTAGTATTATTTACACTATTTATATTATAATAATAATGGCATTATTATTTCTAAAACTCATTGCTTTTAATGTTCTGGGATCTAGAATTAGACACGGTCTCTGAGCAATTACTCCTGTGGTGCATATTACAGATACTTGTAAGGTCTCGAGAGGGAGGGAATGTGATACCCTAAGCTTCTTTGTTATCGCTGGGCTATGACGTCAGTATTAAGAAACATCTGATTATTAGAATTGGAATGAAAGAAACTTAGCAGACATGACACATAGCAAAAGGCAGAGATTTTTAAAAAAGAGCCTTTAAGAAACGTGAATTGATGCGATTGGGGTGGGGGATTGGTTTTGAGCTTCTAAAATTGTATCTCACTTATAAACTTAACCCCTCTTCATCACTGCAAATCTCAAGCACTGTACAGAACCCCAAGACAGGAGGGCTATCTAACAGTCAGCCAGACGCCCAGCCGCAGGGGCTCCAGAATGGCGGACGTGTTCACCCCCACCCTCCTCACCCCCACCTTTGTGCGGCTGCAGCTTAAAAGAAACAAAACGCAGAGCCATCTAGGTTCTTCTTTACTGACATTCTAATTTCCTCAGCACAGAAATTAATTCAGTGCTTAGGCCCTTATGATGATGTAACAGATAATTTAGGGATCTATTTGCTTTTTTCGAAGAAGCAGCAATCCTGGAGAGTCATGGGATAGATGTACAGAGTCCGGGCGGCCATTCCAACAGTGATGACGTGGACGGAAATGACTACTCAGAGCAGGTGAGCAGCTGAGTGTGTGTTCTGGGCCACAGAGTGGGTGGGACAGCATGCCAGCTCAGTGCTGTGAGTGCGTGTGGTACTGGGTGGGGGAGAGGAGACAATCTGATGTCCCTCCACTGTGCTCATGTGACTAGTTAGATTTTCATGTCATTAGAAAGGAATGTGGTAAGATTCAGTTGTCCTGTTGAATGTGTGAGAAATCGTTATTCACCCACATGGATTTATTGTCATACAACAGGATACTTGGCAAGTACGCAATGGGGAGGAGGAGGAGGGAAGAAGTTCAGAGGGAGGCAGAGAAGCAGAGAAGGTAGAAGAAGAGAGGAGGATCTGATCCAAACAAGCAAGTTACACCATTCACCACACACACACTCGATGTTTGAGAGATACTAGGGGCAACTGGGTAGCTGTGGTCCGTGCCTCAGACGTGCACCAGCACAGCACACCGTGCCAGGTCCCACCCACTGCGGCCCCTCTGCCGAGACCAGTGCCTCTGCCCGAGTCTCCGGCACATGGACACACACCTCCTCTCATCAATGCATGTCTCTCACCTCACCCTGACTTACTCTTCATTGCTTGGGGGGAAAAATATATTTAACTGTAGCCACTGGATGGAAAAATTCAGTAACTAAGAAGGTGGGAATTTTTCCCCCCACATACCTGGTGACAGGTTTCACTAAAATTTTTATAGGATTTTAAGATTCATTTCCATTTGGAATATGGTGTCTTCTCCTAAAGCCCTGAGAGGCACCCCTTTTCCTTGCTCCTCAGCCAGCTCTTCAATGCAGCCTGCTGTGTTTTCCTTGTGCCCACCCCAGCCTCTGTTTACCATCGTCAGCGCAGATACTGCAGCGTGCATGCAACTCCTTGCCAGTCCTTCCTAAACTCTTCCGACCAGTCCATGAAAATGAGAATGAAACAGCGATGCCGGCACTTCCAAGGGTTACCTTTTTCTCTTTAGGGCTCCAATCATAGCACCACATTTGACTCAGAGAATGTTTTGTAAGGCTTTCTAATTGCAAACATTCCTAGTATTTTTCAATCTACCAATGTAGATGGATCATTTCCATCTTTTTTTCCAGATGCCCTAAGGGCAGCACATCCCACGATCCCACGCTTTTTTCCCGAAGGGACTTACCCTTTCCAAAGCTTTTTGATGCAGAGTTCCCCTGAAGACGTGACAGGTGAGAAACTTCCCCTTACTTGTAACACTGTCTTCAGTGCCTGATGAACATCCTGCAGTGCCAGTTTCTGTCACAGCTTTATTGTTTAGCACCTCAAGCTACGTGTGGGAGGAGAGCCTCGCACCCCCGCTAAGTAAGACACCTCCGCTCCCCTCACACAGCTGCCTTACAGCAGGAGAGCACCACACATTTCCTCCCAGGGCCGTTTCCGGCAGTTACACTTTTGTCCTATTGTAATTGAGAGGTTTTTGTTTTTTGTGGGTCTTTTTTTTGGTTTGGTTTGGTTTTTTTACAAAAATGCATTTTTATTCAAAAGATGTTGGTATCTGTCTAGTTTTTTGTCTAGTTTTCTCAGTTCAGTAGAGAGATACCGTAAATTCTGATAATCTCTTTGTAGGAGTACCAGCCAATCTAGAATGTAATAGCTCGCTAGTATGGCTTTCAGTGACTAGTGCTGTGTTTTTTGCAAAACTGGAATGACCCAGGTTTGCTGATCCTCACTAGCCATCTTTCTGAAAGAAGGAATAAAATTCTCAGCAAGGAAAGAAAACATTTTCATGCTTATTTGTTGAATCATAAAAATGTCAACTGGACGTTGCTGGACCTATATCCATTCAGTGTCTACTTAAATACATTTCGCCTCCACTCTGTCATGAGCCCCCCCCACTCTATTTCCTCCCACAGATGTTCTGCCTCCCCTTGCCCCACCCAGCATGCCTTCCTCTGAGCTAGAGAATTTTACCAGGCCACTAATAACATGTCTTCCTTGTTTCTGCACATCTAGGATGACAGCACTAGCCATAGTGACCACCAAGACCCCATCTCATTAGCAGTGGAAATGGCAGCAGTCAACCACACGATCTTGGCCTTGGCCCGACAAGGAGCCAACGAAATCAAGACAGAGGCCCTGGATGACGACTGATTAGGGAGGGGTGAACGTGAGACGTTAACTTAGTTTAGACGTAGCACCTTAGCAGACTTTCCTCGGTCTTTAACATGTGTTCTTACAGTATAACTTGCAGTTTCTTGTATGTCAGTTAGCCGTTAGGGTCTTCTTGTTCTGTGAAGATGGCATGGTGCCCTCAGCCTTTGCATATACTCTCTCAGTATTAACTCCTAGTAAATAATAACCAACCAACCAACCAAACTTCCCTCTCCCAGCCCCCAAGGCTAGAAAATCTTGCTGCTCTGTCTTAGCATTCCAAGGAAGTGCTTCCAGGTATTTAGATAGCCCTCAGTTCTCAAATATTAGGCTACGTGTAAAACCTTGGGTACTTTTAGATTCCTGTAACACTAGTCTGTCCCCCTTTTCCTTCCTTAAGACTGATAGGATGCAAGCTGAGGTAGTGTGGCCCAGGACTGACAGACACCATTTGAGGAGTATCCGCAGAGTAAAAGGAACACTAGAATCCCCACCTCAGCGTGGGAATAATTGATTTCCAGCTGCAATAAGCCGTGCCTCATAATAGTCACACTGTGGCTAGATTATACTTCTTTGGGTGCTGTGCTAAGAATGTCAATGGAAAAACTCAATCTCAGATTTTGGTTGATGTTAACATGCCTGACACAGACATCCTTTCCTCTCACAAGCTGTGTGACTTAGTAGATAAAATACTGCCTTCTGCCTTTGGGACCATGATTAAAACAAACAAAAAGACAAAAATAAAAGTCATAAAAAAAATAAAGAAAAAAGAAAAAAATCCAGCTTGACAGGCATTGGAAAAAAAAAACATGAGCTGAATGTCTACTGGAGGCTAAGTCCGGTTCTCAGAACCACTGTGCATTGTATGTGGTCCAGGTACGTGCCTGTCTAGAAAAGTGCTGGAGGTCATCATGGAAGGAAGCAAGATGCTTTGCCTCCTGTCTGTGTCCATCCCCTTTCCCTGCTACCAAAAAAAGTCTTTCAAGGATGGAGCTAAGGTCCAAACTGAGTGAACGGACTTCCAGTCTTTGTATCCATTAACTGGAGCGCCCTCGCTACGAGGGTGATAGAGGACTTACCAGTGGGGCTGTGCTGACTATCACGAATGCAGATACTTTCCTAAACAGGAACAGAAAAGACGGGACATTTGCCGCTCAAGTGGTGGGTCTGCAAAATACGACGGGGTGTGACTGCTTTGGTGTTCTCTTTACTCTGTCCTTGTAGAGGCGTGAAAAGCTATATTTGCTACAGGCAATTTATTTAATAATTGGAAGCCATATTGATAATGGATGTGGTAATATTTGTAAAGTTTAATCTACTTTAAGCGGCAGTAACTAATGGAATTTTTTTCCTTGATCACATATGTAGCACTTTTGTTACTTTTTAAAGATATTTATATTTGATAAATCTTTTTTTCATTTTGAGAACTCAAAATACCAAACAGTGAACTTGCGTTATAAAGTCACCTTGTGATCACCTTGTCATCTAGTAGCAAAATGATGAACTATTCATGCATCAAAGAAAATTACATCTGCTGGCCTTGTATGAAAATGATCTCTTGGCACCCCGATTAAATGACACACTGTCACTGGGGGTAAGAGCTAACAAGCCTTCAGTGCATCAGCATAGGGTGTGTCTGCCAGAGGCACAACTGCTGTATATTTTCTGCCTCGGTCCATCTCTCCCTTCTGTGTACAATGAAGCCTTGTTTAAAGGGGAATCTGGGGCTGGCTATTTAAGCAGAGCTTCTGTCTTTTTGTCCATTGCCTGCAAACGATTTCCAAGATAGAAGGAAGGTGCCGTTTCCTTACCTCCTCATCCGTCAAATGTATTATTCGACTTAAAACCATTGAGAGAGAGTGAGACTTACTTTGTCTTCGTTTTTCCCTTTCCCGTTAGTGAGATATTGCATATCCGCCAGTTTTGAGCTGGTCTAACTCTCCTGAAGGCACACGCTGACGAGCCTGTCTCTATATCTGTTAATCCTACTTACGTCGGTGTGAGGAAGCCTTTGGGGGGGCATGAAGATGCCACCTTGTATGGGTCTGTGACTTCAAAGAGCTGTCGGCAGGGCTGGGGCCTGCTCTTGTCCATGGATTTCAGGGGGAAAATGTATATACTTTTTCAGCTTCCAAGAATTGGAGTAGAACTTTTCTGTTTTACTGTATTACTTGAACCAACAAATTCAAGAGTAGCATTTGTTATTCTCAGGAATGATCCCCCAGTCATTTTCTTTCTTGGTGTGTTTGACTTTTTATTTCAATTAGGAGATTGTCTTATCTTCTTTTCCTTTTATATTACTTAGAAGAAATAGAACATATTGTATCTTTCCATTTTGGTGTAATTTCGTTGGCTTATTCTTGGCTGAATCAGAAAGAAAAGGAGAGAAAAATACACTGTCTGACAAGCCACATCCATGATTTATTGTAAGGAGATTATAATTGATAGCTTCTTTATGATGGGGTTGCTAGTATCATTTGTTCTTGCTGGTCTTTTTAAAGAAACAGACTCAAACTGTTAAGACAGTTTCAGTTTCTAAAGAACTACAGTGATTGCCAGAGAAAAGCTAAAAGGTTTCATTGTTTTAAGACCTTTAAGGAAGGGAAAAATAAAAAACAAAACGAAAGAAGGAAGGAGAGCGAGTATCCATGAAGGCAGTACTAGATCCTACCTGGCAATCTGGAAAAAGTGAAGGAATGTATCTACCAGTGTAACAAGGAAAAGAAGGAAAGAATCGTCTACCCAGAATTCTTCTTTAATTAGAGAAGACTGCTGGTCTGCTCTTAAGACCCACTGCCTTACATATAACTTTTGCTTTTTCACCAAGAGTAAAAATTTAGTTCTCTGGGGCCTAGATTTAAACCTGCCATGGGTTTTTGTTTGTTACCGGAGTCAACTCCACGCTCCTGTTCAGGCTGCCTTTTACTATATTGGCATGTGGAGTTGCCACTAATGTGTAATATCTTTGGATGGTAAAGCTTTTTCAGCTTTGAGAGGTGGCATTAAAATAGAAACCCTCAACTGCTCTCTTACTGAAGGGAAAATAACGAGGCTCTTAAAAACTCCCTTGCTGTCTTTTGATTGTTGTGTCCCTCTGTTACTTGATCAGGTACTTTCCTCCACATCCCAGAGGACTGTTTCAGGGGCTGCTCCTCCCTGGGTGAGGAAGGCCAGCGGTGGAGGGTGCAGGAGCCTTGCCCAGCAGTTCATGTAACTTGTCTGTTGTTGCTGGTTTTTTTCAAAAGACTTCATTGAATTACTGTGGTCACATAGGTAAACTTTCTAATCTTCTTAAAACATAGCCTTACAAAGGGACCTTGTCAAGATGGTCCATCCTAATGAGATCTCTGCCCATCTGTTGATAACCTAACATCGGAGGAAAGCCAGTGAGAGCCGTATAGTCCACTCTTATCTGAGACCCTCTAGCGCCAGTCAGGGCCACATAGGCGTCTGGTTCATTTCAGCCAAGCTGGGGATGTTGGAGCACCTCTGAAGGCAGTTTTCTTCACAGTCTTCACCGTTTAAGTGGTAGATAAGTGTGGTTCCCTGTTATCTACCTGTGGAATTTGTACAGTTCCACACATTGTTGCTGGTGGGACATCCCCTGCCCCCACATTTCCATATTCCTTCACAGGAAGAAGGATCCTAAAACAGAAGACCCCTTTAGGGTACCTTTTCCTCTAGCTCAGTAGAGGTGACCATCTAAAAAGACACGAATGAGGGAAGAGCAGCTCTTAAGTCACCGAACTGTGCAAACCCAGTATTCCAGTTCCTTGACTTAAAATGGCAGGCAGCCCAGTGATCAGCGGTAGCTCTCCTGGCGCCAGATATCCAGATGTTTTTTACCTTCAAGGGGTCTACTTATGAAGAGCTTGCAAATACAGTTGTTTCATTTCTCCCTGTTTGGCTTTTGTCCTTATAAACTTCCCTCCTGGGTTCCAACCGTCAGGCACCAAGTGTAGATAGACACTCACTTCATCAGGAATCTCCACCCACGTCCTCTCCATCTGCAAACAACTCTTCCATTTTCCTCTGGGCTCCAACACGAAGACCTCATTTTGCGCTGACTTCTTTGCTGGAATTTTTTGTTTTCCACCGCGGGCAAACTAGGGAGGTATGGTCCATCTCTTCACACAAACACTCTTTCCTGGCTTGCAGCCCATCTTTTTGACCAGCTACATATTCCACTGACCAGCTACGAAACAGTGGAAATAGTCCCTTTCTCATATATGATCCCCCACCCTTGTCCTAAAAATGTGAATTTCAACTCCTTACTCTCTCTTTGGTCTTAAGAAGGGTTGGGTTAGAAGCAGTCTTCCCATTTAACTCATGGCTCTGCCTTTTAAAACTGTTTTTTGTCTTTTTTTGTTTAGAGAACCACCCGAGTATTTTTCCCCCCAATGAGTCTCAGCAGATTCTTAGGCAATAATTTTTCTTGTTGTTGATGATCTCATGCTCAGTAGCTCTCTCCATCGATTGACTAGTCCTGACCCTCTACATTGTGAGTTGGTTTTCTTTGTTAATCTGTGATTTAAATCCGACGTCAGAGTGGTGATAGACTTCGCCATTTTGTTGTGATTATTAGTAATGTTTTACTACTGTACTCATTAGGGCTGCCTGGAGACCAGCCAAATCCATTTATAGCTTTACTGAGCCGGATTTGTTTGTCATGATTTCCCAAGTGAAAGTTGGGCACATTGGCCAGCTCCCGCTGGTGGTATCTTTGTGGGGCGTAGGGGTGGGGTGGGGGGATGCCGTGGGAGTGGGGCAGGGGTGAGAATTCCACAGATAAAACATTCCTTTTTGTGTGCTCTCTAAATAGCAAGGATGTTTACTCAGGATTTGGGGATCAGTTGTCAGCCATGTTGAATTTGGCAAACTGAGCTGCATGCCCTGAAAACCCTCTTACTGTTTCTTAGTTTCCATATGTCTAATTTACGTTACCTAGTAAGATCTAAGTTATCCAGTTGAAAAGATATTGCACCATAATGAGAACGGAAGGTTTTCCCCGGGAGGCAACTATGAATGGCCAGATTATCCTGTGAGGATTTCCCTAACGGCAGTGTGCTGTCAAAGCAGAGGCCCTTTCTTTTTCTGGACTACGGTCTCCTTCATTATATGCCTTTTTTCCGCCCCGCTCCAAAAGACGACTGCCATTTAGGAGAGACTTCCTTACCTACCGCTCTCAGGAGAACTACCATACTAAGGTGGTGGGAAAGGCTTTTTAATACATCCAGCTTACGAGTCTGTTTCCTGATTACAGAAACCCCTCTCGCAAACAGGTTATGTTTGGAAAAGCTGTTCTTAATTCTCTTTACTTATAAACCGAAAGTGATAAGCCACTGCTCTCATCATCTTAGAGAGCCAAGGGTTGACTCCCTGATCTCTGAGACACAACCCTCTTCATATCTGCATACATTCAAAAGCTCGAAGTTTATAAATTGCAATTATTTCCATATCAGCATCATTCTTCTTTCTTGGTAAAGATGAGAAATAGCAGCAAAAAGAAAGCTAACAACCTGAGAAACCCAGTTTCCTATAACATTGGTTTTCTCTTGCAATCAAGAGGGGAAGAAACAGAAGAGTTGAGAGGGAACATTTGGCTGCACCCAAGGATCTTGCCTCCCCTTCTTATTGCCGCCCAAGGAATTCAAGGGTGTCGTAGATGCCCTGGGATTACAAACGTGCATCTCCCTGGACTCCTGTTTTGTATTCTGCACGTGACACTGGAGCCGGGTGATGAGCAGAACTAAATCTAGTTGATTTAGGTGAAAGCTGACTAACCTTACATCCCTGGTAGTTTACACACACTTCACACCATCATCTCATTAGCCAGCTCTCTGATGACAACAAGAAGAATATGTCTGCAGAGGGCTTTGCCTCTGTCTCCCAGTGTCCCTTTTACTTGGCAAGTTTTCGTATCAGTTTGTCCCAGTGTCGTGCCCTCCGGTGGGTGTCTGAACCCCACCGGGCGGCCGGTGGGGGGCCAGCCACTGAGTGTGTGCTGTCGCCACATGTGCCACAGGCTGCCCTGAGCAGGACGCGTGCACACAGCTTGGCTCTCACTTCATACATCTTGGGATGCCTGCTCCCTTGACTGCATTTTCATTCTCTCTCTTTTAAATAAAAGTGGCTCTATACAGCCATAATTAACTCTCAGATTCACATTGGTGTGCTGTGATCAAATGAAGGTTTGCCTGAATCCTTTGAAATTGTAACCATGGTAATTGAGGGGGGTGGCAGAGAATGAATATATAAAAATATAATGACAATTGTTCTGAATGACTGAGTGTCCTCCTGACATGTAATTAGCTGTTTTAGCAAGATGTAGATTGGCATGGTCATAATTAAAAGGATTTCTGTCCTTTATGTGATTGAAAATGGCAGATCTCCCATTCCCTGTTCCCTTTCAGCACTAAAGCTCCCTGGAACATTTGGAACAACAACTCAGTAAACTAAAATAATGACATGGTGTTTGTGTCTTCTCCTAAGTGAAAGAGAAGGGTTTGGAGTTATTTCAGCTTCAAAATGGAAGCCTTTGATTATAGCTCCCCATCTGACGTCTAGATTATTTGAAACTTCTCTGTCACATCCAGTTTCAATCTGTTCCACCTTAAGCAGAAAGTACAGTCAGAATCCCCACTGACACAGCCACTGAAAGGCCTCCAGGTCACTGTCCCACGTGCTAGCCCACTTGTGTTGGCCTGACCTGAGGACAGTGACTGCTTAACAAAACTGCCTAGAATTTTCAATTTTTTTTTTTTTTTGTCATTTGATATTTTCCGTTGCCGTCACCATCAGAAAGTGTTTATCAAACAGGAATTTATACATGAGTTAAATAGGGTTTTCCTCATTGGATCGTGTGACATGAACACATATAAATAAACTAAGACATATAGGCTTTAAACACCTATGTGGCATGAATGGAATATTGATACCATGTTTCCCCAAAAATAAGACCGGGTCTTATATTAATTTTTGCTCCAAAAGACGCATTAGGGCTTATGTTCAGGGGATGTCATCCTGAAAAATCATGCTAGGGCTTATTTTCTGGTTGGGTCTTACTTTTGGGGAAACACGGTATTTGCAATGACCAAAAGTTACTGGGGCCAGAGGACACGCACGAGCTCCAGCCAGGTTTTCTCACTCGCTCTTAGGGCAATTACCAACTTCCTCTTGTCAGCTGCTGCTGTGACCCTGAGTTTTCCCCCCTGTCCTGCTGTGTCAGTGGGACTGTCTGCTTAGCCCTTCTGAGTCCACGTTCTCTCCGTCCCACTTTCTGCCTTTCTATTCAGTCCACCTGTCCCATCGGGCATCATATGGTCTTGACAGTTCCCTGCCCGAGGCCCACTCTTCTCACCCTGAGTCCTCACGCTGGCTGGGAGCTGCTGTGTCACTACCTGGCCTTTCTCTAGAATATGCTTTGTATTTTTTCCATCGTTTGCAGAAGTCTTTATTCAGCTATATGATCGATCAAGAGTATGTCTAGGCAAACAGCAGCACACAGCATCTTGCCAAGTGGCCAGCCATTCACAGCTGCTCCGTTTCCTGGCTGTGTTGGTGGGCCTGCCTCTGAGCGCTTTCTTTCGTCAGGCCTGGACACTCCAGGATTGGTTAGTAGCCACTAAAGGGAAGACAGCGCTTTTGTTCGTATTCTGCTGCTCATCCTTGTACAGGTCTTTTCCCCTCTCCACATCCAGAAGGAGTTCTAACCCAGATGCTAGTTCAACTTCAGTTTCATGAAAATGCTGAGGTAGGCCGCTTCTTTATAACTGTTCTCCTGCCCTACAGCCCCAAACACACACACACACACACACACAGAATTTGGGGCAAGGTTCTACCTTAAGTTTCTTTTATTTTTGTTCCCCTTGAAATACCTAGTCAAATGTCTAGTTGGGCTAGGTCAGGAAAAATAATGCCATAAAAGGTTTTTACTTAGTGCTTCTCTTCCTGTAAGATCTGAAAGTGACTGTGAGACCCCACCCCACATGCCAGCTTTCAAGGTCCAAGTGCAGTCACAGAGGCTTTTCTGTGGGATCCTCTCAGTCTTCTGACAGTTGGAATGACTATGGACTTACGACTCCGAAGAGCAGAGTATCTCATCCCTTTTCTTATTTTCCTAGCTGCTAACAGAAATGCCACGAGAATCGAGAATCTGTCTTAAGATTAGCAATTCTGAGAACTGACTAGATGAGTATAATTCTGTGATTTCTGAGAGATGCATGCATTAAAACAGCAAGCAGAACATTCTGATTATCTGCTTACATTCAAAGAAAATAGAATTATCACTGCAGTTAAAACCTTCTAACGCAATCTGCAGTTTTAGGGGTCAAAGTATTAGATGTGTTGCTTAAGGGATGGTGCTATTTAAAAAGACTGGCGTTGGCCAGACACTTCCCAGATGTTTAAAAAGAGGCCACTTCAGTGATTAAAAAACCCTACACCATATATTCCTGTACCGTCAGCAGCCCTCGCTAACAAAAAAAAGGAAACCAATTCACCAAAATCTGAAAATATAGGTAGTGCTTACCCATGAAATACGTATTTTTTGGAAGAAGAGGCCAGAAGTAAGTTGTTATTACAAGAAACTAAAGATTCCATCATTCTAAATCATACAAGAGACATTCAGAACTCCCGGAGCATTCAAAGCTCACGACACGACAGCTGACGTGTGCTGAGCATGTGCTGTGTGCTGTGCTGAGGGTTTTACTGCCTCGCTTCTCAGATGTGCAGACCCTACACTGAGCTGTACCACTGTAATGGGGTTGAGGGATCGCTACTTACTTCTTTCACCTTAGTAGGATGCTAACCGGCCCTGCTCTGAGTAAAACCACTGCATTTACTGCCATCATCCTTCCCCTCGCATGGGACCACGCTACCCTGATGGTCTGGACACCGAGTGTCCCTTCCCCTGGGCCCTTCTCAGCGATGGTGACAGGGACACTGAGCCTTGGCAGCTGTAACGTGACACCTCTTGTTTCAAGTCTCCGGTCTCCGAGAGTGTGAAGGTCTTGGCTCTCACCGGAAGGAAATGTTCCAGCAGCCTTCTGGTCAGTGCTGAGGGGCACTGGTCTTCCCGGCGCTCCCTGGGTGTGGTCCCAGGGAGCCGAGGCAGAGAATATGAGAACCTCTCACACGTCCTCTTCTCTGTCTCGTCAGCTCTTCTGGCACTTTCTTAGCGCATCCTGCCTGTGCTTAGCGGTGTTTTGCTCAGCCATTGCAACTCATTCCACAGTCCCTTGCCCCTCCCATCATTGTCACAGCGGCCGTGGGGCTGGGCCAGTACTTGTGGAGATGGGAGGCCCTAGAAGGAATTCCAGTATCCGCTCCTGCCCTGCACGAGCTGTCTCTCGGGCTCCTCGTGAGCCTCAGGTGGCCAGCAAGCAGCAGTTGCATAGACATCCATCCAGATTTTGGCTCAGCATAAGAACTTTCTAGTAACCACACCCAGCAGCAGGGCAAACGGCCTCAGGGTTCTTGTGGGGGCTCAGTGCCTGCTGTCAGGGACACGGGCGCCCAGCTGACCCGAGGACGAGACTAAAATCGCATGTTTCTCTTCACTCCATCTCCAGCTCTTTCCTTCTCAAAAATAAGTGGTTCTCCAAGGGCCGGTTCTGTCATGTCCCAGGCGTCTTGAAGCCCAAGAGAGGGGGACCGCCCCAGGACCAAGGCCCTAGCTGGAGTGGCCACATGAGGGGGACTGGGGGTCCCTGTGACAGGCACCTTGTTTCATGAGCTGGCTAATGGGGTTTGGGGTTATGCACTGCCCCCGCCAAAAAACCTGCCCTTCATGTGAAGGGAAGAAGATATCCATGCCTCCATTTCAGTATTGATCCAGATTTGGCACCTCTGGTGACAGACATTCTGGAATGGAGACATTAACTCCTCCCTCTCACCAGCCAGTAGGCAGGGCAGAGCTGGGTCACAGAACTGCCCCCCACCACCACCCCGACAGCTCTTTCAACTTCCCATCATTTCCAGGTCAAGTTTCAATCTCAGTCTCATTTTCTGGCTTCCTTTGAGCATAGAAACCTCTCCCTTTTTTTGCTTTACTGGAACTAGGAGCCCAGCATAAACTTGTGAGGGTCATCTTTCCACTTCATCATTCATTGAAGCTATTAAACTGGAAACAAAATGACATTAGTGCTGTATTAATGTAAACAGCAGCCACTCGAGTGATATTACATTGAACTCTTGTTTTTATGCCAGAGTCATCGTGGGGTGGGGGGGCAGTACATACATTAGTAGAATGGATTGAACGAAGGTGAGAGAGCTCAGCTGTGGGCTCCTTTCAAGAGCATGGTTGTTAGTTGCCTTGAAAACCACATTTCAACATACTGGAATCAGTGGACCCCTTCATGATGCGTCTCTGAAAATGGGCACGGCGAAGCCAAAACCAAAGTTACGGGGGCCAGGTGGGGGGAGCCGCTCTGTTCAAGCACTGGCGACTCTGGCAAGGCTTCTCTTTCCTGCTCACTGGTTTTGCCAGAACACTCCTCTTGGAAGGGCCTCTTCTTCTCCTAGTTGTTCTCCCCCCGTAATAGGAAGCAAGTCCATGCAGCCTGCGCCTCGCTGCCAGTCGTCCTGCCTGAGTCTAGAGCAGGCAGTCCCGACTGCCTTTCCATTCAGACGGAAAGAGAAAGGTCTCTGCTTGCCCCAGCCCCAGTTTCTTCCGATTGACCCAGCTGCAAGGTGGGATGCCGTCCACGCCAGAAAATGCCACGCACATCATAGTTGCCTCCCTGGAAGAGCCCACAGCCTTCTCAGATTCCCCGCGGGCTCCCCTCCCTTCCACGGCCATGGTCACTGGGGATGCAGTACCTTCCGAGGGTAAATTTCTATTTATGTTTTTTAAGTGCCTAAGCAAGTTACAGACCTCTGGAACCTGCCAGAGAGCCGGCCTGTGCCCTGCCCCCTCCCCTCCCCACCCTGCACTTAGCCTTCGGCAGAGGGCACTGGTGGCTGCCCCTCACCAGGGCCCCCAGCGTTCTGCGGGCAGAACAACTGCAAGGGCAGGATCGTCATGACCCCGTCAGGCTGGCTTTGTCCCTCTTTCCTGTGCTTCTTTTCTTGGGGTGTTTCTGTTGATGGTGTTAAGGTCTTGGTTCAGAGAGCATGTCAAGGAGCCTGCTTAGCAAAATCTGTAGCTACTGAGTGAAGAAGACAGGCGAGCAAGGCAGCCTCAGAGCAGCTGCAAAGCGCGTCCAGATCCAGGAGGCAGAGTCAACTGATGATAGTTAGAAACATGATGATTCATTTGCCACCATTAGTCCCTGGAACCCTGGCCCCTCTGCAGCCTCTCCGCCTAGATGTGAGGGTCAGGGTGTCTGCTCAGAAGGGCCGTCATCAGTCTGGCCGAAGTGAGATCAGAAGTGCGTCTTTGAAACTGAGTAAGATTATTTGCTTGCTTCTTTTTAAAGTTTAAGTCTGACCGAAATCCGGGGCCTTTATTCCGTGGTGGGTGTACGATGGTATATGTTGTGACTGCACACTGTCGACCTCCCAGCAGTAGGCGACACTCAGATGATTTGTTGGTGCATTAGAAGCTTTTGCAAAATGGAACAATCCATAGCCAGGCACTTTATTTTCATTAATAATCCAGCATTTTTGTTCAGACAGTGTAATAACCCAAGCGCTGGGCATTGACATTTAACATGCAGGGGCATCTCTGCCAGAGGAAGTCTTCTGACTTGGATGGAGAAGGGAGGCAGGCTGAGGAAAAGTGCTCCAATGGGGAAAGATTGCCTTGGTAATAATGAAAGTGAGGCTTTTCTGGAGCGTGTGTTACTCCAGTTCTCCAGACGCTGTTTTCACAGGTTCTACCAAGTGCTTGTCAATTAACCCTGGTTGTAATTGAGAGAGCGATGAATGTAAGCGAGAAGGAGGGCACAAGCTGGGGGAAGCAACAGTGCAGTGCAGTTAGAGGTGAAGAGAGGCCCGGTTTCTTTTCACTTGACTTGAGCTCTCTGGTGAGCGCAGAGCCTGCGTTATGGAATGTGTGCAGCTTTGTCTACCTGCTGTTGCTGCAGGGGTGGCAACTCGTGGGCGCAGCAAGTTAGAGAAAGGAAAGCAAGCTTGCCGGTCATAGTCTGACCCGATACCACGGGCCACATGCCTGGGGCCACCTGGAAGTCTCAGCAGCCACCGAACCCTCGAGCGTCTGTGAGGGGCTGTGCGGGCGCCCTGCCAGGTGGACGGGCGGGGGCCGAGTGCCCCTCCTGCCTTGGCCACCGTGTGTCTTAGTGTCTGTTTCCCTTTGGCGTCTCCCAGTCTCTGTCCCCATCTTGTGCACCATGTGTCCCTGAGGGGAGTCAGTGGCACCTGTGTCTGAGTCTGCTGTAAGGTGTTCAGTCTACCTCACGGGGTCCTCATGGTCAGCTCTGTCCCACAGCAATCCTGACATGGCCACACACACTGGAATGTAGATCTGCCCCCGGCCCTGCCTCCCCGCCAGTCACCTCCTGACCCCGTCTTTCCTAGAATCACCACAAACTCCTAGTGCAAATTGGATGCTGCTTTAAATGTGAAAACAATTGTTCAAAAGCTATAAAACCTGAATGAAAGCTAAAGCTGAATTTATAGTAAGCCTTGTTGCATATGAGCCAAAAGTGCAAAAAGCTCTATATAATGAACTAACCTGCCACTCGTATAAATATAAATATATATAAATATATTAAAATCAGACTGTTCTACAAAATTGTGTATTTGTATTTTTGTGTACGTACAATTTTCTGCTAAGCAGAAGGAGGATGTAGTATAGGAAGCTGTGAGAAGAGATTTGGTTTAATCCTATTTCTTTGTTACTTATTTTTGTTAACATCCGATGCCTGTCTTTGTCTTACGTGTATGACACTGTTTGGAAAGCTGCAGTATCTCTCTCCCTTAGGTCCAGGGTCCATCCGAGAATCAAATCGGGGGTTCAGAGAGTTGTCAAGGCCACCGAACGGGGCCACGTGGACAGAGGTCGGCCCCATACTGCCCAGAAGCCGCTGGTCCTGACGGGGGGACCACGGGGGGACCACGGAGGGACCACGGGAGGACAGGGCCTCTGGAAGCAAACTCCCACCTCTAGAAATCAGCTTCCAAAACAACAGATGGTCAGATCCTTCTACTGGATCCTTCTCCCGGGCTCTAGTGGCCCCCTCAGGAGGGGATGCAGGAGGAACAGGGTCTCTTACCTCTGGGCCAGAAGTTTGCCCAGAAAGCAGCAGGGGCTCTGCCTGGCTTAGTGCCAGCTCATTGGCCGTCCCTCCTGAGGAGATGCTGCCTTCTTCAGATCGGGCTCCCAAATGCTCCCCTCTGCCCAGCTGCTGGCGCTTTACCCCCCAGACCTCCAGCCCAGTTCCCTGGAACATCTCAGAACCCACTTTCCCGGTGCTAACACACAAGAGGAGCGCAAGTGGCTGCCAGTAAAGGCCAGACACCCACCCTCCTGGAGGCCAGGCCGGAAGACAAGCTGTGTGCCCAGGGCTGTCGGCTCTTCTACCACGAGGGCCCCGCCCCCCGTTGCCCACCCCCCCTCCCGCCCCCCTCGGTCCCTCTTGACCTGAACCTTCTCTAGGGAGAGCGATACTGCACCTTCACCTGTGGGACTCATATTTATAACAATGTGTAATGAAATGACTGTAGCAAGAAGCCCTTGTTTCTAGATGTAAATGGTCAAAGAAACAAGTGCCCTATTGTATTGATTAAAATAGTTCCAATGAGTCCTGTATCATTGTATCTCCTATTCTGGATTAGTGCCTTTTGGACAGTAGACTG
Organism: Rhinolophus sinicus; assembly: GCF_057876585.1. NCBI lineage: Eukaryota > Metazoa > Chordata > Mammalia > Chiroptera > Rhinolophidae > Rhinolophus > Rhinolophus sinicus. The sequence goes on along the minus strand of NC_142515.1, from coordinate 104,491,615 downwards.
TTCTGTAATTAAAATGTAGTATATACTGCTTTTTTGTACAGTTTTGTTTTAATAAAACTTTTTTTTAATTTGTGTTTATTTTAGTATTGTACCTATTAGAGAATAAAATGTATAACTGAACAAAGACTCACTGGGATTTCTTTGGGACACGGTCATTTGGGACGCGACTGACACACCCAAGGGGTGGGCGTGTGTTCTGAACAGCAGTCCCTTGTGCTTTAGAAAGGGATCGGTGCACCCAGAGACGTGAGGACGCATGAAAAGGGGGAGGTGACAAACACTACCTGGCTGGGCGCTAATGGGCGGCAGCACAAAGCCCTGAATCCGTCCACTCTGACTCCAACCAAGTGCTCTGTGTCCTGTCTGCTCCGCATTCCCCTCACAGGCCGTTGTGCAGCTTCCGCCCCCCAGGCCACATCTGCCCTCGCTGGGCACCAGCCCTCAGCTTTCCTTCTTCCCACCATCTGCCCACGTCCTGAAGCCACTAGCGGTTTCTATTGTGCTGAGCAGTGATACCAAACACACACCTTCACTCGCCCTCCCCACGCCACACCCTGAGCACCTTTTCTTAAAAGAGAATTCTTTCCTGGGGCTTCTCCTGCAGCAGGTTAAAAACAAGAGAAAGCTGAAGCTTCATTATCTGTGTTTCTTTAAAGGCATCCAATGGTTGGGATCAAATTCTTAAGCAGGAAATTAGTTCTCAGAGCACACTCAGGCTTGCAGTAAATTTTGTAACCAAAAAAAAAATGGGCCATGGGGAGAAGGGATGAGAGATGATGACTATGAAAAAAGTCTAAATTTTTTTTAAGAGCGATCATGGCAAGGACTGGTGGACACATGCTAGAGAAGAGGGTGGAGGGAGCAGAGCTGGCAGAACTTAACAGACACCACATTAGGCGGATAGAACAAGTGATTATAAACAAAAGTAATCGTGAAACTCCGAAGAGTAGACTAGGTGAGAGTTAATTACATACATACATATATACACACGCCCATATTTGCATGGAGATGCTTGTAATAATTATATAGCTGTTTGGCAATGCACTTTACAGTTTGCCACTTTGAAATGCATCTGTTCTGTCTTTCTAATTTTTAAATTGGCTGTACTCATTCTGTGGAAAAGCAAAAGTATACATAAATTCGTAATTGAAACAAAACAAAACAAAAAATTATTCAGCAGGACTCCAGGACAGTGCCCTAGCTCCCCACCCACAACACTCAAATCGATTTACTTTCCCTTCTCAGAGGAAACCTGTAGTAAACGGTCTGTTTTTTTCATTACAGAATTACAAAAGACTGCAAAATTTTAAGCGGACCCCAAACCTTAAGCTGCCAAGTGGAGGTGGGCAGGAGATGGGGGAGGGGCAATACCGAGGGCCATCCCCACCCCACGCTCCTGTTTGGGCCGGAAGTGCTCTTTCTGGTCTTTCATGCCCCACCTGGAAGTCTTCCCCACCTGTCCCCCATCGCTCCTCCGAGTCCCCCAAACACACTTGCCTACGGGTAACTTCCTCAACCTCTACAGCTTCTGCCCCCCCCCCCGTGGGCACTGTGCCCTGTGCCCCATTTCAGGGCTCCCGAGTGCCCTTCTGCATTGTATGTAAATATTCAGTGAGAGACTCAGTGGGTGGGGGGATGAGTACATGAAATAAACGTGACAAATCCACCAGCGCCCATTTCGGGGCCTGAGCAACAATAAAAACCCCACAGCCTTATGCAGACAAAGGAGATCTCATTGAGTTGCACAAGAGGAAACAGCAGCTCGAAAAACAAGATTTATCCTAGGAACTAGATCATTTCTCCATTCAGACTCCTGCCTCAGCGCAGCGCAGCACAGCTCCTGGCGGCCAAATTTCTGTCCTTCTTCAGCAGGGCCTATCTCTGCTGAGAACAACTCTCCACACTTAGGAATATAAACAAGTCACGCTGAGGTGCTCTGACTGATGCCACCTCAGTTCGTCTGAGGGGCTTTAGCCCTACGTTTGGGGGTACATTTTACATCAGACAAAGCCCGAGTGATTCAGTGATGCAGGGAGGGAAACGGCCAGCAGCCCACCGTGTCCCTCCCTGGTGCTGAGCTGTGCCCATGACCACAGGGAGGCCCTGCAGCCAATCTCAGAGGTGTCAGCTCACCTTCCCAGGTTACAGAGGCTGGGCCACCGTCCCCAGCGCAGTCGCGAGCCCACAGCCCACACTGGGCTGCACAGCCGGGCAGGCACCAACAGCTACCATCAGGCCCCACCACCCGCCAGGTGTGCACCCGGTCCGGCCCCCGATGGCGGCCACAGCCCCAATCCCCCTCCCTCCTTTCCCCAAACACCTTGTTGCAGAACCTTCAAGAGTCAACGCACCTGTGCAGCAGCGAAAAGAAGTCCTCTGCTCCCCAGCTGGGGGGTTTGGAGTGGGGCCCATCATGCAGACCAAGGCAGGCAGTGGAGCCCTGTCCTGACAGCTGGGACAATCCCTGCTCCAGAGAAGTGGCCTGTCCCCACCTCTCCAATCTGTCTCCCCATTAGTCCAGAAGCTCTAATTACCTTGGACCTCAGGCAACCAGCAAGTTTCTATTGGTTCTTGGCTCCTGTTAGACATCGTGACTGAGGGGTGTAAGACTGAGCATGGAGCCATGAGGCCTCCCTGGTTCTTTAGTTCAAATCGCAGAGTGCGGGGGCCGGGAGGTGTGCTGGGGGGCCTGCTACTCTCCTGGACCTCACTCTTCTAGGCTCCACCTTGAGAAGCCCCACCTCCATCACTCAGAACAAGGCCCAGTGGGACAGTTTAGAATGAGCCCGAACACCACGGCATGAGGGTGGGGAGGGGAAAGCAACAAGACCGACTTCAGACGTAGACAAGAAATCATCTGGTTTTATTCAGAAGCAGCTGGTCATGTGATGGAAAGGCATATATGGTACAAAATTACCAAGGTTTAGTTCATTATACAACACAAATCATTAAGTTTTTACATTTCATTACAGAGTCTTTGGATTTTTTTTTAACTCCCATTTCACGTGTAACAAATCAATATCCTCCCCCAATCAAAAATCACTTCTTTATATGTGACCCCATCCTATTTACAGAACTCCACACATGGAGAAGGTGTTCTAAGACTCTCCCGACACAATTAGTGTCAGCAGCCTGGCGGAAGGCACGATGGACTTCTCAGAGAGAAAGGTGCGTGTGGGGACAAATGAGTCAGTGTCTTGAGGATAAGATACAGGCTGGTCCCTAAGGCACAGCAGGCAGGCGGGCGGGGGCTGCCCGGGGAGCTGAAGGCACAGTGAAATGCGGCCCACAGGCAGGCCTTGGCCAACGGGGCCAATCTCAGCCAGGGAAATAAATAACCAGGGACGTCCTGTCAGTTTCACATACAGGGAACTTCAAACCAGGAGCAGAAAGCGTAAGGAAGTTACCGGGAATCTAAACACGTGAGCCTTTCAGACTCAGCTGTTCCAGTCACAGCTCATTCTCTCACTGGACACACACAGGCCCGTCACGGCGGGCCCCAGTCACACCACTGGCTGTTTCCTCACCCTCCTGCTGCCTCGGGCCAGGCTGGGCATGGGGACCGCTGCCCCCCACTGCCCGCGGTCCCCTGGGGATGGGGACCTGTAGTGACTGTGCATGTGCAGAGTGGGAGGCAGCGGGAGGAGGCTCCCTGTCCAGTCTCTGTCTGGGGGTGATCGTGTGGCACCCACAGCCCCACCTGGCCCCAGCTTCCTCCTGCCTGGGCCTGCCAGGAACTGAACTGCGAGTCCTAAAGCTGACACTTTATTTAAAATTAGGTCGGTGTATTAGTAAGGCAAGACAGATGACAGATGATATGGAGCCCATCCTTTGAGCTCCCTACTCTCAAGCCCGCACCTTCAGCCCAATACATGCTAGGTCATGGGAGCTGCCCGGGCTTGCGGCTTCAGTGACCACATTACTGCACGGCACCCCTTTTCCAGTCACAAGTTAACATCAGTCTGCACAAGAAGTGACGGTGAAAACAGCAGACTTCAAACACACTGCTCCCCACCTAGAAGGAAGGGGCGCCCCGAACATCCCAGGAAGACACGCCAGAGCCCTGAGTGCACCCTGCACGAGCCATCAACACACTCGCCCTGAAGGGGGGGACCAGGACTGCAAACCCAGCCCCCCACAGGGACCCAGCGCCCCCCAAGCAGGACAGCTGCACTGCACTCTGACAGCTACCACGAGCTGACGGACACTGACGGACGCGGTGCCCGAGGCAGCAGCCTCACCCACAGAGCGGCCACGTGCCGGCCTCCCGAGGCACCGACAGCTCACCAAGAGCGAAATGGGACAAACGTCTCCTCCCTAACACGCTACCAGAACGGCCCCAAACACGCTCTTCCTAAGAAAACCCCAAGCCAGCTGACGGAGACAGGGCTTCCCTCCCAGGAGAAACGGCTGCGTTTCCACACAATGGGCACCAGCAGCTGAAAGTTGTGAACCCAGCTGCCCTCCAAACAGGCTGCTTTGGCACAAGGCGGAAGGAAGGCCGCTTCCAGGGAGGGCCCCGGGGGTGGGGGAGATGGCAGGGCTAGTGGAGTACGCGCGGGCATAGCAAACAGCCCGGAGACAAAGGTGGTCCCAAAACATTTTCAGACAGCAGGGCTGGCGGACCCAAATCACTCACGGATCCTCCACTGTTCCCATGAGCTTCAGCTAATAAAACCTGCTCGAGCCACCAATTCCATAGGAATTTATCCCATTTTAATTAAACGGAATGATAAAGAGAGCACGACACCCTTCATCCCCCACTGAGCTTCCCAAGTTGGTTCCGGAAGGTTGACACCATGTCACAGGGCAGATGGGCTCCAGTAATACTTCACTAAGATCATGAACTCAACCATTTCACAGTGTTTTCCCTCTAACGAGCGTGGGGCACAGCTTGCTGCCCATGGCGGGTCACCTGAGGCTATAGGAATAAGAGCCGCTCTGCCCAGAGAGGGGTCGTTCTGGTCCCCACGTCAACCGACCACACTGATGCTGACAGAGAAAACTCTAACTGAAAACAGACCTTTAGGAACTTCTGTGCTGGTTTAAGTAGAAGACCAGAGCCCAGAACTGAGAGAGCACATTGTTCAGGGACACATGTGCAGCAGGGGCCCCCCAAATGCCAGCTGCACACAGGAAGGAAGGCCTGCCTCGAAGGGGCAAGTCCCTGAAGACCTGGCCCGCCCCCCGGCAGGCACGCGTGGCCCATGGGAAGGAGACAGGAATCTCCTGGCCAACCCTCTCGGAGGGCAAACTGCCAGGCCCAGGTGCCCTCATGTCTGGCAGCCAGAACTAGAGAAACAGAAAGACACCTACCTCCCAGGCCAGGGGTGCTGTACGGGTGAGGACAGGGCACTGGAGGGAGCTACCGCCCAGCGAGCTGAGTGTTCTGAGCTCCCGCCAGGGAGAGCCGGCTGGCATCCGCTGGGGGCTGGGGCAGAAGCCTCTTGTTAAGAGAGCGATGGTTTAAATAACTAAAACCTGGGGGCGGGCCCAGGCCCAGGTGCTCTGAGGGGCTGGCGGTGCTGGTGCTTCCAGGGGTGATGGAAAGAGCCCAGGCCAGGAGTCAGAAGCTGCAGCTTATGTAAACTGGAAAAAAACATCTGAACTTTCCTTGGTTTTAGCCCGTTCCCTGTGAGAATATTCCTTCCAGTTGTAGAACTATGACTGTGCGCTGGGATAAAGCTAAACGAGGAGCGTGCTCTTGAACTCCTGGCCCTAACCTCCTTCTGTTAAAATGGAAGAGGAAGTGAGCGCTTGGCAGTGCTGGACAGGCTGGGGTCTCATCAAGCGCCAGGAAACCCCAGGGTAGGTGGGAGTGGGGGGACAGCCAGCCCCGCACTAGCCAGCTGTGAGCGATTCCATTTCATCCTGCAGCTTATCCAACCACAGGCACCACAGGAAGGCAGAGAGGCAGCTCACCTGGCCGACAGCTGCCAGTTGGGAGGCCGGATCTGGGGCGGGCAGGGCATCACCATGTGTAAGTACTAGGCGCTAATTAACCCTCAGCCCCTTCTCCACGGGGTCTGAGCCTGCCCAGCCATGTCGGGTGGGTGCTGCCATTGGGACTCTGCCTCCCCATCGGAGCCACAGGCCCCACACAGCCTGGCACTACCTCCCATGAGGGGCTTCAAATCCCCAGAGAACCAGAGATTTTTCAAAAACAGGTTTCTGGATGTCATTTTTAAAGTCTAAACATGAGAACTAAAAACAGGCAGCCAAGAGTGCCATGTGCAAACCTCGATCCAGGGGCGGGGGGGGGGGGCGGCCCTCAGAGGTTCTCTGGCCCTGGCAGCCCTCTGCCCCCCCCATACCCCTCACCAGCCCAGTGTGCAAGGCGCCTGCCCTCTTCCGCTTCCCGACACTCTCCCGACAAACCCGGCAGGGACAGGGCTCCAGGACTAGAGGTCCCGGCAGCAGGTGGGCGAGGGCTCCCTCCACAGGCCCAGGCTTAGGGTACAGAAATGCCAAGAAGTTCAACTGGTCTAAGGACCTTCCCAGAAACCAACATTGCACCAAATAAGGTCGCGATGCCTCTGACATGTCACTGACTGAGAAGCACAACATAATTCTCCAAGTGTTTGCTGTCATCTTAGAGTAAGGCCACTTGTGTATCTGCATTAAAGGAACATGGGGGGGGGTCATCCTCTGGCCCCACCAGGGACCACCTGAGGTGGGAGGCCGGCAGCTCCTGAGGGGCCACAGAGGTTGCCTGGGCATTTGCACCCAGGCAGACGATTGTGGCTCGCGAATGATTTCCGATTTTGAAAAAATAAATATAAATAAATATATTCTAAGCACTCTGTTAAGGGAATAAATGGCAAAAAGAAAAAAATGTCTAGCTATAAAGATGCTAAAACACCCACAGAGAAACTGCTAAGAAACCCCGTAGGGAAGTCAGAGGGCAAGGTGGGAGGGGACAGGCCCTCTCTAGGGCGCCCAGGACCTGTGCCAGAGCCCCCCGAGGCCTGCCAGAGGCACTTGAGGGGCACGTTCCTTGGTGTGGGGGGACTGGGGGACAAGAGGGGTGCATGGAGCCTCAGGAGCCAGCCAGCACTTGGGGGGGGGGGCGGACACCAGCCCTGGAGGCTGAGGGAGTATGCCCTGCCCCTGGGGGAAAGGCACTAGTTATGATTATTCTTTAAATTAAAAGGTTAATGAGGTTGCCAGAGCAGAAAAAAAGAGCCCGGGGAGGAGCCCCAGGCTCCGCGGATGAAGCCCGAGGGGCCTCATTCCCCACAACCCAGGCCGCCCGAGTTCCTAGAACCTTCCACCCGCTACCCTGCAGAGAGGCTTCCTCCATTCTCTGGGTAGAGAAAGAAATAAAGCTTCCAGAGTTCCCGGAGAAATGGGCAGGTCACCAGCTCTGCGTCGTGCAAAAAGCTTTCATTGCCTGCTCCCCCAGGGAAGGGGGTTCGAGGTGACTCGGCCCACTCAGCGGCAGCTCCGCTCCAGGGCTGCGGCAGCCGCCTGACAGTCCGCCCCGAGGGCCAACGGCCAGGGCATCCGACGCTGCTCAGCTGGCCCAGGATTTCCGGTTCTCGGGGTTCTTATGGCTCCTGTCTGCGCGCACCACTGCGGTGCCCTCCGCCTTGGCAAGCGCTGCCGTCAGGGAGGCCAGGTTGGTGGCGGAGCCGGTGAGGGTGCTGCTCCTGCGGGACTCGGGGGCGCCCTGCAGCCTGAGCCCCGCGCTGCGCCGCCGGCCTGCACCCGCCGCCCTGCGCACCCGGCCCGGCCTCACCAGCAGCCCGTAGCCGGGGTTGCACTTGAAGTACTGCTTCCCTCCGATGGAGCCGTCGTTCTTACCTGAAGGGCAAGGAAAAGAAGACATGGAGGTGGCTTCTGAGTCTGCTCACGACCCCCACAGCGCCCTCCCGGCAGGACTCCCAAGTGCCAGATGCCCCGCCCCCGCCCCCCGCAGGTTCGGCACTGGTGCTCACCGTTTAATAAATGAGGCTGGGATGACCGGCTCCTGGGCAGCACACAGTGGTCACCAGGGCCAGATCCCCCCACCCCCGCCCCCCAGCCTGAAGCCTGAAGTTGATACGCTAGTCCTACCACTTCTGACACCCAGCTGCAGGTGCCCCCAAAGCAGAGCTGGCACTACCCCCCCACACCCAGGGGCACAGATTATTTTCAATCTAAATAGTTAAAATGTAAACCTCGGATGGATGTTGTTGGTAAAATGATCATTTTTTCTAAATCTATTAGATGGAAACTGGCAAATCACTGAATTGTAGCTGGTCAGACGTGACACTACACATGACATGTCAACGTGGTATAAAGAAGCTTCCCTTGTAAGAGTGAATAAAAAATTCTTTAGGTGCAGGATGAGAACACAGCACCCAGGTAGGGACCATCTGACCCCTACATGTCAACATCCCACGGTGATGGGTTGGTAGGGAAGATGATCTTTTTAACAAAAATGATCATGAATTTTCTACACTCACTGTCTGCACATCCTAAGCGGCCTTTCTCTCTATACCCCACTCCAAATAGGCCCAGCCTGCACCCCCAACTCTCACGGTCAACAAGGATGACCTCGGTCCAGACGACCTCTCGAGGTACGAGGAGACGACCTCTCCCACTCTGGCAGCTGCCAGCACTGGGCGCCGGGGACACTCCCACCTCTCGTCTCAATGGCTCCTCCCTTCCAGTCTTGCCCTCACAGGGCCGGGGGCTGTGCCCTCTCCCTTGGGGGCCCGCCTGCCGTGAATCCTGATGCCTCTTAGCTGTGTCTCCAGCCTGATGTGGCCCCTGTGCCATCTCATCTCCACTGGAACGTCCAAACTGCACGCTCCGCTTCACCTGTCCAACACAGAAGGCGGGTTCTCCCACCCTGCGCCCTCACCTGCTCTCTCAGGTGTTAGCATGTGGTCATGACTCTGGTCTCAGGCCACACTCAGCGGTCAGCCTGACCCCTTTCTCCCCGTGACATTCTCCGTCACTCAGGGCTTCATCGTCATCCTTTTCCTGACTCGACCACTTCTCACCACCTGCACGCCACCACTCATCCTGGCCTGGACGTCTGCGGCAGCCTCCTACGTGGCCTGCCCACTCATCATCCCAAGTCTAGTCTCCTAAAAAAGGTATCTTTTTAAACATTCCAATGGTTTCCTATCATACTTCACCCTTCCAGACGCAGTCACCGCGCCCCTCTGCCACCTGGCTGGCCTTCCGGCTGCCCCTCAAACGCAGTGAGCTCGACCCTGTGTGGAACTTGTGCCTGAGGTGCCCTCGGCCTGCAATGCTGCCCCAGCCGACCGCCTCTCCATCACTCAGGCCTTTGCTTCCCTCAGTCTTATTTAAAATAGCCCCACACCCACTGTCCTCTATCTGCTGAGCCCATTGTATTTCCTTCATGGCGTTTCTTACTATCAAATTCATCTGTTTGTTTAGTTGGTAATTTTCTCCCCTTCTACAATGAAAAGTCCAGTGAAACCAGAGACTCTGTTTTGCTCCCCAAGGTATCCAGTGACTGGAACACAGTAGGTGCTTACTATTTATTTGTTGGATGAATTCATGTATTTGCTGATCGCCCTTTAATTCTTGAGTTCAACAGCAAATATAAACTTCCTTCCCAATTCCCCTCTACATTTCAGAAATGGAGTTCAAAAAATATTCCAGCCAGTGCTACATTAGTCTTCTAGAACCACTTCCAATTTATGACATTCTTAGCCAAAATTACTTTTAAAGACAGTGAGTGACTTCACCGCTGAGCTGAGGGGCCCAGAGACAAAGAGTCCGAGGGGGGCAGGCCTGGGTTGCACAGAGCAACCCCCTGCCCTGCCCCACTCCCACCAAGGAGAGCCCCTTGGAGCTCCCACTCTACTTGTGGGGTGGGAACCACCCTCCACCTGCAGGGCCACACACAAGCCTCCTCAAAACCCATCTCCACAGCTCCCACCCCTCACCTAATGGAGAGGCTGGGTGGCAAGGAGAATGACATCAGCCTGGCAGTCCTCCAAATGTGAACCAGAGAGTTAAGTCCTGGGTAGCTACTCAAGGGAAACGAGAACGTGTGTCCACACAAACACACACAAATAGTCCCAGCAGCATTATTCACAACAGCCAAAAAATGGAAACAACCCAAGTGTCCATCAACTGACAAATGGACGAACAAAATGTGGGGCACTCATACAATGGGGTATTATTCGGCTACAAAAAGAGTAACACATGCTCCAACTGGATAAACCCTGGAAACATGTTCAGTGAAATAAGCCAGACACAAAAGCCCACATATTGTAGGATTCCACTTATATAAAGTCCAGCTTAGGACACTTCATATAAACTTAGAGAGAAAAAAAGTAAATTAATGTTTACCTAGGGCTTGAGGGGCAATGTCTTGCTACGGACATGGGGCTTTTTTGGGGGATGATCAACCTATTCTAAAATTAGATTATGGAAATGCTCACACAATTCTGTAAATATATTAAGAACCATTGAATTGTACACTGTAACCAGGAAGAGTTTATGGCATATAAATTGTATCACAATAAAGGTGTTTAAAAAACATCTAAAGGACGAAATATTTCCTCAAGTCCTGCCCTCAGTTTTTCTGAAAATGACGATTTACTGGCGTTCAGCGGTGCCATTCCAGAATGAGGCCTCAGGGACTGGAAGCCTGTAGCGGCTCTTAGGGGCCTTGTGGTCTGAGCTCAATCCATGGGCCAAGGAGCATGGGGATGTCTTAGTAACAAGTGAGCACAGCCACGGGCTCAGCGTCTGACCTGAGCAAACACAGCAGATACGGCTACTAGTGTAGCTCAAATGCAAATGCTCCTGTGACCAAAAAAAGAATACGTTCATTAACAAATTTATACTTGATTTCAATTAATGTCTTAGGTTTCTGAGGAGTTTCTAGAAGTTCAAAAAAGAAAACTTGACTCTTAAAACACTTAGGAAGAACTTAGAGACAATCCCTCAATTTGAAAAGTGGTGCCTGAGAGGCTCAGAGAGGTCGAATGACGTGTCCAAGGGCACACAGCAAATTTTGGGCAGCACCAGAAGTGGGGCCAGAGCTTTTCCGCCCGATTACAGTGAGCATATGCAGTCACCTCCAGTGCCAGGAACCTGTCCCCGACAAGTCACACTTACCTGAAGGTAAGTCCAGCTCCACGCCAATCCATGTGCCCTCCTGAAAGTCGGTGGGCCCGATGTATCTCACGATGCCCACCTTGTTGGCGCCCAGGGTAACATACTCTCCCTCTCTGAGCCACTCTGGGACTTCACTGGCTTCCTCGGAATCAGAGGAAACTTCCAGCTTCTCCAGGGCCTGCCCCCCAGAGCTGTCGTCGCCCAGCCCTGCAACAGCCAGGGGGTCCTCCTCAGCACCAAAGGGGCCGCCGGTGTCCCCACCGAGCATGCGTGTGAATGACTTCAGCTCCGAGGTTCGCACCTTCCGGATTCTGAAGGGAGATGCTGGTGCAGGCGACTGAGGCAGGAGGTCAGGAGGCAACTGGGCTTTGGAGACATCCGGCTCTAAGCTGGGGGTCGGCGTGGCCTGGGCCTTGGGTCGTCCTGGCGGCTTGCTGGCAGGGGAAAGGTCTCCGCACTGCGAGCTGGCTGACTCCTTCTGGGGGGCAGAAGTGGGAAGACCAGGGGGTGATGTGCCAGCTTCTCCATTCTGCTTCTCTGAGGAAACCGGACCCTTGGCCTGGGCACTGCCACCGTCACTCCGCACAGTTGGCTTTGCTGGGACAGGCAGTGATGGAAGGCCGCTGTGACCCTCCAGCAGAGCAGGGAGAGCACTGTCTGTGCTGGGGGCAGCGGATGCACATGGGGGCTCAGTCTCTGGGCTGGCCTGGCAGGAGACAGCAGGCGGCGAGCTGGGCGTCTGCATGCCAGCCTGGGCCGCGGCATCCTGGCCCGGGGCGAATGCATCAGACAGTGTGGCCGTGGAGACGCTGTGCGAGAAATACCCACTGGAGGCCTCACTCAGGGGGCTGGGTGGCCCCTCTTGCACTTCGGAGACCTGGGTATTGGTGGCCACGCACTGCGGTGGAGGCAGTTGAGCTGGTTTGTCACCGGTCTTCACCACCGGGGCAATCTGCACCGTCACATCCGGGGCCACACTCACCCCCACACTCTCTCGGTGAGTCTGAAGCAGGAAAGGGGGACGAGTAACTGGTTAGAATTCAATGTTAGGTATTCATGTCCACAAGAGTCGAGACAGATGCTGTTAGTTGAAACCGTACAGCTCTGACAGTGAAAAGCGCGCTGCTGGGCAGGAGGGCAGACCTGGTCCCAGTATCAGCAACACCACTTACCGGCACGTGACCCGGCTTTCCAGGCACTGGATCGTGAGGGCCCCAGTGTACTCTGCACGTGCTGAGAGCTGAGCAAACACCATGCCCCTTCCATCTCCTCACCTTCTATACAAACTATAGACTCTAGTAGTTGCCTGTGACACTGGCATTTATAATAAGAATATATATTCTGGCTTCATCCCCGTTTCTGGCATAGCGTTCTTTCCAAAACCTGTGGAATTTCCTAAGTGGTAAGAGCAATAAAGGTACCTTGATATTTATAATAAGCCCTTCCAACAACTCCTGAGTGTATATTAATAAAGGCACTCAGAAATCCCCTAATGATGAGGGCTGGTTGCCAGAGGAACCAACCATGCTTAGAGGGTTGGAACTTTCAGTCCCACCCCCTGATTTCTGGGGAGGGAAAAGGGGCTAGAGGATGAATCAATCACCAATGGCCGGTGATTTAATCAGCCAGACTTATGTAATGAAGCCTCCATAAAACCCCAAAAGGATGGGTTTCGCAGAGTTTTGGGGATTGGTGAACACACGGAGGAGCAAGGAGAGTGTTGTGCTCAGAGAGAATCGAATGCAGAGAGTGTGGAAGCTTTGCACCCCTTCCTCATACCCTGTCCTCCACGTCTCTTCCATCTGGCTGTTCCTGAGTTCTTTCCTTTTCTAATAAACTGGTGATCTAGTAAGTAAAATGTTTCTCTGAGTTCTGCGAGCCACTCTAGCAGATTCATCAAACCCAAGGAGGGGGTCATGGGGACTTCTGATTTATAGCTGGTCAGCAGCACAAGTGACAAGCTGGCCTTGAGATTGGTGCCTAGAGTGGAGGGCAGCCTGCCGGGACTGAGCCCGTAACCTGTGGGACCTGACACTATCTCTGGATAGACAGCGTCATAACTGAGGTGAACTCAGATACCCAGCTGGTGTCGGAGAACTGCTTGCTTGGCAGTGTGGGAAACAACACATACGGGGCTGCCACCGAGGGTCTGTGTGGTACGAGGCAATCGAGGCCTCACCACAGAGCATGGCACACATAGGTGCCCAGAGACCTCCACTGCCTCATCCCCCTGGCACTCCCACCTCCCTGCACTCAGGCTGAGAACTTTGCCCCTATGGAGAGATCCCCTGCCCAACACCGACTTCCCAGGGGGCCTGGGAGAATCACTAGAAGCCGGAAGAGCACTTTCCTCCTGTAGAAGTGACAGGATGATCTCACTGGAGGATCTGAAAGGGCTTCAACTCAGCTTCACCAGCTCAGGTTTGAAGAAATGACCTTTGGGCCGACTGCTGACTGGCTGTTCCTGGCTGGGAGGGAGTGGAAGACGAGGGGACAGAGGCTGCCTGCAGGCCATACCCTTTCTCTGAGAGCCTGTCTTTCAGGCTGATGCTGAAGGCTGGTCCCATGTCACAGGTCAGGGGGGCCTCTGCGCCTGGGAGACACCAGCCAAGAAGCAGTCAGCCCCGCAGGAGGGGTGACTGAGGATGGAGCCACAGCGGCCGGCCTCTCCCTCTCACGTCACAGCCTGAGTCACTCTGGCAGAGACACACACACAAAGCCCCGTCTCCTGGGGAATGACACAGCCACTGCTCATCCAAATTCTACTGTTTCTAAGGTGCTCATCAGGTGTTCTTTCGCTGATAACTTAAGTCCGATGAAGAAGGTGGCAGATTGTCTTTCTAGTCCCAATTCACAATGACGAGGGGGAAAGATGGCAGGAACGGAAAATGGGGTTGGGGAGGTGGAGAGCGTGCTGTTCAGAAAAAGAAATATGTTTTCCAATATTTACGGAAAGATTATTTATATTACAGGAATGGCCATTTTCCATGTGAAATACAGGATTTATTTGAACTGGGAAACAGCTGAGATCCATAAGTCTCTCACAGTCACTTGGCTTAACTCAGCAGTTTGATAAACGATGCATTTTCACGTGAATTGTCATTTATAGTCCTGTCTCCAGAGGCCCTCCTATCCCCACAAGGCACACTTTCAGGGCACGAAATTAACGACACCTCCTGAGATTAACAGCCCATTTTTGTGATGGATCTCTAGGCTGCAAAATTTACTAAATCCAATAGATCAATAACTGTTGCCAGCACAAATACTCTAAAAGATTAGGCAATCCTTCAATCATTTTTCTTTTGCAACTTATACATGTTTTATTTATTCTTTCCTATTTCATTTTTAATATCACTGACCAGGTAGGGAAGACACATGAACAAATTCCAAGAGCCCAGAATCCAAACAATAACTGTGGGCCTGAAACAGCACGTGGAACTATCCCCTCCTGGGGGAGACCCCAGCACTACCAGATCAACAGCGGCCATCTGGGTTCTGTCCTGAAGAGGTGACAGTCCAGTGACTTTAATGCCTTAAATTTCCCTGGTATTACCTGTTTGCTTCCACATGAATCCTTTGATATAGGCCAGAAACTATTATCATATTCATTTTACAACATGGCCCCGTAGAGGTTAAAGGATTTATCCAAAGCCACCAGGAAGGGAGAAACCAGGGCTCAGAGGTCAGAGCCACACCCACTACAAAGAAGAGACCAAAAGCAGCCAGGGAACACCGATGGATCGATCGTAGTATTCTTCCCTGCTGAGCCAAAGCAAACAGCCTCAGATTCCTTCAGTCACTGCACTGCAGGCAGTGGTATGTCAGTGGAAACCTATCTGCCGTCATCGGGTTCTATGCTTCCCATGAACATACTTCTAGAGACTGCCGTGAAAACCTAGACAGGAGAAAACCCCCTCGATGAGCTGCCCTGAGCTGCAGAGGCCATGGCAGGTCAGGTTCCTTTAGCGGTAAGGCACTTGCTCCCACTCTGTCCCACTGGCCCTGGAGCCCCAGTCCTGCCTCAGCAAAATCATACACACTACTCACGGGGGAGAGAGGGGGGCCACGGTATTATCTTCAGTTAAATTCGTGAACACCAAGGCTGTACTGGGTTGAAAGGGCCTTTTAGAAAGCAGGGCCTTCACGGAGGCCCGGCTTTTCTTTCAGATTATTTGGCCTTTTTTGCTGTTGTTTTAATAAATAAAAATTTCCTATGAAGATATAACATTGCCTAAGAGAATGAGCACGCAGTGGGAGAAAATAGATTTGCGACTCATAAGATGAGAAGTGCTGTTCATCTGTGGGAGATCATAAGAGACTATTTTTCTCCCCAGCCTAGCATTAGTCTTTTCACGCTGATATCATGAATCGGAATGAAATGTAAAACTGAGAATTAAGCAAACACTTAGAATAAGGAGATTGTTCTGTTTATAGAATCCGCCTTTGCCTAGCAGTGGGCTATTAAAGCAGCAGACTACATTAGCAGTCGAGCACCCAAAAGTTTAGCAATCATATGATTAACAAGTTGAAAATAGCAAAGTGTAACCAGGAAAATACAGAGGGAGAAGACGGTGGCCTATATCATGGTTAATTATCAAAACGGGAACCCTAAAATAAAAAACCACAGGTGTGGACTCAACAGTTATACCCTGGGGGCCACCCACTGGATGTGGGGCAGCTACCAGCCACGGCGCTGCCCTCGGCCCCCGTAACTCACCTCCGCCATCCTGGTCACCCCGAAATCCGCAGGAGCAGGCTGTACCAAGATGCGTGGCACGGGCTGAGGAAACAAGGGAAAAGGGGGCCTAGGCATCAAGAGCAACAGAATGGAGACACCGGAGGAGGATTTTCCTGAACTGACTGGAGAGTCCGTCACCGTGCGGGGATTCTAACAAGTCACTGCCAATGAGGCATGCCAAGTGCTAGGAGCGCCACACTACACAAGGAGACGGGAGAAATAAAGAGCACAGCAAGTGGCTCACCCCACAGTGGGCAACACAAGACACATGCTAAAGACAGTAATTTGTGTGGTGGGCTCACACGTTGCCAGGCTCTCTCTCCATTCACACACAACATACATTCATCAAAGGGCTGTGTCTGTACAGACAAGCGTTACAGGACTTCATGGAGAGAAGTTACTGGGACGGGAAAGATCGGGAAAGGCTGCAGGCAGGAGGCGGAATTCAAACCAGGCCTTGATAACCAGGGACACCTCGTGGTGCAAAAGGAGGAATGGTGAAAGCAGTCACAGAAAGTGAGGAGTAAGGAAGCCAGTCTGGCTGGAGCACAGCTCTGGGGCTTCAGACAGAGCAGGACAGACGCCTGGAGAGAGGCTGTGGCATCTGAAACAAACCTAATGAGGTAATGTGGTGAGGACCATCACAGCGGCCTGGGCAGAGAAAGCAGAAGACCGAGAAGACTGATCTGAGGGTGGCAGGCAAACTGACTGGAGCCATATCTATAAAGACTAAGATAGGCACATCACTAATGCGACTCCAGCAACAAAGCAGGTGCGAGGTGAAAAGAGCCTGAATTAACGGATGCAAGTAACATCACGAGAAAGGACTCCGTTACTTATGGACATGTCATTTAAGGAACATTAACATAAAAAAAAAAATACAATCAGCACCAGGATGATGAAAAGGGATGTCAGACAAGGAGCTGGTAACTGTGAAGGAGGAATCAGAAAGCCACTGTGGCCGCTGAGCTCACCACGGCAGTGGGACACAGACGCAGAAGTGATCAACCATCTAGAAGAAACCGGCAATCCACCACTTCTGCCTTTATACCCTCAACCAACCTCTGGCCCCTTCCCAGGTCTCCCTGCTCCCATGCAAGAGTCTGGACCTCAGAACGCTCAGTTCTAAGAGGGCTCCATTCCGGCAGAACAAATACTTACAAGGGGAGTCATAATTGGGTGTGGGAGTTGGTTTCCGTAAGGTATGAGTTGCTCTGCTCTTACTGGGTCCACAGGGAAAAGAGCTGGTCAGTGATCTATTATCTGATCTAAACTGCGAGCGGTGCAGCCTCTTTATCTTTCCACTTCTCTTCTGGCCCTAAGCGCTCCAGGTCCTCCCAGTATCTGGGTGTCTGAGGCTTCTATGCCGTCAAGAGTGGACAGAGTCTGCAGGCATGGAGGCTGGATGGCCAAAGACTTGTTTCCTACCAGGCAGCCCAAACTCTTAACTGTAGGGAGAAGAGCCTACATGCAACTAACAGGCTCACTGAGGTCACAGAACAAACTAACGGCATTTCTGCAAAGGGTACCACTATAACCAACCATGCCTTGGGGCTGCCTTTGGGAGAAAAGTGTGAGAAGGGATTGATTCTGCTGAAGGTAAGGGAACAGTGACAGGATTTGAGAAGAGGCACAGAGGAGAGGCGATTAAATAGGAAACGATACAAGATAAGGCTAAACAGATGGAAGGACCTAGGGATACACGAAAGGAGCATACGAGGTGTGACAAAAAAATACGGTGAATATTTAAAAAATTTTTTAAATGTATTACAGTAAAAGACACATTGCCATTAATCCCCCTCAAAATGCTCCCCCTCAAAATACTTCCTCTCACTTCGAACACACTTGTCCCATCGTTCTTGCCACTTTCTGAAGCAGTTCTAGAAGTCCTCTTTCATGAGTGTCTTTAGTTGCGCTGTTGTGGCTGCCTCGATGTCCTGAGTCATTTTGACTTTGGGGAAGAGCCAGAAGTCACATGGTGCCAGATCCAGTGAATAAGGTGGATGAGGACACACAGTAATGTTCTTACTTGACAGAAATTGCCGTACCAGAAGCCATGTGTGACAGAGCATTGTCATGATGGAAGATGAAGTAAAGACACTCACAAAAGGAGACTTCCAGCACTGCTTCAGAAAGTGGCAAGGACGATGGGATAAGTGTGTTCAAAGTGAGGGGGAGGATTTTGAGGAGCATTAATGGCAATGTGTCTTTTACTGTAGTAACTTTAAACATTCACCATATTTTTTTATCACACCTCGTATACTTTGCCCTGCAAACACCGGGGAGTTACTGGGAGGTTAAGGCAAAAGAGCAGAATCAGAGATGTATTTAAAAAGACAATGGAACAGACAGAGGGAGGACGCCCTGGTGGCAGCCGCTGTCTTTATGCCCATTTTTTCCCATATTATCTGAAGTCCCCCGCCCCTAACAAATGAAAAGGTGTTCAGATCATATTTCTTAGTAAAGGCAGAAAAAAATTTTCTTAAGTTCTAACTTAAAATACTTACATTTTCAGTTAGATCTTATTTAAAATACACAAGGGCTAAACATTTCCCTCAAAGTATAAAAGCAAAAATCCCACCAACGATGGAACTATAACCACCCAGGATGAAACCTTTTCTAAGATGACATAACTCTTGCACTCCTAAATAAAGCACAGAAACATAATTTACACTTTTCTTTATGACTCAGAGTAATTAGAAAATTCCAGTAAATGCTTTAAAAATATTAGCTACGATGAATTAAAGGACCAGATTGGCTGTGACACCATGCTGGAATCCAGGGGACCACAGGGCTGCCTGCTGCTCAGGGCCCCTGGGCCCTGACTTCACGACTCCTAGCTACTAAGCTGAAAACCTCACATGTAGCACTCACACATCTCCTGTCACCATCATTCACTCTCAAAGACCACTTCTTAATCAGGCAATACGTTTCATCAAGATGCCACCCAACCCCCACCATTTAAATAAAGTGTGAACCAGAAAACTAGATGATTCAACACATCTGAAATGGCTAAAACTGGTGTCAAAACTAAGATGCGATCAGGTCTGAGTGGGTCCTGAGTGCAGCCAAGACTTGGGCCACACCTACTCTCCTGGTCATGCACTAGTCATTCCATGGTGTCTCCCTCCATGGTGCCAGGTAGTGGTGGCTGCCAGATGCCCGCTCTGGACAAGTGGGGATCACAGGAAGACACTTCTCCAACAGAGCATGTCTGAAAGATAGATGCTACAAATTGGCAGTTACGAAATAGTCATGGGGATGGAAAGTACAGCACAGGGAATATAGTAATAATATTGTAATAACTATGTACGGTGTCAGGTGGGTACTAGACTCATCGAGGGAATCACTTTGTAAGGTATATAAATGTCTAATTACTATGTTGTACACCTGCAACTAATATAATATTGAATGTCAACCGTAATTGAAAAAAAATTTTAATTAAAAAAAAAAAAAAAGAACGCTACATGCTAAAAAGAGTAGGGGTACAGACATACAAGCTTAGCTGTGTGTTCACTTTTCTGGAATCTGAGTGACGAGTACACAGGCATTCACCCCAGGACCCTCTCTACTGTGTGTGTTTCACATTTTTCCATAGTACTGCCCTACACGAAGAAGGCAACTTGGCTGTGAGTCAATGTGAATTCAGTTCAGCAAAGACTTATTAGGCCACAGTGCACAAGGCATAGCAGAAGCGCCGTGGAGAACACAAAGGTCAGACAGACAATGGCTTTGCTCTCAACAGACTGGCAATCTGGTCTGTGGGACGGACACGCATGTAAGTAACTAAAATGTCAAGGAATAGGACAGACATGAGAATGGACGCTTCAATAGCAGAAAAGACATGGAGGAGGAAGGGATCCCACATGGAACAGGCCTAGAGTTCCTTCATGAGGGTGATTTTACTCTGAGATGGGCCTCGAAGGCCGAGTGTCATTTCCTAGGACACGGGGACACTTCCAATGTGAAGCGTGGCATGACAAAGTCAGGATGGCAAAAGAGCCACTTTGTGTCTGCTGCTCCCTCTACTCACATCTCTGCCCAGGGAAAAGCTACTCCATCTTCCAGGATCTTTCGGGGGGTTAGAGAGAAGGGTCTGGACAGAAGAGCACCGGGCAGAGGGAGAGAGGTGAGGGCCACGTGGAGCAGGCTGTATGAGCTCAGGGTTCATTTTCATAGGCAAGAAAGAACTATCCAAGGTTACTGAATGAAGCAGTAATAAGAAGTATGCTTACAGAAGATTAATCCTTAAGTAGAGGGAAGATACTAAACGTGGGGAAATCAATTAAGAAGTTGCTTTAATGGTTCGGTGGAGAGCTAATAAGAGCCTAAATTTGGATGGGAAGAGGAAAAGGAAATAGAAATTAAAATTTAGATATATGAAGGAGACTACAGAATACTTGGAAACAACTGGCTCTGGAGGCAGGGGAAATGGAATCAACTTTGATGCCCAGGAAGGAAGGGTGAGAGGGAGACGGGCAAGGGTGGTATTAACAGAAACAGTGTCGTGTGTGTGTGTGTGTGTGTGTGTGTGTGTGTGTGTGTGTGTGTACACATACACACACATATGTGCAGGGGTAAAGGGTACTTAGCTTTCTGTATTTGGCAGTGGCCTGTGATGAATTCAGCAACCTTATTAAGAGTTCCAAAAATACTACAAAGTATACTGAAATCTTAAGTGTGCCATTTGTCCTTCACACGTAACAGCTCAAATTTCCAAATGTGTATTGTTTGCATTTTAATGCTCTTTTACATATCCCCTGTGCAGGCAGTTGCCTCCTATTTCAGGAGCTCAAAACATTACAGATCATAAGCTCATTAATCCTTACGACACATCTGGTAACTATTAATAAAAATGACTGCAAAGTATTTTGCAGCTATAAATATTAAGGAGAAGTCCCATGAGGCAAGCGAATATAAGTATAATTATCTACATTTCACATCACAGAAACCAAGGCTCAGAGATATTTACCTAATGGATAAATGCATTAGGGTTGCCCAGTGAGTTAGCGACAGAGATGGAAAAGGGGTGAGCTCTCAAGCACCAGCTGAACCTGCAATAACACTGTCGACTGAGCATTGCTAAAACTGTTAACTATTAAGGAGTAGGTTACAGGTAAGAGAATTGCTTAGAACTATTGCAGGGGAGGGGTGATGGTCACTCCTCATAGCATATATCGTCATTTTTTTTTAACTCTGGCTTTCACTTGCCACATGAATGAAAATAGGGCAAATTAGCTCAGAATTTCCTAATTGGGCCTAAAAGCTATTTTGGAGACTGCTTTGCCTAAAAGAATAAAGTTTTAACTCCTTGGCACAACATGAAAGACTGTCCCCTCTCCGCGAGGCTGCAGGCTTCCCTGGCGTGTAACACTAACCCACGCGGAGCTCCCTGAGCCTTCCTCTCGCTGTCCCTTCCCCTAGGGAGTCATGTCCCACCTGGTGATCACCTAGTCATCTCTAAGTCTCAGCTCAAGCATGAGCTACTCTTCCCGAAATCACAGGGAGAAATGCTCTGCCTTCAGACACACACATATTACAGCATCCATGACATCATCCTGTTTATGTCGCTGAGGGAGCTCCTCTGAACCAAGCTCTCGGAAGGGTTGGATTATGTT
The DNA here is from genome assembly GCF_057876585.1 of Rhinolophus sinicus. Lineage (NCBI taxonomy): Eukaryota > Metazoa > Chordata > Mammalia > Chiroptera > Rhinolophidae > Rhinolophus > Rhinolophus sinicus. Next base: position 104,470,162 of record NC_142515.1, on the reverse strand, counting down.
TCATCCATCTCGGTATTCCCACACATAAAACAATAATGTTTGTTGAGTGAATAGACAAATAAGTGAATGAATGAATGAATTACTGAAGTCACATAAAGGCCACATTGCACAGGTACATCGAATCTGGAAAAGAATAGACATTCTGAAATTTGGGCATATGGGTGGGTAAAGGAGAGAAGAGAGATCAGTTGAAGGAAAAAATAATCTCTGTTCAAAAACAATAAATTTTCTGATGCACTATTTTCTTGTTTGAAAATTAACCCTGCCTAATAATCACCCCTTACCCTGAATTTGATAAATTCTTGTCATTTCCTAGTGGTGCCTAAGTTAACATCCTCTAAGTCTTTTTTTAAAACTCTGACCATCATTTAAATCCAAGCACAGGAGTATACAACAAGAGACGTAAGATTTACTTTTGCTACAAATAACCAGTACCCAACCTTTGATTTTCATGCTGCAAAGTGAGAAGAATACAAGGAACAAAACCAAGCATGGGCAGTGCATATAAACAAAATGCTTCCTAATCTTCTAATATGTTCTGTGAAAAGTAATAAACAATGGATAAAATCAGACATGTACACTTTACCTAAAGATCAAGACTCAGCAATAACCTAATCAATATAAACATAGTTTGTAAAGGTTACATTAATCAGAGGCAGGGTGGTTAGGCTGCAAGACGGGAACTGGGAAGTCACAGGAGGAAAGCTGTGGGAAGCACCCAGCACCGGTGCAGAGGGAGGCGCTTCCGCGACCATCGTCCAATGCCGTCCGTAACCGGATCACCCAGCCCGCTCCCCATGCTCACAGAGCACCCTTCTGGTTTATCCAGTGGCTTTTCCAGGGTGATCCAGAGGGGAGTGTGTTAGCTATGATGACATCAGCACTTCTCTCCATCTGGCAGTTATATTTCTTATTTTAAAGGAGTAACAACATTTGAATTGATCCATCCGTGCTTTGTTTGTGTAAACCTGATCACCTCTGGGGTTGCACATCTGGGAGGTGGAAATCGAGTCCCCATGAATTGTCTAAGCAATGGCAGCCAGGGAAGATGACAGGTGGCCACCAGCTGGTCCCCGTCAGAAACACTGGTACCCTACCTGCCACATGCCCCTTTCTATCAATGACATGAAAGTATCAATTTGTCAAGCATGGAAATGTGACTTCATTTTTCTGACCAATCTGACAATCCTTCATGACGTTTTTGCATACACTTGAATAGATTCTTCCAGTTTTATCCTCTTCAAACCCACCCTCCAAATTGCAGTCAGAGGAGCTTTCAAAAATACAAATTTGCCCATGCCACTCTCCTGCATTAAAACTGTCATTTTGATTCCCCACTGCACTGCCCACAGATCATTTTTTCAGAAACAAATGGGCAAGAAAAGGAAATATGGACAGGTCCTACTCAGTGTATTTCCACAGCTTGAGCAGTGCCTCCTTCAAGTACTTTATAGATTCATTCATTCTACAAATATAACCACTTGCTATTTTTAATCAAATCCAGTGAAATCTCTTAAGATCACAACTGTGCATTAAATTTTGCTTCTTGAATATAAATCTCAGTTCTACCCTCACGAGGCTCTGTAACCTTAGACAGAGTCTAAGGTTAACGTCCCTGAGTCTCACTTTCCTCATTAGCTAACTCAGTATCTAATATCACCCTCTGACTTGGCGCTGTCCAACGTGGCGCCCACCAGCCACAGGTACCTACTGAGTACCTGAAATGTGACAGAGAAGTGGGAGAAACATTTTTTTTATTTCACTTAGTTTTAATTAATAATATATACATTTAAAAGTTAAAGTGCCTTTAAGTGCGTTTGAAACAGCTTGGGCACGTGGATCTATTTTTTCAACGTTACAAAGTCTAAATGCTGCAGATCAAGTATTTCCAATGAAAATCTAGTATCCGAGTTGAGATGTGCTAAAACATGTGAAATACACACCTGCTTTCGAGGCCTGTACAGAAAAAAAGATGGAAATACCTCAGTAAATGTTTTATACTGATTACAGGTGAAATGGCAATATCACGAACATACTGAGTTAAGTAACTGTATTATTAAAATTAACTTGACCTGTTTCCTTTTACTCTTTTAAATGTGGCTACTAGAAAATGTAACATGACATCCGAGGGGACACACAGGAAACCCCGGGCACACAGTGAGCACTCAGCACATGTGCAAAACACCATGGCTGTCCTCGCCACTGGAACGCTGTGCGTTGTCTTCCAACATATCTCTGGGTTGGCTTACCATAAGCACATTTTTAAACCATCAACAATTATATCTTATCTAAAAAATCTGAAGTTCCTACTTGTGTTTATCAATCCCAAAGCCATTCATGATACAACATTAATTCAATTTTCTTTCGAACAAAGAAATGTAGGCTTTATTGATTTACCCATTTACAAACATGTACCAGGTAGCTATTATATATTCTAAAGATTGTGTCCGGAGCTGGAGATACAGTATGAGCCAAACTACACAGTGCATAGTCCTCATGCACCTCAAAAACAGGCACTCGGGACGGCCCGGTGGCTCAGGCGGTTGGAGCTCCATGCTCCTAACTCCAAAGGCTGCCGGTTCAATTCCCACATGGGCCAGTGGGCTCTCAACCACAAGGTTGCCGGTTCGATTCCTCGAGTCCCGCAAGGGATAGTGGGCAGCACCCCCTGCAACTAGCAATGGCAACTGGACCTGGAGCTGAGCTGCGCCCTCCACAACTAAGACTGAAAGGACAACAACTTGAAGCTGAACGGCACCCTCCACAACTAGGATTGAAAGGACAACAACTTCACTTGGGGGAAAAAAAAAAGTCCTGGAAGTACACACTGTTCCCCAATAAAGTCCTGTTCCCCTTCCCCCAAAAAATCTTTAAAACAAAACAAAACAAAAAAAAACAGGTTCTCAGGGTCCAATAGTTGATATTCCTATTTAATTTTAATTACACAAAACAACTAAAAGGACCGTTTCTTCTATCAATAAGTAAACCATTTTCTCAGTGGACAAAAGTGAATGAGACCATCCAAATAAACTTTATTTCACTATATGTGTTAGTTCGACTTATTAGAGGTACTGCACATAGAAAAATATGAACACTAATATTTCTGGAGTTGTCAGAAAAAATAGTTTCTTAATTTTAGAATTTACGTTTTAAACTTCTACATGATAATTGTTAAAACTTATTTAAACATTTATGTGAAAAAATAATTTATATTCTTTAAAAAGAAGATATAACATTCACTTCATCAAAAATGATGGTTGTTTTTCAAGTGTCCATGAAGGATGATGGATGTTTACTTAAAACACAGAATATTTGTTACTCTGGAAACTGAAAAATAGGGTCTAACTCTAGACTCTCTCCAGCTTGGTAAGTCCTTTAAGTAAGCATAGTTTTTACATTTTTAAATTGTTGAAATAAAAGAGCACTTAGTGACATGTAAAAACTACATGAGATTTAAATTTCAGGGTTATAAATAAAGTTTTATTGGAACACAACCAAACTCATTTGCTTACTATTGTCTATGGCTTGTTTTAACAGAGCCTGTATGGCTTGCAAAAGCCTAAAATAACATTATCTGGACGGACACACACACACACACACACACACACACACAGGTTGCCAATCCCCGATCTACAGAATTATACAAAAGCATACAATGCCAATTTCTGAAAAATGACTGTCAGACTGAAGTCTCTTCGATCAACTTCTCTACTGCCTCAGGAACTATCTTATTTTCATTATTTTTCACATCAGCTACTAACCCTGATTCTGAAGACACCTTTGTCAACTTAGTATCTCTAAGTATGTCAATACAGGAACCATACATTTCTGGGGCAAAGATAGACAGCAAAATGTTATGACTTTGGAAAAATAAACCAGAGATAAGAATCTTCTACTACCAGTAGGAAGAGTACCTAAGAATTCTTCCCTCGGAGCAAATGAACGGAAATCACTTGCCTCGCATTTTAAAAGAAGTCTGCATTCCAGAAGGAAGGCCTGTGCAAACTTCCCTTTGTTATCTCAAGAAGAAGTAAATTTAAAGAACCTGAACAATTATGGAAAAGGGAAGGCTAGATCCTTTTTCTAATCTTAGTTAAGATGATGAACCCTTAATCAACAAACAGGGATAGGGAGGGGAAACAGTGATAAGGAGGGTCGTTTCTTCAAGGGAGCCCAAGTCCAAGTAGTCTAAAGCAGCATCTTCGTGCACAAGGGAAGGATGATAGCGGCTTCTCGGTTCCTATTTTATATATGAAAAGATCCCTGATATGAAGGCAGAAGAACTAGACAAGCATCTTTCCAGATGGCACCAGAGACATGCAGGGTGCTGCTGTCTCCCAAGGCTCTGTCCATCTACCACGCTGGAAGCTGTGCTGAAACTGGAGATAACTCCCAGCGGGTGACGAGGCCAGCCATCCTAAGCAAAGTGCAGGACACTGAAAAGGGCAGACAGGGCAACAAAGACAGGCTGGAAAGGAACTCGGACTGTGCTTTTGAGGGTGGATATTAAATCTGAGCGTTAACTCTTTAATTCCCTAGATGAACCACAGATGCCATCTGGAGTCCCGAAGTTTGAAGTACAGAAATAGCATCATCTGAACACAAACTTCTAGATACGTGAAAAAAGCTATTATGCCAAATTAATTCAATCTAACTAATTAGAGAGCAGGAAGTTCTTTCAATTATTTTATGTGCTGTCTGAGAAACACACTTGAATATGAGTACAGATTTCATTAATTGCAGTTCATTATTTTCCAGATTAGTTACTAAACTTGCATCAGAAGGTCAAAGGCAGCAATTTTGTCAGCTGTCACCTTCTCCAGTGCAGTCTCTTTGCATTTCTGGGACTCAAGACAGAAACTGGTTACAAACAAAAACAAGTCTCTATAAAAATGAGAAACATAAGTCTTTATGAATATGGTCAAGCCAAAAGATTCTGTATTAGAATCTTTGTTTCTTAAATCTTCTGAATAAACTGTTAACCTCTACCTTACAAGAAAAGATCCATGAATCTTTTCAAATATTGAAATATAATGCCAAAAAAATAGCATCTTGATCTGAGAACCTGCTGATTCCAAAGAATAAGTTAATAAACGTTCATCTTTTCATTAGAGTTTCACTGTCGTTGTATGTTTGTATCTTTGCATGAGGGAGGGAACTGAACATTCTTGTTTGAAAATGTCAAGGACACTCTGATTAAAGGTACGTTTTTTATAATAATCATTCCCTTATTACACAACTCCTGTCTCTTCCACATAAGCTAACATTAAAAATATGAGGAATGAGTGGTAGAAACAGCATCTATTCCATTCCTCAGTTCTTACTTGGACTATTTTTATACCCTCAAAATCTTCTTAGTTTTGAAAAATAGAAGTGACAAAAATCCCATTTTTTTAAAGAGTATCCTGCTATCTATAAATCATTTTACTTACTCACAGTTCTTACCATTCCCTTCATTAATTTCATTTCTGTCATTCTATGCCTTTCAAGCCAGTGCTTTAGTGGAACTCGCCTTATACAATTCTTCCCCGCCTGTGGTGTTGATCGGCCTTGAATGCTTATACAATCAGCTCTCTCGGTCATTGTTTGGTCAAACTATAAATAACTCCTTTAATCCTTCCTCATAAATCATTTCTGATGTTATTCTCTGAAATAATTTCAATTGGTCAATGAATTTCTAGTAGTAACGAATCCAGAACCAAGTGCAATAATCTAAGTGTAGTCTAATTACGCCACAGAGAACCGAAGGGTGGTGTTTAGGTAGGTGAGGGTCAGTGTCTTCATCATTCTGACTGTTTCAGAGAAGGAATTTTAAGTCTCCAAACTAAACTGGGACAGAAACATAAAAAGGAAGGCTTTTTAATATCTTTCACCATAGTTAGGTGGGAAATGGAAAGAGAAATGGCTTTCAAAATGATGAAAAAAGTTGGGGGTAGGTAGAAATAAAAGGGTGTGCTATCATACAGGGTCTCCGGTTATCGTGTTCTGTCTCTGTTGATACTCAAACCATTTGAGGTTTTTGTATTTTTTGTGTGTGCCGTTTCACATCATAAGTCTTAAGGAAAGTTACTATCTACTTACTGTCTCTAAGTCTTATGCAATATTGATAGATCAATATTTATCCCTTCCTATACTTAGAATTGATCCAGATTCCGTTAAGGCATATGCACTGATTTCTATTTCTCTGCGTTTTGTCTTTGATGTTATTCCAAAACCTACAAGTTTGTTAGCCTGTTATTGATTATTTAATGATTATTTATATTGGCCAGTGAAATTAGTATACTCACAAGGCACTAGCAGCAAATCAAAATAGAGAGCAAGGTTCAGAGTGTCCATGCATTTCTTTATGCTACTGGTAAGCCAGACCATTAGATACTCACACAGAGCTACGGCAGAGCCCTGCAGTGCACAGGGTGAGCAAGAATGTTCATCAGCATGAACTTCTGTCTTAGGCTAACGGGACTGGTGATATAGAGGACTTCACGTATCTAACAAAATCTCCCACTATCTCTTTGGGGGAGGGACACGGAGAGGGTAAAAAGAGAGAGAGAGAGAGAGAGAGAGAGAGAGAGAGAGAGAGAGAGGTGGACTAAAGACATAAGTTACTAAATACATAGGCCTGAAATATGTTGATCTGTCACCCTGTGATTTGAGGAGTGATCTCTGTGTATGACAGCATTCTCTCTTCCACCCTATAAAGTTCAATATTTTGTTTATGACTCAAATGCAGACAGATTATGCCCTTAAAAAGTTTGCAGATGATAGCTAGAACACATGTACTTTAAAAATAATTGCTCAAAAAAGTATCTTGATATCCTAGAAATGTTATAACAAAATCAAGTTTCAAAATTTTAGCAATAACTCTCAAGTCCCTTATTTATTTAAGTATTTTTATACATCAACTAAAAAATGTAGTGATAAGGGAGAACTCATTGCCAAGAGTGTAAACAAATAAACAGGAAAAAAACACACAAATGTTAACTGACCAGAAGCATGATGAGTTAATATATGCCTTTAAAAAAAAGTACAATCGTATGCTACTTTGGTAGAAGTACATTATTTAGAAGAGAAAGATAATAGTTGCATGATTTTCAAGCATATGGATTGCCATTTCACTTCTGGGCTCCCCACTTTAATAAAGACCCTGGCAAGACAAGTGAAAAATGATGAAGCATTTATTACATGAGATGTAGTTGACTAACGTGTAGCTGTAAGGTCTGGAGTAAGCCTAAGGGAACAGAGATCCTCCTTCTCCCCTCCCTGTAACTCCTGAGTAATAGCAGAGAAAACTCTGAGGCAAAGACTAGCTGGAAATTAGCCGAGCTTTTCCCTGGAAGACCTGGAGGTTCCACAAGGAGGGGTGGTATAGATTATCAAAAAAAGTACGAACCTCAACTTTTAGGCACCAAATCTGATTACCAAGTGAACGGGATGCCATTGGAGTAAAAAATTGGGGAACACTCAAGTAGCCAATAGCGCCTTGTTCTTGTTGCTGTTATTTTGAAATTCCACTGGCACTAAAGTATTCCATTTCCAAGGATGAAACACCATTCAGGTGGTAACAACTCAAAGCATATTTAAAGTGGCCCAAGTAATGGAACCTGTATATTGATATTGTCATTTAAAATTATAATTTACTTCTCTTAGAGCTTTAGCAGAGACAGTCAGTGAAAATGAGATGAACACAAGTATCTTTGATCAACTGAATCCAAAATGATAAGCTACAGTGTTTCCCTCCTTTAGGAATGGTTCTTTTGGTGTAACTTACATCAATCAGTCTTGGAAAGAAAGTTCATGAGTATGTCTTGATATCTCAAATCCCCACTAAGATGTGATTCTCTCACCTCTAAACTATAAACAGAGTCCTTTATAGCACCAAATGACACTGGGTACATACAAGCTATCTAATATTATAATCTGTATGTATGTCACGGTCCATCGACCGGCAGACATTTTGTTATTGACTATGCCCCCGCCCTCAAGGATTACAGTCTAGAGGGGAGACAATCAATAAACATACAGACGTAACACTAACTCCCAAGGAAAAGATTAAATACAGCAACACAACGTACTGTGCATGGTGGAGGCTGTTGTTTTAGTTTGGTTGGTCAAAGCCACTCTAAACTCAGACGATTGCCTCAGAGTGGCCTTTCTTGGCCAGTCAAGTAGTAAACCTTTCTTCCAGAGATCTAGGTGCCACGCAAAGACTTGGGGAAGAGCAGTCAAAGCGGAAGGAAAGGCAAGTATGAAAGCCTAAGACTAACAGAAGCTTCATGTGTCATTGAGATAAAAAAAGAAAGAAACAGCCAATATGGTTTAGTATGATGAGCAAAGAGGAGAATAAAGGGAATAGAGAGTAAAGATCAGGGGATCAGATCACATAGGATGCTGTTAGTCACAGTAAGAAATGCAGATTTTATTTAGTTTCAGTAAGAAGCAGTGGAAGGCTTCAAGCTGGGGACTAATGTAAGGTTTTAGAAGGTCGCTCTGGCTACTTTGCGCATGATACACGGTCGTGAGGGAAAAACAGTGTCAGATAGACCAACCGGAAGGCTGCTGCCATAGTTAAGAGACGACAGTGACACGGATGAGTGGTGGGAAATGGACAGGACCAGAAGTCACTGGATTGCAGGTGGTTGGTACCCACACAATTTTTTTTTTTGTACCTACCCAATTTTACTGATGCACTATTTGTGAGGTATAAGCAACCAGGTGGATGTTTGTGCTACATACTGACGTGGGCATGTATTTTTGTAAGTATTTTGTGTGTTGGGGGTAAACAGAGTTGTGAGCTGAAACAAACAGTAATGTTTTGGACTTGTAAAATGTGAATGCCTAACCGATACGTATCTAAGTGGAAAAGCTGAATGGACAATTACATCCATGCAGCGAGAGGTCAGTGGCTAAGTCTGGGCAGGGATAGAAAGGTGAGCACGGTCAGTGTATAAATAGTTAAAGCCGTGGAATGACATTACCCAAGGAAAGAATGAGGTTTGAAAAAAGAAAAAGAAGGCCCAGGACAGAGCTCTGGGGCACCTGAATATTAGCGGCTTGATGGAATAAACGGTCCCAGAAAAGGCAATCGAGAAAGACTTAGCAGTCAGCAGAAGGGAAGCTGGCAAATGTTGTAGTGAACGAAGCCTAGAGATGAAAGTGTTTCAAGCATGATGTTCCTGGAAGGTCAAGTCAGATGAGGACAGAGGCCGTGCAGGCAAGATGCAGTTCCCTAGCAACCCTGAGAAAGGGTCCTTCATTGGAGTGAGGGTTTCACAAACCAGTTGGAACATTTCTGCTCCACTGGTGAGCGTCTTTGTTAAGTCCAGTCTTGCATTTATCTTTTCATTTATTTATGAAATATAAAACATTTGGGACCACTTTCCCCAACACTTTCGCTCATATATGCTCCAAAAAAAAGGTAAACTGAATTAGCAAGTACTGCTTTAAGATAGCTTCAAAATATTTCAAGATTACCGTCCTTAAATTGGATAAATTACAGTTATCCTCCAATCGCTAGATTTGTTTCTAACACATTATTGCTCTTCCAGAAGAAATGATCACTTACTGTCAAAACAGTAAAAATAATTTCTTATTGTAGCAGGTGATTTGACTTGCTACATCAAAAACTCAGAGTAGCTTTAAAAAATAATTGTAACTATTGTAGGCCGATGCAATGACTTCTAATGCCATTCCAATTTCCTTTAACGTATATAACTGTCTTCACCAAATGGCAATTGAAAAACAGTGGTTATCAAACTTTAATGTGAGTAAGAATCACCTTGGCTGCTCATAAATGCAGATTATAAGGTGCCCCCAGGTGGGGTATGGATTATGAGATCAGGCGCTTTTTTATTTTTATTTTTTGGTACCATTTTTTAAAAGTTACCATGGAAATTCTGACACAGTCCATGAATCATACTTTGCAAAATAACAATGTGGAAGTTTAGAACAGAATAATGTATAACAAACCCTTGGAAAAATCATTTTTACCCACCTCAACCCCCACCAAGTATTAGACTTGCTATTTCTCTTAGCTCTAACGGTCACAGATTCATTTTGATAACTTTCCAATTTTAGTATATGTGCTGCCGAAGCGAGCACCATTTTGATAACTTTCAAGCACCCGTTATATGCCTAGTTAAATTTAGTCGAAACATTTCCAAGATCACAATGTTTTCATCCAATGTGTGTACAGGTATGCTTATATAATACGAGATTGAAAAATTATATATCGGCACAGCAGTCTTACAAAACTAACACCATCACCCTTGCATATGTATTCATAAACTTAGAAATTCTTTTAAATAGTTAAGGTCTCAGACAAGGGCTCACCTGCATTTCTGTAACTTGAATGTTTTAGTGAATGTGGAGAAGTTGATGTCAAAAGACCTATTTCAACAACTGAACTTGCACTGTATGTGTTTTTGAATGAGTATAAATAAATCCTCATTTATCATTTTCTGCTGAATTCACACCTTTAGAAGTCTAGAAATTGCATTTCCAACAGGCTTCCCACTCACCGTCTCATAGGAGCAGTTTCCTGATTATTTGGAAAACGCTTTAACATTTTCTCCAAAACTTATTCTAAGGCCAGGTGGAGTTTTAAGAAAAAGGGGAAATAAGACAAATGATCACTTTTAATATTATAAATGAAAGAACGGATAAACCACAGTAGAGGAAAAAGAGGCTGAGAGGGAAGGACAGTGATGATAGGAAATTGTTTGAAATAAGAAATGAAATCAAGAATTAAAAATAGAATTGCATTTTCTGTTTGGCAATACACAAACAACACTAAGTGCACTTCATAAATTTTACTATTGTTGCTCTAAGTGGTATTACCATAAATCACATTAGTAGCGTACTTAGCATTTTTTAAAAGCAAGAAGGATTGAGAGTGTCAATAAGTTTAAACAGCTCTGTTATCTCTGAAGAGAGTGGAAGAGAAATTATCACAAGCTTTTACCAGATCTAAAAGCCTAGTTCTAACGCCCCCCATTGTTGCTTTCTACCCCCCTCCCTCCAGCTCAGGGCAACACAGAGCACCATTTTGCCAGCAATCTATTTTGAAAAACGTTCCCTGTTGCTTTTTGATGCTTTTACCTGATGTGCAAAGGGAGATGACTGCTTGCCCCTTTTTTCGTCACGAACAGGGAAGAGAGACTTTAGTAGCTTCGGCATCTGTGGCACAAAGGATTTTACTGGATTCAAGTAGGAGGCCGCAAGGCTACTAAGTCCTGTCAAAAATATCGAAGGGAAAAGAGATAAGGCAAAAACAGTTGCAACAGACATTTTCTTCACTGTAAATTTGCCAAATATCATTTGTAAGCATATCTAAAAATACAGATTAAAAAAGTATACTTAAAAATTAGTATTAAAAAACATAGTATTATTATAGTTACCCTCAAACACAATGGCGTTTCCTTTTCTGAATAAATAGGAGGAAGTGGGATACTTCTAAAATGTTCTAATATCCAGGGTTCCTATTAGTATGCAGAAGGTAATCCAACCCCAGTCCTAGTGACTAACTGGTTCAAGTTCTAACTTCTACCCTAGAATAAAATAAGGTTTCTCATTTTTAAATCACATAACTGATGACACATATGGATAGCATTCCATCTAGACTTTAAACTCTTCAGGGACTACATATTATTCAACTTTAATTTTTCATGCTATTTACTGAATGAAGATGATAAAACTGACCATTCAGGAAGAGAGTGGTGTTTTAGTTGTTTTTACAAGTGAGGGACACATGCCCTGAACCAACAATGTTCTTAGCAGCTCTTCATTACCAAAGCCTGGATCAGACATGCAGATAATGCCTATGATATGAGATTTCTTTCCCTTTCGTGAATAAAACTAAATTATTCGAAAAATCTAATTCCAGTCATAATGATAAAACACTGTATACTCATAACACTTCTTTTAAAAAAGCAAGACCACCGGAGGGGTTTGTAGGAGGCACTGCCTGAACAGAAGGGCACAGCCACACCCCTATCTCTACTCCACACTGACCCTGAAACGACTCAAATTTCACTGGCATTACAGTTCGTACATGGACTTATACAGTTGTAAGGTTTCTACATTTTACATAAAGTAGAGTCATATTAACTCTGGTGAACTATGAAAAGGTAAGGCTGTTTTGTAATCAGAACAGCAATCACTAAAAATATAAAGCAGGTGTACAATTCTGTATTACATCATCTATAAATCCCATTGTGTGTTCACCACCCAGAGTCAGTTCTCCTTCCATCACCATATATTTGATTCCCCTTACCCTCATCTCCCACCCCCCTTACCCTCTGGTAACCATTAAACTATTGTCTGTGTCTATGAGTTTTTGTTTCTCATTTGTTTGTCTTGTTCTTTTGTTGTTTTGGGTTTATATACCACATATCAGTGAAATCATACGGTTCTCTGCATAAAAGATATTTTTGATCCACTCGGGGAAATCTAAACTCTAACAAGATGCTTGATGATACATAGGAATTATTTTTAATTTTTCTTAGGAGTAAAACGGTATTGTGGGTATTGCTTTAGAGATACACGTACAAATATTTACAGATAAAATAATATCTGGGATTTGCTTCAAAATTGTCTGTCATAAGAGGGTGTGGAGCAGTAGTGGGATTGCAGATAAATAAGACTGGTGCTGAACTGATCATTTTGAAATCAGGAGTGGGTACTGGAGGGCACATCATGTTACTCTTTCTACTTTGTATGTTTTGTATTTTCCGTAGTGAAAGGATTCCAAGTGAGAGCAAAATAAAAACTTCTAACATATAAAAGAAATAGTTTATCACTAAAATGTGATTGCTAGAAGCACTAATGATGGATATAATTCACCAAAAAAGAGACTAAACTCATAAGAATGGTGGGGGGTACAAGAAGCAATAATGACCAAAGCAAAGTAGTAAATATGAGTATGTAAAGCAAGTAAGTATTGCATATATATATATATATATATATATATATATATATATATATATGTATATATATATACACACACACACACACACACACACACACACATATATATTCTTAAAAAAACAAACATATTTACAGAATTTTAAAATAAGGTGGTACTCTATGGTCCAGTAATTTCACTCCTAGGTATTTACTTGAAAGAAATCTTCACAGAAAGACTTACATAAGAACAAACTTTGTTCACAGTAGCCAAAAACTGGAAACAAACCAAATGCCCATAAATAAAACTGACTAAAAACTGTGATAAATTCAATTGTGATAATGAACTATTTCTCATCAATAAAAAAGAATAAATTACTGATGCATGCAGCAGCCTGGATGACTTGAACAGGTATGTTGAGCAAAAGAAACCAAACACAAAAAGAATATATATTGTATAAAACCGTTTATAAGAAATTGTAAAACAGGCAAAACTAATCTGAAATCAGAACATTGGTTGACTGGGTGGAGTAACTGGAGTCACATAAATCTTCTATATCTTGACTGGGGTATAAGTTATAATACACATGGGTAAATACATTTGTCAAAACTCACTAAAAAGGACCCATCGTCAAGATAAAAGCACTCAACAGACATAGAACATGAGATGGTCCCGGTGCTGGAGTTAGCAGATAAAAACTTTAAAGAAGCTTCTTTTTTATAAAGAAGCAGCTTCTTTATAAAAGCAGAAGCTTCTTTTATAAATAAGACTATGGTCTTAACAAATATACATACAGGGAATATCAGCAGAGAAATTAAAACTATTAAAAAAGAAGTAGAAATTCTAGAACTGAAAAGAAGAATAACTGAAATAAAAAATTCCCTGGGTGTGCTGAACAGGAGACTAGAAATGACAAAAAAATATAAAAAAAAATTGCCCAACAAAAAGAAATAAGAAAACTAAAAGCTAAAAAAGAATAGAGCTTCGGTGACCTGAGCAATATTAAGCAATCCAACATACGTGTAATTAGATTCTAGGGTCTCGGGATTTCAAAGAGACAAGGAAAGTGGGTAAAAATTTAATGAACTAATAGCTGAACATTGCCCAAATTTGTTGTAAAACTTCATCTTACAGATACAAGAACATTGGTGAAACCCAAGCAAGATAAATTCTAAGAAAACTATATCTAAGCATATCATTGAACTAACTACTAAAAATAATAATAATAATAATAATAATAATGAGAAAATTTTGAAAGCAAACAAAGTAAACAAAGACACATTACATGTAGGGGAAAGGTGACAGAAATGATGGCTGAATTCTCATCAGAAAAGAAGGAGTGGGATTGCTGGGTCATATGGTAATTCTATTCTTAATATTTTTGAGGAAACTTCACACAGCAATCCCTGTCCTGGTATATACCCAAAATATTTGAAAACGTTCACCCGTAAAGATATATATGCTCCAATGTTCACTGCAGCTCTATTTACAGTGGCCAAGACATGGAGACAACCAGTGTCCTTCAATAAAAGACTGGATAAAGAAGATGTGGTATAGATACACAATGGAATGCTATTCTGCCATAAGAAAAATGAAATAGTGCCATTTGCAACAACATGGATGGATCTTGAGATTATTATGCTAAGCAAAATAAATCAGACAGAAAAAGTCAAGAACCATACGATTTCACTGATATGTGGGATATAAAACTGAAAACAACAAAGGAACAAGACAAACAAATGAAGAAACAAAAACTCATAGACACAGACAATAGTTTAGTGGTTACCAGAGGGTAAGGGGTAGGGGGGATGGTAGAAGAGGGTAAAGGGGGTTAAATATATAGTGATGGAAGGAGAACTAACTCTGGGTGGTGAACACACAAATGTGATATATAGATGATGTATTACAGAACTGTACACCTGAAACCTATGTAACTTTACTAACCATTGTCACCCCCATAAACTTTAATTAAAAAATAAAAAATTTTTTAAATAAAGAAAAGGAGTCTAAAAAATAATGTAACATCTTTGAAGTGCTAAAAGAAAGAAACTATCAACCCAGAATTCTCTATCTAGAGAAAATATCCTTTAAAGAAAAAAAAAGGTGAAAAAAAGATATTCTCAAAAGGGAGAACATTCTTCTCCAGGAGAACTCCATAGTAAGAAATAATACAGGATAGTCTTCCAGCGAAACAGAAATGATATCAGATGAATATAAGATATTCCGGAAGGTTGGATAGTGCCAGAAATAATAAATATGAAGGAAAAGAGGAAAGATTATCCATAGTCTCTTAATTTCTTCAAAAGTGGCAATTTTAAAACAAAAAGAGTAACACTGCAAAATGGGTTCATAACATCTAAAAAAATACAACAATGATACAAAATAAAGGCAGGGTGGGGGATCAGATAAATGGAATTATACTGTTACAAGGCTCTTCTATGTGTGCAGTAGGAAGTGATATTAATTTGTAGACTGTGATAAGGATACATACTATAGTCCTCAAAAAATACTTCAATAAGTAAGCAAATAAATACAGGTATATCCAAAAGCCAAATGAGGAAATAAAATCAAACACTCAAAAATACTTTTCCATTAAACCAAAAGAAGGCAGAGAAGTCACAGTGAAAAGAAAAAAAAAAAAAAAAATAGAAAAGCCAAATAGAAACCAACAGCACCGTGGCAGACATAATAATATTAGATGTAAAAGAATTAAACATGCCAATGAAAAGGAAGAAATTGTCAGACTAGATTTTTTTAAAAAGCTATCCCTTACTATATGCTGTACACAAGACAATCACTTTTAATTTAAAGACATATACAGGCTAAAATTTAAAAGACTGAGAAAAAGATACACCATGCAAACAGTAAGCAAAAGAGAGTTGATGTGGCTGTAGTAATATCAAGCAAGAGATATTTCAAAGTATTACCAGATATATAGGGACATTTCATTATGAGAAATATTACTTAATCAGGAAAAAATAACAATCCTAAATGTATATACCGTGCATGCCAAAAAAATGTGTACACATGACTTGTATTCATCTTTTGTTATCAGTATATATTATTACAATTTTAATACAGTTTTTTCCTTTCTTAAAATGTGTATACATGGTTTTGGTACCCTCTGTATACCTAATAACAGAGTTTCTAAGTGAATGATGCAAAAACTGGTATAAAGGGAAAAATAGACAATTTTCAATCATATTTGGAGATTCAATGCCCACTGTCAGTGACTGATAGAATAGGAAAAAAAAAAATCAGTAAGGATACAGAAGATTTGAACAAGGTTATCAACCACCTTGACCTAATTGATATATCCAGAACATTATGTTCCAAAACAGAATAGACATTCTTTTCAGTGCACACAGAATGTTCACCAAGATATATAGCACAGTCTCAAAAAATTTCAAAAGACTGAAGTCTTTCCTCTGATAATGAAATTAAATTAAAAAATTAGTAAGACCTCTCCACACATATATGAAAATAAATTAACATGCTCAATAATCCATGGCTCACAGAATAAATCAGAGGGACATCAGAAAATATGTTGAATATAATGACAATGAAAGCACAACATGCCAAAATGTGAAATGCAGACAGAAATAACAGAAATCAATGAAAGAGAAAATAAAACCAAGTGTTGGTTCTGTGAGAAGACTATGAAAACTGATAAACCTGTCTCAAAAGTATTCAAGAAACACAAAGAAAACAAAAATTATCTATATGAGAATAAAAAGAATATCAAAACAGATCCCATTAAAAGGGCAACAGGGAAAACTGTAACATTTATGAAAATAAATGTAATAATTCAGATGAAATAGAAAATTCCCTGAAAAACATAATTTATGAAAACTGTTTCATAAGGGTATTCAAAAAGTTAAGTAACCTTACATTAAAGAAACTGAAGTCATAATTTAAAATCTTCCTATAGAGAAAATTCCAGGCCCAAATAGTGTCACTGGTGAATCCTGTCAAACATTGAAGGAAGTAACACCAAGCTTACATAAACCCTTTCAGAAAAAAAAGATGATGAGGAAAAAATTCCCAAGTCATTTTATGAGGCCAACATAATCACGATACCAAAACCTAAGACATTATTGTGAGAAAAGTACAGCTAGATATCCATCATAGAACATAGGCACAAAAATCCTTAACAAAATATCCGCAAATGGAATCAAGCAAATACAAAGTATAACAAACACATGATGATCCAGGGGGATTTATCACAGGAATGCAAGACAAATTCAACATTCAAAAATCAATATAACTTAACATGTCAAGACAAGAAAGAGGAAAATTCAGATGGGTTTTAACCAGTAGGACAGTGGTTCCCTGGTAGGAAATCCTGATTGAAACTATTTCTGAAAGCTGCTCAAATTTCATGACAATGATTGACAAATGAAAATATAAGTTACCTGGATCAGGAGAATGGTTATTTTGGGGACAACCAGGGAGGGATGGGGCCACAGGAGCTACTCCTCTGGAAACTTCGGTTTGAGATACATCCTGCTGACTTTCCCATCGACCCTATGCAGGACAAAATCGGAAATTTTGATCCAAATCAATCATCTAACAAAAAAAACTAAAGACACTTAAGACTGTTATACATTACTAAAGCTTTCTTCCCTTTATAGGACACAATCGATTTGATTACATAAGTACTTTTACTCTTGTACTTTTTAATCTTCTTTGTATTATATTATTAACTTCCCTAATAATAATAACACCTCACATTTGGATTTCCCTCCAGTTTACCACTCAGTTGGTCTCCTCAGTTCCATCCTAACATTCTTCATACTACATCATATTGCTTCCCACAAAATATGGATATAGTAACACATTCCTTCTGAAATTCTCCCTACATTCTGCTTCTTGGGCTGTTTTGGCTCTTCTGCCTCAAGATAACCATTTTTCACTTCAGATTCTCAACTGAAACCCAGGAACAACTCTAGTGGTGTCAGGTGTCTCTTCTCTCCTCTCCAGGAGTGCATCTTTCCATCCATTCACATATCGTTCACGAAAGGAAAAACTGTAGAACAGTATATTACCACGCTTCTCATTTTAAATAGACATTAAAGATAAGTTCCAGTTAAGTCCAAACCAAGGAACCCCAAGTTCCCAATAATGGAAGTCGGAATTAACAAGTTTTATTGCACTCTCAACTTATTTTGTAAATTCCCATTAAAGAGATTTCATTGGGTAATACCAAAACAATGCCAGCTACCGTGTTTCCCCAAAAATAAGACCTAGCCGGACAATCAGCTCTAAGGCATCTTTTGGAGCAAAGATTAATATACGACCCGGGTGGATATTAATGTTTGCTCCAAAGACGCATTACAGCTGATTATCCAGCTAGGTCTTACTTTCGGGGATCACTGATTAATTTACCATTCTAGAACTTGTGGTGAGCCATAAAAATGGTGATACCATCAAAGCACTTTTAACATTAGTCCCATCTTGGAAAGAAATAAATCCCAACCAAATGTTACAAGTACACAAACCAGTAATGGAGATGAGACGCAAATATTTCAAACACTTTAAGTTTCCATTTGATCCTCTGTTAATCACTGACTTCTTTTTCACTAGAGTTAAATAATGGCATCTTATATTAGTTTAAGCTAGTATTGCACAGATGAGCGACCGCCGCAACTAATGTGAGTTTTCATTAGTAATCGCCCGCAAAGCGAGTTTTCACCGCTCCAGAAGACAGATTGAGGTGGAAAGGCCTCTTACGTTTCAGATACGGATTGGAAACCTATCTGCTTTCAACAGCAACCTAAGTACTGATCATAAAATCAATGAGCTCTAAGTGATCTGGATCCTGTTTACCTTAGAGAACACTTTGCCCTAGGAACTCTCTCAGCACTTGACTTTTTTTCTTTAAATGGTATGGTGTTTAGCATTAGGAAGCAAGGAAACAAAAGAGACATGAAGAGAAGGTTTGGGAAGCCAAGAATTCTGAAATACTTCACTGCAGGAGCATTTGTGCTACTATGAATCACACACTGATTTACATACTTTAATGTTTCATTAATGTTGTTTGCATTTAAATGGCATCCTCTGTCTGGGAAGGGCGGCTCTGTGTATTCTGGGACATCGCACTCAGGTGGGTGAACACTAAGGTCAATAGCCCTTGGGGCTTCAAAAGCCTCATGCTTGGTTGACAGTGCTAAGCTCCTGCAAGGCTATTTTGAAGACAACTTACT
This sequence comes from Rhinolophus sinicus, assembly GCF_057876585.1. Taxonomy (NCBI): domain Eukaryota; kingdom Metazoa; phylum Chordata; class Mammalia; order Chiroptera; family Rhinolophidae; genus Rhinolophus; species Rhinolophus sinicus. The sequence goes on along the minus strand of NC_142515.1, from coordinate 104,451,055 downwards.
CAATGTGAGAATACATTTATTTTCATATTTCAGATTTTCCTTCCTTGTTTGGCAGCTGACAGAGTGGCACTCTGTCCCTTTGGAAAACTGAGGAGCTGATTTGGAGTCGGCACCTCAGCTGTTTGGTGTATAATGGTCCAATGACAAATAATGTAGGTGTCACCTCTTCCCCAAGGCACACTCGGGGCTCTGCGAGCTTCCCGAGTAATTTTTCCCAGTTGGCACTCCCACACACAATGTTACTACCAAATCAGAATGAAAGCAATAACTCTTACTGTCTCATATATTCAAATAGCTCAAGTGAGAACATTTGAAAGGATGCACACAGTACTCACACACCGCCTCAGCCAGCCTGCTAGCCTTATCAGATAATGACAAATGGCGACACATTTCACTTCATCCACCTATCGTAACCGTCATCTTAACCTTGAGGAATCACGTATGCTAACTGTTCCCAGGTCTCGGTGACCAGAGACAAGGACACAGAGCGTCTCAAATCACTTTGAGACAGAACAAGCTCTGCTTCACAGGGAACAACAAATTTGGATAATGAACTGGGTACAACATTCCTCCCTCCTCTCTGTGACACCCACAGATCTCCGGGGAAACACTCTACTGAAATCATTCATTATATTCTTTTTCTCAAGCAGTACATGTCCCATTCTCTTGCCAGAAAATAAACCTGTGGTTCAGGGTCTAGCTACACCATGTACGCTGCCCTCCCAACCCCAGGGACAAGGCAATTAGTGTCTTTACAATTAATTTTATATGTTTGGCTGTTCCAGAGTCATCACCCTGTACTGAAAAGTTGGGGGGGGGGGGGGGGAAGCATCCCAGTTGAAGATAATTTAGAGGGAGAGGAACTCAGGACAATTAATAAAAACCATTTGGCCAGACCCTGGACCTCTCTGCTCTCTTATGAGCTCAGCTCTCAAAGTGAGAACGTGGCTGCTGCTGCTTTTTTTTTTCTTTAACTTCTACCACAGTTATCTATACTCTACTACCTAAAATCTAAAAAGATAAATCTGTGATCTGTTTCTAACATTCTGCTTGTCTATCAAACTTCAGAATCAGCCTAGATGAGGAGAGACGAGAGAGAAAACTCGGACATTGTTGTGGATCCTGCACTAGCCTCACACGTATTACAGAGGATGTGTCCTTACAGGCTGGATCCAAGGAAGCAAAATGCTGCTCGCAACAGTGACCATTTGTAGCTAGCACATGTTTACAGGCACAGGGGAAAAACACTGGAGGCTCTCAGCTGACCTGAGGACCTGATTGGGTCTCCGCCGCCCCCCCCCCCCCCCCCCAGCCACGTGCAGCCTCAGGTTTCCTGTGACGGGTCCTCTACGAGACACAGATTCTCTGAGTTTTCCACAAAGAGGTCTGTTTTTCATCAGGAAAGTATCAAAGAGGTACATCAAAAGAAGTGCCAGAGACGTTCCAGGCCCAAAGATGGCTTCTAACGCAGCTAAAGAAGTCGTCACACTTGGCATTGGCCCTTCCCAGGGCCACACGTGCTAACTGTAGTTTTGGGGAAGGGGATGTGGCCAAACACACAATTCAGTTTTGTTACCTGTATAGCCATCTAGGCTTCTGGCTGCTTCTAATTACATCAAAAACTCCAATCCGAAGATGACAAACACATTATCTTATTAACTTATTAAAAAACATAATTCCATCCAAAAGGGCTTTAGAAAACCCATTGTTTTTATGTTGACAATGTTCTTTGCATTGTAAAAGAGCTCTATGCACAGCCAATTTTTAGATGGAAAAACAATGTGCTGAAAATAATTCTGCACCTCAACATGAGTCCATCTTGGTAGACTGGTCATAAAAAAGTTTACTAAGTTTTCAGTAGATCTATAAAAGAATTGCCTTATGAACAGGGTGAAATATCCAGTTATAGTAAATAACATCACTGTGACTACGGATAGTTTATATTTTTAATTGAAAAGCTTATCAAGAGTAATTTTTTTTTTTTAGGCCCTAAGGTATATTTAGAAGTTGAGAGTAGTTAATCAAATTCAATTTTGATGGCGCTCAGGAAAACAATTCCAATTTTAATATGTAGCAAGCCTTGATAAATAAAGGAATGCAAAATACGGCTGGCTGAATTTGAAGTGTTACAGGCCCAAGTGTGAGATTGTTTTCCTCCCCCCTCTCCAACAGCGCTAATCCTATCAAGCTCTCTGTTCCTGCCTTCCTGCCACAGCTTTCAGTGTCATGCTGCTCCCAACTGACCAATCTTTTCCATGATATTAACTGAAAATTAGGAGAAAGGGAGACCTGAATCTACTCTGTGGCCTCTCCCTGCGTCTACACAATCTTTCCACTAACCTAAATGTTCTGAAGTCACACAGGGGAAGACACAGCAGATCAAATTCTTACTGTGTAATTCTGATTTCATAATCAAAATCAGAGGGAAAGCCAAAGGTGAACGTAAACAGAGAACCCAGAAATCGGCCCATTCAAGTTGACAAGGTAGACGTAACTAATGAAACCATAATTTTCAATTATTTCAGAAGACATCTTCAAGCATTTTAAGCATCATCAACTCCAGGTTAAAATGATATTTCTGACTCGACTCTTGTACATTAAATACTTTTGTGCAAAGAAACCAAGATGGTCCTGCTGAGCAAAGTTCTGTGGTGTCGACGGAATGCGCAAAGCACTTTTGCCATTTTTTCACTCCTCTCCTCTTGCCCCATGCTTGAGAAAAGAACATCTCGCAAGTTCTCAAATATTTATCTGTATTATTGGCTTAATATAAATTGACTCCAAATCCTCAGATTCCAGAGCCTTCTAAATTCAGTAAGAGGCCTAACTCCTCGTCTCTTTTGACCGATATTTTCAGTCTTAGGCCAGGTAACAAGAGATGTTAGAAAACAATCATACATACAGACTTCAGAAGTTACTTTCACAAAACGGTAAGTTGAAGAGCCAAAGAATTAGTATAATGTCGAATTTTGTCACCTTATAAAAACTATATTTAAAAACTCATTTTTATTCTCAAGGGAAAAACAAGCATGTTAAGTTTCAGACAGTAGGACAGCACTTGCATCCTGCTCATTAGGAAAACCTAATGGAATAATTGCCTCTCCCTGGATCTCTGACAACAGAAGAATACAGGAATCCCCAAAAGAAAAGAAAAAAAAACAAAAAAACATGAATCTGAAATTTTCCAAACAATTTCTTCAGTCATCTTTCCTTTAGGATTTTGTGAGCAAATTGTTATGGATAAAGCAACAGAAGATCTTCTCAAACCACTGCATATAAAAGAACAAAAACTTCTAGCTACTTAAAAGGGTAGAGAATAGAATTTTTACATTTTAATTTATTTAATTTTTAAATAGGTTATTGGTTCACATAATCTAAACCCAAACAATATAAAAAGCATACAGTGAGAAGGTGCCTACCTCTACCCCCACATATTTCTACCCTTTCCCGAGGCAGATGAAAAATGGTATTAGTTTCTCAGAGAGCCTCATAAGGTTTCTTACGTATATGGAAGCAAATCCATAAACAGCCACACACACTTCTCTCTCGTCTTCCCACTTTGGGAATACAAATGGCAGCATACTGTTCTGTACTTCATTTTTAATCACTAAGTATATCCTGGTGACCTTTCCACATTAGTAACTGGAGGGGTTCCTGATTATTTTTACAGCTGCACAGCATCCCACTTATTTATTTGTGTGTGCACGCGTGCATGTGGGTGTGGGTAAAATGTGCTTAACCAGACTAAACCAAGGGACGTTTAGTTTGTTTCCAATCTTCTGCCATTATAAACAATGTCACAGTGGACACCCTTGTATATATGTCGTTTCACATGTGTGTAAGCACTGCTGCTGTGTAAAGGGGTTTAATAGGACTCACATAATCTGTACGTCAGTTAGTTTAAACACTACGCAATTCTGAGGAATTCGGGTATGGGTCGCATTAATAACACACTTTGAATACAAGGCAATGCCATATTTGAAGATATTTTTCATTGTTTCATTAAAAAGGCCATAGGGAGAACCTCTGTTCATTGCTGCTGATAGGAGGGGAAACGTTTCTTTTCTCACATGGAAGTAAATATAATTTTAAGAACGTTTCAACTACTGGGCTTGGAGATGATGGGTCCTGGAAAAACACACTTAAAAAATAAATAAACAGTTTGGGAAAAAAAAAAGAATATTTATTTTCCCTAAAAATCTTTTAAGATGCTCTGCTTTAGACGACAAAACTACTGAGGGCCCCTCATCTAACAATGGACGAGCCACTCTGTACTCCCCGCTGAGGTGAGCCTGACAGCAAGTCCTCTTTGCTTAGTATTCTTTTTGCTTTGTTTTCTAGCATCACAGGTATAATCCTCTACTACCTGACTTTCTTTATGCACTAGATAGGTCCATCCATCATAATCTGTCTTAGAACAATTTTCCTCAACCTTTTCCCTAGTGAAAAGCAAAAGGTCTCTAATTTTGATACGTAAACATTCATTCAACCTGCAGATCTGGACACAAGCGAGAAGTGATGCCCATGGGACAGTGACAAGACAATGGCTGAAGCCCAGTTATACCTGGTACCCTTTCAGGGCTCATGGGTGCCAAGAGTTCCAAACAAGATAAAAATGATAGGTCCACACTGAACGGGGAGCAGAGCTGGACTGGCAAGTGGAGAAACCTTCCGTTTTCCCTGGCAATGTAGTATCATTACCAGACACGGAAGTACCACTGTCTGTCAGAGAGTGGGGACTGCTATGGTCAGGGAGGAGCAGGAGAGACCGAGTTCTGAGGAAGTTGCTGCAATGAGAGTCAAGGATGTGTCCCTTTTTTTGACATGTATGATGACAACTTAAAATACATATTGAAACAGAGTGGCGAGACCCATATCCTTCTCGCTATGATGGCACCACGACATCAGCAAAATCGGAGAGGGTGGAAATCAGACTTTCCTCATCTTCAACAAATTACCCAGGCACCCCAAGAAATCAAGATGACTAAAATAGGGGAAGTCCTGGTGGAGCAACAAAAGTATGTAATGTTATATATACTCATTTAAATGACTTCTAACTTCACCCCAACCCTCCACAGAAATTGCCCTGGGAAAGGTCTCCAACAAACTCTTTACTGTCACATTCAAATAGTCTTTTCAGTCCTCACTTTACAGTCTCTGAAGAATCTGGAAGGGGTCCTTCTTCACACCTTTAGTTGCCAAGTCACACTCAGTTGCCAAGTCACTCTCCCTTCCTGGTCGCCTTGCCTCTCTGAGGCTTCCTTTCAGTGGCTCGGCCAGTTTCTGCTCCTGCACTTGCCGCTACGTGTCATCATCATGCCCTCACGGCCTCACCTCTGTGACCTAATCCCTCCCACTATTTCAACTATGCCCTGACCTCCTCACTCTGTTTTCAGCCCAGGCTTCCAGACACTTGAACTGGCGATAGATACCTTACTGTCAAAAACTGAACTACATCATTTTCTTCCCCAAGCCTGCCCCTCCTACAGTTCATCTCTGTATACAATCGTCCAGAAACCCTGGTGCCACCCTAGTCTCCCCGCTCACTCAGCCTCACCCTTCATGCCCACAGAATTCTGAGATTCTGTCTCCTTAACATATCTCAGTCTCTCCTCTTCCCTCTGCCCACTGCTGAATCTTCTCCCTTACCTGATCTCTCCACCCTCCAATTAAAAATTTGTTCGCACTTTTGCAATGATAACTGCATGCATTTTTACTATATACATTATTCCAATGTAATTTTATGGATCATAGCCAGGAACAGAAGTGACCTTTAGGTGAAGTGTTAAAAAAAAAACTTTCCAATTCAAATTTAAGCATGGTACACCTCCAGTGGCTCCTTGGCACACGTAAGATCTTCTCAAATAAGGCCCCCTTTCTCTGGGGGCCCTCGACTTTAACTCACGCTGGGTGCACTGTCATGAGCACAGCAAACTCTTTCATCCCTCCACACTTTGTTCACACTATTGCTTCAGCTCCTTCTCTGCTTTGGGTGGACCTTATCGTCTTTCCGTGTTAAGCTTCTGTGGGGTTTCTCCTCTCTGCAGCCTCTTCATCTTTGCATAATGCACATAAAAGTGTCCACTCCCTGCTTTGGGCTCCTACTCTACCTCGCCACACTTCTATTAGAGCATCTATGCTCCTTTATTCTATTTATTTGGAGTTGATAAAGCACAATATTTTTCTTTCAAGTAGATACTATTATTTTCTATTATTTTCTCCATTTAAACATAAGGAAACTGGGCAGGGGTGGGGGGGATAGAAAAGCTAAAAAAAATTTGGCCACTTCTTTCAATAAACTTACAATTGAGGATCTGGGTTAGATGTATTTCCAAAAAACACAGAAAGTCATGTTTTTGCCTTATAAATAGGCTTTCCTTAAAATATTTCATTTATTTACATTTTAAAATAATGTAAACAATTTTCCAAAAACTCTGCTTCATTCAGGTAATTGCAACCTATGCTTTGCTTACCAAGAGCTAATCAAACTTATTGAACCAGTATAAAGGAGTACTAAACCTTAGCACACTTTCAGAGACACGGTAGATAATCAGTAAATTGATGAGTTGGAAAGCAATTTATATATCTATAAACATTTACACACACACACACCACACACACACTCATTTTTATAATCTAAGTTACTAGTAGTTTGCCTGAAGTAACAGGATATACACATACATACATATTATTATTTCAGGCAAACTACTAGTAACCTAGATCCTAAAAATGAGTGTTTATCAACTTTACTCTTTTTATAAGGAAAAGTTCAAACATATACAAAAACAGTATAGCATAACTAACAATAATAGAAAGAGTAGTGTAATGAATCTCACTTAGCTTTAATAATTATCATTAAATAGCCAATCTTATTAACAAGTAAATAAATTCCAGCTAACAAAATTTCTGTTCCATATTTTTTTTCTTCTAAAAAATAATATTAACTTTAGGGTATAATCTTCTTATTCTTCATACATTTTCAATCATTACATTACTATTTTATCATTAAAAACCTGATTTGAAATCCCTTTTATGACACAAATTGGAAGAACATTTTAAACAGAAATATAAACTTAAGCAACAAAGTTGTTTTTTAACCCCTAAAAAGTAGAGTAATAAGAAGGTCTATTAAATCATATTCTAACTGGCAGGTAAAAAGAAATGAACTCTAAACACATTCCAATAAATTTCACAGGCACAGAAGAATAGGAGAACTTCTGGCCTGCAAAACTAGCACGTGATATTTGAGAGAAGGAAAGCTGAATGGGAAATAGGGCTAAGACACAAAGAACGTACAAAAGCTTACCTTGTTGCTGCCTAGACTGTAGGATGGAATGAGATCTTGACGGCTGCCAGACAACTGAACAAGACATAACGAGGGGGATTAGTCCTTTATGTGTGAAAGTACATAAATCAACAGTCCTAGAAACAAGACTTTGAAAATCAAATCAACCGCATGTTAAAGTTGGATGGTAGCAGAGAGGTTGTCAAGACAAAAGTTGCAAACTAGATTAGTGAGTGGCCTTGGGATATTGTGAGGCACAGATTTTTTAAAAAGTGAATTAGTTATCAACAATTTTAAGACGGGAGGTTTGTGTAAGATCAGATATCCAGTTTCCACTGAGACAGCAACTAAATGGGCCTAAATAAGAGATACTCTTTTTGTTTATCCCCTTCCATTTAGAGCACACCAGGTCACCGGGTACCTTACCTGTGTCCTGATCTTACAACTCCTTTTTCTAGATATTCATAGAAAATGTATACACTCAAACCATTTTAAACCACATGATTATAAATACCAAATTGTTGCAGATGTCAGTACATTTTAATATATCATATTCTGAAGGAATGAGAAGATATTTATGTTGAATTAAAGTGACATTTCTTAATGTCTGAGAATGTTCCCAATATTTCGGTCTCAGAGCATTAGTGATGTCACTCAGTCACTCAGGGGCCACATGTGCCCTCCGGTTTGATACCCTTCTTACTGCTCACTATTGTCTCTCAAACACTAAGGCTAAGGGACAGCTACTCTTTGTCACAATGCTTATACTGTGTTTTTTCTTAGCATAAAGTTCAGACAAAGGTATAGTATTTCTCATAACTACACCTTTATCAAAAGTAAGAAAAGGAGATAAATCACAGGGTGTCAAGCATATTTCTTTGTGAAGAATTATTTGCATGCTTAATATGCACATAAACTATTTATCTATGTTTAAAAAAACAACAACAAACTTAAGATACTTAAGTGAAATAAACCTAACTTGTTTTACACACTTATACTATACTGGATGACGTGTAAGCAATTCAATTTGTAAACCTCACCCAGACTTCTCTCAATTTAAAGTCATTAAATTAAGCCCAGAAAATTCAAAAGGGATTCCCTAGGCACTGGGCTAGGTTGGTTTTAGTTCAACACTCACTGAGCACCTACAGTCACTATACCAGGCACTGGTGCTTAGAAATAAAGGGGAAAAACTAGAGAGGAACTTAAATGGGTACCCTTCCCCTATTATCAGTGAGGACAGTGATAGACGCATGCACAGATCCTACCGCGAAGAGAAGGGGCAGGCAGGGCACTGCCATCAGTTCAGAGAAAGAAATGACATCCAAGGACGGAAAGAGGAGGAAAGGAGAACACGAGCAGAGCACAGAATGGGGATTCCAGGTACTCACCCTGTTCACATTTGGAGAGCTAATACTCCTCCTATTCAGCTTCCCTTTCCCTGTCAACTGTTCCTTCACTGCAACTTCCTGTCAGACAGGAAAAAGAGGAAAAATACTTACTAGAGACACACCTCCAAAGCAATACTATCAACAGCGGGCTTTGAGCTACCATGTCTACATACACATTCCTAGTTCTGTCATGTTACTTCACATGACAGAATGCTCGAATTCCAATCACTGCAGAATATTCAGTTAATGATACAGCTGGCAGGTTACCTACACCATTCTCTTCTTTATCTACTGATGGTCCCTTTGCAGACGGCCTCTCCTGGGAGGTGAGTCCCAGGAGAAAGATCGTGAAAATTAGACCATTCACATTTATTTTTCATTAGTATCTTTGGTTTTTTAAAAAAGTCTCAATATTGCTAGGTAAAAGGAGGTTTAGGGTTTCGCTGAGGACTAGGTTTATTGCTGGCATTTCTATTATACCTTCTACACACCGCTCTAAGGCTGTAGCAGGCATACCCAGCTACGAGGGGCCCACTGTGCCTCATTACTGCGTATTTCTTCAGCAACATTATTGCCCAGTATGAAGGAATTTTTAAAATAATTCTTTAGCCAGTAAGAGTTAAATATTTTCTTCCATTACTCCAAGGCAACTAAATAACTATGTAGTGTCTTGGAAAAAGTAATTTTCCAAATGTAGCTTTTATATCTTCAAAGACTTAACCGGCATGTTTAAGCTAAATTAATATGCTCCACTTAAACAGACACTTCAAAAGTTTAGACATAACAGTACTGTGAATTGCAGAAAGTCAAACACAGAATCAGGTTGGGTTAGCACTGCGGCTACCAGCTCTGTGGGCTGACCTGGCGAAGACGATCTAACGTGAGAAGGTTCTCCACGGCCAGCACACTTCTGAGGTATTTTTCAATATAAGCCTCTGAGTCAGGGGAAGCCGTGTTTTCAACATTAGTTGCCATTCTTGCTAATGTTTCTCGTTCCTCAACTCCCTGGGCATCCTGGAGAATGGAAAGTGGTGTATTAAAATTAAGTACACTGCAGAAGAAAACATAAATGCTTCTTGAGCTACACAAATACACACACAAATACATGCATGCGCGCACACACACACACACACACACACACACACACAGTACTGAACTGAACTAATAAATAGGATACATTCCAAAGTTCCATTTTAAAGTCAGCTTCTGGAACTCAAAACTCATTTCCCACAGAAATCACGGTATAAATGGTTATTAGGTTGTCTTGAAAGGCTAGTTTAAACACAGTGTAGCTGAAAGAGCACACTCTCAACAAAACTGTCCTCTATTGCCATTGAAAACAAAAACATTAGTTAGAAAGGATTTGGTGGGCTAGCTGGAAATTGAACCACCACAACACTTGAGGAACGTATCTTGAAGGGCAAGAGAGAGGAATGAGGATCTGGGGTGACAGCTAGAGAAGGGTGGGAACCAAACAACTACAGTAGGTGGCAGACACGGGTATGGAGAATAAGAGCGGAAAGAAGGGCTGAGTTTCAACACTTTTACTAGGCAGCCTATCACGGACCACATGTTCAAAATGCGGCAGCTTCTAAAACTGGTCTCCATCCACAACTCTGGAGGGGCAGAGGCCAAAAGGCAGGGAGCCTACCAAGAAGAGAAGGAGCTCGGCATTCTCCCTCACTGTGCTTTCCAGTAGAGCCCACCCTGCTCCTCTGACGGGGGCAGATATGCACAAGCCAGGGAAGGACTTCGTTAATGTACTCAATCACCTCAAGCCAACTTGTTTCTAACAAATTACTCTTCTCAGGGAAAATCAGATACTTTATTTACTTGTAAACTGGTTATAATAATGTCAAAAACTACAAAATATATGTCCGTATGCTACTGCAACTGAAGATGCCATCAACTTTAAGAAATAACATCTTTCTATACAACTCTCAGGAGAAAAAAAATTGCCAATTAATTTTAAGATATCAATTGTAAGCCACATTCTAACCTCAAAAATATTTTTAAAAATTTAAATGAGCATTAGAACAGACTAAACAAGGAAGAATTTGAAAGATGGCAAAACTTCTGTCTCCTATAGTAATTCATCTGAGCCTTTTAATAACTCTGAAAAGAAGAAATCATTCTCATTTTATAGATGAGGAAAGCGGAAAACTATATAATTAACAAAAGAGGTTAAGATTAGAACTTAGGTCTCCTGACTCCTGATATTGCATGCATTCTTTTTACCATTAATTCTTTTTACCATTCAACACAGAATACTTTCTGGTGTCTGAAGGGGATAGACATCATCCTGATTTTTAAAAAAGGGGAAAGTTTTAAGAAACACATATATCCATGTTACTCACACAACTATCAAGATGTCAAGTATTTCCGTTACCTCAGGAAGCTCATTCATGGGCTACAGTCCCTTCGTCACGGCAAGAGAATTTCTTGGCCCATAGATTAGCTTCACTTGTTTTAGAATTTTAAATAAATGGGATCATACCCTTTTAGGTCTTGCTTCTTTCACTCAGCATAATGACTCTGAGATTAATTTATATAGTAGTTCATTTCTTTGTATAGCGGATTAAGATTCCAAAGTATGGATATACCACAATTTATTTAGCCATTCATCTGCTGATGGATGTTTGGGGTTGTTTCCAGTTTTAGGTTATTTTGAATTAAGTTGCTATGAATATTCTTGTGCAAGTCTTTATGGATATATGCTTTCATTTTTCTTGCTTAAGGACTTAGAAGTGGAATTACTGGATCATGGGGCAGGTGTATATTTTCTAAAGCGGTTGGTATCATTTCATACTCCTACTAGCAATGAAAGCATTCTGGTTGCTTTTTAAAAAACATCTCCTGTTGCTCTCTGGCCTTTGACCATTTCTTTTTTGCCATCAGCCTTCAAAGCTTCTGTCAAATAAGGAACACAAAGAACTTTTCGGGGCTTCTTCGTGATGAAACCTAGCTTCTTAAGGGATCTTTTTGTTTTTAAATAAAAAATAAACTAAGTGTAGTCCTGACACTGTAAGCTGTAAGTCTCACTTTTCCTTTTTCTCTACCATCAGGATTTGATAATGTGAAAATAACGCTTGCAAACTGAGATGTTTCGCTAATTATTAACAGGTACCCCAGTCACATGAGGCTCTATGTTTATCTTTCAGCTGATTCCCCCACATTTCTTCCCTTTGAAAACCATATTACCTGAAAATAAAAGCACTTTTAAAGAAGGTAAGAAAACTACCAGTTGGGGGACCGGGGGGAAGATGAAGAGAACAAAGGAAGAACTGAAGACGGCTCACGTAGCTGTCATTATGTACACTAGATTGTGAATGCAGCTGTTTCTCAACTGCATTCAAATCATTTCTAGAGTTAAGATCTGAAACAACTGGAAAAACATTCAGACACAGAGAATAAACAGTAAGTCTCTAATCAAACACATAAGTATACAAGGAGTAATCTATTATAGACCCAAGATTTTGCAGGTAGTCTAACTCTGAAAACAGACTTAACATTTGTTCAGCAGGCTCCAAATTAAATAGTTTAACAGTTAATATTTACTGTGTAAGTCTAACACTTTGAAGATCCAGGAAATAACTAGTTACTATTTGACATTCTTTGAGAGGAAAATGTGCGTTTGCGATATAAGAAACCTAAAACAAAGCCTAAGTATTGCGTAATCTTTTTACTCTTCCCAAAACTGGTCTCTGTATTAAAATATATTGTCCATCTATTGCTCAAACACTCAGTGGAATCAGTCAACAAATCCTGAGCCCTTAAATGAAGAGAATGAGGCTGATACTGGAGGTGTGGTTAAGAGGAAGTGTTCAGCCCCACGGCTGCCGTTCCATTTTCCACTCCTGAGGAAAGTTCAGTCTCACTCCCTGCTTCTGGACAATGAGTGTGTCAGAGGGACTGCTCTTCTTTCTCTTTTTCATATTCCTTTTCTTAGACCCTCTAATTTCTCCCCCCCCTGAAAGAAAGGCCTCCAAGTCCAGCAGTGCCGGTGCCCAGATAAATAAATCTGTCTAATTCAGGAATTAAATATTAGGAAGCATGTATAAACTGCATCCTCCAATAAGCTTCTGTCAGGGATAGTTTAAGCTCCATTTGTTTAATTCCTATGAATATCTCAGTGCATAAAAAGAAATAATAATAAACTAATAGTAGCAACTATAATAGTAATAGCAATCGCAATAATACCAACAATTTGTATACATTGTCTCATTTAATCCTTAAAAACCAGCCTGTTCGGAAGGCATCACTAACCTCATCTGATAAATGAAACTATTTAGGCTCAGAGCACCTACCTAAGTTCACTTCGGTAATAGGTGAAATAAACAAGATTTCTGTTTGACTCCAAAATGAAACACTAACTCTCTATGCTATACAATGTTGTCTCCCTTCGAGGGTTACAATATTATCTTATGTCTTTTTAAAAATTTATTATTTATGAAAGTATAGTTGACATACAACATTAGATTAGTTTCAGGTGTACAACATAGCAATTTGACATTTATATGCCTTAGAATGTGATCATCACAATAAGTCTGGGACCCATTTGTCACCATACGAAGTTATTACGATCTTATTGACTATATTCCCTGCGCAGCACATTATATCCCTGTGACTTCATTTATTTTATAACTGGAAGTTTGTACCTTTTATTCCTCTTCACATTCTCAGTGAAAAAGTGTTGATTTGCATTTCAAAAGAATATTCTTCTTTAACAAAATACTAAAACCAGAACCTTTAAAGCCACAAGTACATTTTACTATGAGTCCAATTAAGATTAGGAAGTTGCTCTAAAAATCTATAGCATTTCCCTAAATATACAATTCCATTTAATACAGATTTCTTGGGTAGGTGACTTTTCAGGAAGTTACATGTTTATTTTCAGTAAATTCAAATTTCATATGACCCTTCACCTCTGGAATATTGGAGACAATTTCAAAAGTCACTCCGCAGCCAGGAATAGAACTTCGATGAGACATCTTTTTTAGGAGACTCTGAGCAAAACCCTAGAGAAAAACAAAATAGAACATATGGTTTCCCATCTCAAAAACTGAGTTTACATTGACAGAGAGACAGCATAAAGATATTGCATTCATTCTAACCAAGAAGAAACAGTATTTCTCATATAAGCAAGTTGAAATTCAAATCACTAAATACAAGTTCCTCAACTTTATCTTAGTACAAACCAACTTAGATACCTGTGCATCTAAATGTGCACAATGGGTGACAGGTCCTGTACCCAGTGTATGAAAAGTATAGACCCTAACCTGGAAACTGGCACTAGGCATCAGGTTCAGCTCTGCTAAAGGGCTACAGAAATAAGGCTGTTGACTTCTACACAATAAAATGACCTTCTAACTAAGATGTAAGCAAGGACTGGTGACTCTTACACTTTTTTTTTTTTTTTTTTTGCAGCACGATGGACATCTTGTACCATGAATATTGACAAGTTCAGGCATTAAATTCTTGACCAAAGCAGGATCGTTATGAAGAATGATTTAAGAGTGCATGGTCATTGTTTATGCTGACTGCGCTCTTTGAGCAGTTAAGAATTGAACTGTTGAATTAATGCATAGATGACTCATTTGAAAATGCTGCTAAGACTGAACATCCTGTAGAGGTTGAAGAGAGCAGGGATGAGGGCAGAATACAATTGGTGAATAAAGATAAGAGGAGAGAATATTAAACGAACACTGAACCTTTGTCTCCATGAGAAAGGGAAGCAGGAAATATGTGAAAACCCCCAAAGAAAATAGAAAAATCAAGCTGTTTGGTTTTAGAAATACGTTATTTTCAAAAACTTGCTTAATCATAATTTCTTTCCTATTCTGTAATCGTCAGTTAACAAATAAAAAAAACAAAAAGATGCTAGCCTCTAAGACTGCAGAAAGACCATTTATTTCACCCCTTCACTCTCTCGCCGTGAGCCTGTGCCACTGCCACTTACATTACCTTTCTTCTAATGGGTGGTGGGGCAAAGTGTGGGTGCTACTGTCATCTTCCTGTTTTGTTTTCTATCTGTATGGAATCGCTGAAACTGACTTGTATGTATTAGGGTCATAAGGAAGTCTCTGTTCTTGCTGTAAAGAAGTCATTTTTAGGAATGAAGTATCTAAAGCTGGGAGGGAAAACAGCCATGCCCTAGGACATTATCATTTCATTCAGCATCCATTGGATACTGTCAAATCATTTCAACTAGGGGGAAATGCGAGAATTCCTTGTTCCTTAAACAAAAAATAGAAAAAAATAAAACAAAACAAAACCTTTAAAAAAAAAAAAGAAAGAAACTTGGTGATTCCACAATGCACCCTTTCTGTTAAAAATTCTGTGGGGCTGGTACGAGGTCATGCTCAGTGCCTGACAACCAGTATCTCTAGTTCTGAAATGGCAGATGACTCTTCAAAATGCTCCCTGGGAGCAACGTGTCTTTTTCAATCCCTTAAAGACTTCCGAGAAAAGGGAGAGCGAGAGAAGAGTGAATGGGCGGCACACCACGTGCCTCTATGGCTAACCCGATGACCTGGATTTTATTGATGTTGGATTGCCAAGCTAAAGAGCTGCAATTTTAACAGCATACCGCCAGTCTTCATTTCAAAGATTGATATCAGTGTGACATTTAGAACTAAAGATTAATTTTTAGGCGTGGAGATTATATCTAGGATTCTGTCAACCATGACTGTGCTCTTTTAAATGAAAAGATTTATTTTCATCTGTCCTGGTTTTCGTCAGTGTATCAAGAAGGCCTCCAAAAAGTAAGAACAGACAGTTAAAAAGAATCCCTAGAGTCAACCTCCCAAATCTTATATTTGCAAAACCCAGTAACAGAAATGGTTTGTATCTTTACCTAGAGTTTTCTACTAACCCCCTTCATATGACACAAGCTCCTTCATAGTCCAGCTGCAATGACGTGACAGCCACAGCTTTGGCCTCTGCAGCACACTCTGTCACACCCTGCTTCTCAAGGTCCCCGGGCCTGCCACGTCCTTTCCATCCTCACTACCTCTGCACATGTATCTCCTCCTCTCCATGGAACAGCCAACAGCTCCTTCTCTGCCTGCCACACTTCCCCGTCTGTAACAAAGCGGCTCACACGTGAGTGACCCTGCTCTCTGAAGCCATCTCTGACTTCCTCGGTCTGAACTGTCTGTCTGTTCTCTTCCCTACAGTCTCCCAGCGCGTGATGACCACCTACACGACAGAACTATTACAACAGAGAAGAGTCACCTGTTTATACATCTACATAGACCAACAGACACTGGCTCTTTAAGGATGCAGACTATTTGTTATTCATCTTTTTACCCCAAAGCCTGACGGAGTACACTTGCCAAATTTATGAATCAGTGAATTCTCAGAGATGACTGAAAGGAAAGAAAGGTATGGAAAGCGAAGGGTAAGAAGCACAAATAGCTAACTGCAGTGAACCTTCTCATCGTGTAGGACCCAGATGAAAAGTCACAAACAAACACAGTGAACTTCGCCTTGACAGGGCCCTGGGGCACCCAAAAGAATGGCAGTCCTTTGTGAATATGCAGTAAGAAAGAGTTTGTGTAACAAGTGAACACTGTCTAGGAGGAAGCCAGGATGACATGTTCCAGGACCGAAACAAGTGCGGTTACAGCAAAGGAAGAGTCACCTGGAAACAAAAAGCTCAGTGCTCCCCAGAGCCTGTTGGGACAGAAGGACAGAGCAATCACTCCCTGGCCCTGCCCTCATGTCAGACCTGCAGTTCAAGTCACTTCTTCAACTAGGAGTAAGGACTCACCTGCCGACCGTGCACACTGACACAGATTCGTTTGCGTAAAACCAGCTGCATGTCGGCCGGATGGCTGAGCTGGACCGTCACCCGCACAATGAGGAACAGTCGCTCATCCGCAGGGGTGCCTTTACTGAGCTGAGGACAACTGTGTACTGCAGAGTCCCAAGAGGCTTCTGCTTTCACCTGCAGAGAAGACACAGAGAACATACTTCTCCTTTTCCTCCTGAAAACAAAAAGCCTCGCAAAGGAATATCTGGGCTTGGGTTGAAGTGGTACATGCCAGTCACAAATGCAGTTCGACCAGAACTACCAAGAGACTGTGGAATATGAGGCTGTGGCCTCAGGCACCTGGTCTGGGAAGTACAGAGCAGAATGTTCCTGGCGGGCTGGCTTTTAAAGTTTTATTTTGAAAAATGCTCAAACATTTAAAAAAAAAAATTGTAACTTCAGTACAGTGAACCTCTGTGTATCGTTCATCTAGATTCATCAACTGTTAACATTTGCTACCTTCCCTTATCCTATCTTTCTCACAACACACATATATATACAGTATTATTACTTTTTTGATATATATTTTTTTTTACTGAATCACTTCAGAGTAAGTTACAGACGTATAACTATATCTCTAATGACTTCAGCAAGTATCTTCTAAAAGCAAGGACATCCTCTTATTTAACCATTGGACAACGATCATATTCAGGAAATTAAACATTAATACAATACTATTATGTAACATAGAGTCCATATTCAATTTTTTAATGATTCCGATCCAGATCACAAATTGCCTTTAGCTGTCATGTCCCTGTAGTCTACTCTAATCTGGAATGGTTCCCCAGCATCTCTGAATCACTCATGACATTGACGCTTTAAAGAAGGGCACAGGCCCTCTGTTTTACAGAGAACACCACAATTAGGTTTGTCGGATTGTTTCCTCACTGTTAGAGTCAGGATGTGCAACTTTGGCATACCCTTCAAAGCACCGTATCAGCTTTCCTTCCTTAAAATAGTTTATAATTTTTCCAATGTACTCAATATTTAAATAAGCCCCCATTGAATACCCATCACTCACATTCAAACATTATCAAGATTTGGCCACACTGGCTTCATCTATTCTTTTTTCCCTCTTAAGAAGTCTTTACTGAAGAATCCCAGAGCAAACCCCACGCATGGTTATCATGTGCCCTCTGCACCTTCCTCCCTAGAGCCTGGACCTCCACTGACCTAAACTATGAGCTTTTACCAGGAGAGGAAGGGAAATGCTGAAGGGATGTAATCTGATGGTCCACTCTTTCTGGAAGTGGTTCCATTCTTTCTGGAAGTCATGATAAAAGGTATTCACTCATCTTTCTTGAGAAATTAAGCACTGAAATGACAACCTTGCTAACTGTTTCAAAAGGCTCATGGGAAGGTTAAAGAAACTACTTTTCATCCAGTCCTCCTGAGCTATGCTTTATTTACCTCTCCATCGTAGTGTTTCACAATTTGCAGTTCAAAGAACTCGTCCTCTTCTTCCCCAGTGAGGGTAGCATCCCACCCACCAGCTTCCGGGTCATCAATATTATCCTGAGAGCTGAAATCATCCGCTAAAAGCAAAGACATTCCATTAAATATGGAGATCATTTTAAAGGATAATCCCTACCAGTTAATTTTCAATGTGCTTAGTATTAGATTCTTCTACGTCAAATTTCATTTACTTTGGCTCTAAAATCTTACGTGACAGAGATGATGACCATTCAACAGTTCATGGATCTTAGAGCTGGAAAGTGCCTCAAGAAATTATCTTATCCAATTTCCTACCTTTATGCTTTATTTTTACATGGAAAGCAACTGAAGCCAAGATACCCAAGAGGTTATTCAAGTCAGCCCACAAATATTAATGATAGGATTATAACCCAAATTCCCTATCTGGAGAAACAAGAATGAGATTCCAATTATCTGACAGTTAAGTTCAACACACGAATCAATTGGCTCCATGAGCTAGAAACTGGAGGGGTGTCC
Organism: Rhinolophus sinicus; assembly: GCF_057876585.1. Classification (NCBI taxonomy): domain Eukaryota; kingdom Metazoa; phylum Chordata; class Mammalia; order Chiroptera; family Rhinolophidae; genus Rhinolophus; species Rhinolophus sinicus. The sequence continues at coordinate 104,432,613 of NC_142515.1, read as the reverse complement.
CATGGCGCTGTGGTTATTCAGTTCCAAGCCTGGCTCTTCCAACTACCTATCTATCATAAGCTTGTGAACAGGCATCAAAAGTATCTTTTCTGGTACATGGGGTTGGGTGGACCAAGAATGGGCAAAAGACTGAATAAGGTCCTTATCATATCTAGGAATATTCTTACTAACAGGTCTTCTTTAAGCTTATTCATTCCCACCTTCTTGCGTGAGCAGGCACACACACTCACACAGACACAGACACACACACACACCCTCACCTATCCAGGAACCCAACATAAGACTAGTTCAGAGTCATCTTCAGTCTCTAGAAGTCAAGAGAACAACAAAGGAGAGGGTGCAGTGGTAATATATTACAACCCCATCAGGTAGACAGATGGTGGCTAAATATTATTCCCTAACTCTGTGTATATATAAAAATCTTCCATGTGTCTCAATAAGCTAAGTGGTACAAGATGCGAAATACCTCAGGCATGACTCACTTCCAGCTATCCAGCTAGGTGGAAGAAAACCCCTGAAGACATCTAATCTTGCCCATTTAGAATAGTTACTTTTAATGTATAGTTCTTCTGCAGATGTTTTAGGAATTTAACTGCTGACTTTTAACTTATTTTTAGCTTGTTAATCTACCTTTTCATTTTTATTTTCCCTCCTCAGACAAAGTATACATAAAATGTAGCCACATCCAAAATATTTTACATGAGGGGGGATAAGTCAGAGAAAAAAAATGACAAGTTATTTTAAAAATAGGCGATATAGGGATAAATGGCATAAGAACTCACAGAAAAAGTGAGAAATTTATTAAACAGTGCGAAGAAAACACCGGATAAAATAAAACATGCTACATAAGCAATCACTAGTTATTAGTCCTTTCCAGAGAGAGGTCTTTTCCTAAAATTAAGGAAGGAAATATTCTAACCACTATGCTGTACACCCGAAATATAAAATATTGAATGTCTAAATGGATTAATTAATGAACTATTTTAAGCACAGGAAACCATGACTACCATCCCAAACTGCTGAAAGAACAAAGCATACACGTAGCAGTACGGGTTGTAGAATGAAATATGAGAACACATCACGATGAAACATACCTATTACTGTTATAAAAATATTATTCTTACAGAAAATCCATTCTCTGTCAAGTATCAGAGTCCTCTGGCACACAAGGAATGGTTCCTACTCTTACGCTTACAGAACTGCCTAACCGCATACTTTGTCAGAATCCAGGGATCATCTGGACACTAATTTGTCAGAGGTAAACCTTCAGAAAGCACCTCCTAACTTACCATTTAAGTCAAGGAATATAACAGGAATGTGTGTTTCCATCCCAGGAACTGGGGTCCTAAAACATAATGAACAAATAGCATCTCAAATAAAGCGGACTGTCTCATCAGCACGTACTTCGTGACACAGCCTTAATACACATTCAGAACTATTACAGCTCAAGCCAATAATAGCTCTGCGATTGGATTTGCTATAATTTCACATCAGAGATGCCAGAAAGACTTGACTGTAAGTGCTGCTCCTTTTCACTGGTGCACTCATGTATAATTATCATATGCCCTGAAACTAGAACTCAGTCTTATAAGACACATATACCTGTTTATAAATGAAATCCCCTTGTTTAAAGTTACTTTCTTATAAAATTATATACCTAAGGGCCTCGTATGGCTTAATTCACTATTTTTAATTTCTATAAAGTGGCACAGAACATTTGCTGACAATATAGTTTTAGCCAGCACCAAAACCTAAAACTCCTGGAGATGCAATTTTATGATGACCGAATAGTCTTTTAAGGGAATGACCCAAGTAATTAACATATTAACTATTTTTTTAAATGTTAAGTGCACTGGTACTAAATATTGATTTAGATTCTCAGAAATCTTAATTGCTTGAGCCAATAACAATATTATTTAATAAAACAGTTTTAGGTCATAGTTATTCTGACTCATGAAAATAATTTAACACTTCCTCTAATTCAAACAACTTTTTCCCCACATGCTATAACGAGTCTTCCTTTCATTAAAGCACAGGCAAAATTCCTACAGAAAGCAGTCTGTTTAATGAGCATTTAGAACTTCAGAAGACACACGGCAACTTCATACCATTCTGCAGGGGCCCCTGGAATCCCACTGCCGGCCGAGGGGACCATGACCGCGTTCCTTTCCTCCGTGAGAGTCAACCTCATCTCCAGGAGTTGAGCCTCACGGTCAGCATCATCCTCTGTCTTATCTAGAATATCAGAAATAAGGGACAAAGATTGATATCCCCCTCGCTATTTACACTTTTTGTCCTTTGTAATGGTAGGATTTGCCCATATTTCAGTTATCGGTTGATGAGAGTTCACTAGAAACTTACTACTTCCCGATTAGTGATAAAAAAAATTTCACAAAGAAAAAGTAACTATAAGCTAGAGGGGTTGGTGCACTGTTTACAGCGAGCCCATCCTTGGTTCGTAGAAGAGCACATGAATGATTTCTTCCAGAGTCAGAGGATTCAAGGGCTTTTGGACAAGAAATGTTAGCATCTTACCTTAAGTTATTTTTGAGGGACAATATTTACTTTGTGTATTCTCTTTCTTTGTTGGGGGCTGGGAGGGCAAAGACATCAATTACAACTAGATAAATGTTCTTTTGAAAGGATATGACACAAATAAGAAACACTCCTATGCTCTTGCCATCCACATTATTGATGTGTTCATCTACTTCTAATTTATGTGGCTGCAAATGGGAATTAATTATGCACCGACGAGGGGGAAAGGAAATATTCAACTTGCTTTCCTACCATGTTTACTGACAAGTTTTTGCAATTGTTGATCTAAGTACTCCTGACGTTTTGTTAACGCATTTAGCCATTTTCTACGTAGTCTCTCTAAATCCCGATCCTGGAAGAAGACAAGGGAAATGACAGTCAGTATAATGCCAAGATAAACCGTGCTCTATCTTTGAAACCGTGCTCTATCTTACTTTAATCTGGTTCGAAAATGCAAAGTATTATATACCACTAATGTCTTCATTACCACCATGAGTTGACTCCAACCATTATGCAGGACAGAAACTCTCAGAAATTAAAGCATTACCATTCTAGACTACTACTGTTTCTGAAAGGATGGTGTCTGATACCCAGAATCAGTTTTATTCCTATTGGCTCAGAACGCCAAGAGCTGGTAACTAAGATCTTCTAGGAGGTCTCTTTGCTGAATAAAAATCACAAATACTACTCAATCATCTTCAAAGTCTTCCCTTAAAGCCATCATAAGAATTCTTCGAATTCTTCACTACATCCTTCAACCTGTTTCACTAGTCTCTGCAAACAGCATGTAAATGCTTCTCTCCCTTGTTTTGGTGGTGGGGGGCATCACAGAGATGAACCACTCTTCCAGTCAACACCTGACTGTGCACCAGTCTTACCTCATTTCCTTTTGTAATCGAGTTACAAGACTGGGTAGCTCAGTGGAATGCTGCGGAAATGGTGCGTATCTGGATTTCTCTAAGGCACTTAACCAAATAGCTCATGACATTCTTGCGGACAAGATGGAGAAATGTGCAATGAATCTACTTGAATGAAATCAGAAACGACTGAAATAGCACATCCAAGGAACGGTGATTAATGAAATAATGTCAGCTTAAAAGAAGTCTGTATTGCTGTGCCATAGGACGTTGTATTTAACCCTCTCCGATACAATATTTTTATCAGTGACTTATAGGAAGGCAGACATTTTTATCAAATTAGAATGATGCAAAACCAGGAGAGTGACTACACTGGATGACGTAATCAGGATCCAAAGAGCTCTGAGAGTCCTAACAAGACTAACAAGATAAACCTTAACAGACATAAACAAAATCTTGCAGATTAGGAAGAAGGGTGGGGTGGGGTGGGGGGACAAAACCTGTGTGACTCCATGAAATGGGGAAGAAAGACCTGGCTTCAAATAAGGAAAATACCTAGGGGGTGTGGCTTGACTGACACTCAGTAGGAGACAACTCTTATAAGGAAAGGAGTGGGTGATTCCGCTCAAGGACAGAAAAAGCAGGGAGCCTGGACGGGGAGGAGCTCCAGGTTTGGAAAAGGATAACAGTCACAAATGATTTCCTACACTAAACAGATGTTACTTTCACAGTCTATGAAACACTCATTGTTCCCTACTCTATTTTAATTTGAGAAAAAGCAATATTTGAATCAAAATTGTATAAGTATTAAGTAACAGTATAGCAAGACTCACGAACAGGTAATTTAGTACTTTAATCAAGCTTATTTGATGAGGCTAACAGGTGTTTCATTACCTGGTAGCTGTCCATGTCTTCCTCTTCCTCCTACAAGACAAAATACATTATGCAGAACCGAAACAATACCCATGAATCCGGCTACGCTGAACAATCTGAGTCTCTTCCCATACTTTATATTTTCTCCCACCTAGCTCACCCTCTCTTGGTTTTATAGTTTTCAGAAAGTTGGAGTAAAAACCTTGAGCTTCTCATAGGAAAGTGAAGAACACTCATTTGACCTTTTCGGGGAACGAGTACAATACTTTCCCTGCTGGGTTTATAGTCCCACTCCCCAGGGGAAATCAAACACCTGCTGGCAAATAGTCTTTACAAGCCAGCAGGGGGTTTCTGCAGAGGGGTGGGTGATGGAGGTTAATCATGAACAGGCACTGAGGAGTTTCTGGAGACCGAGATGTTTTAACCCTCAGTCTTCCATGTACCAGGGCAAAACCAACAGTTTGGTGCAGTGATTCTATGCAAATGCACTACAATTAAAAAAAAAAAAAAAAAGACATCAATGGGAAACAAAAGAAATACTGAAAGAACTATTAGTGGAAGGCCGTTTTCTGACAGGTTCCAGCGTCTGGTTGGGTCTTTCAGCAAGAACCTAGCAGGCACAGAGACTTACATGGAAGGCGTCATGGGTCTTGGGGGATCTGAGCGCTCTAACTTTCACACATCCAATGCCAACAGACAGTATACATTCTTCCATCAGTGGTAAAGTCCCAGATTCCTGCACCGACTTCACTTCCACTTGGACTCGCCGGGACTGCCCCTATATCACAGACAATTTTAAGAGTTTTTAAAAATCAGTTTGATTCACAAAAATTTGGTTTAGAGAGACCCCTACAGGCTGATGCTGGGAAAAGCGTTTAACTTGGAGACACTGTATTTTAAATGGTAAGTGGTAAACTACAAATTGAAAAACTAATCAGGAAAAATTACCTTTGAAGGGCGTAGAAAGAGACAGAATACATGATTTACGTATTTTTTCAATAAAAATAAACATTAAAGGAAAACATTCTAACAAAAGAAACGCAAATAGGTAGACAATAAAAAATGGTCAACTTACTAATAATCAAATAAATACAAATTAAAATAAGCATTTATTTTCACTTACTAAGCTAGCAATTACCTTTTAAAAAGGAAATTTCCAATATTGCCCAAAGTTTATGAAACAGGCAATTACATACACTGTTGGTAGGAATATAAACTGATAAAGCTCTCTGCAGAGCAAGTTGCCTTAAGAAATATAAGTTTCCCTTGCAATTCAACTTTCTAGGATTCTTGTCTAAGTAAATAATCATATATGTACATAAAGAATCTTAAAGCAATGTAAAGAATAAAAAACTAGTTACAAATTATATGTATAATACTGTAACTGCTTATGGTATATATAATAAAATATTACATAGTCATTAAAATATGGCTGTAGAAAAATATACATAATATTTTAAGTTAAATAGACTTTTTTATGTTAACTATACAAATGTTAACTATACTTTTTTAAAAAAGAGATTTCCAAACCCAGCATATATAGTATGATCTACTTTTAAAAAATAAGCAATCAGAGTAGAAATAATTACTACTATCCTGGATTCACTGCTCTAATCACAAAATAAAATAATTTTAAATCAAGCTGCAAAATGAAGACTCAACCAGAGAGAACCTATTCCTTATTAGGCACATTTTCAGGATAATTACTGTGTGACTTTGTATATTTAGAATTAAATCTATTTTTCAAAATTCCCAGTTTTCCCAAATTACTGACTTCAAAGCTGGTTTATATAAAGTCTAGAAACATAAAACAGAATTTGAATATACAATTTCAAGTCTATTACTATTCTCCTCTGCCATCAGATTTTGAATCCCAAGAGCTTGGCATTATCAGAAAAATCAATTAGGCAATGATTGATCCCCATCAAGCTAGATTTGAAAAGATGAGCTACAGATGTCTTTTAATATTTTCCAAGCACTATCTATGCATCAGATGTTTTGTGGAACAAGTACCTAAGAAAACATTTTAATTGTCTAAAATAGTTTAGTCACTTTTAGCTAGCTACCTTTTGTTTATTTACTTAGGACAGAAAGTAGCGTATTTTAAATGTATGAAATACATACACTCTGGGGAGGATTCAAGATAAGAAGGAAAAAAGGAGGGAAAAGATCCAAGAATGGTTTAACGTCCCATAGAAAAATGCCTTGAATAGTGTACTTAAACCATTATATTGAACATTCTTTAGCTGCTGATACTTGACCTTTTTTTAACTACAAAACCAGAAATTTCATATGGTTAATTAACCTAATCAGTTTTTCCTCTGTCACTTTTCCTGTTCAAGAACAACAGGTTCCAAGTTTGAAAGACACTGAATTCAATGAACCTACCATTTTAGGCCCTCTATGCTTCTCTAACCTCTCCTGTTACTGCGTTCCAGCTCTTCCTACACGTTACTTTCTATCTAAATTTACCTAACTCCAAGTATCTTTATTCTTTAGTCTTGCCATTTCGGTGTGAAAACCTTTTCTAGCCTTTGTGTGATTCTTATCAGCATCCAGGTGAAGATGCACATCCTTCAAAAAAGCCTTTCCTGATAAACTCAATATATTTTTTTTTGCATGTCTGCATTTATTTTAAATTTTTATTAAGTTTTCAATTAATTGATATACAGTATTATATTAGTTTCAGGTGTACTGCATAGTGATTAGACATTCATATAACTTACGAAGTAATCACCGCGATAAATCTAGTACCCATCTGACACTATACATAATTATTATATTATTGACTATATTCCCTATGCTGTACTTTACATCCCCGTGACTATCTGTAACGACCACTTTGAACTTCTTAATCCCTTCCCCTTTTTCACCTATCCCCCTAACCCCCCGCCCATCTGGCAACCATCAAAATGTTCTCTGTATGAGTCTGTTTGTTTTATTTTCTCTTTTAGATTCCACATATAAGTGAAATCATACGGTATTTGTCTTTCTTATTTCACTTAGTGTAAATACCCTCTAGGTCCACCCATGTTGCAGATGACAAGATGTCATTCTTTCTTATGGATGAGTAATATCGCATTGTATAAATGTAGTACTTCTTTATCCATTCATCTATGGATGGTCACGTAGGTTGCTTCCATATCTTGGCTATTGTGAATAATGTTGCAATGAACATACGGATGCATATTTATTTTCAAAGTAGTGTTTTGCGTTTCTTCAGATAAATACCCAGAAGTAGAAATACTGAAACCCAATTTGTAGTAAAGGTTGTCAGAAGTATGATAAATACTTAAATATTTGATTCACACTAAATCAAAGAAAATTAACTGGTCTTACCTTCCAGATGAATTTCTAAGGGATCCAAAGAAGATATACATAGTTTTAAAGGATGTTCAGAAAAAGATTCTTCACACACTTAAGAATCCTATTCTATGTGTATATCTCATGCTATAATTTAAACTAATTTCCTTTTGCTTTTAGTTCCTTGACCATGCATGAATGAATTTGCTAAAATTCATTTGCTGGGGTCAGAGAATAAGTGCTTATCACCTTCCTCCTACTAAAACATTCAGGAACTTAAATATTTCAGCAAACTTTATTTTTCCTTTAATCTTTTCTCATATTTTGCTTTGAATGATTTCAACATTCATTTTCTAGAGCTATTCTAATATTTTACTATTATTCTGAAGTATGGAAACTATCATAGGATGCAATATTCCACTAAAGTAGAGCCAAAAAAAGTATTTCCATGTCTACCATGTAAATTCTATTAAGATATTCTCTCTCCTCTTTAGTTGGCAGCACAGACACTCCAGATTACAATCTGCCTGGGGTTAAGTGACAATTCTCACATATTTCCCTGCTGTATTGATTTCTGGAAGGTATTCATATCCACCTAGCTGAATTTATTTAACACCTCCTGTGGTATCATAAAAATATATTTCGTCTTTGTCCTCAATTCCTGGCAGAGAGCTCCTAAAACTCTTGGAATTTCTTGAGTGATAAAAGTTATAGGCACATCTTTAAATGATGTGACTTTTAACTTGGCGACTCTTGGCAGGCCCTCAGACAGCTTCAGGAGGGGCTGGTCATCAGAAAGACCCAGCCTTGATTAGAACTGGAACGTTCAGCCCACCTCACAGGGAGAGAGGGGGGCTGGAGACTGAGTATCGCCATTGGCCAATGCTGTCATCAGTCATGCCTACATAATGGAGCATCCACAAAAACCTACGAACAATGGGTCTTAGAGAGCTTCCTGCTTGGTGAACATCTCCAAGTGCTGGGAGGGTGGCGTACCAGAGAGGACACGGGAGCTCCTCGTCCCTCCTCCCCATACCGTGCCCCATGCATCTCTTCCATTTGGCTGTTCCTGAGTTGTACCCTTTATGATAAACTGGTACCAGTAAGTAAAAGGCTTTCCTGAGTTTTGTGAGTCATTCTAGCAAATTATTGAACCTGAGGAGGAGAGCTGTGGGAACCCCCGACTTTGCAGCCAAGTCAGATAGAAATGGGTAACCTGGGAATCCAATACTTGGAAGTCTCATCTGCAGAGATGGCACTCATAGGACACCCAGATGGTGTCTGCAGAGAATCAGAGAATTGGTTGGCATCAGGAAGAAAAAACCCTTCTCATCTCCTACATACCAAGCTTCTGTACTTCATGTGCAGTATCTCCAATCCTCACACTAATCCATAGAAGCTGGTACAATCATCACCTGCAATTTCTACCTGAGAAAGGTTCTGAGAGGTTACCGGGCCTGCACACAGATGTACAACTAGGCCACAGGGGAGCCAGAGCTGAACCCCAGCATGTCAGACTCTGGAGGCTTGTTCTTTCTACCACGTCACATTGCTTCTCCTTGTCTTTATAAATATTCTAATGCTGCTTGATATGTTTGTTTTATTTCGTACAATTCAATTCTAAGTTGTTCTTTAACATTTATCTTTTTCTTACTTACTACTAACCTACTAACTACAAACCTACTAACAAAAGCTAGTTTAAAAATATTATAAATAGAAATACACACATGAAGGAAAACACAGATGAAGTCAGGAGATGATTTTAACACAGGAAATGGACTTGGCCAATCTAGATTTCATTATCACTGACATTTCTGCTAAAAGGAACCCAACATTACACTTTATGGTGCCAAAGAATTTAATGTTAACATTCAAAATGCCAACATTCACAATTTTATTACCTGCCGGAGTTGGAAGATTCCTCCTGTTGGTACATCCTTTGCAGAAATTACTTCTACAGGGCAGTATTCACCATTCTCGTTCTGTTCCAAGATCTGAACCCAGAATTCCATTTTCCTGGTGACTTCACTCCATCTAGGAAATAGTTGAAATTCTTGGAAAATCATACATTTCTATTTAAATACAAGCAGCCTAGGCTCCTACACGAGAATTAACAATGATAATGACCTCCAAACAGAATAGCTCAACAGAATGATCTATAGTTCAATCGGTAATATACACGTACATATTAGTAACTACAATTAAAAGCAAAGTTAAACAAACTTAATAGCAGAACAAGAAATGAGTCCTTTTTTTTTTATTCAAGAAGGTCTAATTACAAATCTATTTCAAAGTAGTTATTTAAAAATCTAAACATTGTAATCACATGTACAGAAGCAAAAACTGTAAATGGAATCAGATGGATATTTAAAGTTCACCTGTCCCGAAGACTGCGTGTTTTTGCTTGGATAATCCCCAAATCCCATAGGGCTGGGTTCTTCCTAGGATCAGGATCGGTCATCTTATGGCCATATATTTCAATTGCTAACGCCCCTTCCGAAAGGTGCTCTATAAAGTCTTCAGTGATGTTAACAGAAAACTCCTAAAAGAAAATAATTACAGAAGAGGAAATACTTTCTGGTAACCTTGTGAATACTTACACCCAACATCACATACTTACTGCATCATGGAGAGGAGAAATAAAAAATAATGTTTTAGTTATAGAACAGAACTGTTATACTACACCCATAATGAAAACTCAGGTGGCCCAAGGGTCTTTCCTTTAAAAATAACTGTAACTCTGACTTTTAAAAAATGTTTCACCTTGGAAATCTATTGTGAAAAACCAGCATTGTATTCTATTGTGTTAGCAATATTTTGAAAGCTATTTTTAAAAGTATAAATAATTATATTATGAATTACAACAATGATCTAGTATGTGCTGATATAAAAGTTATTACATGCAATAAGGTAGCAGAGTGTTTCTCAGTTTTTAGGAAGCTATCTCCAAAACAGAGAAAGGAAATAAATAACGATCATCAGTGCAAAAAAAAAAAAGTCACCTAATTTTTAAAAATTCTCCCAATCTGTCCATCTTTACAAGATAAATATAAGAAAGTACTTTGCAATAATTAGGATAAAGCTCTAAAACTGTGCCACAGTGGAAGACTGAATCTAAAAATCTGACGGTCCAGGCTCTGCTAGTCACTAGACCTGGGCAAACTGACCTCTCAGAACTGGCTTCTTCTGCGGGTAGAAAGCACTCTCGTCAAACACAACTGAGGTCCAGATCAAATGAAAGAGGAACATAAAGTGCTTAGCAGAGCATTAGGTGCTCAATAAAGTCAGTTCTTGTCTTTCTTCTATCTTCACTATTTCTAAAGAATTAGTTTCTTTTTAGATGACAATTTCTTCAGTAATCTAATACAAAATATGATTCCTTTTGGAGAAGAGTATACATATATATGTATGCATGTGTGCGCACGCTCACAAAAGTTAACTTCTTATTGTGGAGGAATTAAATGCATTGACACTGTAGTTTTTCCCCCCAGCTTTCCTGAGCTATAACGGACATATAACACTGTGTTAAGTTCAGCGTATTCAATGTATTGGCAACACTTTTTACAGTTCCACTCTAAGAAACTCTGATCCAAGACATATATTGGTACCAAATTATTCAACAAAATAAGGTTCATTTCATTGTTTTGTTTTTACCTGAATAACTAAGTGTTGACCAAGTCTGGAAAACAAACTTACATTGCAATGATCAAAGACAACCATGCACTGGGGTTCCTTGCTGACAGGGGAGGACGAGGTATCCACTTCAGGTGCAACAGCTACTGGCTCCTGTTGATCCCAGAAGTTGTATTTGCAGAATACAAAATGGCACAGATGTTGTGGCAATCCAGTGGCTTGGAGTATTTTAACCTGAAGGAAAAGAAAGGCTCTGTTTGTTTTTAACTAAGAAAGTTCCAAGAAACACTTGAGCCAGAGATATGGACTCCAGTCCTGACTGTATCACTAACTGTTTATTGACCAAATCCCATTCACCCTGGGGTTGTATTCCTGCCTCTGTGAAATAGTGACAACCACTGTCATATTTAGCAAGCGGGTAACAACAACCTTGCCTATAAAGGTAGGTGTTTTAAAGCATTTACAGTCTGATGAAGAACATTTATATTCTAGGGTCTTATATCATGATCGTCATCATATTATAATAATAATAATCAACTCCGAGAAAGAAAGTTCTCAAACATCAACACCATTCAACAATACAAATTTGGCTAACTATTAGGTTGGTGCAAAAATAATTGCGGCTTTTGCAATTATTTTTAACCTTTTAAACCTCAGTTACTTCTGCACCAACCTAATCTGAATACGTCATAAGAACACAAGATTATTTAGAATGATGAATGAAGAACAAAATCAGTGTATGTGCCAACAAGCAATAAATATTCAGGAAAGGGCAAAAAACATTTCTGTAATACTTTAAAGTATAAAAAGAAACAAGATTCCCAAGTAGAATGTTACATGCTACTAGAGCATTGTTTGAAAAACTTTATCATGGAATCATCAGAAATCTATACTTTGAAGACCTGGAGGGGTAAAGAAGGAGATTAAAGATGGTGAACGTCTTTAATGCAGATTTAGGGAGGACAGGTGGATCAAGGGAAATGTGCCCTGGACTACAGGAGTGTAGAGGTTTGTGAAAACAATGTGCAATTAGAAATATGTATCTAATCAGATCCAACAACACCAGAAGAAATGCCCATATTAGATTTTAAAGCCGCCAAATACTCTGAATATTTCTTTTGGCAGGTAGCACCAGGTTAATTTTTAAGCTGGAGTTGTTGTGATGTTATAATATTCTAAAATTCCTCCAAGTATGAAAGAAATTAAATTCTAAAATTAATTAAGCTAAATTCTGATTTTACAATTGATTAGGCCGAATTTCATATAACTGAGCATTGATCATTTATTTATTCTTTATCTGGTCACTTCCTGTGTTGTATAATGCACTATTCCTTCAGTAAATAAATTTAACAAGAATAGATTTGACTATGTGGCAGAAGTTGGTGTAATTCAGCAACCACAAATATAATAGACTTATCACTTCAGAAAGCCGTAACAAGGACAAAGAAAATCTCACAAAGCAAATGACTTTCTTTTTTTCTCTACCAGGTCCATTATGGGTAAGCAATGAATGGGAACTCCTATTATCACTCATTTTTCCTGTGATGGCAACAAGAGTTGCCATCTAGGTAGAAACATCTAGACCGCAATTCCCTGACAGGCTATGAAAGATGTACTAACACATTTTATTCATTCAAACCAAATACAGTCTGATCAGTTTTCAGCAATTAAGTTTTCTTTAAATTTTAAAAATCATCACTTTTTCGTTAAAGTGTTAAAAATGCTTATTATATTCTTTAAGGTGAAGCAAGTGGTATTTGGGAAGACTACAAGATTTTGGAGTACTTAGATCTAAATAAAAATCTCTGCCACTTATTAGCTTCTATTTTTTGAGCAAATTACTTAAAATCTTAGTTTTCTTAAGCTTAGTTTTTCTCCTTGTGAAATAGGATAGCTACCTAATGATACTGGTGTGATGACTGACCATGCCAATGAAATGGAATGAACGAAAACACTGCCAAGCTTTGAGTGGATAGATGTTCATACATCCGTCTTTGTGATTGAATTCTATTTGAAAGCCATTTTTTTGGTCTTAGAAATCAGTCTCAGTTTTAAGGTTGAAATAAATAAGAAAGCAAAAGTTCATAGGCTGAACTCTCCCCAACAGGCAACTTCTCAGGAATGTGACTTCCCAGGAATGAAGAATATCAGGAATGAGGAACATCTTGATATCTAGAACATAGGTTTGGGGTTTTGTTTTGTTTTGTTTTTTCATTTTTGCAGACAGAAACCAAAAACCACCACAAGGTGTCAGAATATCACAGACTTTAACTTGCCACTGCTCACTGCCCAGGAATATCAGAAGGCATTCATGTTGTTTGGAATTTTAAAATACACTAAAATTGTACTCAATGTAATTGAAAATATCTATGTTAGTATGTGCATACTTTTTTTCACCACAGAAAAATAAATCCAGACTTCTTTTATACGCCGGCGATATTTAACACCCATGACACCTTAAGTGTCCTTAGACTGGTTTCTTTTTTTTCCCTACCAATATTTTGTTTACTGTCGTATAGTTTATTTTTCTTCCTCCTTTTACACAAAAGGCTATCACACGCTCAATATATGGTCTTTAAAAACCATTTTCCACTGTAGGGAGTCAGGTTCCTTGGAGAAATGACTGATTTCAGGTCTAGGACCGGACAGGAAATACACAGCATGAGACCAGAATACTCATCCTGTAGAAAGCACGAAAGCTAGCTCAGTCTATGAGGGTTAGCGTTGTGTCAATAGGACTCAAGAGCCAACTGAAGAGGCCCCCACAGACCAAAGATGGGATCATTTAAGCTTTAATATGGGTAATAAATACAGTGGATTAAAACACATCAACTATGTTTAAATCCAAGAGTTCATAATGGTATTAAAACTACAACAACAAAAAGTCATTGGTCATTTTTGGATATTAGTGGGAAAACCAATTCATTATTTTGAAAATTAGTAAATAACAGGAGAGAATGGAGCATTTACCTGCCTTTCCTGTACAAACTGTATCTCTGAATAGCAAAATAGTTGATAATGGAAGATTCTTTCTATAGAAGGAGTCCGACTAATAAATGAAGGAATGATGGAATTATGTTATCATTCTTCTCTAATGCCTAATGAAATATGTAGGTAATAATCACCAATGATTTCTAACATCCCCAAAAGAGATCCAGACACAATGTGCCTTCTGATGGAAGAACATACTGCCACCTATAAAGTATCCTTGCTATTCTCCATCCCTCATACATCGCCTTTATGTTACCCACTTACTCCCAACACATCTTAACACATTAAATGGTACCAATCGGCAAAATCCAGACTGAGAAAATATTATACAAGGCAACAACCCAGTTTCTACAGAAAATAAATTATAGGGTAAGAGAGAACGAGAGAGAGAGAGAGAGACAGAGAGAGAGAGAGAGAGAGAGAGAGAGAGACAGGGAGTGAGAACATGCACAAGTGCCAGAGCCTAAAGATTAAAATAGACTTTGAGATAAACAACTAAGACAAACAAACTGACTAGATAGTTCATATTAAGAAAGTATTAATTTTTAACTATGATATTATGGTTATATTGATTCTTGTAGGTATGCTTATTTTGGAGATACAAAACTATTTATAGATGAAATATGATGTCTGTGTTACTTGAAAATAATCCAAGGGAAAGGGACAGCATAGAAGCAGCGTGGGTGTATGAAAGAAACAAGACTGACCATGAATTGATAAATGTTGAAGGAGGGCAAATGGGGATCAATAATACTGTTCTCACCACTTTTTATATATGTTTGACATCGTCCATTTCAAAAATCTTAAGATATTTTAACTACATTTTTTAATAAACAAAGCTATGTTGGGGCGGCCGGATGGCTTAGTTGGTTAGAGCATGAGCTCTGAACAACAGGGTTGCCAGTTCGATTCCCACATAGGCCAGTGAGCTATGCCCTCCACAACTAGATTGAAGACAAGGAGCTGCCACTGAGCTGCCAGAGGGGCAGCCGGATGGCTCAGTTGGTTAGAGTGAGAGCTCTCAACACCAAGGTTGATGGTTCAATTCCCGCATGGGATCCTGCAACTAAAGATTGAAAACAGCGACTGGACGTGGAGCTGAGCTGCGCCCTCCACAACTGGATTGAAGGACAACTTGGGCCCTAGAGAAACACACTGTTCCTCAATATTCCCCGATAAAATTTATTTAAAGAAAAAGCTTTGCAACCCAGGATATACTACTTCTTTTCAGTGATAAAGACAAACTTCCCAAGTGAGAGAGTGTCCTTCTATGTTACTTTACTCATGGTAAACTTTCACACAGTTGATCTTTTCACTAGTCCATCACCTTTCAAATGGGCCATTATGGAGTCATCAAGCCTATGTCTCCATCTCTGATAATCCTATAACCTCAAAGGAAATGTTCTGAAATTAAATGCAATACAATAAAGATTAGCCTTTGAGTGAATTAAGAATTCCCGCCCTCTGACGTTCTCTGTGTCTTTCCCCCGGCTCCCATCCCCAGAGCACTCCTACAACTTCCAGCTTCGCACTGCCCGATTCAAGTTGATTTTTGCTCAAATAAACTCTTAAAAATCAAAAAAAAAAAAAAAAAGAGGATTTCCCCCTTTATACTGAAATAACTGACTTAAACATCTGAGGCCATCTTAATATATACAAAGGCCTACAGAAAGTAGCCCAACTTTTGACAGCTTTATTTCCCCATACCTTGCAGTTAATTCCTAACTTACTCTTTTCAATATCAACTTCAATTCTAGAATTATTTGCTGAGACACAGGCCTGGACCTAGGATAGATCATGAAATAAGAGTAAAGTTTAGGATTCCCTCACCTGAGCTTTTAATGGCCTCCTCCTCACTCCTATACTATTCCTGTGACCCTTGCTGATTTCTCTTCCTCAAAAACCTTTTTAACTGGTTCTTCAACCAATGGCATACTGGCTCACTCGAGTGTGTACAGAAATGTATGAGGGGGTTTTTTTTCAATGTCATGAGTGACAGAGGTGGCACTACCCATGCCGATTGAGCAAAAGTCCAAGAATGCAATGACCTACCTAAAATCTACCTACAAATACCTGTGAAAACACCACAGCACCTTATGGAGCAAACACGTTCTCCTTCAAGTCCACACTGAGTGATTTTCCTCAGATCTTCCTATCTGAATTAATTAATGACCTCTCCTCTGTGTCCCAGAACATGGCTTGTCTACCTCTCTCAGAGCATGTGGGTCACACAGTATTCGAGTCTTCTGCTCACGTGTGTGTCCCCCTTTTACACACACATGAACTACATAGGCTGCTCCTTAAGAAGTTCAGATAAACACAAATCCATATAATTTTGGAGTGGAATGGCCCAGAGGAAGGAAATGGAAGTACCAGGCTAACCGGTACGTCAGGATATATGATGAAATAGTAAATACTAAAGATTCAGAGACAGCTATTTTCAAAATTAGAAAAATAAATAATTTATCGTCTAAATACCCATAATCCTTAAAATGAGCCCCATTTCCACGACTTCTAAATGAAACCGGGACTTACCATGCATGTAAGTTTGTTCTCATGGGACTCCTTGTCAAAGGAGGTATCTGCGGCATCGTCTCCTCCGGCAATCCTCTCCACAATGTCACCACTGATTCTCATCACCTCCACATGCAGCCGGCCAGCCACCTGCACCAAGGCGGGGAATGACAGACACTTATTCCAGATTTTGTTCTTTCTTCTGCTTTAGAGTCAAGTAGTTAGGTTAATGGTATACAAGAACCTAGAAGCCTAGATTCTAACAGTAACTTCCCCTCAAATGCTTGCAATAATCATCATGAAGCAGCATGAAAACACAGGTATTAATAACACACATAAATACCATTTGTTACTGATGAAACTCAACAATACAGTATCAACACCCTACTGTTTCTTGAACCGTTCTCTGTAGGATAGAAGGCATGGAGAGAAAACTAACCTCTCCTTTCTGGTTGACAATTGGAACAGCATACTGTAACTTCACATCATAGAAGAGGGACTCGAGGAAGACATTAGCCACCCCAATGAGGCTGTGGTTTTCCTGCTCGTCATAGAATGGATCAGCACGCTTGAAGTAAGACCGTATTACCTTTAAGGAGAGTCAGAACACACAACTTCAGAAAACCGCTTAAAATAAATGAATCCAACCTACCACTTTTTGATGTACTCTAATAAGGTCACTAAACCTAGCTGAAGTGAGCACTGTATTACACACACACACACACACACACACACGCACACGCGTACACACACATGCCTACTCTCTCTCCCCCTCTCTCTCATTCCTATTTAAAATGGTGGTCAGCATCCTTCACCTGTGAGAGAACAATCCAATTAACATGTCATTACTTTTATTATTTCTTCTTGTTTATGTGCAAATCTTGCCATGAAACAGAGAAAACAGATATAGACTAGAAATAGAAGAGTGCACAAAAGTAGTTTTCATTTTTCACTCATATCTATTCCACATGTTTCTACCAAATCATTAGATACGCAGCTGCTAATGAGAGGTGACCCTCTCACAGGAGAATGGTTTGCTTTGTTGTATTTATTGTTAATGTGGTTTTACTTCTACATTGAAATAGGGCAGGGATAGAGAAGAGACTAAAAAATAAAAAAAACCTAAGAAAAAATGTCATCTAACTGTAAGAAGTCATTTTTATTGATGGCATTCTGGAAAAATAATTTTTACAAAACAAGAGGCTAAGGAAGTAAACCACTATATGCCAAAACAGGACCAGCAGTACGGAAAATATGTAAAAATATATGTAATACATATTTCTGTTTTAAATATATACAAGTACACAGCTGATCTAAATGAGAAAACCTGCAACTTCAGGAAAAAGAATCAGAGTACACGTCTATGGCACCTACCTAAGGATCAAAACACCTTCAAAATATATTCCTAATAGTATAAATATTCAGATACCACTGATGTTCAATTCAAAAACGGATACTGTAGGTTTATTATTTGCAAGATTAAATGTGTTGTGAAATAGAAGCGAGATAATAAGGTGTGGTCTCTGTCCTAAATAAATTCACAGTCCAGTACAGGAGAGAGAAACGTGTTACACCAACAGGAGTAAGAATGGGATATAAAAAAATTCGACTAGAAATCCAGATAATACAAAATGAGGAAAAGAAAAAAACAAGATACGAGAATAATGGGTTATTAAAATTCTTGATTAGCTAAACAACTTAAAGGATTAAAATAAATATTCTAGAAACATTTTGCAAAAATGGATAATTTTTCCCTTAAATGGGTAGACTCATTCCTGCTTGGTTCCTTCAATGAGTACCAGTTAAGTAATTTTTTAAATAACTTACGGGGGTATCTTCTTCGCACTCCTTCCACTCCTGATAAAGGTCTCTCATATCCAACAACCTGTTTTCCAGTTTTTCCAAAGACCAAATCTGCTTTCCTTTTCCTTTTCTTCTCACCTGGATTGCAGGTTCACTAAGAAGAGAGCCTCGCTGCAAAGACAGTAAGAGTACTATGTGAAACACAAAAATATCCATCATAGAAGTCAACCTTAAACATTCTATACCCACCAGTCATCAACCAAATGTCATCAACCAAAACTGAAACTATCACTCTTTATTTTGTGAATTGCAAAGCTTCCCAGAAATCTTACAAGTGTAAGATAATGTCTTTATATCCAGATGCAATCAAAATTTAAATATAAATTTAAATTTTCGTTGAAGTTGGATATAAATTTAAGTTTAAAAAACAAAAGACAAGACCATGTGTCATCAGAAGTCAAAAATGTTTTATTCGGGCCATATGTCCAGGGAATATCAGTGGGTACACAGAGAGTCTTGAGTATTAAATAGTAGGGGAAGGTTTGCTGGGATGGGTGGTTAATAAACTATCTTTCACTTTCTAAAAGTTTGAATTAAAAAAATTTTTTGAATGGGTAGCATCTTTACGTGGTATAAAAAAACAAAATGTTTAAAAGAATAAACTGAAAAGTATCCCATTTACCCATTCGGAGGCAAGAAACGACACCAATTTCCAAATATGCATAGTTTGAATTTATAAATAAAACAGTATAAAACTAGACAGAGTTGATGTTTGCACATTGTGAATATACTAAATGCCACTGAATTGTCACTTTAAAATGGTTAATTTCACCTCAAAATAAAAATAGCATTCCTTGAAGTTTTTCCAGCTTAAAAAAAAACTGTTTTTAATGTAGAAAAAAATGTTTAAATTTTTTAAAACAACAAAATAGAAAATAAATATGCCCCTGCGTATCTCCCCCACAGAGATGTATCTATCAGTTATCTAATCGATTTAGATTCACTGGATAAATTTATCAACTATTCTAACATGTCTACTCAGAATTTGGGAGAACTGTGAAATACACCAATGTTGCTTTAACGTCTTATCTAGAACCAGTTCCAAAGAAACAGAATTTATATAATGAGTTCTGAAGGTTAAAAATGACCATTCTTTCACATACTGTAAAGGCCCTTCTATCTTATATTCAGCCAGCTAGGGAAATATGAAAATCTCATTAGTGATCTGTGGGTAGTGGCTTTTCAAAGGAACAATGCTAGAAGTGGGACTAAACAGCAATGAACAATCCTCTGTAGCATCCTGAGTGGCCCTCCTGCAAACACCTACAACAGGGACTGGAAAAAAGAAAAAGAAGACATTTCTGCCTCTTAGCAAAAATCACTAGCTAGAGGTGAGTACAAGACCAGGAGTAAGGACCAGACTAAACAACAGCGTTCACAGCATGGACAAGACATTAAGTTTAAAAAAAAAAAAAAAAGTTTTGGTGGATAAAAGCTTGCAAGACCCAGCCTGAGTTAAGGAGACTGTCTCCTTAAGAAATACTTCTTGTCCAGCATCTCTTTGGCTAAAATCTGAAAATACTAACCTATTAAACCTGTAAAAAGTAGATGAGTAGCCATCTGTTAACAATGGCTGCTTCAACTCCAGCGCTGTGCATCGTCTGCACCGGCAACTGAACCAGGCCCATGAACACACTATCAGGTGTCTGGGAGGACAGAAATGCCCAAGGGGACCTAAGTCACTTCTAGGTGTCGACCTGGATGCCTTGAGGCAGGGTTGCTCCTTCCAACAAAGCCCAAGCCGGGATACACAGAAAAGGGCTGCGGGATGCTTCATGGGGATAAAAGGTTCCCAGCTCGGTTTTTTTCAACTCCAAGACTACAGAATGCCAAAAGGCCTTGCTCTTCTCAGTCTTGTAGAAGCTGAGCCCTGTACCTTCTGCCAGGGAGTTGAATGAGAAAGGGAGTTGAGTGAAATAAATTGGTCGGGCCGGGCCCGGGGAGGTGGAGAGGATGTGTCTAGTAGATAAAGGACATATATGCACAAAGGCAGAGCATTAGAAAGAAGTAAATTCTGCTTGAGCGAGGAGGGCAAGTACAAAAGGATCTAGATTGCGAAGGGTAGAGACGGGGATGAGGACAAACCCATTGGTGTTTAAATAAGACCGGGGAAATATAAAACAGTTTTATCCAACGATATCTTTGTTTTTTCCACTAATGGCAACCTCACCTTCCTATTGGCATCAAGGCTGGAAGCTGGAATCTGTAGGGTTACTTTATACTCTGTTCTTTTATCCAGTTCTTCTGCGATGTAACTAGCTTCTCTCACCAACAGATTGGCTTTAACAATTTGTTCCCGTAGCTTCATCAGGCTGGTATTCAGTGCTGCTTCTCTTTAAAAAAGAAAATTAAAAAAGGGTGGAGGGATAACCATCAAACAGCACATCAGAATATTATATACTACATAGTTAAGTTAATGCCAAACTGCCAACCAAGCTTTACAACTGTCTTTTGCACATGGAATACATTACCCACACTGACCCATGCACACTCTCGTATCTGGGCTGTTATGAGCATTGGCACACACTCGTGTAACAAACAGGCCCTGGATTAGGGCAGTGCTTCGCAAACTTGACTCTGTGCACAAATCAACTGGGGATCTTGATAAACTGAAGATTTGGACTCAGTAGGTGTGTGTGTGTGTGCCTGAAATGCTACAGTCCCATCAATCTCCAAGTGACAGAGATGCTGCCGTTCTGCAGACCAAACTTAGAGTAACAAGAGGTTCGGTTAGTTAAGTACAGTCTGTAACCACGGATAAGACATTTTAGTGCAGTGCCAATCAGCCCGTACAGAGATCAAACTTGCAATCTGCATCTCATTAGCACCATGCTTTACCTACCTCAGCTAATCAGTCCAGATAACCACCTCTTTTTTTTTCCTTTTTTAAAAAAGCATCTACCCACGCTTCAGAACCTAAAGTATAATACAATGATAGAGTATAACGTCTAAGTACGTGTTCGTTCAAATCCGAAAGCCATACAAACTGAAAATGGGGGAGCGCCTAACCTGCGCAGCATTAAGTAAATCGATATAAGTTGACATTCCCATTTTTTCAAAAAAAAAAAAATAATAATAATAATGCCATGTGATTCTTAGCTATACCCTTCTCTTTTAATATACTTCTTTTTAAAGTAGTGTCTAGATTTTTCCACTCTGTATCTTACCGAGGTGGGTTAAATGCACCTAATAAAGGCCCTCAGCCTCACCTACCTCTCTTCGGCCCACTGTCTCAGTCGCTGCTGAGCACTGGGTGAGTGGAAAGAGAACCTGTCCACGCTACGACAGTTCTGCTTCTCAGGAGACAGCCTTCTTCGCAGCTGCTCCAATTCATGTTCATACATAAGCCTCTGGCGCTCTAACGCAGATCGCTTTTCTTCTTCGTGCTGTTGCTCTAGGCTGTTCAATATTGACTGCATTGGATCTGAATAAGATTTTTATTAAAAAGTAAGCAATGAAAAAGGTAACTATACAACATAATTTATTTCAAATGTTATTCTATATGTCGTTTGTCATCCTAATAAAAACATGTATAACTCTTAAAGACAGTGTGGAGTAAATTTAGCTTTCCTTGCTCCTCGTAGGATAACAGTTCTGACAATTAAGTTCACAAACTCGTTGCAACAATGTGGCTAACCTTTTTTGATATCAGAGAGATTATTCATTATGAATTTGTACCAACTGGACAAACAGTTAACCAAGTTTACTACTTGGAAATGCTGAAAAGATTGTGTAAAAAAGTTAGACGACTTGAGCTTTTTGCCAACAATTCATGGCTCTTGCATCACGACAATGCACCAGCTCACATGGCACTGTCTGTGAGGGGGTTTTTAGCCAGTAAATAAATAACTGTATTAGAACACTCTCCCTACTCACCTGATCTGGCCCCCAATGACTTCTTTCATTACCCGAAGATAAAGGAAATATTGAAAGGAAGACATTTTGATGACATTCAGAACATCAAGGGTAATACGACAACAGCTCTGATGGCCATTCCAGAAAAGAGTTCCAAAATTGCTTTGAAGGGGGCTTAACTTCTGCTTATAATGTCACACATGCTTATAATGCTAGGCACTGGCATCAGTGTATAGCTTCCCAAAGGGAATACTTGGAAGGTGACCGTAGTGATATTCAGCAATGAGGTATGTACCACTTCTTCTACGATAAGTTTGCGAACTTAATTGTCCGACCTCGTATAATCTAGTCTGTCAGATATATGCCAAACTGTCTTCCATACAGAAAAAGTAGGTGTATTATATGTTCCACACATAACCTAAGATACGGTTAACGCTCTAGAAATCCACGACAATCATGAGCTAGTGGCAGTCAAGTATCAAACCTGAGAAATTCTATCAATGAGAAGAAAGTCTACAGTGACTTGTATATCAAGTGAGAAAGAATGAAAGTTTTTACATAAATATAATACGTTAAAGCTAAAAACCCAAAACACTATAGAGAACAACCTAAAGATTTCCTTTTTTGTTAACACTTAAAAAGTTCTCAGTCGGAGAAAGACAAATACCACATGATCTCACTTATATGTGGAATCTACAGAATAGAATAAATGCACAGACTAATCAGAAATGGTCTCAGAGACATAGAGGAAAAACTGAGGGTTGCTAGTTGGGAGGGGGGTGGGATGAGGGAGAAGGTGAGGGGATTAGAAAGCACAATCAGTAACCACAAGATTGCCACAGGGATACGAAAGACAGTTTGGGGAATATAATCAGTAACGTAAAGGTTTTGTAGGGTATCTGATGAACACTTGTCTTATTAGGGAGACCACCTCAGGGATGATGTAGATGCCTGATCACTGCAGTGTACACCTGAAAGTGAAGCTGAACAATAATGAATGTCAACCATAATTTAATACATATATGGTCACAGGATGTGGAGTACAATGTAGGGAATAGAGTCAATGGAATTGTAACAACTATATACAATGTCATAGGGGTAGTAGATTGGGGGGGTTATCACTTTGTGAGGGTTGTAAATGTCTAACTATTACATTGTTTTGTACATCTGAAACTAATAATAATTAAAAAAAAGTTTTCAGTCATAAACACTTTTAAGTCTCCACCAACTTTAAAAGATTCTAAAATGCATAACAGATCTGCTCACCATTATGGCCCAGAGCCTTCATGGTCACCTCCATCTGTGCATATTCATAACTGAAGTTGATTTCACTGGACACCTCACTCGAGGAGTCTCCATCTACATCCAGCTGCTCGGTGTCGTTCTTCATGGAGGTGTCTTGTTCTTCGTCCTCTCGATCTGCTTTCTTTCTCTTTTTAGGCAAATTCAATCTTGGGGAAAAAATGATATTCTTTTTTAAATAAAGATATGCACTCATTCATATCATTCATTAAATGCTGGCGTTTACTAGATGCCAAGGGAATACTATGTGAGTGTAAGGCAGTTACTGCACTCAGGAAGTTCATATTCTAGTAGTAGAAATAAAACAGACACCCATGGGCAAATAATTACAACAGAGAGTGTGACACAAGGCCACGTGACTGTTACAAGCTAGGTGTTGAAGAACAGCTGAGGACCACTTAAGACTGGAATTAGGGAAGGGATGGTAGAGTAGAAAGCCATCTGACTGAGACTTAAAGGATCAGGATAAAACAGGGCACTAGGGCAAAGGGAACAGCGTGGGAAAATGTGGGAATGGACACTCATTGTCTCTGGAGAAATTATTATTGACACAACACGAGAATACACAAATTTGTATGGCAGACGTTGTGAGGGATAACGCTGGAAAGATCAACTTAACCCAAACTATGATGGGTTTAAATACAAAGCCAAGCAATTTACACTTGATTTGGTTTGAGAAGGAAAACAAATGGAAAATGTTTTCCACACACTTTGTACTCTTCTACCCTTTCGTCACTAATCAGAAGATCAAGCAAAGGATCTCCATGAGCTATTATAAAAGTCAGGTTATGTCTGAAGCACAGTCACCACTGACAGGAAGAGAAACAGACCAGGATTTTAATTTTATACACTATGCAGTGTGCCTTTCCTTGCCAACACAATATCAATTTTGTTTTTTGTATGGGAAACAATGTATGCAGTCCCGGGTCAGATACTTTCCTTGTGAACCTCCCTCTCAGCTACGAGGCCAATTCTACCAAATGAGACGTAAGCGGAAGGTAGCTGGGGCTCTGGGAAGACTTCTGCCATGATGTTTTTGAGGGGCTTAGCCAATGCCAACAACCATCTTCCTTCAGATTGCTTGTTTTGTCAGAGAAATAAACGATTGATTTGAGCCACGACAGTCAAGTTTGCCATTACTTGCAGCTAAAAGCATTGCTAAATGAAATGCAAACCTTATTTTATGGATGAGGAAACTAAAAGCACTACGTTTCCAATAAAAAAAAAAATGAACAACTAAAAAGGTAAGTATGTCAGAAAAAAAAAAATTAATGAATTCTTATACCAGACGGCAAAACTATCATCTTCCACTGAGAAATAAAAACTGTGTAAACTCAGTATTTTTCCAGAGTGTATTGTTCCTATGGCCCTCTGGATCAAACCATATAGTGAAAAAACACATATGTAGTAAATAAATACACATATAGTAAATAAATAAATAAATATGTACACAAAACAATGCATATTTTTTATGGAATTAAGGTTACTTTTCAATATACATTCTTCTATGTCAAAGTATAATCTTCAGTGATCTCCCTCTTTAAGAGCCATGAGTAATGTCATACCTGAAGAAGTGGTTGTTTCCCCATAATATCCTGTCCCCGTGGTGAAGCTGTACAGGGCTGGATACAGAAGAGCCATTTACAAATGTTCTGTGGGAGAAGAGGCCAAACAGGTAAACGATGATTATCATGTTTTATCCATTAATTTTCCCCATTAATTTTCCAATACTGTAGAGATTTAGTTACTAGGAAAAACAAAATAATCAATTCCCCAAATAAAACCTGCCCTTGGTGAATTTTATAATTTATATTCACTTCTTTGCTGATCTATCTAAAATCTTTATGGTTCTAAATATAACAGATTATTATACTCTATTGTTCAGAGTTCTAAATTTGTATATAACATATTAAGGAGTAAATATGGAACCATTACAGCCAATAATAAAAGATGGTAGCAGTACACATTACAACTAAAATGAGTTATGTCCAATCTCATGAATAAAAAGAGACAGTCAACCAACTAAACTCTAGAAATATCTATGGGTATCAATAATAAGAAACGAGACCTATGCTAAATTCTTCTGTAACTGACTAGAGCATAGAAAAATGTCTACATCCTATCAATATACGTACGATTTATCAGGGACACTTGACTTCCTACCTTGACAATGCAGTTCAACAGAAGAAATGGTGGGTAGAAGGATATTAAGGGAATAATTTGGAGGGGCAGGAAATAGAAAATTATGCATAACACTATAAAACTGACATTCCTGTCATCATGCCTCTCTCCTGGTGAATGACTCATTTGCTTAGCTATAGGATAAAAGTCAAGTTCTTTAACTTGACATTACAGGCCCTACAAAAAGAAGCCCTATTCATGTCCTCCTTTCCTTCTTCTAGTAAACTCTCAACTCCAGCAAAATAAAACAAAAGAAGAAAAAGGTTTATGTTCTGTCTGCTACACATGATTGACTCTTCCTCCAGAGCCAGGTTTATACCAGTCCTATAAGCTGGGCTATGGTTCCAGTTCTCTCCATCCTCTGGAGTCTTACTCAGCTCTCACAGCCCACTGTGGTTTCCACTTCCTATGAAAAGGCTGTTCATCATTCCAGCCTATAGTATCTTCTTTAAATTCCTAAAGCACTTACCTGGCTTTACGTTGCTAGTTATATATATATATCTGTCTCTTCATTCACTACTTATTGTGTGTGTATATATACATATATACACACACAAAATCTTATTCTCTATCTAGATTTTACTTACTATGTGAGTTTTTAAACACTAAAAGTAATTTGTCTTTATATTCCTATAGTCTGATTATTCAAAGCATGAGCTCAAAAAATATAGTTACGACAAGCGAGGACCTACTAAAATTAACAGATATTTGCCTTTATGACACAAATTCCTTCAATACAATGAGGAATTTAAGTCAAGGTTAACACCCATATAGGCTTATTTTAAAAAGCTACAGCAGTAAAGCCATATTAGTAAATAAAAAACATGAACGTACTAACAGTTTTCAAAGTGTGGTCTGTGTGAGGTCCCCAAGGTCAGGCTATTTTTATAACGCTCACGTGCCCTGCTGACATCTGCGTGAGCAATGAGCAAAACTGCTGGTGTTTCAGCACAAATCAAGGCAGTCGCCCCAGACATTACTAGACATCACTGAATTATCCACAGCAATGCATTCACAATCTAAAGACAAGTTTCGTTTGTGAATGTCCTTAATGAAGCAATACAAATTATTACTTGTATTAAATCTTGACCCTTGAGTACCCAACTTTTTAAACATATGAGGTGACAAACTGAGAGGTACACAAAAAGCACTGTTAATGCAGGCCAAAGTATGACTGTCTTGAGCAAAAAACATAAACAAAGTAGTCTTCTGGCAGACATGTTCTTGCATATAAATAAAAACTCGCCTGTCACTGGGAGGAAAACTGACAGTACTTGTTGCCAAGTGTCCATTTTAAGCTTTCAAGTGAAAATAAGAGTCTGTGTCTTCCAATCAAAAAGACAGGAGCATTACTGCTGTTGAACAAGTTGGGTTACTGCTCCTGCAAAAGGAGAGCACATGCCATAGGAGCCTGGGTGTCTCAGTGAGAGGGTGCTGGGATGGACCATTGCGGGTTTGGGCTTGAGTGGAATGACTTGGCAGTGGGTCTCAGGAAGTGAGGGTTCTCTATATATCGCATGCTGCCAGAAAACAGGAGTAATTCTATCACTGGTATTTCAAAAAAATCGTACCTACATAGGGGAGATGTAGAAAGAGGATAAAGTTGTAATCGGTAAAGAAGGAGTCACTCATGTCAGCCAAAAGAAAGTGTTTGGTCTTTTGTGTGTGGCAGAGTGTGGCACAGTGACCTTGGTATTTGTGTTGAAACAAAATTATTATGTGGCCTGCTTTGTCTTATTACAGCCTCAGAGTAACTTGCGTGAGGTTGTATTCTGTGAGATTATTTAATAGGAGACTAACATGGCCTAGCTTAGAGTGCCAGGCCAGCTTCTGCTTTTTTTCTTTTCCTTTCTCACTTACATACTTCACCATGAGCTTGATAACTTCACAAGTGAGACCTCATTAGATGAAATCAGCAATGATATTAATGATTTTTTGATATCATATAATGAAATGGAACAACATTCGGCAGATCAATATAAGTCAGTTAAGCATCACTTATCACAGTTACAGATAGTTACGTAACAGGGCAATAACAGCTTTAGAGCTTAAGGAAACAAACTGACAAACATAATTTAATAACGGTATGTCTCTTCATTCATTCACTACTTATTGAGCCCGTGCATCCTAGTCTTATATGACATGCTAAGGATAGAGCATGAAGAAAGAAAGGTCCTTGTCCTAAAGGAGCTCACAGTCCAATGGGATAATAAAGGTTAACAGCCCAGAAGAAGACAACACCAAGTGTTAACATAAAAAGAGGCACAAGGTACAGTGGGAATATATATTAGGAGCTCTTAATTTAGACCAAACAGGGAATTCCCCAAAGCAGATAAGGACAGAGCTTAACCTTGAAGGTCAAACAGGAGTTAGCTGGCCACAGGAATGGCAGATGCAGAGTAATGGGAGTAAAAATAGGATGGGTGTAAGGATTTTGTATGAAAAATGAAAGCCACCTGGCCATCTGGTGAGTGGACAAGGAAAACCACCAATGTACTGGCTAGGGATTCCAGCCACGATCTGATGAGGGCCTTATTTGAATAAGGCCGAGGCAGTAGGTATAGAGACAAAGGGATGGGTTTAAGAAATACTAAAAAGCTAATTTAAAGGACTTGGTAACTAACTGGGTATCTTCATTAGATGAACTTAAAAAGTTAAAAAAAAGGCCAAATATCCTGTGTACCATCTGTGCTTTCTTCTTCTTAAGTGTGATTTCTTCCTCTTAAAAATTATTGTGACATTAATATTAATTAAAGCACATTACCTGGTGTTCTTTTGAGGAGTCAGCATAACCTGGCCTTCTGGCGTGATGTCTATAATACAGTGTTCAGGAAGAATTCCCATTCCACATAGTTGGATATCTTGGGAATTTGCCGAACCTATCAATGTATGTTCCTACAAAAGAATCAAGTCACTGATTAATATTGTACTCTCACATGTACAGAAACTGAAATCATCTACTCTGAGCTCCCTTCTATTGATCCATATCTTAGCTAAGAGATTTTTAAAAGTAAATGGAAAAGCAGGGGGAATTTCTGGTTTTCTCTGAAAATCATTCTATAAGTTTTATTTCCGTATAAAGAATAATGCACTGAGTTGAGTTATATCTTTTAAACCAAAAACTGTAGTTTCATATTAATGTCTATACTATATTCATTATTTTCCATTGCAATTTTGATTCCAAATATTCAATACCACTCTCAGAGTATGACCCACGTACCAAATGATGTACAATGATGTACCAAAAGTATTGGTCTAAAAATTAGTTACTTAAGTTGTATGTCACTTACCTGGTCTCAATCAAGATGAGTTAACTATGAGGATAAAATGCTATTCAAATATAAGGAGTTTGAAAAGACTAATATTATTTTATGAACCACATGGTCTCCTTCATCTTCATAAAAGATGTGGTAGATGTGTTCTTTTACTATAAACCCTAATTTCTCAACTCTCTTAGCCCCAGTCACCAGCCTCACTTTTTGGCAGGTAACTGAACAAATGGACATAAAAATCAAGCTCCTTCTTATAAGTTTCAACATCTGACTGCCCATCCATGATTATATGTTGACATGATCTGGGTGTGTCCCTAGGCCATAGCTTTTAAGGGCACATCCTCAGAGAGGTACATCCTGAACTGACAACCAGAAACAGCCAGACCATCACTCTCATATTTGAATTCCTTACACAGTACTAATTGCTCGTGGGTTTACAGTCATCTCCACAGCTGGCATGGAAACTCCACGAGAGCAGAGAACAGCCTGACCTGCTCCTCACTATAATCCAAGCACTTAACACAGGCCTGGCACATGAAGGCATTCCACAAATATGAAAGGAAAATAAATGAACCATCATTTCTTTTAGTATTCCCTTCAGACACAACGGAAGATGATTGTTTCCTTTTCTTTGCTGATGAGCCTTCTAATTATATTCTGGGTTCCAATTCTTCCCACCTCTTTAAGGCTATCAATCTCATAAAAAGGCCTCTTCCCCTCTAGTATTTTTGTTTCCCCTTTTCTGGGGGTTTCTTCTGTCAAATATACTGCAGTGGTGTTTCCAAGGAAACAAAGAGCTGGGATCCAGAACTGTCCCATGGTACTCTGTTCGATCCTGTTTAATACAAAGGACATTCCAGGCAAATGTCTACTGCTCACTGTTAGCTGAGGCATCCCAGCCAATCGCATACTTTCCTAACCTGGAGAACAAGTCCTACAAATAATGCTTTGGGATGTTCTGTAGCAGGTCTCAAGAATCTATTCCATGCCCATCTCTATTTCCCACCTTGGTTCTTCCTCCCCAGTCTTACCACACCCAAGGAAAGAGAAGTTCCAAAAGGAAAAAAAACAATCCGAAGAGAAAAAGGGCCCAAGATCACCTAAAAAAGAAGAAAACAATCCCCAAAGCACTTGGCCTTAGGCCATTTCTACTGTAACCCCTTTCCTGGTCCTAAGAGAAATTGTAGCTGGAATACTAACTGTGCCTTTGGAATCTTTTTTGTCCTGGGGGTGAAGGTGGAGAAAAGCCTTGAGCTACAGCCTAGATTGGAGTTTGAGTGTAGAACCAACTCCTAGTATCACGGTCCAACACCGCACACAGGTTCATTCCCAGTCTTTGCCCTGCTCTTGTTCTCTTTGCCTGAAATGCTCTATCTTCTCTTCCTCGAAATACAAAATATCTTTCAGCAACTACTTCTAACCTCATCTTCTACTTGAAGTTTTCACTATTAGGCAACACTGACTTCTCCCACCTCTGAACCCTGATTCCACTTAGTACCCCAATTTACTGTTGTGGATGAAAAAGAAGCTCCGTGATAAATCTGACCAAAAGTAACCTCACAGGGTGATCTGATCATAAAATTCCTAACTGGGCGGGTCATGGTAGGTAGTCATGCCCCAGGCCTAGCAAAGGTTTATGTTTGCATTAAGCCAGCCCTGTCCATTGTTCTTGTATATCTAAGTTAACACACCTTTGAAATACCAGAGTAACCCTCTTTTTCAGACCCCTTGAGGCATAACCACCCTCAAGGGAACATGTAATTTTGTTAACTATCCTGTATCTTGCTTTCTCCCACCTTCATGTAATCTTCTTTACTTAATTTCAAATGTATAAAAGAAACTGCAAAACTGTCATTCGGTTGAGATCTTGCTTCCTGGCATGTCGTCAGTTTGGCTCAAATAAACTCCTAAAAATTCCCTACAGGTTTGGCTATTCCATTGATACTATCTATTGCACAAATGTTGTTTTAAACATTATCAGAGACAAGACACTAACTCAAACATGCAATGATCTACTCCAAAGTCTACAAGAAAATTTTCATTTTTTCAACAAGTATGGAGCACCTATTTTGAGCTGGGCGATGAACCACTAGAGATAAAAGACAGACAAGGTCCCAATTATGGAGCATATACTATAAATGACAACT
This sequence comes from Rhinolophus sinicus, assembly GCF_057876585.1. Lineage (NCBI taxonomy): Eukaryota > Metazoa > Chordata > Mammalia > Chiroptera > Rhinolophidae > Rhinolophus > Rhinolophus sinicus. The sequence continues at coordinate 104,401,287 of NC_142515.1, read as the reverse complement.
AAATCTCTCATTTGACCTTGTAATCTATTCTGATTTGGATAAAGATTCACTGGAATCTCAAATACTGAGTTCTAAAAGCTCAACTCTGCCAAAACTTTACTGTCTGATGCTTAAACAAGTTAAACAATAAGGTTTTGATAAGTTCTTCCTATAGTGTTCTAAATACTGCAATAAAAACAGTGATGAGAAAAAAATAAATATCATAGCTTGGTATAGAAGTTTTATCTAATCAGTAACTAAATGCTGTGACAGTACAAAGTAATCAAAATAAGATAAAGGTTCATCAGGATAGCTTTTTAGTCTATATGTCATACATGGGCATAATGACAAAAAACACTAGTTTTAGGGAAAACTTTAGCAAATACAAAGTACTACATTTAAAAATTTAGAAATAATCAAAGGATAGGAATGGCTTTTTAACCTTTCTTCATCCATTTAAATTTAATTTCACCAGAGATGATCAGTTACCGTTGTTTCTCCAAAAATAAGACCTAGCCGGACCATCAGCTCTAATGCCTCTTTTGGAGTAAAAATTAATATAAAACTCGGTGTTATGTTATGTTATGTTATGTTATGTTATATTATATAAGACCCGGTCTTATATTAATTATTGCTCCAAAAGATGCATTAGAGCTCATGGTCCAGCTAGGTCTTATTTTTGGGGAAACACAGTAACTATTCTATAAATTTACTTAACCTTGCTTCCTTTATGAATCAACTATCTATGTGGCTCTTTTGAGAATCTGTCTTTGATTAGCCAAATCCTAAAAGGAGGGAAAGACAGGACATATGCGTTAGTGACATATTTCACAGGGTGCCTTTTCCTATCCTGCAAGCAAGAAAAGTAGCATATCAGTACAGCCTGTGCAATCCCTCAGCTTTCTCAGTATTTCTGAAGGGAAAGGTAAATAAGTGCTTGGGGCAACAAGAAGAAAAGTATTTGTTACTCTTTACATATGTAAATAGTCAAAATTCTTAACAAAGAAGTCAGCCTGGCGGGCATGGCTCAGTTGGTTAGAGCAAAAGCTCTGAACAACAGGGTTGCCAGTTCAATTCCCACATGGAATGGTGGGCTGCGCTCCCTGCAACTAAAGATTGAAATGGGCAACTGGACTTGGAGCTGAGCTGAGCCCTCCACAACTAGATTGAAAGACAACAACTTGGAGCTGATGGGTCCTGAAGAAACACACTGTTCCCCAATGAGAGAGAGAGAGAGAGAGAGAGAGAGAGAGAGAGAGAGAGAGAGAGAGAGAGAGAGAGAGAGAGAGAGAGAGAAAATTTAAAAAGAAAAAAAAAGCAAAGCAAAATCTTTAAAAAAAGAAGTTACCCTGGCTTAAAGAACCAAGATTCTGAAGACAGCTTTTCTGGAATGGAGGTGAAGAAGGAAAGAAAAGTATCTTTCTGTCTTTTACAAATTCAAATTCTATATGAGATGAGCCACACTGCTGCCAACCAAGAACTTCTAAAATGCCACAACTGTGTCTTATTCATCTTGGGTTCCTGAAAGCCTCGCCCACAGCTCCATATGTCTAGAATGGTGGTGGCCCCTGCCATTCTGATCACCTCAGTTGGTGACTGTGAATACTGGCAAAGACAACAGGCAGTTTACTTGCAATGGGAGCTATGCTATAGGGTCCCTGTGCTTTGAAGCTGCTACTGAATCACTGCTGCAAATCCTTTCCAAGTGTGCATATGTATAATTTGCCCCCAAATCTTTCAGAATCACCAATGCTTTCCCAGCCATTAATAGCTGACTTGTGTGTGTAGTGTCAGATGGGTACTAGACTTATTGAGGTGATCACTTTGTAAGTTATATAAATGTCTCATCACCATGTTGTACACCTAAAACTAATTAATATTTTATGTCAACTGTAACTGCAAACATTGTTTAATTATTTTAAAAAATAGCTGACTTGTGGAAAGAGTAGATCCACAACCACATAAGCCAAACAGCTCTCCTGAAAGGTTTGGTGGATATTTTAGGGGCGTGATTAGTATCAATCATACTACGATCGCATTTCTATAGTTAAAAAATATGTATCAGTATAAATGTATACACATACACATAGCAATCGATCCAGAGGATACAGATGAAATTATTAAATATTAACTGTGGTCATCTCTGGGTGTTGGAATTTGGGTGCTAATCCCCCCCCTTGTTTTTCTAATATATTTATATAAAACTTTTAGAAAAAACAGTATATTACTGCCATAATGTTTTTAGGCTCTTCACTCTAGAAGCTAGGCTCATGTAGGAATAAATCTCCAAGTTTACCTCAGAACTCCAGGCAGACCTCACTTTGCACGAGTGTGCGGAAGCATAAAAACAATTGTGCAAGGAGAGCTTAATAATAATCAATGGGGAAAATTGCAATTATTCTGTGACTTTTAAAAATGTCTGTAAAAACATTACAAATTCCCTTATTGTTATAATGTACAGGGAAATGAAAGAATAGTAAAACTAGTATTTATTTAGTATGCTATAATTTTAAAAGTAGAAACACTGAGAAGTAAAACATTTTATTTCTTTACAAAAAGCTTATCCAGAGTTGTCTGAACAGTACTTGCTGCGTTCTTCTCAATACGTAACTTACAATACAAAGGGAGCATATTTTTCCATGACTTGGCAAACTGTCACACTCCTTTCTAAGCTTCTATCATTTTATCCTCTGTGCCTTCACTGTTGCAAAATATACCGGTGAGTTCCTTATCTGAGTGTTTTCTGGTTATCACTCCCTTGAAACACCTTTATTCTTATCGTCACAACCACTTGCACTATTTACATCAGTACGTTCACCTTTACTACGCTCCTCTGGCTGAGCATCTAGCATCTCATGAGTGGCGGCAGTGTCAACATTATTTATGAAATTGTGGTAACTGGAATTTGTGTATATGGACCCATACAAACAAAGGACTCCTGATACATGCAAATTAGATGCAGAATTACCTTGGAGTTACGTTCTGTTTATGGTTTAGCCACCGTACCTTGCCTCTGTCAGTTCTAGACAGAACACATATATGGAGGATTCTTTTCTGGAAGAGAACTATATAAATTGGGAGTAGAAAGAATGTTAGAGAGATCTTAATCCAGTGCCCTCGTTTTACAGATGGGATGTCAAAGGTCATCCAGAGATGTGAAGTCATCTGCCCAGCATCTAAATTGACTGGAGAATTTGAAAGCAAAGAAATGAAAAAAAGAAAAACGCTCGGCCTCCAAATTCCTCTATCCCACATCATGGTGTCACTTTACTGAAGCAAAAACTGTTCTTGGACTGAGCTCAGCATCCTTTTGAACGTGCTTGGTCATGAATACTCTTGTCATGGGGTTAGCTTGGGCAGTGAAGAAATCAACACTGTCTCCAATTCTGCCAGAACAGGGCTGACCACACAGTCTGAAACAGAATCCCAACACCTCCACACAAGACGACCAGAAATATTTTGACTACTCTCCAAAAGTCTTTAAATAGTTTCTTTGTTTAACTTTTTAGTTAAGGAACAGATATAAATCAGGTTTTTTCTTGTTGGGTGTGTGTGTTTGTGTGTTCCAATTTGAAATTCGCCACATCAGAAAGAAAAAGAATTCATAGTTCGGAGAAATAAAAAGGGCAGACTATTGATGTCCTATTGTAATACTGCATCTCTCCTAACACGTGTGAATATCTATGGCTCAAATTCTACCACATGCTGCCAACACTGTTTAGAAGCACAGTAAGTGATGTGTAAGACAAGGGTCAGATACATAAGGTACCACAGAGAGTATCAAATGTGAAAATGGTATGTGAAATATTTTATATATGTACACTGCTTCTGTTTACATAGTGTTTCTTTACATCCAATCTCACTTACTCCTCACAGGAACCCCATGAGGTAGCCAGACAGAGAAAACTTCCATTTATAGAAGAAGCATCTGTAGCCGGGAGAGGGCAAAGGACTTGAGATCAGACATCTGTGAAGTAGTGGTACTGGACCAGAAACACAGGCCATCCCCCTCGTACTCCAGCGTTCCTCCCATTACACCACAATACCTGCGAGCACACACATGACTGTATGTATCAAAGACATGATTTAATGCACAGTGTAATAAAACGTGGTATTCAAAATTACACCAAGCAATTATCCTGGGATATTTTTGATAAAAACTGGGCAACTAGCCAATGCACCATGAATTCTTTAGTCTCTTTGGAAATGAAACCACACAATTCTCTAATTTTACAGCAGCTTCCAATTTTCCCAGCTCATTATCTTTACTTTCCTAGTCGCCTTAGTAAAACCCACACATATAGTTCCTATGGGGGGGGGGATGTCCTCCTAATATTTACTAACTTCCTGTTAGGGTCATATAGTCCATTATATAATTCATTTATGCTCTGGGCTTGATAAAAACAAGTTCGGGGAGCTCCTCGTAATTTATGTCGTGTCTTAGGATTCATCAAGTTGTCTCCTGTCTTCCTGGTAGGTCCTGCAGTTTATAGAGCTCAATGTCTGTCAGTATTTCTTTTCTTTCTGTTCCATACTCTGACATTCTCAGTCTCTACGTAACTTACTCTCTCTTTTTTTATAAGTTGATAATCCAAACTTTTTAATTTTCCTAAGAGTTAGTGGAAACACAAATTTCATATCAAGTGGTCCTAGGAACATAACTCTTCTTGTAAGCTAACAAACCACTCACAAAAAGGTGTGTTTCATACAAACCACAAAAGCTTTAGTCTACTAATGAGTAAAAAAAGGCAGAATATTTAAGTCCTATTCTAATATTCTTTAAGCTTTAAAGTTAACTACTTAACTCCACATACGCTGACAAACCACTCACAAAAAGGCATGCTTCATATAAACCACAAAAGCTTTCATCAACTAGTGAATCATTTAGTTTTAAAAGTCATTTTTTAAGCTTTAAAGTTGTCTACTTAACTTCCTACTAGTTACTATTAAATAATAGTAGCTAAGCTACTTAATTTGTTAGAAATAATATCAGAATATCACTTTTTATATCACTAGGTTGAATGACATCACCCAAAAACTTAAAAAGGGAAACTATTTCAGAAACCCAAGATGTTTCTACACTACAGCTTATTCAAATAAAAACAATTTGCTAATTCATTATTTTTGAGTAAGAGTGGTTCTCTAAGTTTTAAAACAATGTTGTGAAACACAGTTCTATTTCATGGCAGGAAATAGTAGCAAAGCCTGATACTTTACCTTTAAATAGTAAACCAGAAGTTCATTGAGAGCAGGATCAGCATTCAGATTAACAAGGAAACATTTGTCATCCCCAACTTTAATTCCAGAAGATTGAAGGGATATTCCGAGACTCTCAAGTTGTTTCTGTCGCTCCTGTAAATGTATTAAAGAAGTATTCATTCCACAGCTATTGAAGCAGTGAGATACAAAAGGTCTTACGTTAGAATAATTATTGAATAACTTTATAATTCAAATATGTTAGCTTAGGACATGGTATTACAGATTGTTGCATTTTTTTCTCTTTCCAAACTATATAATTTTATTCTAATTAAAACTTTTTTATTTTTAAAAATAAAGCCATTACAAATAGCAAGCAAGTATATTATCGACTTCTCAATTTTCACTCTTAAAAATATCTAACATCTTCAATTCATCTTTTTCATTTAATTCTGTATGTATGAGGAAATGAAAGTGTGTTTTACTCAACTGTGATGTTTCTAAAAAGCCAAGTTTTCAGTACACTCTTCTGCTTGATCTCCTCAGTGACTCCCCAGCCTGCATTAAGGTCCCACTCCCTCAACAAAGTTCTCAGGGCCCTTCAATCTGGCCCACTTGCTCCCTATTGCCACATCTTGTCGCTCCTGCCCCTGAGACTGTACTGCAGTTACATGAAACATCTTCCAGGTCGCTCAAAGTGTCAAGACTGCTCTCCTGTTCAAGATTTTACTCCTGTTTTTTTCTATTGGAGCAAACTTGTTCTCACACTTGGTAACTGTTTACTTGCCCTTCTCTCTATGAGGAAATGGACCCTCTCTATCCACTGTGTACTCCTGGCACTTAGCACAATGCATACGACACAGTGAGCACTCAAAATGTTGGTCTTATAAATTCATCAAAATAAAACTTGCATATGCATTCAAGTACTATTTTCATAAGGATATGAACCTCTCTTTTTGTGTGCCTACTAGCTCTGAATGCATACCATGTATGAACGCATGCATATAGGGGGATACATGGGAACCCTGCAACCGACGCTCTGTGATTAAGGTATATGGACTGGGACAGAACAGGGTGTCTGACTATGTACAAACAGCACGTAGGAATGAGTTACAGACACCAAAGACCTTTGATTCTGAAAGACAAGACACGCTGAGTCATTTAACTAGGGCCACACAGTAAATGAGCAGTATAATTAAATTACAGCCTCAGAATTTTGCTATTTCTAGGGATAGCACCCTAATTTATATGGCCACTGCAACTCGGTCAATACATCTAACCTAGAGGTATCCTATTATAAAAGTGAGGAAGGGGACATTTTGGTTCTGGGTATTTGAATCAAGTCTTTCTTCTAACAAAAAACACTATTGGGTTCTTTCAGAAGTTTTGAGTATTTTAACAATACACATTAGAGTTTTCAAGCATTCAGTTCTAAGAAATGATTATCCTTAATACAGAACCATGTTCCTAAAATGAGGAAAGCAATTCTGATGTAGCTTGTGTAGTCCTTTCTGAGGCAAGGCTCTTTTACATAGGAATGTTGATAGGTAATTACTCCAATAACAAGAAGACACATTTCTCTATAAAAATGTTTTTTGTTTGTTTGTTTGTAAACTAGCTCATGAAGTACTATTAAATGAAAAAAGACTATAGTATATCAATTTGTGCACTGGAAAAACCTGGAAGAAAGCACAAAGATATAAACAGTAGTTTTTTCTGGATGATTGGATCCCAGTTAATATAAATTTTCTTTGTAATAATCTTTCTATATTTTCTATAAGTAAATACTACTTTTGTAATACAACAGTTTCTTCTACTTACACTTGTATTCTGACTATTAATTCTCACCTTGGAAACAACAAAAAAATTGAAAGGGGCAGACCACCTCTTTAACACTTGTTATCATTTGTTTTGTTGATGATAGCTGACTCTGGGTGGTGAATACACAATGTGATATATAGATGCTGTATTACAGAATTGTGCACTTGAAACCTATATAATGTTACTAACCATTGTCACCCCAATAAATTCTAATTTAAAAAAAAGAAAGTGGCAGACCGGGTTTTGCCCAAAGGCATATTTCCCAAACCCTGAGCTATGTCAAGGGTTTGATTTCACTTCAGTGTGCGTTTCTTAATGAGACTAGAAAAGACGAAAAAAGGAGACAATTTGATATTGTAGATATGGCACAGGGCTTAGAAATTAGTCAACTTGAGTTCTGTTCATTTACTTGAATATATTACTGAACACACACTTTAAAAACAAAAAGATATAGCCTTTTTTTCTGAGGATCTTACAGTCATTAATAAAACTATACATGAAAAACTGAACAACAGTAAACTACTACATAACTTAAGGGTGAAAAGGGCACAGATAGTTTCCACAGGAATTCTGTGGCAGGTTTGGTCTGTGGGGGGCTGGCCTACTAGAGGAAAATGCCACAGAGCTAGAGGCCTTACGGAGAGCCTGCATGCCTTGGAATGGAACCCCCAAAAATAATGTGAAAAGTCCTTCAAAAAAGTAATCCATTGAACTTAGTTCACCCAAATGTTCCCAAAGTTACCTGAACATAAACCATTTGTTTCCCCCAGAAGGCTTTCTTAACAATTTCTGGCTCTCCTGCCTGAAATACATTTTGGGAAACACTGGTCTATTTTGGAAAGAGGTCAACCATCAACTGACCAGGTCTTGCGCAGTGAGAGAGAAGAAGAAAGCTCAGCAGCATTGAAGCCTGGGGGCTTGGAGAGATAAGGTACTGAATGAGGTGTCAGATAAGATCAGGCTCAGTCCCCAAAAGGGACACGTGAGAAAGGGAGAGAACAGTTAGGTAAGGAAAGATGCTCAAGATAAGATTCACTAGCTCTGCGATCTCACTTAGACCTCCCCTGCTTTGTATCAGCAAAGCAACCCAAGTACAAGAGCACTTCAAAGTCAATGTTTCACCTTCGGAGTAGCTCCAAAAGTTCACACAAATTAGTTCCCAATTGGACAACTAGTTTTTATAATTTATGAAAAACAGAAAGTGAAATATGTTATAAGAAGTAAAGTTTATACATTGGTGTATTCTCTTCTCTGTAATTTGGGGGATATGCTTTAAAATAACCCAGTGGGGGGATACAGATAAGACAAGATTGCTGCTATGTTTTTAATGAAACCTGGTGATGATGGGAACATGCGGTTATACTCTTACCAATTTTAAAATTGGCTATAATTAGTGTTTAAAAATCGACTTCAATCCTACTCTTTACTGATATAAATACAGAGGATGCCAAAAAAATGTATACACTTTACAAGAAAGGAAAACTGCATTAAAATTATAATAATATATACTGATAAGAAAAGATGAATATAAGTCACATTTCACTTCTGCAATTACAAGAGGTGCTCAGAGTGGTTACCCTCAGCGTCCAGACACTTCTGATTACTGCGAACTACTGCTTGAGCCACGTTGACCAAAGTGTCCACTTGTATCCATTTTTTTGGCACCCCCGGTATAACATCCACTTTATGCTACATAACAGTAGTCCTGTGCTACAACATCTGAGGTACAGACTGGTTCTGGAAAGCACACTTAAAGATGGAATCTACCGGGTGACAGAAGCAGTAGCAAGTTCTATATATTTGCTCATATCGGGGACAGGTGAAAACACTAGATATTTTTACCTTTAAAAAAGGAAAGGAAGAGGCATCAGTGACTTTAAAAACCTGGGTAATAATAGTCTCAGAGGGCTATTGGAGGATTAAATAAAATACTGTATTTAAAAGTGTTTAACACAGGGCCCAATACATATGTATATCCAATAAATACTGGATATTATTGTTATTATTAGTTACTACATACAAGTGGGACACTTACTCTCTTAGCTTTGGAAGAACAAACTAAGGCCAGTGAGCAGAAATGAAAGAATGAAAGAGTTCTATTAACCAGCTACTATTAGAGTTGTCCAATCATGAAAAGACTGCTTGACGGGGTACTGGACTCCACATTACCATGTTTCTAAAACAGAGGCTGAAAGCCACTGTGTAAGTCTTTTATTACGGAGACAGTTGGACGTTTTAGTATTCTGTCCAAGGCTAATGGTCCCACTGTAAGATTTAAAAACTCTATATTAAGTGTTCTAAAAATGAGAGAGAGACGGCTACCTCAGATTTAGGTATTTCGTATTACTTTTACTGAGTTGTCACATGCAAGCAAGAATCTCATAGCCTAATAGCTACTACTAATAATTTTGTGGTTTGGGAAAGTTCCTTAGGTCTACAAAGCACTTAATAGAATTTGGTGTTCAGAACCAGAGGCTACAAAACAGTTATTGCATTAAAAAAACTTTTCACAACCCTAAAAAATTATTTCTAACATAATTAACAATTAATTATGTCTTATTTTATCCTGCAAGTTATTAATGGTGCTAGATTTACCATCTTCGAAGCTGAAAATCAAACAAGGAACCAGAAACACCATGAGTTAGTCCCACTGCAGGGACCGCCCCGAGGTTTCTCGCCTTCATCAGGAAGCACCAACCTGAGCAACCTCCTCAGTCTTCCTTAATTTCTCCTCCCAGGTCACAGTCATTTCCTGGATTAGCTTCTCTGACTCTTCCAGCCGGTCTTTTAGCTCTGGAGATTTCATTGCCTATAAGCAAAATGTTTAATTCATGAAATGTCTGTACGATGCCCTGACAAAAGAATTAGATAAATCCAGGAGGACAAAAGTTACAACCTGCCTCCTCTCGGCTCTCAGGCTCGCTGAGGTCTCTGATCCACCTCAGACATAACTGACTGTCACTGACACACAGCATCCGACTATGTGAGTCCCACAAACTCATCCAGTCATCTAACATGGGTTTGAATGGAAAACGTCACTTTTTCCTTTTCCCCCAACCTATTGTTATTGTAAAGATAGTTCAAACTATCAAGGGCTTATTTTTAAAACCCCAGGAGGTCATATGTCTAGATTCCTCCACATGATTCATGCAAGTCTTTATTGATGATTATCGATGTCTTTATTTATTCAAGGGCATACGGACTAAAGGTGCACATGTTGCAAACTGGATGGTGTTAACAACAGGAACACAGAAACAAAATTTCAAAGAATCTTGATGAATTGTAAAATTATTCCTATACAAATAGGGTAAGATTCAAATGGTAAAAATACGATCAAGGCAACAGTTTTGACCATGTGTTTTACCCATTTGCTACCAGAAAACATGTTCTGACAAAGAGGGCTATGGTTCCATCCCCAGGAAAGAGTCCCACAGTGCGGGAAAACTGTAGGAACAGAAATGCTAATTAAAGCAGGGATCCCAAATCTGATATTTTATTCCTCTTTTAACAAGAGGATGAACATTCAGCTGTAGGTTAGAATTGTGCAGGTTTCAAGTCAGTAATGGAACAGAAATATCATACATTATAAAATGTTCAAGAACAGTGGAAATAGAGTACCACTAAATAGGTGGGTACTTCGGTTATAAAATATTTTTCCTACAAACATAATTAACCCACATCATGGAAAAAATAGATTATTATGGTGTGACAGACCTTAAGATTTGCATTCTGACTTCAGCCAGTGAACAAATGATACAACAAAAACCTGTTTGATTCCTCCGCCAATCAGTCTATACCCACCCTCCACCATTTTCTGCACTAAAATTAAATTACACACATTCTGTTTCAAGCCTCTCTCTTTTCCTCTCCCTTGTTCTATTATACCTCTTCTCTCGTCTGCTGCCTACACTGTGGAAAGAAATATTCTCTCAATGCCCTTTATCCTCTCCTCTTATTCAATACATAAATACCTGTCAAAACGCTCTACATTTCAACTACGACATTCTATCTCCCTTTATTACTCATCTCAAATTTCTCTTCCTATGGGAAATTCAAAAATTCTGAGTGGAGTGCTCATCACTTCTGGCTGAGGGGAAGAAAATTCAAGTTCTAGAGTTACCACATTTTCCTCGGCCCATAAACAGACACTGTGCTTTGCCTGTACCTCTGCTTTGGTTAGCTGGTCTCGGAGTTTTTCCACTTCTTCCCGGAGATCCCGGATAATTCGCGCATTGGGATCCTCATTGACCACGGCGTGGTTCACAATGTTCTTGGCGCGATCTGCGTACCGCAGCGTGGAAAGCGTCTCGTCATAGTTATCAGCGGCCGGACTCACAGTAGCCACCATGGCCGTCTTACTGTTACCCCCGAGACTGTCCTAGAGGAGAAGAGAAATTGAGCAGAAATGTAAAGGTGGAAGGAAACATGACATGAGAAAATTGAAGTTAGAAATGGTGAGCTAACATCCCAAGGTCATACAGATATTGAAGGACAAAATCTGGACTAAAATACAGGTACACTGACTCCCAATCCCATGCTCTTTCTTCTCTGCCAAGCTTCTTGTGTAAAAGGGAATGATGGTTTTTGAGAAAGGACAGGAAAATACAATGAAGTCTACATTTATTTTAGTTTAATAAAAATTAATTCTAAGTCAATTTGTGCTCTTTCAACAGGCAACATGGTACGATAAGTCAGCAGACTACTCAGAATAAAAAAGAATGATTTCTTAAATGTTCATAAAATTTTCCTTGGAAGAACTGAACAACTGTGATATTATTTGTTATCTGATCAAAGAGTAATTACCTACAATCTATAACACCATGTACCTGGAATCTCTGAGAAGCCTAAACAGTGGCTCAGAAAGTGTTATTGTTACAAGCTGTCAAGCACCTTGCAAATTCTTTAAAAACAAAAAGGTACAATTACAGTCTTATAAAACAAAAGATCCATTGAAGGTACTTCATTTTATTCCCTCTGATAGCACTTCAAAAACAAAAACAGGCTTCATGTTCCACACAACCACTTCTACAGTCCAGAGAAGGGTGCTGAAAAAAAGTTACTACTTTCCTTATACTAAAACTGGTAAGTACAGTGAAATGGGCTTGAGAACAGGCTCCAACAAATTCAAACAACGACTTCACTTGAGAACATTAAAAATAACTAGCTATAATTCAGAATTACACTAGACTTGGGAAACTAAGTCTACCCCCACTCCACTTCACCATACAACAGCTGTGGCAGGCAGCCTCTCAGCTGGCCCCCAGTGACCCCACCTCCTGGTAGTCAAGCCCTGTGTCATGCCCTTCCATTGAGTGTGGGCAGGACTTCTTGATTTGCTGCTAAGGAATAGAACACAGCAGAAGTGATGGCATGTCCTTCTGAGATTAGGTTATAAAATGACTGTGGCTTCTGTCATGGTATTTCTCTCACTCTGGGGGAAACCAATGCCATGAGGTGAGCTGTTCCTGTGAAGGGACCACAGGAGTGAGTTTGGAAACAGATCTTCTGACACCTGCCAACAACCACTTCGGTAAGCAGAGCAGATCCAAACCCATAAGCCTTGAGATGACTGCAGCCCCTGATGACACTTTGATGGCAGCCCATGAAACATCCCAGCCAGAACCACTTAGTTAGGCCACACCCAGAAGCCTGACCCTTAGAAGCTGTGAGATAATAAATGATTGTCATTTCCAACTGTTAAGGTTTAGGAGTAATCTGTTACACAGCAATATATAACTACTAATACACTAATATACCATCCCAGGATGAGTGGAATTACCCCAAAGAATAGATTAAGTACCCTCTTTCAGTAACAGAATATCACTGAATTACAGATTCTCAAGATTAGAGAGAATACTCAAACAGGCCTGTAATAGGTAACTCCCTAGGTTACAGGAAAGCCAACATTACCTTTGGGTAGCATTAACCAATATAAAATTCTTACTTTTGAAGGTATTAACTTTTTCCAATCTCAATATACCTAAAATTCGTTTTGAGCAACCTGTGATTTATACAATCTTCGTGCGTAGACTTTATTTAGTCCTCGGCCTTTTGTGAATTGGATTATCAGTATCGGCATCTTACTGATGAAGAAGACAGAGGTTTGTTCTGACAAAAAAGGTTCAATACCTTGCCGAAAGATCCAGAACTAGTAAACTGAACAATATTCTAGTCTAGTTGTATTTTGCTTTCAAGTCCAATATGACTTCTACTCCCCCACAGCTACCCACAGTAACATAGTAACAAAACAACACTTGGCAACACACAGAGAGTTCAGACCTGAGGAATAAGTCAGGTGACCTGACATCTTTCCAAATTATTTTGCCCAAGTGCCAGAAACAAGATTATTCCCTAGGTATACCTAACAGTTCCACATCATCACAGACAATATGACCATGTATTTATCCATTACTGAAAATGGGCTTTTCCACAGAAAACATAGCTAATAAATCTTTGAAGGAAATATACTTTCACGCAGAAAAGGTAAGGAAATATAAGTGATCTGGGCTTTCGGAAACAACTACAAAGCCTGACTTCTGCAAAGCCTGTATGATTGCTTGCTTCTATCTCACATTGTTGGTGGCCAGCTTTGGCAACTTCCAGGAAAATGTCAAGGAGAATTCCATGCACATTAATGGAATTCCAGTGCCATATAGAAAGATCAGAGGAATTACATCTCAGACTGCAATTCAGGAGTGCTGCCCTTCAAGAACCACTGCATTCTGTTAGCCCACATGAGCAGCAAATGCTACTGGGTAGAGGGGGATATGTAACAATAAGTACCAAAGGAGAAAAGCATACACATTGTGCTTCAATTTGTGCTGAGAAAAGGAAACCTGGCAAACAACAAATACTTGGTATGTTAAAAGCCCTTGTGCGTGAGCAACAACAGTACTGCTTGTATTCATAAATGGCCTCAGGCCATTAGCGAAAAGGAAATGGCAACAAAAGACCTGGCACTCATTCAAGGAGAAAGTATAAAGCTTCTTGTTTACTCTTTAATTGTTTAATTAGACAAATCAGCGAGCTTTGTTTGTAATGTAGCAACTGCAAATTAAATGGATTTAGGAAAGAAATTTAATTTGGGGAAGTCAGAATTTTTTTCAAGCTGAAAGAACACTTTGAAGCCATTTAATCAAATTATTTCATTTTACAGACCGAGAAATTGAGACCTAGGAAGATTGACAGACTTACCAGAGGTCATAATGCTAGTTCAGAGCAATTATTCATTCATTCATTCATTCATTCATTCATTCATTCATTCAACTCCTTGTTTGCACAACAGGGCAAAAGATTGGTCTTGAAAAGTTAGGGAAGACTCCCAGAGAAAGTGACATTTGAGACCTTAAGATGAATAAGCATTACCCAGGTAAAGGGGAGGAGGAGGGAAGTAGAAGATTGAAGAGAGGAGGAAGAATGTTCCAAACAGAGTCACTTAGCTAGAACTGATGATACCAAGAGCAAAAGATGAACGAGCAGTAGGGAGGGGTCTGATTACAAAGGGCCTAGTAAACTATAAGTTATTGAAGAATTTGGACTTTATCTTCAGGGCTCCTGGAGAGTTATTGAAGAGATTGAAGTTTATGAAGAGTATTAATTTAGAAAGCTATTGCAACCTAATTATAAAGAATGGAATGGACTAAGAAAGCTCGAGGGAGAGGTTTTCATCATCCAAACGAGAGATGAAAGTTGCCTTTATTATGTAAGTGGCAATAAGAATGGGAAAAAGTGGATGAATTCGAAAGATGATCATCATTGGAGCATCTGTTACCAGAAGTTACTTGATCTTAAGAGACCCATGTTTAGAAGGGTACACAGAAAGGCAAAAATCTTCTTAATACGAAATACTTCCCCACTGACCACTCAACCTTCCCTGAGAGAAAAACACTCCTATCTATGCCCCACCAAGTGTATCAATGTTTCTCCAACTCTCAGGTGTTATAAACTTCAATAGCAAAACATAAGTATAAAGCAAATACAAGGCAAAAATAAATAAATAAACTTTTAAAAGAAATTGCAGATCTTATAGAGGATGAGCAATTTTATGAGTACTATTTAAATTACGTTGGAGAATACCAGAATCATACCAAGCGGAACAAGGATTAGGGAGGTAGGCGAATTGAGAACCAGGAAAAACTAACAGAGACATAAAATCCACTTCAAAGGAAAATGATCTGCATATCAATGGATTCCAAGAGGCCTTTGGGAAAACTGTTAAAACCCTGAAATATGTTTTGCATAAACGCTCCTACTTATAATCTTACTGCAAAAGTCAAACATAATAAAGAAGATCACATAGTTTTTAAGAAAAAAATGTCAAAAATCAAGGAAAGTATTCATTTTTCTACCCTAAGAATTAACATACGAAATTTACAATTATAACCTAATCATACTAAACAGAAGATAAACTGAACTTTTTAAAAACATTGTTAGTTTTGTTCTTCAAGTTGAAGTTTTTTCAATAGTTTCTATCAATGTTTGATAACAATCAAGTGCTTCTCCTTCTAATGAAAAGTAACCTTTGATAACAGTATAGCCTAAGCAAAAAAAGATGGCAGCGAAGAGGGCCCTGGATTCCGATTTTGTTTCTGACTCTATTTTCTCATCTGTAAAATGGGAATACCATCATTTACCTTTCCCAGGAGTAAATAAGATAATGTACGTGAACCATTTATGGTACCAGATTCTCCTCAAACAAGTCCTCACGGCCTTTAGCCATGGAATGGCCACTGAATAATTACCTAGGCCATTTTAACTATGTCAATTAATTTAACAAAAGATATTTCCCATTGTTGATTTAAATAAAGTAGCAACATTGAAACAACAGGACAATGAATATTCTGTCTTTTAAATCAGTCATATCCAGGGAATACTCATGAATGATCAGGAAATGTTTCTGTGGAAAGTGAGGGGGAAATAAGTATCTTATTAAGATTTCTTCTGGAAATTAAATAAACGAGATTTCAAGGTTAATAACACATGAAGACCAGTAGAATTATTTCCTCAGTAGTGAAATGTTTTGTAATATCCCTTTCATTCAAGCGTTATTCGAAGTGGTTTTTAATTATGAAATTGTTTATCCTTTTGTTTTACATGTCAATTTTACTGCATTTTGGTCAAATTACATTTAATAAAGCATGTCCAAATGGTGTACAGTTTTGGAAAGTAAACTTGAATACCAGTGACCCTTTGAGAGGGTGTAGAAACTAGAAGAAAATCCTATTCCCTTTACAAACACAGTTCTCTAAAGAAGCCGTGGAGTAAGCCAAAGTTGGGTCTTCTACTAACGCTACTTAAAGGCTTGTGTTTAACTCATCTTCATATTCTCAACCCCTAGCACAGTGAATAACAGGTGTTCAATACATTCTTCATCAATGAGAAAAAAAAACCTCACAAGACTAAATGGGGCTCATAAAATTATTTCTTCATTTAAAAAAATAGAAAACAGTTATCAGGAAAATATTTTGTTCCAGGTTGGCCACTCTGTAAAGAGTTCAACTATCATGAGATTTTTATCCTCTCATTCCCAGACCAATATGCAATTCACCAAGGCTAAAAGGAACCTCGAGAACTAGAAGAAACCTGGGAAGTCTCTCTTTTCCCCAAACTCCTATTACACGTTATTACTACCTGTCCCATGGAATCGCTAACTCATGTCATAATATGTGTGTATTTACTGTGTCTCCCTTACTAGATTCTGAGCAATTAAGAGGGCAAAGAATGTCTTACATTTCTTTATGTTCTCCTCACAGCACTTCACAAAGTTTTTTTTTTCTTTCTCATTTGCATTTCTCTTATTTACCGAACCAACCAATGAATGGCTATGTGATTTACTCTGTATCTTAACATCTATAAAAAGATGAAAGCAAATCAAAATATCATGAGCAGTCTTGAAGTTAAATAGAAAAACAAGGTCCAAAATGCCAGTCAAACGAAAGGAGTCTGTAAGACAGTAGAAACTCCTTCTCCATGATTCACACAGCTGTTAGATTAGCACTAGGTCATTTTTCTACTTCCCAAACATCTCAGAGGCAATTGTGCAATACGGAGTGCCCAAAACTCCCACTGCTTCCAGGTTCTGGTGAATTAGGAAGAAACCTATGCTTAAGCAATTAGAATTATGATTATCATATAAGAGCCTAATGATTACATAAAATTGAACACTGATGGAGAAGAAGATAACTGGGAGGGACTAATATTCTCCTCGTTATTCTCCCTATTGCCAACCACCAAGAGGACGGGGAAAAAATAACTTACTTTGAGCAGCCAAGTGAGAACTGAGTCACGATATGGAACAAATTTATTCTTGTTTTTGCCAGCACTCTGATCTGCTAGGGCTGAGATAACCAGACCGAGGGTTGTGAGGGACCTGCGTGACAAAACAACCGTGAGGATCATAAAAGCCTCAGTATATCAAATGTCACGTTTCAGCACAAAGACTGAAACATCCAGATGCCTTTGTACCTGCATGAAAACAGCACTGTTGTCAGCATTTTGCTGCTCTGTTTAAAAACACAAACTCTAAAAGCTGCTATCGCTCTACTACTAGTGTAAGCAATAAAATTGCTTAGCTCAGTTATTTTTTTTTTCATTTTTGTAAATAAAAATGTGAGCTGTAAACCTCTGGGTCAAAATATCGACACAAACACCACATATCTTTAAGAAAGGAAGCCACACATGTCTTATTAGGGAGACCACTTCATGGATGGTGTAGATGCCTGACCACTGCTCTGTACACCTGAAGCTGAAGCAGAATAATATTGTATGTCAACTATAATTTAATATTTATACAGTCACAGAATATGGAGTACAGCATAGGGAACAGAGTCAATGGAATTGTAACAGCCACATGCGATCTCACAGGGGCAATAGATTGGGGGCGGGGGGGGTTATCACTTTGTGAGGGAAGCCACAAAAACAATACAATTAATTAAAACATAGTACAAGGCAAAAAAAATTCTATATATACAATACATATGTATTATATTACATATATTATATGTTATATATAGTACATATATATGACATATATGTACATATATATGTCAGCATTCGGTAATAGCATAGCATGTGGATGATGGTGCTCTATGATCTTCAGGTGGTTACTGATGACTCGTTACCTCACTATGTGTCCTTCTGGGAGCCACGGGGATAGAAAATATCCCTGCCCACAGGAGCTAATAATGTAGCTTGAGGTAGAAAATATAACCACATGAAGGAATTGGTGAACAGAACATGACTTCATAAAGCCCTAGCTTTTTGGAACAAATAAGCACCACAGGAGTTGTAAAGGGAAAGCCGATGTGGCTCGTATCCAGGTTGTTGTTTGTTCAGACAGCGACACCCAGGTCAAGATCACCAGCTAGACGCTGATAGACTGATTCTCTTTGTTCTTTTCTGTAGCTCCAACCAGCGCTTTTCCACTGGAGGTGACTGTGCCCTGACAGGGAGCAGCTAGCAATGTCTGGAGATAATGTGGGTTGTCATTACTGAGAGTGGGGGACAGAGGTGGCAGATACTAACGCCCCTTAGTGGGGAGAGGCAAGGAATGCCCCCAAACATCGTAGAATGCCAGGACCACTCCCAGGGACAAAGACTTGCCAGGCCCCACATCTCAATGACGTTGCTCTTGAGAAACCTCTGACTTGACTGGGTCTGCGCTCCTCAGCCCCATCAGACATCTCATCAAAACATACAATAGGCTTGGGCCCATAAAAATATATATACATCTGAAAAAAACTCTGAAAGATCTATTCGTACTTTGAATCTGTCCAGAATCTTATTCTTTTAATAACCACAGAAGTTCCCCTATTTGGCTATGAATCAAGAAAGCAATAAAAGTAAGCTTCTGAACAACTTACTTGTTGATGTTGCTCCCCTCCTTCAACCTGTCACCGGCAGCTCCAGTTTTTGTTGCTCGCTCACTGCCGGCTAAATCGACCAAGCTCAGTTTGCCCACTTTCTCTCCAGATGTCTAGAAAGTAAATGGATAAATACTAATACACAGTTAAAGAATACCAAAAGCGATGACTCCATCTCTACAGAATGAGATTATAGAAACTCTTTATTAAGGAGTTCTTCACTGTTATTTCAAAATGAGTTTGTGCTGCTATAAAACAGCGTAAGAAAATTGTACAATCTAGATACAAAACTGTAGATACAAAATTATACACACCTCTACTAATCCAGACAGAGTGAAAGTTATTTCAGAAAAACAGTGCCCTTCCAAAATGGGATATTTTGAAGGGAACCCAATAAAATTTTCTTGAGGGGAGTATACAAAAACACTTATAAGATATAAATTTTAATAGAATTTGAAACTATGCTTAAAACTTCATGAATATTTACCAATAATTCTAAGGAAAAATATTTACAATTTCTTACTGATGCAAAAAAAACCATTAATCTAATTTTCATAAACAGAAGGATCCCTTAAAAACTCAACACTTTCTAAAATTTTTCATATTATTCATATATAATAATTCCCTTATTTCATAATTCCAGGTATTAAATTTACATATTTTTTCTAGTTAATATATTATATATATATATACACACACATACTGATATTTTCCTTTATCAAAATGTTCCTTAACATCTAACATATTTTAATACTTCAGCAGCAATATAAGAAATGTGGGAAAACAATGCCAAAATCTATAGACTAGATCATTTTTTAAAACTTTCCTTTAAAATATACATTTATAGTTATTTCCATAAACATGTCGGTAACAAAAAGATATCCAGCTTTCCAAATCAAAAATACATTTGGTTTTAAAAAAAAATGTCTTTAGTATGTTTTTTGTTTTATGCTGAAAAGGAACTAGGAAACAAAGAACTTTTTGTTGTTACACTAATCTTGCTGTGATGGTAAACGAAGAAAAATATGCTTTCAGCAAATGAAAATCTTGCCAAAATATAACACTTTGCCAGGGTGATTATTTTAGCTTCTGGGATTTGAAAATGACTCACTGGGGGTAGGCATCAAAATAAAATATGTGAAGTTCATATTAAAAGTAAGAGGGAAACATAAATGTATGAGGCACCAGAGAAGCTTTCAGTGTGTACACACATACACATCTCTGGCTCTGTTTACTCTTAGAAGCTTCAAAACTAAATACTCAAAAAACTATTCTATAACTCTAGCAAGCATATGGCATTATTCCCCTAGTGCAATTTATTCTTCTAATATTTAGCTGCTTAGTAGAAGGTAATATTTCAAAAACATCTCTACTGAATCACCTAGAGTATTAACATTAGCTTATACCATTAGCCATCATAGCTTAAAGCTCAAAAAATGCTGTGACAGAGACTCTGGACCATGAGCTTGCATAACTTCTGTTCTACCTTCCTTTAGTTTCTCAGGCTTCCTTGCAGGCCAGGGTTCAGGATGTGACTTAGGGTCTGTCAATCAGATACACTTGCTTAAGATTTGGGAAGCAGAAGTAAAGCGAAGGCCATCCCTTTACCCCGTTTTGGGTTTTTCTGATGGCAAGCAGGATAGTGAAGTATAAGGTTTTCTACAAGAGTGTCCCTTGTAGGGACACACTCTCTGCAGCTTCCAAGGTGCTAAGAGGCAGCTGCACCAACTTCTGGTGTCCTGGATCATAGCTATGGGGCGTTCCTGGGACTTATGGTTCAAACTGCAGCGGTAGCAGCTCCTGGTCGGTAAGATCTGCGTGGCTATGGGAGTTATTCCTAGAGATTCAGTCTAGAACTCATTCCTCCTCGGGTGTTCCAACAACTATGTAATCACCCAAACCCCTCCTTTAAATCTCTTTCTGTTCACCTAGTGTGGCTTCTGTTTCTTGCCCTGTGTCCTAATTGATACACATGTCCGGCTAGGGCTTTACGTCATTTAACACCTGAAGGGAGTAAGATAAACCATGACCCACTTTTTTTAAAAAAGAGCTATAACATTAGCTGAATACCTACCCCAGACTTCACATCGTACAAAGTATGTGTGAGTGTAATTTTGAAGACTGCATGGGACCGACTGCTCTCCTCATTCATGTTGGTGGCAGCAACGGTACGAGATTTGTTACCCTCAGACATCAAAGACTCAATGTCCTAAGTGGAAAAAAGTCACCGACACACATTTCATGATCTGGCTTATTCTTAATAATATTAAAATTATTAATATTAAAACTCTTCAATACTACGAAAATTCATTACAAGGTTCACTACTTAGTCAACCCTATTTGGCGTTCACACTTTGTTTTTCAATGACTACTAAGGCCCACAGAATGCAATGGCCATTACTATCTATGATACTATCTATGATATAAAAGGCATTATTTTCTGTACATGCAGAATAAAGCAGCAGCTTTGACTGAGAGGAACGTTTAGAAGCGACATGTTGCAGCTCACAAGAGGGACAAATATGCCATGCCAGTCCTCATCTAATCTAGAAATTTGAAAAAATTTAGTGTCTTTCATTACAGAAGCAATAGAAGTTAAATCAAATTAGGTTAATGAGTACATAACAAACAAAAATCATTTGTAACCCCTTCATGGAGGCAGACCACCACATCACCACATTGGAATATATCTTACCAGACCTGTTTATAAAAATGAAAACATCAAGAGACTTTCTGCACAGATTTACTATGTCGCCATTACTGCTAAAAGGGAGACAGCATGATGCAATAAAGATCATAGCATCCTCATTTCAAAAAATGTTGTAAACTCTAAAACAGTTACATAACCAATCTGAATTTTAGTTTCATAAATAACAATACGGAGCTATAACATCATCTACCTTAACAAGGATTTTTTTTTTTTGCCAATATGATCAACATTTATTCAGGGAAAAACAGCCACCAATCATCACTAATAATAAAATAATATACATACACATTCTCCTACAAACAAACAAAATATATTTTCAGAGCCAAGCATGATGTTAGGCCCTGGAAGTACACACTGACAAGGGTATACTACCACTCTCAAAGGAACTACTTTCTTAACAAGGATTTTAATGGGACAAGAAAAATGATATGTGTGAAAGAGTCCTAGCTGCCTCCTTTAATCCAATCTTTTCCTCTTTTCATTAAAGGAACCCAATCTTTTAATGGACACATTACAGCAGAGTTAAGGGACAACATTTCCCAGACGCCTTTGCAGCTCAGTCTGGCCACATGACTAAGTGAATAAGAGGTAAAGTATAATACAGGTCATTGGGAATTCTCCTTAAAGGGAGTAGGCATGCTATCACATCTTGGTTCTAAAATCCATCTTGAACCATGAGCACAGGGGCATTACCATAGAGCTAGCAGGAATTGAGCATCTTTGGGGCCACCATACCAGACTTCTCACCATTCATTCTTTCATTCATTCATTCAAATATATATTGAAAGTACCTACTGTGTGCCAGGTACATTTTAAGATACTGAGGGTACACACACATGATCAAACAGACAATAATTTATATTCCAAAGAACTTAAGTCCTGTTATATTTTTTTCTGTTATATGAAGCCAAACAATCATAACTGACACATATAAAAAAACTTGAAAATCAAAATCATAAAGTTCTATTTTGCTGTATAAAAGAAGAACAAGAATATTTAAGGAAAAATTCAACGTGATAAATAAAATACCTCAAAGAAAAAAAACTAACTGCAAAAGAGATATAAAGAGGCACCAGAATGGAAAAACAATAGCAAAAGGTAAAAATCATAATTTTCTAGATCCATTCTAAATCCATTTTAGACCCATTAAATCTGACAATCCTGAGGCTTAATGTAAAAGCTTTATCCTATTTAGCTTACATTTATTCATTGGTCTCTAATCTGTTGTCTCATGCATGAACTATGTATTAAGCCTTTTAATTTTTTAAACAAGCAAATTGTCTTTTTATACTTTCCAATCTCCTCTGAGCTCTCAGAAATATCTTGATCTCTCTCCAATGTTGCATAAATATACCCTCAAACGATCATTATTAAAGTACCAACAATACCTAACATTTATATAAATATTCTAGAGTTTTCAAAGACTTTTCACATGCATTATCCCATTTGATCTCCAGGAAGCCTTCCCAGACACCACCATCCCCAGACACCTACATATGCAAATGACAATGAATCCTGAACATGCATCTAACACTGCACTTAAAACTATGCTAAATATTTTTTTTAATGAATAAAATGTCAATAACTACAAAAAAAAAACCTGTTGTTGTATAATACTTTTATAACATCTGTACCCATCTGGAGGTAATGGACCATTTCATTCACTTGTTATATCCTCAGCACCTAGCACAATGTCTGGCACATGACAGGTGCCCAATACGTGTTTACTAAATGAAGCATTATTGACCAAATCATAGAATTAATTAATGAACAAAGGAACCTATGTCATAAGATAATCAAGACAATAAAACTAATTTCTATTTTTAAAATTAGGACAAAGAGGCTTGCGAGGTAGAGTAAATGATCCGGACTCATACAGAAGTCACAGAAGCGAATTAAATGTCACTAGATCAACATTCTCTGACTCTTAATTCAATGTACATTACATCACAGCATGTCACCACACCCCCATCTCCCCAATGCACAAAGCCTGAGGGATTCACAAAGCACAACCGTGAAGCTTGAAAATGAACTAACTAAAGGCCAATGATCAACTCTCTCAAGTTAGAAACAGGCTTGGAATTCCACCTACTCAACTCATATATTTTATTTCATTAAATCAACTAAATTATTCTGTGTACTAAGAAGAAAAAGCCTGCCTTTTATCATTTTAAAATGTAATAGAAAGCACATCACAATTTTAGAGCTTGTAAAATATGAAAAAATGTATCTCACAATAGATGAACAGGTGTGCCTTGCAAATATGTACATCTTCTCTCAAAATTAAACTGTCCTGACAGCCATATATAGTTTTTTAAGTAAATATTTTTGTAAAACAAAGTGATTTAAGTGATCTACTACTGTAATTTTTCTTAATTCCAAAAAAAAGTCACAAATTAAACAAAAAAACTGCTACACTGAACCCAATTCATTTACACAAAGGATATGTTACCTTATAGCTTGCGACAGCCAATTTAGAAAGTCCATCCACATAGGGTCCCAGCACACTGTGTTCTCTGACTTTTAATGTCTGACGGCTTCTGTTCATTAAAAACAAAGAAACAATTTTTAAACAATAACCTGATTTTTAAAGGACTCAATTGTACTCAATAAAATACATACTGAATTCAACAAAAATCCCAAATAAATTAAACCAACCGACTTGATCCCACAAGAATTTAAATCGAAATTTAAAATCCTGACTGCTAACAAAAACTTCATAATGTGGTAAAATATCACATCACTCAAAAGGGTACACTGTGGGATGTCTATTTACTACCAAAAAGAATGCAGAGTCAAATAAATACAAACAATCTACTTGTCATTTCACAGAATGTGGTACAAAGAGCAGAAACCCAATAAATGTTAACTGTGCAGGAAAGGAAAATTACAGACTAATCTCGATCATGAATAAAGACAAACAAACAAAAAATGACAAGTAATAATCTGATGATTTAAAAACTTAAACTTGGTCTTATCTCAGGGTTGCCAAGGTTTTTTTTAACACTGGAAAAAGATTCATGGCCTTTACCACATCAATAGACTAAAGGGGGGGGGGGGGAATACACATGACCATTTTAATAAATGTAGGAAAAAGTATTCAATAAAATTAAATACTTCCTCATGATTAAAATAAATAAGCCTCTTAGCAAACAAGGAACTGATAAACCCAGTAAAGGACATCTACCAAAAACATAGAACATCTACCAAAAACATAGAACATATAGCATACTTAGTGATATCAACCAAAAATATTAAGAATATTTGTTGATTGTATGTCATGTGAACTACATCTCAAAAAGCTCTTTAAAAAATAAAAACATCATAATGTAAGAATATTTGTTGATGGTAAGATTACAAGTGATTCTTATTTTATGTAACTTAATATTTTCTAACGATCTGGAATTTTTCAGTACCCTAGGATCAACCACTAAAAACTTTACTTATTGCAATAAAACTGTGCATAAAGATACTGTACATAAAGAACAATTATTTAAGTTAGCTCTGACTTAAAGATATAGTCTAACGTTTTCCTTTCCCTTTTTCCCTTTATCTTAAAGATAATGTATACTTATCTCTCCTGAGTAAAATAACATAATTACATTAGGATACACAGTACATGCTGACTTGATAAAATTAGTACCTGAATAACAAAACGAAGTTCTTTCAAATAGTCTTTCCCCTTTGGAAAGAGATCACTTTTACAGTTTTTACTCTGTTTACTTCAACTCTTCAGAAAACACTACAAAAACCTCAAGAAACTTTCATGGGGGAGACAACAATGACAACAGCTAACACTTATTGAATGCGTACTATCTGCCATAAATGTACAAGGGCACAACACAGAGCAAGATGTGGGTACTTAAGCCATATCTTTCTACCCCTGGTCTCCTTTTGTTCCCCGTTTTGACTTCCATGCATACTGCCCTCCAGCCACACTGGACAGCTGGGTCATTCTCCAAACAAGTGAGTTCTTAATACCTCCATGCTTTGGCTCAAGCTATCCCCTGTGCTTGAATGGTTCTCATCTAACTTCTCTGTGAACTAACTACTACTCAGCACAAAATTCACCAAGCACCTTCTGTGGACTCCTCCCTTCTCCTCTGGGCAAAGATACTCATTTTGATGGAGTGTTGATTTACTATGGTTCACTACCCCTAAAGACCATCTTTCCTTGATCATCTTCCTCATCCAAACATAACCAGTGTCCGCTCATTGTCCTCCACACCTTCTGTAAGTCTCAGCTCATTTGGCTCTTTGTCCTTCTGAATACGTTTTTCTTCCAATTACAGTTGACAGTCAATATTATATTAGTCCAAGGTGTACAGCATAGCGGTTAGACATTTATATACCTTATGAAGTGATCCCCTGGTAAGTTTAGGGGATCACTTCTGAACACTGTTTTTACGTCAGTAAGTCACAGGATGTGATTATTATGTTTCCTTCTCTCTGTTATTGCACTTTCTTAAAATCTGAAGTCAAAGAACTCTGTGCAATGAATACATTTCCTTAGATACCTCTTATCTTCCTCAATATGTCCAGATATGACTGTAGAGTGAGAACAGCATTTTTTAAGGCTTTCTAATGCTTCAGAGCCATTTCTCTTTCATACTCTATGCCACTAAATGGGCCTTTTCCCCTTCTGGGAATCTGTAAAATTAACTACGCTAAAGTCCAGGTTTTATATCTCTAATTATGTCTCTCTCACTTCACAGCCTGCAAACACCTGATTTCTGCCTGAAATTTCTTGGTTTAAAAAAAAAACAAACCTATTTGATTAAGGATACCAGTTATCCTGATACTAAGTAACTTACTTTTCATTATGTAACTTTTATTTGTAGTTTTGGATGTTATGTGAGAAAGACAGAATGACCAAACATGCAGCTCAACCACACTCCCCAGCCCCAACTGCCCAAAGTTCAAAAGCCCGGAACTGGCTGCAGGAAGTCACTCAGTGTAACTGACAAGAAATCACAAAAACAGTAACTAGATAAAATCACAAAGACAATAACTAGATAAATAACTCTCTAGTAGAGTTCAATATAAAGAATTTCACTTAAGCCAATTTATTAAGTTTGTTTTCGTCCATAACACTGTAACATTTAGAGTCTTAAAGCCATTTACCCTTTGGGATCAAGAAGGTCTCTGACTTTTTCGTTATAAATTTCCATATAAGACACTTCTACTTTAAAACTTTGCTCTTCATTTTCCTCTTTTTGAGTCCGTTCAAAGAGTCCACTGCAAAGTCTTGGAATTAATCCAGGTTGGTCAGCTGTGCCCATCATGGTGTAAGATTTTCCAGATCCTAAAAAATGAAAATCACAGCTATTACTGTCATTTTGAGAAGTTTAAACACAAAATCCTCTTTCTAGTGCTCGTAATAAATTATTAGCATTGAGCAAAATGCCCAAAATAAAAATATACCCAAATATAAATAGGAGACTGACAGAGAAGCTTTCCTACTGCACATGTAAAAAGTCAAAAATAAATATCCTTTAGGAAGAAAACAAAAACTTTAACCATCTTCATACTTAAAAAAAAAAAAGTTACCTAAAACAACTGAAACATAGTGAGTCTGAATAGCGTCCTAAAATTAACTGGGAAGATCCATATGAGCAATACTATTGTGTCTGCTCCCAACCACTAACCAAACCACGAAAAATCTATGTCATCCCTACAGGCCCAGAGCAAAGGAACTTACCACCCTTTGGCAAAAGTACAGAAACCAAACAGTAATCTTTTTCTACTACAAAATTATTTTCTCTATTACATCAAGAATACATATTCACCAAAGATAATTTAGAAAACACAGGAAAAGAGAAAGAAAAAAAATTAAATCACTCATAGTCCAATCTTAAGTATAATTCTTTTTCCTTTCTTGCTCGTATACCCACACCACACACGCTGCCTCTTAAAAATATCATAAGCATTTTTCCATGAAAAATAAGCTATATAATATGCCCTTAAAAAAGTGACTCCTTCACTTTAAATAGAGTTTTTTTCCCTGTTGACCACAGAGGTACAGAAGTCAAAATGCTCCCTATCAATCATAACTGATCCGATGCTAGCAATACGTAATTTGTTTTTGGTATTTTTCTGTTCTGATCCTTAAAGCTTAAAGAAATCATGTATTATTGAAGCTTAAAAAACAAACATTACCAGTCTGTCCATAGGCAAAAATACATGCATTGTAGCCATCAAAAGCATTTTGAAGAATATTCTCCCCAAGGCACTTGAAAACATCATCTTGACCTAAAAGAGAGAAAGAGAAAAAGGATGGTTTAAGCCAAAGCTACATATGAACAATTAAAAAAAAACCAAAAGCCGCAAAAAGGCACTTTTTTTTCCAGCTCGTTTATCTCCAAACAAGATTTTTAAACTTGATGAATACTTCCAAAGGCTTATGCTCTTCAGGTTATTTCTAGTTAGCACATACGAGAAAATCAGTAAAATGTTCCTGATAATATGATGTTGAATTAATAAACACTGACCAAAAGTCTTCTGCAATGCAAAAAGCTAATAATGCACTGCTGATTTTATAAACAGTGATTATAAATATCCAAAATTTATATTTGGGACCTAGGTGAACCTGAAATTAACTATACACCACTTAGCCAATGCTTTATTCAGTGGTTACTAGAGTTCAAAATAATCATTTATATTAATTCTCTCTCCTTTTCCTCAATGATACTTTTTCTTCATTTGGAAACATTTATTTTTAAAACACGCTGGTATGGTACAAATGGTCTTACCAGGCAGAAAACATTGCTCTGGAACTAAATTTCAATCCTCTTCATAAAAAAATATAATTGTGATTAAATTCACAGATGGCTTGTTTTGCTTCTGTAGCCAAACGTTTGGAATCAGTGGTCTTTGGTGACTAGAATTCTCCAGGGACTCTTTTTTTTTTTTCCCCCTCAATGACAATTTTAAATTACAGGCTCTACAGTGTAAGGTCTACAGCTAAGAGAAGGTGGAAATCTTGGAAATTTATTCTAGCTTTCAATCATGGACATAAATAATAGGGTCAAATGCTCCTCCACAGTCTAAATTAAATACACCAGTAATCAAACGTGACCTTAACAAGTCATTCAACATCTGAGTCTTGAATATTGCGACAACACTATGATTTATAAAAAAGATATACTTGGTCTTCGTCCACAGTTCCTGGTTCACAGCTCCCAAACTCTTGGAATTTCCTTAGTGTTGAGAGTTATAAATATGTCTTTTGTTATTAATGAGGTGACTTTTGGATTGCACCGATGGATGGTGGCTGGTTGCCAGGAGAATCAATCATGTGATTAGAGGGTTGGAACGTTCTGTCCCACCTCCTGACCTCTGGGGAGGGAAGAGGGCCTGGGGGTTGAATCAATCATCAATGGGCAATTTAATCAATTATACCTATGTAATGAGGCCTCCACAAAAAACTCGAAAGGAATGCAGAGAGCTTCCAGGTTGGTGAACATAGGTAGATTTGGGGAGAGTAGTGCGAAGGCATGGAAGCTACACACCCTTTCCTCATACCTTCTCTTCCATCTGTAGTTATAAGCCTGAGTTATATCTTTTTATAATAAACTGGCAGTCTAGTAGGAACCCAATCCCAGGAGGAGGTCGTGGGAACCTGTGATTTCTAGCCAGTTGGTCAGAAGCACAGGTAGCAATCTGGACTTGCGACTGGTTTCTGAAGTGGAGGTGGGAGGGTGGGAGCCAGTCTTGTAGGACTGAGCCCTTAACCTGTGGAACCTGTGGACGCTATCTCTAGGTAGACAGCACCAGAACTGAGTTGAATTGTAGGACTCCCACCTGGTGTCCGCAGCATTGCTTGGTGGTGGTGATGGTGGTGGGGAAACCCCTCCCCATCACAAACTGGAATTGGGATCTGGACACACTTCAAATAAAATATGTAAGAACTGGCGGCTATTATGTTTGTTATGTTTTAAATGCTATCAGTAGCACTCCATTATGTCTTCTTACTTTCTAGTTAATTTACCAGATTAGTATATCATCATACTTCCCATACTAACGCATCCCTTAAAGTCATCACTGGACCAGCTAAACCTAATTACCCTTAACTTTTTGAAACAGCTGTAGTACAATCTCTCCCGACAAAAGCCAATACCATATGACATTCCGTATTTAAAAGAGATTGCTTAGAAACAGGGGTCGTAAGTAGTTATGGATGGAGGAAATAAAAGGTTGTCACTATTGTCCTAAACTTGCGGTGAAAAGTGGCTTGAGACAGTCATCATTGAGGAGAGTAAGAGAGTAATAGAATTCCAGAGCAACTTTAGAGAGAACACAGTAGGTTCCCTCTTCCTTTAAAGAGAGAACACAGAACACTGAAAGCTTAAGTGATTTACTTCAAGTCACAAAGGCAGTCAGGAGTAGAACCTTGGTTAAATTCAAGGTTTCCTTTTCTCCTTGACTCTTCCTTCACTACACCAAGCTGCCTCTCTAGACCACATAACAGACATTTAAGGGAATCTACATAGCTACTGTGTGCTCTTGGGGCCATGGAAGGCCTGGGGATGCGTGTGAGTAAGATAACCTCACCCATGTACTCTACTGATCTAACTTCATCATCGTACACCAAGAACAGCACACTGGGACTCTCCCCTTTCCCAGGCAATGTAAAAACCCTAATAGCAAAGATGGGAGGAATTTCTCTATATAGTTTTTAAAGTTACACAAAATAATACAATGATACTTTATGGAAAAAATATTAAAACACCTTTGCTATATTATCAGTAGTTAAGAGGATACTGTAATCTTACCTGCATACTTTTCTTTGACAGATTCATCCATAGACCAGAAACAATGATCATATGCAAACACCTGTTGAAAATAAAAATAATAGTGTGTAATAAGAATAAAACCTTAACATACTTATAACATTGATAACATTGTTTATAATAGTGAAATAAAAAAAATTTACTGCCCCGCAATGAAGATTAAATTATTTATCGTAGCCTTACAATGCACAACTAAGCACTCTATAGATGATAGAAAGTTTTATTTTACATGGAAAACTTCAAAATGTTAAATGAAAAGGGGGAGGTTACAAAACAATATGTACAATATGATGTGTATTATATACACATATCACACAGTAACACATATACATAAAGTGTATTTCTGCATAAAATTAGTGTTTTTTTGTTCTCCTCTTTAGGCTTTTATGTACTCTCTCTATTTTTCCTTTCCTTGTTAGAGAAAACAAACACATTTTTAAGAGAATAAAATGTAAAGATGATTACAACATGTTGAAAATAGCAGTAAAATAGCAGATTCTTTAAATTTAACACACCCAAGTGTGATATTATATAACTTTAAGACTATAGAAGACTAATAAGAAAATGTTCACATATTAATGTATTAATGTAAATGTTATGTAAGTCTGGACCATGATCCCATGTTTGTACAAATATCTATATAGATAAAAAGTAGAAAGAATGTACATTGGAAATATTGATAGTGGTTAATGCCAGTTGGTGGAATATCACAGGTGATTTGTTTTGCTCTGTTACGGTTACTACTTTATACGTTTTGTGATCTTTTAAAAGTTATTTTCAGTTTTTGGATTTCATGTTTTATAATTTAGTCTCTCTAAGGATTTTAAGTGTAATTGGTTTTTTAATTAATTACAGCTTTTATTTCAAACTCTCCAACTTTTGGAGTTTGTTGCCTCACTTCCTGATGACAGTTTTCCTCTTGTGCCTTGCAACTGCGTCTGAATTGAGAGTTTGTGTTTTATGGTTTACGTGATTGCTTGTTATTTCCCTCTCCCTTTGGCTACCTTTACATGACTAGTTACGTTGCCACTCCCAGCTACTGAAGCCCAGATTTTGGTATTCCCAAAGCCCCAGTGTCTCTACTCCCTGCTATTTACACAAACATTAGTGCAATGTTGGTGGCCAAAATCTTTTTGTAAACCTTCATTCATGGTGGAACTGCACCCAAACTCAGTCTTCACATGGTGAGCTCCTTCAGCCCTCATCCATACATCAGGACCCCCTTTAATCTGCAAGAGTTACACTCCTAGTCCTCTTCAAGAACCCACCTCTGATTCCAAGGCACAGAAAATACGCTGCTTCAGCCCCAACTTGCTATTAGTCCCCAAAGTTACATATGTCATTTTCAAATATGATGACATGATTTTAACATTTTAAAATATTTCACCTGTCCCTGCTGTGAGTTTGGAGTTGGCAGGAGAATTTTGTGTGAACTTACAAGGCCATCCGGACCAGAGGTCTAAAGTTCACTTTTTTAACAAAAGAAATGAGATTAGGATGGTAAATTAAATATGCATGTCTATATCTTCCATCCCACCTGAAATTAACTCAAAATGATGGTGGGAGGGAGAGAAAGGGCCAAAAGGGGAAAGAAAGGGGGAAAGGAGAGCAAGTTTTGGAAACCAAAATTGCGTGCTTGTACCTAGATCAGAACTTGAGAATCCCTGAAAAACAGTTCCAACGAGACTGATGGGGATTGGGGTGGGGGCCACAGCAAGACCACAACCCTAACAGCGCGAAAGGAGATGGCTGCACGGAGCAGTTCTGGGAGTGGACCAGAACAAGGAAATAAACAAGAGAAGACCCTGGGGCAACCAACAGGATGACTGGTTAAAAACACCTTCAACGCTGGGTAGGATCAGAATACCCATACCTTGGTGCAAAACAGCAAGCAGGGGAGGCATGTGTCCCCTGGGATGGGCCAGGTGATGGAGAAGTTATGCCAGAAAGGCAAGCAGAAGCCCAGTGGCTGACAACACCCAAGAGGCAGGAGTGCTGAAGTCCGGAAGCTACCACCCAGCTGCCATACTAAGCTTCAACATTTGCCCAAAGCTACACATACATCTATCAGTAATGGTGGTGGCTCACTATGTTAGACATTCTCTAACAGGGTGAGGAGGAAAAGAAGAAGGAAGCTAGAAGGCAGTCCCAAAGGACTGTGTATCAACCTTTCGGGTAGGGCTGCTTTTCAAACTATATTCATCAGCCCTGGTGAGAATCATTTCATCAGGGTGAGATGAAATGAAATGTGAAGCTCAAATTAAGTTTCTTCTGTTCTAGCTTTCAACTCTCATCTCTGATAGTTTTATTTAATTCTGTTCTTAGTAAGGTGAAGCAGAAATCACCCCAATTCTTTCTTGGGAGCTGAGCTCTCACTTCAACCATCCCATCACCATGCATGTACACTTATCAAAGATGCGGCTTCTAAATGGCACTCCTCTCTCCATTATTATGGGTTTCTTTCCCCTCATCTTTGTCTTTTTAATTTAGGGATTTCTTAGACAACCGCATTTGTTTTATCTTTTTTTCTTTTTTTACACACTTTTATTTATTTAAGTGTGTTTTTCCAGGACCCATCAGTTCCAAGTCAAGTAGTTGTTTCAATCTAGTTGTGGAGGGTGCAGCTCACACTGGCCCATGCGGGGATCGAACCAGTGACCTCATTGTTAAGAGCACCGCGCTCTAACCAGCTGAGCTAACCAGCCACCCAACAACTGCATGTCTTATTCTCAATTCCAGTAGAGAAGCTATCATTAAACTAACTATCCCAATAGCTGATACTCCATGCTCAGCCACTGAGGTACAAAGGCCATTGAGGTACAAAGAAGTTAAGAACTTGGTGGCTAGCAGGAAGGGGAGCTGGGAGTTGAACCCAGCCTTTGAGCCAGGATTCTGCTCAGCAAGAGGCTTCCATCACTAGCCTAGATTAGCTCTCTCCCCCAATTACATGAAAGCCCCACAGCCTGGTACAAAGCTGAAAACTAATGAACACTTAGTCTTCATGATCCCCTTAAGTTTCAGCAATTTTATAAATTATTATAGGGATCTTCCAGCCAGAGATTTCCTAAAGCAGACAAGCCGTTTTCTTTCTAAATATTTTTCCTTAAAATTTTAAAATATAAAATTTTTTTCAAGTAACAGACAAGAAACACATTCATTGTAACAAAGTCAAATAACACAGTAGCATAAAGTAAAAAATAAAGGTCTCCCATTCACCAAGCATACCACTCATTAGAGGTAACCACTATATTAATAAAGTGGTATTATTGGTCCTTCCATAGTTTTTATGTCAACACATTTTCTCTAACCATTAAGATACAGGTGAATTACATAAAACATGAATAGTTTTTAAATAGTCATGTGATGTTTCCTCACATCTTTACTGTAATCTCCAGCCCCTGCTCCATCAAAAAATAAGAAAATAAAAATAATCCAGCACCTTTTCACAGAAAAGATGAGATAAAACTAATAAAATCAGTTTTACATATTTAAAGAAATGAGTGCCACATTAAACTATTTCTTTTAATCATTCAGGGTCCCAAACAGCCATGTCTAGAACATATTTTAGCAACAATAATAGAGAATGAAATTACAATTCAACCGCAGGCGCTAAGCAAAAACAAAACTCCAAGAATGTAGATAAAAATCTGAATTTCCTGGAAAGTTCCAAGTAACTTCAGAGAATGGTCATTTCAAAAATACAGCCCTGTGCCCACACTGGCACACCTATAAATTCCCTAAGAGATACAGGCACCAAAGCACCCCACTGAAGTTTCTTTAGAATCTGGGTTCAAATCGAAGATGGAAGCCTGGTCCCCTGAGGAAGCTGTGGGCCAGGGTAGGTTTCTATTGGCCCAAGAATGTGTCCCCAGCTGTCTCGGGAGCAACATGGATGCGCCTGCCTAGCACAGTTCTGACCACAGTTTGGAACAACCAGTTTCGAGCCAGTCCATGGTGAAAAGCAGAGCACAAAAGGAATCTGTGTTGTAGCTGCCAGGAAGGAGACTGGCCAGAATTGGTCAAAGTACAAATACAGTTTTTCCATAAACCTCCAGTCCCTCTTATGCCAATAAATGGCTTCGCATTTATGAACAGGCGGACAGCCTACATTACTTTTACAAAAATGATTGAGAGAAAATACTTTTGAGAAGAAACTTACCAGTACTTCAAAATATGCACATAAGATCTTTACAAGCATTGCATAATACACCAAATCTCTTACCTTTGGCTGGCTTCTGAGTTCCCCAAAGAAATGTTATCGTTGACATGAAAGAAAAGGGAGAGGGTTAAAAAATTTTCTTTAGTTTAGAAGGTTCTTTTTGAAGGGCAAAATTATAATAATCATGTAAATTTTTATTAATAATATGAAATATTAATTATGAAATCAAATAGCAATTTAAAATAAAGGATCAATTAATATCTATTAACTAGTAGGGGAGAGTGCTAATTGTAGAAAACTGACTCGTATCTCTCAGGTAGAAGAGAGATTACCTGAATACTGGATAATTTTTAAAGTCATCATATTTCTGCCTTATACATTTTGCTTATCCTTGTATATGTCTTATAAACATATATATTTTTTAATTCTTTACTTTTTATCATCTGATTTTGCTTCCAAGTAGTTTTTTCTGCTTTGATACAGCAGCCGCTTACTCTCTATCTATACAGGCCCGTCTACAAAAAAAAAAGAATTCTGTTCTGGCTAAGGAAAAAAAAGGTTAAATTAAAGAAACAACTAATTTTTTTGCCAGTGAGTTACTATTTACTGAATTACACACTTATTACTTTTTTTTTTATGCCTCCCCAGGTGCTTGTAACCTCCCTCCCTCCAAAACTGCCACTCGCTTACATCTCAGCGTACAGGAATATAACTCAATCCAATATAATTTTAAGATAGTTTCAAATTTAGAGAAAAGTTATAAGAAAAGTACAAAGAACTCCCATCACCCAAATTCACCAACTGTTAACATTGCCACGACTGCAATATCATTTCTCCCCCTCCCCCATATAAACATGTATATACATATAACATATATACACATATATTATTTCTTCCTTAACCATCTGAGAGTCAGTTGCAGACATGCTCCTTCTGCTCTGAACACTTCAGTGTATGTAATTTCTAAAAACAATGACAGTCACTTACATAACCTGAAATTTTAAGAATAAATGAAAGTACTTTGGAAACTAGAGTGAAACAGGAACAAATGACTGGAGCTTTAGGAACAATTGGTCTCTCTTCAGAGGATCAAATGGCAATTCAAACCTAAAACTTGAAAGAAAACTGTACATGGAAATGCTTCCTTCCAATTATCTGTACATGTTCCTGTCCCGTTGTCTCATAAAAGACAAACTTTAATTTTTTTTTTAAAAGATTTTCTTCTAAAATAAATTTAATACTTTATTTGTGTCAAATGATTTCAGATAAGAACACGGAAAGTCCAGCAAATGAGTGACATTTGTCTAACAGATTTTGGAGTAAGAGCTTATGTGGCTAACACATAAAAGAAAATAATTTCTTTGGAGTAAGAGATATGGAGAAGCTTCCCAACAAAAAGATTTGTGAGATACTGGTAGAGGTTACCGACATATGCTATCATCTTTTTATAGGACTTGATAAGCAAAGCAGGTTCTCATCAGTTGCAGACGGCTTAGTTATAAACCTAGCTGGAAGTCAGAACAAAGCCAGGATATATGAAATGCCCCCATTGGCCTTGGTACACTGCATGCCACTTCATTGAATTCTCACAATGACTTTGAAAGATGTTATTATTATTCCAGTTTTACAGATGAGAAATTTAAGGCTCAGAAAAGTTAAATGACCTGTTCAAAACACAATAATTAGCAGTGATCATTACTGAGATGCAAAACTAGGTCTTCTGACTCCCAAGTCCATGGTCTCTTCCTCTCCCACACTGGTCAGAACAGCCTCGTCAAGTTTCTTCTAGACTTAAGAATCTATTGAGTCATATGTTAACACTGCTCCTGCTAACAGAAACATTTCCCAATGTATTAATTTCCTCCATTCTAATTATTACCCAATGAAAGATTACCATTGGTGCTTATACCAGTGTAAGTTTATTTATTCATTATATATACAAAAACTCCAGACTGTCTTTTCTGAGAGAAAAATAAGATATTTAGTAAGATATTTCAATTTTAAATAAAATATTTTTATACAAAAATCAGCTTATCCTAAGAGACAACCAACAAGTTGTCAGTAATATACAACACATAGCAAAAGAATCCATGGGACTAACCTGAATTCAGAACATAAAAACAGAACCAAACTGGTAAGTTAATTACAGAGCTAAGTTTCCAGCTAGGGGTT
Source organism: Rhinolophus sinicus (assembly GCF_057876585.1). Classification (NCBI taxonomy): domain Eukaryota; kingdom Metazoa; phylum Chordata; class Mammalia; order Chiroptera; family Rhinolophidae; genus Rhinolophus; species Rhinolophus sinicus. The sequence goes on along the minus strand of NC_142515.1, from coordinate 104,364,597 downwards.
CTGATGGCTACAGCAGTAAAGCTCAAATAACCTGGAGAGCCATTGGAAACCCAAAGATGTAATTACAGCTCTGCACAAAAATAAATAAGTAAATTAATTAATTAAACAAAACCTTTCAAAGTGTAGTTGCAATCCAATCCGGCAACACCTCACTTTATCCCAAAATCCCTTAATAAGAAACCTCAGCTATCCAGATCACAGTGGAGATTTAGGAAGCAAAGAAAACCATCCCTAACCAATCAAAAGAAACATCTCAAGTAAAAGCATGAAAGTCTTATTAGTTCGTCAGCTGAGTTGAATTACTTTCTGTTGCTGTTGTGGCTTAACTTCATTTTGAAATACTTTCAGGCTTACAAAATGTTCCAAAAAATAGTACAAGGAATTCCTGTGTACCCTTCACCCAGCTTCCCCAAGTGTTAACATCTCATAGAACCACAGTTACAAAAAAAAAAAAAAAAAAAAAAAAAAAAAGATCAAAACCAGGAAATTAACCAACCTAAGATTTATTAAATAATCTAGAGCCAATCTTACACAAATTTTTTGTCAATTGCCCCATCAATGTCCTTTTTCTGCTCCAGGATCACACACTGTATGTAGTTGCCATGTTTCCTCCAATCTGGGACAATTTGACTCTCATGACCTTGATATTTGATGAGTACTGGATAGTTATTTTGTAGAACGTCCCTGAATCTGGGTCTGGCTAATGCTTCCTCATGACTAAATTCAGGTTATACATTTTGGCAAACACAGCACAGAAGTAATGTGCCCTTGTCAGTGCATGACACCAAAAGGCACATAATGATGTCCACGTGATGGGAACTGATCACTTGGTTAAGGCTGAATCTGCTCATTTTCTCCACTGTGACAGTACTAGTTTTTTTGTGCAGGGAGACTTTGAGACTATGTAAATACCATCTCTCATCAGACTTTCACCCATGAATTTTAGCATCCATTGATTTGTCTTGTCTGCAACAATTAACTGTTTTCCCAAATGGTGATTGTCTAGGTATTGGAGATATTAACAGCCCAAGACAATCAACACAGACAGATGTGCTTTTTTAGGACGAGGATAGCATGGGAAACAACAAATGATGTGGTTGCATATTTCGGATAGAACTGTTATCTATGAATAACATACTCACTTCCTTATTTTTACTGACCTGATTTAGGGGCTAATGCTCACTTCTCATTTAAATAATAAATTACACCAGAAAACTAAGTAAAATTATATTCCCAACCTTTAGAATGTCACCATATGAAGAAGAAATTTAGTGATGATTTTACATGTTAATGATCTTTGGAAATTTTTATTAATACTTCTGACTATGACAAAAACAAAATCAATACTGGATCCAAAAACAAACCACAAAGTATTGTGTATGTGTAAAACCCGAAGCAAAGTCAGTAGAATGACAAGTTATAAATCAATTACTGCTGTCAACTACCAAAATCAAACATTATACCCAAATACCATCACCTCTTTTAATTTTAAAGATTTCAGTTTCTGAAACCTTCACAATTAGAAATATTTGGAATCTTTTTTAACATTTTAACAAGATCCTACTCCACCCTACTCTATAACGGATGTATACATCACAAAGAGCTTATTCTAATACGGCCAAACTACGTAATGATATTGCTGCTGTTTTGGACTTAGCTGGCAGTACCAGCAACCAAACAACAATCGGTGTGATGATCATTATTTTTGCTTTGTCACCCTTCCCCCAATGCGCTTAAGGAATAAAGCTGACCTGACTGAAAAATTAGACACTGACGAGATTCACAAAGGCAGCTTATCAATCTTTGCTTATCTAGCCAACTTTAAGAAGTACAAATATCACCAAAAGACCCATTCATTGTTTCCTCAACATTTGGAATACACCATTCAATCCCGAAGAATTTAAAAGTTGCATTGATAGAGAGGAGTATTTTGGAGAATAGCATTCAGGATGTAGAGGGGTTTGAAAACACTACCACTGAAAGAATAAATCAAAGACCCGGAACTACATGTACACTCATCCGTGCTCAATAAATGTTAGATATCACTGCTGTAATTTTGATTCATGATATGATGTTAACTTGGGCTTCAAGTCAGCTAGCGGGTTGAGCAAAACTGAAATTTCTGGCTCATTACTACAATTACTCCCTAAATCCATTGCTTAGCAAAGATTTCCTTAGCTTCCTTAAGTAGTAACTCAATTTCCAAACATTCTCCCACTAAATACTTCACTACTTACAAGGGTATAAACTGCTTAGTTAACTAACCGAAGATTGCTGTGTTTATCCCTTTCCTGAGGTACGGTTTACATCTTTCAAATGTCTCTTAAACCCATTTACTCTTTCATTCAGCAATATTTACTTATTTACTGAGTATCTATTATAAGTCAGATGGTAACCTTGATACTGGAGAAATTGTGCTGAACAAAGCAGACAAAAACCCTATTCCTCTAAGAGCATAAATTCTATTACAATAGAACGAACGAATGAACAAGTGAGTGAATGAATGAATGAGTGAATGAATGAATATGTAATATAATAAGTGCTATAAAAAAAATAAAGCAGGGAAGGGGGACATGGAGAAGCTGGGTTCCCATTCTAAACAGGGTAATCAGGAAAAGACTCATGGAATGGCATCTGCTCAGAAGCCTATGGGAAGTAAAGGAGTGAGCCACACGGGGAGGCAGCAGACACAGTGATGCCTATTTCTTCATCTTCCTCTAGATCTGTCTACCACATGGCTTCCTCACTGTGCTCTTGCAACTCCAGTCTCTTCTCCACTCACTCAGTATGGACCTAAACCACATACCTGACGAGGTCATAATTCCGGAGAGGTGGGAAGAGGTGATATTATGGACAGCCTTTCTTGTTTAAGGAGACTGAATTTTATCTTGTAGGGAATAAGAACCAATGAAGGGTTTTAGGCAGAACATGGCTTAGGAGTTAGGTAGATGTGGGTTCAAATCTAGATTCAATACATGTTCGTCCTCTTACCAGGTCCAAGTACTATTGTAAATGCATGCATGTGCTCTTCTCTTTAATCCTCACAACGACCCTAAAAAATAGACCCTATTATTCTCCTCATTTTATAAGTGAGGAAACTAAGGCTCAGAAAGACTAAGTAACTTGCTCAAGGTCAACGATACTAACTGGGGATTCAAACCAAGGTTGAAGCAATACTCTACTGAAGAGACAAAATCAAAACATGTAGGTCTTCAATACTACATGAGATCATCAATACCACATTTTCTTTCCAGGACCAAGTTGCTAAAGTCAATTACGTACCGTGGCTCTTCCTTCCTTGCATTAGTTTTTTATGTTTTTGTTGTGTCCTCCTTCCCTCCCTCATGAACTATGGTTTCCTGGATAGGCAAACAAGCGTGACGGAAATGTGTTCCAGTCCCCAAACCAACTAAGCGGTATTTGCGGAAGGGAAAGGGGCGAGACAGGTATCCAGGTAGAAGAGATTATCAAGCCTATCTAACAAACAAGCAAAATACATTTTAGTGCAACACAGAGGAGGGAGGGGGTGTGGGGCACAGGTACACAGCACATGGGAAATATCTTAAAGAAGAAAAAAAATAACCTACATCCTTTCATTATTTCATGTTCCAAGATACAACTGACTCTTAAAGAAACAATGCCTTCAGAGCTGATGGAATCCCATAACCAAGCTAAAGTGTTTTGAAGAAAGCAGCAGCAATCTCTGAATGTATTAGTTTGAAAGACAAGAGAAAAGCATTGGAAGCTTTTGAACATAAATTTAGACTCTTGGAAATAAAAGAGTAAATGAGGATATGAATTATTAAAATTAAAATTCAATTTGCATATAACATATAGGGGACCAGTACTGCATATAGGAGGTATACTTGCAGATTAGTTTTGTGCACTCACCTTCATACATACAAGTACGTGTGTGTCTGTAGATAACCAGATGAAATACCTAAGTATTCATCAGTATTCCCATGTCCCAGCAGTGTTAAAAGACGTGCCTAAGAAACTTGCTTGTATAAAACTGTTCAAATTGTTTTTGTAAGCATTCAACAAATTTAAGTCTGTACTTTTCATGTCTTTATTAACAATAGAAGCTACCTTTTGTTACTGTGTGTCAAATGCCCAGTGTAAGTTTAGGTCTAGTCCTTACGCCAACCCTGTATGGTAGGTCTTACATTTTCTCTTTTATAAAGTAATAAGCAGAGAATAGCACAGAGAGGTTAAATAATTTGTTCAGTAGCAAAGTTGAGATTCAAACCTAAGTTTCTGATTCTAAAAGTATTTCTACTGTCACATTCTGCTGTTTCTACTTTCACATTCTGCCTCTCCCTATACATACATGCAAATGATGCACGAGTACAAGTTAAAGACAGCTTTGCTTGTTTCAGGAAACTTGAGGAAGGATGCTTGTTTAAAATGACTTGATTTGGGGTTTGGGGGTTTTTTTGTTTGTTTTTGTCCCTTGCCTCCAAATAAAGTAGGCAGCATGAACCAGTGCGCTACAAACTAGGAAGGCCCAGCTGGGGAAGTACAGACAGCAGCCCAAAGCTGAAGCTGCGTGAGCTGCGGTGCTCACGTGAAATCTGGTTTGGGGGAAGGCTGCCCTTTCTCCAGCTCTTGCCCAACCTATGCAAACTCCCCCAAAAAAGACTTGGTCTTAAATGAAGCAAGAGGGCTAAGGAGTGAATACTTTATTCCTCATTCCTCGTGCTTCCATGTGGGAGAACTCCAAGTAACACTCCTGAGGTGTCTAAGGCCTTCACTCTGCCTCTTGAGGAAAGGAAGGGTGAATTAACAAACTAGTGGCGTTCAAGAGAAGGAACTGGACTCTGCTCCCCCATATTCCACAGGGAGCGTGCAGCTGTCCAGCGGGCCTGTGCCTGGCTAAGGCTTTAATTCAGGGGGGAGGGACCAGGAAGCTCACTTGGCCACCCGCCCTTACAGCCATTTTCTCCAACAGCTCTATCAGGAACCAAGGTGAAACGAGATGCAGGAAAACAGTAGTAAAGAGATGGGGCTCTGGAATCAAATTGCTGATTCTGAATCCTGGCTCCACCACTTACTATGTGACCTTGGGCAACTAACTGCTCTCCTCGTCCCAGTTTCCCTTATCTGTAAAATATGGACAAGAGGAGAACCTATTTCATAGGGTTGCTCTGAAGATGAGAACAGTGCCTGGCACATAATAAGCACCAGGTGTTAGTGTTTTCACTTTTGATCTGGATGCTTCCTCTCTTGGACTTCCTGGTCCCCGTGACGACCTCCGTTCAGAATTGGGGTAGGGGAAAAAGAGAGTTTTGTGTATGGGCTTCCTAAAATCCCAACAGAGAGAAAGAATCTCTTTCAAAAGTCAGATGAGCTAAATGCCTTTGACTTTGGTGACAAGATGATGCAAATGTCTTATTTTACTCTTTGGTGAACTGGTTTGGAGGAAACTCCAGAATAAGGGCTGGTATCTAGAGGACACAAGGCAGTCAGGTGTCTAGTTTAAAATCTCCCCAGGCATAGTCACATGGTTTTCTTCCAGGGCAGAGGGCTGTTGGACAACATTCCCACACACCCCCAGATGGTGCTTTATACTCTGCTGTGGTAACTGGATCTGTCACTGACTAATTACAAATGTTAAAGTTTGGTGGCTTTTCCCAATCGCACCTCTCTTTTATGGGGATCAGCTGATTCCCCCATGAACTTCTTAAATCCATTTCCTATCTCAAACACCTATTCCGTCTTGGGACAGTATGATCGTGCTAATTAGATGGGGTAAAAAAAGTGAAGCAACTAACAAAAATTAATGTAAGACCCAGTCTTATTTTAGTGTAATATAAGACCGGGTCTTAATATAATACGATATAATATGTCAGGTGATATATTAATTTTTGCTCCAAAAGACGCATTAGAGCTGATGGTCCTGCTAGGTCTTATTTTCGTGGAAACACGGTAACGTATTATTACATCATAGCAACTGCTTGCAGGTACATTTGAGTCGACTACCTCCAAACCAGCTCCTTCATCTTGATATCTCAGCACCTAAATTTAGCCCAGCGCCTGCCAAACTGCAGGCATTCAATGAATGTTTATTGAAATGAGAGACTAGGAGTTAGGTTAACCATGGCTACATCCTGTCTAAAGCAAAATCTTCCCTTATAAGCCTCTCCTTAAATCTCCAGACACCACTTTTCCTATGTGTATCTTTGTCAATATTGTGTCCTTCCCGCATTGCTACACATTAGACTCTAAACTACCCGTTTCCTTAAGAAACCATGATCTGAAAATTAAAAAGAGATGGAGAATGTTAATAATTCTTCACTGAATTCCAGATAAAAGTTATATAAGAGCAGGTCTAGAACACAACCAGAAGACGGAAGGCTCTGAAACAGAGATTGTTGGAGGAAATTAATAGAATAATCTAGCTAAGAATTTGAGACAAAGAAAAATTAAGAAGGAGCTAAAGGCAGAATGAAAAATAAACAAAACTGCAGGAAACATAAAAAGCTATTCAAGTGATTTGTGGTCCAAATATAAAGCAAACAAAAATGTGGTACAATCTGATGCAACTGGTAGAGCTTAAGAAAAGAATTTATTTAAAGTTTATGCCAGAACACATTCCATCAAAGAGCGCATGGGTTGTGATAATGAACCAAGAGAAGGACCAGCAATCCTGACACACTATTTGGTCTTGCACTGAAATAAATGAGGATGGATGATGGGTGAATGGATGTGTGGGCAAGCAGGCAGACAGATCGGTGGATGAATGATACATACATATATACATGTAATATAATGTCAACCTATGAATAAAGCAAGTGGGTTGTGAAAGGGGAAGGGTGGGGTCCTGATCTTGATAAAGAAAGAGTGAACAGATGTTTAAAGTTGATTTACTATGTTAAGTAAAAACATCACAGAAATGACCAACAGAAATAAAAATAATATAAAAATCAAACAGTAGGAGAAGAAGCTGTATAGATAAGCTATATAATCTTCTTCAGGAAGTCAATGAATATACATCTAAGATTAATAAATCAAGGTATGCGCACATTAATCTTGAAGCTTTTTTGCTCAGATACCCCCAAAAAACCTTGTTGACGCCTTATTCATTTTTAAGTTGTCATATAAAATTTTTCAAAAATGAGTTCAAATAGCTGAAAAGGATATAATTTCTGAAATGTTGTATTTTAAAATAAAATTTCTTTTAATATACCTATTGGTGTCCAAGTACTATAAATGTTTGTAAATTTGGGTACTGATATTTTATTATTGATATTGTCAGCTATTTTTGTAAATGAAAAAAAAAACTCTTCTTCAATAGTCAGCAATTTTATATCTTCCCTTTTTCCCCACAAACTCGTATTTCCATTCCACTTTCCACAAAATATTTTATCCTAACGTAAAGTTTTTTGTTAACTACTCTATCACTCTTTTCTGCAAAAATATCTACATAAATTAAGATTTTCAATTTCTGTGGTTATTTTTCTTCTGCATTGAACTATCAATATAATTACTAGTAGCACATGATTGATCAGAACAAAACAATTATATCACACACTTTGATAAACATAAGAAGTAAAAACTGTATTGACCTTTAATGAAATGAATCCATGGGACGACTATGACTTACTACTACAATGAGACAGCATTGAGTATTAATTCCATTCCTATTTCCTTTTGTAGAGAAGTGCTAAAAACCTCGCTCAAACATATAAGCGGATGGGACTGGAAGGAGGTTTGCTTGCTAGAGCAACATCACTCAAATCTTTGCACAACTGTCATGGTACCTCCCCGCAGCCCCTCCAAAATCACATAGTGATCTAACATCAAATATTATTTCTAATGATCTAGAAGCTGATGAATCAATTAGGTCTCCTGAAAGCAAAGAATTGGAAACTGACTTGCAAAAGGAGTTGTGACCCAGGTTACAGTGTACTCATTTTCTCAGCTTCTTGGACAGATGGCAAAGACTTAATCATAATTTATCAAGCTAAATTATGATTATTATCAAGCTAATTTATCAAGCAAGCTAAACACTTGCTATTGTTTCACTTAGTGGAACTTTGCTTAACCTCTGAAACCCAGAAAGGGTTGAGAAAAATCAAATCTTGTTAACTTTATTATACCTTTGACAAAATAGTATTATTTGAGAAAATGATTTCATCTTATGACATGCTTTAAATATATTTTCCTCCAAATACTGAAGCTGCATATTTAGCTAATTAAATATATGGAAAGACTTACCCTAATAATCTAACTAGAATGTGGCTTTATATCAAAATTTTATCTTACGTATCTTATCAAATCTTCTCTTACTATAACAAAGCTGGGTAAATCAAACAAATTTTCCGTAAAATAACCTGACCTCATTTTAAAATCTCAATAAAAGTTTTAACACTCATTTCAAGAAGAACAGAATATATTTTATAAGCTAGATAATAATCAAGTAGGAATTTAAATTATCTACATCTAGTAATTTTAAATGGATAAAAGACAAAATAGATCAATATGCTGTTCCTCATTGATTTGTAATAATAAAAGTTAATGTGCAACTAAAACCAGAAGCTATTTACAAAACAAAGAGTATGATAAAGACATAGTTCTCCTGTAACTTGTGTATCAAATTCTGGTATACTGAGTTTTTAAAAATAACTAACCAAGAATAAGAGAGAAGTCCATTAACTTTAAGCAGATTAGACTTTTCCGAGTACAGTATGTATTTCATGAAAGAGAAGAGTACACAGAACTGTAAACCACTCTAGCAGTTGGCATAAAGTGCTTTTTGTTAACGGGTGGTAGAAGATATTAATTATTTTATAGTTTAAAATGAGATGAGGATTGACTGTAATTGAAATAAATACTTCATGATATGATTTAATAAAAATACCTTTTAACTACCTTATTGAATAAGGTATATCAAAAACCTGAGTGAAATAGCATAAAAATTTTATCAGTGCATTTAACCAATGCATCCTAAAGGTATAATTTCAGTTTTCCTGATGGGGCTGTTTGAAAGTGCTTGTCCTTCCAATTAATGGCTTGTCCTAGGGATGAGTATTAAGAATATGAAAGAATTGCTTCTGTTGTCCAGCCTACAATTTGTTAACTGCAATTAACAACTAAACTTAAACAAAAGCTATTTATTCAGAAAATACAGTTTAAATCAGACCAACAGTCTGTCAACATGAAAGTGAAAAATAAACATGTGGAAGTGAAAAAACGCGAATGCAGAGAACATATTTGAGTGACTAGGAGGGTAAAAATTTGAACATTTACTCTTGACTGACCTGAAAGTATTCATTGCTGGATGGTAGATTAAAAACAAAACAATACTTCTGACCAAAAATATCAGGGAGTATGAGATAAAGTGGCATCTTTCCGGGTCCTGTGAGAGTAATGAAAGAGCTAGAAGGACTGCATGGGTTGGTGTGCAGGGAATGAACATCTATGGGTCTTCCCCACCATCCGCGTACAGGCTCCTAAGAAACATCTGTCCAATCAATGAGGCCACCAGCTGAACCTGGGCTCAGCCATAGCAAGCTTTGTGACCTGGAACCTAGCCCCTCTGTAAATGCAAAATGTGGATTAGGTACGTTTTACAAACTCCCATTAATTCCAATCATGTATAATGTGAAGAACTACGGACTCTCGTTATTTGTCTGCCTGGCAGTCGTGCAAGTTCACATTTTTTTGAGCCCTCTTGAATCTGTTTATTAGAGAACTCACTATATTGCTGGAAACCTCTTTTCCTGGCCCCAGGAAGCCAGGACTTACTGCGGTGGCTGCTGTATTTTACATCAAAGATGGATCAATCCTGCTCCAGATCCTGAATGTATTGTTAGTCTGCCCTTGACCTAAAACTTTCCCTCCTACTTCTCTTGAGTTTTCTCAAACTCATTGCTAGCAAATAAGCCAGATTTTGAATGTTTCCGTTGCTGTGTGACAAGGTGTTAACTATCTTTTACAACTGTAAGCTTAGTCACTATGCAGTGTAACATTTGGGAACCTTTCTACTTGCCGTTCCCATCTAGACAAGTGACTAAGGGGGTGCTTACTGTAAACATTAGCTGATGATTACAAGAAAATCCTGCCCATAATGAACACTCTTCAGTGGGGGAGAGATACTTATAACACAGGAATTGATCCAGCCAAGCACATATTTAAAACTAGCTGGTAAAAATCTCTACTCAGAAACACGGGACTTTCATTTCCTATTTTGTGGCTGTTGTCTAACTTGAAAACATAAACGTGTAGATTTCCAAGCTGGAAATCTAACTCTTGCCAGTATCATTTTAACAGTCTCTGACCTGATTTTCCTATCTCCAGTTGTGCTCCTGCCTAATCTTTCCTCCACAGTGTCATCAGTGTAATCTTGTATTGAGTTGTTTTGAGTCCAGTGGAGCCAGACAAGGCCTCGTTTTGACTCTGGGCACAATACTTAATCTCTCCATGCCTGTTCCTCCATCTGTGAAATGCAAACAAGAATAGGATTGTGGTGAAGATGATATAACGTAACATGTGTAAAGTGCTTACAACTGGGACTACATAATTATGTCCCTCACATACAGGAGACTCTTCCAGGCCTTGCCCTCCTTTATGTGTGACTCCATTTGGCCTTTCCACCTTCCATCCCCACCGTCACGCTAGTCTCTGTATCTGAAATATCTTTTTATTTCTGAACCAGACAGAACAAAGCCCTAATCATATCTTTTTCTGGAATGTCTTTTCCAACCTTAAGAATTACACGGTAATTGTAACTTTCATTCTTTCTCCCCATTTTTTTTTCTAACAGCCATAGCATACATCACCGAATTCAAGTTTGTCTAGATCCTCTTATCATAATTGTCTTTATTTTAGACGAGACCCTTTTGCCTTTACTTTAAAACACTTCAGCATAATCCCATTACACGTCATAACTCTCTCCTACGGAACTCTTCACACACTCTATTCTGTATGTACAGTCTCATCATCCCGACTAAATCACAGAAAAACAGAAAAAAGGCAATTGATGCAAGCATTAGTTTTAATCAACATGTAGGGATAATCAGTTAATATTTGATACCCTAATCATGAATATATACTCCAGGGTTGATTAGGTAGCATATGAAAGACTGTAATCAAGAATGCACACTCTAGAGCAGGGATTCTTAACCTGGCCAGAATGAATGGGCGTCTATGAAAAGGGATAGGAAAAAAGTTACATTTTTATTTTTGCTAACTTCTGAAATTCAGTGATTACCCTCAATTATAAATGTAGGTAATAAAATACAGTATTAGCAATGACTTTGTCACCAATAAAAAAAAATCACAGCTATTTCCATTATCACAATTGTTGCAAATGCTTTGCATTTACATGCATCACAAATATGAAATTAATGCAATTATTCCCAACACTAGACCTTATAGTGAGTACTGTAATAAAAAAGCACATATTACTGTATCATACATCTTTAAAAATATTTCTGATAACTGTATTTCATTATATTTGCTTTCCTTTGCATTTTACCCTTTTGAAAGATTAATTCTGCGAAGGGTCCAGACTTTATCAGATTGCCAAAGGGGTTCACGGCCAACATAGGTTAAGAATGTCTCTAGAAGCAGGGCTTACATGCCTTCAGCTATCTCTTTTTCTGATCGACACGAGGTTTGTTAATCAGCACAATACTGCAGAAAGCATTTTTCATTGGTAGAATGCAGTGTTAAAACTATGTAGAAACACCGTAAACTGTGTACAATGGACTAGAAATACAGGTTACCTCCATTCTTGGGAGAACAAAGTATAAGATTCTCACAAACCTAGCATCTTGTGCCTTTAGTATGAGTGTTCTCAGCCTAGGGCTCTACCCAGATCTGGATTCATATTCTGTCACATAATCCTAACCAGGACTCGAACCCTGCTACATGTATCTCAAGGGAAACTTTCTAGCAAGGTGCTTGTCTCACAGCTGTGACTTCATTGAGCATACAGCAACAGGTTGTACGACTAATGCTGTGCCTACCTGCAAATAAGTAGCACAATTCAGTCAGAACTACCTGGAACATACCCCTGGTAGAAGGCCTGTAAGCTCTCAGCTAGCTCTAATCATATGAGGTTACTAATACCTGATTATAAACAACCAAAATGGCTTACATCAGTTTATAATACCCCTGCTGGACTAATAAGCTCCATGGGACCAAATTCCCTTTCTTTGTTTTTCTAAAGATTTTTTTTTTTAATTGGGGAATGAGAACAGGACTTTATTGGAGAATAGTGTGTACTTCCAGGACTTTTTCCAAGTCAAGTTCTTGTCCTTTCAATCTTAGTCGTGGAGGGCACAGCTCAGCTCCAGGTACAGTTGCTGTTGCTAGTTGCAGGGGGCGCTGCCCACCATCCCTTGCAGGAGTCAAAGAATTGAACCGGCAACCTTGTGGTTGAGAGGATGCGCTCCAACCAACTGAGCCATTCGGGAGGCAGCTCAGCTCAAGGTGCCGTGTTCAATCTTAGTTGCAGGGGGCACAGCCCACCATCCCTTGCGGGATTCGAGGAGTGGAACCGGCAACCTTGTGGTTGAGAGCCCACTGGCCCATGTGGGAATCGAACCGGCAGCCTTCGGCTTAGGGGCACAGAGCTCTAACCTCCTCTGCCACCAGGCTGGCCCCCAAATTTCCTTTTGTTCATCATTGTTTTCTTAGGATCAACACCATCCTGACATACAGAAAGCACTCAGTTAATAGTTGTTGAGTGAATTAATGAATGTAATATACTTAGCTGTGCATGGGTTTTCCTAACTCCAGAATGTAAGTTCCTTTTAAAAAGTGCCTGTCATATTTATCTTTCCCTTATCAGACACCTTACCTGGGTTGCATATATTAGATTATCACTCAACAGTTGTTGAATGCCCATAGTGTTGCTCTCATCTGAATTAACCAATTATATTTTTTCAAATGTTTAAAGATTAAGAAGATGTTCTTCTGTAAACTCAGAAGGCAATGAGAAGCAGTGAGCACAGCTGGCTTTGGAGAGATTAGTTTGGGCAGACCTGAGCTGAAATCCCAGTTCTGCCACTTAGTAAGTGTGTGATCTTATGAGATTACATTAACACCTTCCTGCCTCACTCCCCTTCTGAAAATTTTGAGGTAATCACGGTACCTATATTTTTTGTTGTACTTGTAGGTAAAACCCTTGCAAAGAATCCAACACTCTATAAGCAATAATAATGCCTATAAATAGATGCTATTTATCATCAGTGAGAAGATCCAATAACTAAATTCTCTGTTCATTTTTTGTTATTTCCAAGAACTCTGTACTGTCTCTGTATTACTTACACGTTCTAAGCATTCAAAGACCTTGACCACTGAGTTCCTTTTACTATGATAATAATAACTCTTTGCTCAGAACAAGGAAACCAACTCTGAGCAATATTATGCAAATTGATGCTCTTCAGAAAAAAACCACAATTCCAGAAATAAACATTTTGTAGTTGCTATCAGGAGGGTTAAGAAACTACACTTAGAACTACAGCGTGTCATCTAAGATTATTGCCAATTAAAAGCCAAAGGGCATGATTTGTTATTAGGAACATAATGTAAGTTTACTACATATCTAACCCAGCCAATAAATATTTACTGAGTATCTAGCATGTGCCAGTGTTGTTTGAAAAAAAAACATTACTTAAAATATGACATATTTCGATGAATAAGATTTGTATAAAGAAAGTTGATCAGAATAAATAAATCAAGAAATAACAGCAGCTACCATCTACCAAGTACCTACCACATGCCAGGCATTTTACAAAAATACCTCATTGACGCACGCAGCAATCTAAAGGATCCATATATACTATGGTGTTCTCACCTCGATTTTACAGAAAAGGAACCGGAAGCTCAGGGAGGTGATGTAAACTTCCAAAGTCACACCGATGGTAAATGGTAGACCCAGAACTCAAACCATAGTCTGAGCCGTGCTCCTCTGATGCCCTTCAACTCACTCTTGCCTTGTCCTAGCCTTACGATCAATGCGGATGGTTAAACTCCACTGGCAGTGCCTCAATCCTAGATCCTTTCTAATGCGTATGAAGTTGATACATCTAAAAATGAATCCACTCTATGAAGAACAGACGTATCCTCTCCCTAATTTTGAAGTTCAGGTCACGCCAAAATACATCAGATCAACTTGACAGTTTAATACAGAAGAGAATCCATTTATATATAGGCCGATAGCATACAAAAAGGATTTCTTTAGTGTGGATTCCTCAGAAAGCCTAAGGCTTATCATGCAGTACAGTCCCAGGGAAGAGGGGGCAGGCATGAGGTGTCAGATTATGTCCACGTGAAGTTGGTCAGAGTCCAGTTTGAGTTGGCAGCAGCCAGGGGTGAAAACTGATCAAAGGCTCTGGGGAGAGTGGGGCCAAGGGGATCTGAAGTGGCGCATAAGAGGTGTCTGACACAGGGGATAATGATGAAATCAGAGTTAGAAAACTTCAGTGAAGCTTACGGAAATGGCAAGGCACAAAGTCTTAGTTCAGTGCCAAGATATGACTTCATCTTGAACCAGTCTCTGTCCCAGTGTCCTACTTTTATGCTTCCTTCCTGATGTAAGTGGATAAAAGCTGGCATCAGGTTCAGTCATCATAAATATAACTTCCAAAGAAAGGATTTTCGCGCAATAGGGTTTTCCTGTACTACTTGCATAGCTTAATGAGAATGACTAATGCGAAATAATACCAAGTGTGTATACAACATCTGGTTCCTCCCATTATACTGCAGATGCCAACCCCCAAAGACTATTGCAAATTGCAAGGGTGGCTATGGCTGGACAAGTGACTAAGTGGGAGTAATAACTGAACATGCAAAGATTTCGCTTACACACAGGGTTTCTGTTGTGGTAACACTTTTATGAGAAGAAAGTTGAGCAAGGAAGTTTACTTGTTACATATGACCAAAACATCAACTCACCCAATTTTCTACGCAGAGGAATATGTAAATCAAACAAAATAATAAAGTACAATTATAAGAACAACAGTTACTATGCACAGAATCATATGATGGTTTTCATTTCATAGGATAAAATTTATTGTTTTAAAACTTGATAATTTTGTGAATATTTATACCATCCAAAAAATAAAAAGGAAAAGGTTTGCCTTAATGGAGAATTACATACACATGAATTATTGCATAAAATGATGTGAAAATCCCAGTTTGCAAAATAAAGAACTCCAATCAAAACAGCTTATACATGACAAATTCAACTTCCAAAGAATCTGTAACTTTCCAGCTACCTAAGAACTAACAGATACACTGAAATTTGAATTACTGTTCTTCGAAGTAAAAATTAGTCTTGCCATCCTTTACTCCTTCACAGGGACTACATTCTGCTGACATCTGAATATTTTTAAATTTTCGTTAAATTCTGTAAATTTTTGACACACAAATTTATAATCAAATAATTCCATCTCGTTGGCAATAGAATTTTGATTTGTCAACGATTTGCTTTTTTAGATCAATTTTGGTATATACTTTCCCGCCTTTTCTGTCCTCTTTAATATCCTGACAGCCACAGAAACGTCACATAACCCACTCTGAAGAACAGACCTACCCATCCTGGGAATCTGATGCCCAGAGGAACTCCTTCTTGAAAGGTAGAGCGGAGACCAAGAGAGCCACCGGGACTCGCCCTCCTCGAGCACTGGGGACTCGCGGCCAAAGACCCTTCAATAATCAGCGCTATAGTTAAATAACCCCTAATTTTATCTTCTCCACATACACTCCCGCAAGACTTGTAGAGCCTGTCCCAGTTCAACACCATGAAGGAAATTTTATGAGATGTGTGCTAAGGACTTTCCACCCTCTTCTTAGGTTAACAGGACAATTTACATGATGGTTTTCAATTGCAAGTTTTGCTTGAGAGCCTTGGTGCCTAACCCTATGCTAGATACTAACAGATAGATACTCTGTCCCTATAAATCCTTTGGGATCCTTAATATTCTTATAAGAATATTAATTCGAGAGGATTCAATTCCTAACCCACAGAGATCTAAAAAATAGTTGGAGACACAAGACAGGTATTTGCAACCAGAGAATCAAAAGATGTGTGTGTCCTGACTATAGGTACTGTCCTACTTGGACAGCTGCCCAACTGAACTGGTCCAGGCATTCCCCTGCCCTAGTTACAACTGTTGGGAAGTTCTCTCCATCCTGTCTACCTCCCTTTCTATTTCACCACAGCAAAAGCAAAAGAATTCCTCTTCTCCCTTTAACTGTTCTATGACTCCACTGGTATAAGGTGAGGGCTCTATACTGGGTAAGCCAAAGTGGAGAGCAGAAGGAAAAAAGATTTCCCCTGTGCTCCTCTGCTGGGAACAAGCAACAGGCAGCTGGTGGGTGAATGGAAAAGAAGAGGGAGGAGCAACTTCAGGAAACCACGGCATTGCACCTTCTCTTCCAGGTTGTCCACCTCTCACAGGGAAGGAGGTAAGATTATTTCACCCCCTGTAAGTCTCCAAGAAACCCCCATTTTCTTCTCTACAACTGCATATCCCCTTTGTAAGGCCCTCCCTCCCCCCAAAAACAAATCTGAAATCACACCAAAATTCCATCTCAGTTCTTCAAATCCTCTTCCCACTGTTTACCCAACAAACTCTCTTGACCAAGAGCAAGGGAACAATCAGAAAGACTTAAAACCAGGAAATCCATGACCCCCTACCCCAAAAGATAAAAAATTAAATTTCCTGGCATTCTAAATGGGAGCTCTGAATTCACAGAATTATTTGTTCAAAACATCTAAGTTGAATAATGCTACACATTTCAGAAATACCACATATTAAATATACTTTTGCAGGGACCTAGAGATGATTTACCCATTTATATGATGTGGCTTACAAGGTGAAAATGATTATGTTCTAAAATTTTGATGAGTGCCTCAGACAATTTTAATGAACCTGGGCTAACACATTATCTTTTAAGATTAGACATTTTCAAACTCTTTGGTATCAGGACTCTTTTACACTCTTATATATTATTGAAGACCCAAAAGGGCTTTGTTTTTTAAATGTGGGTTATGGCCTATGGAAATTTTTTTTTGAATTAGAAATTAAAGCTGAGAAACTTTTTTAACATTTTATTAATTCATTTAAAAATAGCAAGACTTGTTACATTAACATAAATAATGTTTTTAAGAAAAATAACACTATTCTCCAAAACAAAAATATGTGAGTATAAATATTTATATATTTAATAAAAGAATGGCATTGTTTTATATTTTTGCAAATTAATATAATGTATTAAGTTGAACACGTGATAATTTATCAATAAAAGTCATGTCAACCTTTATGGAATTCACATGGCTAAACCTAGTATACTAAAGAAGATTTGAGAATACAGCATATTCAGAGTGCAGAGATTGATGGTCTCGAAAAGTAATGTGAGCCCCCAAACCCAGGCCCAAGGTCAGGAAAGGGTATGTTTTGAGACTGCAGCCAGGAAGAATCTACCCCCAGGGTTGTAAATGGAAAGGTCCACAGAGGTCGGGCAAATCACACAAATAAGAGCCTATGACCTTATCAAAGGAGGCTGCAAGCCCAGTATTGCCAGATTTTCAGGTTGTTCAAGAAAAACTACAAATCTGAATTTTTATATGAAACCTGATTGCTAATATTGAAACTGCAATCCAAACACAACACATATGTGGGTAAATGTAGCCTACCCCAGTTTGCAACATCTTTTCTATGTATTACAAACAGAATTATCTAGTCTTTAGGAAATTCCTCCCGAAGGAAGTTTATCCTACAGCATGATCTATTATTAGATCACTAGGAAAGAGCAAACTTAAAATATAATCAATGAAAGCAACACTGAAACAAAAGGTTGTAAAAACGACAAGAGCAAAACAAAACCTGTGGTGCTACATGAGTAGACAAGAGACTGCTCTGGTGGACAAGAAATCTATTACCAGCAAACTGTACTGTACACGGTGGAGTGGATGGAGATGGCTCGTAAGGCTCTCCCGCTGCCTTGAGAAATACTCTTCATAAAATCCAACCCCCAGACACAAATCTCACTCCCATCCAACTACTCATTGGGGATAGTATCAGAACAGGGGGCTTTCTAGAACAGCTGTAATCAAACAACAGACATTTACTGAACACCTGCCACTTGCAAAGCACTGTAAGAGACACAAATAAAAACTGGTCTGGGCTTTCAAGCAGCCAGTCTATAAAAGGGGAGTGGGGCTCCAAACACATAGGAAAAAGCTAAACAGTACCAGCACTAGAAAACAGGGTGAGACAAACATACAAAAGATGTTACCCAGGCAGTGACATTCCTTAATTAGTAGAAATAATACATGCTCTGAATTCAAAAGGCAGATTATACGCAATAGAAGCAAGCTTGAAGGAAGATCAGTCTGGTATTAGTGAGTTCCAGAAACCACTTAGAAGTCTGTGTTGTAATCTAAACACTTATGGTCCTAACTAGGGTAATGTCAGAGAGAATGGAAAGGAATGTCAGGATAAAAACATTCACAAGAAAAATCAGCAAGATTTGGCATCTGACTAAATAAGGATAACTTATCCTCTGTAAAAATTCACTAATTAATCCATCTACAGAACAAATGATCCGGTTTCTTTAACAACCAAGAAACCAACAAATCAAAAGACATATTATCCAATCACAATATGTCGGCCATATTTGGATGCTATTGAAAACAAACTTCAGGGGAAAAAACTTAACAAAACAACTGGACACGTGAACACTGACTGAAAATTTAATGTGATTACATAACTACTGTCAATATTTTAGGTGTAATAATGGTACTGTGATTATATTAAAACTAATAAAATATATATTAAAATATTAAAATGGGGTTTACTTCAAAATAATATGAGGAAAAGAATTGCAGATGTGGATAGGACACGATTAGCCCTGGGTTAATGGTTTTGGAGGCTGAGTGACAAGCACATAGGAGTTCATTACACTATTCTGTCTACTTCGGCGTATCTTTTAAATTCTCCACAACAAAAGGTTTTTTAAATTAAATGGCAAATCCAACTTTTACATACTTGATGAACTTTACATAAATTCTATTTCAGTTTTCCTAAAAGTAGAACAAAGTATTATTGACTTGTTTCATCTAAGGGTCAAAACACGAAGATAAGGATTTATTATTACTCTTAATTATTACCCATTCTATATAGAAATGTTATTTAAGTATATGTAAATTTGGTTTGATAAACGTGAAGCAAATGTGAAATCCACCATCATACAAGGTAATTCTTTAACAAAGTAAACTTTTTTAAAATTTATTTTTCAACGACAGTTGACATACAATATTACATTAGTTTCAGGTGTACAGCATACTGATTAGACATTTACATACCTTATAAAGTGATCACCCCGATAAACCTAATACTCATCTGGCACCACAGTTATTACAATATTATTGACTGTATTTCCTATGCTGTACTTTACATCCCTGTGACTGATTTTATTATAACTGGCAATTTGTACTTCTTAATCTCTCTCACCTTTTGGCCCATCTCTCTAATCCTGGCTCCCATCAGGCAACCATCAGTTTGTTCTCTGTATCAATGAGTAACAAACTTCTTAAACTCTAAGGAAGATTTTAAAGGGCTCAAGGAAATTATTTTTCATTTTAGCTAAATATCACTCTCCTAAGAAAATGCAGAATGCTCAAAATTAAACAGCAGAATCTTTTCAAGTGTGAGCCTGCAAAAATCTAACCTTACATCCACAAGGGAATAAATCAACTTCTCTTTCTACTTTTCAGTTTTCTGTTTGCTTTGTTCTTTGTTTTAATAGTAAGTTTACAGACCCTATGTGCTAAATATAATTTAATCACAACTTAATGGAACTAAGGATTAATAAAGATTATCCTAACTCTTAGCCTAACACTTGGCAGTGTTAATGTTCAACTGATAAATTGATCATAACCGTTCTTAAGGTATTTTTCGGGTTGGATTGGTTTCTCATGTCCCATTTCCTCATGTAGTACTGCTCTCTCCATCTTTAAAACAGAAGTCTACATTCTTAGACAATATCGGTTTATATTAGCAACAACTGCTATACTAGTGATTGAGTCAAAGAACCCTTAAAAAAAAATTTGTCAAACAAACAAAGGCAAATTTTTTAAACCTCAGTAATGGGACTTGGCAGTTTTACCTGAACTTTATTCATAACTAGATATTTATATCATATACTATGATAATTTTATGCTAAATCCAGGATTCTGGGGAAATTCAAAACATTTAATTCCTATTAGGTTAACTTACTTAATCTATTAATAGTAATTGACCATATACACATAACCCTGAGTCTTCATTATATCAGATGTTAGTATTTAAATTGTATTTCAGGCACAATGATAGAGATTTTTTTCTTGTATTAAAAAAAAGTTTATTCCTTCTTATTGCTGTACCAAAAAAAAGCAATAAAAGCATGAACGAGATCTTTATATATCCAATGATAATGCTAAAATATCATAAACTCTACTATAAGTCTACTTTTTGTTCAGACAGGTTTATTAATCAGCTATCAAACAGTTCATATAAGCAATTTACTAATCTTTGCTGGTAAAACTTCAAAAAAATCTGTATTTATTGCTATTTGATTACCTGCTACTACTAACTATGCAATGACATGAATTCAACCATATATATTTTATTACCTTTTTGTCTTTTAAGAGTCTCCCAATTCATTTGCACAACAACATTCAAAAGTAGTAAACGACTTGTACACCCAGAGGTCATAGTGTTTTTTTAAAAGAGGAATCATCTAAAATTTCTCAGTACATAGACCAATGCTCTCCCCACTTTACTCTGACATAATCAGGGTGGACAGGCTCCCCTAGTAAGGGCCTCTTTATGAAATTAAAACATACCACATACTATTCTCCAGAGGAGTAAATTCTATTTGGGCAAAATTATTAGCCTCACTCGAATCATTTCACAGCAAAGAAACAAACAGGTCTATTGTACATACCATAATTACATTTTGCATGACTTCCTTCAATTAAAATCTTTACTTAAATTAGCATCCACATAGCAGTAAAGAAATTTTAAATGTCATTATCTAATATGACCTAATGATGCCTTCCACTAACAAGAAATTAGTCTGAAAAAGATTTCATGTATTTCAAAACAATTATTGGCATACAGCCCTCCCCTTGGTAGCATTTCTCAGTCCCTTTGCAAGAGAAATGTATATGCATGGGTCAACCTCACTTAATTCTGCATATATTTCTGTATATATTCATTCCTTTACCAAAATCTGGGTACTCTGAACCTCCAAAGAAGGATTGGGTGTGCTTTGGTCATATTAGGCATTTCATTAATTACCTAATGATCTTGACTAAACTGTTGTCTAGTAAACAACCAGAAGAAATAAAAAGATTTTTAGTGACTTTACTGACTACTGCTGGTTGAGATCAACACCTCAGACATTCTTCTGACAAGACTAGTAATTACAACCTTTACGTTATCAATTCATCACTAGGTTAAACATGACCAAATGGAAAAGTTAGGGGGAAGAATCATATTACTATAAAACAAGAAAATCTCTGCTGTCTATGGCTTATTCTGTCCATGTTTGAGAAATTCTCCAATACGTACTAAACAATAGGCCATTTCACAAAACACTACAGAAATCAGTGTTCAGGTTCATTAAGAGCTTGAAGTCTAACTCTCCAAATGTTTTCTACTTCTGAAAATTCTGGTCTTAAATGCTTACACTTGGTAGGATAGAGTAATAAGGAAAGTTATAAGAGAAATTCCAAGTTTATGTATTAACTCTTGTAGTGTAACACACACACACACACACACACACGACAGAAAACAGAAAGCTAAAGAAGAAAGTGGATTAACTGACCAAGGGATTGAAAAGTGCAATTTACACCGAGGATTTCTTTCCCTTTCAGGCTTCAGTTCAGCGTGGTCACCTCTAACAGGCTCACTGATCCAGTCCTTCAAAGATTTGGAAGTACATTGAAACAGTTTTCACTGCCACTCTTGCTTGAAATTCACTGCAAATAATAGATGAGGGAGAAAAGCTTGTGTTTTGTTTTGTTCTGTTTTGTTTTGTTTTAAGAGGAAAAAAGGATACCTGATAAACAGGGTATTTGATAAAATACCAACTTTTACCTTTTCTCCCCAAGACAACTGTGATATTATTTTTGGCTACTTTTAGCAAAATTCTTTTTGCCTTTAAAAATCAGGCATTATACTTTATGAGTAGTCAATCTCTTTTAAGTCACATATCTAATCTGACTTTTTACTAGAAAAAAGGATTCATGTACACATAATATTGTGCAAACAATTTTACAAATATACATAGTGAAAAATGTAAAGAAATACAAGAGAAAGACAAAAAAACAAATTCAGGGAAATGGTTCACTGTGGTGGAGAGGATAGGGGTTAAAATTGAGAGGCAGTTCAGAGAAGGCTTAAATTGTATTGGCAATGATTTGTTAAACTGAGTGATAGGTACATGAAAGTGTTTCATTCTTTAAACCTTTTTGTATACTGTATTTTAAATTTTTTGCTCAATTGTTTTTAAACCTTACAAGAAGTACTACTCATAGAAAAGTATACTAGAACCTGGGGTTCCAAACAGTAGCCTAGGGCTGAATCTGGCCAAGACCTGTTTTGTTTGGACAGCACAATGTTTTGTTTTGCTTTTCAGTTGTAATTTGAATGTCTTCGGGCAGGGATATGCACTCTTCAATCAGCCAGATTACAGTAAATGAGAGTTCTTTAAAAGCCAAAGTAATTGGAATCCTCACACATTTATGGTGGGAACGTAAGATGGTAATGCTGCTTTGGAAAACAGTCTGGCAGTTCTTCAAAATGTAAAGCATACAGTTAACATATGACCCAGCAATTCCATTCCTAGATGTGTACCTAAAAGAAATGAAAATATATGTCCACACAAAGACTTTTACACAAACATTCACAGCAGCATTATTCACTAATGGCCAAAAAGAGGAAATAATCCATATCCAATCAACTGAAGAATGGATAAACAAAACAGAACACTATGAAATATTATTCTACCAGAAAAAAATGGATATACTGATAAATGCTCCAACATGCGTAAACCTCAAAAAAAAAAAAAATTATCCTAAGTAAAAGCCAATCACAGAAAACCGTGTAATATATGATTTCATATATATGAAATGACCAGAATTGACGAATCTCAAGTCTATAGAGACAGCAAGTAGATGAACAGGGTGCTTTAAATGTCATAAAATTAGATAATGGTGTTGGTTGCACAACTGGTAAATACACAATGTCAATCAATGGTCACTGGTACCACTGATTCAACACCAACAGGAATCCCCAGTTTAGGGTACGCTGAAGGAGATTCAGCACAAACAGCTCAATAACGAAACAGCACAGCTGTCAAGCAGCCCTCAGGGTAAGGCAGCCCTCAGTTGCTCTCTGGCTAGACAGCTCTGCTCTGCTCCAGTGTGCCAAGGACAGCTCCAGTCCAGTCCAGTCCACTTAGACATCTTCAGTGTTTCAGCTCCAGCCAGAGAAAGGCAACATGGACAGGGAAAGTGCACTGCCCAAGCCAGAGGGGAGCTGAGTTACACAGAGAAAAGTCTCTTCCCCCGCATACTCTCTGGTCTGTTCTCATGCACATGAGGATTCTAAATCTTCAGAGTTTGATTGGTCCAAAAAGCACTGTCCTGAATAGTTATAATGGAGCTGCTCTGATTGGTCGATGAAGATGCTAATGAGGATATAGCCGCAAAGCTCCAATTGGACAGGGAAAGTCCCGGTCCTATTGGTTGAAATACAATTCTAAGAACTCCTTTATAAGGGTTGGCTCAGACAGCAGGAACACCAGGAACAGATGCAGGCATCCAGGCAGTTAAGTGCAGGCTTCTCCCTGAAGCTCAGCTTGCATGAAAAGCCCTGTTCAGCAATGGCTGCTGGGCCTTGTTTTTTCATTTTTGTTTTTTTAATTTGAGCCCAGTTAGCCACCAGGAGTCCTTCTCAACAGGTATTTTCTTTGTTGCGGTCAACATTAAAAACAATTTAATTGTTCACTTTAAAGAGGTGAATTATATGGTATGTGCATTATATTTCAATAAAGTAGTTTAAAAATAAACAAACCAAAGACACCATTCATTTCCTAGAGCTTGTGAATTAGATTAATCCCTAAATTTGGTTCTCACATTGTGGTCTGAGAACTCCAGGGAGTCCCCCCCGAGCTTTTCAATGGGTTTTTAGGTCAAAACTATTTTCATAATACTGAGACATTTGCCTTTTTCACTGTGTTGATATTTGCACAGTTGATATTTTTCACTGTGTTGATACGTGCAAAAATGATGGTGGGTAAAACTGCTGACACCTTCGGCACAGTGACAACAAAGTATACCAGTTACTGGCAGTCACTGAATTCTTTATCACCACCTACCCACACCATAAAAATAAAATCCTTTCCACTTCAAAATGTTCTCAATAAGAAATACAAATTATTAATCTTATTCAATCTCAACTCTTGAATACACATCTTTTTAATGTTACATGTGATGAAATGAGAAGCAGCTATGAAGTACTTCTGCGGCATACCAAAATATAAAAAGTGTGATTATACGAGATGTGGGCCAAACGAGTCACTTTTTTTTAATAGAACAGCATTTTTACTAGAAATGACTATTGGTTCCTATGGGAAAATGCATTCCCATTTCTAAACTCACCTATACATAACTTTTACAACAAAACTGTTTCATAACGTGGAGGCTGCCCCTCTATGGGAAGTCACACCTTACTCCCTTTAAAAAAAAAAAAAAAAAAAAAAATTTAAGTATCTCAATCAACCTTTTAACCTGAGTTAGCAGGAAAGGCCTGTTTGGTGGGTAGAGGAGGGAATGAGGAAAAAAGCAGAAGAAGATAAAACTTAGCCTAAGAAACTATTTTGCCTTATCATGGTGACAAGCTAACTAGCATTAACATTTTATTACACGATAAAATTTTACTAAGTCTTAAGGTATAATTCAAACAAAATAAGGCTTAAAATGTATTTCATTATTTAAAGGGGACTGTCCTACATCATGGTACTATCCTAACTAGTTACAAAAGGGACTTAAAGTACCCCGAAATGCTAAGAACCCCATACTGAGAATTACACTTATAAAAATTTACTAAGAACAGGTAACGACTTAGTCATCTATTAGCACTAAAAGATGATTTGTCAGTATGTGGCCAGTGAAGATTTGGAAAACCCCAAGGACCAACCTAGAAAACTAAACTGATTCAGGGTAAAAGGTAATTCCAAAAAGACATTTAATTGTATTAGTATAAGTAGTGTAGCTGTACATGAGAAAATAAACAAATCAAATCTACCAGTGTGTGTATCCAGTACTATACATATAAGAAAAAGACTGATCTGGTGTATTTCAGTCACTAGTGTTCAAGTAGAGTGTTGCAGAATAGAAAGAGTTCGTCCTTAATCTTTTCCACATTTGATAAAACGTTCCTTTGTTCTTACCCATGTTCACAAGCAATGTTTTGACCTGGTTTCCCAAGTTAGTTGATACTAAGCAGAGAAGCCCAGATTGCAGGGATTAATATTTTATTCGCTGTAAACATGAAATCAGGGGTCCTATCTCTCTAACAGATGGCGTGTTGGTTCCCAGGAGTCCCATCAACTTTGAGCAAACTAGATAAGAGAAAGTTTCTGACTCGGCAAAGCCGAAATTTGTATAGAACAAGGTAACTTCTTGATAGGCATATATACTCAAGTAATGAGTTGAATACATTTTGGTTGAAAAAAAATTTATTTCCTTTATGGAGTTATATTCTAACTCAGTAAACATACCAAGGACTACAAGTTAAAAACAGGCCATAATAATAACAATAACAGCAGTACTCAACATTTATATAAGGTATATTGTAAATAAACAGGCACTGCCATTTTACATATTTTAACTCATTTAATCCTGATAACAACCTACAGACAACTACTATTATAATCTCTACTTTACAGATGAATAAACTGAGGCTGAGGACAATTTAATAACTTTTCCCATATCACACATGTTAAATGGTGCAACTGGGATTCAATCCAGAACGTCTGGCTCCAAAGTCAGCATTTTTTAATCTTGTTAGCCTTGTACTATCAATTTTCTGAGTTTTAAGCATCTTATTTTCAAAATTCCATATATAACAACAGCAAAAATGTTTCCCAAGTCCCCATGATTAAGACATTAAACTGGAAATAGTTTACCTATTCATTTAACCATGGTTTCTATTAATTTTAATAAGCATAAACATCAAATCATTAAATTCTCAGAAGTTAAAATTAATTAGAAAATATATAAACCATTGTTTAAATATATTTATGCTCACTTCTAAAGTATATACTGACATATAAAATTAGTCACAGTTTTAGGTTAATGAAATTGGATACTTTCTAAAAGCACGGATATTGTGGCTTTTAAAGGAAAAATATTAAGTTGAGCCTTTCTGACGACTAATTCAAACAGACTCAGATAACTTAACATGGTAATTTCAAATCTCTGGCTCTCTAGTTACAAGTACAGCTCCTGTAAAACCATAACTTATTTTATGGATTAGTCCTTCTATAAGCTAAACTGTAATTAACCTCATGTCATGTAAAACAGCTTTTAATTTGTTCTTTCCTACCTTTTTTCCCCTCAAATTTAATGAAGTGAACATATACCACTGAACTGCTACATTCCAAAATTTGTTTTCTTTTTCATCTTGATATTACATTAAAAGAAAAACCACTTCTCATGAGGTAGTCTTTTGTCATACTACCAATGTCCTTGTTTTTTTATCTGGGTGCCAGTTACAGGAGTGTGTTCAACTTATGAAAATTCATGAAGCTATATACACTTTTCTGGATGGACATTACATACTTCAATAAAAAGCTGTTTTTTAAAACAGCTGTGCTTCTTAACTTTATTTTACCAAAACCACTTACCTACCAACATTATTGGAAGTTGTCATTTTTAAGTTTTTTATCAAACTGTACTCTATAGCACTAAGTAATACTCAATTTGTATTTTTAGCATATGGAAAAAGAAGAGCCATCCAAGATATTCTATGGAACCAAAAAATGTTTTTTAATTCTTTCACAAATGCCTGACGTTTAAAGATCTCAAAAGGAAAGAAAAGTTATTTTTCAGCTTCTATGTACTCATTTTATTCTCATCACTACCTTATCAGGGAGCTAGTATGACACACTTGTGGCAGACTGTTTTCCAAAGACAGCCACAGCAACACATATCCAAACCCCAGCTGTTTTTGCTAATGTGACAATGACATCCCTCCACTGAGAGATGAGTCTACATGTCCTCTTCTTAAAACCGCGTAGAATTTTATACCAGCCTTGAGTAAGAAAATGTGACATACGTGAGGCTACGTGACTCCCGCGGTTAAAACACAGAAGGCAATACTGCATCCACCCGGCTTTCTCGCTCTCAGGATGCTTTGCCTGCCCCTTGGAACCTGGCACCAGACTGTCAGTAGGTGTTCTGCCCACTGGCCCAGCAATGCGTCCAGCCAACAGGCCGCATCAACTACCAGACCTGCATGAGCGAGCCTTGTCCGGGTGACTCCTGTCCCCAGACTTCAAGTCCTCCAGCTAGGCCCCAGACAGTGTGGGACAGTGACAAGCCCTCCCCACTGTGCCTTCTCTGAATTCCTGACCCACACAAACCATGACATAATGAATGATGATGGCTGTCTTAGGCCACTAGACTTTTGAGATAATTGGTTATGCAGCAATAGAAAACGAAAACACTTTGTAAGTAAGGAACACAGGTAGGTAACCATGCTAGCAAGTGGCAAAGCCAGGATTTGAATCCAAGTCAGTCTCTATATAAAGCCCAGACTCTTTCTACCATAGGATATTGCCTCCAATTTCCAAATTGGAGTGCCCCCATTTCCAAAGAAAGCAAAAGTCTCCAGATTGGAAAGTCTGAGAGCAATAAACAGCCTCTAAAAATTACTGATTTCAATGAATACTTAGGACAATTGGTCATTCAATCAGCAGGCCCAACCTCCCAGCATCATTTTTGACAGACACATCTATACCCTTCACACCCTGATAACAGCATGTCTGATAGTACCTTATGCTAGAGATGCTGAAGAAATAACACATCAATAACAATAAAACTGAACATTTACAGAACACTCTACAAAGCACTTTAACAATCACCAGTTTGATCTTTAGAAAACAGGTAAGGTAGGCATCACACAGATGAGGCTTTAAAAAGTTAAATATAAGTAGCTGCAATAACATAGGTAAGGATTTGATTTCAGATTTTCTGAATCTTAAATCCAGTGTTCTTTTCAACTCCACTCCAAAGAATATTTATGGAGTGTCTATTTCCACATACAACATTGTTTCAATAAGTACTTATAGTACCTACTCTGTGGAAAGCATCACGGCAGGCACTGTCTCTCTGATTTGTGTTCTCCACTTCCAGGATCAGTACAAAAACATCTCTGATACAGCTAACCTCTATAAAAAAGCCAGTCTTTCCCCAGTTGGATCCATTCTCTAAACCGCCAGCTGACAACTTTTCCTAATCCACCTCCTCAATCACAATATTCAAAAACTATCAAAGGTGACATCTTACTGATCAAAATACAGGCCAAATTTCCTTATCTGCTTTCAAGGTCTCCTGTAATCTGATCCCATCTTATTTAATTAAATTAATTTCCCTGCACTTACTGGGAAAAGCCAAATTAATCTCTTCCTTCTCCAAATTCACTTTCTTTACATCTTCTTGCCCTCCCTCTCGCCCATACTATCATCCAAACCCCAAAGAGATGCGAAAGTTTTCATCCTCAACCCCGACGGAGTCCCTTCCCTCTAAGACCTGATGATCTCCTGGAGAACTACAATGAACAATTCAAAACAACATACAGTGACTGAATTAGTAGTGATTACAGCTGACAGGAATTTAAAGAATCACTGAGGGCTGAGAAATGCCAACAGGAAGAAGGTAGCACTTGACATGGGCTGACTGACACACAGGATTTGAACTGGCAGAAAGAAAAACAACATAAGCTGAGGAACAACCTAAAAGCCGTTCTTCTCCCCTACTTCTTCCCATTTAGATCTTACTTAATCCTCCTGCCAGTACCGTCTCCTTCAAGAAGCCTTCCTCGGTTACTTCACCATCTCTTCTCTGAGCTTCTAATACAATCTAAAAAGCTCACTCTGGCTTTTGGTCATTCCATATTAGAGACCTCATCTCTTCAACTTGACGGCAATATGTCTCTACGTCGTAAGCATTCACCGTTTGCTAAGATGAACTCAATTCAGCGGCCACTGCTGCTTTCGGTCATTCAAAGCCCACAGATCATCACACTGTTTCTTAACTTACCGGGCATCACCTTTGGAAAGGTTGGTATTTACAGGATTAAGGATAACTCTGTTTGCATCGACGTCCACCACGCATTTGGTATGCAAGTCGGTTTCTGCAGATAAAAAAAGAAAAAAGTAGTCTTTTTTTTTTTTTAAGTAATTTTACTTCAGAAAAACCATTTGACAAAAATCCAACACTCTTTCATGATAAACATACTCAATAAACTAAGACTAGAAGGGGACTTCCTCAACCTGATAAAGGGCATCTCTAAAAACCTGCAGCTAACTTCACGGCTTACTCTCTAACAATAACACAAGGATACAGTGGAATGTTACTCTGCAATAAGAAAAGATGAAATACTGCCATGTGCGACAACATAGATGGATCTTGAGATTATCATGCTAAGCAAAATGAGTCAGACAGAAAAAGTCGAGAACCATATGACTTTACTCACATGTGGGATGGAAAACTGGAAGCAACAAATGAACAAGACAAACAAACAAACAAAAACTCATAGACACAGACATCAGTTTAGTGGTCACCAAAGTGCAAGGGGGGTAGGGAATGATAGGAGAGGGTAAAGGGGCTCAAATATATGGTGACAGAGATTTGACTTTGGGTGGTGAACACACAATGCAATAGACAGATGATGTATTATAGAATTGTACACTTGAAATATATATAATTTTATTAGCCAATATCACCCCAATAAATTTAATAAAAATTTTTTTAAAAAAGGAATAAGGATATCTACTACTACAACTTCTATTCAACACTGTACCAGAGGTCCTGGTCAGGGCAGTTAGACAGTTAAACAAACAAAAGGCATACAGAGTAAAAAGAAAGAAGTAAAACGATCTCTACTTGCAGATGATATAATCTTGTGTATAGAAAATCCTAAGGACTCCACTAAAAGACTACTAGAATAAACAAGTTCTGCGAAGTTGTAAGATACAAAATCAATATACAAAAATCAGTTGTTTCTATACACCAGCAATGAAAAATCCAGAAACAAAGTCAAGAAAATAATTTCATTTATAACAGCATCAAAAAGATTTAAACACTAAGGAATAAATTCCAAAGAAGTGCAAGACACATATACTGAGAATTCAAAACATTGTTGAAAGAAATTAAAGACTTAAACAAATGGAAAGACATCTTATGTTCATGAATTGAAAGACTTAACACTTAAAGATGGTAATACTCCCCAAATTCGTCTACAGGATTCAAGACAATCCTTATTAAAATCCCAGCTGGCTTTTCCTTTTTTCAAAAATTAACAAGCTGATCCTAAAATCTATATGGAAATGCAGAGATCCAGAATAGCCGAAACAACCTTGAAAAACAAAAACAAGGTAGAAAAGCTACACTCACCAATTTCAAACTTGCTACAAAACTGCAGTAATCAAGACAGTGTGATACTGACATAAGGAGAGAAGGACAGACAGATCAATGGAACAGAGAGTCCAGAAACATACTGTCACATTTACGGCCAAATGATTTTGACAATGGTACCAAGACAATCCAACAGGGAAAGTATAGTCTTTTCTTTTTCTTATTTTTGGGGGGTGGTGGGGGAAGGGAACAGGACTTTATTGGGGAACAGCGTGTACTTCCAGGATTTTTTCCAAGCTGTTGTCCTTTCAATCTTAGTTGTGGAGGGCGCAGCTCATCTCCAGGTCCAGTTGCCGTTGTTAGTTGCAGGGGGTGCAGTCGATCCAGCAACCTTGTGGTTGAGAGGACGCGCGCCAACCAACTGAGCCATCTGGCACTGGCCCATGTGGGAATCGAACCTGCAGCCTTTGGCATTAGGAGCATGGAGCTCCAACCACCTGAGCCACCGGGCCAGCCCAGGTATAGTCTTTTCAACAAATGGTGCTGGACAACTACATATCCACGTGCGACAGAATGAAGTCAGACCCCTTCTTAACACCATACACAAAAATTAACTCCAATAGACCACAGACATAAATGTGTAAGAGCTAAAGCTGTTAAACTCTTTGAAGAAAACAGAAGGGTAAATCCACATGACTTAGAGTTAGGTGATGGTTTCTTAGATATCAAAAGCACAAGCAACAAAAGAAAAAAACATAAATTGGACCACGTCAAAATGAAAAACTTTCATGCTTCAAAGGACGCCATCAAGAGAGTAAAAAGACAACCCACAGATTCAAGAAGCCATCTGTAAATCATATCTCTAATAAGGGACTTGCATCAGAAAATATAAAGAACTCTTACGACTCAATAATAAAAATATATGGTGATAGAAGGAGAACTGACTCTGGGTGGTGAACACACAATGTGATCTATAGATGATGTATTATAGAATTGTACACCTGAAACCTATGTAACTTTACTAACCATTGTCAACCCAGTAAACTTTAATTTAAAAAAATATATAATAACAATAATAAAAAGACAAACAACGCACTTTTTAAATGGGCAAAGGATATGAATAGACATCTCTCCAAAAAAAGATACAAAAACGGCAAAGAAGCACAAGAAAAGATGCACAACCATCATTAGACACTGGGGAAATGCAAATCAAAACCACAATGAGATACCACTTCACACTCACTAGCTTAACTACAATAAAAAAGGACAGATAATAAATATTGGCAGGATATGGGGAAATTGGAACCTTCACTCGTAACTGGTGGGAATACAATGTGCACTCACTTTGGAAAACAGTCTAGCAGCTCCTCAAAGGTTAAACACAGAGTTAGCGTATGACCCAGCGATTCCCACTCCTAGACATATAGCCAAGAGAAACGATACCCCATGTCCACTCAAAAGCTTGTACTGAATGCTCATAACAATATTATCTGGCTATTCATAATAGCCAAAAAATGAAAACAAACCAAATGTCCATCAAATAATGAATGAATTAATATGGTATATCCATAAAATGGAATATTGTTTGGCAATTGAAAGGAATAATACTGATACGAACTACAACATGGATGAAAGTTGTGCTAAGTCAAAGAAGCCAGTCACAAAAGACTACCACATATTATATGATTCCCCTTATTTCAAATGTCTAAAATAGGAAAATAGAGAAAGCAAATAGACTAGGTATTGCCTAGGGCTGGGGCATGACTGCGGGTGGCTACGGTTTTCTGTTGGGGTGATGAAGGTGCACTAAAATTGTGCTGCTAGTTGCACAACTGCGTGAGCACAATAAAAACCACTGAATTGGTCAAAGTGTATCATATGTACATTATATTTCAATAAAGCTTTTTTAAAGTATAGGCCACATCATATTTATGTTCGCGTGTTTTTATATTCTTATCTTTTTCAGACCCAAAGTATAAAACTGTTTCTGTTTGCCTTATCTCTACTACCCAAAGATATGCTCTTAAGGAAAAGCTGTACTCCACTGGACTCACTCTGTATTTCCCGAAGAACCTTGGCCAAATGTCAATGTCATGTTCATTATAACTTTAAAGTATTTCCACTGCCAGAAAAGATAACTTCTTTTTTTGTTTTAATTTGTATAACTGAAACAAATGCAGAAGGAAAAAAAAAAAGAACAAACCCTGTGCCTGCCACAACTCGGCTTTTCTCATATCAGTTATTCTACATTGGTTCTCAAAGATATGATCTAGAAGTACAAAAAAATTAGTGGTCTTTTTTTTCAGCCAATGCATTTTTTTCAGGCAAAGAGAACTGAAAGGAAAACATCAGCTATGTTTCACCTGGGTGTGGAAGACTAACCGCCAAAAAGGCCTATGGTTCCACCGCAATCATCTAGCATTAACATCTATTTCTAATGCTTTGTGTTTAAATCCGCTCTAGACTATCACAAAAATGCTGCAAGAAAGTGTCAGCCACACTGCAGAAACGTGTCAAGTGTACAATTGTGCTTCTTCTTTTCCTTAGGCTCAGAGCTCAAGAACGTTTGCTTTGTTAAAACTACCCTTTAATGGTCTCTGACCATACTGTATTGGCTGGCCCATTACAGTCAAATCTGTATTATATACAAATGCATTATCAACCCCCCGGAAACTGTACTATGACTCAGAATATACTATCTCACCACAAAGTTGGTTATTAGTTTCTTGCAAGAACGTCTGGTCTGAGCAGAGGAGCTGCATGTATAGAGTTGTATGCAGAATATACATATAGAATATATGCCTGAAAGAGTGTAAATCAAATATTCCCCATCACCAGCAGTGCTTTGCCTTCATTTCAAATGATCTTGAATTGAGACAGATCCCAACATTTTCCTCAATGTTTGCATGCTTTTTCCCTATCCTCTTCACAGGTCCTCCCGCCTCCCCTTCGTGACTTCATTAGATACAACTAATAATTATTTGGAAGCATTAAATTTCATGATAAAGCAACCAATCCCTGGAAAATCCTACGTAATACAAAGAGTCACCTGATACCGTTAACAACATACCAACCTAAACTCATTTTGTCCTAAAGAGTGCAACGCTTAACAAATGTCCCTACATGTAACTTCCATCACAGTTGGCCTTTAAAATATCAACTACTGTCTTCACTTCTTTATTAGCTCAGTTTTTATTATCAAACAGAATTCCCACCCCGACTCTGTTGATTGATACATAGATATTAAGAGAAGACTTTTCACAAGACTGTTTAGAATATGGGTGGAACGCCTAGGAAACACACCCAAACAAATAAATCAGTAAGATTTGCAGCGTTTCAGGGTCAGGTATATGAAAAGCATTTTCATATAAAATACTATAGCTAGTGTACCATCAAAAGCTACTAGTTGGTTGAACTACATTATAGTGCTCTAAGAGTCTAAATATGACACTTTCTCCACAGAAAACTTCTTGCTCTATATGGCTTAGAAAGCAAAGCAGTTGATTTAACAGCAGTAACAAATTTAGGCTTTCAATGTAATCTGAATTTTAAAAAGTTTTAAAAGCACCAAAAATCCGAAAGATACACATCTTCCTCTTCATTTGGAACAATACTTAGATTAACAAGATAAGGGCCTAGCTGCTGTGCACTGTCTCTGCAAAACTAGCACTGACGTGCACCCACAGTCACAGCCACCGTTTTCACAATAGCAGAAAGGTGGAAGGAACCCAACTGAGCACTGGTGAATGAATGGATCAACAAAATGTGGTATATACATTTAACAGAATATTATTCAACCTTAAAAAGGAACGAAATTCTGCTAAAACATAGATGAACCTTGAAGACACTATACTAAGTACAATAAGCAATCACAAAATGACAAATATTGTACAATCCACTAATATGAGGTGCCTAGAGGAGTCAGATTCATAGAGATAGAAAGCTGGACGGTGGTTGCCAGGGTTCTGGGCTGAAGGGGCAGTGGGGAGTTAATGATTCATGGGTACACAGTTTCACTTTCGCAAAACAAAAAAGTTCTAGAGAAGGTGGTGATGTTCACACAACAATATAAATGTACTTAATTCCAGTGAACTGTACACTTAAAAATGGTTTAAGATGGTCAATTTTATGCTACGAATACTTTACCACAATGAAAAACAGCAACAAATATTCATCATTATTATAATAAGTAACACATGGACACCAGTTTATTCCTAGTGAAGCCTAAAATAATGAGATTGGGATTTAATTAGTACGATGTCTGGAAACCAATAAAAAACCAGAACGATCTTCAAGTTGAGCACTGTAAGTTTATGTCATGACTAATCAAGCTGTATTTATAGTACTCAGAACCATGAATGCTTTGATGTATCGACAAGTCCTTAAAACAAAGAAAAATTTATTCCACTAACATTAAAGATCCCATATTGTTTTCCAAACAGGATCCCTTTCTAGGGCAATTCCTCAAGTTGAGTATTACAATATCTGCAGCTGATATTTCAGCTTATTCAGCCAGCAAATTAGTCACCTTGTAAAGTGAACAATAATTTGAAACACGTCTTTCTTCAATGCATAAATCAGCTGTGCCTCCTTCTCCAATGACATCATCATAAAACACAGGCGGAGCCTGGGAGACTCCCTTTACACAACTCAGGTTCCATCGGGGGACAAGCATCATTCTCGGTGAGGACAAAATAATTCTGAAATGCATATTTAGTAATCTAGAAAATTAATAATTGTTTTCAAACCAAAGCTACTACCTAGAAATATAAATGTACGTCCCTTTACCTACCAGTCACATTCCTAAAAAACTAACTGTAACTTACCCTTAAAATTCATGAGAATCCATTTTTTAAATGAAGATAAATTATTTGTAAGATTCACATTTTAATTAAATTGCAAACTTTGGATGCTATACTCATATATGGTTGTATTTTCAACTGTCTTACATGCCTAATACTTTTACATGTCTACGTTATGTTCATATAAATAAAATATTCATCTCTAATAATTCACGTATAAAGGATTTGTTTTCCCAGTTGGACTGTCATATTCTTAGCAGCAGAATAGAGAATATGATTTACACTTCTTTACTATATTTAAAGGCTGCTTTGGATCCCCTTAAGGCCCACTGACCCAGGAAGAAAAAAAAATTATGTGATGCCACATAGGTACAAAGCAAATTGATCATTTGGTTTCTAGTAAGTGATATATAAAATATCCTAATAACTTACTTTTATGTTTTTACCAGTGAATATGCAAATCTATTCAATAAATTAAGGATAAAAATGTACCTAAACATATCATATAGTTATTCTAAAGAAAAGGAAGGAATGAAGGAATATGCAAGACAGGATGCCTGATAAGGGGAAGAGAAGCTATAGTATGAAAATAATTAAAATAACCTTATATGGTCCAAAACATGTGTAAATCCATGAAACGAATCAACTTCATAGGGGTAGGAAATAGGTGTTTAAAAACGTATGAGGCAAAACCAGGAGAGCCAAACAGTCTTGAAAAAGAACAAAGCAGAAAGACTACACTCGCTAATTTCAAGCTCACTACAAAGCTACAGTAATCAAGACAGTGTGGTACTGACAAAAGGACAGACACATAAATCAATGGAGTAGAATTGAGAGTCCAGAAATACACTGTCACATTTATGGTCAATTGATTTTCAACAAGAGTGCCAACCCAATCCACTGGGGAACATATAGTCTTTTCAACAAATGGATGCTGGGACACCTGGATATCCAGATGCAAAAAAATAAAATTGGACCTCTACCTCAATATCACATTCAAAAATTAATTCCCAATGGATCAAAGACCTACATGAAAGAGCTCAACTTATAAAACCCTTAGAAGGAAGCATAAGCATAAATCCATGTGACCTCGTGTTAGGTAATGGTTTCTTAGATGTGAAAAGTACCAGCAATGGAAGAAAAAATAGATAAATTGGACCACATCAAAATGAAAACTTTTGTGCTTCAAAGAACATCATTAAGAGAATGAAAAGGCAACCCACAAAAATAAAAAAAATCTTTGCAAATCATATATCTGATATGGGACTGGTACCTAAAATATATGAACAACTCTTACAACTCAATAATAAAAAAGACAACCCAATTTTAAAAATAAGAACAGAGTTTGAATAGAGATTTCTCCAAAAATAAACACGTGGCCAATAAGCACATGAAATGATTCTCAATAACATTACACATCAGGGAAAAGCAAATCAAAACCACAATGAAATACCACTTTGCACCCAGTAGGATGGCAATAATCAAAAAGAAGGACAACAGCAAGTATTGGCATGGACATGGAGAAATTGGAACTTTCAAAAGTTATTGGTGGGAATGTAAAATGGTGCAGTCACTTTAGAAAACAAGTTAACAGTTCCTCAAAAATTATATGACCCAGCAATTCCACTCCTACGGATATATATACCCAAGAGAAATGAAAATATACATCCACACAAAAACGTAGAGACAAATGTTCACAGGAGTATTACTCATAATAACCAAAAGGTGGAAACAAGCCAAATGCCCATCAACTGATGAATGGGCAAACAAAATATGGCATATCCATAACACAATTCATTCAGCTTTAAAAAGGGATAAAGCTACTGATTCGTGCTACAGCACGGATAAACCCTGAACACATTATGCCAAGTGAAAGAAGTCAGGTACAAAAGTCTACATATTGTACTCGTATGATTTCATTTCTAGGAAATGTCCAGAATAGGCAAATCCACAGAGACAAGTAGATTAGTGCTTGCCAGGGGCTGGAGGGAGGATGTGGGAGTAGTGGGTGGATGGGAGTGAGTGCTAATGGGAGAGAGTATCTCTTTGGGATGATGAGAATGTTCTGGAATTGCATAGTGGTGACGGTTGCACAACTCTGCAAATACTCTAAAAGCCACTGAACTGTACACTTTTGATGTATGAATTATAGCTCTAAAAAAAAAATACTTAGAAGGAATGACCCCACTGTCCTCCATAGATATAAAATATGGTTAGAGTCCTTCAATCGCATTTCTAAACATTTCACTACTCTGAGGATCTCAGCCAACCCAATTCTTCTTACTCTTAATTAATAACCTCACATTCTACCTCATCAAGGAAATTAAGCACTCCAGGGCTTTCCCATTATATAATTATCCTCTTCCTCCCATATTTCAAAAATTTCCCTATTATTGGCTCCTTCTTTCTGTTTATAACAAGGTTCAAACATTTCCCAGACTTAAAAAAAGACCCGTTCCTAATTACACCTCTGGATAATACTTTTTTTGTGTTTGTTTAGGGAACAGTGAAGATTTCTTTTGATTTTTTAGAGTTCACTGTTGGTGTGTATGTGCCTGACCACTGTGCTGTACTCCTGAAGCTGAAGTAGAATAATATTGGATGTCAACTATAATTATACGTATACATATGGTCACAGGATGTGGAGTACAGCATAGGGAAGACAGGCAATGGATACCACTCGTTACCCTTCCCTTTTACATGGAGCTACGTGCAGGAATATTCATGTACACTCACTGCCTTCATACCGGCATGCCCACTTATTTCTCAGCTCACTACGGAAACACGAACACTGATTCAGTCAATCATTATTATTCTTCTGAAAATTGCCACTGACTGCCATGATCTCAAATCCACTGAACACAATTCAGTACGATCATACACACCATTCCTGTGATATGTGACAACTGACCGCTCACTTTTTGATACATTTTCCCCCCAGGCTTCCACATTACTTTCTTTCACCTGGTTTTCTTCATGTCTCTTTTCTTGGCCTCTGTGACTTCCTCCTTCCAAATTAAGAACACACCTTAATTTGGTCTTTTATCTTCTAAATATAGTCATGACTCCCAAATCTACCTGTATCTCCAGTCCCTTAGCTTCAGATTCATTTATACAACAGCCTTCTGGATCCATCTGTTCGGCTGTACTTCAGACACTGAAAACTGAACAAGGCTGTTGAGTTTCGTTTCGGCACGCATTCTATCTTATTCACAGCTATAGGTACGGTGTATGACACATGACAAGCACTGCCTAAATCCTGCTGAATGTCCAAGAACAGAACTCACCGTTTCCCACACCGCCACCCTGAAAACCTGCTTCTCCTAGACTTCTGGTCTCAGTTAATGACCCAGCATCCATTCGCTTAGCCATCTAAATCAGAAGTTTGCGGTCTTCCTGTATTTTCTAAATGTCCGTTGCTTCCATACCACCTTGACACATTCTTGCTGGATAAATCCAGCATGCAAGGCCATAAATGTTCATTACCCAGCCCATCTCTCAGAAATGTGTTTGCAGCCAGCAAACCTTGAGGAACTAGGGCTTCCTTCAAGACAAAGAGCAGGCTTGCTGACCACTTTCGAGCAAAAGGAGTCCCCAAGCTCAGTGTTCCTCAGATACAACACAAAGCTTGCGGAGCATCCATCTGGACACATCCACGTGCCCCCTGTAGGACCTGCAGGAGAGAGAAACTGCTCACACTGCTGCCTGTGCCATGAGCAGTAGGTCCTCTGACCCACAAGTCCCGGGTCTTCTACCAGCTGCCATGAAACAGTAGCAAGCTCATTTATTATTAGTTTGTGGGCAAGCCAATAACTCGGACAGCAGGAAGTACCTGTATAATTTACTTATACATTTAGATTAGTTTACCTGTCTAAGCATCACTCTGACAGTGCCACTACTCTATTAAAACACCTACGATCACCCACCAGACTCCTCAAACTATGTTTGAGATCCTTCTTACTCGGTCTGTACCTCCCCTAAATAACTTCATATCCCTAACTCCCCACAAACCTCTTTACTTCTGTAAGGCCAACTTCCATCACTCTTCCGATCTCTCCCTCCCTATACTCTTCTAGCTTGTCCAAGAAAGCATAGAATTTAACGCTGGGGTTCTGCACTTGAACTGCCTAGGTGCCAAGTACCAGCTTCTCCACTTCATATCCCATTTCCCCGAAAAGAAAACCTAGCCAGACAATCAGCTCTAATGCATCTTTTGGAGCAAAAATTAATATAAGACCCGGTATTATATTATATTACACCTGGTCTTATACTATAATAAAATACAACTGGGTCTTATATTAATTTTGCTTCAAAAGATGCATTAGAGCTGATGGTCCCACTAGGTCTTATTTTCGGGCAAACACGGTAGTTAGATGATTTGGGGCAAGTTGCTACACTTGTCTAAACTCCCATTTTCTCATCTGTAAAATAGAGTTACAGTATAAATACTTCCTAGCCCTGTTGTGAGGATTAACTCAAATAATCTAGTTCAGTGCTTGGGACCCTGTCAGCATACAGTAAACTTTCAATAACTCTAAATTATACACATACTTCCTGCTGTCCGAATTCTTACAGCTAACTTCCTTTCTTGCAAATGTCTTGCTAATTCCTACATCCACATGCTAATTCCGACTACTCCTGTTGTACACCCCAAATGCCATGCCTTCCTCCCTGCCTACTGTATTCACTCATTCCTCATCATTCTGAAGGCCCACCTCCATTTCTCTAATTCATAATGCACTGTCATCACCGCATTGTGTACATATATACTTATAAGTGCTCACCTGTGCGTCTCTCACTACCAACGAGACGGTGAGCTCCTTTGGTCAATGATCACGACTTACGCTTCTCGTGTACCCTGCACATCTTTGAAAATTATGTAAACTCAGGAATGGAAGGTCCCCTTACAAGAGCCTCATGTCCAACACAGTAGTAAAAGCACAGGCTTTAATGGCAAAGTAGGTAAAATTCGGGCTCCAAAATACTGGTTTTGTCATTCTGGGGGAATCACTTAACCTCTCTGAGATCCTGTTAAATAGAAATTCTGTAACTACCTTTTTCAAAGTTTTGTTTGAAGAATAAAATAACTAATAAAATGTACCAAATTCTGTAGCTCACTAACAGAAATCTCTCAAAAAGTGGCTAGTATGTTTTCTTCAACCAACACGTTTTCAATCAATACCATCTTTTAAAGATATCTACAGCTTCTGAGCGTTAAAGCCCAGCACAAATTAAGTCACAGAACTGTGTTCCCACAGACCGGTTAGCTTCACACTTCCGCTAGATCATACCATTCATCTTTGCCAAGTTTGTTGAAGAACATGCTCTGAACACAAGGAGACCTGATCAGGGAGCATAAACATCAATAATAAATCCATTTCCACTCAATGAACATCTCAATTCATCTGCTTAACGAATAGTTTTGTCAATGGCTTTTTCCATCTTCCAAACTTAAGCACTAGAACAGTGAGACATTAGTCATTGTTTTATGGAGGTGGGGGCGGGGGAGGTAAAAATGTAAATACCAATTCAAACAAATTTTTATTTTATTTTATAAACTTGTACTTTCTTCTCCAAAAGCCTCTGGCCTTCTGTGTATGAATCCCAATTTCAGTCACTGAGCTGACAGGAAAAACAAAACAATGTTGTAATAGATGTGTGTCTCATTTCCATTAGCATATCAAGCAGATGCCAGCAAAACAAGTATCTTCTGTTTTAGAAAACATGTCAGAAATTTCCATCCACAGTCATCCTTAACTCCAACACCAGTTCTAAGAAGGCCAAAGAACTACTGTTGGCCTCAGAGTCAAAAACACCTTCCTGTTTCAGATTCTCCTGCCCTACCGCCCCTTCATGTCCTAAGGATTACCTGTTTCTTCACTGACTGCTAGGGCCTTCTAAGCTTCCTCCTACTTCCTCAGTTTCACCTTGCCTTTTTTTTTTCTCAATTACTGCTGCCATACAATATTATATTAGTTTCAGGTGTATAACACAGTGATTAGACATTTATATAACTTATGAAGTGATCACCCCCATGAGTCTAGTACCCACCTGACACCGTAGTTATTACAATATTATTAACTGTATTGACTATGCTGTACTTTACATCCCTGAGACTATTTGTATAACTGCCAATTTGTACTTCTTAATCCCTTCACCTTTTTTCACCCAGCTCCCCAAACCCCTTCCATCTGGCAACCATCCGTTTGTTCTCTTTAAGCTTGATTCTGTTTTGTTCATTTATTTTGTTTCTTAGATTCCACATGTAAGTGAAATCATGTGGTATTTGTCTTTCTCTTACTTATTTGAAAAGGGGACCCTCATATGCTGTGAGTGGGGTTGTAAATTGGTGCAGCCACTACAGAAAACAGTATGGAGGTTCCTCAAAAAATTAAAAATAGAACTACCATATGACTCAGCAATTCTACTTCTGGGTATTTATCCGAAGAAATCCAAAACACCAATTTAAAAAAATATATGCATCCCTAGGTTCTAAAAAGCTAAATTAGAGCACACGGACCAGTCGCCCTAAACCTCGACTTCTGGGCCTAGCTAGCATGTGGGTTCCCCGCAATTTCGCCCTGCCTTTCTAATTTCATTCTTCCCTAATCAACTTCACAAAACCTACCTTTCTGGCAGGCAGGCTGAGCTTGACTCTGCTGCCTAAACTTGCCTCGCTCATTCCCATCTCTGTGCCTCTGCATTCGGGCCATACTTCTTCCTCAAAGAACCAGTCCTCTCCCCTCCTCTCCTACCTTGCACTCGTTCCACTCAAGGCGTCCCCCAGAGAAGCCCTCCCTAAACACCTGGCTTCCCGGGAGCTCTCACTCCTCTGAATTCCTGTAGTTCCCTATCATCCACCTGGCACTTAGTCACTCACCTGACAATCTGCTATAGTGTTTACCTTTTAATCTTATCTTTTCACATGACAGTCATTTCCTCACGATCATGAACTATAAAGCACACTTTTTAAAAAGTGAAAGCTACAATACTAGGCGACACTAAGAATTTTAGGACATAAAATTATCCCAACGAGACCAATCAATCTCATTTTTTCATGTTTCTTTTAGCTCTTGTCCATCCCTCTTTACATTTTTACATAA
This sequence comes from Rhinolophus sinicus, assembly GCF_057876585.1. NCBI lineage: Eukaryota > Metazoa > Chordata > Mammalia > Chiroptera > Rhinolophidae > Rhinolophus > Rhinolophus sinicus. Next base: position 104,322,037 of record NC_142515.1, on the reverse strand, counting down.
CAATAATCCTACGAGTAGACTGAATAGTAGTAGATGACTACAACAGTAGATTCAATAGAGTTACACATACCATTTTGCATTTTGCTTTTACTTCTAACATAGAAAACAGTCTTCCTTATTAAATGGTTTTGATTTTCATCATTTTTAATAGCTATATAACAGTCTTTCCACTGAGATGCTAGACAGTGATTTACTTAAGCGCTGACTTCTATTACACATCACGTTCTTCTTTGTCTTTCTTTGTGTCTTTCACTGCATCAGGTACTGTAAAATACAAAGTAAACCTGAGAAATGCCTGTTGAAATAAATTTATTATACACATTTCTTAACAACTGCAATAACCCACCTCACTGCTTTTCTCTCCAGCTAAATTTCTAAGATAGGTAGATAGCAAAGGAGTTTTCCAAACACTTTATATATGTAGATTTATTTATTTTGGTAGTTGATCTTATACATATTTAAACACGGGAAGCCCCTTGAGGAAAAGCAAAAAGATCCCATAATATCTAATATCTAAGCTAGACACCTGGCAGGCACTCAATAAATATGAAATATTGTTTAAACCAGCTAAAGTTATAAAATATCAAATTCCTGAACAGGAGAGTGTCATTGATCTAGCTAGTACCATCATTTATGCTTGTAAAACTTTCAGCTCATTTAATAGATTGATTAATAATGTATGAATGGGTGTTCTTTACAGTAAGTATATTGAAGAACACAAACAGAGTTACCTGGTAAGTTGTATAAGTCTGAGAGATAACATGAAAGACAAACAGTATTTGCAAACAGAACTTCAAGAGCTCATGACAAAACAAGTTTACCCCTTTTTCTTTGGCTTAAGTTCTTATTTCAGATGAACAAAAGCAAAATTAAAACTGTAAAATTATAGATGCATGTGAACACAAAGTAGAATGGAAATAAGAAAACGAGAGTATGAATTGTCAAGATGGAAGGATGTCAGAGACATTTTCCTTTTTAATTTTTGTTTGTTTTGTTAGTATAATGTTAAAATATGTAACAAGAAAAACATTCCTGACAAAAGCATATTCATTAGCCATTACATCTCATGCTATTATTGAATCAAGGCCTAATGCTTAATGTTCAAATAACATTTCTAAAACCCACATATAAGTTAGCAAAAAACACTAAACCGCTCTTACTTGCAGGACACACATGAAATAATAAACCAACTAACTACCTTAACACTTAAGCATGGTCAGATACTGAATCCCATGCAGAACGTAATGGTACATTAGAAGCTTTTTGCAAACTTCGGATTTTCCTCAAAAAGTAGTTAATGTGAGTCCAAATATCAGAATCTATACAGAAAAACTACCTCATCCCATTCTCATTCTTATTTGTGAAGAGTGATTTCTGGGGCTGATTTCTGCATTAGTATGCTAAGAGAGAAACAATTATGACTAAAGGTTTACTATCTGTCATAATTATATACTATTATTTAATACATTAATTTTCCCAAAAGTAATCGTTGGTCAAAGCAATATGATTGATTCTTTTCAAAATTACTGAAAATGAATATGGTTTTGTTTTAGCCTTTTTAAACAAACTTCTAGATGGAAGTTTAAATATCACTGGTTTTTAGAACTTCACTACAGTATATTCCATAATAACCTCTAGATTTATGTAAACAACTACTTCCTAACAAAATAGAAATAGAACCAATTTTAATTATCTGTGGTAATCCCTGAACAAAAAAGAAGTCAGTGTGCATTCAGGAAATATAAGGCTAGGTAAGAGATGGCACTAAATGAATGAGGCAGCGCACCACAAATAATGTACTTCTATTTATAGGATAATTGATCTATGTGTAAACCTTACTTTTAAAATGGGTTCAGCCAAAGGAACAGCTAACATCAATTCCATAGCTAAAATTATTATTCTATACATCCATCAAAACTCTGATACTTACAACGATTACAATCTAATTAATGACAATTTGTAAAAAGGGTAGTACTTTCCCTCAAAAACTGACACCCATGGAGGAGAGGAAGAGGGGAGATAGGTCTTTTGTGGTGGTTGGTTAGCTGGCCTCTTTCTAGTACTGACGTTTCCAAGTTTTTTTATGAAAAAGAAATTTTAAGAATGTGCTAAGATCATCCTTTCAGATCAAATCCCAGATCAGTTGTGTTTTACGTGGCTTGGTTTTTTAGGTTTTTCCTAATTTACTGTGATGGTAATAAAGACGAATTTAAATAAAGATGCCTGAACACTGAAGAACAGAAGCTTTTGAAAATTTTCAGAGTTCCTCTAAATTCTTTCATTTTGTCAGAGCACGGAACAGTGAGGTAAAGTCTTAAGTAGTTTAAGTTCTTAGGGAAAAACTCTTCCGTGTCACCTGACAGCCTTAAGCTGACCTAGTAGGGACAGAAGGAATCACCAACTCCAACAGAAGGTCTAACTCCAAGAAAAGAGATAAACCAACTCCCAAAAGAAGGACAAACCAACAAAGAAAATGTCAACCGGTTGACCTGTATATCTCACTAAACACAAAAGCCAGCAAAGAAAAGGAAAATTGGAAAACAACTCCTAATTTCTACCGAACTTAACACTTGATTATGGACAAAGAAGTGGCAAAAACGATTTAGAACATGATTCTGGTACTTACAAATGACTCTGATTAGTTAAGAGTCTTGTCAACCGAAAAGTAATCTCCTGGGATTATAATAGTGATCCCTAATGATATAACCTTGTACAGAAAGTGTTTTCAAATATATTATCTCATTTAAAGTAATCTGCCCAGTCACGCTGCTAGTTAAGCATTAAGACTCGGACCACCTCCTCTTAGAACTTCTAGTTGGGGTTCTCTCCACTCCATTTCACTGCCGAAAGAGGATTTAAAACGTACCCGGTTTTTCTGTTTTCTCTACCCTCCCTGCAGGAATAGAGAGAATGTCTGAAAGATACAATTTCACAAGAATCTTGGCACTTAAACTATTTATTGTTGAGAGATGACAAATATGACTTCAAGCAAAACCAAAACTTTCTCAACAGTCGAAAGAAGCGGGGTGGGGGGGTAAGGGACACCTCTTTTAGGAAACTTCAAAGTATTTACAACTCTTTATGACCGTCCAGGTTAAAGGAATATAAAGTGAAATAGCAAGACGAGGAATTTTTGCACTTGAGTGCTTTCCCAGGAGGAGTAAACCAAATTCCCTGCCATTTTTCCTGCCGCGAGCCACCCAAGTGCAGCGTCGGGCGACCGGACCACAGGATTGGGGCCTCGGGGTCCCTAGCTGTCTCCGCCAGGCCGGAGGGGTGAAGACCCAAGGGGCGGGGGCCGCACTGACAGCTGGCGAGGAGACAGCGGGAACGCGGCGAGGCACGGGCCGAGGGGCAAGAGACGGGGAAGGAGGAAGCGAGGCGGGGGCGAGGGACAAGGGCGCCCTCCTGGAAGGGCAGGGGAAGAGAGAGGGATCGAGGGCGAAAGGGCGCTGGGGCGGGGCGGGAGCGCCGGCGGAAGGGGCAGCGGACCGAGACGTGGGGCCCGTGGGGCCCCGGGACACGGTGCGGGCGAGGGGAGGAGGGGCGTCCCGCGCAGGCGGGGCGGCGCGGGGGACCAGGTTTCGGGGTGCGCGGGCCGCCCTCCCGCCCGGATACGGATTCCAGGGCTGGGCGTCCGGACCCCACACGGCGGCCGCCGCAAAGGAAAGGGCGCACCAGGCACCTGCCGCCTCCGCCGCGGTGGCCCCAGATGGGCTCGGCTCTCACCTCTTCGGTTCATGGGCCGGATCCGGACGGCCACTTTCACTTTGGAGTCTCCCATCCTGCCGCCGCCGAGAATTTCGCTCGGCTTCCGTCTGCAGCGGCCACCGGGCAACTCTTCGGGGCTGACCGGGCAGGAGGGGACTGCGGGCGGGAGGGGGCGGGGCCTGCCCGTGGGCGGGGCCTGTTGAGGGGCGGGGCCGGCGCATCCCCGCTGCTTGACGGGACTTGTAGTCCCTGAAGGTGGTCGTGAGCAGTGCGGCGGCGGAGGGGTTCTGGAAGGAGAATTCAGTGTTTGGGTCTCAGGACCTTGTAAATGCCCCTCCGCTTTCACACCGTCCTTGTTATTCTTATTCTCGTAAGCTGTCGATGAGCTGCTACCTCACTTGAGAAAAACAGTTGAATAATTGGCACTGGAAACCCTGCAGCCTCTTCAGACTCATTTCCTGCCAACTTAGGGTTTGATCCCTGGCTCAAATCATTTCCTCTGCCTAGATTGCCTTCCTCACCTGGTTTACAGACATCATCCTTCAAGACAAGTCAAAAGTTACCTCCTGTGGAACTCTTCATAGATACACAAGTTAACCCTATACCACCCACAAGTTAACCCTATATCACTCCACTGCCTACCCTTCTTTCAGTCAAGACCTTGGTCTCTGGAACCAATGTGGGTTCAAATCCTGCCTCAGCACTTTCCAGCTCTGTGGCCACTTGCAAGTGATTTGATCACTCACTCGGTGCTTGTCTTTTCATATGTAAAATAAAGACAATAAGAATGACTACTTATAGGATTGTTGTGAGGTTTATTTGAGTTAATACACCTAAGCTCTTAAAAACTCACTGGCACATAGAAGTGCTCAGTAAATGTTAGTCATTATTTTTGCTGTTAGGAGCATTTATGCTGCAACTATTTATGGCTCTCATAGCATGTATTTTTAAAACCGTATCTTACTGATACATGTAGCGTAGCCTGTAATAGAGACCCAGTAAACATTTATTGCATCAATGAATCAATGAAGCCACACTAAAATTGGCTCTTTATTAAGTTGTTAAAGAAAAAAACCACCACAGGCCCCAAATGGCCTCGCTCATGTTAAAAGCCCATGACACCAAACCTAGATTTAATACCTGATCAAATTGCAATCTCAACCTCTCCCAGAAATATAATCTTAATCAACCAGTGTGGAATTTTCTGGTCAAGCACCAGTAAAGTAATCTGTCCTCTTTATCCCCCATAGAAAGAAGAGACAACATACATAATAAAAAACCTGTCCCAGTTCTTTTCCCTCTAAAAAAGATGTCCCTGCCCAAGAGAAACCCTTTTCTTTTTCTTTCCCTAATAGCTCCTTTGCATCCCTTCTTCCTATAAAAGCCTTCCATTTTGTACCACTCCTCTGAGCACCCTTCTAATTGCTGGATGGATTGCTACCCAATTCATGAATCGTGTAATAAAGCCTATCAGATCTTCAAATTTACTCCATTGAATTTTGTTTTTTAACAAAGCCCTAGCAGAGACTGCTAACTGGTGGCTTGTGGACAAGATCTGGCCTGTAAATATGCTCTGTTTTACCCAACAGTATTCACCAACACATGAAAAATCAAGAAATTTTTATATGCACTATTGGGCCTACATTATATATCAGAAATATGGATTGGAGCTGAGGAGCAGTGACCACTTTCTAAGAGACAGGTCTCTTCAGTTCACCATAGCCCTCCTAAAGACTGCTTTACCACTCACGTGTCTAGATCCCAAGGGTTTATGATGCCTGCTTGTATATGTTTACATGATAGTACAGAACTCAGAACTATTTTACAGATGAGTAAACAGAGAAAGCTGGCAAGACTTGCCCTTATACCAACCATCCTACTGTTGAAAGAACTTCAATACAAGCAGAGTTGTCAAAAAGGTTAATAACACCTTTAAGAGGGATGTAATTCGTACATATGCTACAACATGGGTGAACCTTGAAAACATGCTAAATGAAATAAGCTAGACACGTAGAAACAAACACTGTATGATTCCACTTATATCAGATAGAGCAGTGAAATTCATAGAGACAGAAAGTAGAATGTTGATTGCCAGGGGCCAGGCTGGTGGGAGTATACAGAATTAGTGTTTAAAAGTGTACAGATTTTCAGTTTGGCAAGATGAAAACGACACTGTGAATGTACTTAATGCCTCTGAACTGTACACTTAAAATTGGTTACAAAAGTAAATTTATGTCATGTATATTTTACCACAATTTTAAAATGGTTATATGTAGAACCATTATATTATACACCTGAAACTAGTATGTTACATGTCAATTACACCTCAATAAAAAAAAAGTTTAAAAAAAATTTTTTTAAAGTTAAAAAAAAATGAAAATACCCAGGAGGCCCTCTTTAAAAGAAGGGGATTTCTTTCTTAGAGGCACTTCCTCTGAGGTCTCACGAGGGCCTTCTCAGCTAGAGAAACAGTAGGTTTTAGTATAGTAAGTCTTAAGATTTTCACAGCCCAGTAAAGCAAAAAAATAAGGAGAACCAACTTAGAAAAAGTTGTTTCATTTTACCAAGTAAATTCTTTAAAAACTAATGCACACAACAATTGCTGTCTACGATCACCATCGCTCTTTTTTTTTAAAAGGAGGGTCACAAAGAATATATTTTTATATTGATTTTTATATTGAAATCGTTTGCTTGATGATTGCTACTGTCCTTTTGCTTTGGAAAAGCACTGAAAAACTTTTGTCGTGGCTCCTGGGCTGATCACCACAGTTGAGTACTCTGATCTTAAACAAATTTCCTAATAACCATCTCACCACGTACAGGTTATAAACAAATAAGGATTTGCAATGTGCCAAGAATCCTGGGCATCTATTCTTCATTTTACATCTCTTGTTTTTTAAAGGCATATTCTGATAATAGCTTGAATCTAGCTTTTAAACAGAAGCAAAGCAGGCAGAAAAAAAGAGAAGCTGCACAGTTTCTATGGGAACATTGTATTTAAATTTAAGCTCAAATTTCAGAGGAGAAAGCCCCTAAGGAGTTGAAGGAGGGGTGGGGATTAGTAGGGGAGAGGTGAGGACTTTCTCTAAAGTTCCAAAATCAGTTCCATAGTCTTACAAACATTTGATTGGAAGAAAATGATAGTAGCTTCCCAAGGGACTGTAGAGAAAAACCCATGTGCCTATTCTCCCTTTTGACTTCTATTCACACCAATCTCTCTTTTGACTTCTGCAGTTAAGGTGAGGGGAGAGGATTCTGAGAGAATTCTGAGAGAAACGACTGAGATGCGAGTTACAACCTGCAGCCCAGGAGCTTGGGGACTTTCACACCAGGTAACTGGAGAGTTGCCTAGTCACCAGACTGGGTGTAGGCTCAGACTCCAACAGGAGAAAGGGAAAGTCTTGGTTTCTTTCTTTTCAACTATTAAAAGAAAGAAGCAAAAAATAACTCATAAATGAGTCCCTCCCTTGGACCTTTGTTTTGTAAAGCAATTACTTAAGATAACAACCAATATTTATGGTGTAGATACTACGTTCAAGACACAGCAGACGATCTGTTTAATATTGAAATTTAGCTGTGTTGATAAGAAGTTTCTCCTTGTTGTTTTGCAAATCTGATTATTTTAAAACTGATTTCTGGTTTATTTTTTGTTGCTTTGATCCACGCATTCATCAGTTTCTGATGGTCCCTACACAGGCTGAGGAAAACATTTAGTCCTATATTTATAAGATCATGATTTACAGAATCATGATAACTAACATATATCGAACACTCACTACATGCTAGACACTGTCCTAAACATTCTACACGAATTTACTTAACCCTCACACTAACTCTATGAAGTGGCTACTATTATTATCCCTATATTACAGATGGGCAAACTGAGGACCCGAACAACTTCCAGAGGTGCTGCTGTGCTGCTACTGTGATCTCCCACTCTACAGTCTTTCATAATGGGAAGTATCTCCATGCAGATTGCTCCGCGCGTAGGAATTTGACCCCATTATTCTACTCTCCAAAATAGTTTCTAAAACCTCATTATTTTTAAAAAGTGGGAACTCTGTACTAGGTTCTAAATTTCGCCTTTATAAAAAGGAGGGAATGAGCTAATCACTTCATCAAGGCCAAAGACCTCTCCAGCATAAATCAGTATTTACCTTCTTGCCTGAGAGTTAGCTTTGGCAGAGCGCTTAGTTTTCCCAATTTAAACTGTCTCTTCCTGTCTCCCCGTGTATACTGTGAGCACAGGGAGAATGTCTGGTTCAAGCCCCTTTCCCTCTGACACCTAGTACTTTCCTGGTACTTAGTAGGCAGGCACTTCATACGTGTTCGGAAATGAAGGTATTAACAAGCGTCATGATTAACCTCAGAGAGACTAATTAAATGACTTGCCTCAAGTCGTGTAGCTAGTAAGCCACAGAGTTGAAATACAAATACAAATGTGTTTGATTTTTAAAAAAAAAATCTATGCTGTTTCCACAAAGAAGGCGGCGCCATAGGTCGGAGGTCTTACGTTATTTTTCATATTAGCGTTATCTTTCCTACATTGTGAATTCTTAGTGGAAGCCTAGGTCACAGTAATAGCAGTCGTCTATAGCCATTATTTCTTTTTTTTTTTTTAATTTATTGGGGTGACAATCGTTAGTAAACTTACATAGATTTCAGATGTACAATTCTGTATTACATCATCTATAAATCCCATTGTGTGTTCACCACCCAGAGTCAGTTCTCCTTCCATCACCATATATTTGATCCCCCTTACCCTCATCTCCCACCCCCCACCCCCCTTACCCTCTGGTAACCATTAAACTATTGTCTGTGTCTATGAGTTTTTGTTTCTCATTTGTTTGTCTTGTTCTTTTGTTGTTTTTGGTTTATATACCATATATCAGTGAAATCACATGGTTCTCTGCTTTTTCTGTCTGACTTAGTTCGCTTAACATTATACTCTCAAGATCCATCCATGTTGTCACAAATGTTCCTATATCATCTTTTCTTACCGCCAAATAGTATTCCATTGTGTATATATATCACAACTTCTTTATCCATTCATCTATCGAAGGACATTTTGATTGTTTCCATGTCTTGGCCACCGTAAACAAAGCTGCAATGAACATTGAAGCACACGTGTCTTTATGGATAAATGTTTTCAGGTTTTTTGGGTAGATACCCAGGAGAGGGATTGCTGGGTCATAGGGTAATTCTATTCGTAATTTTTTGAGGAAGCTCCACACAGCCTTCCATAACGGCTGCACCAGTCTGCATTCCCACCAACAGTGTATGAGGGTTCCTTTTTCTCCACAGCCTCTCCAACACTTGTTACTATTTGTCTTGTTGATGATAGCCATTCTGACTGGGGTGAGGTGATATCTCATTGTGGTTTTTGTTTTATAGCCATTATTTATTAAGTGTTTATTATGTGCCAGGCTTTGTGCCCAGCCCGCCCCCTCCTATGTATATGATCTCATTTAATTTTCACAGCAATCCCATGAGGTTGGTGCTATTGTTACAGCCTTTGACAGATGGGCAACTGAATCTTAATGAGGGAAGTTATCTTTGTGCGCTGGCCTGAGTAAGAGGTTCCTCAGTGCAAATCCTGGGTCCACCTGTGCGTCTTGCCTGGCCTGTCAGACCGTTACTACACCTGGACCTGCCTCTTCACTACAGTACCTGGTGTTTTGCTGGGGTCCCACGCATTTAGTGATACTCTTCATTAAGCACCCACCGGCAGGGCGTCCCATGCATCCTGCCACGATCTAAGACTGCGTCACCTATGAAATTTACTCTCATCCACAACCTCATCCAACCTGACTCGCTCTCCTATGCCTAAGTGCTCTCCTATACACATTAATCTTAAGCCTCCAGTTCCTCAACTTACCCCTTTTCTCACACTCATGCTGCTTCAGGGATTCATTTCCCTACATTTTCAGTCTAAACCCCCCTCTTGACTGTGTTGTCAACGAAACTCATGCCCTGTGAATCCCTAAACTTAGGTGATTTCCCTTCTTGTATGCTTCCATGTTGGCCAGGAGCCCAGATGGAGGAAGTCGTATATCCAGGCACACTGATGCCCTTACAAATCTGTGATCTTTGATTTCAGTATGGCCCTCAGTAACATTTAAAACCCCCTTTTCCTGCTCAGCTCCCTCTCTCATTCCTCCCACAGCCTTTACCATCTTCACCACTCTCTTCAAGCCCCAACCCAACAGGGCCACTCCAAACTCATGCCGCTCCTACATCACTGCGAAAAATCAGGGCTCTCAGGTGAAAATGCCCTAAACTTCCTGTGCCCACAACTTTATCTAGTATGATCCTGTGCGTCATCAATTTCTCCCCTCCGGTTGGAGAGATAGGTGTGCATCTTCAGCTTGAGGCTAAGGCCTCTAGTCCATGCTCTTTCACCCAGACCCCTCTGTGGCGATATTATTCTGTTAGTCATTGCCTGTCTAACCAATACAATCTTTCCTTCTCCATTAGCATCTTTCCCTCAGCTGAGAGTCTCCCATGGAAAAACAAGAACAGAAGCAAAACTTAAAGAAAAAAAACAAAGACAACTTTCCCTTACTTCTATTTACCAGTCTCTGCTTTTGCCATAGCCGAACTCCCACAAATAATAATCACACTCACTGTCTTCCCTTCCTCACCTGTCATTCATTACTCGACCAACTACAGTATTAACACAATCACACATTCACCTGCCCTCACCCCGCCAATAAAACTGTCATAGCAAAGCTCATACCATTGACCTTCTAATTGCAAATCCAGTAGCGTATCTTTCAATCCTCATTTTCCTTGATTTCTTCATAATATTTGGTGTTTTGACCATCCCCTTCTTGAAGCTTTTGATTCCCATGCTTTCTGTGGCATCACTCTGTTCTCCTTGTTTTAATTAATTTATCATCTTAGTCAACAAACTTCCCTACCATGTGCTTGGCACTACAGCATTTGATGCTTGGGATACAAAGATTAAAAAAAGATGTGGTGATGGTCCTTAAGGACTAAGAAGTTGGGTCAGATTTCTGGAAATTTTGCAACTTCTTCAAGTTGTTTGGCTGCCTCTTTGTTTGTTTCTCACTACCATGTGGGAATCCCCTCTAAAAACAATGCCCTACGAAGAAGAAGGTTCAGTATGCCTGGCTTGGGAGATCACATAAAAGACAAAGCTAAAGATAATCCATCCAATGCTAGAGCTTGGGAGCAAAGAAGAGCCAACAGATGGAGTGGGCAGCTAAGAGATAGAGAAAGTAGGCTTGAAACAAAGAAGACAAAGGAAAGAAACATAGTCTGCCTCAAAGAATAGATGCAGGAGCATAGATTGCAAAACACTCATGTGGGTTCCTTTAAGTCAAAAGCTATGTCTCTTGTACCTATTTGTTCCATCCCTATGGCCACCATCCTACTGTAAGCCTTCTAAAGTCCTTGCTTTCCAAGCCTCTGATTGACCCCTTCCCAGAAGATACCTCTGGGCAGAAAGTACCTACATCCTGTGTATGGGACTCACTCTGGGGTCATAGAATTAGGTTTCTCCTGAAAGGGTAAACCACAACTTTGTGAGCTTAGGAAGCTAAGTGGAATTGGCTTAGGCTTTGAGAAATGTACATGTTTAGAAGAGTCCTCTTGGGTGATGGAGGTTAAAGACGTCCCCTGAAACATGCTAGTAGGGTGGACCTAGGCAAGGCTCTCTTTCCTTGGGATCTTATTTGGAATGAGGTAGGATTGATGAGCCCCAGAGAGCAAGGTATACCTTGTAAAAGTGACTATTTATGAATCAGTTTCCTTTTGGTTCTCTCTTTGTGCTTAGTGAAATTTTCTCACATTTATGTTGATTTGACCTGTGCTAAGGGAAGCAAAGGAAGGGACTTTTGTACAGAGCTCTAAAAGGGAAGAAATGTACTTCTGCGGCCAATGTGGTGAAGGCAGTGGGGACTGGGGAAAGACCACAACAAGAGTCAAATCAGAAGTATAGATTTGAGATTCCTGGGCTCTGTTCCACAAGGGTCCTCTCTCCACACTAACCTAACAGCCCGGGGTCTTACTTTATTATGGAAGGTGACATTCTCTCCCTCCTCCCCATCCCCTTTCTGCTCTCTCCCCAGTCACTGCTGCCTCTCTTATCCCACTTTTCTGTTTTGGTTACTCTCACTCAAGTTGCTACCTTCCTTAAGATGCCCACCCTCTGCCAATGACAATCTAACCATTCAGGCCCCATTTTCTCCATAAAGTCATCCTCCAGTAATCCTACACACATTACTGTCTCCCTTCTGGAAACTTGTCTAGTATTGTACCATATTAGCATCGTGTTACAAGCTGGCTTAAATAATGTATGTAGGTCTTGTCTTCTCCAATTAGACTGAGGACTCAGCAGCAGGGTGGTGATGTCTTCTCACCTTCAGTATCACTCCGAGTGACGGAGCACACAGCTAACATGACCTATACCAGGTGACGGAATTGTTCCAATTCAAAAGGCACAGAGATGAAAGAGCCAGGAGATAAGAGAAGGGCTGATAATCTAGAGTGACAAGAAATCCCAGGAATAAAATAAGCCTGAACAATAGTGGGATGAAAGAGCTGTAGAACAACCCTTTGCCCTTTTTACAGAGGAAATGTGAATTCCTTCTAATCTCTGAAGATCCAGAACTAAAGGCCCTCCCCAAATGCACAGATTTCACCTTAAACTCCCCCAAAGTGTTCACTATCTGGAGGAACATAAATTCACTTAATCTTTTGTTGAAAAGTGTCTCTAAAGAACAACATCAATAATGAATCTCTGATGGGCCTAGTTCATCTCCATAAATCATTTAGGGACGGAGGTCGGGAGAGGGTACTCTTTTGGCATTACTCCAGGCAGATTGTACAGTTCGGGCCCTTTAGTGAGCACAAAAGAACAGCCATAAAATATTCATAGGCTGCAGTACAAACACATTGACTGCTTGTGCGACCCATGCCTGAGGGCTTAGATTAGTCAGCTCTATGGCTGCAGCAGTCTATTTCCTTAAACTCAGAGGTTTCCACAGCTCATCAACAAATCTGATTCAGAATGTAAAGGGGTTTTGAAACCACAAGAGAAAGGGTGGAGTAAGCAGGAGGTAAACTATTTTGCCCAGGGCTCCAAGACAAAGAAGAAGTAACTGCCTTTTTTTTCACTAAGACGGCTATCTGCAGAAGGAGCAAAAAAAGTCCTCTGAGAAATATTGGATAAAATTAAACTTGGGGGGGGGGGGGGAGAAATCTCCCAGAAATATATCTGGGGAGAAGTAAATCCTTGCCACAAAAAACTCTTTCCTCCCTTTATTCATTATTGATTTTTTTTACCAAATATAATTAAATCTAACCAATATTTGATATTATATATATAATCAGTGCAAGGTACTTGCCTGATAAGGAATCGAAAAGTGAGTCTGACAAACTGCATTTCCTGAAGATTAGAATGTATTTGAAGATAATTATAGTCATCCTTCGGTATCCAAGGGACATGGGTTCCAAGATCCACAGATACCAAAATCCAAGGATGCTCAAGTCCCTTAGTTGGCCCTTTGGATCCGATTCAACTAACTTTTTTTTTCTTTTTTTTTTTTTCGATTCAACTAACTTTTGATCTGAGGTTGGTTGAATCCAAGAATGCAGAACCCGCGGATACAGAGGGTCGACGGTATGCTGTTACAGTGGAAAAAATATCCATGGAATTCCTCCTTTGATACTGGGCAGGTAATTAAGATCCTGTTTTCCCAGGTAAATTGTCACCTATTGCAGCTGCAGGTGGGTGGAGCCTGAGCCTAGCTGGGGAGAGAAAAGGACCATTCTGAGTCACCCCAGATTTAGATCTGGAAGGTGTCACCTAGGCAGGAAGCGTGAGGGTGGGGCACCAAATTCCTGACACTGGAAGAAAGAGAAGGGCAGAGCAAATAACCCAGGCTACAGTGAATGCCACGTGTGGTTTTCATCTTCTAGACACTGGGAGTGAAGTGGTTAAAGAGAAACCCAAGACAGCTGCAGCCCAGGGGCTCTGTAATAGGAAGTTATCTTAGAGTTCATTTTTCTATGCCACCAAGGGAGACTTTTTTTTTAGCTGGGACCCAATCTGGAAGCTGTTCTACCCACTAGAAAGCCAGGAGCTATAAAACCCTTCCAATGCCACAGCATGACTCAGAGGCAGCTGAACAAGATTTGGTACTGAGTGAGGACAGCTGCACCAGTCTCGCTCTTTTGCATCGTCTAGGGGAGGAAAGCAAAACCTCCTTAGAAATATAGAATGATGTAGCCATCATTCGCCAATATAAATTCCAGACAAATGAAAGGCTTACATGTAAAAACTTGAAAAACTAGAAAAAATAAAAGTGAATATTTAGCTGATCTCAAGCAAAGAAAGAAGTCATCAATAAAAGTATGGAGAAACTTGCTCAAGGTCTATCTCTATATGAGTGGAGCCAGGCCTCCCCCTTGGGTCTGTAACGCCACAGTTTAACCCTGCCCAAAAGGCTTCTTTAAGGAAAAAAAATAAAAACAGGTAGTTCAGAAAACAAAGATTTCTAAAGTATGCCCCCAAAACTCACCAAATATGGAAAGAGAGGCAACAAATTGTGTGTTGGCAACCTATGATAGACATAGAAGTATGGTCCTAAAGAAGATTTATAAACCAAAAAGAATAAGACAGAAAGAAGCCAAAAGAAATTTTGACAAGTGTTAACAAACAGGCTGTTTCCAAAGGAAGAAAAGTGGACAATGAGCACATTAAAAATGGTTAGTCTCCTTACTATCAAAGACATGCACATTTAACAAAGACAGCATTTTTTCATCTAACGCATTGTCAAACTTTTAGCAAAAAGTTAATGCCTAGTTTTTCGTGAGGTAAGATTGGTAAGGTGACCAACTGTTTAGAGCGCCAAACTAGGAAACAATCATGCCAGACAAAAAAGTTAATGATAACATAATGTATAATAAATAATTACACATATATGTGTTATTACATTAACATAAAATATGAAAACTTGGTATTAATTTTAAATACTATATTATTCTGTATTATTTACTTTTCTGTTACATGACTGCTATTTAAACAAAACCACAATGAGTCTAGTAAACAAGGACAACTAGTAGTAAACAATAATAAAACAAATTGAAAACTAATGTACAAGAAAAATATAACAATATTTTAAAAAGATTTTATTTAAAATATAGCTAACATTCAATATTATATTAGTTTCAGGGGTACAACATAGTTACTCAACATTGATATACCTAAAGAAGCAATCACCATAAGTCCAGCTACCATCTGACACTGTATTACACTATCACAATATTATTAGCTATATTCCCTAGGGTGTACATTACATCCCCATGACTCACTTGTTTTATACCTGGAAATTTGAATCTCTGACTCTTCTTCACCTTCCCCCTGCCACTTTTCAACTTTTCAACTACAGCTGACACTCACTACTGTTTTACATAATTTTAGATGCACAGCACAGCAGTTTTATACAATTCAAGAAATGATCCCCTTGACCAGTCCAGCACCCACTTGGCACTACTATTCTTGACTATATTCCCTATGCTGTACTTTACATCCTCATGGCTACTTTGTAACTACCAATTTGACTTCTTAGTGCCTTCACCTTTTTCACCCTGTCCCCCAAACCTCTCCCATCTATCACCCCAGTAAATCCCCTCCCATATATCACCCCAGTAAATTTAGTACCCATCTGACAGCACACATAGTTATTACAATATTATTGATTGTATTACTTATGCTATACCTACATCCCCATAACTACTTTGTAACAACCAATTAGTACTTCTTAATCCCGTCCCCACTTTCACCCATTCCCAACCCCCCTCCCATGTGGCAACCATCAAAATGTTCTCTGTATCTATGAGTTTGTTTCTGTTTTCCGTGTTTATTTTGTCCTTTAGATTCCACATATAAGCAAAATCACATTGTGTCTGTCTTTCGCTGTCTAATATACTTCACTCAGCCCAATTCCCTCCAGGTCCATCAATGCTGCCACAGAAGGCAAGAACCCATTCCCTTCCCTGGCTGAGCAATATTCCATTGTAGACTTGTATGTCTATTTCTTTTGCCAGGTTAGGAAAGCTTTCAGTCATTATTTCTTCAAATAGGTTCTCAATCCCTTGCTATCTCTCTTCTCCTTCTGGTACCCCTATGAAGCAAATATTATTACACTTGATGTTGTCCCAGAGGTCTGTTAAACTATCCTCGATTTTTTTGGATTATTTTTTTCTTTCTGGTGTTCCAATTGGGTGTTTTCTGATACCTTGCCTTCCAAATTGTTAATTCGATCCTCTGCTTCATCTAGTCTGCTGGTGATTCCTTCTAGTGCGTTCTTCATTTCAGTTATTGTATTCTTCACTTCTGACTGTTTCTTTTTTTATGGTTTCTAAGTCTTTTCTTAAGCTTGCTATCTCTTTGTTGAAGTTCTCAGAAAGTTCCTTGAGCATCTTATAACCACTGTTTTGAACTCTGTATCTAGTATGTTGCTTGCCTCCATTTTGTTTAGTTCTTTTTCTGGAGTTTTCTCCCATTCTTTTATTTGGGTTGTATTTCTTTGTTTCCTCATGTTTTGGCTGCCTCTCTGTTTCTATGTATTAGGTAGACATGCTACATCCTCCAGTCTTGGCCAGGTGGCCTTATGTAGTAGGTGCCCTGTGGAGCCCAGTGGCACAGTCTCCCGGTCACCTGCACCAGGTATTCTAGGAGTGTGCCTTGTATGGGTTGTGTGTACTCTCCTGTTATAGTTGAATCTTGGTTGCTATTGGCACATCAGTGGGTGAGATTGACCCTCAGGGTGATTGGCCACATCCATAGCTCACAGGCTGCTGTGCGGGGGCTTACCCCACTGAGTGGCTTCACCCCAGCAGGCTGTAGTGTCTGTTGAGACCACCCTTGGTTTATTAAGTGTGCTGCTGGTGGGGCTAGTTGGGTGGTGCTCTGCTGTGGTCTGAAGCCAACCTCCAAGTATGTTGGTTCTGGGGCTTTCTGGGAGGGGTTCTGGTGCAGGCCCAGGGCAGCCACTGCCTGTGATCAGCTGGGGACTACCTAGGAAGAGATACGAAGTAATCCGCAGTTGTTCACTGCCTGTGCTATACCTAGAGGCATGTGGGAAAGGCCACGCTGTGAACTGAGGATGAGGACGTCTGCCACTGGTACTGGGCTTGGGGTAGTTCTGCAAAAAGCCAGGACACCCGTAGGCCTGCTGTCACCTGCCAGCAACCTTAAGGTTCAGCCACTGATAAAACCTCGTGCAGCATGCAAGTTGGGTCAAGCAGGGCCTCAGGGAGTCACTAGAGTGGGAAGAGTTGTGGTCACCAGGTTAATGTAGATTCTGATTTGGTGCCAGTGCTGAGCCTGAAGGTACTCAGCAAAAGTCTCAGAACACACTGAGGTCAGTTGCCACCTGCCTGGGGTCTGTTGGACTCCAGGCAGTTTTCCAAGAAACTGCAAGAAACTGGATAGTTTTCCAAGAAAGAATGCAATGCAGGTGGGGCTGGGTGCTCTTGGAGAAAGTGCCTCTGATGTTAGGGGAGTTGGGTCCCAGTGAGTCAGCAGGATGGAGCTATGGAACTCACCAGGCCAATCAGATTCAGATTTGGCCGTAAACGTAGGGGGCGGGCTCAACACATTAAAGATGGTGGCCACCAGCCAGCTGTACAGGAGGAGGACTCCTGGAAGAGACAATGCCGATTATCCTCCATCCTTCCTCTCAAAGCCACACAACTCAGTCTGCCCTCCGCATGTCTCTGACACCTCCCGAGTTACTGTCCCTCCTGGAGTCCAAGGTGAGTGCCTGCGCATGAGAGAGTCTGTGCGTGGGCCCTTTAAGAGGACGTCTGGGTTTCCTGCTGCCTTCCTTCCCAATCCCCACTGTTTTTCACAGAGAGATGTTGTGGGGGCTCCTCTTCCTGGCACCAGTACTCTGGGTTGGAGAGGCCTGTGTGGGGCTGGGGTCCCTTGTTCCTCTGGGGGGAACCTCCGCTGTGGAGATATCCCTCCCGCTTCTCTACCGCCATACTGAGGTTTGGGGTTAGCCAGTTCTGAGTCTCTGCCCCTCCTACCAGTCTCAATGTGGCTGCTTCTTTATATCCTTTGTTATAAAACTTCTGTTCAGACTTCAGATGGTTTTCCAGGTTGATTGTTCTATAATTTAATTGTAATTTTAATTTGTTCATGGAAGGAAGCAGGCACAGTGTTTATCTACTCTGCCATCTTGGATCTCCCCCAGGACACTTTAGTTTTAACCTCTGAATCGGGAAATGTGATCAAGGTAACAATATGAGAATTAGTGTTCCATAGTGGAGTATGTTCACACTAAATTCAGTGGCCATTTCTTTCCACTAAGCATTGGTGCCTTTGGGAGAAACAAAAAAAATTTTGATTGATTTAGAAGGACTTTGGAGATTTAGTCTTCCAGGTGTTTCTATATCCCCTCCCCCACCATGCCTGACCCCAAATTATTTTCTGCCCCTGTGTAGTATGCTCTGTTTTGGTTACTTATCTCCCTAATCACATACCTGTGTTCTTTCGTCTGTCATTAAAACGACACAGTCAAGCGACTTCTTTTTCCATGGTGTCTGGATCATGCTGGTGTTGGTACTGTAATGTGAGCTCTTAGAAAACATGAGCACAATATTCATGATGTTAAAAATTAAACTAGCTCTCAATACAAACAAATTCTCAATAACAAACAAAGCACAATAGTTCATCTACAGGCAGAGTCAAAGACAAGTCTGTTAAAGCTCATGATTACAAGGCCCTTGAGTTGCAGATTTAAGTCATATCATGTCTAGTGATGGAACTGTGGAGGATCTGTTATTGGGAACTGAAAATCATGGTAGCCATTAGCAGTCAGTGACCACGGGAGGTGGATATCTGTTTGACACTAAAAGCAGTGTTGCTTTCAGCCCCTATGTTTTGGCTGCCATCTGAGCTTTGTATTTTCCCCTTAATCTTTCACACCTATACTGAAAATAAGGACTTCTGGTGTCTGCTAGAGGGTTTCCTTGAATGTGAAACTTTCAGTGCTAAATCCACAGGAGTCAGCCCCTGTGAAAATAGCACTTTAGATATTTCTATTAGGAGGTATACATATATTGGTGCAACTTTTCTGGAGAGCAGCTTAGACTTGAATTTCAGGAGTATTAAATGCTTCTAGGGACTTTATCTTAAGGAAAGAATGAAAGGAGGTCATAAATGTTTACGATTATGGATATTCAACTATGTTTTATATATAATATTCAAAGATTGAAAGTAGTTTAAGCTTTCAACAACAGGGAAATAGTAGTTAAATAAACTGTGATATGTTTTTTACAGCGGGATGCGGTTATTAAATGCAATCATTAAAATTCATGTTATGGGGGAATATTGATTGGCATGAAAAAATATACCCAAACAATAACTGTAAAAAACACTTTATAGTATGATCCCATTTTTTACCAAAATGTGCATTTATACACACACACGTAAATATACAGTAAAAGAAAAAGAAAAGTTAGAAATACCTCCAGGATGTTACATTTCAGTGGGAGGATTATGGCTAATTTTAATTATTTGTTATACTTTTCATATTTTCCCAATTTTCCATAATCAACAAATTTTTTTCTGATGACTTTTTGCATTTGTAACAATTAGTTTATTTTTTTGAGTTACATATTTTAATGACCAATAACAGCCTTATAAAAATAAGAAAAAAACCTTCTCTGTATTACAATGAAATAAGAGCAGTTTTAAGTTAAGATCAGATTTCTTGGTTGGCCACTGTCAAGATGAAAAAATTAAAACAGAATTTTGATCGATATTATCCTATGTACACGTGAGTGATCCCAAGGGACCCTACCCAACAGATCACTTCATTCTGTTACTTGGGATACATTTTGTATACAAGCTGGTCTTCATTCAGATGCTCTTCTCCTCAGACTTGGAGCCATTATTTCTTTCATGGATGGGGCAGGCAATTGATGTAATTATCTTCAGATTTTCTTTTGTGGATTTCCCTGATGATTTTTTTTTTTTAATGATCGGATAGAATGTTATAATACTGCCTGAAGGTTGAGCAATTGCCAACCATGAATGTGGTTGTCATAATTTCAGGAAACGGCTTTTTCATTTGCAGATTTGTATGGGAAGCTGATGATGAAATAAACCATGACAAAATAGGAGACTCCACAAAGAAATTTGTCTAAGCTTTCACCAAGAGAAGAAATTAATATCAAAACATTACTGCATATTATTTAGTTATTATTTATATAGTCATGTTTACACTAATTATAGAGTAAATTGTGCACAGTTCTCTTTCCATAGTATAGGATTCTCTTACTCTTGATGAATCTTTTAGTTGCCTTTAAAGTCTTGAGTCAAAGAACCCCTTGAAGTGTCATACTAGATAGATCCGTGAACTAAATTGCCCTCAGTTGACAACTGCAGAGAAATGTAATTGCTCCAAGTGAGCTGATGTAAGAAGCAGCACTTGCTTCTCTTAAAATGCAACTTCAAGCTTAGTCTTTCATGGCCCAAAGTCAGGAGGGAGAAGATGACAAGTCTTAAGTCTATTGCGAGGGTTTTAATTAAAGAGCAAGCTCCTTCCAGACTCCTTCCAGATTGGTGATACAAATATTATGTGAAGGACCTATGTAAATGATGAATCCTTGTCACCACCTGTAACTTTTTTTCACACTCCATAGTCCAACATGGCTTGATTTGTTTTTGAAATCTCATTCTTGTTTTCATTGTAAAAGTAATTCTGATTTCCTATTCGGGTTCATGTGCCATGTGTGATAAAAGGGAGAAAAGCAAAACTGGAGGAGGGACTAAACAAGGAGTGAAAGCCATGATATTAAGATGGGAAGGACTGTGATTTTTGCGCTGTGTACTGGAATAACCTATCCATTACCCTCAGGTTCCTAAAACACACAAAAAAGGTACATTGTGTTGGACCAACCCCCAAACTGCACTCTTCCTGCATTAACTTATCCCAGACTTTTTTCTTCCTTATTGTTTTTCAATGTTTAGCTTATCACCTAGTTCTCTATCAGAAAAGTAAGCGGAACCTAGTCGCCCAAAAGGCACCAATGGTTGGGACTAGGGGCTAGGATGGGGTTAGAATTGCAAAATGGAAGTTAAAGGTTGTCAAAGCTCAGAAGACTAGGATCTATCAAGTGACAACCAGGAGACAAAGTACCGAGAGCAAAGAAGTAATGAATTCCTGCTAGTGTAGGACCAGGAAAGAGCCCAGAGAATGTGAGATTCCAGCCCCAGCCAAGGGGTGAGTAGGTAACTGCAAGTCAGAAACTGGTTCTCCATGCAAGATGTTATCAGTAAACCATAAACCGGACCGAGAGTTCAGGAAGTTATGAGGGTGAGTCAAGGTGTGTTTGTGGCCTGATTTGAAGACAAGGATTGTTTGCATCAGAAGATACTTCTTTATAAATCCTTCAGGGCAGGAACTGGTGTGACTTGGACCTATTCCAGGCAAATTGGGAACAGAAACAGCCAGCCAAGGAGCCAGCACCTGAAAACTGTGTCGTTGTAAGTGAGTTGGCGCAAAAGTTCTACCAGGTGTGACAAGGCAGAGGTGAGAAGGGTGCCACTGAACACTGGCTGCACACTAGACTCACCAGGGGAGCTTTAAAAAAAAACACAAAACACCCCAGAGTCCAGCCACAACCCAGACCAATTAGCCTGGAATTTCTGGGGGTTGAGACCAGGCGTTGGGATGCTTTAAAAAGCTCTCCAGCTGATTTTAATATGCAGCCAGGACAGGGAATCACTGAGTTTCAGGTAGGTTCTCAGAACTGCTTCCTAGGTTAATTCTGACAGATTCATTTTCTTGTGTCCAACTAGTAATTACAATACAAGCTTTTCAAAAATTGTGTTTAAAGAAGCATTTAAACAATAATAAACTTGGTTTTAAAATCGAGATAAATCAATTCCACCTGAAACCAAGGAGTTGAGTCTTCATCCAAACTGAGCAAGCTCTGGGAGGATTTTGGTCAGGGGAGTGAGATAACAAAAACAGCAATCTAGGAAGAGTAATTGGTCACTAATGTATAGGGAAGAGCCAGTTTAGTTCAGCAAACATTTATTAATGGTAGCTAGCATTTATTGAGGCAAATACTGGGACAGTCTTACTCAATCCTGCCAACAGTCCTATGAGGTGGTACTTTGGTCACCTTGTTTGAAAATGGAAAATCTGAGTGACAAAGGTTAAGTGATTTGCCCAAAGCCATGGGTGAGTGAAGAGCAGAGACAGGATGTGAATCTAGCCAATCAGACTCCGAGCTCCCTTCATAACCACCTTGATGCACCACCTCTCACTTCATGAATGACTGTGCCAGTGTATTCTTTGGGGACACAAAGAGGGATGTCACAGGTCTTGCCTTCAAGAGAGGGGCAGAGGTGTCAAGAAATAACCACAGTGCTGGATGATAAATGCCTTCATGGTGTTCTGAGAACACAAATGGGGCAGAGTAAAGCCTTCCTAGGGTAATGATGCTAGAAGAGTGGAAACGGGG
The DNA here is from genome assembly GCF_057876585.1 of Rhinolophus sinicus. NCBI lineage: Eukaryota > Metazoa > Chordata > Mammalia > Chiroptera > Rhinolophidae > Rhinolophus > Rhinolophus sinicus. Next base: position 104,299,807 of record NC_142515.1, on the reverse strand, counting down.
GGCCTAGTTAGAAAGTCACTGCAATAATCAGATCAGGAGCTGGGATTGTGGCTGCGGCAAGGGGAAGGACGGGTCAACAGACAAGGACTAAGGTATCTCAGTCTGTTCCGGCTGCTATAACAAAAATACCACAGACTAGGTGAAATAAACAACAGATGTTTATTTCTCACAGTTCTGGAGGCTGGGGGGGTTCAAGATCAAGGTGCCAGCAGATTCGGTGCCCGGTGAGGCCCTGCTTCCTAGTTCACAGATGGCCATCTTCGCCGTGTCCTCATATGGCAGAAGGGTCGAGGGAGCTCTCTGGGGCCTCTTTTATAAGGACACTAATTTCATTCCCGAGGGTTCCACCCTCATGACCTAAGCACCTCCCAAAGGCCCCAATGTAATATCATAACATTGGGGGTTCAGTTTCAACATGAATTCTGGGGTGGGGGGACACAAACATTCAATCTATAGGAGTGAGGGAGGTCCCTAGGATACAAGATTTTAGGAGGCACTGATCTCAGGGCAGTCCCCGCATTTGTGCTGCCCTGTGCACGAGTGCCACCTTAAAGTTTGTGCCTTAGTTTCCCAGTTTGCCTCATCCTAGACGGCTGTCTGCCTCTATTTGGAGAGAGCAGTACTAGCGTAAGACTCCTAGGGATTCAGCCACCTGGAAATGAAGAAATCAAAGGCACTTTGAGAATTCAAGCTTAGGTTATCAAGAGAATAACATTACATATGCGAATATAACATGAGATAATGTTAGGATATCAAATTGGAAATGTGCAACAAACACACTACAACTGGACCTCGCAACTCCGATCTCGACTGGGGATGTTGACTTGGGAGTCATGAGAATGGATGTTTTACAGCAATAGAATAATCAGAGGTACGAGCAGAAGGTTCAGGGTCTCCCATGGGTAGGCTGAGGCTTGTCCAAAGAAAACCAGCTTCTCATGTGGCTTTCCCAAAAGATGGGCAGTAACATTCACTATAAAGGTACTCCACAAAGCTTGGCAGTGAGTGCCCAAACAGAGAGCACAAATTGTTTCACACCTTTTGTACCATTTCTGAGAGTTTCCTATAGTCAAAGAGCAATTCCTATATAAGCAATTTCCCATAATTGCTACTGAATCATTTACAATTATAAACAATATTTTTAGTAGCGCTCCCTGATGAAACCAAGTCTAGGATATAGAACGAGCTTAAAGGCTGTGCAAGTTGTCTGATTTTCTAAGATACATGAAGTAAATGGGAGGTAGAAAGAAATATTTACTGAGTCTCAACTATGAGCCAGGCACTTTTCTAGGCACTTTCATCTCATTTAGTTTAATGACTACCATTAGTATTTTTTTTACATCTTTGGGTCTGTTTATAAGATAAAACTCATGGAGGAGAAACCCATCCCCAGGAAAGCAAGGGTTAATTTTCACTGGGTGGTACCTGAAAGAAGACCTAATGTTTCAACTCCTTGACTTGGCCTTTCGGGGAATGTAGGTCTGCTCTGTGTTTGAGAAGACTCATTGGACAATATTGAGGGATGGAATGGGACAATCTAGCACTCGGTGTGTGTTGAGAAGAAGCAGACTCTGGGAGCCTTTCTTGGGGCCAGAATTATGTCATTATCAAAACCAAGAGCGTGGAAATCCCCCACCCCCTTGAAGCTCAGTTGAACAACGGCTGAGGTGTTAGAATCTTGGACAGACTCCGCAAAGGGAGTCCCACGTGAGACCAGAATCATTCAGGAGAATTTCTGCATTCCCACCTCTCTAAATGATGGGCAGGTAGATGATCTTGAGGGCCAGCTAACTGGGTACAGCTGGCCTAGGAGAAGTCAGAAATGTGACGACAGAAATGTGAGATTTCTCCACCTTCCTAATAAAAGGGGGTCTGTGTCCAAACTGAAGCCACACATCACTTTTCTAAAAGCTAGTGCTGCTGGTTGGCTCTGAAGGGCAACTTGCTCACAAGCAGCCCAACACATTCATCTTGCTTTTTCTAGGAGGAGTGTTTCATGATTTCTGCCTTGAAAATTGGTTTCCCACCCAAACGATTAAGTTCCATCTCTTGTGGCTGAGCTCTTAGATGATTTTTCCTTAAAAATATTTTCGATTGTGGCAAAATATATAACATAAATTGACCAACTATTTTAAAGAATACAGTTAAATGACATTAAGTCCAAAAATAATAAAAAAAAAAATATTAAAGGGTCTTTATATCCTGGGATGTAAGAAGATTTAACCACCTTTTGTTCTGCTCTTGAGAACTCAAAGTTATTCTAGAACTGAAGAATCCTGCCACAAGAAGAGACTTTTTGTTTTGTTTTGTTTTGTTTTAGTTTTTTGGTATCTATGCTGTCTTGAGAGGGAAATTCCACCTTTTTCTTGAATTTTATAAAGTATTCACATAGGAACCATTGATTCTCTTCATTAAAGCCACATAAAAAGCCTAGGCCCATTGGTTCATAGGATAGAGCAGTCTTGATTAAAAAAAAGGAAACAAACAAACAAAAAAACTAGAGACATCAAATTTAAAAAAAAAGAAAGAAAGAAAACAATGTTTGGCTGCTTTAAAGTTTTCTCTGACTTAATTTTTGCTCAGGAATTTGATTACTGTGACCTAACTAATTACAGTAATATTATAATACAAGTTTTTTTCCCCCAAACAATAGCAACAATACAATTTTTAAAAAATCTAAGTGCAATATAAGGTGTTTTACGTGTATTTAATTCATTTAATTCTCACAAGAACTCTATGTTAGGCACTGTTATTATCCCTAATGTACAGATGAGGAAACTGAGGCACAGAGAGGTTAAGCAACTTGCTCAAGTGTATATGACCAGGCAGCTGGGTCCATAATCAGTGTTTCTTTAACTGCCTAATGTTGTCCTGCCTTAGAGTCACAACAACTTACAGTAAAATTTCCTGCCATGAGCATATTACTGTGGAGTCCCCTCACGGATCCTCACAAAGAACCTCCCTTCCAGTGAACCCCGCTTCCATCAGCCCCACCTCCTTCTCTGATGTTTGTGGGAGAGGCTGTGCAGACCAAGAGGAAGTAGCATTCTCGGGGAGGAAGATGTGTTCAAATCCCAGAACCACCACTAGCTACGTGCCTGTAGCCAAGGTAGTTAACCTGTTTTCCTCATCCACAAAAAGGGGCTAATCATAGCTTCTTTGTGGGGCTGTTGTGAGGATTAAATAAACCATGGCCCAGAGTCGATATAAGTGAAACCAACATGCTCAGAGGGTGTTGGGAGGAGGTATTCAGCTGAACCGGGGCAGCTCATTTATTTGGATCCATGTTTGAGACTATTTATTGCAGACTCAACTTCATCTAATTGGATCTAGCCAATTGTTACTGCCTACTTTGGTCATTCTGAATCGTGATCAAAAGTATTTGATAACTTTCCCTGCTTTGTGTTGTTGAAAACATGGTCAAGTGAAAGACAGACCTTTTAACTCACGTCTAGAAACCTCCCTCCATTCCCCCCATGCATATATGCAGCCCTCATTTCTCTGTCTCTTCCTTAAGGAATAAGACCGTGGCCACGTCTTACTGATGACCCCACAGAATAGAGAACACAGATAAAATGGAGCCCAGACAGAATATATACAACCTAGCTCAGTAAGCCTCTCAGAGATAGGAAATGAGCGTCTGTAAAATTTATTTCCCTTTCTTCCTGTTCTGATAAAATCAAATTGAGTCTCAGATGAACCCAAAGGTGAAGAGTCTGGCTGTGATTTGGTCATTCTGCCCATCCTTTCCCCGCTCCCCGCCTCCCCCCCGATTTAGTAATTAAAACTAATCTGGGGGCCATTTAGCCTCATCAAGGACCCAACTAACTCGAGTACTGAGGCGGAGGAAAGGTTGACGCTAAGGCAACAGCGCCACCTTGTGACCAAGCTATATTTTTACTGCCGTCAACGTGCCCCGGTAGTGGACCTTCATGATGTGATAACACAAAGAATATACACAATATTCCTTTTCAAATCCTCTGAGTTTTGTCAACCGGTTAAAGTCTTAACTTGAGCATCAAACATGGATCATATGTCTAAGTCATGGATGTGTAGTACATTGCCCATTTCCACAGGTACTTTAAAAGTCTTAGACTCTGGAGAATTGATGCCTTTTTCATTAGGTGGTTTATTAGCATTTCTTAGTTTTTATTACATTGCCATCAACCGATTTATACTGTGTGCCAAGCTCTGTAGTGATAGTGGAGGGAAAAAGTGACATAGAGTAGGGGGTCCTTCACTTCAAGCAGATTACAATCTGCTGATTAAATTCATCGTGTCTTGAATTAGACTGATGTCTCCTCCGTGAAAACTTGTGGCACCAAAACGTGGGTAGACTTGGAAATCTCGCTGATGCCAAATACCAACACTTGAACTCCAAAACATTCATCATTGGGCAAGAACGTGGGGTTAGGAGCTTGCCTGAGCTAGATTTCTCCAGCAGCTATTTAGTCCTTTCCTAATCCAAGGATAGATTAGGACGCTCTACCCAGGGACATACGCCTGTCCTACTTTGAAAAGGAAAATAACTATGCTCCCCTGAGGAGACAGTCGGACTCCTCTGACTAAAACTGGTGTTTCTCAATACCAGGGCCTCTGAATCCCAAACGAACTGGGAAGTCGTATTGGATCTCCGATTTCCTCTCTCTTTTTCTCCCTTCCTTAGTTTCTTTCTTGCTTTCTCTCCCTTCCTCCCTCTTTTCTTTCTTTCTTTTAATTTTTAGCATTTCAAAACTTCAGTGGATATTTTACATTTCCCTAGGAGAAGGCTAACTGAAAAATTATTTTGGGGGTGCTGGGATTTGATAACACTGTTTATTTCAGAGTGATATGAAACATGTGGTGGCTATTATTTGTGTCTTTTGTAAGTAAAAATTGGAAGCCCACGTTGCTTATGTCTTACTAAATTTAGTTTATTTGGCAGACAAAATATCTCAACGTGGTTTAGTCTTTAGATGAAAAAGGTGGAAATTCTGCTTTAGAAACGGGTAAGTGCTGACCTCTAGTGGATCATGGAGAAAAGACAAGTTGCTTGATAAGTTGTTATTGAATGCATTCTGCAAAGAGTGCTCTGTTTTCTTCTCTTAAGGATTCCTCAGGACCCTGAAAAATTCTCCTTTATCTTATGAATCACCTTTCACATCCCAGGAGCCACAAAAAAATCTGCTGTTCTCTGGTTGATAAGCTAGCTAATCCCACTCTCATAACTAGCTCCCTCCCTCTTGCCTACTGTGTGGCCTAATTACACTTTCCTATTCATAAAGCAACCAGGTTACCCATTATCCGGGGCTCTTACTAATTCCATTCTTGCTGCTGGAGTTGGAGGTGGAGAACAAAGGGAATGCGGGAACAATTTCTCTTCATTGGCCCCATCAAGGGCCAAGTCGTTTATCTTCTACTCTTCCAGAATATATTGATGACTTCATAACACATACAAGCCATTTATACAAAATACATTATTAAACAAAACCCAAGAATGCATTTTTCCTCCCTTAAATAGCAAGGGAAACGAGGATGAAGCGAAGATGGGGAAACAAATGTGGTTCTTGTCCTGGCCCTACCCACATGGCCATGGGCACCGGGACAGTCTCCTTCCCTCAGTTTCCTCACCTGTAGAATGAGAGAGTTGGCTTACCTGTGCTTTAAGAACAAGTTTAGCTCTACTTTTGTATGGTGTATATTGTCTGGACTCTTCATGAAGTTTCTATTCAAAGGTAACTCCTCTGAGGATTTAGTAATTTGTTAGTGTATAACCATGCACAGAAAGACAGTGTGGTCTCAAGTAGACCTGTCAAATATCAGATTGCCTCGTATTTGCAGTGTATAACACATTACCCCAAAGCTTAGTAGCTCAAACAAACATTTATTATTGCACAGTTTCCATGAATCAGGAATCTGGTGTCAGCTGGGGCTGCAATCTCATCTGATGGCTTAGCCAGGGGAAGGATCTGCTCTGACATTCACGTCTATGGTTGTTAACAGGGCTGTTGGACTGGGGGTATCTATTTATTCACATGAGTCTCTCCACAGGGCAGCTCATGACATGGTAGCTTGCTTCATCGGAACAAGCAAGTGAGAAGAGCCAGATAAAAAGAGAAACAGGAAAATGGAAGTTAGTTTTTTGTGTCCATTCTTAAGGAATGGGAGTGATACAACAATGTGGTGAGGGTACCAGGAGTCCGGGAACTTTGGGAGCCATTTTAGAAGCTGCCGATCACATGGTGTGACTTCAGGAAAGTGGATGCCTTTATACTTCCATTTCTTCAGTTTGTGAAATAGGGGTGTCGATGCCTCTCTCTCAGGTTTGAGGTACGAAATAAATGTAGAGTGCTGGACACCTAGTAATTAAGAACTCAATGACCGTTAGTTCCCATGTATCCCCTAGAGAAGAACTTCCATATAAATAACTATAAAGTTGAATTACCCAGGCTAATTCATGTTTTGTCCCCTAATAGGCTTTGTGGTCTCTGAGGAATAGTAGCAAGTGGAAAATAATGGAAACACGATGACTTATTTTACCCTTAAAGTTATAAATCAAAACAATAAAATAATCTTTAAGCCACCAATTATACCCAGGAAAGAAATTAAGCAGTCCTTGGAGGGCTGGTTTCTGTATTTCTCACTATTGTATTCCTAGCACCGTAGCATCTGGTTCACGGCAGAAACCTAATAAATATCTCTTGAATTATATACTGTTTTGTTTTATAAACTGTTTGCCAAGGAAACTGACATAATGTTGCCTTGACTTAAAATGACAACAAGTTTCTTGATATCCTAGGGAATGTTGCTAAAAAAAAGCACCCAGACATCAATGTCTTGTCCTTATTTAAAACTACGGATTTTTCTACATGGAATACTGTGAGATTTCTGGTACTTTCAGAAGAAACTATCTCAGGGAAGCATAGTTTGAATGGTGACTAGAATCTGAAACTCAAAGGGCCTTATCTTTAGGATAAGGGCAAACCGTCCCTAGGTTTATTATCATCTGGGTGGTTTAGGAAACCTCAAGGAGTGCCTGGACTTTTACATGTCTCCACATCAGGCAGGAGCCAATGCAAATCCTCTACAGGGAAAAGAAACTTCATCTGAGGCCTCAAATATTTCCTATAAACAATTTTTCTAGAACACATAAAGATAGCAAATGTAAAAGGAGAACAGAAATATGACTAAGTACCAGAATAAACAATTGGACAAGGCCCACAGAGACCCAAGTTTTTGGCATTGTCAGGCACAATTAAACAACTATGTTTATGTTTAAATAGATAAAAGATAAGTTTGAATATATTTATAGGGAAATGGAAAGAAACAGCAACCGCAAAACTAATTTAATAGAAAAAGAACAAAGTAGAACATCTCAAAGTAAAACCTATAATAACTGAAATTAAAAGCTCAATGAATGGGTTCACCACAAGATTAGATGTAACTAAAGACAGAATTAATCAGCCTGAAGGGCAGTCTGGAACATGTTCCAGGAGGAAGCACTGAGAAACAAAAATGATAAAAAAAAAATACAGAAAAAAGTTGAGACAGAATGAAAATGTCTAACATATAGTTAGTCAAAGTTCCATAAGGAAAGGAGTGAAAATGGGAGGCAACAACAACAGCAATATTTGAAGAGAAAAGCTAAAAATTTTCTAGAAATTCCTAGTAATTAGTAGAGATATCAACCCAGAGATGTAAAACCCCAAGAATCACAAGCTGGTTCAAGTAAAAAAAAGAAAAAAAAGAAAGAAAGAAAGAAAGAAAAGAAAAAGCCACATTGTGGTTAAAGTGAAGCTTAGAAGACCAAAAACAAAGAGAAAGATCTTAAAAGTTACCAGAGAAAAAAATATCTTCAAAGGATAGGCAGCAAGACTAATAACAGACTTCTCAATAGCAACAGTGGGAGCCAGAAGACAATGGAATGATAAGGTCAATGCATTAAAAGAAAATAACTGCCACCTTATATATAGTAAAAATATACTTCAAGAAAGGAGGTAAAATAGAGATTTTTCATACAGACAAATAAAAAGAGAAAGTTTGTAACTATCAGAAGATCAATAAAGCAAATGCTGAAGGATATATTTCAAACAGAAATAATGTGATACCAAATTAAGAAAAAAATCGGTTGGATTCCTACTCAATATCATTCACAATAAAACATTTCCGGGTGGATAAAATTCCTAAAAATGAAAGGAAAACAAGTTAGGAGATAATATATAGGAGAATATTTTGATGACCTTAGAATAGGGAAGGATTTTTTACAAAGAAAAATGATAAATATCTAGATAAAATATAAGTTAACATTGATTAGATAAAACAATAATGTCTTGTGATGTTTAAAATAAAATTAAAATGCATGACAAGAATAGCAGATATGTGGGAGAGGGATAAATGGAGGGATAAGTGAGGTTAAAGTGTTCTAAAATTTCTTAATTGTCCAGGGAAAGGATAAATACTGACTAAGTTCAGAATTTGGTAAGTTAATTATGCATGCTTTAATGTCTGTGTATTCATTAAAATAATAGAATCAGAAAATATAACTTATAAATCAGCAGAGGGATAAATAGAATGATAAAACATAAACAAGTGAAAAGAGGCAGGAAGAGGGGGGAAAAAGAAACAGAGAATAGATGGGATAATTAGAAAGCATACTAAATTTAAAGATACTAAGTTTAAATCCAAATATATGAGCAATTGCATTAAATATAAATGGACTGTATGCTCCAGTTAAAAAATCAGGTGGTTTCACTGGAAAGAATAATTCAAGAAACAAATAATTCCAGTCTTACACAAACTTTCTAGAAAATAGAGAAAGGAGTTCCTTCTAATTCATTTCTTAAGCTGTCATAATCTTGATAACAAAATCTGACAAAGATAGAATGTGAAAAGAAAATTATAGGCCAATTTCACACAAATACAAAAATTATAAACAAAATATTAGTAAGTAGAAGCCAACAATATATAAAAAGGATAGTATATCATCACCAACTTGATTTATTCTGGAAAACTATGGTTAGCTTAATATTAGAAAAAGAATTATTGTATATCACCACATTACCAGGTTAAAAGTGTAAAGCCTGTGATCATAATTTCAAAAGATGGATAAAAAAAATCATTTGATTAAATTTAATATCCATTTATGATAAAAAATTATAGTAAAATAAGAATAGGAAAATTTTTTAACTTTATAAAAGATATCTACAAAATAAAACACAATCAAACAAAAAACTAACAAACAAAAAAGCTTTGACAAACAACACACTTAATGAAATTTCACTTTCTCTTTGAGATGGGAAACAAAAATTCACTATCACCACTCTATTCAACATTTACTAGAAGTCCTAATCAGTACAGTAATGAAAGAAAAATAAAATTAAAAAAGAGAAGCAAAATTTCCATTATTGTAGATGATCTGGTGTATACAAAGAAATTAATGAGAATTTACAGTTCAAGGACCAGCATTAATGAATGCTGAGCCAATAGACTGGATGTAAAAATCGATGTACAAAAATCAGTTAAATTTCTATAATATTAGTTAGAAATGGAAAATGGAAAATATCTTAATATAATTTACATTAAAAATGTGAAGTACATCAAAATATCTGTGCAATGTCTTTACCAAAATAAATAAAAGTTATCATGAGGTATTAAAGTATACCTAAATAAACAGAGAAATATACCATGCTTATAGTTTGGATGAGTCAGCACTATAAAGTGTCATTTCTATTCCGTTTTATTGGTAGAGTCAATGCAATCCCTGTAAAAAATCCAACAAATTTTTGGTGGAACATGATAAGCTGATTCCAAAATGTACATGGAAATGCAAAGGGCCAAGAAGAAGCAAGACACTCATGAAGAGGAACGTGGTTGAAGCAGGTGTTTTATAGGTTATCAAGAGTTATTATTAAACGAGTGTAGTGTTGAAATAAAAATAAACAGATAGACCATTGGAACTGAATAGATACCCAGAAATATTTATGGATACTTGATGTGTGCTAGAATTGGCACTGAAGAATATTAGAGAAAGAACGATCTTTTCAGTAAATAGGGTTAGGATGAGTAAGTGTCCATATGAGAAAAAAAATCAGTTGGATTTCTACCCAATATCATTCACAATAAAACATTTCCAGGTGGGGAAAATTCCTAAAAATGAAAGGAAAGCAAGTTAGGAGATGATATATAGGAGAATATTTTGATGACCTTGGAATAGGGAAGGATTTTTTACATAGACACACAAACTTTCTGATCTTACGGTCAGGAAAAAGACCATATACTTGACTATATAAACATTAAGAATTTCTCTTAATCAAGACTTTATTGAGAGTGGTTTTAAAAAGCCACAGAAAAGAAGATATTTATTGCGACAAATATACTTTACAAAGAACAGATATCTAGAACTTAAAAAAAAAATCTTCTGGTAAATCAATCAGAAGAAGACAAACAGCCTTCCCCCAATGGACAAACCACTTGAATAAAAGGAAATCAAAAATTCCAATGAATATATGAAAAATTGTTCAACCTTTTTAGTAATCCAGGAAATGCAAGTTTAAACCGCTGTGAGAAACCGTACGAGTATGTCCACCAAACACTTGTGCATGAATGTCAGTGGCAGTATGTTTATAGTAGCCAGGAAGAGGAAGAACCCTAATGGCCATCAACTGATGAATGGATAAATCGCATGTGGTAAATACAGTAGGATATTATTTGGAATAAAATTGAAGTACTTACAGATGCTATCACATGGATGAACCTTGAAAAATTATGCTAAGTGAAAGATGCCAGTCACAAAGATCCACATATTTATGCTTCCGTTTGTATGAAATATTCAAATCTATAGGGACAGGAAGTAGATTAATGGTTGCCTACGGCTGGGAGTATCAGCAGTGATGGCTAAGGGATGTGGGTTTTATTTATTTATGTGTGTGTGTGTGTGTGTGTGTGTGTTAATGAACAAGTCCTAAGATTTTAAAAATATTCTTTTTTTCAGCTTTATTGAGGTATAACTGATAAATAAACTTACAAAACATTTAAAGTGTACATTGTGGCGATTTGACATATGCATACAAAGATGTTCTAAAATTCATTGTGATGATGGAAGCACAACTCTGTGAATAGACTAAAAACCACCAACTTGTACACTTCGAAAGGACGAATTGTGTGGTGCAGGAATTCTATCTCAATAAAGCTGTTTTTAAAAATCTGTGACAATACCAAGTGCTCAGGAGTATAGAGAGCAACGGGAACTCTCAGGTGCTGTTGGTGGGAATGCACATTTGTGCAAAAAAAGTGCAAATAGCCACTTTGGAAAGACATTTGACAATATCTAGTCGTTGAAGATATACATCTCTGTAACAGGAATTTCACTCCTGAGGACACCCCTAGGGAAACTTGTATACATATGTACCAGGATCCAGTTACAAGAATAGCAGCATATAATTTATAACAACTCCAAACTGGAAACCACCCAGATGTTCGTCATCTGTAGAATGTGTAATTACATTCTGGGATAGTCATATAATGGAAAACTATTAAAAAAGAAAATGAATGACCTAGAACCAGGCTCGCACACATGGATGAATCCTAAAAACTTAATGTTCGGGGAATGAAACAAGACACACAAAAAATACAGATCGTCCATTTACATAAAGTTAAAATCAGACTGAGCTAAAGTTTAGCATTTAGGGGTATATCCATAGATGACAGAACATAAAGAAATACAAGAAAGTGATCTTCTCAAAAGTTTACCCTTCCTTTGTGGAGAAAGGACTCATAGGAGGTTTGGGGACCCTGGCAATGACCTTCTTTGACCTGGTGTGAGTATATAGCTGTTCCCTTCAGTGTTATTCATTAAACTGTATATTTATATATTTTTCTCTTTTTCTGTGTGTAATAATACACAATTTTAAAAGGCCAAAGAAAAGTTTGAAGAAAGTTTGGAACGAATCAAGGGAATGTTGTGTTAATATTTTAAACCTATTTTTAATTTACTATTTATAGATTTTTGGAGTGAAGCAGGAAGAATTATATGTGCTTACACATAATACTGCCCTCCTGACCCAGAAGTTGATATATTGCTTTATAAACAAAAGAACTCATTATCTGTAGTGCCTGGAGTGGGACCACAGGCTGAGGTTCAGGAAGGGTTTAGATGAATTGATGGAAGAGAGATCTCGAATGGTGATACATAGGATAAATTCCTAACCTTTTGAAGCAGATGTCAAAGAGGGTAATTGGATTCTCTTCAACGTGTTTCTTGTTGCTGCTGTCAGATAGAAAGCTAGACTGGATCGATGGAGGGGCTGACCCAGGAAGGCAAATCTCATCTTTTTCTGTAACTACAGAAGACACAATTCTTCCCCAGAGGATCTCGGTCCATGTCAAGTGCCCAAAATGAAGGTCGCAGCTGATCAACCGGAGTTTGCCATGCAATTTAGGATTAGAGTAGATTCTTGGACACTATTTTCAAAGAATTTACAATCTGACTGGGGAGACAAAAGTGAGACCCCTGAATAGAAACTTTAAATTTTGAAGTGCGTAGTTTTAATTATAAATGTATTAGGAGGGAAAATATTGCAGATGCTTATCCAGAAAAATTTACAAATCAGTCATAAAAATATAACAACCTAACCGATAAATGGGCAAGGGACCCAAACACGGAGTTCACAGAAAAAGAAATGCAAGCAGCAATAAGCATAGCAAAAGCTGCTTACCTTCACTCATAATTAAAGAGCTGTAGATCAAAGCAACAAGTTATTTCTTATCACCTGTCAGATTGGCAAATGTTTACAAATTTGAAAATAGCAAGTGTTGGTGAGGATGTAGGAAAACAAATAGTATCTGTTGCTGGTAAGAATATAAATATTAATTTACTAAGTCCTATTTAGTATTACGTGGGGGTTAGGGGTGCCTTTGCAGTTGAAAATCCAGGTATAACTTTTGACTCTCCCAAAACTTACATTGTCCCTCAGTAACCACAGGGGATTAGTTCCAGGACACCCCACAGATACCAAAATCCTCAGACGTTCAAGTGCCCTCCATAAAATGGTGTAATCAATGCATACAGTTGGTCCTCTGCATTTGTGGACTCTCAACTACAGTTAGAAAACAGTATAGATATTTACAGAATAAAAAATCGGTGTATAAGGGAAGCTGTGCAGTTCAAACCCATGTTCTTCAAGGGTCATCTGTACTAATTATTAAATTACATTAGCACAATCTTTTTGAAAAACAAGTTGGCAGTCTCAACTGAAAACAAAAAAGTCACGTACTCTGACCCAACAATTTGAGTACTTAGAATTTAGCTTTTGGGTATTGTCTTAAAAGTGTAGTAATATAGACATAGGTATGAAAGTCATGACATTAATTGCCACCGTGGAGGAAAACTGGGTGGCTGGTGGCTGTGAAGGATGGGTGGAATAGGGATTATAGGAAAAGGGGGGGACTCTTTTACATTTGGATTTTGAGTCATGTGAATGTGTTACTCATTTTTTAAAAATAAGACTTAAAAGCGGGATTTCAATATAAGGTCATTGGAACATTATTATAACAAAGGACTGAAAATTACCCAAATGTCCACCAATAGGGGCTGGATAAATAAATAGACATACAGTGGAATACTGTGCAGCTGTTTAAAAGAGTGAGACAAATTCCATAGAGAATGTCTCCTAGATGCATACAACAAAAGCAAGCTCCAGAAATGTGTACAGGATAATTCCGTTTTTTATAAATGGAAAAATACATACGCAGATAATCTTTGGGGACAACTGGCATTGGGAGGAAGATTTATCTTTATTTTGTAATTTCTGTATTGTTTGAATATTTTACATTATACTTTTTTTTGCATATGATTTTTATCTTAAAAAACATTTTAGGAAAGATCCAGAGAAGATTGTTACTTCAGCAAACACTTACTGGTATTTGTTGTGTTCAGATTTTGTGCTAGGCAGACGAGGTGAAGGTAGGAAGAGACATTACACCTTTGTTGGAAGAACTTAGACTAATTGTAGACCCCAAAAATATTTATAGGTAATTATAATACAACGAAATAAGCCCTACTGGGAGAGGGAGATGAAAGCTGTCTAGAGAGTCAAGGAATTTTGGATTTTGGAGAATCTGTACGGGTTTCCTAGGCCGAGAAGGGAATGTTTCCCTAAGCCACGATCAGGATCCAGTCTGGGGCGATGGCAGTGAAGAGAGGAGGTGATGGGTTGGAAAAATGTTTCAGTAGTAGAAATAAATACAACTCACCCGAGGTATGGGATTCATGGGATGTGGGTAGGAGATGAGGGAGTGGGCTATTTCCATGCGACTGGGTTAGGGACATCAACTGAATTTTGTATTATTTTCAGAGCAGCAGAAACTGTTATTATGGACTATGCTAAGTGTTGGGATGCAAGATGTGTACAGCAGGGCCCCTATCCCCAGAAAGGGTTACAATCTTGTTGACAAGAAAAATAATATTGGCTTTCACTGACCGTTGGTTTAAGCGGACCCTTCAATTCCACTAAAACATGCCCTTTTACTGACACCACTCAACCTTTCCCATGCAATGTACATACATCAATGAACACCATCCAACACCTTCATCATGTAGCGTTGCCGCTAAATCACACTAAGAAAGTCACACGAAGAAAACTTAGCTGGAGTGAGGACCTAAGAAAGAAGCCCCAGAGATTTCGTGCCCGTGGTAAGAGGATAGAGCCAAAAGAACATTAAGTGGGAAATGGAAGGAGAAGCACTTCTGGAAAAGAAAGAAGTTTTGAGACTTAAGAAAAAAAATTCAAAAGTATAAATAAAGGGAATTGAAAAACAATGAGTTAGACTCTGGTGGGGATGTTGATAATGGGGTGGCTACATGTATGTGTGGGTACAGGGGGTCAATGGGAAATCTCTGTCCCTCCTGCTCAATTTTGCCGTGAACCTAAAACTGTTGTACAAAAATAAAGTCTATGGGGCGGGGGGAGAGTGAGAAGGGAATGATAGGGGCAGACAGTGACCTTTTCCTCTTCCTAAAATGTCTCTTCAAAGAAAAAAGCGTCTATTAATGAGCTGTAATTCATTCCTCTACTTGACATTTGGAGATGGTTTGAGAAATCCTGCCATGATGTATGTGGGGGCTGCAGGCTGAAGCCTGCCTAATCCCAGATGGCTGGAAGGGGGTGGCTTTCTTTCCTTGTGTCTTCTGAAGATGCCTTTCAGAGGAAGATCCCTTGGCCTCCGAAGAACACTGGGAGGAAAAGTGAGCTTTCCTGGACCCAGAAAGGCAGCACTAGACGGAGTGGAGGGTCTGGGGCCCAGATACAGGGCTTTTCTGGTGACCTGTGCCTCCATCACTATGTCGCATCTGCAGAGCCCTGTTCATATGTATCCATGTCAATACAATCGCATTTCCATCTCAGCAGATGTCCATTCAGCAAGAGCAAGTCCACGTGTCAGGGTGTGGGCTGACCCATCTGACCTTTCCACCCCCAAAATAGACAGCAGGCCATTGCGTGGAACCAAGCCCTGGGAAGTGATAGGCCTTTCTTTCTCTTGTTTTTCCTGGGGATACCCCTTGACCTACAGGTAGTTGTGGTAATACTGACATTCAGAGAGGGACAGCAAGAAGAGAGGAGGGGATCAGAGAGCCAGTTTACAATTTATCAAGAGTGATCGTGGCCATGCTTTATTTCAAAATCTTTCCAGATTATTCACCCTTTTTTAGCAATATCTCCATGTCACTTTATCTCTTAGGATCTACTCATACTGCCTGAGGCCGATCAGCTTTTAAGGAGTCTCCAAAAAATGTTTGAGACCTAGAAAAAAGATGTATATCTCCAAATTAAAAAAAGAAAAATGAAATCAACAGATGTTCAACTAACTAGTCACAAAGTATAATTTTACATCAATTTAATACATTATTAAATGTATTGTTCATAAAATTCCATTGTATTCAAAAACTCTATAGGTTTGCTTTTTCTCACTTCTCAAGAATTCTGGTATATGCTGAATGATTGCTGAGAAGTCAGAGCCAAAATAGCCAAATTACATGTGTTCTTCAGAGCTAAATTTCAAAAGCGACTTACAAAATCCTTTTAATTTTTTTACAGCAAAACTGATATTTAATGTGAGCTGAAGGTACATTTACAATCTTTGGTATGAGGTAGGGTGGGGCTGAAAGAACATGAAATCTTATCTGGCAATACATACAAACTTATACTTTGTGACATACCGCAAGGATATTCATCACGGTGAGGGTTATAACAGCCTAAACGGCCACCAACTGGGGACAAATGATGGTACCACACAATGGTTACTAGCTGACCATTAAAAATGAAGGAGAGTATTTAATGATCTAGCAAGGTGTTCACGATATGTTAAAATATAAAACAGTTTGTACAATATGATTGCTCTTTTGTGTTAAGGAAAAAAATATCCTTAGAGAAAAGACAGGCAGATATACACCAACATGATAATGAATAGTAGCTATCTCTGGATGGTAGAATTATCAATAAGTTTTCTCACAAAAGTCTATTTTTTTTTTTTTTTTTTACTATGAACATTTATTGTTTCTGGAAAACAAAGATAAGATTTATAAAGATAGGAAACCCTTAATATTTGATGTCTCTTTCTCTGATCATTAATATATTCTAACTAAAGAAGCCTATGGGTAGGAATGGATTGAGTGGAAACTGCTGGTATTTGCCTTTCTCATGGTGAAGGTTGAACACCATGGAAACATCATTTAGATGTAGATTTTTGACTGAATAATGGACAACAAACCAGTAGCTCATGCCACAACCAGTAGTCAGAATAAGCCATTTGAAAAATAAATTGAATTTTTCTTTCAATGTCTTCTCCTTATACTTAGGATAAGATCTTAATCCTTTATCTCAGCCAGCGCCTTCTCTCCAGCTCCGTCCATATCTCCAGGGTCATCTTCAGCTGACTCTCACCTTCTCCTGTGTGAAAACTCTGTCGTCAGAAAAGATGTCCCTATCACTCTGGTGAGGGAAAAAGCAGATTACAGAACAGTTTGTATGGCTTATTCCCATTTATGTCAAATTGAATACATATAATTTCCTCTGTATACATGCATAGAACTTTCTGGAAGGAGATACTCAAAATGTTAACAGTGGTTATCCCTGAATACTGTCATTTTGAGTAATTTTAAAAATATATGGTTTCACATTCCTACAGAGACAGTGTCATTTTTACAAAATTGATCTGTCACGTATATTGTTTAATTCACTCTTGTTTACACTAACAGCTTTGCTAGGAAAGAGCAAATTAAATAATCTCACAAGTTAATTTTTAAAGCAGAAAATGGATGGAAATTGTTCTAGAGTAGTAAGGATGAAGTGGGGCTGCTGAAATACTTGGTTTCATTCCGTGGTTGTGTGTTTTTGGTCTCAAGGTTGAAGTGCCCACTGAGAATGTGGGGGGCAGAGATATTTGTTGATTTTTCTTCAGGCTAAGGGCTCAGGATGTCAACACTGCTGAGGCCACTTTTCTTCCACAGAAGGGCACATCCTCCCTTAGGCAAGAATCATAAATGTCCACCAGGGGCACATCACCTTGGAGGAGGATACTAATTTATAGGCAGAGCACATAAAAAAAGAAAACCACCCTGTGAGAGCTGAACATTCAACATTCCATTCAAAGGGTGGTGAGAGGTGTTTAGGAAGATGGTTAATTAGAAGGATCTAGAGTCAGAGAGGCTTCTGTTCCAAGCCTGTCCTAACCACTCCCTACTTCTGAGACCTTCTTAACAATCTGGACACGGTGATGTACCACCCAATTTCTGTGTCAAGGAAGGACTTGCTGCTCTAGCTGCTGGAATTGTGGGTAGCAGACTGTTCCCATGTGTCAGCCCCTTTGGGATCTGCCTCAGCTGCAGAGGCACCTCGCCCAAATCCACCCTTTTGAGGGATCCCAAGTCTAATGATTGATGGGGAGGGAATATAAAGACCTGGCCCTCCTGACCCAATTTGACACCTCTGAAGGGTCATTTTACCTCCAGAGCTTTCCATGGTTTGGCTGAGGCCATTGGTGAGTGCATCACAGCTCAGCTTCTCCTTCTGCCGTCCCCTGTTCCCATCCCTTTCATTCCATGGGTGTTGATTTCAAGGGCACTCCCTGATGCGTGCAATAACTGATGAGTACACAGTAACTCTGGAGTCTGCTTCCTGGAGAGCCCAATCTGGGACAATTAAGTCACTCAATCACTCTCAGCCTCCATTTCTTCATCTATAAAAATTGGGATGATCATAATGGTATCTATTGCAGAGGGTTGAGAATTATATGAGATCACAGATGTAAAATGCTTACCAAAATGCCTGGCACATGATGACTCAAGCAATGGTAACTATTATTACTGTAATTAGGAAAGAAATAGCCTACCCTTGACCACCCACCATTATCATTAACAGTTTATCAGATAGTTTAGCTTCAAAGGGAAGGGACTTGAAGACATGGACATAAGGACATAGGGGGACATACGTTGGTGGAATATTAGAAGGTTTGGAGCAAGGAGTGTTACCAAATGAGGGCAGCCTCAAAGAGTTACATCCTCCAAATGAACGACTCAGTCAATAGATGTTTGGTTTACCAAGGAGTCTCTTACAAGTTTGGTCAGCGCAAGCAGTCCCCTCAGGCCTGGGCACTTTGAGCAAACTGACCAAGTTGAGGTCATGGCCTGCAATGCTGAAAGGAGTTGCTGGAGCTGTCCTGTCTTTGAGAAGATGGAGGTGTCCTAGTCAGTTCATCTCTTTGATGTGTCATTGGACACAAGGAATGGCGAACCACACTACAGGGCCATGCACATAGTAGGACTGAGGACAGTATGTGGGAGGCCAGGCCCTGACGTTTCAGCAAGGAAGGGAGTGGACTGTGTTGTTGGGGAACATATGCCCTCCCCACTGTCACTGCTGTCTTCTGCTGACCGCCGCTCACCCTGCGCGTTTCCTGGGCGTCAGCATCTGGCTGGTGTCCTCCCCCACCTTGGTGCCTGCCCTCACACTGCGCATGCGCCACTCAATTTTGAGCAGCAGAGTGATCGATGACTCTATAGTGACGGGGACTTTGTGTTCCCGGAGTTGTTTTTGTATCTGCCTTGGCTGCATTTTCGTCTAGAAATCTGTGTCCTGGGTATAGAGTTGCCTTTGGGAGAGCTGTCCATCTGGATTTGTTTGATTGTAAAGTGCTGTCTTGTATTTAAAGCTACAGTTGTCCATGATGAAGAGCAGAGCTGTGGCTGTGGTTTTCTAGTCCAGAGATTGCACCAAGCCTCTGGGACTCAGACGGATACAGGAGGCGTGTGGTCTGTAAAGTCATCTGCTGTTCTGAGACACTCCATTTGTCCCCGGGCTCTGGCAAGTGAAGCTGGGAGTGGCCTTGGGCTCCCAGTCTCTGTACACAGTGCCTACAATTTAAAAACTCTTATGTTGAAGATATTATTTAGCTAGTGCATAGTTTTTCTAATGGTTTATTGACACTTAAACATACTGTTTGCAATACTTCCAGTTTGGACTAGTGTGCATTGATGGTCTACCATCTGGCATCGTTAGGGAATAAGGTAATTCTCTCTCTCTCTCTCTCAAAAAAAAAAAAAAAAAAAGATAATTCCATAAATAGAAAAATCACTTTCAAGGTAAATCTTTCTACTATACAATACATACCGTTCTACTATTCCCCCCCCACACACACAAAATTTCCCGTCATTGTTGAATACTAATTATCTGCCAGCCCTTTACGTACATTATTGCAGTCAGGCCTTAGTAGCCCTGCAAAATCGGGATTACCACCATTTAGCCAGTAAGCTCAGAGGACTTATGTAACTTGGCTAAAATCACACGTTGGGTGAGTGCCAAAATGGAAATTTGAATCCAGTTTTGTCCAACTCCAAAGCCCAGGTTCTTGTTACCACACTGTGATAACGCTCCTACTTTTTACAAATGAAAGATTATCAAGCACAGGGGTAACCGTTCCTTGATGAGTTAGAGGTGAAAATGATAAACATCAGTGATAACACAGTGCTGAAGCATTGATTCAAGTGACACCTTTGTTGAAGGAACAGAAATCCAGGGGGGCTCGCTTAGCAAAAAGAAGGGTTTATGAGAAGACACAGGGTGCATGGCAAGACGTGAGGGCAGGTCTCAGGAATAAAGTGGGATTTGAGGCTCAAACCCATCAGACCTTCTCCAGCCCTCATTTCTACTCTCCGCTGTGCATCTATTTTCATTTTCTTCTTTCTCTCCTTGCAGTCTAGTCAGGAGGTAGGCGGTCCAGGGTTGGTGCTGTGGTTCTTGACATCATCAAAGACCTAGCTATCTCAGAGCTGCCTGCCCTGCCTTCCTTTTGCTTTTGTTCTCATTGTCACATGATGGCTGCCCTAGCTTCAGACATCAGGTTCTTATTCCAGGTTAGAATATAGGAAAGGTGAAGGGCAATAGGGAATTTGCCTTTTTATTTAGGGAACGCCCCAGTAAACAGTCAGATCTTGCCCTACCTTCATAGAGCTTATACTCCTTCAGGGAAGATAAACATTGAACAGTTAATCACGCAATTGAAGACTGCTGTTAAGAAGATGCAATTGGGGCAGCCGGATGGCTCAGTTGGTTAGAGCGCAAGCTCTGAACAACAGGCAGCCCACAGGGGATGGTGGGCTGCGCCCCCTGCAACTAAGATTGAAAATGGCAACTGAACTTGGAGCTGAGCTGCGCCCTCCACAACTAGATTGAAGGACAATGATGTGGAGCTGATAGGCCCGGGAGAAACACACTGTTCCCCAATATTCCCCAATAATAATAATAATAATAATAAGATGCAATTGTACCCAAGAGAAGTGAGTGCCTTGCCTATGTCTGAAAGACAGCTATGAGAATAGTCATATACCTTTATCTATAATACAGGTTTCCCCGCTATCTGAAAGTAGAGCATTCCTATGACACCTTTCCTAAGCTGAAATGGCATAAAGCAAAGAAGCAATTACCCTTAATTTATGTGGAAAAAATTTTGAGTGTTCCCAGATCCAAAATATAACTTACCAAATGGTACACAAAACCTAAAATAACACTAATACATTGCAAAAACAGAAAGGCACAAAATAAATAAAGATAAAGCCCAGATGCTCAGACATAGTTCAGAGCTTTGGGGCTTGATGCTGAGTGTGGTTCCCAGGGAAGGGGCTTGGTGGGGTCACGCTCGCTGCTTCTATAATGGCTCATGCAAAACAAATGCTGCATGCTGTTTTTGCTTTTCACCTTTTTTTGTAAAAGTGAAAATCCTCTTCTGATTCCTTTCAGTTAGCAGCAACAGGTACTAATGTAGGTCTTCCATAAGAGCAAAGTGATGTAATGGGAATTTTTGAAAGATAGAGGATACTAGTAGCTCCAAAGTGCATATCACCAAAATGTCCATCAACAGAAGAATGGATAAGTAAATTGTGGCACATTCATACAATGGGAGACTACTTAGCAATCCCCTCCCAACAAGCACCCCCTCCCGAAAAAAACCCCACTGCTACATGTGACAACACGGATCAATCTCACAGGCGTAAGGTTGAATGCAAGAAGTCAGACACAGGACTACATACTGCATTCCATGTACATGAAGTTCAAGGAGTAATTGAGGTCAGAATGGCGGTTACCTCTGGAAGGGATGATTAATTGACAGGAGCCATGCAGATCCGTGATGGGCTGGAAATAATTTATCTTGATTGCAATGCAGGTGTACACACATGTAAATGCGTCAAGACGTATACTTACTATACACTTTTCTCTGTATCTCATACCTCAATTTTTAAAAAGATAAGTGGGTATGGCACCTAAAAGGGAATTTTCAATCTTTCCCAAAATAAACAAGTAAGTCAATAGTCCGGTAAATGTGTAATTAGACTTTAGACTTGCAGTTTTCACTGTCTGCTCGTGACTGTGTTGCAGGGGTTCTCCATCCTGGCTGTGCATGGGCATCCCTTTCCTTTTGTTTTAATTTTGTGAATTTTAATTTGATTTTTTTGATATAGGCAATCTATTTACCTGGTTTAATATCCAGCACATTTAAGAAGGTACACAGTGAGAAGTTGCCCTCTGACCCTTATCCCCCACCCACCCAGAACTCTCTCAGAGGCAACCACTGTCTCTAGAGTCTTACAAATCCTTCCAGAGATATTTTATGCATATATAAATGAAGATATATATACATATATATATATACACATACATATATACATATATATCTTCATTTATATATATTAAATTTATATAGATATTAAAGACTACACAGGACATATATATGTGTACATATATAAATAAATATATATATGTATGTTTATATATATAAACATACATATATATATAAATAAAATCATGCCCTACACAAATGGTAGCATACTGATTTATACCTACTTCATTCCTATAACACTATCTTAGAGATATTTTCTTATCAGTATGTAAACAACTTCCTCGGTCTTTTCCTAATCATTGTATAGCATTCCCGTATATGAATCTCCTATAATTTACCCTGAGGACTTTAAAAAAATGCTCATGCACTAGGTTTTCCCCTGATTTAATGCACTGGAGATGAGACCAGGGTATGATGTGCAGACAGATGTGGGAACCACTGGTGGAGCTTATTGGTGTCTTTCTTATTCAGCCTAGATAGGAATGATGCTGGTTTTTTAGAGCTCAGAAACCTGGATCAGGGTTTTGGAAAGTCAAATGAATCCCTTCTTTCTGATGAACAGAAAGCAGTCATAGATAAGACTTCCATTAGCAAGAGACACAGTGACAGGAAACTGAGAAAAGCTGGCCTGAAGCTCTGAACTTATATACAAGGTGTGACAATTAAGTTTGCGAACTTGTTGCAACAATGTTGCTAACCTTTTTTGATATCAGAGGGATTATTCATTATGAATTTGTACCAATGGGACAAACAGTTAACCAAGTTTACTATTTGGAAATGCTGAAAAGGCTGTGTGAAAAAGTTAGATGATCTGAACTTTTCTCCAACAATTCATGGCTCTTGCGTTACGACAATGCACCAGCTCACATGGCACTGTCTGTGAGGCAGTTTTTAGCCAGTAAACAACTGTATTGGAACACCCTCCCTACTCACCTGATCTGGTTCCCAATGACTTCTTTCTTTACCCAAAGATAAAGGAAACATTGAAAGGAAGAATTTTGATGACATTCAGAATATCAAGGATAATATGACGACAGCTCTGATGGCCATTCCAGAAAAAGAGTTACAAAATTGCTTTGAAGGATGGACTAGGCACAGGCATCAGTGCATAGCTTTCTAAGGGGCATACTTTGAAGGTGACCATAGTGATATTCAGCAATGAGGTCTACAGCACTTTTTCTAGGATGAGTTCGCAAACTTAATTGTCCAACCTCGTATGAGAGTAAGGAGGGGGATTGCAAGGTGCTGGTTCCCAGTTTGCAGACCACACAGGACTTATCAGATAGATGGCGAGAACACAAACTAAGAATCCTAAGATGGAGGAAACTCTTTCCAGACTCTGAGCTACAAAAAAGTAGCAGATGAGTGTCATCATGGGTAAATGAATGATGGAATGTTGAGAAAAATAATAATCCAAACTATACTTATAGCTTCTTGGGTTAAATATATGTCTACACGCAATATTTGTTCTCTGAGCTCATCAGTTCCAAGTAGCCAAGAAAGTTGACTACATGTAGGTGCCAATGAGGAGAGGTATTAGAAACATAAGGGAAAACATTGTTGTACTATCATATAAAAGTAGTGCATTTTTGAGTCTGAATTCTATGCAGAATTTTGGTTGCTAAACCTCAGAAAAATATGCTAGGCTCAGCAAGGGCACTGTAAAAAGTGAAAGGAACATTAAAGATGAGGACAAGAAAGGAAAAGTATTGAGGCTTTTGAATATTATAAAACTAATGGCTGATAGGGCTTTTTTCTTATTTTATAAAATCAAATAAATTTCCAAATTGGAAACAATCCAAATGTCCTTCAGAGGGTGAATGGTTAAACTATGCTGCATCCATACTATGGAATACGATTCAGCAATAAAAAGAAACAGACTACTGGTGCATGCAGCTACTTGGATAGATCTCAAATCTCAAAGTTACGTACTGTATGGTTCCACTTCTGTAACATTCTATAAACAAAATTATAGAGATTAGTGGTTGTCAGGGGTTGAGGGGAGGTGGCTATGGCTATAGAAGAATAACGTGAAGGATCTTTGTGACAATGGAACTGTTCTGAAGCTTGACTGTGGTAGTCAAGTCTACACATGTGACAAAACTGCACAGAACTAAACACACACACACACACACACACACACACACGAGTGTACGTAAAACTAGTGTCTGAATGAGGTCAGTGGATTGTATCAATGCCAATTTCCCAGTTATGATATTGTACTGTCGTTATCCAAATGTCACCATCAGTACGAGACTGGGTGAAAGGTACATGGGATCACTCTGTATTATTTCTTACCACTGCATGAAGATCTACAATTATCTCAAAATCTAATTTAAAATATTAAATACTCGTAAGCCTAGCATGTTAGGGGAAAGGTAGAAATCGACAAAGCAACACTGACATTGATTTTTATCCAATTCAAAAGGGGACAGCTCTTGACCTTTAACAGAAGTAGATTTAAAACCAATGGAACTATGTACGTTTTCACATATTGAATAATGAATGAACACATGAGATGTATTTGTTAAGAGATGTTAGAAAATAAAGATATAAATGTACTTTTAAAAAGTGATAAGGGGTCACTAAGACACATTAAGATTTCTGGGAAGCTGTTTGAAACTTGGAGCTTGAAGAACCACGTACTCTTATAGCAGGTCACAATGTGAGATGTAGGAATTTTAAAATTAATTCAGCAAACACTTGCTGAGCTCCTCTTATGTGTCAGGCACTGTCCCAGGTATTTTGCGTTAGCCCTGTCCCCTAGAAGCTCATTACCTAGAGTTCTTCTATAACCTGGTAAATGTTCCACTGTTCAGGAATTCAATGCTGGTGACATTATTTATGGAACAGAAATGAATGTCATCCTGACAGATATTATTTTTAATGATATCCTGATTAATAGTCACACTTGAGGCTATTTTAAAAATGGAAGCAGTCACCATGAAGTGTGATAGGAATTACCCCAAAATAGACCATTTTATCCTCTGTGAATAATTTAGACCCTGGCACTCCAAATGCAGCGGAGAGCATGAGGATTGTGAAAGAGCTGATTGGGAGCTTTTAGAGAGTAGGGCCTGTATCTTATTATCTCTGTATCTCCGGACTGAACAGTGTGGTATGCACCAGGAACTCAATAAATGCTGAGATGACAACCTAGAAGCTTTTAAAAGTTTTATATACGTTTAGTCCAGAAAGAGCGTATGGGGCTCTGCCATTGATGACTGGAAATTGATTTTGACTGGTGTGAGGAGGATCTAGGATGGGATGTAAAATAAAATTAAAAAACAAAACAACACTGAATGGGGATGTAAAAAGCCATGGCACAGAACTGATTTGCAACTGTACCTGTGGAATGGCTTTGGCAATCAGAGGCACTCAGGCCTGCAAGAACTCTTCCCTACAGAGTAGTCACTCATGCTACCATGAATTTGAGTTTCTCCCTTTTGGGTAAAGGAACAGAAGCTGACCTACTCATTTCTTTCCTTCTAGCCGTTGCATGGGGATGTGCCTCCATTGACCATTGAACTTTCATGTACAAAGTTTAGCCAAGCATCATAAACGTTACACAAGCAATACCGCCACAATGGCAAATCACTATGAATACTAGGCATTATTGAACTTCCCAGAAGTGAGCTTCCCAGAAGACCATTATTGAACAGATGTGGGACAAACTGTGAAGATGGACTTTAGCATCCTCGGTCTAATTGACTGCCAGCAATGGCAGTGTTACCTTTGACCTGAAGGAGAAATAACAAATACCTACCAAAATGGTGGAGACTATGCAGTGATAAGTTTATCTCTGTGATTTTTTTGGCAGAGGTAGCTATTTAGATCAACGCACAAAGATTTAAAAACATTATATGCTTATTCTTTTGTTGAATGTAACATTTTTTTTCTTTCTGCCCAACTGGAGTCAGAGAATACCTGGAGGATTGTAGAGTAGTGACTACACCTCCTAGACCTCTAACTACAGGGATTGTAATTGGCCAAAGGCCCCACTTCTTTGCTCTGAAATCCACAGCCATATTTGTACTGAGTCCATGCTTTCCACTGGGAACTCACAGCCAATGATCATGTGTGTACCAAGCTCCCACCCTCCCTCTCTCCTTCACTTGGGGTCAGACTTGCTTCGTGATCTGACGTGGCTCTCCAGCCTTTTGGGCTCCTTCCCCATTGGCCCTCCCATAGGCATTTCCCCTCATAAAATCCTTGCATGCTTAATCCCGTCTTGGTGTTTGCTTCTCATGGGCTCTGGACAAACACCAGTGCTATTGAGAATGGCCTGAGACAACAGAGGGCAAGATGGGGATATAGGACTGGATCACCCACCACCCCACATATGAAGAGGATAGGAGGTGGGGCACGGAGAGTCTCTGGCACAATGTGGTGGTCCAATTGCTAAAGATTCACAGGTGGTGACCTGGGAAATGTCATGGTGGAGGGGAACGATGTGACAGGTGTGATGATGCAGACATTTTAAAAGTCCAGAGAAACAATGTCAATGAAGACAATGGAGCGGACTGGTTACTGCACTGATGCCCTGCAAAAGGATAATGAGGGCTATTAACAAGCAGATACTGGCTAAGTGCCAGAGCTGGAAGGCCTTGGTGATGGTTCACAAAGAGGCCCTTGCCACCGTGAATGGAAAGGTACAGACACTTGAGCAGCAGGCTGAAGACCTCAGTGTGCGTCGTGGGGCTGCATAGATGTTTGAGGGCTCAGCTAAGGCAGGTCTGTTATGCAAAGGACAAGGCCCTGGGAAAATCTGGGCTATGGACTGAATCGTGTTCCCCACACCAAATTCGTATGTTGAAGCTTTAATCCCCGATGTGACTGTATTTAGAGACAGAGCTTTTAGGAGGTAATTAAGGTTAAATGAGATCATAAGGATGGGGCTCTAATCTGATAAGAGGAGGAAACGTTCTCTCTCTCTCCCTCTCTCCCCCATGTGAAGACTCAGCAAGAACACAGCCATCTACAAGCCAGGGAGAGAGATATCATCAGAAACCAAGAAACCAAATCGGCTGGCACCTTGATCTTGGACTTCTCAGACTCCAGAACTGTGAGAAAATAAAATTCTGTTGTTTAAGCCAGCCAGTCTGTGTATTTTGTTATGCAGCCTGAGACAACTAAGATGATCTGAGACTCTGAAACATCGGACAGGGGCATCTGGATGGGTATTGAGGATGTTAAATCTACAGCCACCCTGGACCTTTTGGGCTTGCAGAGGTAGCTCACCCTTCCCTAGGAATATCCAGCACTTCCACTGTGCTGGAAGATGCTGCAGAAACCTCGCTCCTTCAAGGCACCAGGTGCTCCCCTAAGGAGCTGACCTCACCTCCTTTTCTGGGTGCCAGGCTGATAACTAGTTAAATCTCAGCAGAGATTTAAATCTGGCTGGAGATGTGCTCAGCCAGATGAGGGAGAAAATAGACTCTGCACATAAAGAGTTGTTAAAAATGAGAGAGCATGTACTGGCAGGAGCCGAAGGGGGATAGCTAGGATTGGATTATAGGGGTGTTTGATCAAAGGGGCTGGAATGTGAGGCTGGATGAGCAAGAATGTATTGACTTGGGGCATTTCATAGAACATGAGATTTTACACCATAGTGAGCACTCCAGAGGGTGGAAAAAACTTAGCTGCTTGCTGAGGTGGCTCTCGGAAGCCTAGACAAAACGATGGTCACCACTGAGCCAGGTGGAAGATGCATGAGTTACTCTGGAAGATGGTAGTAGATGGCACAACGAGAAAGTGGGTATAGGGTCAGAAGAAGATCCACCAAAGGGTTTTGTTCCATGAGAGGGCCCAGAGGACATACCATTTACCACGGGCATCAGGAATGAATGAGGAAGTTCCTTGGTGGCCCTCCTCTGCAAGCCAGGAGAGCTAGGAGAGAGGTGGTCACAGAGCTGAGCTCATGAACCTCCACTGGGATGAAGGGCCCTGAATAATAGAGACCAGGTGGCAGCAGGTAACCCAGAAGCCAAGAGGCCACAATTACTGTAAAAACTAGCAAGACTGGAGAGACAGCCAAGTGAGCTTGACCCCCCAGAAATTGTGGAAATTGTTGGTTAGAATATGGCATATCTAGAGGAAAAATAGGGTGCTGTTAAAAAGAGTGCTGTTAGCATCTATAGTAAAAATTATATAAGGCAAGAAAGGAGGTGTAGTAGACTGAGGGCAGCCACTCCAATAAAAACTCAAGATCCTTTGTTCAGTTTCCAGACCTGAGCCAATTGTAGGATCAGGCACCCATGGACTGAAGAGGGGGTCCCTAGCAGACGAGAACCTATAATATCGCAGCAAATATACATTGTGATGATTCCCTAAGTCCTTCCCCAAGAGACCTAATTTATTTGGGTGATTGTGCACTGGGGAAAAGGGAATAACCACACGTTTTGAGGAACATTAGTGGTAGGACATGAGATGACATTGATCCCTAGAGATCTGAGCTCTCCTTACATCCCCTGATAAGAGTGAAATCCTATGAGGACCAGGTAATAAATGGAGTCCTGGTTAAATGGTGGGGCCACCCTGTGGTCATTTCCCCAGGTCTGAAGCGCAGAACTCGAATAGATATAATTGGCAGTTGGAATAACCCCCACATCAGGCCTTGATCAGTGTCATACAGAGCTCCCACAGTCGGGAAGGCCAAGTGGGACCGCTGAAACTGATCTATCCCCCCATACCCAACCAAAGAGAGTAAATAAAAAAGCAAGATCATAGTCTAGTGGGTGGTGGGAAGAGGAGATGAATAGTGTCACCATTAAAAGCCTAAAAGATGTAGCAGTGGTGGTCCATTCAATTTGCCCCCAAGTGGTGGGCCCTACAAAGCTGGTTGGGTCCTACAGAATGACCATAGACTACCACAGGCTTATATCCACTAGCAACCTTGATTGCAGCTACTCTATTGCATATGGTATCATTGTTGGAGCTGGCTAACCAAGCTGCAGGTACAGGGTATGTGGCCAGAGATTTGGTGAATGCATTCTTTTCATTCCAATTGGAAAAGAGGATCAGAAACAGTTTGCATTCCTGTGGGGTGGACAATAATATTCATCGACAATTTTGCCTCAGCTCTATTATTAACTCTTCCACCTTCTCTCATAATATAGTCCAAAGAGATCTGGATTACATCATCACACTGACAACATCCTACGGATTGGTCAGGACGAGCGTAGGTGGCTAGGATGCTGGAGGCCTGGGTAAAACATATGCATTCCCGTCAGTGGTGAAAAAGCCCTGTGAATATTCAGAGATTGGACACTTCAGTGCAGTTTTCAGGAATCCAGTGGTTAGTGTCCCCCCCCCAAAAGAAAACAAATTGCATATCTTGCATCCCCTGCAACAATGAAGAAAGCCCAGCACCAGTGAGCCTCTTTGGGTTTTAGAAGAAAGGCGTCCCACACCTATGAATATTGCTCTTGCTCATATCTGGGGGACACTGAAGGCAGCCAGCTTTGAGTGGGACTCAGAGCAGGAAAGAATGATTCAGCAAATCCAGATGGTGGTGTAATTGCAGTGCCACTTGGGCCGTACAATCTGGCAGGTCCTGTGGGGCTGGAGGCGTCAGTAGAGGGAAAAGATACACTATAGAGCTTATGGAAATCAGCAGAGGGAGAATAACAATGCTGGTCCTGGGATTTTGGAGCAGGGCCAGGCCCTCAGAAATTGATATACCCTTTGAGAATCAGCTTTTGGCACGTTACTGGACTCTGGTGGAGGTGGAATCGAGTTCTGGAAGTTTGGAACTTGGAAGGTTGGAACTTGGTACCCAGTGATTCTACATCTGGAACTGCCTATTATGAGCTGGGTCCTGTCAAACCTGCAAAGTCATACATTGAACAGCTGCAGTCCCTCATAGACTAGAAATGGTACATCCTTGCTCGAGTCTGTGCTGGACCATAGGGCATGAGTAAGCTGCAGGAGCAGGTAGTCTAGACCTTGCTGTTATCACCCATTGCAGTTGCATCAGTGCCCCTTCTCTGTAATTATACCTATGGCTGTATACAGGAGCCTATGTGACCAGCTGAAAGAGGGGGGAATCCCAAGTTTGATTCACAAATGGATTGCTTGATATGTGAGAACAAACTAAAAATGGATAACAGACACATTCAGGGGTGGCCCGGACACTCAGTGTAAAGATCAAATCTTCCCAGTGGACAGAACTGTGAGCAGCGCACTTAGCCATCCACTTTGTGTGGAAGGAAAGATGACCACTGGGGAGAATATATGCAGATCTTGGGCAGTGGCTGAGGGGGACAGAGGTGTAGGCATGTGGATATACAAATGAGAGTGGGCACCACATTTGAAGAATTTTGTAGCATACTTTAATGTCTACCTGGAAGCATCCACATGGCAGAGGCTCTGAACAATCAGACAAAATGACTTGGCCAGTGATAGCAGCTGTCATTATTCACTCCAGAACTGGCACTATCGGCACAGGAACAGAATGACTGAGGTGGCAGAGAGGGAGGCTAACTATGGGTGCAACAGCCGGATTCCCACTTAGCCAGGCCAATAATATGGTGACTGCTCCTTCTGAATGTCAGCAACAGAGTCACCCTTGATCTCGTTCCGTGCCTCAAGGACACCAGCCTGAAAGGGACAGTGGTTCATCCTCATATAGGTAGGTACTTATTCTGGGCATGGATTTGCCTCTCCTACCCACAGCATCTCACCCAACACCACTATCTAGAATGCCTGATCCACAAGCATGGATTTCTAGACAGCATAGCATCTAACTAGGGACACACCTCAAGCTAAGGAGGATCAGAGGCAGGCCTATGACCATAGGATTCATTAATTGTATCACGTACCACATCATCCTGAGACAGGTGGCCTCATAGAATCCTGGAGCAGCCTTCTAAAAGAGTGACTCTAGTGCCATTTCAGAGGGAATATGCTGAAAGGGTTGGGTGCCATCCTTCAGTGCCCAAAGACCTATGATTGTACTGTGTTTCTAAAAGGAAGGATATATGAGTCTGGAAACCAAGAGGTTGAAGCAGAAGTGACCCCCACTTGCCACCACTCTCAGTGACCCACTGGGTGGATTGTGTGTCTCCTGTTCCAACAACTTTGTGCTCTACCGGTTGGAGGTCCTAGTCCCAAAAGAGGGCATACCTTAGCCAGGAGACACAGCAAAACTCTGTCCCCATTAAACAATAACACCTCCCAGCCCCACACAACCACTATTCTCCTGTCTCTATGAATTTGATTACTCTAGGTACCTCATATAAATGGAGTCATACAGGATTTGTTCTTCTGTGAGTGGCTAATTTCACTTAGCAGAATGTCCTCAACGTTTATCCATATTATAGCAGGTGTTGGAACTTTGTTCCTTTTTAAGGCCAGGTAATATTCCATTGTATGTATATACCACACTTTGTTTATCCATTCATCTATTGATGGACACTTGGGTTGCTTTCACTTTTGGGCTATTGGGAGAAATGCTGCTGTGAACACGGGTGTACAAATATGTGTCTGAGTCCCTGCTTTCAATTCTTTTGGATTTATACTAAGAAGTGGAATTGCTGGATCATATGGTAATTCTATTTTTAATTTTTTGAGGAATTTCCATACTGTTTTCCATAGTGGCTGTACCATTTTACATTCTTGAAACTACGTGACCTTTCTATTCTATGTTAAGTATCACTTTTCATTATGTTTTTAGCCACTTGTACAAATCTTTTCTTTCCTGAATTATAAGTTCCTAAAAGGTAAGGTCCACGTCGAATTTTTCTTTGTTTCCTCCCTGATGTCTAGAGTAGGGCCTTAATGTTGTGCCTCACTGGTTGTTTATTTTCCCCCTCACTGGTTGTTGAAGGACTGAATTTCTAACCATACTGACATCCTACTAACGGCGTTCACAAATAATCTTTCACACTCACATCATAATCTTTCTACTCTTCATCCTGGTAGATGAAGCCTCTATCAAAGGATATCAAGGAAAATCAAGATGTTTATTTGCACCAAGAATATTGTGTGGAGATGGTGCGTTTCCACAGTGTTAGCTATTTGTTGCATCAGAACAAACCCAGATTCACAAGGATATGCTATAGACTAGATGTTTCTGTCCCTCCCCCACCCCCCAAAATCCATATGTTGGAACTCTAGTCCCCAAAGCTATGATATTTCGAGGTATGGCCTTGGGGAGGTAATTGGGTTTGTATGAAATCCAGGGTGTGGAGCCCCAGTGATGGGATTGGTGCCCTTATAAGGGGATAAAGAGACCAGAGCTCTCTCTCTCTCTGCCATTGAAAACACAGGGAGAAAGCAGTCATCTGCAAACCAAGAAGGCCCTCATCAGGAACCCAGTCGGCTGGCACCTTGATCTTGAACTTCCCAGCCTCCAAAGCTGTGAGAAATAAATGTCTGTTGTTTAAGACACACCCAGTCTGTGGTATTTGTTTCAGCAGGCTGAACTAAGACAGGATGCAAAATTGGAAAGCCTCTACGTAGCTCCTGATCTGGCCTCTCCAAGGTCAGGCTTGGTAGCTGCCTCCCTGCTTTTATTCTCATCCTGGAACACAGCTTCTCTGTTGAAAGACAATGCTGAAAATCTGTCTCTCTCTCCTACCTGAGAAGGAAACAAGGGGATTTGTTCCTGAGCATTCTCAATCCCGACTACTTTGGGAAGAAGACATCCACCTAGCAAGCTGGTCTGTTTTCTTCATATTTCTCTCCCGTAGCTACTGTCCCTCGTTCCTCAGGTTAACATTTAACTTGAAAAAAAAAAATCACCTACTTAGATTTTGAGCAAATGTTAATCACCAACAGCCGTCTCAGTAATCTGCTTTTAACATTTCTCCTGAGGTGGGCACGGCTAATTTAGCTTGTCAGTGGAGGTTCTGTCTGCTATTAACCTCTTCACCTCTTTGTCTTTCTCGAGACAAGTTGCTTTTGCAGGGTTTAATTGGATTAGGGTTAGGGTCTCAGAGATTTTCGGATCTGGAACCTTCATTAGATGAGAATATTGAAAACAGGAGATGTACGAGGGGGCACTAATAATGCCTGGCTTACAGGAGAGAATTAAACCCAGTATTAGTGAGACTTGGGAACAGGGCCGTTCCATGGGGCTTTTCTTTAGGTCGCAACTGCTCTCTGTCCAAGAACCTCTGGGAGAAGGGAGCAGAGACATTTCTGTTGCTGTCTCCTCCTTTTTCTTTTTTCTTTTTAGGGAGGAGACAAGAAATATTGGTGGCTTGCTATGGAGAGAGACAGCACAACAAGACAGAAGCAGTATGGTGTTGTGAAAAGCACCAAATGTTACACAGTTGGTAAAAAAAAAAAAAAAGTACCAATTTGTGGTCTCCACAACCAGCTTCTGTCATAAACTAAACTTGGATCCTGAAGAATGCTGGGGCTTTGGCACCAGGGTTAGGAGAAATTGCCAGCACTTCATACCATGGGACTCCAGAGGACATGATGGACTCCAGTATATAGGTCTTCTGAGGAGGGAGGACGAGGGAGGAAGAAACCAATCAGATAGGGTAGGGCTCTAGAAATAAGATATTCTACCAGGACCTCCATCACACAGTGTGTGCACTGCACAACTCCAGGGGCACCATTCATAGGACATTGGTGGTCCTAGGAGATACCTGTGGTATTGCCTGACCAGTACCTTTTTTTAGGTGGCCACCCCTTGCTCCTCATCCACAGTTACCATGGGCATTCCATGAATACCTCTAAGTCACACTTGACCAATCAGGGTTTTCCATCTCTTTGGTCAAGTTGATTGGCCCAGGGACAGGCACATGACCTAAGGTGGGCTATAAAATGTAAAGCCTTAGAAATCCCAATGGCATGTTTCTTGCTGTATGGACCTCAGTAGCAGAGGCCAGTTTGCAGAAAGAGAGAATAATTAAATATGCGCAGAAGGAGCAGAGACGGGAGACTCAGAGAAAGATGTTTTGAGACTGTGTTTCCAGCTGTCCTTGTGTTATAACTAGATTATTGTACACAGTTCCACGACACAATACATTCTCCTTCATGTTTAAGCTGGTTCACATTGGGTTTCTGTCACTTGAAAGCATCAGAGTTCTGAATACTATATTAGCGGTCAGGGTCAGGGCTGTGAACATACTGTTGTTTGAAGTCCTTCATCTGATTTGGACTAGGACCCCTCCACAGGTCAAGCCCAGCTCTCAGAAAGTGGAGTCAAGCAAAACGTAGGAAGGGTTTCAGAGAGCCAACCAAGGAGAAAGTTTTGAGAATTTAAGCACAAACAGCCAGGAGACACACGATGACCAGTGAGCATACAGGTGACCAGGGCACCTACCTGATACTAGACTTACATGATAAAGACTTTATTTGGTGGGCAAGGCACTGCTGATTCCACTCTATTTATCAGAACTGCCTCAGACTTGCTAAAGCAATGATTGTCACAACAACAACAATAACAACAAAAACCAAGCAACACAATTAAAAAATGGGCAAAGGACTTGAATAGACAGTTCTCCAAAGAAGATACACAAATGGCCGATAAACACATGAAGGAGAGGCTCAGCATCACTAATCTTTAAAGAAATGCAAATCAAAACCACAATGAAATACCACTTCACATCCATTAGGATGGCTGGTATCAATAAATAAGTAACAACAGAAAATCACAAGTGTTGGCGAGGTTGTGAAGAAATTGGAACCCTGTGCACTGTTGGTGGGAATGTAAAATGGTGTAGTCGCTGTGGAAAACAGTATGGTGGTTCCTTAAAAAAATTAAAAATGGAATCACTATGAGCTATGGACTGACTTTTGTCTGCCCCGCTGCCCCAGCTTCATATGTAGAAGCCCTAATCCCCAATGTGATGGAATTTGACGGTAAATGGTATTTGGCAGGTGATGGGGTTTAAGATGAAGGTGAGGCCATCATGATTACCCTGGTAAGAAAAGACGAGAGGAACTCCCTCTCTCTCTCTCTGCCACGTGAGGACATAGCGAGAAGGCAGCCATCTGCAAGCCGGGAAGAGAGCTCTCACCAGAACCCGACCATGCTGGCACCCTGATCTTGGACTTCCAGCCTCCAGAACTGTGAAAAAATAAATTTCTGATGTTTAAGCCAGCCAGTCTGTGGTATTTTGTTATGGCAGCCTGAGCTGACTAAGTCACTATATGATCCAGCAATTCCCACATGCAATCTGGCCCCAAACTTTCTTTCTGATATACCTAGGCTGAGTTTTGCCAACCTCTTTCTGCCTGGGACAGGGCTCATGCTAATCTTACCATTTAGGGTACCCCCCACCCCCATATCCCACCTGCCTCTTGAAGTTTCCCTGTCCCTCTCATTGGAAAATGCATGCCTTTCATTTGATCTCTCCTAGTAGTTTGACTGTCTCTTGTATGGCACCAATCACATTAGTCTTTGTCATAATGATTTACATATTTGTCTTATTTATCTGTACTGAACTGCAGGATTATTGACGGCAGGGATGGAGTCTTATATATCCAGAAATCCCTCCTAGCTGTCATCAGTGTCTGACACACAGCAAGATTGCAATAAAAATTGCTAGAAAAATGAATATGAGGGAAGTTGAGATGATTTGTAAGTAACAGTATGAGAAATTAGCACAGAACTAAATTTAGGAACATGTCCCACACTCATGTCTACATTTTCCCAGCTACAATTTGGTCTGTGAATAGGAATAAATGTCAGTCACTTGTGTGTCCACGTTAGTCCTGTCATGTCTGCTGTACAGATGTACTAAGTTCTTGTTTCTAAGAATAACCCTTCACAAATGCCGTCCCCACTTATTACACACATGCACGTAGCATAGGAATCCTGAGACTCCTAAAGTCTTCCCAGAACTATAATGGGGAAAGTCAGGAAGATGTTCCTGGCATATGGCCCCATCAGTGACTGGAAAAATTGTACCCCAAAGAGGCCCTGGAGAGGCCGGGCCTGGGCTCATCTCACAGGCCATGTGTGGAGCAAATGACAGGCCTGGCCTCTGATTTGGAGTCTGAGGGAAGAGAAGGAGCTGTTCCCTATGTCTGGATGGGATGGGGCTCTGAGAGCAATGGCCAGGTGTTAGGCTAAAACCTGCACGGCCTGATGCAGTAGCTACTGGCCACATATGGCTACTTGACCACTTGAAATGTGGCTGCTGCAACTGAAGAATGGAATCTTTAACTTATGCTTGAAAACAGATACTCTATTTGGTTACTAGGAAATATTTAAGAATGGTTGGAACTAACTTTGGTATATGAATTTGCGTTCTTTAACTATAATTTTTATGAATAGTATAGCATTGGCAGAAAAGCAGACAAACAGACCAATGGAATAGAATTGAGAACATAGGAATAAACCCACATAAATATGGACAGATAATTTTTGATGAAGAAGCCAAAAACATACAATGGAGAGAAGACAGCCTATTCAATAAACGGTGCTGGGAGAATTGGAAAGCCACGTGCAAAAGAATGAATGTAGATTACTATCTGTCACCATGTACCAAAATTAACTCAAAATGGGTCAAAGACCTAAACATAAGACCTAAAACAATAGACTGCATAGAGGAAAACATAGGTACTAAGCTTATGGACCTTGGGTTCAAAGAAGATTTTATGAATTTGACTTCAAAGGCAAGGGAAATAAAAGCTAAAAATGAATGGGACTATGTCAAACTAAAAAACTTCTGCACAGCAAAAGAAATCATCGACAAAATAAAGAGGCAACCAATCGAATGGGAGAAGATTTTTGCAAATAACACTTCCGATAAGGGACTAATATCCAAGAAATTATAAGAAACCCATACAACTCAACAACAACAAAAAACAAACAATCCAGTTAAAAAATGGGCAGAGGACCTGAATACACATTTCTCCAAAGCGTGCATACAGATGGCCAATAGACATATGAAAAATGCTCAACATCACTAATCATCAGAGAAATGCAAATAAAAACCACAACGAGATATCACCTCACACCAGTTAGAATGGCTATCATCAACAATACAAATAATAACAAGTGTTGGAGAGGCTGCGGAGAAAAAGGAACCCTCATACACTGTTGGTGGGAATGCAGACTGGTGCAACTTCTATGGAAGGCAGCATGGAAGTTCCTCAAAAAATTAAGAGTAAAATTACCATATGACCCAGCAATCCCTCTCCTGGGTATCTACCCCCAAAAATCTGAAAACATTTATCCATAAAGATATATGTGCTCTAATGTTCATTGTAGCTTTATTTACGGTGGCCAAGACATGGAAATAACTAAAGTGTCCTTCGATAGATGACTGGATAAAGAAGATGTGGTATATATACACAATGGAATACTATTCGGTGGTAAGTAAAGATGAAATAGTGCCATTTGTGACAACGTGGATGAATCTTGAGGTTATCATGCTAAGCGAAATAAGTCAGACAGAAAAAGTCGAGAATCATATGATTTCACTGATATGTGGGATATAAAACTGAAAACAACAAAGGTACAAGACATGAAGAAACAAAAATTCATAGACACAGACAATAGTTTAGTGGTTACCAGAGGGGAAGGGGGAAAGGGAGTGGTAGATGAGGGTAAAGAGGATCAAATATATGGTGATGGAAAGAGAACTGACTCTGGGTGGTGAACACACACTGTGATATATATAGATGATGTAATACAGAATTGTATACCTAAAGTCTATGTAACTTTACTAACAACTGTCATTCCAATAAACTTTAAATAAAAAAACCATACGTTTTATACAATCTAAACACAAAGCAATGATTTCTCATGAAAATTTAGCATCTGAATGGGGATGCATGGTAAGTGTAAGATACACCTTAGATTTTGAAGATTTAATATGAATAAAAGAATGTTAGACATCTTATTAATAATTTTGATATTGATTACATGTTGAAATGATAATATTTTGCGTTGTATGGATTGGGTTAAATGAAACATGAATAAAATTAATGTCACATGGTTATTTTTTACTT
Source organism: Rhinolophus sinicus (assembly GCF_057876585.1). Taxonomy (NCBI): domain Eukaryota; kingdom Metazoa; phylum Chordata; class Mammalia; order Chiroptera; family Rhinolophidae; genus Rhinolophus; species Rhinolophus sinicus. Next base: position 104,261,740 of record NC_142515.1, on the reverse strand, counting down.
TTTAAAATGTGGCTACTAGAGGATTAACAATTCCTTACATGCTTGCTTTATATTTCTATTGAACAGTGCTATGTACTGTGCTAAACATTTCAATATGCATTATCTAATCCTGACAACAACTCTGGGAAGTAGATAGCATTATTATCATCATCATCTTTTTACAGAGAAGTTTAATAACTTATCCAAAGTCCCATAACCTAGTGGTAGAGCCAAGAATCAGAGGTATTGTGAAGCCGAGCTTGCTATGCTCTCTCTGGGGGCTGGGGGCTAAGCCTAAGCATATAGGCCTTTTGCCTGGGTTCCATATGTAGACTATTTGGTAATATTTTTGGAAGACACTACAACATACAGCATTGGTAGGTATACAAACAGAGTTGAAAGCGGATATTAATCATGTAATATCAAATTCTTAACTATAAGCATATAGCCTTGCTTTGCATTTCTTAATTTTTTTAATATTCTGGAAGCCTCAGAATATGGAAGAGACAGAGTCCCTGTAGATTTCTGAGAGGCCCTGGGATCACACTAATTTTCCTAGCTGCCCCAAATGCTGTCTTGGATAGTTTTTAATCTATAGTATGATGAGTGATGCAGGAATTGAGTATGACAGCTTTAACACAATAGGGGTGCAGTATAGGCTAGCAGCAGATCACATGCCTACCCTCTCATGTGATACTGCTACTATTGATTAATTGTCCACATGAAAGCGGCATGAGGCTGAGGTAGAAGGGGAAGGGGGGAGAGAAGGGAAGAGACGTTTGACATTTTCCAAGTCCAGGTTTTCTGGGAGGCTGGTGGGAAGCCGGGTAGGCGGTTACTGTACATGCTGGCCTCACAATCACTAACAAGTCACAACTGTTCTGACCACACAAGAACTTGCTCTGGGTCCTGGCTTTGCCATTGTTCACAACACAGACGCGCTATGGAAATGAGACTAGTGTATCAAGCAGATGAGGGGAGCTCTGGTTAAACAAGAGGAGGGCGGACTCGGGAGAGGAGAGTGAACGAAACCAACCTGGAACATGCCAGAGTCAGGCTCTGCCCAATTCCCAGTTTGCCTGGAACTCAAAGGAGTCTACTTTGGGTCACTGGACTGAAGGGGCTCACCGTGTCATATAGTGAAGTATTTAATCCAGTAATGAATTGTGATTCATAGAAGAGTGAAATCAGAATTCACGGTTATGCAGAATGACATGAAAGGGCTGGCTTTAAATATGGTGGCCTTTTTATAATTGGATTTGTTGTTATTGTTGAGTAGTATGAGTTCCTTATATTTTTTGGATATTAGCCCCTTATTGGAGGCGTTGTTTGCAAATATCTTCTGTTTGGTTGGTTGCCTCTTTATTTTGTTGATGGTTTCTTTTGCTGTGCAGAAGCTTTTTAGTTTGATCTAGTCCCATTCATTTATTTTAGCTTTCACTTCCCTTGCCTTTGAGGTCAAATTAATAAAATCCTCTTTGAACCCCAGGTCCATAAGTTTAGTATCTATGTTTTCTTCTATGCAGTTTATTGTTTCAGGTCTTATGTTTAGGTCTTTGATCCAGTTTGAGTTAATTTTGGTACATGGTGACAGCAGTCTAGTTTCATTCTTTTAAAGCAACAAAGGAACGAGACAAATAAACAAAAACTCATAGACACAGACAACGGTTTAGTGGTTACCAGAGGGTAAGAGGGGAGGGGTGTCAGATGAGGGTGAAGGGGGTCAAATATATGGTGATGGAAGGAGAACTGACTCTGGGTGGTGAACACACAATGTGATCTATAGATGATGTATTACAGAATAGTACACTTGAAACCCATGTAATTTTACTAACCAATGTCACCCCAACAAATTTTTATAAAAATTAAAAAATAAAAAAAAATAAATATGGTGGCCTTTGACCTAGACTGATATGCAAAAGTGATGGGCAAAAATCACAGGTGTTTCCGTTAATGGCTCAGGGTGCTCCTACCTGCCTTCAAGTGAGACCAGTAAAGTGTAAGAGCTTGGAGAGGGAACTAACAAGGAGTCATTTAGGGCTTTTGAACTGTGTTTTCTCATCAAATATCATATCTATGTGTTTGGAGCATTGGTGTGTCTGGGATGAAGGGGTGATGATGCTCTCCTCCCCCCAAAAGTGGGAAGTTGATGCTATTCTGCCCTCCCATTTCTGGATGGCTTTATAAGAAACTCCTACAGTTAGATTTCACTTGTTACATAAGTGCCTCTTCTAAGATGTAAATATCTCTGGAAAGGTAAGAGACTCAGCAATTCACCTTAGTGTGAAATGGTTTAACCTCACTGCTTTTCTCCTAATACCTCTTGACCACTGAGAACGCAGATGTTTTCAAGGAGCTGGGGGAGGAGAGTAGAAGGAAATAGAATTGATTATTTATTTATTTAGGGCATACCCTAATGGGGAAGACCTTGCGTGAGATGTGAACGCTGACCGGTGAAGGGAGAACGATGAGTATAAGGGTCATTAGAAAGTAAAAGAAGTGCTCTACAAGGAAGACAGACGTGTTCTAAAGAAGGGTTTTTTACTCTTAGACTTTGACGCTGGGCGCGTATGTGGAACGCTCTGAAAATCAAACTCCACACATCTGGATGAGTTAAGAAGGGACGAGGCTAGGGAATGAACCAGAAACATTTTTAAGCCCCTTCCTTTCCTATGAGGCCACTCTATCCTCTGCCCAAGAGGATATGCATAATTGTAGCTTTTCTGCAGGAAAAGCAGGACAGCTGCTGTTAATTTAATTGCATCCAATTTGGGTGGTATTTATTGAGCCTTATGTGTAAGGCACCTTCTTAACAATGTCCCAGCCTTACACAACACTCGCCCCCACATCCCCCCCTACGAAAAACCTGACCGTAGGATTCCCAGGCGGTGATGAAAGCTTCCGGCCTCCTCTGGTTCATCAGAAGGGGCCGGGCCTCCGGGTGGCAATAGGAGGCTTCAGCCAAAGCCAGCTGCTCTGACATTTTCTTTTCTCTCCATTGGATTCTGGTGCTGACACTATGCAGGTTGCTAGAGATAAATGTAAGAGCAATGAGGGCATTTAAAGCATTATTTCAAAATGGGGGAAGAAGGGAAAACAGACAAAGAAGGATCTTCCTGCCGTCTTTATGATTTTTTTTAACTTTTGTTTTCCTGTTTCCAGAGCACCAGGAATGGGAAGTGCTTGCTTTTGTATATCAATGAACTCAGAGCACATGAATAAAATGAAGCAAAAGAACACTCTTTTAATAAGGCCCTCGGCCCCCAGTCGCGTCAGCTCCACACGGTAAGGAAGTAAGGCAGGATGTGTTTCCAGGGCATCGTGGGAGAGGAGACAAAGGCTCCTTCCTCCTCTCTGAAAATGGTGCCTTTCCCAAATTGCTTTTTCAAGTTTCCCTCCTTGGAATGTGAAATGACATCATCTGAGCACATTTTTTTTGGAATCGATGGTGTTATATATATGTGGTAGCTTTCAGCTGGGTTATGGCCAGGCTCCTGAGGAGGTGAACAGGAGACTGGAAAGGGGAGAAAGCTGAGGCCTAGGCACCGTGCTTTCTTCTGGTGGAGAACTGCTATTCCAAAAATGGTTTCAGAAAAAGAAAACCCAGAGGGGGGTAAAGAGAGTGAAAACACTTAATTTTTTTTTTTTAAGTGAGAATTATTTTCTTCAACTGCAAAGAAAAAAATCGCCCTCAAAAGGGGAAAAAAGCCTGAAAGTACCCCCCAACCCCCCAACTGGGCTAAGTGCTGGGGACAAACAAACAAAATGACTGATGCTCCCAGTAAATCATCTTGGGGGTGGGGGAAGGGTTTGAATAGAGGCAAAGGAAGAAAGCAGGCACAATGTTAGCTGATTCCAGCAGAGGCTGTAAGCAGCAAGGGGCCTGGGCTATGGGATCCATAATTGGCTAACGAATAATAAAGCCCAAAATTGGATATTAACAGCAATTAGTTTCTGTAGAGGCACAGGGGAAAAGAGCTGCAGAAAACCCCATTGGGCCTTAAGCTAGTGTAACCTGAAATGAAACCAGTGTCTCAATTAAATGGGAATAAATATTTCCCACATCAGTCTGTGTAAGTGGGGGAGAGGGCTGAGGGAACCCCTTGTTTAGTCCAGGTGCACCTTCCTGTGTGTCAGAAGATTTTGGTGGCACGACCTTAGTCAGGCACGTTTTGGTCCCAACCTTTGGCCTCTAGAGGCCAACCGGCCTCCATTCCTGGGGCACATGACCTTGAGATCAGGGCTCTGAAGGTTATTTCCGGGCACTGGCCTGTTAATCCAAAGGAACCTTACATCACTGACTCTGCACCCTGGTGGACCCAGCAAATGAGGAAAAGGAAGGAATTTCATTCTTTTTAAAACAGACCATGTCCAATCGAGGGGAGCGGCTGCATCTTTTTCTGCCTGGGATAGGGACTGGGGTTCAGAGATTCGCCGAAGGAGCATGTCTGCTCCTCTTTCAAACAGACTTCTAAGCGGCTCCGTCCCCTCTGGCATAGGATCTGGGGCCAGCGCTGACTAAGGCTGAAGGATAAATGTGTTGTTTTTCTTCTGGGTTGAGGATTTCGTTGTTTTGGCTTCTTTAGAGAGTTTTGCGGGGGTGGGGAAGGAGGATGTTAGGACATGGCAAGGACGTGTCACGGGGAGCGGTGGATTGCTGTGTCCTGGGAGCAGAGGCCCAGCTCCCTGGTCCTGTCGCTGTGGGTGTGGAGGACAGAAGAGGCTGGGCGGGGTGAAGGGGAGTCAGGGAGGAGGCACTGAGGCGAAAAATCCCCCCCCAAACACCCCTAAGGTGCTTTCACCCGTGTGTTCTGTGCGTGGGAAGCCAAAAGAGTGGCTAAGAAGTGACATTTCAGTCGGTCGCAATCCTTAACCAACCTCCTCCCTCCTCGGCCGTGCTTGTGCCTGCTCCTCTTTCTCGCACCTTCTGAGGCTTTCTGGGGTGCGAGATGAGGTCGTCGGAGCCGCAGGTACTGTTGTGGACAAGAAAGAGCTGGGGAAAAGGGAGAGGGACGCCGAGTACTGGGCGCCTGGCTGTTGGGCGCAGAGGCCAGGCCGGGTGCGCGGCGGGGAGCGCGAGGCGTCCAGGCCTAGAGCCGCAGGCCTCCGCGAGCGCTGGGGCGCTGGCAGGGAAGACATTTCATTCTGCCGGGGGCCTTGGGTTTGGCAGGAAGATGCATCCCCGCCCTGAGCCGGCCCCCATTCCTGTCCCCGACTCCTTGATCATCTATCTGTAGTGCTGATCGTCGTGTGTCCCATCTGGCCCTAGAGTGAAATGGGGGTAACGAAGGTGTGTGGAAAGGGGAGAAGGTGGATTCTCCCTGTCTTTGGTGGCCCCTGTCTGCGCCGAGGGCACCTTGCCCTTTCCGCGTCTACTGGGACCTTGGATCAGTCGGAAGCTTTGGGAAGTGCAGGATGACCCAGGTCTGGATGCGCTGTTTCTTGATTCGGACAAAAATATCAAAGCTGGGAAAACAGGAGCCCAAAAGAAAAGGGAAACCAGCGTCTGTGCATCTTCACCCTGCTCAATTGAGATGTCTAAAGAGAAAGATGTCTTTTTAGAGAATAGAAAAAAAAAGCCTCATGCGCCTTGGAAAGCGGGTCGCTGGGAAGCCCTGGGACGGGTGGGTGACCGCCGCTGCTGGGGCAGGAGCCGCGCACACTGGGATCTCCACTGAGAACCGCCTTAAAAACGTTACACCAAGTAGCAAATTGTACGTCCAGCGAAACTATTGCCTTCTAGGTCCTAGTCCCAATATTTGTATATCTTAAGACATAGATTGGATTTTGAAATAATTTAATAAAATAGTTTAATTTAAAATAAACCTCCCCCCACTTTAATTTTGAGAAAGCCCCTAGTGATTCTGGAAGTTTATTTTTTGGGTTTATGCAGCATGACCCAGATCTTTATTTTTTTGGGTAACATTTCCATTTTAAGACAAAAGAGAGAAGGATAAGAAAATGCAAAGGTGAACCTATTGAGAATTGCTGACATTTTCTTTCTGACCTGGAACATTCCTTGCTCTCAGTAAGGCCTGTTTTTTTTTTTGTTTTTGTTTTTTTCCCCCTTTTCTTTGAGGCCATCTAAATTTGGTGCAGATATTTCCAGGTCTCCTGCAGACCTGAATTGGGTGGCATAGAACCGCACACGTTGACTCCAATGAATCCCATTTGAAGTCCTTTCTCTTATTCTCTGTCTACACAGGAGATGCAATTACACATGAAATCTATATATCTTTTAAACTGAAGTCAAATTGAGTAAGACTTGGCAAAAACACCCAAATGAAAGAATTGTAGATGGGACTTGGAGGAAAAAAAAATCTTTATTAGGTATCATAATTCTCATAATTATTCTGATTGACATACTCATCACCCTGAATCAGCCAGCCAAGCCTCAACCACACACACAGCAGCACAGCCCTCAGCCCATGTTGACTCATGGGGCTCTAAAACCACCCACAGCCCAGAGGAGGAAGGAAGGCTCCATCTGTGCTAGGGAGAATGCTTTTCAGCTGCCTCCAGAAGACTCCACTCTCAGGTTGGAACAAGGGGTGGAGGTATTATGTAAGTTCAGTAGAGGGAAATAGAAAATTATTTCCCTGTGGAGACAGTATAGATGTATGGATTTGTGTATGTGTGTGTGTGTTTAAATGCTTTTCTATAAATATTAGCAATGGATATGGTTATGTGAGAAAAAAAATATGTGTATATATGGGGCATATGCGTGCTGAGAAATTACCTCTCCCCCCAAATATTTCTTTCTCTGGCTAAGGTTCCTCTCGCATCCACAAAACCTGTCCCCTTTCTCCACCCCTTTGGTGACAGAAGAGATAGAGGAATTTACCTTTGCCTTTGATCAATTTCCTTTCCAGTTAAACAGAGATCTGGGCCTGGGCTGTCTCTGGCAGGGGAAAGAATTACACCAATTTTTCCTTTGATACATTTCTAAATCCATCTTAAAATATCTGGTAGTCAGCTTGAGAAACATACAAGCTCCCATCCTCATGAGGACCATAGTGATAGTGGTATGTGTGAACCGATGGGGGCCTCCTTGGCATATTCTCAACAAACGGCCTCCAACATGTCCTAGATTTTAAAAATCATATATTCCCCGCTTCATTTAAACAATAGGATGTGAATAGAAGGGCTCAAATACACAGGTAGGGGGAGAAGATGATGTTGAGAGCTAAAGAAAGGCCTTGAAAAAGCAGAAATCTTCAAGTTTCTTAACTAAATATTGCCGGACATAAATAGGCCCCAAATATAGAGAAAGGGAAGAAGCCAGGACTGACCTTCACTCTCTATTGGTGAACATAACGGGGGCCTTAAAATAACATAGGGTATAGAGTGGTACATTCATCTCTGCCATTTTGGGCTATTAAAGCCCCACATAAAAACATTTGTAATGAGACCTGGTGAACACAGGAATATCCCCACACTGATGCAGACAGACCCAGCAGACCCAGAACACTCCCACACACATTAAAGCTTTCTGGACCAAGAGTTTACATAAGTAATAAAATAAAAAATATGCCCCTCCCATTGCAGATTATCGGCAGCAAGAACCTGGCAGGCCTTGTCCGTGGTGCCTGCGGTTTAAGTTCTCAAAGGAAAGTGCAGTTAGGTTTCCAACTAAAAGGGGCATTACTTGGGCAGGCACATCAGCAAAGGGTGCAGCCATGTCTGATGGAATTACAGGGAAGCAATTATGGAGACAAGCTTGACTAATGTGGACAACTGGGGTGGCGGCAAGGGGTTGGTCATCAGAAGCTTAAATCATGCTCCAAACAATCGTAAGAGCAGCCTTCTTAGTAAGGAGGGAAGGGAAAGGCAAGGGCATTTATATCCCAAGGAGGCTCCATTTGGAAGGAGGTCTATTTTGAAGGCAATGGCTGCCAATGCCTCTTAGGACAACCCTGGCTAAGGCTCAGGGGCCAGAGAAGCTGCTTGCTCTTCTGTCCTACGGCCAAGCTTGCCTTCTGGAACTTGAGGCACTGTGCCTGCAGGTTGCACGATGTGAACTGTAGCCTTCTCTGCAGGGGTGAGCAAGTGGTAGCACATTTCTGCTGACCCAGAGAAGGTTCTGGGAATGTCTAGATGGGGTACGGCACACTGAACCTCACCTGACTCCAGACATCCCCTTAGGAGGGCAAAGGAAGAAGCTAACATATAATTACACAATGACTGGCACATAATAGGTACTCAAATATTTGGGAAGAAATGAGGCTAGGGTATCCTTGAATACTAATTTATTTAGTAGGCTAGATGAGGCTTTGGTGAGGAAAGAGCTCCTCAGTAAGGCTCTTTTAGGCTTTGATTACTGTGTCAGGAATCAAACTGAAAACCTAAGCATCCCCATGGCCTTGGCCTTGCAAAGATAGGCCTCTGCCAAGGGCAGGGAAGGGGATGCAGCAGGTTTCCTGGGTAGGAAGATCCAGCTCTTGGCCTCCTTTCTGTGCAGGGACTTGCCCCTCCTCCATTTTCTCCACCAGGAAAGTAATGAGTTTAGGTCATGCCGCTATCCAGTGCAGCTTGGGGGTCAATACAGAGCTGGAGATGGGATGGGCTGTCACTGTGCAGTGTGCCAGGGGCCTCTAGGACCAGCTACTGCTCTAGGTCCAGTGATTGGGTAGAAGGCCCCATTGGGGAAGCAGGTTCTTCAGGATGAGGGAAGGTTGACCCTTTCCATTCCCTGACATTCTCTTTCAAAACAGTCTTTTCTCAGACCCTGACTTGCACACATTCTGTTTTTTCCTTCTGTTCAGATTTTAAAAGGAATGCACCCCCCCACCCCCACCCGGGCTTTGGTACATGTAGGTTATTGCGCCTCTCCCTTCCTCTGCATCTCTTGGATCTCTGCCTAAAACTGCAATTACAGCCACAAGGAGGAAGTGAGATGCTCCCAAGAGCCCTGGCCATGCTTTCAGCCCTGATGGAGCCTCTGAACCCACCAAGAGTTTGTTCCTTCTTCCCCATCTATCCCAATGACTTCCTTAATCTTGTCAGGTGCCCACAGCTCTACAGCAAAGGGTGACAAAAACACCTCCCTCCTCCCTTCCAACTGGCTACCTCCCTCCCTCCAAACCTCAAGCAGAACACAATATACCCGCAGTGCAAGCCCTGGTACAGTCTGCCAGTCTTCTGGATACCGGCTACATTTAAAAAAAAGCAAACCAAAAGCTAAGCGCTGAACAAAACACAGCCACGGAAAAAGGTGTCCACCCGCATACAATGCACCCGGAGTAGAGAAAAATATGCACACAGAATCACTCCGCAATGCGCTCACCGGCACCCCCCTCCCACCGCATCCGTGCTTGCACAGATCTGTGGTTCTGTCACAGAATCAGCTTCAGTTTCTCTCCCTGAGTCCTTCTGCACCCCTAAACCCATGTCTGTCACAAGCCACACACTTCCCCACCCTGAAGGCTCTGGCTCCCGGCAGCCCAGCCAGCAGGAGCCGGAGACCCCTCCCTCCCCCACCCGCAGCGCTGAGCTCTGCGGAGGGCGCCTCGCCTCTGTGGCTCCTTCCTTGGCGGGCCCTTGCGGACCGACGGTGCTCAGCCAGCCCCATTCTTGGCATTCACCGCGTGCCTTAATTGTATGGACATTTAAATCAAGGTCCGCTGTGAACACGGAGAGAGAGGCCTGTCTCCTGAGGAAGGCAAGGAGGAAGGAAGGAAGAGGGAGAAAGGAAGGGGGTGGGGAGAAGATGGAATGAGAAAACAAGGAAAAAAAAATAAGTAAAAAGCGGCGCGAATGCGTGCGCAGTGACAGCGGGGAGAGGGATGGGGGTGGGGGAGTGCAGGGAGAAGAGGACCACAGCATCCACCCTACCGCAGCTCCCCCAATCACACAGACAATGAGATAACAGCGACGTCTTCCAAAGGCTCTTTGTTCTCCCCCATCCTTTCGGATCCAGGCTTTTTCCTGCAAAGCGAAGAGGGTGGAGGTTTGGGGGGTGTGGGTGGAAGTGGGAGACCGAGAGGTGCCTCCGCCGTGTTAATGACTCGCACTCCCCTCGTCCCTTCCCCGCGCCTCGCCTCCTCTGCAGCTTTAGACAATGAAAAAAACAAAACAACATCAAACCCACCTCACCCAGCCTAGCAAACCTTATCCACCCATTTCGCCCTCAGCTTTGCCCAGGAAACTGAGGGGGGCCAGGAGGGGGAAGAACAGCTCAAGGGACAAGGGGGGGGGGCAGGGGCTCAGCAGCGACTGCCAGGGCAGGGCAACGGCGGCTGCCTTTACCTAGCTGGCCGAGTCCAGGCGCAGCCTGGTCGGGCGTGCCGCAGGACGAGCTGCAGAGGTCCGCGGCCGGGATTTGGGGACTCAGCCTTCCGGAACTCGCCTGCTGCAGTCCTCTCGCTCAGGTCCCAAGTGGTGGAGGGAAAAAGGAAAAGAAAAAAAAAAAAAAAAAAAAAGGGAAAAAAAAAAAAACACCATAAGAGCGAGGCCCATCTGGCCCCTCATCAGCTTTGTCAAGTCTTGCATACGCTAAAATGCTAATGACCTAGATAGCTCATGCAAAATGCAGCAGGGAGGGAGGGAGCGAGGGAGGTGGGAGGGAGGAAGAGAGAGTGAAGGGGGGGAGCGAGGGAGGAGGGGAAGAAGGGGAGGAGAAGGGAGAGAGAGAGAGAGAGAGAGAGAGAGAGAGAGAGAGAGAGAGAATATATGTGTCTTCGAAACACCCCTACCACTCTCCCCACCCCACCCCAAAGTGTCAACGGGCTTTACTAGGTAAGGGGTGGGCGCAGATTTAAAAGGTCACTCATGTCTAGTGCGGCTAGCTCTCTGGGTCAAAAAAAGGGAGAGAACCAAAGGATGAGCGTCCCCAAAGCCAAAGGGATAATAAGACATTATTTTAAGCACCCTCCCTCTGTGCCCTCCTCACCTCTCCACTCTGTTTACACACAAATGCAGACGCCTCCTTATGTGTGTACACGGACATATCACATTTTCATCAATTTCTCAGAGCGTCTATGACAGACACCCGTATTTTCATCCCCAGCAAAACTCATCCTGTGAGCCCGAAGGATTTTTTTTATTTTAACCCTTCTTTTCGAAATCCCCCTCCAGCTGGCCCGTCTCCACTCACCGTTCCCTCGCCCTACTATTATTCCCTTAGCCCTGCAGACAACATCTCCGGCTTCTACTCTTTTCTAAGCCTTCTGGTCCGGTCTCCTCTCCACAACCGGATCTCGACAAGGTGAGGCAGGGGAACTGAAAAGCCCAGTAAAGTCTACCTGAAGTCCCATAATTCAGCTCCCTTTCCCAGAAAAACAAACCCAACTCTTCCCCAACAATAACCCTGTTCAAGCATACCAAAAGGATGAATAAAGGTCAGTCTGAATACCCTCAGAGGTCCACACGCCGGGCAGGCCTTGGGCACCGGAGATGAGTCGAGTTCCAGAGCCAGCGCTCCCGTGCGTCCCTTCTCGCCGACCCCACAGTGCTTTGTCCCGATGTCCACTCAAGGTCTTTTCCTTTTTGCTCTATTTAAGAGACTGGTCGCAGTCCGCAGCGTTTCGGCCAGCCCAACGGAAGGCAGTAGATCTACTGGAATAAAAAGGATCGAGATAATATACGTACAGATGAATGAGGGAGCGATGCGAAGAAGCAGAGGAAGCCGCATCCAGGGAGCGGCCGCCAGGGCCGGGCCCCAACAGCTTCCTTCGCTGGGGAAAGGGTAGGCGGCGAGAAGGCGCTGGTGGTCGCTCTACCTGGTAGGAGGAAATAATAACCATGACAAGGAGCATCACGATGATGATCGTGAACATGATAAAAAATTCTGAATCTCCCTTTGGTGACCAGAGCTTGCGGGCAGGAGGGACTGCCCTGTTGGCGGCGGCGGCCCGGGGGAAGGAGAGGAGCGCAGGAGGCAAAGGTTGTGGCGGCAGCACCCTCAGATGAATAATAATAACGCGCAGCGCAAGTTGCGGTTCAGCCTGGAAATCCAGCCCTCCGCGTGAACTCGCGTCGAGTGCGGATTGCAGGGGATGGGGGGAAAAGGAGGGGGAGGGGAGGGGAGAAGAGGGAGGGGAAGGAGGGGAGAAAGGAAGGCAGAGAGGGACAGAGAGAATTTGGAGCCTTTTAATTTATCCTTACCAAGCCCTAATCTCGTTCGCCGTCCTCTTTGGGTGAGGTCGATCTCCTTTTTTTTAAAAAAATATTATTCCTTTAAAGGATTATTCAGCTAAAAGAAGCCACATCTGCTGACTGTACCGAAAACAAGAGGATTAGGAGCCGGTCCACAGAGCCTGGCCCGCAGCCCCCCACCCCCTCTCTGCACCAGCACACGTCATTCTCACTGCCCCCGGTACCTCCCTCTCCTTCTTGTTCGGGGAGAGCTGTGCCAAGGAAAATGCGGATTTGGGGAAAGTGAGAAGTGGGAGCGCTCGGAAGAGCGGGAAAGCCAAGGATGGAGGTGGCGATTCGCACCCCCACACTCACACTTGCTTCCGTTCCCCCAATTCTATCCTGGGAGAAGAGGGCGCTTTCTCTGTGCCCACACGCGCGGCACCTGCAGGGGTCCGTGCCCTCCGCCCCTTTAATAACATAACCCCGGCTACACCAGTCTGGGGCAGACGCCCCTTCGGGGCCGGGGGCATCAAACAACATCTGGGCCCACTGCCCCCTCCCCTTCCTCCGATTCAGGGGCCGCGGTACTGCGGCTGGTCCACTCCCGGTCTCTCCCGCTTTTGCAAATGCAGTGGGGGCTCAGGGCATCGGCACGCCCTCTGCTTCGGGTCCCGGGGCCGGAGGAGCGGGACTAGGGTTTCCGCGGTCCGCGGCGCTGGCGAGGCCCGGGGTAGGGGTAGTTGGGAGGGGGATGGGGCGGGGGCGCTGCGGCGGATGCGGTTGACATCACTGCGGAGAGCGCGTGGCTGTCCCGCCGCTGCGGCTACGGGAGAGCCTTTCACCTCCTCATTCCACCCCACCCCTCCAGCCCCAAGCTGGCGTCTGGGCAGGACAGCGGCAGGGGGTGGGGAGAAGGGTTGGTGTAGGGGGGGTAAGGTAGTCCCATCCCCCGTCCCCCTGCAGTCAAGGTGAATGTGAAGGAGAGCGGGAGCGCGTGCCCGCGCCTCTGGATACGTGTGCGCGCCCCTCCTGGCTCCCCACCTCTCCGCCCCCAGCGCCCTCCCACCCGCCCGCTCCACCCCGGCTAGATGGACGCTCGAGATTAGAGGCACGAAAGTGTGTCTCCACGTCCGACCGCTACCCGTCCAGCGTACATTTAGACTCACTTTGGGGAGGAGCCTTTTGTTGTGGTGGTGGTGTGTTTCGTGGTGTGTTTTTCCGGGAGCAGGAGGTTAGCTGGGTCTTAAGGAAGGACTGAGAATGAATCTGCCCATAAGAACGCGACCGTGGGATACTCTAGGTCCCGACCCCTAATAAAAAAACTAGGGCCAGCAAAGAGAAATCTTCGGTCTTTCGGAAGAGTCCGTTCAGCGGCGGTGGGAGTCAACCCCAACCCTGGCGATTTCCGCACGCGCAGGGCCCATCTGCTTCCCTTACTCCGGCTTTTCTTCTTTGATAACTTAAAAAAAAAAAAAAAAAATCAGCTTTTTGGGCAGCCGTGGATTCAGAGCAATGAGAGATGGAGAGGAAGGCAAGCCCCTGACAGCTAAAAGCAGCTCCTCAAATCAGATGGCCCGGTGCGCTGCGGCGCGAGTGGTCCTGCGGGGGTCGCGCAGACGCGCGCCCACCAGTGGGAATGATCTGAATGGATGGTGACCCCGGGCGCTGCCCTGCTAGCTTCAAGGCCGCTTTGCTTCTTGTCAATTATTGGGTGTTTGTCCCATAAAAGAATAGCAATCGCAAAACCTCTTAACACTAGCTTTTTGCCGCCAACAGTGTACCACGAGAAGCCTAAAAATAAGCAGTTTTTATAAATTCTTAGAAGCGGAAAGCTTTGGTTTAAATTGAGAGAGGTGGAGAGAGACAGAGAGAAGAAACGAATAGAAAAGATCCCTGCAATACATTTTTAATTTCTGAAGACTGAGGTTGGAAAAAGCCATCATCTGGGATATTTCTGCGGAGAAAATTTACCATTCTGATAACGTTCCCCCTCAAACTTAAAGTAGTTTTCTGGTGGAAAAACTATATTGGCGGTCACTTGGCTCAAGACTCCCACCATTTTGACAAGGGTTTTAGACTCAGGATTATTTGTTTTCTATTCACTAAAAATTCCTTAAGCAGACAGTTTCTGAACCCTTTGGATATGGAGGGATAGGGCTGTGACTTGAGGTTATCTTGACTGAAGGGCAGCAGGACACACCGCTGCTGTCTTTTCCTTGGTTTTTCTTCAAGGCCTGGTTTTGTTTAGCTTGAGGACGGTTTCAACATTGCAGTCGTCCTGCGCGGTTGCTGCAATGCAGGCTATTTGCTCTCTCATCTTGCGGCATGGGGGGAGGGGAGCAGAGAGATGGTTTTGTAACAGGCTCTGCAGGCCTGAGTGGGAACGCCTTAAATGATGAGCCCCGGGTTAAAAAAAAAAAGGGGGGGGGGGAAGCAGCTGATGCTGAATTAATAGAGCAGACCCCTGGGGCTTTCTCCAACGAGAGGGTCAGGAGTCCTTTCCCCTCCCCCTGTCATAGATTTCATATGTATTTCTAACCAATCTGATCAGATGCTGGGACATTGTGATGGCTTCTTAAAACCTGAACCCTTGGGCTTAAGAGCTGTCTATACTCCTGGTCAAATTCACCCCAAATACTAACACGTTAAGAAATTACATTGTAAAACCTCCCCAAATCCGATTGACTGGGCTGTTCGGGGCCCATATGGCTGGACAGCTGTGCTGCTCCACGTGAAAAGACACCATTGCCCCTCGGATGGTATAAAGAGGGGGTTCCCCAGAGAGCTCAGACATGACCTAAGTATTAGCTTAGCCTGGGGTGAAGACTGAGTTAAATCTCTCCCTTCTTGGAGGTTAAAATAAAGACAACAACAAAAATCAAAAGAGGTTCACTTTTGAATTCATTGTAAATTGCTGTCTCCCTATGTTCCGTCCCACTAAAGGAAGGAAAGATCACCCAAGGAATAAACCCTCTTCAGCTTACCAGAAGCAGGACGTGAGGCTAAGTGAAGACGCAGGAGATTGGAAAGAAATATACTATTTGCCAAGTGTACCATGTGTCAGTGACATTTGTGGTTCCCTGTTTAGAGAAGTAGGGTTCTGACCTCAGCCGATGCCTCAGTGCTAACCATAAAGAACGGCCATCAGAGCGCAATTTCCATGGTGAGAAGAAGAAACCGTGCTTTACAAAGAAAAGCCCATTATGAAATGCAGCCGGATTTAATTTTTAATATGATGGCGGATCCTCTAACGCATTCGTTGCTGGTGTTTGCATTCAGGAGTGCTTCATTCTGTGGCAGAAATCAAAATAACATAACACTCTGCAGCAGTACTTTTTAAAAGGGCCCCTCATTTTTAAAGGTGTCTTGAAATAGAATATTCTATAACCTTCAAGTTGTGGTGGCCAGAGAAACTGAATATAAGACTCTGTTTCTACGGAAGTGTTCAGGTTAGATAAGAACCAGGCTTGATCTTACTTATGTTTGTGTGTATATGCATACTGCATACTCCGTACTCCTAATTCTCTTCAGGTCTTAACAAATATTTTTAAATGAGGAAGAGGGGGGAAAAAACCCTCACAAATCAATCTGAAAAGTAAATGTGGGGAAATACTGGTTAAAGGGTTAGATTCACAAGCTCATAGTCCAAAGTCAGTCAACACTGTTTTGAAGAATTATTTCAATAATGAAACTGCCTCCTCTGAAAGCTTTACATAGATTTAGCAGATATGGAAGTGTTCCTTTAGTGTCAGTTCTCATCTTTGGAAATAGCTACAGAGATTTATGCAGTTACTATAACTTTTAAAAAAATAAACAAAACAATTTTGGAGATACTATTTGAATGGCATAACTAATGATGGAACCCCACAGATCATTTGGTTTCCTGCTTTCTCAGGAAAGCAAGGCCTAGAGAGAAGGAAAAATTGCTTCTAGAGATCATGTGGATGGTTTGTAGCAAATTCAGTGTGGAAAGTTAAGAACAAAAGCAGGTCTCTTCATTTCTTGCCTGTATATTTTTCTCATACCATATTTGAATTTTAAGTTTTCTTCTGATTTCGGTAAGTAAAAGAAATAGCAATGGATCCTAGCAAGTACAATTATTGTGTGGCTTAAATTTAATTTTGAAACCTAAGTTTTTATATTTAAATGTCTCTAGTTTTGGCGATATTTCAGAACATAGTTAGGAAAACACACACTGCCACACTCTTGCCTGGCGAGATAGGGCAAGAGTCACACTAAAGTTCCAGAGCCTTGGCTGAGTAAATTAAGGGCTAAAACGTGCCTAGAAAATAACCGCATTAAAGCCAGCACAAGAGCTTTTGAGGAAGGACCCCCCCCAAACACACACACACCAAGACAGAGGTCTGGCAAACAGCATCCTTTCGTAATCATTTTGGGGGAATGATGAGGCATGTGACAAGAGTCTTTGACACATATCCAGTTTATCAGGTGGCAGTTACCAAGTCAATTTGTTTTGTTTCTGCATTATTTAATAAATTATTCATACTGTATAAAAAAGGAATCTTAAACAAAAAACCAAAAGAAATTAAACTGTGGCATGATGAAGGTGACCTTGGGCAAGTTAAGTCACTCTCCTCTTTTTCTCATATCCTCTTCTTCAGCATGAGGTGCTTGGAGTAGATGATTTCTAAAGTCCATTTCAACACAAATAACATGGGATGCTATTGTTTAAAAAATCCACATGTTCCTCAATCTGGAAGACGGTGTCTTCCTTTTAAAATCTATCTGGCAGACACTGTTTAGGGCCCGAAAAGCTGAACACAGAAAGCCTAGAGAAAAGTAGTGTGTGTGTGTGTGTGTGTGTGTGTGTGTGTGTGTGTGTGTGTGTGTTTGTGTTGAAATGGCATTCATCTGAAAGCACAACCCCTCTTTATTCTTGTTTACTCTCTGGGTCAGGAAAAGGTCCCTATATCAGGTGAAAGCATTTTGTATCCCCCTTAGAATGCCTCACCACAAGGTAACTGTCTGCCTCTTATGCCTTCACATAAGCAGATCCAACCTGAGCCCTGTAGCAGCTTTAAAAGCTCTCCTCTTTAGCTCCATCCTGACCCAGATTGCTGGATAAAGACTAATGATTCATTTGCAATGCTTATGATGGGCATCTATGGCAGGGTTCTCCCTCCCTCCTTGCTCAGAAGGAAACCATGCTCCCCTTATCATCTGATATTACCACAAGTAAATATTTGTGTTCAATTGCTACATAGGGCATGAATCTCTTTCCTAATGAAGTACCTATGCATTACCTGCCGCAGGAAGAAGATCTCTTAACTCGTCAGTGCTTCAGGCAATTTTTAGCTTGTGTCAGGTTGGGTTTGTGTTGGAGAACTTGGACTATTTTTGTTTTTGTTTGTTTGTTTGTTTTGGTGCAAGAGGCAAGCTATCTGTTTTTCTTTCTGTCTTTATGCGGACATACAATTCAACATACCTTTACAAAAAGAAAAGCCTTGTTTGTGTTTTAGAGTCTGATGGGATCATGCAAACTGTTCATATGCATAAAGGATGAGACCATGGTGAGGATATAATGTTCATATTCATATTCCAGATACTGTTTTAACGTAAACTGGACAAGACTTTCTTTGAATATCATTTAGAGGCAGCTACCATGTACTATAAATTATGAAATCAGTGCATTCCACTTAAAAAGTGATCCTGACTAATAATGAGATGCCAATTGGTGTTCATTAAATATACAGATTTGACGCAGAATTAGTAGAAATTACTAAAATGGAAATCTTGTCAATCATAAACGAGACAGCTAACAAGTCAGAGTTTTAAAAAAGCCAAATGTGATTCATATCTTGTAGGATTGTGTCTGAGGATGATTTAAATAAAATTGGACATTAGGTGGTGACAAGACGAAAATGAAAGATAGCATCCAATTGGGAAAAAGACTGGAGTAGGCCTGGGGGGAGTACTAAAAAAAAAAAGTAAAGGGGGAAATAGGAAGACTGATTGGGTTGTTTGGAGGATAGCTTGTTTGTAATGAATGAATGAATAGATGAAATCTAGAATATTCATTTCCCAGTAGCCAACACTCAGGAGACATTCAACTATTGTTCATAAAAGAAAATTAGTGCCCCTTCTGTGTTGAGCAGCATCAAACAGATTATCTGCATATATAACTCTGCTGGGAGGCCAAAGAATAGTCAGCTTGAAGTACAGTGTGGGGAACGTCGGCTTACTTTCAATCTTTAATTTCAAAAATGCTGTAAACAGGCATTTAAAAACAGTGCCTGTAAAACAAAGGGGGCCCCTGCATGACAGTCAGCTGTGTGCTGGGCACAAGCCTATTTAGGTGCTTTTTATATATTCGCCACAATCTCACAGCCTCGCTCATTCCATGTTACAGAAGAGGTGACTGCTTCCCTGAGTGGTTAAATGACTTTTCTCAAGTGCATAAGCTAGAACTGGAATCCAGTTATGACCGGCCGAAAGACTCTGAGACTTCTATTACAGCTTCATGCTGCAGGCTTCCCAGAAGGAACAAGAATAACATTATATAATGTAAAGCTGATTAAAAAAAAAATTGTCAGCGTTTGTCCTGCCTCATGCACCCAGTGGAAGCAAGCACTATGAGACTGACAGAACAGATGAGAAACACCACTTAAGATAATTTTTCCTGCTAAACTCTGTTGTACACTATGCAAATATGATTGCAAAAGTGGAATATTATCAACACTTTAATGCTAGTTATCTTTCAAAGATGATACTTAGAGTAATCAACATAAACTTAGTAGACTGTATCCTAAATAATAAAAATGTTGGCTTGCATCATTCTGACATCTTAGTACGACCTACAAAGCCGATCTGGCTGATATATAGTGATAATAACATTCTGCATTTAAACAGCATCTTAACAGTCCCAGCGTTTCGTCACCTGGGGTTGGTCGGGGGAGGGGAGCCAGAAAATAGAGAAAGACTTAGGGGCTCATTTGGGGACAGAGCGCCCCGGGAAATTCTTGGGATGGAGGACTGTAAATCAAGGTGAACGTACTTCCATTTGGTTCTGGGTGATCTCCTGCTTTCTCTCTGCCCCAAGGCAGGGCTGATAAACAGGACCCCTGCACGGCAGACACACTCCCTGTTTTTGGTGCATGATCAGATACCCTAAGCTGATACTACACAATGCCAAGGAAAACGGTGGATTGAAGCAAGGGATAGAAAAGGTGGGGGAGAATAAAAGAGGAATGGTGGGAATATAGTTTTCAGGGGATTTGTTTCTCTGATATATATATATATATATATTTGTTGAGCTTCTTTAGGACAGGAAATGATGGCATTTCATTTCAGATTCCTTAGTAGTCATATACCAACAACTGCACAATTATCAAGAGAATTCCCTCTCTAATAAAGGAGACAGCATGCTGACAAAATGCTGCAGGCTGTCTGCTACTGGTCTGGGAGTCAGGAGTCCTGGGTCCTAGTCCTTGGTTTGCTACAGTGACCTTGGACAAGTCACTTTCCTCTCTGAGCCTAATTCCTCTCTTACTGGTAGGTGGGAGGTATAGGGTTTTCCACTTACCCAGACCCCCAACCTTTCTTTGTTCTGTTCTCTGCTTCCCCACCTCATGATGCTTTCTCCTGATGCTTGCAAGACAAGATCTCAACTCAGTGACTGGCACCTCGCTATCTTTATTCTCTTAAGGAAATTTTTACACAAGGCTGTAATAGCAGTCAACAAACATTTTGGGAGCTTTTAAACTGGTGAGGGATTTTTTTTTGGGGAGACAGAGGATGCTTTCTTGACAGTCCTGAAATTGTGCTGATTTTGCATGGGTCCTTTGCCTCTTCTACTATAGAGGGTAGATTCTATAGGAGAACAAGCGGGAATCTTGGTGCCCACACAGACGTGAGACCACATACTGGCTCTGTCATCTACCTATTTGATGACTTTGGACCAATTTTTCACGTGCAATATGGGGAGGATAATAACGCTGACATCACAGGATTATTGTTTACTGAGAGAAAACGCAGTAAATGCCAGTTTTATACTTATCGGTCTCTCTGCCTTCTTTCTAAAAGGCGGGTCCAGGGATGACCTCTGCTCCTGTCATCCCCTCCCCGACCCCAGAAAAAGAGAGGGCAGGGAAGTGGGCAGGTGAAATGCAATGCCATGTGCTGGGTAGTCCGTGGCTGGCGCTAAGCTGAGCAAAAGGGGAGCTGGGGGAAAGATTATTTCATGATGTGTCTTGTAGTTGACCCACGATCTGACTGAACAAGCGTTGTAAAAACAACACATTATGAAATAGGGAGAAATCCAGCTATTTCTGGGGGGGGGGGGAAGTTTGTAAATTCTGAGGGTCTCAGGAGCTCCCGCAGAAATGGAGCTTGAGCAGGTGGGGGACATCGTTTCCCCCAGATGACCAGCAGTCTTGGCCTTTGTGTGTGGGGTGGTCAGAGACAGGAGAGAATCTTAGTGCTAGAAGATGAGGAAATCGAGGACTAGAAGAGTAAGGCACCTTGCCCAAGATCACACAGCTATTAAGTGGCTAGAAATCAGAGATGAAAGGGTCACATAGCTGTGTAGGAAACCAAAGGAGGGTATAGATGGGAGAAGAGGTAGAATTCAATGCTGGGAGAACTTGTAGAATCTGTTGACTTGCTTGCTCACTGGGCCTGAGCACAGCTCTGACAAAACTCCAAGTTTTTCAGGTTCTCTTTTAGAGGGACATTGGTTATTTCTACCTCAGAGAGTTGTTGGCAGGTTAAAATCACACATGGTATAGAAAAACACTTAACATAGTGCCTTGTCATAGTAAGTGCTCAACAAATATTAGCTAAAAGCTAATTTTTTTAAATGAAATACTTTTTACCTCAAAAAAAAAAAAAAAAAAAAAGGCAGTCGTGTCGTTATTGGCAAAGAAGGACTGCTAGTACAGTTGGCTTTGGTCTTGATGAAATCCAGAAAAGGTTCCCAACACCGTGCGTTAATGGCATTACTAATCATCACAGAGGAGGCTGATTTCCAAGGGTCTAAGTAACTAACTCTCTTTCTTTTGGAGAACTGAGCCTTGAAGCTAAGGTCTGTTTTCAAGGAAGCGACAACCTCCAGTATCTATTTTATTATAATTTCACTTCTGGTACAATCTTTTAGCAGGAACAAGAGAAGATCCCGAAGATGATAGCTGTGGATGTGAAGTTCTTTGGGGATGTCTGGGAGAGACAAGATGACATTTAGGACTTGTTTGATGTGATGGAACAGCACAGACTGAGTAAAAGCAAGGACCAATTTTGAACAACCTAAGGGAGACATTGTAAAAAAACATCCGTAGAAATCTTCTTAAATAACAGGGTCTTAGACCCTTTATTTCTGGCAATAAGAAACCTGGAAACTTCCTGGAAGTTAATACCTAAAATTTTTAGATAAGATATATAAATATTCTTTTAATTGCATAGTAGAGCTTGAAGGAAATAAATATAGCTGGACCAGAAAAAAAATCTAGTTATATGCTGTTTATAAGAGATGCATCAAACACATGGAACAAAAAGGCTGAAAGGAAAAGGACGGTAAAAGGAATAACAAGGAAATACTAACCAAAAGAAAAAATGCATAGTATATTAATGTCAGATAAAATAGACTTGAAGACAAAAGACATTATTGGTTATAAAGATTATTTCCACAATGAACAATGTGAAAAGAGCAATTAAGTAGAAGAACAATTCTAAACTTGAATGCCCCCAGAAATATAACTTCAAAATAGAAAAGCAAAAAAAAAGAAGACATTTTAGGGCAAAAATAACAAATTGAAAATGATAATAAGAGATTTTAATGTACCTCTCTTGGTAATTGATAAAAGCAGCGGGAAAGGATACAGATTTGAATAACACATTATCAAACTTACTCTAATGGACAACCTGGGAAACTCCTTATCAATAATTAGAAAAATCACACTCTTCTTGAGCATACGTGGGACATTTATAAAACTTGATCACGTACTATCCCACAAATAAAGTCTCAATAAATACCACGATATGATGTCATACAGATTGTATTATTTGACTGCAATGTAATTTAGTGAGAAATCATTAGCCAAAATGTATATCCACCTGCTTCTCCCCAGGTATTTGGGAAAAAAGGCATTCTAAATAATTCACTGGTCTATGATATTCATATCAAATCATATTGTAAATTATTAATTGATTGAAATACTGCATATCAATACTTTGTGTTTTACAGTCATACCGTGTTTCCCCGAAAATAAGACCTAGCCAGACAATCAGCTCTAATGCATCTTTTGGAGCAAAAATTAATATAAGACCCAGTCTTATTTTACTATAATATAAGACCCAGTCTTATTTTACTATAATATAAGACCTAATCTAATCTAATCTAATCTAATCTAATCTAATCTAATACTGGGTCTTATATTAATTTTTGCTCCAAAAGACACATTAGAGCTGATGGTCTGGCTAGGTCTTATTTTCGGGGAAACATGGTAGAAATACTTAAGGGAGAACTTACAACCTTAAAATGTTTATATAAGTGAAGGAGAAAGACCAAAAATGAATGACCTAAGCATCCAATGGCAGAAGTTAAAAAAAGAAAAACAGAGCAAGCCTAAAGAAAGGAGAAGAAAAAATAATAAGAGAAAAAAGAAGAGGGGATAGGTGGCAATATTTAGACTCTAATATCATCTGGAATAGGTCCATAGCTATTTTATGGATAAGGAGAACTATCCCTCCATTGCAAATACCTTTCTCTCTCAGCAGAATATAGTCTGTCTGCTCTGCAGGCCCTTCTCATGGATCCTGTGTCATCTTTGCATCTGTGTCACCCCTGTAGTTTTCACATCTAGCATAGGTGCTCAGCAATTCTATTCAGTGACTTTTCTTCTGTAGTTATTTGTGTATTTACCCCTTTTGCTAGATTGTAAACTCTGCAGAAGGAACTATATCTTTCTCATCTCTACTGCCGCTCAACAGGTAAGCCAAAGCATTGTATCAAGAAGATACCTGATGTTTAAATGTGTTCGAAATGGAGTTGAGTTTGTGGACAGAGTTTACCTTACAGGCTGAGAAAGAAATGGGAGAAGTAAGGTAGAAATGATTTCGAACTCTCCCAGACTTAGAATAGGCTACTGCTGACCTTCAATACAGACAGGAACCTCCCCAACGTGAGGGCATGATTCTGTGGCTTCTTACAAAACTGAAGAAAAAAAGTCCTAAGTCTTCCTTTGGAGAAGGAACACGTTCCTTTCTGAGTCCTGTCTGTGGTGGGGTCACATGAAAAATGGTTAGCGCTAGAAAGTTCTGGAGTTAGATGCTACTTAGGTTTACGTTCCCCACTACTTTTTATTATTATTATTATCATGGTAAAATATACATAACCTGAAACTTATCATTTGAAATTATACAAGTCAGTACATTCACAATGTTGTACATCCGCCATCACTATCCATCTCCAGAACTTTTTCATCACCTCAAATAGAAACTCTGTCCCCACTACTTTTTAGCTGTGCAGTTTTGCTCAACCTGCCAGTTTCCTCATCTGTAAATCAATGCTAATCATATATTTACTGAAGAGGATTATGGTCTGCATTACATGATGTAATGCACGAAAACTGCTTACCACAGTGTCTGGCACTGAGTTTTATTGAATAAGTACTTCAATACGTCTTACTATAGAAAAGAGCAAGGGGAAAGAAAATTCAAACCCTTCAGAGCTGGGAGGGAGACTGAGGAGAAGGCGTACAAAGTTCATGGAAAGCGTGCTAGACAGAGTATTGAGGGGACTTGACTAGAATTCTCACTGTTGGCAAATAACCTCTCCAGGCTTGAAAGATGTGGGGCCAGGAGGGGCTATCTCTGAAATTCCTTCCCCCACCAGCACTACATCTGACATGTCATGAGAACTCAAGAAACTCTTGAATGAGTGAAAGAATGAACACATACATAAACATGTCCATGCTCGAAGGGAGGATAGAGGTTGTTCGTCTTAGTTGTCAGTTTATCAATCGGAAGACTGAGACTAAGAGAAAGAAAGTGACTTATTCCAGATCACATGATTAGGGGTAGAGCTCTATACAAAAGCCAAGGTTCCGAAGTATATTGTGCAATCTTACCTTGAACCAGAACCCAGAAAAAATAGGAGAAAACCCAAAAGGCCCATGCAGTGCTTCATTTAGAGTCAAAATCTGCAAATGTTCAATGTCATTGTCCCTGCTCTGACTACACATTGGATCCAGCATGTTGCAAATAATTGTTTTTCATTTAAGAGAGAACATTTCCTTCCAGTTTAAGGGCAATGGTCATTCTGTAAGGAGGATCATAGAACATAAGTATTTTTACAACCATGATTCTTGGAAGAAGTAGGAATTTTGAAAATATCCCAAGCAGGCCACACAATGTAACCTCATCCAGTCTCAGGTTTACTCGTCAGGTGTGGATATTAATACCTCACGAAGCTGTGGTGACAATTCAGTGAGATAAAGAATGTGATGGTGGCTTGCACAGTGCCTGGCATATGGATGGCACTCAGCAAATATTTGTTCCAAGCAAAGGGGGACGTACTGAGGAAGCAGACTCTCCAGTCCTATCAACAGCCCGCTTGATCCTGCTGGGAAGATTTGCTGGTGTTGTACACACTTTGTTTGCTGTGTGATCCAAAAAATAACCTCACGGGGAGGAGGTAGCCCTCAGGACTGGAGCAATTTATAGTCAGCACGCGCTGCTGTTTTGCTGCTGGATCCCAGGTTGCCATTAGTCAGAAATGGCTTCCCATGTTTACTGGACATACTGAGAAGTGTCTCAGCAGCACTGATGCTGTGGCTGCCGTTTTCAGCTTATTTCCAGGCATACAGGTTCCTTGGGATACAGGCAGTCGTCTGTCTTATCTTTACATAGAGCAATGGGAAGGGCCCTGCCTGAGAATCAGGACACCGGGTCCGAGACCCAGCCACCTATGAGCTCTGTAATCTCAGGCAAAAGGCTTCACTTCTCTGAACCTCTGGATCCTCTTCTGTGAAACCAGGGGCTTGGAAGTCATGTTTTCTCCCACCCCCTCCAACTTGACAACACTACCTTCTACTTATTTATTCCACTCACAGCTTTCCAAGTATTGCTGCTCGGTGTCAAGATGAGTGCCCAGACGTGTGTACCATCACACACACACAGGCACACACAGATACACAACACGCATCCTCTTATACCCAGAACCTTACACCCAGAGTCTTCACTTAGAGCACAAAAACCTAATGCCCCAGCGGATAGCCATTTTACTCACCACCTTTAGAATGACATAATCCAGCCGCTTCTCCATTAGAACCTCATCTTCCTTGTGACTTGGTGCTTCTGCTGCCAAATGAGGTAGAAATGGTGCAATCTGATTTCCACCCCCTGGAGCAACTGCTGCTGCGGCTGCTGCAGCCGCCCGCCTTTTTGACCATGGATGCTGCATCAGCACAGAAATGCTGAGTGCAGCACATTTCTGAGCTTGGGGAAGCAGACTGGATTGCTGCGGAGGGAAATGGGTTTCCATTCTTCCGAGGGCTATTTCCACCCAGGGAGTTTTAGTGAGGGGAAGAGATTTTACTTTTAAACATTGCAACCTCCAAGGGATGAATTTGAGAAAGCTTGCCTTTTGTCAAGATCAGGTCCCCTTCGGGAAGTCAGATTTAATCATTTGGGATTGTGATCTCGCTTCCTGCTCCAGACATATGCACTAAGGCAACATTTGTGTTTGTTTGATGGGGACGATGACAGGGTCTTTAACGCATCCTAGTGCAAATTCCTCTTTGTTTGTTTGTTTGTTTCTTAAAAGATGATGTTTCGTGGGCTTCTGTGGTTCATTCAGTCTGGCAGACTGAAGTAGTCTTTGTGGTCCCGGCTTTCCTGGCAAATCTACTGGGAATAAAACAGGGCAGAGCCTAGGACTCATTAGCTAGGGGGGTGAAGTTCATTTTTTGATTCCCACAGATGTCTCCCTGAATTGCTCACTCAGTTTTGGGGGTGCTAGTTTCATTGGTGAGTAGTCTTTGCTTCCACACAAATCCGATAGCTGATGGTACTACCTGGGCATTTTTGCCGCTGTGAGTTCTGTTTTCTCATCTGCAAATGAACACCACTCACAGCGTGACCATGAATTGTTTAGACGATTTATGACAACGGTCTCCAAATCTTTATGAGTATGTTCTCTATCAGTAAAAATTTATTTGCCTGTGCACCCCCAATGTATGTATATTTATATACTTGTAAATTATGTAACACACATATCATTAGCTAATATCTCAAGTCATAATATACACCAAGGATGAGTTTCATTATTTAGGGTAGTGGATGCCAGATGATATTTCAAACAATTGTGATAATTTCAAACATTTTTGGCCAACTTCTTCTTGGATCTGAATAAGTCATTGTTCTGATCTTGTCACATGGTTCTGAATATTGTATATGTAATATGACTGAGCTCTTACTAGGAGTGGAAGTGTTGGCTCTGCCTTCTCTTCTTGCTTGTGTAATTAGTAGTTGCTTCCATTTGGGATTTCTTTGCAGGAATCTTTCTAAGCCAAGTATCTACTTTGGGGCATGGGGGTTAGTTTAATTAAAACTAGATTGTTTAATCTACAACTCCACTTAACCCTTCCACGGTGTGGAACTCTCAGTCTTCTCTCAGAATAACACGTTTCTTGTAAGTGACACCTGGGCTTCTGACACATGGATGAAAAAAGTCATCATTGTCAGCCCATACGTTAGATATTAATAGAGATAGATTTTTTTCTGATATTTAAGATAACATAAAGGCTTTGATATTGTCTTTCCTGCACTTCAGTGAGTGGTTCTGCATATTCCCCAGATTATACCTACACCTTTTTGACTCCAGATGTGCCCCCGGCATGACTATTATAAACACCTTCAGCATAGATCCCAGTTCCACATTCTCTGGATTGGAGTCCTGAGAGAATGTGCTGTAAGAAGGAAGACTTCTGCAGGTTTAGTGTGACTGTAGGATTATAAACAGGAAGAAAGAAAAATGCTTTCACAGTACAACTTTAGAAGGCTTGGTTGGGTTTCAGAAAACCAGAACTATCAGTATAGATCTAGGATTTTGGACAGGATACTAGGAAATCCTTCCCTGGATCTTGAAAACTTCAGTTGTTTCTGCAAAAGTAGTTAGGTTACAGAGTTCTGATATAAAATAAGTGGGGTCAGGTATATTGGATGTTGAGCCAGAAGAGACGCTGCTTATGAGAAGCCAGACTTTGGAATATTTACAAATTATGACTTAAGCAAAACATTACCAAGCAAGTCTCTGTACCTTATCTTGCAATTACTACATAGGGAAGGGCAAAGACTCATCATGCCTTCCAGATTTTATTGGGCATGGAGAAATTCTGGAACCTAGGCTTTCCATAGACAGACTGCTAGTTACTGAAAATCTCTTTGATGGTTTTCTGGTCACTTCAAGGGCTCGTCAGAAAGACCCCTATCCAGAGAGCAGTCTGGCTTGACCACTGTCTTGGAACAAGCAATTCTCTTTGGAGTAACTTTGGCTTCCAGAAGAATAATAGGGCAGCATAGATTCAAGGAACATGTGTATTCCAGCTCCAAATGGAGGGATAAAATACCAAGAGATCATTTAAAGCATACATTCAGTGAAAAATAAATGGCATTTTAGGGCTTTCTTTCTTAATATGTTCTCTCATAGTAGCAGAATTGTAGCTGGGCACATCTTCATGGCAAAACTACTGTTCCCAGCTTCTCTTGCTATATGGCCATATGACTGAGTTCTTGTCAATGGAATCTGAACCACTTCCACTTCTATTGCTTGGGATATTGGTGTGTCTATGCCATGCTCTCTGTCTTATGACACGAACCCAGTTATTATGCTTTGGACATGTTGATGACGATGATTCTCTAAAGTGTGGCTGAGCAGTGAATGGATCCCTGAATGTGGAGTAAGGGTGCTGCTTCCCTCCCAAAACCTGGACGACTGTAATAGGTGCTGTGGTAGGCTGCCCAGACCTTCTCCTTCAGGCCTGAAGCACTCATTCCCCAGATTTTGGATACATTGGCTACTGATGGTTCACATTTCAATTCTTCTTCTGGAATTGCTCTTGGCCAGAGAGCGCTGCTTCACTTGAAGTTCCACTCCCTCCCCCAGGAGCAGCCCACAGCCAATAATTGGTCAATGCTGGGTTGAAAGCCCTGGGCCTCATGCCTCAATTTTGGACAACTCTAAAAAGCATTCCAGCTACAGAGATCACTGTGGTGTTGGCCAAAGCTTTTGTTGCAATTGCAATAACACCTCTGTCCACCTCCTATTCCAGAAAGCACTCCCTAGTAAACCTGGTATGGAAAATTCCTTATCAGTCAATTTCCTACCAATTGGGTTGAAATCCAACCCAATATACCACTCACACTGTGACTTTTACATGAGTGGGGGAAGACCCTCTTATTTATTCCTTAAGTCTGCAATGTTATGTTTAGTTGTTGCAGTACCTGAAACTTCACCTTAATTCAATTATTGAGTAGTGAGAAACAAACTGACCTGGGAATTAGATGACCTGAATCCAGTTCTGTTTTTTCCAGGAATTTGTTTTTTTGACTTTGAACTTTACTTCTCTTGGCCCCAATCTTATCTGTAAAATGAAGGTGTTGGATTAGACCATTTTAAAGGTCTCTTCCAACTTTAATAATCTGTGATTATCTTCTTCCTAAACTGTGTCTCTTCGTGAAGCTATAGCGATATCCAGTGGCAGTTGTATTAGTCGAAAATTTCCACCCAAGCAAAAGATTTGGAATGTGACTCTACATCATGACCTCTCTCTTGCTTTCCTCATCCCCATCTCCCTTCCCTTCTGCCTGCACCACCTGTCCCATATTTTCTTTCTGATTCATCTCACCCACCAGCCAAAGAGTAGGTCCAGAAAACCTCAGTCATTTCTTTGAGCTCAGCTGCTGCTGTATGCTTCCAGCTGAAATTCCATCTGGAGCTACTGTTTTAGGCCAACTCCTCCTGTGAGAGCCATCTTTTTTCTATTGCACCTCTCTTCCCCACACCTCAGGGGTGGCTTGGGCAGAACTGGCCACGAGGGCAAACATATTACTTTTTCTTCCCCAAGTCAGAGCTCTTTTGGAATCAGAATAGTCTTGATAACTCTCTCAGGGAACATGATGCTATGCTGGGCACTGCAACCAGCCAGAAGGACCCACCCTGCCTTCATGGCACTTACATACAAGCTTAGGCATTGTCACTCAAACAGTCAGGAAATGGTTAGTTTTTTTATTTAATAGTGCTGTGCAGTTTAGGAAGTGTGTTTTCATGTTATCTCAATTCAACTCTGAAACAACTCAGCAAGTCTGGTATTGTTATTATTCTCTGGCATTATTACTATTATTATTATTTTACAGAAGAATTGCTTTTCTAAAATCACACCATAATTGCCAGATTTAGGACTGGAGCCCACATTTTCTAACCACAAAACCTGCACTTTTTTCTTGCCCTTTTAATTTTAACCTAATAAACTCCCTTTCTAGATCCATGCCTATGTCCTCCTTGCAGGTCTCTGGGCTCCCATGAAACTTGGCTCATGTCTTGGAATATAAATAATTAGTTGGCAATGTGCCACCCATCCACCCGACTAGATTGAGAATGCCTTGAGAATAGAGCCTGGGTCTTGGTCATCCTTACATTTCACTTGAATGACTAAATATTTTTAGTTTATAATAAGTTAAATGTGATTTTTTTGTCCTACAATACCAAGACCTTTCACATTGTGTAATGATAACAGTAATGAGGAATGCTCATACTCATATGTAGAGGTAACAGGAAGCTCTCTGTGGGTGCGGCATTATAAGCCTGGAGAAATCTCCTCCTTTACTGCCTCCCAGATGTCTTTCTTTCTTTTTTCTTTTTTTTGTAATATGGTAATATTTTATTTTTTTATTTATTTTATTAGTTTCAGGTGCACAAGACAAAGCAAAACTTAGATGTTTATCATTTATATCCCGCACACTGTGTGAACCCCCCTCCCCCCATCCACTATCCTTCTGTATGTTCCCCAAATTAATTTTCAAAACCCCGTGGCCATCTTGTGGTTTCCCAGATGTCTTTCTTAAATGGTGGTATAACCTTTCATTTCATGGCATGTAAGGTTTCACATGAAGTCCCACACTAACTTAGATTCACTCTGGTTTGTAAGAGGCTTCTCCAAACTCTCTTCCAAGAGGAGGCTTGGGGAGAAGGTTGTGGAAAAGCTGTACTTAAGACAGGGGGAGGAAATACCATAGAAAGAGGAAATGGGACACTAAAAGTGGATTCTGGGGATATTAGTAGCAAATGATCTGACCTGGCAATTTGGCCGGTACAGGTTTTTGAAGCTTCAAAAGTCCCTTTCCTGTACCTTCAAGAAGTTGGCGTGAGTGGTGGGAGTAAACATAAAGGTGGGGACTTAAGGCACTTTGGTGCAGTTGTGAAACAAACAATTCCATGGTCGAGGGCCGCGTGACTCCGGAGCTAACTCAGAGGTGGAGCGTGGCGCAGCCTGGAATGGCTCTTGCTGCCTCTGCGTGTTTCGGCACCAGGCTGTGCTACTTCAGCACCGAAGACAGCGCCTCGAGGGCGCCCCTCGGAAAGGAGCTGGGACTCCGTGGCTGTTTACATTGGGAGCTCTGCCTGTTTGAGCCAGTGTCCTTGGCAAGCTGTGCTGAAGATTGGAACCTGGGGTGTTGAAGCTCAGCAACCATAGGTCTAACTCAGATTCCTTTGGGTTTTACTCCAGGCTAGCAATCATTTCCCTTTCAAGTCTATTTCTTTAGACTTTAAGTCTCCCTTTTCTTTTTCCAGCTGTTTGAGGCATTTAACTAATTCTTTCTGCCCTATTGTACCAGAAATGAGGTGAAATGCTGTGGCACCTCTCCTCTTCCCTGAAATAATTTCATTTCTTTTGGTCTAAGTGTGCTCTTTCTTTCCTTGGACCTCTGGCTCTCCATTTTCCATGCAAAATTTGGCTAAACAGCCCTGGATTTCAGGGAAAACATGAATGGACACTAAAGTATAATTGACAGCAAGTTGGATGCCCACTTATTTTCCAGTTTCCCAGGCAGTACATGGACCTTTTGGCAAGGACCTTTTTCAGACATGATGCTTTAGCTCAAGGGGCATGTTCCCAGTAGTAGAAATTTCAGGCCAAAGTGGAAGATAATGTTTAAGAATTTCCAGGGGGAAAAAAAGAATCTCCAGGGTCTCAGAGATGCCAGAAATTATGCAATAAAATACACATTGATACTCTACCTCTTTGAAAGGCCACCCTGGGTTTATATCTAGCTCTTCACTAACCATGAAGATCAGAGCAGGTCACTTAATTTCCTTGAGTCTCAGTTTCCTGAAGTGTAAAGGGGGATGACAACAAATATATATCTTGTGTAAAAATTCATGAGATCATTCATGAAAAACTGTTCTGTTAACTGCAGAGTGCTAGCCAATAATTGATAATAACAGTCCCTACAAAACCTTTGATGGGAAGATATTGGCATTTCTGGGTTCCTAATCATTTTAGGCTATGAAAGTGTCACACCATGCACATCAGAGAGGTGCAGATAGTGATGCCAGGAAGATTCAAAGGAAAGCTTGTCATGCTGCTTTGAGTTGGCTGTTGCCTGTGAACTTGGCTTTGGTCCCTTCTGTATCTGAAAAAAAATTTCTTTTCTTCCATTAACTTAATAAGCCAGGGACACTCACACTGACAGAGTTGATTTATCAGACAGTCACAGTGCTGTTGGAAAGAGCTAGTGACACATCCCTTCCTCCACCCTCATTTCCCTCTGGCAGTTAGACATCTCAGAACCTTGCAGAAGCCCGTGGGTTTTTATTAGTCATCACCCACATGTTCCCATCCATCCCCCAGCTACCTTCATGTCACTTCCACTCATTGCTGCCATAGCTTTTGGATGATTTGACCTTCCTTTAGAGTTCCTAAGAAAGACTGCTTTGTATTTTCTCTAAGGGAGGGTAAGCCCTATAGCCCTACGTATGTGGACAATGTAATTCCTGCTGATATGCTTCTGTAGGCATTTCGCCCTTGCCAGTAATCTCATTATGTACTAGGATGGTTGGTGTAATGATGATGCTTGGCTGTCTACGCAGCCTCCATTCCCCCTTCTTCCCTAACAGAAATCCAATTGTGCTCATCTATCCTTCATTCTTATATAACCATGTGCCTATGGAACACTGACCTCACCCTGAGCTCCCAATTATGCCTGATTGGGGAAAGGATATTCCTTTCCCCAGTGCTGGTAGTTACTGCTATGAGGTCACCTAAGAGATGGTGAAGTCTCTGGATGAGATGCTGAGACTTGTTGCTGCTAGGTTGCTACCAGCTAATAAAGCCAACACCATGAGTGGCATGGCAGACAGATGAAAACAAGCTGGGTCCTTGGTGACATTGGCAAGCCACCAAATCAAATAATTCTGAAAACGATATTTCTTCTGGCCTGCCAGTTATATGAGATAATCAAGTTCTTTATTGATTGAGCAGGGGTTTCTGTTACTTGCAGCTAAAAACATTCTAATACACTTAGTTGCTGGGCAGGAAATGACTCTTGATCTGCTACCGAGCCCCACAAACAATACCCCAAATCAATCTACTGAGCTTTTTAAAAAAGATTTTTATTTAAAATATAGCTAACATACAATATTAGATTAGTTTCAGGGGTACACCATAGTTAGTCAACATTTATATACTTAAAGAAGTGATCACCATAAGTCCAGCCACCATCTGACACTGTTCTATGCTATCACAATATTAGTGACTATATTCTCCATGCTGTACATTACATCCCCATGACTTATTTGTTTTATACCTGGAAATTTGGGCCTCTTATTCCCCTTCCCCCTTTTAAATTGATCAATTACAGTTGACATTCAATGTTATTTTATATTAATTTCAGGTGTACAGCTTAGCAGTTAGACATTTACATAATTTAAGAAGTGATCCCCCTGACTAGTATAGTACCTACTAGACTAGTCTAGAACACTATACATAGTTATTATCATATTATTGACTATATTCCCTATATTTACTTTACATCCCCATGAGTATTTTGTAACTACCAGTTTGTACTTTTAATCCCTTTCCCTTTTCTACCCTGCCCCCAACTGCCTCCCATCTATCACCCAGACAAATCTAGTACACATCTGACACCATACAATTACAATAATATTGACTATATCCATTATGCTGTACCATACATCCCCATGATTACTATGTAGCAACCAATTTGTACTTCTTAATCCCTTGTGTGGGTTGTGTGTGCTCTCCTGTTATAGCTGAGCCTTGGTTGCTATTGGCACATCAATGCGTGGGCTTGACCCTCAGGTTGACTGGCTGTGGGATTTGGCCATGTCCACAGCTTATGCACTGCTGTGTGGGAGGCTTACTCCACTGAGTGGGATTTGCCCCAGCCAGTTCTGGTGCCTGTTGAGACCACCTTTTGTGTGTGCCACTTGTGGGGTTAATTGGGAAGTGCTCTGCCATGGTCTAAAGCCAACCTCCAAGTATGTCGGTTCTGGCACCTCTTGGGAGGGGCTCTGGTGCAGGCCCAGGTCACGCACTGCCTGTGACCAGCTGGGGACTACTTGATAGGAGCTACAAAGTGATTCGAGGTTGTTCGCTGCTTGTGCTAAACCTGGAGGTGCGTGGGAGAGGCCACACTGCAAACCAAGGATGAGGACGTCTGCCACCAGTACCAGGCCTGGGGTAGTTCTGCAAAAAGCCAGGACACCTGGAGGATTGCTGCCAGCTGCCAGCTCCCTTAAGGTTCAGCCACTGATAAAGCCTCATGTAGCATGCAAGTTGGGTGAGGCAGGGTCTCATGGAGTCACTAGAGTGGGAAGAGTTATGGTCACCAGGTTAATGCAGATTCTGGTTTGCTGCCAGTGCTGAGCCTGGAGCAACTCAGCAAAACTTTCAGAGCACATGGAGGCCAGTCGCTGTCTGCCTGGGGCCGGTGGATTCTGATAGTTTTCCAGGGAAGAATGCAATGAGGGAGGGGCTGGCTGCTCCTCTAAGTGCCTCCAGCAGTGTGCTAGTTGGGTGTGGGGGTTCCCAGCTGAGTCAGCAGGGTGGAGCAGTACAGCTCACGGGCCAATCAGATTCAGATTTGGCCTGTGGGGGCAGGCTTAACATAGGAAAGATGGCGCAGGCCTGCCAGCTGATGAGAGGAGGATCCCTCACCAGGAAAATGCTGACTGTTCTCCAGTTTTTCCTCTGAAGCCACACACGTCAGTCTGTCCTCTGTATTTCTTTGAGGCCACCCAAGTCACCATCCTCTGCTGGAGCCCAAGGTGAGTGCCTGCGAGTGAGTGAGTCTGTATGCTGGCAATTTAGGAGGACATCTGGGTTTCCCACAGCCTTCTGTCCCACCTAAATGGTCAGAATCCCCATTGTTTTTCACAGCCAGGTGTTGTGGGGACTCCTCTTCCCAGCACCAGTTCTCCAGGGTGAGGAGCCTAGTGTGGGGGGCTGTGGTCTCTTGCTCCTCGGGGGGCGGGGGAGCGGGGAACCTCCATGGCCGAACAATACCTCCTGATTCTCAACAGTCATAGAGAGGTTTGGGTTCCATTCTGAGTCTTCGCCTCTCCTACCAGTCTCAACGTGGCTTTTTTAATATTTGTAGTTATAGGACTTCTGTTCGGCTAGACTTCAGATGGTTCTCCAGGTTGATTATTCTGTAATTTAGTTGTAATTTTAATGTGTTCATGGAAGTATACAGGCACAGTGTTTATCTACTCTGCCATCTTGGATTCTTCTCTACTGAGCTTCTTAAACCAACAACATTTTCACTCACTCCTGCCATTCTTAGCTGCACATATCAGGACATAAGGTGACAGTAGTTAGGAGACATTTTCTGCCAGTTTATGGATTCTATTTTGTTAGATATTCAGATTCGTTCTTAATCATAGCTGGTTCTACTTTCTCTAGGCGCCTAGCCTCATTTGCTAACTTAATTGCTTGATGTGTGTAGTTTTCTTTGTTTTGGTGGGAAATATGTCCTTTAGTTACACAGAGAAAGGAGCCTACAGGGAAGAAGATGTTAATCAAGTAGGAAGACCCTGTTGCTCCTTGGAAGCAACTTTTGGGGCCCAAGATTCTGTATATAAAAGGTTTCTGGGGGCCACATGTACTAATATTCCTTAAGGGGACATATCAAGAAGATATCATGTCCACACTTCTATGCAAGACTCTCTAACTGATGATCTATCAGGTGGAACAGTAATTTATTTTTCTCAGCTCTGGTGTATTGTCCACCTCACAGGGGTGGTAGAAAATGGAGGAGGCCATTTTAAAAGGAGGATTCTTTAAACTTGCAGATAGATAATAAATGGGCTACTAGATGGAAATTAGAAAAGAAGGGACAGATGGGGCAACTGAGGGACAAAAGAAACTGAAAGAGATTAATTTCATACTCAAAAGCAGATCCAATAATAAAATCCAATCAAGAAATCATATTGAGCACCTCCCAAATGAAAGTTTTGTAGGGAGGTTCACTGAGGTATTCTCTCTGTCCTTGTCTAGTTGAAAGATGATATAAACAAGCAAAAAGTTACTTTTAACTATAAAACTAGCTGAGTAGAAGATATGAATAATTGCTCTGAGCAACAATAGAAGCACTATCATGAAAAGGTAGGTCATTACTTTTTCAAGTTTTCGAATGAACTGTATAGATAATAATTTAGAGAAGAAAGGAAATTTGGAGCTACAATGGACTAAGAAACTATGGAGGATATGTGAATGATTTCACTACCATTACTGTCATAATTACTATTACTACTGCTACTCTGACAATAGCAGCTTCTATTAACTGAGCATCTACTATAAAGACCAGTGTTAGGCACTATACTACAGTTACCCAGTCTTCATACCAGCATTTTAAGGTATTATCCTCATTTTGTAATAACGAAAGTGAGAATTGGCTGCCTAGGGATTTTTTAAACAACTCTATTGAGATATAATTCAAATACCATACAATTCACCCATTTTAAATGTACAGTTCAATGGTTTTTTAGTATATTCACAATTATGCAACCATCACAGAATTTTTAAACATTTTCATCACCCAGAATCCATCAGCCTGCTTTCTCCCCATATCCCTTTGCTTAAGGGTTTTAATTCAGGCTTGTTGACTACTGAAGGATTTGTGAAAACGTACAACTCCTGAATTATTAGAATATTACTTAACCCCTCAAACACTATTCACTTTGAGACTGATTCTGATAAGACAGATAAGTAGATGGTTTAGTTTAAATAGGAGGACGAATTTCTGGATGAATTCTTACTAAATAGTGTCTATTTTGCTTAATTTTTAAATGTATTGATTGGGATAGAAAGTTCTAGAATTTCACTTTTAAGCCATTGCTCTCTGCTATGTTTATATGCTGCCCAAGGATAGGAGTGTTGAAAATTTCAAATAAAATTTCCTTTGCAGTTTGGGCTGAGAGCTGAGAGCTGAGAGCACTGATTCACAGATGACTAAACATACACGTAACATCCTTGATCTCACCTTTAAACAGGGAAATTGGTTACTAAACAGCATGTTTTACAAAAGCAAGGGCTCCGTCTCCTCTCCTTTCATTATTGAGTGGTTGAGCCAAGTTGAAAATTGGTATATGTCCCTGTTGTAGAACTCTCAACAGGTTTCTCTGTATTGAGGACTGGTCAACAAGCCTTTAACCATGGTGTCTAAATATAAAA
Source organism: Rhinolophus sinicus (assembly GCF_057876585.1). Taxonomy (NCBI): domain Eukaryota; kingdom Metazoa; phylum Chordata; class Mammalia; order Chiroptera; family Rhinolophidae; genus Rhinolophus; species Rhinolophus sinicus. The sequence continues at coordinate 104,224,973 of NC_142515.1, read as the reverse complement.
ACGTGGTGAATGTGAGATGTGGAATCCAAAACTGAATGTTCAGAACATTAAAAATACAAGTACTAGGATACTAAAGCATAAAGCAAGGACCTGGAATTTTCTGATACCTTATTTTAAGTAAACTAGCATAGGAAATCAGAGGTTGTTGGACTTCGAATGGGTCTGTCCAGACCGGTCTCAGCCCTGAAATTGAGAGAATATTAGGTAATCTGTCTAAAATAATACAGCTCTTCAGTGGAAGAAAAGCTGAGTTTTAAACCCACGTCTTCCAGATCCCAAAGGGTATTTATTTTCTTTCCACTCTACCAACACACTAAGAGCAAGTAGACTCATAGAGAACAATCAAAGACCCAAGAGAGTGAGTGATAAACAGAACATACTCTGGGCATCCTAGAGGGAAAATGAAAATTGCTTCTTCCTGGCAGCAGGAAAGGTGGTCCCAATACCTAGAGGCTATTTTGAAAGAAGGTAGCAGAAACTCCTTCTCTTCAGTTCACTTCATCTCTCTGGCCTTCTGTTTGTTCCTCTGGAAGATGCCACATGGGTGCCAGGTGGAGGGAACAGAGTTTGAAACAGTAATATGCCTCTCATTCCTAATAGTCCACAAACGTTGCAGCATATTTATTTCTTGATCTTTTAAACTTGATGGAGCAACAGCGTGATCCTCCCATAAATTCCCACTTACATGTAACAGTGCCAGTGGTGTGACATTTTTATCTTTCATGCCCGGGAGGAGAGACGAGAAGAGGAACAAGTTCAGACACATGGGTGGGGGCCATGAAACTCCCTCGAGTCGAACGCTACAAGGAATTGTCCTGGTCTCTTCTTTGGTTTCTGCCTAAGAGCCTGTGCAGAAGAATGAAATCACGTCTGAAAAGCGAACTGAACGTCTTGGAGCAAGAAGCTAAATAACTCCAAGGCCTACAAGTGCCATTATCTGTCTCCCATTGCTAATCCTGATTCAAAGGCCAGGTTGAGTTTATCCTTTAAAAGAACTGGGCAGCTCTCGAATCGAAAAGCTGAATCCTCATTTTCCTCTGGTTTTTCGAATGATGTTGAGAGCACCTAATGCCATGGCAACGGAAGCTGTGAAAAATCTAACCCGGAAACATGGGATGGAAGGGACTTCATGGAGATGGCAACCTCTGAAGGACAAGACTCATCTTCCTGAAGGCAGATGGGAAGCTTGTCCTTTGCTCCATTATGACATTGCCCACTGCAGCTAGGATCTTAGGGAGGTGGCATTCCAGGGAGCAAACACATGGGCTCTGGTGTCATGCAGTGAACTGAACTGAAGAGAACATTAAGTGAATGGAAGAGAAGGAGTTTCTGCTATCTTCCATCAAAATAGGCTCAGTCTGAATGCCACCTCTTATACTTACTGGCTGTGTGACTCCAGGCAGGCTGATTAACCTCTCTGAGCCTGTGTCATAGGACTGTTGTGTGGATTCTATCAGAGGATGAATAATTGGAAGGGCTTAGCACATATTAGATGCTCAACAAATAGAAGTCATTGTGGACTATTTTAAGCATTGGGTTTCTTATCTCTTGCTCCAAGTTCCCTATTGGCAACCTCTGATGATGTGGTTCATCCATTTGAAAGACCATAGGTGAGAACAGGCTCCCACGTCGCAGGCTTACTTAGATTTGGGAGGATCCAGGGAGAAAAAAAAATGCCTGAAATTTTCCTTGTATATGCAGTTCTTCCCTGCCCAAGACATGATAATAATGGAAGGAAGAGAAAATTTAGAGGCAGAGAGTCAGGAATGGGAAAACCTGGATTCCTGCAGCCCCGACTCACAGAGAGACCTTAGGCCAGTCGTTTCTTCTCACTGGTTTTGGATTTTGGCACTGTCATGTGAGTTTCAAAAGGTTGTAAGCTTTTTTAAAAAAACGCATACTAGAGTTTGGACAAGGTTAATCTCTGCAGAATACCATTTCACTCAGCTCCCTAGGACTGAAACCCTACTGCCAGAGCGTCTTCCCCTGGAGAAATCCAAGTAAGGGTTTTGCCTGCTGGGCCAAATGCACTCAGTACATCATGGCTCAGGGAAGGTTGGGAAAGGACACACCTGTGCAGGAGTGATGGGGGGACAAGAACACAGAAAACCAAAGCTGGAAGGCCCCAATGTATCCTCTACCTTTGGCATTTCGCCAAGGGCTGGGCCATTGGCCACCTACCAACGAAGCCCTGTGTCTCAGTAGAGAGCATAGAGGGACTCAGGAGCGAGCTGTGTACCCTTAGGAAGATCACTCCATCTCACTGGGTCCAAAGCCCTTACCTGTAAAATGAGAGGGTTGGACCCTTTCAACTCTGGAATTCTAATTATGTGCTCTTGTGGGAGGACGCTGCTCTGGGGCTAGCAGCCGGGAGCTCAGTGATAGCTCTCAGTTCCAGCCTCTCTGCTCCTGGAAGCCTGCTCAGAGGGAAAGGCAGCTCTCATGGCTGAACTGGGTCTCTTCTCCTCTCTTGAAAGCCCTGGGTGAGAGAAATGTCTGATTCGAGAGAGGAATTTTACAGGAAGTAGGTGGTGGTCCTTTAAAGGAAACCCCTCATCCTTTCATATATAGTATTATTTTATTTTTTTAAATAAATATTTATTGAGCGTTGGTGGTATATTGGGTACTTGTTCATATCAGTATACAAAACACACAAAAACCCATCTTTGTAAAGCGTATGCCCTAGTGCAGGGAGACAGACAGTGAAAAGAAATGTAGGACATTATTTTTAACAGTGTTTTGTTGGTGATAAAGACTGTTAGAGATACAGAATCAGGGTTGTGACTCTGGGGTTTTGATGGCGGTGGTGGTGGTTGTAATTAAAATAGGTGACTTTTGAATGAAGATTGGAAGGATATTGCCTGGCCAAGGGGAAAACATTATTTAGAATATAACTACATATTAATATTCACAAAATGCCCTTTAATGATGCTATTCATTAGTGCTACTTGTTTGTTAATAATAAATGAGCCATCAACTGTCCACTTTTTTTTTCTTTCCTAAAAGCTTATGTGTATGCTTTGTGTCTCCTCGGCTGTCCAACTTTTCTTTGTCTCCTTCTTAAGGATGCCCTCGTTTCTTTCCTTATTTCTTCCACAGTCACCTGGGATTTTTCCATCCCGGCTCTTCCTCCTGTCTCCGCCCCTCCCCCACATGCCCCCCTTCCCCTTGGGCTCTCCCCACCCCGCTCTGCTCCAGCTCCCCCGCCAGCCTGTCAGTTTCAGTCTGATGCTACAGGCAAATAGAGTGGAACAGTCAGGCCAAAGAAGACCAAGAGGAAGAAAAACCCTTGAGCAGTCAGAGCGCATTGTGGGCGCACCCTCCCCGGCCTCGCGCACTTCCTTTCAGCTCTCACTTCCCACGGGCGCTGGACGCTGGGCGCGGAGGCAGGAGATGAGAGGCTCCCTTTCCTGAGGCAGGAGGTGTGGGGCTCTCACCCCCTTTCTGATAAAGCCGGCCACCTCGAGGAAAGGTACCCAGTTGCAAGCCTCTGCTTTCTCAAATTGAGAATAAGACTAACAATATTCATCATCATACTAGCTCAGGGTTTTTGTGAAAGTTGAATAAAAAAAGTTTGTGACAGCGCTCTCCTAAGTGCCACTCTAACACTCAAGATACTGTTCTGCAAGCAGGGCTGGAGGTCCTGTGCTGGGATCTGAGGGCCTGGCAAAGAACAGACCCCCACACGGCTGGCAGGAGTTAGTGTCTCCCTGTGGGGGAGAGAGGCGTGTGCCACTCACTGTAACAGAATGCGGACGATGATAGCGCCGGTCACTGAGCTCTGTCCTGTGGCCTGAGGATCGGGCACCAGCCCTTCTTTGTATGAGTCTGAAGTAATAGAATCGTAACTGCGATTGGGGTATGCTGACGTTCTAATCACGATTGGACTGAAAAGGTGCAGTGTTAGACGTGTACACGTGGGAGGGGGCCTTGGTTTCATATAAGGAATTTGGTGAGCCGACATGCCAGGTAGCACCGAGGATGCTGAGCCGAGACTGGCGGGGTGAAGGTACAAGGGCTGTGTGCCCTCTCCCTGCCTGGAGGACCCGCCCTCACTCATGGCCATGACAGACATTGCTGGTCCTTCAGACCCTTTCATGAATAGGCTGTATTTTTACATCCTGTTGAGGCAGAACAATTTATGCACGCATGTTTGCCAGTTGTATTTATTTCTGAGTTACCTACTTGTACTCTGCCCATTTTCCATTGCTTTATTTGTATTTTAAAAAAATCTGTCAGGGCACTTAATTTAATATGAATAATGCTCCTTTATTGGCCAGTAGCTTTTCCAGTTTGTGTTTTCTTTGTTTGTAGGATCTTTTACACCTGTTGGGGGGTATAATGGGTGTGTATCGAAAGTGTTCAGTTTTATATGTTTTGAAAGATGTATACATTGGTGAAATCATCAACGCAATCAAAATCAAATGTATCTTTTTCAATCTCCAAAGAGTTCTTGAGGCCCTTGGTAATCTTTCCTTTATCTGTTCTCATCCCCAGCCACATGCTTGATCTCTTTTCTGCCACTATAAATTAGTTCACATTTCCTAGAATTTTATATACATGGAATTAAACAGTATGTACTTAAAAAAATTAATCGGGCTTCTTTCACTCAGCGTAATGATTTTAAGATTCATCCATGTCCTTGCATGTGTCAATAATATGTCCTTTGATGTTGAGAAGCAGTCCGTTGTATGGATGTACTGCAGTTTGTGTTTCTGTTCACCTGCCGATGGATATTTATTTGGGTTGCTTCCAGTTGGTGGGTACTAAAAATTGAGCTGCTGTGAAGATTTGTGCACAGATCTTTGCATGTCAAGTAGGATTTTGACAGCTAGGGATGGAAGCATATTTCCAACAGAGGACCATAGAGAGGTAAAGATAGGACCTGGACAGGGAACAGTGTCGTAGCAGTCTCGGGGAGCTGGAAATACAGGAGATTCACTTGAAGGGCAAAAGGAGAAGAGAGAGCAGGTTGGAGTCGCAGCCATCTGTTTCCTGCCAGGACTCTGAATGATAAAATGTCAAACACAAGTAAAATTCCACTCAGCTCTTCTGATATGCCAAGTGATTCACTACACCTGGGTGGACTAACATGGTGCCTGGAATGGTCGGCCCATCCACGACCTGTGCTGGCTACTGGAGAACTAACATCAGGCACTAGCTCCTGCTTCCGCCTCCTGCACCTGATCACTGTTGGGAGCGCTTCACTTCAGGCCAGTTTCTCCCATACCCAGCCCTGTGCTTCTTTGCATAGGAATGGGGAGCCTCTGCTCCCCTTTGCTCCAAGCTGGTAGCCTCTTCCAGCCCATTCCAGTTTGTGCTGTGCAGAGCCAAGATCTTTTCTTGCAAGTTAGGGGAAGCCAGGCCATGTTTTAGAGTAAGATTTGTTATTATTGTTTCTGTCACTGTACCAGCTGACAGAAATATAAACTGCATTATGGTTATTTTGACTAAAGTTCAGAGAATAAGAATAGCGGGTCAATGGTTTCATACCTGTTCCAATTTATCTTTTGATGGGTGGCTCCATCTCTAATTCCTGGTCCAGTCTTTTTAATTGGGCTGCTGAAATGTTTATTACTGTAGAATTCTTGTTTTCAGGGTCCATCAGCTTGTTCCCCAGACCTATTATCTTGGTCTAGAGCAAACAACTGTACTGGGGCAATAACAGAAAGAACACAAGGATGGACAAAGATGGCTATGCAGGACCTCATATTCTTCATGTCAGGGAGGGGTACAACTTCCTTATGTCACAAAGGCATTTCATTCATTTGGTTCCAGGGTATGTGCAATGCCTGGCATCTGCATTTGAAGAAACTGCTACTCCTTAGAGTATATTTGCTTGTTCTTTTTCCTCCAGTCATGCAGATCTACCCAGGCTCTCCTACTTAGTCTCCCTTAGGCTTTTGCAAAACTCAGGGCATATATTGTGTTGTGGGACAGAGTGAATCAAACTAATTGAATGTGTGTCCATGATTATTTTTTATGTTCCAACTATGGTTGACATACAATATTATATGAGTTTCAGGTGTACAATACAGTGATAAGACATTTATATAACTTATGAAGAAGTGATTACCCTAATAAATTCAGTACCCATCTGACACCAAACTTAGTCATTACAATACTACTGATTATGTTCCCCATGCTGTACTCTGCATCCCCATGACTATTTTGTAACTACAAATTTGTACCTCTTAATCTCCTCCCATTCCCTCACACCCCTCCCAGTCTGACAAACATCAAAATGCTCTCTGTATCTAAGAGCTTGTTTCTATTTTGATTGTTCATTTATCCTGTTCTCTAGATTCCACATGCAAGTGAAATCATATTATATTTGTCTTTCTCTGTCTGACTTACTCCACTCAGCATAATACCCTCTAGGTCCATCCATGTTGTTGTAGATGGCAAGATTTCATTATTTTTATGGCTGAGTGATACCCCACTGTATATATGTACCTCCTCTTCTTTATTCATTCATCCAATGATGGACACACAGGTTGCCTCTATACCTTGGCTATTGTAAATAATGCTGCAATGAACATATGGATGCACACATCCCTTTGAAGTAGTGTTTTGTGTTTCTTTGGATAAGTACCCAGAAGTGGGATTACTGGGTCCTTTGTCTCTTGTTATAGCCCTTGTTTTGAAGTCTATTTTGTTTGGTATAAGCATTGCTGCCCCAGCTTTTTTTGTTTGCTGTTTTCATTTTCATGAGATATATTTTTTCTATCCTTTTACTTTCAGTCTCTGTGTGTCTTTCAATCTGAAGTAAGTCTCTTGTAGGCAACATATACAAGGGTTTTGTTTTCCAATCAGTCTTTCTTATCCATTTATCCAATTGGTCTTTTGATTGGAGCATTTAAACCATTTACATTGAAAGTAATTATTGATAGATATCCAGTTATTGCCATTTTATTATTCATATTTTTTATCTTTTTTCCTTCTTCTTCTTCTTAACGAAGTCCCTCTATGATTCCTTGTAACACTGGTTTGGTGGTAATGAACTGGTTTGGTGATGAACTCCTTTAGCTTTTTCTTGACTGGGAAACTCTTTATCTGTCCTTTGATTCTAAATGATAGGTTTGCTTGTAGAGTAATCTTGGTTGTAGGTCCTTACTTTTTACTACTTTGAATATTTCATGCCAATCCCCTCTGGCCTGCAAAGTTTCTCTTAAGAAATCAGCTGACAGTCTTATGGGAACTCCCTTGTAGGTAGCTAACTGCTTTTCTCTTGTTGCTTTTAAGATTCTGTCTCTGTCTTTAACCTTTGGTATTTTAATTATGATGTGTCTTGATGTGGGCCTTTTGGGGTGTATTTTATCTGGGACTCTGTGCTTCCTGGGCTTGTATATCTATTTCCTTTGCCAGGTTAGGGAAGTTTTCCCTCATTATTTCTTCAGATAGGCTTTCAATTTCTTGCTCTCTCTTTTCTCCTTCTGGTACCCCCATGATGTGAATGTTGTTACACTTGATGTTCCAGAGGCCCCTTAAACTATACTCATTTTTTTGGATTCTCTTTTCTTTTTGCTGTTCTGATTGGGTGTTTTCTGCTATTTATCTTCCAAATTACTGATTTGAGCCTCTGCGTCATCTAATCTACTGTTGATTCTCTTTAATGTATTCTTCATTTCAGTTATTTATTCTTCATTTCTGACTGGTTATTTTTTTATATTTCCTATTTCTTTGTTGAAGTCCTCCCTGAGATCACTGAGCATCCTTATAACCAGTGTTTTGAACTTTGCATCTGGTAGATTACTTCTCTCCATTTTGTTTAGTTCTTTTTCTGGATCTTTGTTCTGTTTTTCATTTGGGACATGTTTCTTTGTCTTCCTGTTTTGGCTGTCTCCCTGAGTTTATTTCTAAGTATTAACTGTGTTGCTGTGTTTCCCAGTCTTGTTAACATGGCCTTATATAGTACATGTCCTGTGGGGGCCCAGTTGCACACTCTTCCTGTTCACCTGAGTTGGGTACTAAAAGTGTGTCCCTTGTGTGGGTTGTGCGTGCCCTCCTGTTGTAGTTGAAACTTGGTTGCTGTTTGCCCATCAATGGGAGGGATTGACCCTTGGGTTGATTGATTGTGAGAACTGGCTGTGACTAAAGTGGATGAGCTGTTGTTCAGGGGCTGACCCTATGGAGTAGGATTTGCTTTAGCAGGGCTCTGGTGCCTGTCTAGCCTGGCTTTTGGTTATATATTTTTTTGTGGAGGTGGTTAGGTGGTGCTCTTGTGCTGTTGGAAGCTGGCCACTGGGTGTGTTGTTTCTGGAGACTCTTGGGAGGGGCTCTGCTGCAGGCCAAGGTCACATGTTATATACCCAGGGCCACTTGGTGAGTTACAAAGTGATATGCAGATGGTTACAACTTGTGCTGGGCTTGGAGGTGCTTGGGAGAGGCTAAGCTGTGAACAGAGGTCTGCTGCTGCTAGTGCTAGGCTTGGAGCTGTTTAGCAAGAGGTACAGAGCATGCTGAGACCAGATGCTGCTTGTTTTGGGGTTTGTGAACCGTTGAGAGATTTTGGGAAAGTCCACAGCATGAGCTAAGACATGCCACTTGAATGAAAAATACATTGGAAGTGGCTCAACTGGGTCCACAAGTTGGGTGGGGCAGGGTCTGAGGGAATCACCAGGGTGGCGCAAATGATATTATGTTAGCTATGTTGATGGAGACTAAGATATGGTGCTCACCTGTGTCTGCAAGCTGGGTGCAGTGAGGATTCAATAAAGGAAAGTTTCTGCCAGCACTTCTGTGGGGGAGAAAGCTGCCCCTCCAGCCCTCATCCTAAAGCCAGAGAATTCAGTTCCTCCCTGTATGTCCCTGGAAACCTTTGAGCAGCTGCCCCTGTGCTGGAGCTCAGAATGAGTAATTCTGTCAGTGAGTATGTCCATGTGTGGGCCCTTTAACAGGAACACATGGGACTTCAGCCACCCCCTGTCTCACTCAGCCACAATCTCTACTTGTTTTCATAGCCAGAATTGATGGAGACTACTTTTCCCAGCTCTGAAGCCTTGGGCTGGGGAGCCTGGTATGGGGTTGGGACTCCTTGCTCCACAGAGGGGACCTCCACAGCCAAGATACCCCTCCAGATTTTTAACCACCACACGTGGGTGTGGGACAGTCCATTCTGCATCTCCACCTCTTCTACAAGTCTCAACATGGCTTCTGTATGTCTTTAGTTGTAGTTTAGTTGTTCAGTTAGATTTCAGGTGATTCTTAATGATGATTGTTCTGTAGTTTAGTTGCAGTTTTGATGTGGTCATTAGTAGAAGCAAGCACAGTGTTTACCTACTCTGCCATCTTCACCAGAGCTTCCCCCATAACCTAAGTTCTTGTAAACTTCTGTTCCAATCCCAGGAGGCCCTCAACTCCAGAGGCAGTGGTCTAGAACTCTGAGGAAAGAATGCTGACCTGAAGTCCATATATTTGGCCTTCGATGTGGCTCTGTTTTTTACTAGCCAAGGGGCTGTACATGAGGAATTCAACCTCTTTGAACTTCACTATCTATTTGTATAATGGAAAGGCCTTTCCCAGCTTGACATTTCTGATTTCATGGAATTTCTGCCCTACCTGTCTGACTGTATTTCCCAAACTTTTATTTAACAGCTATGTGCTAAACACAGCTAAGTATGTGTAAGACATGGTTTTTGCCCTTAAGGAAATCCTGGTCTGGTGGACCTGGAGAATTGATATGCTGGGAAGGGCATCATCAGGCATCAGAATAAGCCAAGGTGCCCATTAAGAATGCTGATTCCTGGTTTCCATCTCTGGTTCTTATGTACAATAAGATAGAGAACCCTTGCAGTGCTATATTTGGATGATGGTGCTGATGGACCACAGATGGAATGCCTAGCAAAGGTAACTGCCCCATAGAGGATGGCGTTTATCCCTGTCCAACCTTCATGTTCTTTGCCATAACTGTGTGTGCCTGCTCTATTATTTAATAGTTTTCTTTAAATTTGTTCATTTAAAGATTTGAAATATATTTATTTAAAATGAAAACTTTGTTCCATAAATGTAGATGATAAGCACATACTGCTTACCATAATAGATGGCAACCTTAAAAGGAGCAAAATGGGAAAAAAGGTTATACAATACCAACTAGACACTACTAAGGCATATATATATATATATATATATATATATATATATATATATATAATTTTTTTCAGTTAAAGTGGGAAATTAGCAAGTGTTAGATGGGAGTTTGTGCTCAGAAAGAGTAACCCTAGTTACTGAAATGGAGTCAGTTTGATGTCATTGATACTGAACACTTGAACGTTGAACAAAAAGAGAGGTTTTCAAATTTAGTTTCTTGACCTTTCTTCAGAAAACCTTTTACATTAAGACCAGTGTGTAAAACAGATTAAAACCAGCAGCAGCAATGACAACAGCAAATAAAACAGCTGCTCTGAAAAAGCAGGATGGGAGCCAATACCCTACTGGGTTGGGCCCATTCCCTACTGAGATAGACCCAGAGCATTCAGACTGCACTTTGAGAAGCACTGGCTTTGAGGCAGTGGAGGATTCTGTGGGCCTGTTAAATAAGTAGAGCCTGAGAACCTGAGTGTGGTGACAGGATCCTGTAGTCTTTGTGCCAGCGGGGACTCTAGAAGAAGCAAAGGGGTAGGCGAGGGACAGTGATTCCAAGAAGTTAGCCACATTGGAGGCAGGGGGAGGGTTGTGAGATTTTCTGACCTCAGAGTGAGACTTTTGTTTTATTTTACCAGTTTCTTTAGATCCAAGGAGGCAACAGGGCACTGTTCTCTTGGTCTAGAGCAAACAGCTGGGCTTGCCCTTTGGTTCAGGAGGGGCAAGGAAATCCAGCCATGGTGGTTAAGAAAGCTGAATCTGTATTTCAGAGTGTTTGTAAATGCAAAGGTTCCTGGAATTTGGATTACGTGTGGCCTGGCTCCTGTCTCTGTCACTCTGGTGAATCAGGGACTCCTCAGAGCCCAGAAAGAAGCATCATGTGATCATTCTAAACCCTTCTTGGGAGCCTTTTTTGACTTTGGGAAAAAGTCTACGGTGAATCCGTGTGTTTAATTTTGGAGGCAAACCAGATTTAGATTAAGTTGTAATTCTTCACATGAAGAGTTTAGTCCAGATGGTAGCCAGCCATAGTGGATACCTTGCTTGGCGTTCTACCCAGATCCCTTTTCAGACTATGTGCCCATCCCCTGGCCACCAGGAATACTAGCTGTGTTGGCTCAGAGTTGCGTCTCTTGCTGAGATTTGCTCTTGTCAGCAGGGAACTGCCTCATCCAAGGTTACATCCCTTTCAGGGGGAGGCAGGGGCTGCTGATGACAGGCTGATATAAGAATAGAAAGGCCAAAGGCCCCTTGGCTTCACTGGGGACAACCCTGAAGGGCCATCCCAGCTCCAGCGCCCTCTGTAGGATTGACTCAGGTCACAGTTGCAATCTCATCCTGGGTCAGCTCCCAATTTCCTGTGCTCTTGGTAACATCATATGAAACCAGATAAGGGAATGAAATGATATTAAGTTTCCAGGAAAGTAGAATTCTTCTGAGGAATAAGGATGCCTCCATGAAACAAAACTGCTCAGAGCTGCAGAACTGTATAAGGTTGCTCCTCCTTGCATTCATGGGACAAATAATAAAGTCTGAGTCAATGCAGGTGTCACCTGAGTGTGCATATATTCCCATACAATTCAAATATAAAACTAGCTTTTCAATGAGTAGGTATTCACCTGTGCGTACATCTGGTTCAGTCCCAGTTTATGCTCCTCCCTGATTTGCTTAGCCTCACCTACCCTCTATTTCTTGGTGACTGATCAACAAAAAACCCCAGCTGCTTCCTCTGTCACCTCATCTCCTAATACTGCCATCTGTCTCAGCACCCCCTGAGTGAGGGCCGGACTTTGGCAAGGCCTCCATAACGTCTGCTGTGGTGGTAGCCACAACAGCTCCAGTGCCCAGGAGTGACCTGTCTCCCCTACAGGGGCTTTGGCTCTCTCATGTCTGGTTTCAGAGGAGGCACCAGACCGTGGGCATAGGACTTGGTTTCCCCAGTGGCAGCCTGGAGCTGCTGGATTACACAACCTGGAAGGGTAGGCTGGTTTTAATGTCCCATTGGGTGAAGTTTGACCAAGGAGAGACAAGAAACAGGAAGGACCCAACAAATAAATGACTCCCTTTTTCTCCTAGTCCTGGACTGTACCAGATGCCAAGACGCCAAATATGTAGTCTTTCTGGAGACTTCCACTGTGGTTAAGCAACTGGCTGTGTGGTTTTGTGAAGCTGTAGCCAGTTGGGGAACATACCACCTTGTATTTGTCTCTGACCTTCCTTCCCCCTACCCACCACCTCGATGGCCTTGTGATTGTGTCATTAATGTGTTTGCACAAAAGATTTGCTTCAACTGCTTTTTCGGAACTTGGGGCAAGGCAGCATCTGAGAGCTTTTGTGTGCATTGCAATGAATATTTTCTATTTAAATACTGAGTTTAGCATCCAAATGTGAATGACATTCCAACATGTGCAAAACAACTGAATTTGAATGTATGTGGGACAGTTGAACGTACGCATTAACATCTGAACAAATGTGGGAAACAGCTAAATTGTATTCAGAGCTTGTGGGGTCAGTGCCTGTTAAAATTGGTGTATTAGTTATCTATTGCTTGATTATAAATCACCCCAAAATACAGTAGCTGGAAACAGCAAACATTTATTATCTGACAGTTACTAAGTGGGTCAGGGATCTGGGAGCAGCTTAGCCAGCAATTCTGGCTCAAGGTCCCTCACTGCAGTCAAGTTGTTAGCTAAGGATCAAGGTTCAACTGGGGGAGAATCTACTTCTACGCTTAGTCACGTGACTGTTGGCAGGCCTCAGGCCCTCCCCACATGGGCCTCTCCACAGGGCTGCCTTGTGAAGTGACAGCTGGATTCTTCTAGGGAGAGCCAGAGAGAGCCCCCAAAGGAAGCCTTAGTCTTTTTATAACTGAATCTTGGAAGTGGCATACGAGTATCATCATTTCTGCCATATTCTGTTCATTAGAAGCGAGTTGATAAATCCAGTCCTCACTTAAAAGGAGAGGATTACACAGAAGTGTGAATACCAGAGGGTGGGGATGCCTGGGGGTTATTTTAGAGGCTACCTATCGCAATGGGTAACTGTTCCAGTTGTAACTTGTACCAACAATCTCTGCTTAGTCATGGAGAAATCGTGTCTCCTCCCAGGGCCCCCCTTGGATTTGTTCTAAAAATGATTCAAATTGAGCTGAGTAATTTCTGATGTTTTTGTTTCCAGTTGTGGGGGATCTGAAAAGCCCAATTCTCTCCTAACTGTGCTGGTGGATGGTGTTTTGGTCAAACCTGGAGAAGTGTGGCATTCAAGTGGGAGCAAAGGAGGGCAGACCCTCTTGGAATGCCATGAGGACGAGTCAGCCTCAGGCATCCTGGGAGTGAATCTATGGACCTGAGAAAAAGTCCTGAACTTTCTAGGGTGCGTGACCAATCTCCAGTCGTGTCTTGGTGTTTAGGAGACAGAGAATGTAATGCAGCACCTCTCCCTCAGAGCCGCTGTCTCAGTCTTGCTCTAGGTACCACGAGGTATGTACAGATGAATTAAGATGGAGTTTATATGAGCCTAGAGTCACAAGGAGGAGCTCAAGGCTACAAGCATAAATTTGGGAAACATCAACTCATAGGAATGTTATAGGAGTGAGTGTAAGTAGAGCCCAATGGGGCTGAAGACAGAGCCCTGGGCACTCCAATATTTAGTGATTAGGAAGAGGTGGAGTAGCCAGCAAAAAAAAATAGGGTAGTGTCATCGTAATTGTCCTTAAGCGGCATCTGAGCTAGCCAGGTCTGGGGTTGGCTTGCTTTGTTCCTGGTTATGAGGCTGCCTCAAGTTCCAAGTCCCCAGTACCCCATTCAAAATAAGTACAGCCCCAGGGAACACTCAGAAGCAGTTTTTTTTTTTTTTTTTTTTTATAGACTATTTTTTAGAGGAGTTTTAGGTTCACAGAGAAATTGAAGGTACAGAGATTTCCTATGGACTCCCGATCTCCACACATGCACAGCTTCCCCCATCATCAGTGTTCCCCACCAAAGTGGTATATTTGTTACAAACGGATGAACTTATGCTGACCCATGATTATCACCCCAAGTCCAATGAGTTACGTCAGGGTCCGCTAGGGTTCCCTCTTGGTGTTGTATATCCTATGGGTTTGGGAAAATGTATAATGACATGTATCCATCATCATACAGGGTAGTTGCACCGTTCTAAAAATCCTTTGTTAAGACGCAGTTTTGAAAGCCTCTTTTCAAGAGCGAAGGGGAAGGGGTTGGGGAATAAAGGGGCACCACCAACGCTGTGGCTTCAAGAATAAAGCCAGATGTAGTCCTTAGTCTCAAAGAACACTTTGAGTGCCCACCATCTATAGGAGGGGAGGTCCCAGCTGCCACTGTCTGCCCTCAGACCTCAGGCCCAGCAGCCTTTACTTCAATCCTACTCACTCTCGACCTTCGTTTTTCTGTTCCATTTATAGCCTGTGAGAATGTTTATCTGGTTTTCGGGTCAAGCTATCCATGTTTAAGCTTTCTGTAAAATACACGTTATGTATCAGTGCTAGGTGTTGGAGCAGAGAGATCCATCCAAATTTGAACTTACTGAGTCATATTGACTGGAGTTTTCTGTAAGGTCTTTTTTAGAGCCAGATTTGCTTTCATTTGGGTGTGAATGATCCCCAGATCTCAGATCCCAAGAGTGGGTTGAGCCTGATGCCTGGCACAAAAAGTCTGAACTTTATATAGGTGATTGCAGAGGGAGGTGATTATTATGGGTGAGAGAATATTGATTCTTGATTGTGAAATAAGAAAAATAATATCTTGTTTTGCTTCGAGTTTCAATGAAATAATATATGTGGAATTGCCTTGTAAACTGTAAAGTGCCCTGTGAATTATCTAAAGAAGGGTCATCAACAGGGAAGGGTCTCTTTGCATAGATTTGGTTCTCAGAAACCTAGTGTACCCTCTCTAATTTATTCAAGCAAATTGTAGTAAGCAGAACCTCGGGTTTAAAAAAATGCACATTCACTCCTCATTCATTCCTCCCCTCGGGCTCTAGTGCTGTAATCAGATATGTACCTGAGGCCATTCCAAAATGAAGGGAAAACATCTGGCCAATTTCATCAATCCAATAAAAACAGCTTTCAAATTGTCCAAAGATTTGGAGCACAGATCTTTAGGTAAATGACTGGCTGAATTTTCTGATTCAACTGATAAGATGTTTTGGGGTTGCGTAAGATACTACTTAAGAATCAAGGGTCAAGCAGCAAGTGGAGAGTCTAAATTGGGTTTAAAACTTGTAGTCCTTGCATTGAGTCAGGCTGAGCTCACCACCCAGTTCCTGGGGGGCAGGTGGGTGGGTGGGAGCTCTGAGGCTGGACGCTGGAAGCCAGGGAGTCAGAGAGATAAGCATGGAAAGGAGCTCATCTCATCCAGTTTCTTTTTTCTGGGCATTAGTCTGGGAGCTCCTTTATGTTGGCCCCTGTCCTCTGACTTTTCCTGACTCCATTTTAAATGTCACAAGTGACGGATCACTTCCTAAGGGATTCCCCTTTCCTTAATGTACCCATTCTCTGGGGAACTGCTCTTTCCTGCTCTTCTCCCTGGAAGCTTCCATTTGGATCCCAGTCACCCTTGGGGCTCTTAGCTTATTGAGACCAGCCTCTTCTCTTTCCCAGAATCACTTTATGGACTGAGACCAAAGACAGGCTCAGAGGCCCCATAGAGCAGGAAGGAAACTCAAGAAATAGAAACCACAATGATCAGGGAAAACCAAGAAAGGGAAGGAAAAAATGAAGAGACCTCTCCATAGCATGTTATCTCAACAAGCGAATATGCGCAAATTCTTAGAACAGTACCTGGCACACACAGGAAACACTTAAGATCTATTAAATGTTATAATTATTATCATTGTTATCATCTGAATTTATCACAGCAGTTTATTCCTTTCCACTTTGTAATAGTGACCTCTGAAATCGAATGAGATAATGGATGCAAAGTTCCTAGCATTGGGCTTGACACACAGTTCATGCTCAACTCAAGTTTTCTTCTAGATAAGTCTCTTCTTCTAGGCTTCTCTGTATCTCCCACAGTGCCTAGCATAAAGTTGATGCTGGATTCAATCTTTTGACTAAATAAAGAAGGTTCTTTCTATTTGAGATTCCAGCAAACAGGCCGTTCAGAAACGGTTCTCAGTTAAGAGCCCTCTTTGCTTAGGAAGGGGAACCATGGCCACTTGTATCTCTGCATGGAAGCATAGTATGGGGCTGGATGTCTGCAAAGATAAGGACTGCCATTTTCTCTTCACTGGGAAATCCAGCGTGGATGTAGCCTTCCTGGATTTCTCAGTAAATGTTGACACCTGCTCCCTGCATTACCTCTCCACCCACCTACCTCCACTCCTAATAGGCTGCCCCCAACATAGTGGTCCTGAATTTCACTCAGAGACCTCAAAATACCTAGTGGCTAAGCAAGATCCTGACACCTTTTTCACAAAGCTGCTTTTTCAGACGTGCTTCCTGCCTTTCCAGGGCCTGATTTATAAGAGACCCTAAAATTCATGCAGTTGAAAGGACTCCCCAGTCAACCAATGAATGGAGAAACACAGCTGCAATCAGAATTCAGGGCTCCAGACTCTCCGTGCAGTGCTCTTTCCATTTGACCTAATCTAGCTCCCCACTTCCCTTCAAAATACGTAACCCAGGTGAGATTTCATTTCATTTGTTCTTAGTTGACTGTCTACGAAGAAGGGAATGGACCAAATTCATTTGTAATAAACTATGAGCATAAATAACATCTCCAGAGATACGTCCACTTTTCAAGGCCTCCCAATGTGGTATTTCAGGTACTACAATAGGTGGGGGAGTATCTTTTGAAGAGAAGGATTTTTCATAAGGGGGTTAGAAGAATCTGTGGGACAGCTTGGCACTTGGCCAGGAATTGATGGTGGGTGGATGGACTCTAGAATTGAAAGCCTGGCCCATGTATCTCCAAGTGTTGGGGCAAGGGTGTGTCAAAATGTTTGCTTCATCATAGTTTATGCTGAATAGCCCTGTATCTTCAGCTGATCTGCAGTAGTTTGATTGTTTATTGAAAGTACAGTTCTCAGAACTCACTTGCTTGAACATTCTTTTGGGTCCCATCTCTGGATGGTGGAAAGGCCTGGTACATGCCATACTAGGTTGTAGAAGGAAGAGCTTTGGAATCAGACAGCTTTGGGTTCCCCTCTTGGCTACCCTGCCCTACTGACTGAATTAGCTTAGTAGGGATAATGCTGCTTATCTTGCAGGGTTGTTGTGGGATAAAATATAATGTGTATACATACTAAGTGTTCCATAAATGGCAGTTATTATTGTCATGAATATTATTAACTATGTAATCTTGGGCAAGTTACTTAACCTCTCTGAGCCCCAATTCTACTCTGTAAATTAGGGATAATTTCAATTTTAACGTAGTCAAATTTGTCAGCCTTTTTAAAAAGAGATTGTTTTGTTTTGTACTCTGAGGTCATAAAGATTCAAGCTTCCTGTTGCTTTTATATTGATGTGTACTTTTGTTGCCTCAAAAGTTCTTCATTAGCATCACATTGTAACCCAGAGTTTTGTCTGCATACCTTCTGTAAGGACTATGGAATATCCAGCACTTGTTCTGGGATCTGATGTGCCTTGTGTCCTGTGTCCTGTGTCCTATGGGAACCATGCCATGGAACTTTATATTATCTCTATGAAATAGGTGCTAGAATTATTCAATTTTATAGACGAGGAAATAGCTTCACAGTGCATGTGGGGTTTTGTTGCTTATGGCAGACATGTTAACTGATTATGTTAATCCCCCTCCACCACCTTGCCCCCTTTTACTACAAAGGGTGGAAAGGCAAAATACTCATTCTCCCAGTCTCCTTTGCAGCGAGAAGTGGTCATCTGACAGTACTGGCCAATGAGATCTACATGGGAATCTCAGAATGTGAGATTTTTCTCAGGGCAAAACACTGTTTTCTTAGTAAAATGGATGAATGTTACTGGAGTGACATCCTTCCTCCCTTCTATGTTTCTTGGATGTGGATATGACACCTGGAGCAGGGGCAGCTATCCTGAGACCATTAGATGACAAAAAGCCAGCAAGCTAAGAATGGCAGGATGAGAAGATAGAAAGACCCAGAAGTTTTGGTTGTATCACTGAGGTCTAAACCAGTACAAATCACCAGCTACCTCCAGGTGCCTAACTCTCTAAAATGAAAAGCGATATGGACATTCTGGGGGGAGGGAGGTGTGAGAGTCCTCCTTAAGCTAAGGGAGGATCACAGAACTTTTTGGCTCTTTCTCAGGGCAGAGAGAAAGGGGGCTGAGTGCACAGCTAGGAAGTTTGCGTTTGTTTTACATTAGGGGAGTTTTTCACGAGCTCCACAGAACGCCCTGCTATGAGCTGTCCGCTGTGGTGGTGCTGATATGCACGTATGCTGCATAGTTATTGAGGAACCTGGGAGCTGTCCCTGCAACTGCCACAGCATGGCAGCAGCAAGGCGAGGACTAGGGGTGTGTGTGGTGTCTGTGGGTACCATTCCTATGATAGTGATGCCTCACAGCTAGGAGAGCTCACTGGTGTGGCATTTCCAAATAGCCTTCACTAAGAAGAGAGAATAGGAATCTGGTGGGGATGGAGGGCTAGATTTCTCGTGGGGGCCCCAAGTCAACTTTAAGAGAGCCTGATTTATTTTCTAGACCCTTTTATTCAATGTGGGATGCAATAAGGGGGTCTATGAAGACTGATAACCTGGTTTGGTTCTGATTTTCAGGTAGGCAAGGAATAAAATCCTGACGCATCTCAAAAAAAAGAAAAATCCCATGGGGGGGGGGCTTTTTCTGGGACACACACTCCTGAGAGCATGTCTGAATCCCAGGGATGGCCCTCAGGCTTTTATTTTTCTTTTGAGGACCCCAAGGATGAGACCATTTGCTCGTCTTTATTGCTGTCCTGTCTTGTCACAACCTGTCAAACAGGACATAGTATATGCTTTTTATTGCTTGCCTCCCATCCCTCAGTAAATGCACAATCCTTAGCATTTTTTTTCTGATAGTAACTATAGAGAAACTGACATGGATAAAAACAAAACAAAAAACAAACATAGGTCAGTTGCTAAGTTACATGAAGTCTTAAAAGCTTTTGGGAAATAGCTGGTACTAATCTTGGTTGAAATCTAAATGGAGCTCCTTTTGACTCTATTTAACCCCTTTCTGATCCTTTTACTGGCCTTGGATTTTTTTTCCCCATCTCTTGAATTCTCTTTTGATTCACTGGGCTGGTGCCTCTGTCTCTCCCTATCTCCTTTTCATTCAGCCCAGGGCTGTATGAAGGGCGCATTCTACCTCATGGAAAGTGTGAGGTGCTAAGGAGGCTGTGTTGATGCTGGGTAGCTATTGGGAAATGGAACGTGCTTGGTCCTTATCTGTTCATGGGGGCTCTTTCTTGGAGTACTATGCCATGCTTATAGCTGGACATCTTTTTTTTTATTTGAGAGTCCATGACTTGCAGTGGGTAATTTAAAAGAGAGAGTCTTAAATAGCCATACCTCTGGGTTTAACTCTGACTGGATTTTCCCACTTCCCTTTCCAATTTACCAAATTTTCCCCATCTTTCAATTTCCTATACAAGCTGCATCTTTTCTGTGAAGGCATTCCAAGAAGTCCAGCACAGAAGGACGTCTCTTTAGGCACTTAGAGTAAGATATGCAAGACCACTTGGTTAACACTAATTTACTTGTATATTACATTGCTCCCCAGCAGAATGTCTCTTTAGCTAGTTAAGAACTCACAGATGCTTCTCAGGTAATTGAATTAACAGTATTTCCAAACGTTCTGGACACCATCACCAGAAATCCTGAGATGAATAAAGAAGGGTTTAATCATGATTTAAGTACGATCTCCATATTTTCTTGTGGCCACTCACCCTTTCTTCTTCTCTCTACCTCCGATGTGCTGTCTACTTATCCATCTGCTCTCCCCTTACCAATCCTCTACCTACTTCACTTGACCCCTGGGCCTTAAATTTTCTTTTAGTCAGCAAGTTATGTGTTCTTTTATCTAACTACATACCCACTTTCCCCAAAGGCAGGACTACTCTATTTACTTTCGAGGGTGCATTTCCTAACCACTGGATTCTCTTTAAAGAGCTCCGTTCTCTGGCACACAGATTGTATCTTGCCAGATATATGTGGGGTGACCTTCCAATCACAGTCTGTTTGGGAATTTCAGCTTGGTGGAACTCCCGATTTAACAAAAGCTTCATTAGTGGGTGATTATCCACTCTAAAAAGGATTCCTTTAAATAGCAAATTCTCAGAATGGGCTTAAAACAGGTTTAATTTAACCCCCATCCAATTTGCACACCCTGTTCAATAATAGGCTGATCGTTAAAGATGAGGTACACTTGTGCTTATTTATAGACTAATTGCTTGTTTGTCCTTTTAAACCCCCTACTTCATACCTAGTAGATCACATTCCTTTTTTCAAATTCTTCAAGATTCACTTTTGTGGAAAGGCTATTTTCTGATGAAAAGGAGTTCCTCAGGGCAACCCCAGTGAAGTCCCAGTGAGGTATCACTATTGATCACCATGATCAAAGAGGAAATTATCTCCACCAAAGACAACCCCAAGACACACAGACTCTCCCATTTTTCTTTTCAGATCTTGCGCTCTCTCTCTCTCAATCTCTCTCTCTCTGTCTCTCTCTCTCTGTCTCTCTCTCTCTGTCTCTCTCTCTGTCTCTCTCTCTGTCTCTCTCTCTCTCAGCACACCCAAGCAGTAATTGTAAGTTCACAATTGACTTTAGTCTGGATCTCTGGGTCCCCACTACCAAGGCAGTGTTTACCCCACACATAATCTTTGTGATAACAGAGAGAAAGACGACAGTTTCATTGCCTGTACCCATCATCCAAACTAGACAAAGGGACTTCTCCTCTCTTCTGCTGAAACTGTATATGAAATTCCACAATAGATACCACTGCATTTTCTAGTGCACATGACATATGGTTCTGTCTATAGAATTGTGTCTATAGGATTCTGGCTCATCTGGTGGAATGTGAAGGTAACTTGAGGATAAAACTCAGCTTGTCTACACGAGTGTTGCTTGAGTGTTTCTCTTATCACTTGTATACTATGGACAGTCTATACATGGATCTATCCATAGGTGATTGATACCTAAAAAGGTGTTTAAAGGGACGGTTTAATAAATTGTTGCCATAGCCTCTGAACTCATCCTCTTAAAGTCTCATCTCTCTCATGAAAATATCTCCTCTTTAACTGTGCATCTCAAACTTTAATGTGCATGTGAATAATCTCAGGAGCTTGTTCAAACGCAGATTCTGATGTAGTATGTTTGGGATGGGGCCTGAGATTATTTTATTTCTAACAAGCTCTCATGTGATGCTGCTCTGTGGACTTCACTTTGAGTAGCAAAGCTCTATAAATTGCTAGTGATCGTTCTAAATGTGAATCTGATCATGTCACTTTCCTACTCAAAATCCATCAATAACCCTCATCACTTCCAAGATTAAATCTAAAATCTTGAGATGGCATGCGAGGATCTTTACAATCAGGGCCCTGACTACCTTTCCAGCTTCATCTGTCACTTTCGTTCCCAGAACTGGTCATGCTCTTCCTCATCTTGGCATAGGTGGTAGGTCCTATTGACACAGCAGACTTCCGTCCACCCTCCTAGATTCAGTGCAGTGACCTTCTCCAGGAATCCTTGCTTGTCATCTCAAGGCTTCTGTGCTTCCTCCTTTTCCTCTCCAAGTATCTGCTATGTACCTCAATTACATAGTTCATGGCTGGTAAGTGTTGTCTGCATTTCTTTCTCATTAGACTGTCAGTCCCTGTGGGGACATTGGTCACATTCTCTTAGTCTCAGACTCTCCAAATGCTAGCACCGTGCCTGGTACACTTAATAAACACTTGAGTGAATATAGAAACAAGTTCATAGTTTTGTATTTTTGCTCCCTCTCTAGTACTTGCTCAGTCAAGTTCAACCTATCTCAGCTTGTTGACTGCCAGGTCCTTGTTCTCAGAAATCCACGTTCCAACTTCTCTCTGGGGAGATGAGTCTGAGGCCTAGGAGTCATGTCTAATTCCATGGCCTGAATATCAGCAGCAGTTAATTCATTGCTGTTGTTCGGAAAATGTTAGTTAATCAACACAGTTTGTCTGATGCTCCAGGGAAAAGGTCCAACTATTTTAAAAGCAGCCTTTTCTCTTCAGATTACTAAGTTCTGCTAACAAAGGCAGCAAGTCTCGAGCTGCCCAGGAGAACCACTTGGGGATCTTTTAAAAAATACTGATGCCTGGGCCCAACGCCTAGGAATTCTGATTTAATTGGTTTGGAGGTAGGGTCTGGCATCAATATTTAAAAAAAACTACCACTGAAAATCACTGTACCAAGTTAAGCATCATAGCCAGCGATCGAACTCTTTTCTAATAAAGACTCGCCACTTATCTGATGGTGGATTATCCAACCACTGTTTCTCTTTGGAAACTCTTGATTTAAATTTATTTCTTCTTGCTATAATTAGCAAAGGTGATAAAATTCTTATTTCAACTTATTCAGCAGCTCTCATTTATAGTTATGCTTCTATGCAGGCTCTAATTCTACTAAGAGTCTACAAAGGTTTTGAATTTAAACCTTTGCTTACCAACTCGAATCACTTTGAATCAGAGAGAAGGAAAATCAGTTTGAGGTTGCTTTACATAAACCCTGGAGGTGTTCACTGCTTATCTCTAGAATGGATGCAGGTATAGGGAAGAGTTCAGGTGAGGGTATAATGTTTTAGCTTTCCCTGGGTCAGTTTGGATGAAGTAATTTCTTTGATGCATTGTGCAGTCTCAGAGCCCCCAGACATGATTTCTAAATTAGCTATAATTTTGAAATCAAGCTGCTAATGATATTCCTTCTTTGGCACAGAGAGCTGACAATAGTATTTATGGAACGTTACCAAAGAATCTTAAAGAATCAGAAGAGCTTTCACAGGGAGCCCATTTTCCCTTCAGAGGAGATGGGTTTTGTAAGGGTCTGCTCTGTGAAGGCCCCCTTCACCTTTGCTCTCTCCATTCAGTTGGCATATATAGGCTAACCTGGTCCTGGGAGCCACAATTTCATAAAGGGGGACTTGAAGGAGACCCATAAACAGTGGCCAAGAGGATGGTAGCACATTTCCCAAGGCTGTTATGCTTGCCAGCATCAAACCCACGGGTACAAGGGCTCAGTGTGAGGGATAGGGCATAGGCTTGTAAAAACTTTTTGTCAGCAATTGGGAATTTAAAGTCACTCAGAGTGTCTAGTCTGATTCAGAGGAAGGTTAGCTTTTTGGCTCATACTTGTTCCCAGCAGATTTCCCACTTTCAACTTGTAAAGCTGTCTCCTGAATAAGATCAAGGGTATTATTATTATTATTTTAAGATCAAGGGTTTTAAAGTGGTTTTGATTCAGGATAGTAATGCCTTGATAATTCTAGAAAAACAGCTGAGAATGTTTTTTCCTGCTAAGTTTATAGGACAGCTTTAAATACAACTCCACTGCATATAATTTCCTCAAAAGGGGACTATTTTGCTCATTTTTGTCTTCCCTCTAACCCTTCCCCACGTTGCCTTGTATATCATGGGTGCTCATAAATGATAGTAAATAAATACAGCTAAATTTTTTGAGTGCTTATTTTATGCCAAGTACTTTATATACAGCCACTTAATTAAATCTTCCTAGTAGTTCTGAGAGATAAGTAATATTATCATCCGTTTTACAGATTGGGACTATTGAGGCTCAGTGACGTTAAATAACTTCCTCAAGGCCAAACAATTAGTAAGTGGCAAAAACAAGATTCAGCCTATGTTTGTGTGATTATAAAGCATTTGCTCTTAATTCACCTGGTGTATCTTAAATGGTCCCAGGAATATCTCCGTTAGAATCCTGAGGTGGGGGAGGCGATTGGCAGAAATGAAGATTTCTGGGCTCTACTCTCATGAGATCCTGATTCAGTTGGTTTGGTGTAGGACCCAGCCGTCTGCAGCCTGTCAGCCTCACATGCTTTTTGAATTGCATGACACGTCAAGCCTGTTTTCTTGGCAAGTAAGCATCTATGGCTTTCTCTCACGTGGCTGTTGTCAGGACACCGAAAAGCGATTAAAACCTCCCAAGCCCAGCCTTTCCTTAGCAACATTAGCCCTCTGCATATCAAGAAGAGTTCTTGTGTAGCATAAACACATGTGTCACCTCAGTCTCTTAGGAAGCAAGTAGCTTCACCTGTTTACTGAAGTGGGCCCCATATTACCCACATCATTATTAATGTATAAATCACACACAGTGAAGTCTTGGAATAGATCAAGAACTTTCTCAACACCCTCTATCACTGTAAATTGTGCTCTTGTATGTTTCCTCAAGTGCGGCACTTCTGCCAACCTTAAATGTTAATTCTGCCTCCATTTATAAAGGTGTTGGTTCAGGTGCTCAGGTCATATGGGCTTCTTCCTTCCTGTGAGTTCTAGAATGTGATTTAAGGAAGGATCTTAGACTTCTAGGAAAGAAAGGAAACTACCAGAAGGTAAGGGGGGTGGGGGGTGGGAGATGAGGGGAAGGGGGATCAAATATATGGTGATGGAAGGAGAACTGACTCTGGGTGGTGAACACACAATGGGATTTATAGATGATGTAATACAGAATTGTACACCTGAAATCTATGTAATTTTACTAACAAGTGTCACCCCAATAAATTTAAAAAATAAATTAAAAAAAAAGAAAGGAAACTTTGAGGTCCTGTTCTGACCACCCCCCTACTTTGTGCCTGATGGAGGAGAATGGCTGCACTTGCCTGACCCGTTAGGGGGTGCTCCAGAGACTGTGGGTGCCATTGGTTGACAGCTCCAGTTACTGCTTAAAAATTCTTTTTTAAACAGTGAATTGTATCATACACATAAAATAGTGTATAAAATGTGTTATGTACAGTTGAAGAG
This sequence comes from Rhinolophus sinicus, assembly GCF_057876585.1. Classification (NCBI taxonomy): domain Eukaryota; kingdom Metazoa; phylum Chordata; class Mammalia; order Chiroptera; family Rhinolophidae; genus Rhinolophus; species Rhinolophus sinicus. The sequence goes on along the minus strand of NC_142515.1, from coordinate 104,199,962 downwards.
TAATAGCAGCATGAACATCCATGGTTGAACGCCAGGTTCAGAACCTTGAGGCTCGGCATGTCTGCTTCTCTGGTAACAGCATTCCCTCCTCCCTTCTGGAATTTTGGTGTTAATCATTCCTTGATTTTCTTTATATGTGACCACTTACATATGAATCAAGTTGTTTTGTATTTTATTGTAGAGTTTCATGACAGGGGTTATTAGCATGGACTCAAGAACCAAACTTCCTGGATTCTCATCTCACTTGTTACATATCAGTTGTGCTAGGAAGATCATTTATCATTTCTCTGCCTCACTTTCTTCATCTGTGAAATGGGAGGAAAAGTAAAATATACACATACATGCCTGAAAGCGTGGGCATTTGTGCCTGTGTGTACGCATGTGTGCGCACACACACACACACAGTATTAAATCACATACAATAAACACTATTTTAGATGTACATACAGAAGAGATAGAGATTCAATGCCTTGAGTTTCTGAGGGTTTCCTCTTTGTGTGTTTCTCCAGTGACTTTCCAGTGACATAGCAGACTTTCAGTAAATGTTTGTGAAATGCCTGAATAATAAATGAGAGAAGGTGGAACTTGAAATAGTCTTGCTACCTTTGTTCCTATAATTGTGAATATTATTTATACATGTCTCCTAGTACATATGTGCAAGATTTTTTCTAAACGATATGCATTGACATGCACACTTTGAAATTCACTAGGGAACATCAAATTATTTTTCAAAGAGGTTAAAAATGTACACTCCTACCAGCAATGTATGAAAGTTCCTATCTATCTATATACTCTCTGACCCTTGGTATTGTCAGACTTCTTAATTTTTGACAAATTGGATGTAATGGTATCTCACTGCCTCTCTAATTTGTGTTTACATAAATACTAATGAAGTTTAGCAATTTTTCACCACCAACAAAAAAAGTTTCTGCCTTACAGAGTTGTGAGAAGTAAATGAATTTACGTTGCAAGCCATTATAACAGGACCTTATGCATAATAAATACCTGGGGTGCCAAAACAATGTATACGCATGACTTGTATTCATCTTTTGTTATTGGTATATATTGTGTATTGCAATTTTAGTACAGTTTTTTCCTTTCTTAAAATGTGTTACATTTTTTTTTGCCCCCTCTGTATTATGACAATGTTATTATTTATATTAAGCTGCTATCTTCCCATAGATCAGTGCTTTTCAGATATCTATGGTGAAGGGCTTTAAAAAAAATTTCCAATCCCTTGTAAATTGATAATTTTGTAAAATACAATAACATTGAATAACTAGAAAAATGAAATAAAAAAACAGCCATACAAAATTCAAACTCCGATTTTTTTCTTGTTAGAGTCAAGAGACATAAAATTACTATGTCAAATTTTTATAAGTGTTTTAAAATGGTTACTTTCAATTTCTGTACTTTCCTGTCATGAACTGGTAGCAAACAGCTGATGGACAGCCACGAGCTGACAGACACACTCCGAGTTGCCCTGCTCTAGATTTAGGCATGCTGGCTTTTGCCCAGTCCTGCAAAAATCCTGTTCGTTTTGCAGGAAGTAAGGTTTGCCTGTTGTTTGTTGGGTGGCCCTCAGGATATTTTTTTTCTTATAGTTGCTTTTCACCTGCTAGAAATAGAACTGATTGTAAAATAAACAAACATACTTAGGAAGCGCAGGTTATTACCAGCGACCAGTTTTTGTTTTCTTTTCTTTTTTTTCAAATCAAGAAATAATTTCTGGTGTTAAAAAATCTTTCCCATAAAGACGAACCGCTATAGGAGACATGCAGATCTGCATTCTGATTTTTCTGACTCAGGGATAAGGCAAGTGCAAACATCTCATTTTATGAGTCTTGAATTGGACCGGGAGCTCTTCAAAGCTTTCTATCCTGAGCTACCTTACTTCTCCCCAGCAATGCCTTGAGTTCCGTGGACATAGATAGCCAAGATCTATGTTCTGTGGACATAGGGTTTGCAAGATAGCCAAGATCAATCCTGGCTGATGTGTAAACTGTTAAAGAAAAACGTTACTCATGACACTGTAAGAGATGGTAAGAAAGACATTATTCAACAGGGGCTACTCCAATGGGGTTTTGCTGTAGGACAGAAAGATTGGGCTTAACTGCAAATACAACAAGTAAACGTGGGGATTTATAGACAAGGAGCAGCGTGGGAGTCAATGGGTGGAAAATTACTAAGAGGAGACATCAGGAATAGCTAGATTCTTGCTTAATCGACTAAATAAGATTCTTGTGGAAGACAGGCCAGGGTGACCCTATGTCACCTGGGGGATCAAGGGGATGAGGAAACTGATCAGATATGAAGGATGATCCTATATTGAGGGTGGGAATTCACTGACTTAGCAGGATTCTAAAACTGAACTCTGTAAGCACAGAGATGAAGGCCCAAGGTTGGGCCTTGTTGAGCAGAGGCTCAGAGGAGCCTCACTAAAGTTTGGTCAAGGAAAGAATCTTTGTCAAAATATCACCGTGTTGGTTAAAGTTAGAACTGGGTTCTTTTCCAAGCTCCTTTGTGAATTTGCAGCCTGGGTCATTCTGTCTCCTAAATACAATACCTCTACAGTGACCCAAATACATCTACACTTGACACAAATCAGTATTTAAATCAGACAGTAGTTCAGAGCTTCTTTTGAGCCACAAAATCTGCCATTTATTTTTAAACTATGAATGTTCACAGAAGGTGAGGGGTCAGAGGCTCTGTCCATCTGATGTGAATATAACTGTGTTTATCCTAACAACTGATCAGTATGAAGGGGGGAAAAAATCACAAAGGCTGTTTGAATGTTAGTCAAAAACAGTCAATCTATTGACTCGCGATTAACCTGTGTGTTTTCTGGAAAGCCTGAAGACATGAGAAGAAATGAGAATGAAAGAAGGAACATGTCAGTGTCTGCCTGCTGAAATCTGCCTTACAAAATTCATGCCTGCCACTGGCCCTCGAACTGAGGGACACGCTGCTAGAGGCTGTCACGGGTTCCTGACCCTGTGTTCAGAAATGTGGGCTTGAGCGAGCAGGAGCATGGCCACCTATGGTGACCCCAACCTCTCTGTTTTTTCTACCTTCCACATGCACACAAATGCTCATGCTTGCCCACAGCCATGTTTATCGAGATGCACACATGTAGATACAAACGCAGAGATCACCCACAAACCCACACTCACACCGTATGTACTGCCACACCACCCACTGCTAGCAGGGGGGGAGTAGAAACAGAAAGATGGTTACACCCAATCTCAGTTTAATTAGTATCCAAATGGAGTAAGGGTCAGGAAAACAGTCTAGTACTATTCAGAAAAGTGGTCAGAGGGATAAATTAGGAGGTAGAGCAAGCAGCGGGCTGAAGGCTGAGATGGGGAAATTACTCCAGGGAGTGTGGGTGAGAATAATTCAGTGGTAATTGAAAGTCTGGGTAGTAGAAGGTCTGGATCTAAAGTAGCCATATGACTTTGGGGCAGTCACTTTATCTCTCTGGGTCTCAGTTTTTCTATCTGCACAAAGTGAGCATTGGTGGGGCAGCCGGATATCTCATTTGGTTAGAGCTCAAACTCTGAGCAACAGGGTTGTCGGTTCAATTCCCACATTGGCCAGTGAGCTGCACCCTCCACATTTAGACTGAAAACAACGAGCTGCCGCTGAGCTTCCGGAAGGGGCGGCCAAATGTCTCGGTTGGTTAGAGTGCAAGCTCTCAACAAGGTTGCCAGTTTAATTCTCTCCATGGTGGGCTGCACCCCCTGCAACTAAAGATTGAAACTGGCGACTGGACTTGGAGTTGAGCTGCGCCCTCCACAATTAGATTGAAGGACAATGACTTGACTTGGAGCTGATGGGCCCTGGAAAAGACACACTGTTACCCAATAAAATTGTAGAATGTCTTTAATAATTTTTTTAAAGAAGTGAGCTTTGGAATAGTGTGGTAATTCTCAAACTTTACCTTCAGTTAGAATCACCTAGAAGGCTTCTTACGGCAAATTGCTGGGCTGCCTCCCCAGAGTTCCTGGCTCAGTCTATGTAGGGCAAGAATTAGTAATTTCCGTTTCTAACAAGTTTCTAGGTGATGCTGCAGCTGCTGGTCTGGGGGGCCACACTCTGAGAAGCACAAGAGTAGAACTCTCTGGTCTTTATTAGGTAATAACAATCGCAAAAGACTAAATTCTGTAACTATGGGCAGACATCAAGACTAAATATAACTCTAAGTTGTAGCGGTTCTCAACTGAGGGGGATTTTTGCCCTGCAGGGGCCGTTTGGCAATGTCTGGAGACATTTTTGATTGTCACATCAGGGCGTGTTGCTACTGGCATCTTGTAAGTAGAGGCCAGAGATGCCCTTAAACGTCGTGCAACACCCAAGATGGCCCCCCATGACAAAGAATTATCTGGTTTAAAATATCACTATTGCCGAGGTTGAGAAACCCTGCTCTAAGTGATCCAGTTCAGTTAGGTCTGAATTTGTATAAGAATGGTGGTGAGCTCTCATTTCAGAGAAATTGTACAGAGAAACTACCTGACATTCTGTGAGCTTTTGTTTGCTCGTTGCTCCAGAACCTTACTGAAGTCTGAGCAGGACAATTGTGACTCTTGGGAAGCGTGCAGATCGCAGACCCCAGGGAAGCCTCCCAGCCAAGCACATGGGCTGGCTCCCAGCAGGGCACATTCCCAAAGCAGCATCCATCCAGGATACGGCAGGCCCTGCACTGGATGAGGACAGCAATACTCATAGGTGTTGATTGCATTGTGTTTCCTTTCTCTGCTTCCAATCCATGGGCTAGCAAATGAACGAGAGCAACCCTTATGGGTTCTGATTAGAAGCTTCACATATTAAGTCCCTACATTTGCAGAATGTTGTAAGCCAGAAAGACTCCTGTGTGTGTGTGTGTGTGTGTGTGTGTGTGTGTGTGTACGCGTGCGTGTATAGTGAGAACCTCATATTCAAACCATTCCCTATTTCTGCACCTCATCCTGCCAATTACAATCTGCTTGGTGGTGTGAAACTGACAGCCGGCAGCCGTGATGGAGACAGGAGAACGATGAACAAGGGCTTTGTGCATTCTCAGCTTTAGAGAGAATGTTCAGTGGGGCAGACAGGCATGTAACTGGCAGGTTTAGGAATCCGTAAAAACCAAGAACTGCAAGTCCTAATTTATTGTCTGTTTCAATACAAGGCTAGACACAGGCTATTTAATATAATGCATTGTTTACAAGTGGAGGAGAGTGGAAGTTATTGATGCATTACAAATGCAAGCAAATGCATCTCATAAGCCAAGGGGTAGGTAATAACAATTGCAGAAGACTAAATTTGACTTTAATCCCCTGAAGAATGGCATGCACACAGCTTAAAATGATAAAAGCTGGAAGGGGTGGTGGGGAGGGAAAGTAGGGAGGGAGAGAAGGAGACAGGTAGACTGAGGAAGACAGAGGGAGATAGGGGCGGGGATCGAGAGAGAGAGAGAGAGAGAGAGAGAGAGAGAGAGAGAGAGAGAGAGAGAAGTTGATTTTTCTCCCGGGATTACGTATTTCTTGATTAGGAAATAGAGTGGAAATTAAAAGAAAATATTTTTTAAGCCTTGTTTTGATCAACAGCATCACGCTTGGCAGGGTGTTTTCGGGTAGCAGGTCTGGCGTCACGGTCAACAGCTTGGAGTGATTTAAAGACCTGCCAATCCCTTCGCTAATCCCAAAGGCAGAAATAGAAAACAAGTCCTGGTTTGATTAGTGCGTGTAGGCTGTTCTGTGTCCCCCTCCCGGGGTCCGTACACTCACGGCCACAGTAGCTGGGTGTAAACAAGCTTGCCTTATCTTTGTGGTTAAAATCCCCCACTGTCCACATGATGCTTTGGCTGTAGTAGGTGTCCGGTGAGTGCTGGCTGAGTGAACATGGGCTGATGCAGCTGTCCACGAAACAGCGATGGACTGGATTCCACATTTCAGTGTCTCCGCGGCAAAAGTGGCTTTAGAGTGAGCGAATTGGGTCCACTCCCCACCCACGCTGAAATCTCCTCCGCAATATTACTGACAAAGGTGTCCAAATTCTGAGTAAAAAGTCATATGATAGGGTCCTTCTTACCCCTGAGGCAGCCCACTCCTGCTTGAATTGGGGTTTAATAACAGTCAACATTTATTGGGTACTTACTCGGTGGCAGTCACTGAGCTAAAATCTCCACGTGGCATATTTCTCTTCATGCTTACACCCAACTAAGGAGCGATTGAGCATCATTTCCTTCTAAAGATGTGCAAACGAGGGCACCGTTTTCACAGCTGGCATTAGTGGAGGAGGCTGACTCTGCAGGGCGCACTGCTCACTGTTGAGGAGATTCTTCCTGTGTTGCCCTGAAGTTTGCCTCCATTCCTACCCAGCGGTCTCACTGCAGTTGTCAGCCCCAGGGGCTGCCGTGCCCAATGTTGGAGTTCCATTATCAACATGGTTCACATTTGCCTGGTTTATGGATGTGTTTGCAGTGCACCATCTGCCTTCTCTGGTCATCCAGTGGCAAACAGAGGAAGAAAGAACATGGGCACTGAAAGATCTTTCTGTGACAGCTTTCTAGCTGTGACAGCCAAGTGCATCCAGCCTGGGTCACGGAGCACAGAGAATCCTAATTGCAGGCAGTAGTAGGGTGGTGCAAAAGTAATTGCGGTTTTTACAATTTTTTTTTTTAAATCTTGTAAACCGCAATTACTTTTGCACCAACCTAATAGCTATTTGTGGATCAATTCGAGATAAACACATGCATGTACTCTGGAGAACAAACAGAGGTCTCAGTGACCCCATATGTGTGCTTAAGCTGGTTGAATCCTGAGGGGAGCCAGTAATTTCGCCTCTCTAGACTAAGTCTAATAGGGTAGGTGCTCAGTAAACACTTGTCAACTATCTGATCTGGCAGTATTCTGGTAACGTTGCCAGCTCTTGTCCTCAGAAGGGCTGAGCCAAAACATTTTTTTATTTAGGAGAATGATCTTGACTGTTTGCCTATGACTTTGGGGTCCTCACAGCCTGGGGTCCTATGTCCTTGCAACTGGCTTGTATTTTTGTGCTTCATGTTTTATGGATGTTTGCCCTTGAGTCATGATGGGAGTCTTTACTTGCTTCTGGTTTCCTATGGGAACTGGTGGACAAGTCACTTCCTCTCTCTGGGATAGGTTAGTCCTCCCAGGTGCCTCAAAGAGAGAAGCTACACTATTCCAAACGAAATATATGGCATACCCCAAACCATTGTGATTATTTCCTTCTTTTTCTGAACGCGGTTTCTTCTAATGGCACCTTGATTTTCACAGTCAAACAAGCTTGACAAGTCAGAGGTATCTTGGTCCTCTCTCCTGACTCTCACAGGGGATCAATTGCCCATCCTAGTAACTTTATCTTGTGTCTCCGAGGCCAGGTCAGGAGATCATTATTTTTCTTCCTTTTGCTTTTTCTTTTTTGAACAATTACCAGAATCTCCTAACTGGTTTTCTTGCCCCCAGCTCTCAATCCCCTTGTCCCCTGCCCACAGGCAGGGAGAGCTTACTAATGCAGTGTTTTTCAAACTGTGCCCGGAGGAGCCCTAGGGTTTCCCAGAGATGTTGCAAGGACTTTTCAACAAGTGAAGGGCCAGGGCTCAAATCTGGAGGGGTCTCTGGGCACCCTCATTGCAAATCAACCAGTTCCAATTAAAATTTCTTTTGAGATCTGAAAAATAAAAAGACTTAAAAAGCCATAGAGGATTCGCTCTACTTTTTACCTGTTGTAGGACTTTCGTGTGAGATTTCACTTAGAGAAATCTGTTGCTAAGCTTTTTAAAAATCTTTGTTTAAAACACAGGCCTTGCTGAAGAAACTATAAAATACAGTCTTAGTCTGGATTTGAAAGCTCTCCAGGGAGGTTTTGAGGAACCATTTACTCAACTCACCTCTTTGGTTCCCAAAGGCTAGTAGGGCCTGGGGACATTTGAGTTTCTTACAAACCAGGGTGGGGATCGTGGGAGTGGGGAATGGAAGGAAAGTTCGGTTGAGTTGATTCAGTTGCTCTAAGACTTATCAATTCACTGGAAATGCAACATGGGAAATGGTTCGAGCTGAATGAAATCTAACAGGGAAATACCTTAGATACCGTTACCACAAACCATCGACAGGCTTTTCTTTCCTCTCTTGTTGGCAAGGTGATGCATTTTGGAAGTCTAGAGAGGGAGATGACATCTAGTGAGTTATTGTCTCATTTACGTTTTACAAGCAAAACCAAGGATGACAGCAGCTAAGTTCAAAGTAGAATACAAGAAATGAGGCATTTGTTTTCCAATTTTCTGGTCTCAGATATGGAGCACATAAGGTTTTCCAAAGCTGGTTGGAGTCAGGTGTGCATTGCCCTGGAAAAGTTGTGACCTTTGTTCAGGAATCTTTACTGATTCTGGTTGTCATATACATGACCAACTTTCGACTGCGTTGGTTACTGGAATAAATGAGTCAGTGAATGTGAAAGGAAATCTAACATTTACCAAAAGCTTCCTTCATCCAGGGATTCAAAATAGGTCAGACTGATGACAATGCATATGTTCTCATTACCATGGCATGCCATTGAGGTCATTTAGAAAGTGTAATTACTATTATTATTATTGTTGTTGTTATTCTCTTAGTGATTGAGGGAGCATGAAACTACATGTCTCAGAGAGGAGTCAGGCTGTATTTTTAAAATGATTTTTCTATGCCCTTGCCAAAACAGATTTAAATTGGTTCAGAATAAAATACACGGAGCTGATAAAACTTAAACCATTAAAACAAGAGTAAGATAATAAGAACCAAGTAATAAAAGGGAGTCAGGAAATACGACGGTCTTCAATTTAATGATGGTTCAACTTATGATTTTTCAACTTTGCGACGCTGCGAAAGCGATATGTATTCAGAGAAATCATACTTTGAAATTTGAATTTTGATCTTTCTCTGAGCTCCCGATATACAGTATGATACGCCCTTGTGATGCTGGCCGCAGCAGCAGCCACAGCTCCCAATTAGTCCTGCCATCACGAGGGTAAACAGCTGACACCCTGCAGTGTACTGTGTTGCTAGCGGTTTTTGGATATTGCGTTCTGAGAACATTTAAGGTAGGTTAGGCTAAGCTATTATGCTCAGTAGGTTAGGTATATTAAATGCATTTTCGACATGCTATTTTCAACTTACGATGGGTTTACTGGGATGTAAACCCACCACAGGTCAAGGAGCATTTGTACTTATAAAATCAGAAAATGTAGGCTAGATAACGGTTTGTCTTGACTCCTAAGCCCCAATTGTGACTGTCTCTTTCAAACTCCATGTTCAGTGATATCACATTGGAAATAGCAATGCTGGGAGTATTTATACCACAGAAATTGGCAAATGTTTCAGACCAGGGATTTTTACCCCCACCAGGAATACTGGTTGTTAAATATTTACCAGTGACACTGCTGGGCTAAGGACCCTACTGCAGCTAGCCTGATGTGCTTCCGGTATTTGGATCTGCTCTCCATGGAGTGCTGGCCCTCATCTCCCTACATTCAGGGGGAGTGGATGGTGACTGTTAGTGGCAGTGGAGATGGCATCATCTCCATGTGGGTGAGTGGCTAAAATGTGAAGCATTGTCTCAGAGACCCTTTGTTTTCGGGGAATAAAACCCTCTCAAGATGGCTTAAGCAAAAAGAGAAGGTAATCAGAAGGATACATGTGTCTCTCAAAGAACCCAGGGACACCTTGGTCTCACAAAGGGCTGCAACCAGCAACTGGAAAGCCCTCAGGAGGGAAGGTGTTCTTGTTCTCTCTCACCACCTCCATCCCTCCCACCCTCCCTCCCTCCCTCTTCCTCTCTCCTATGCATATTCTCATTCTGATTCTCTCTGGGTTCAGGCTTCATTTTTTTCTCTTTGCAGACCACATTTCTCATGTCTATGTCCATATGGATCCAATATCATTTATCGAATCTGGATCATGTCCCAGTTTAAGTACCCAAAGGCGGCTAGCTAGAATTTCTGAAACGACTGCTTCTTGGAAGAGAGAATCTGATTGGTACAGTTTAGATCAAGTGGTCCTCCCTTGTCCAGCTGGCTGTGGTTGAGAGGATGAGGTCACTTGCCACTGCTTACTCAACAGGAACATTGGGACAAGAGTCTGACGAGAGGCAAAGCAAGGCAGGAATACAAATTGACTAAGGAGTCTGTTATATGTGTGCCTTAATGTCCCTTGGCATTTGTACCGATACTGAAGGATGAGGACGCCAAATCTGGACAACAAGACACATCGTACTTGTTAAATTCCCCTTTGAATGTGCCTAGTCATTCTCTCTGACAATAATAAATTGTACTAAAGAAAAAAAACTAACTCTGTTTAGTCTGTACTGTTCATATTTCAGATAGTTCATTCTACACGAAAGGAAAGAGAAGTGTAGGGAGGAATGGGTAGGACACAAAGGACCATAGCAGTGAGGAAACAGGGCAGTGAGGAAAAATATCAAGGAGTCCTCTGGCCTGGGCTCTGTCTCTTGAGACTGAGTATGTAATTTCCCCGAGATGGATAACTCTATGTCATATTTAAATCTTGAGTGTGAAAGACAGACGAAGCATTTTTTTTGACGAGGAAATGCTTACTGTATTTGTGTTATTTCCCTTTTTTCCCACACTGATCAAATGGGAAATAGTGTTTGGAGAAAGGATGCAGGAAGCTTTTATGTGCTTTTGCCTGTGACCTTGAGCAGAACACCCTTTACTGGGGCATGGTGAGGGAGGTGCAATGGAGCTGTATAATGAATGGTACCAGTGTGTGATACATGCTACTGAGTTTGGGATGCAGACATCATTGCTCTGATTTACTGAGCCACTACTATGTACCAGGCACTGCTTCAAATGCTATCCATACGTAATTTCTACGCCTTGCTACAGCCTTGCTGTATAGATGCCGGAATTATCATCTTGATATTGGAGACAGACAGCTGGAATTCTAGAGAGAGCCAGAGGTACATAGATTCATGGTTTGTACATGGGAGGGCCAGGAATCAGATCCATCTCTCCAGCTTTAAAGCCCACCCCTCCCCCACCCTTTTCTCATATCTCCTCCTTGTAGAAATAGATTCAGAGGTAGAAAAAGGAATCAAATGCAGAGCCATCTGCAAAGTTATGGAAGAAAAAAAAAAAGGTAAGGACTTATTTTCATTAGGATTTCATTTCAGATTTATTTTCATTCCAGCTTCCATGTGGTGATGATTACATACCTTATTTGAAGTTAATATCGTTAATAGTTATAAAACAGGTCATGTGGAGCCTGAGAGATCTCTCTTTAAAAATGAAAAAATATATACGTATGTATAATGTTTTATTTCTTTCAGTAATTGGCTGCTAATCTAAAACATTTTCTCACTCCTACTCAGTGAAGTGAGCTGGAGAGCAGCGGACAGGGAGAGGGGGACCGTGTGTGGACCGAGGGTGAGAGGGAGAATGGTTAACAACACTGCTTCTGGGGCACTGGCTTCAAACCAAAGAATAGTGTTCCCGGGTGATTTGTCACGGAGGACTATTTGCCATACATTTGTCTTTTTTAGCCGTATTTGCTCCCCTTGAGAGTAAACAACACATACCTTTCCTTTTTTTTTTTTTTTTTTTTTTTAATTTTGGAGAACTGAAAAGCCTTTTAGAAGGGTTGTCCAGAAAGCCAAGAAACATCGGTGATTTATTGCTGTGAACTTTGAAATCTTGGTAGTTGGATATCACTACTTTCCTATATTCCTGATGCTCGGATGTTCTGTATATATTGTTAAGATCACGTGGCAACTAATTCAGGTTACTTGGAAATCATTTCAACCACAGAGCCAGATATTTTGGGGAAGATGAAAAATTCTCACTTGGAAATTAATTTTTTATACTATATTTAAAAATTATGTGGTAAACTTCACATAACATAAACCCCACCATTTTAACTGTTTTTCAGTGTACAGTTCAGTGGCGTTAAGTGCATTCACATTGTTGTTCAACCATCACCACCATCCATCTCCAGAACTTTTTCATCTTCCCAAACTGAAACTCTGTACCCATTAAATGATAACACCTCATCCCCCCTTTCTCGCAAGCCCCTGGCAACAATTATTATACTTTCTTTCTCTATAAATTTGATTCTAGGTACCCCATATAAGTGGAATCATAACAGTATTTGTCCTTCTGTGACTGACTTATTTCACTTAGCATACTGTCTTCAAGGTCCATCCACGTAGCATGTGCCAGAATTTCCTTCCTTTTTAAGGCCAAATAATATTGTGTGGTATGTATATACCACATTTTGCTGATCCATTCATCCATTGATGGGCTTTGGGTTGCTTCCACCCAAAAAAGGCTTTTAAAACACTGTTTAAACTGAGAAAAATATTGATTATCGATGCATAGAGACAAACTGTTTTAAGCTTGCTTTACAGGAGCATCAGATATGTTTTAATAACAGAGGGTTTTATAGACAGAGGGTTCAAACATTTCATGTAGTATCATACCCAGGTTGTTCAGATAAACCAAGTCAGGGCAAAATATCCTGGCAGCGTAGATTCTGTTATTTAAATACATTTTTATTGCCAAGTATGGATTCTGCCTATGGTAACCTACCCTCAACCAATCCTTAGAAAGTAACAAGTGTATTAAGACAAAAATATACATAATTTTCTGGGATCATATATCCTTGAAACTTTTATAGTCTTAATTTAGTTGATACAATGACAGTGTTTTATCAGAATTAGAATGCACGGAGAGCCCACTTTGGTCTGGGGCATGTTTGGCAAGTTTGTCCCAACACAACAGAGGATATGAAATGGTTAAAAATCAAGCCTAGGACTGCTGCAGGCAGGGAGGAGCATGTGCCAGCAATGTTTTGCAGAGGTAGAGAAGGGAAAAAATTTCTATTTGGACTCGCCAAGTTATTATTCCCGTTAACAGGAGCAAGCTTATAAATTCCCTATCTCCTCTAGGACTTGGGGGAACACAGAAGTTTCAGGCAGAGGTATTCAGGGAGAGACAGAAGGCGACAGTCACGTAGGAGAAAAAGCCACTCCTGAGGTGATAAATGACTGGCAAATAGGCATTCAACAGAGCACTGAAAGAAAGGCAAGCACTCTTCTGTAACTACAATAGATGAAGACTCTTTTTAAAATCTGAAGCAAAGAGACAGCTATTTTCTGAAATTAGTAATAATGACACTGATATCAGGAAGTAACCATTCCAGCACAGAATGGCATGGAACACAAACAGCCTGGGACACAGAGGGTCAGCAGGATCTGGATCATGTGAGAAGAAAATAAACCCCACAGGACCAGACACAGGCAATTCCTGTCGCGTCTGAGTAAGGTTTTCACCAGTTCCCCAAAGAGGGGAGATTGGACGTTAATATCAGAACCCCACTATGTATTTCTTATTGTTGTTGCTTGTATAATTATGTTTAAGATAACTGCATATTAAATTGTATGTAGTTCTCATGCCACAGGGCAGATACATTGATTTCCAACCAATCTTTTTGTTGTATTCTTAATACCCTGAGTTAGAATCCCTTCCGGTGTTCTTGTTGACTGGTTTGTGTACCAACTGCAGCCTTCTGACTTCTGCAGGTGAAATTCTGGGCTTGGTATCTGGTCCTTACGGAAGACGGTCTTCACCTGGCCTATTCCTGTCTTCATCTGCCTCTCATTACCATGTGAAATGATAACATAGCCTCAGTTTACTGCCTCTATAGATTTTTGTGTTCTACTATCTCTGTTGGTTTTTCCAGCTCTTTCGTGGTGCTCCTAAAGATCTCAGGAGATGCAATGCAGGAGTGGGGAGGCATACACCATACCAAGAACTGAGTTCCCCAAATGACTCTGCTCTTGCATAGAAAACAAGAAGAGAAAAGACTATCTAGGCTAGTAATCACCAGACTGATGATGGGAATGGGTAGAGGCCATTTGCAATGATAATGAAACACGAAGCAGAGAACATCTACAGTTGGCTGCAGGTCAGCAGCTGGAGGTACAACCCTTAAAGCTTATTAAAGCAATTAGTCTTTAGGGTTGTCGAAATCTTACCTCCCAATGCCTGTTTACATGAACTCTAGTGTAGAGAAGTTGTTCAGCTAAGGTGACAAGTCCTTTTGGCAGGGCTTCTCTGTGCCACCATGTGTTCCCCTGTGCTCACCACCCTCAGAAGCCAGCATGACTGGTGGGCTTCCATGTAAGGAGACAGTTAAAATTTCTTTTCTCCTCCATTTTTTTTTTTTTTTTTTTTTTTTTTTTTTTTTTTTTGTGGAGGGAGGAGGAAGGGATGGGAAAAGAGCTAACTGCCTTCTCTTTTTAGTTGATTGCTCAGGGGCCTGGCTTCTGGGATACAATATGGTTTTCATTCATCAAGTTCTGAGTCACCACCGGTTTTCTGGATCACCTCAGATGGAACCTTTCCCTTGGCCTTTGTTTCAACATCTGTGAATTGGAAAATTCCAGGTAGTTTCTCTGTATACTTCACAGGGATAAAGAACAACCAACATGGCTGTGTTCTATACAATAAAACAAGTAGTTTTGGGAAGAGTCTAGAGTCAATTTTCTGTGGTGTTTTCATAGATGCAAAAGGTAACTTGAGAACGTTTACTCTTGGGCATCTCTATTACATACGACAGAAAGTATATGACTTGACAAAGTCTTATGATATTTTTACTGTATGTAGTATGTACTACATACTATGTACTATTTACTATATGTACTATTTTACTATATGTAGTATGACATTTTACTACAAAGGCCAGAGGGTGGTTTCATGGCAGAGCTGGCTCTAGGACTCAGAGCCTTTGACTCTCAAATCATGTCTCCCCTGCTCCCCATTATCCTTCACTCTTTCCCTATTGCCTTTATTTAATGTACCTTGTCAATTCTGAAATCCCAGACCTTTGGACTCCTGTGCACACCACTCAGAAATGATTCTATGTAGACTTGAATGTAATTAAACTTGCTTTTCCTTTACAATGTGGTAGGACTGATTTTAGCAGCTTAAGTCCTTTATTTTTATTCCCTGACAGATTATTTTCTTTATTCAGATAAAGCCTGTGTTCTATTTTGAACGCTAGGAGAATGTAGATTTTTTTTTTTCCATTTAGAATTTGAGGCAATTAGAGCCACAAATTAATTTCTCACATTAAGAGGAATGTTTTGTCTTCTGACCTGCACCTGCTCAACCCCATTTCCAGTGATTTGTAGGTTGTAGGACTAAAGAGGAAGAGGAAATACTTAGGTGGGTCAGAGGGAATCACTAATGGCTAATCAATAACTGGGGAGTATTTCAAAACTCTGAAGAGACATGGCATAGTGTTGTGGAAGCACTGGGACCACTTAGTTGTGGTTTCACTTATGTAGGGTTACCGGAAAGATCCAGAATGGACCATCAAGCATCAAACATCTCCACCTATATGTCTTTTAGTCACTTCAAACTAACAAATTCATGTGTCCCCCTCACCTCTCTGCCCCTACTCCCAAACTTGCTTCTTCTCTTGTATTTCCAGTCTTTGTGAAGGGTGTCAACGTCCACAGCCACCTAAGCCAGAAATCTTAGCCCTGCCTTTTTCTTCCTTACTCTCAATCGTGGACAGGAGGTGGTTTCTTACCCAGCATCCATTCCTTTCCTCTCTCATTGCTCACAGCACCAAAATTTTCTTCGTGGAATCATGCCCCCCACCCAGTATTTGCTATGTGGTTTGGGTAGAATTTACCCCGTCTCTTGCCCAAGGAGCGGGCTCTGATTAATTAGAATCAGTCAGCATAATTCTGTTTCTCCTGCCATAGAGACTGGCTCAGAGGCCCAAACCATTCAATGTATGGCCTCCCACTCCCCTGGCCCAGAGGTTGGTTCAGTTTGGTCCAAATAGAGTAAATGGAGGGCTTTTGTATAATGGCTTAAGGAAGGAAAAACCTCTGTTTTGTTTTGAATAAGGTGATATGCAAATATGAAGTCTGGAGAAGCTGAGCCCATTTTGCTACCGTGAAGAAGCTTAAGGCTAGCCCATTCACTCAGGAGAGCAGAACCAAGAAAATCATTTAAAAAAATCCAAAAAACAAACAAACAAACAAAAAACCAGAGTCCGAACTCAGGTTCTCTCTCGTTGAAACATGTTTGAAGCCCAACCTACCACTGGATTCTTTCATTACATGAGTGAACCAGTTTCCTTCATTGTTTATGCCAGTTTGTGTTGAATGTTCTGGCAACCAAAAGTATCCTTAGCGAATGCACTGTCCTCCAATTATTTACTCAATTCTATTGATTTTGCTTCTTGAATACATCTCAAATTCCACCTTCCTCTACTTTCTGTAGTGTCACTAGATAATTCACTCTCTTAGTTATTGGGCCCCAATTTAATTTTTGAAATGACATTTTTACTATTGAGAAACTTTCTAATAATGCAGAAGCCCAATAATTCAGAGATTAAAAAGCTGACTGATAGTCCCCAAAGCTATCAAATATATGGAGTGTTTTATGTTCCAGGAAAGGTCTTATGTAAATAAGGTCCTTCATGACTTTCTTCTAGTTTCCCAGGTTCACCTTCTGTACCCTTTGTCCTCAAGCCTCATACTGCAACCGCACCATGGTTCTTGAATTCCCTACTTTTTTAGGATTCTGCATTTTCAATAAAAAAAAAATATTTATTTTCTTATTGCGGTAAAAAACACATAACATAAAATTTACCATCCTAACCATTTTTCAGTGTACAGCTCAGTAGTGTTAAATACATTCACACTGTTATAAAATTGATCTCCAGAACTTTTTTTCATCAGCGAATCTGAAACTCTGTATCCATTAAACAACTCCCTTTACGCTCCTCCCCCACCCCCTGTAACCACCACCCTACTTTCTGTTTCTACGAATTTGACCACTTCAGCTACCTCATATAAGTAGGATTATAGAGTGTTTGTCTTTTTGTGACTGGCTTATTTCATTTAGCGTAATGTCTTAAGGGATCCTCTGTGTTGTAGTATGTGATAGAATTATCTTACTTTTTAAGACTGAGTAACATCCCACCGTGTGTATCTACCATACTTTGTCCTTTTAACTTTCGAGGCATCCTTGGGTACATCTTGACTATTGTGGTAATGCTGTTATGAACACGGGTGTGTAAATATCTCTTCAAGGTCCCACTTTCAATATTTTGGGTATGTACCTAGACGCGGAACCGCTAGATCATATGGGATTGGCTGTACTTAATTAGATTGTGCAAAGCCTTGCTGGAGCAGCCTCCGAGCTGACCTGTGGGTCTAGCCTGAGATTAGGTGCTTACCTGAGCTTAACATAAATAGTGTTACCCTGTTTATTGATCCTGCCTGTGGTGAGGTAGCTGCTGTTTGCCTCAAGATGGAGGCCTATGTGAGCGGCGTGAATTGATGACCAGCCCAGGGAGAAGGCTGGGGGAAGGTGAAGGGCTGCAGTCACAAGCAAAGCCCAGAGCCTCACGGATGGCAGGCAGAGCTATTAGGTTGTTGCAAAAGTAATTGTGGTTTAGAAGGTTAAAAATAATTGCAAAAACCACACAGAATCACAGGATTCTGTGGCAGGAGGGAAGTTTAGAGATCACACGGTGTGTTGTCTAATGGATAAGCACCCTTACAGATGAGGCCCAGAGAGGTTAAGTGACTTGTCCAAAGTCATTCAGATAAAGCCTCACTGTGAACTAGCCTGTCACAGCTGACCAGCTAGAGCTCTGCTCATAGTACCACAGATCAGGCATTTGTGTAAACACAAGGGCTTTGTGGAGGTCAAGCCAGGGACAGCCCTCTGTCCTCAAGGGCTGAGAGTCCATGGATAGGTCAGGAGAGAAGCTGGCTTGGACCAAGAAGATACTGAGATGGGGCAGAGAATGGGGTGTGACATGTCTCAGTGGCCCTTCACTCCAGTGATAGATCTTGCCTATCTTAGCCAGTGACTTATTAAGTCAGTTCTATTACTATGTGCTAAGGCCTACTCACGATAAATAAGGCTGATTTCCTCCTTTCCTCTGCTCTTTCCTTCTCTTTCGCCCCTCTCTCTTTCTTCCTTCCCTCTCTCCTTCCTTCTTTTCCTTCTTTCCTCCCTCCCTCCTTCCTCCCTTCTTTCCCTCCCTTCTTTTCTTTTCTTCTCTTTTCTTTTCTTTTCTTTTCTTTTCTTTTCTTTTCTTTTCTTTTCTTTTCTTTTCTTTTCTTTTCTTTTCCTTTCCTTTCCTTTCCTTTCCTTTCCTTTCCTTTCCTTTCCTTTCCTTTCCTTTCCTTTCTTTCTTCTTCTTCTCTCTCTCTTTTTCCCTCCCTCCCTCCCTCCCTCCTTCCTTCCTTCTTGTCCCTCCCTCCTTGACTAGCTCTTTCCTCCTTCCTTCTCTTCTTGTTTCTTTTCTGAGCACCACCTTTGTGTTGGGTATTGTGTACTATTGATCCAGAGGTGAAAAAGATTAGTTTTTGTCCTCTAGGGACACACGGACTAGATAAGAAGGGATGGACAGGCGTTTGGCTCCTATTCGGGGATTAATCTTTGATCTGAGGGCTCCTTTACATGGAAATAATATAAAAAAACTTCTAAGATAACTCTGGAAATAAAACAAACTGCTCTTAAAGACAGCTTTCACAATTCAGTGTGAGAATCACTTACATATGATTCCTACACGTTTATATTTTCCTCTCTTCTCTGATACCTCCTTGAAATTTATTTATCATATTGGACCTTCATTGAACTTTCATCTACATTCATGTATTTTTATAAACAACATGCAAACCGAAGAACCACACACAGAGATACATATTTATGGAGTGACATTCCTCCACAAACATTCATGGGTATAAATGTATATAGTTTATATAGGGGACATGCATGCCCAGATATAAGCAGAACTATGTAAATATACACTAACATACATACATGAAAAAACTGTACTAGTATTTGATTAACAGTGTTTTTGTTGAGAAAGATGGTTCAGTGCTTTGTTAAAACAACAGCAACGACAAAAATAACAAGAACACAAATACTTGAAGAAACGTGGCCAGGTTTCAAGTCATTTTCAACTTTGATTGCTGTGATTCTAACACTAGAGCTCACTCAGAGAAAATACTTTGGGAAAAGTTGGGATTCCATCAAAAGAAGCAGCAGAAATTTGGTTTATTCTTTTAGAGGAGAGGAACCCAGCGTGTGCACAGCTTCATCTGGGCTCCCTCAGCACTGTGTGCAGTTCTCCACTGGAACAAACCTTTTCTCTTTTGTCACCAGTGGCTTATTGGTTTGTTTGTTCCACTAGACTGTGAGTTTCTGAAGGCACCTGGGGTTATAGTCACCTTGGTGTTCCCAGCCCCCAGCACAGTGCCTGGTTCATAGCAAAGGCTCCATAAACATTTGTGGACTAATCAGTATGAGTAATATTTTGAGTAATCAAAGGAAAATGTGATATATATGTAATTACATATATATATATATATATATAATTACCTATATAATTACATATGTATATTATATATGTATTATATATATGCATGTATATATATATATATATACATACACACATATATATATATATATATATATATATATATAATAGAATACTATTCAGGTATAGTAAAGAAGGAAATCCTGCCATATGTGCAACATAGATGGATCTTGAGGGCATTATGTTAAGTGAAAGAAGTCAGACAAAGAAAGACGAGTACTGTATGATCTCACTTATATGTGAAATCTATTTTTTAAAAAAACCCAAAATAGTGGTGAGATTTGTGGTTGCCAGAGGTGGGGGTGGGAGAATTGGATGAAAGTGATTGAAAGGTACAAACTTCCGGATATAAGGTAAATAAGTTATGGGCCATAATGTACAGCATAGGTGACTATAGCTAACAGTACTATTTTGTGGATTTGAAAGTTGCTAAGAGAGTAGATCTTCAAATTTCTCATCACAAGGAGAAAAATTGCAGCTGTGTGAGATGAGGGATGTTAACCAAACACTGTGGTGATCATTTTGCAGTATATACATATATCAAATATCCCTATGTTTTACCCCTCAAATGACTGCAATACTATATGTCAATTATATCTCAACCTGGAGAAAAATTTGTTGACTAAGAAAATTAATTGCTTTAACGAAAATGAGTGGAAAGGGGAAGCACACAAAGGTAGCCCCCTTAATTTTGGCGCAATTCCCTTCCTTTTGTGTGGAATGTAGTGTGGCTGGAATCCCTCAGCCTTTATTTCAACCTCGTCTCTAGAGTGCCTCTTATTATGGAGTCTGGAAAGCCAAGAACTACAGCAATCCCCAGACTCCCTTGCAGTTAATTTCTGGTTGTGATTTAGATGATACCATTCAGCTGCACTAGAGGGAGACTAACAATTGGAGCTGAGAGGGGCAGGAGACTGCGTCCCCGTAGACGCGGTGGGCTATTGGATTCCTCCGTGTAGTGGTAGCTTCCTGATTTGACCAGGCATTTCCTGATTGTGGCAGAAAACTTGGCAGTCCAGGTCTGCAGTGTGACTTTGACAGCTGTTTCTGGAAGCTCAGTGTAGACACTTTCTCTCTCTCTCTCTCTCTCTCTCTCTCTCTCTCTCTCTCTCTCTCTCTCTCTCTCTCTCTCTCTCTCTTTCTGATACTGTGAGCCACGCATATCATTCCTGTTGTAAATTCCTTTCTGCTCAAATCATCGAGCGTGAACTGTGTTCTTTCTAACTTATCCTGACCAATACACTGTGGCAGGGACAGGTGGCATCCGTGCCTAAGTTTTAGGGAAGTTGGAGGAGAGTTTGCATGAGATAATTAGCCATCTCATCACTGTATCCAATGTGAAATAGTTATGAGCTACAAAGACTGGCCATCTTCTTCAATAATAAAATCTGACACGTTATTTGAGAGACAAAGATGAAAAAGACCAGCTAGCTTGCGGTTTAGAACTGGAGAGGAAACAGGAAAGCTGCTAGGAGGCTGTTGGGCTCCAAATCTAGTAAGAATGCAACAGAAAGGGGGGTTTGCTGACACGTTGGGAGCCACAATAGTCAGGTACTGGAGGAGGGTGCTGTGGACTGAATGTGGCCTCCCTCAAATTCATTCCCTGTTTCCCCAAAAATAAGACCTAGCCGGACAATCAGCTCTAATGCGTCTTTTGGAGCAAACATTAATATAATGTTTCGGGGAAACAAGACGGGTCTCATATTAATGTTTGCTCCAAAAGACTCATTAGAGCTGATTGTCTGGCTAGGTCTTATTTTCCGGGAAACATGGTGTGTTGAGACCCTAATTCCCAATGTGGTGGTGTTTAGAGATGGGTGGTATTCAGGAGGTAATTGGATTTGGATGAGGTCATGAGTGGAGCCCCCATGATGGGATTGGTGCCCCATAAGGAGATGAAGAGACTAGAGGTTTTTCCCTGCCATGTGAGGACACGGTGACAAGGCAGCTGTCTACAAAATAGGAATTGAGCTCTTACCAGACACTAGATCTACTGGCACCTGGTTTGTGCACTTCCCAGCCACCAGCGGTGTGAGAAATACATGTTTGTTGTTTAAATCACTCAATCTATGGTATTTTTGTTATAGGAGCCCAAGCTGACTAAGACAGAGGGGTAGCTGATGCAGCGGTGAACAGACAAGGTTTTTGCCCTCTTGGGGCTTACCTTCTAATAGGGGAATATGGAAACAAAATGAAATATGTAAAATACATCAGGTCAATTCACTGACAGTTTAATGTATGTTTGCCTCAATTCTTCAGGGAGTTTTAAGAACCTTGTGGGTAAATGGTCTACCATTTTGTGATCCCCTAATAACACCCAGCAGTAGACTTCAGGTAAGTATTAGGCAAATACTTGCTGACTTACTACTTGAGGTTAGCTGGATTTGCATGACAAAACACAGGGACGTAAAAATTGGGCCTTGCTTACATAATTTCAAAATGCTATGGACAATTTGCCTCTCACTGAGTTGGAAGTAATGTCTCTAAGTTCCCTTCTAGCACTAACATCTATGATTCCTTTTTGGCCTTAACTACCATAATTGTTTTAAAAATCAAATGGTACAAATATAGGCTGAATATATATTACATTTATTTCATCATGACTTGGGTAAGGAACAATATAAAAAAGGAAAGAGAAGGCATTTTATTAAAATCTTTATAAACACTATCCCAAAGTTACTGCTCTAATATGTGCTATTATCTTATACTCTCCCCTTGAAAATGGGTTTTCCCCTACAAACCTGCATAAATTTTACTTTATAGCCATTTGCCTTCTCTCTATATATATCATTACAACTTTATTGCTTTAATACAAAATTGTATGCTCCTTCTGATTATAATCAAGCAAAAATTATGTGTGCACATGGGCAAAAGCCAGAAAAGAGAAAGCACAAAGGAAGCCAGTTCTTGGGTGAGAATAGTGAGACTAGGGTTGTTTTATTTCTCCTTTAGATGTTCCCTTAATGATATCATCTAACATGTATGTAAGACTATAATTTACTCTTGATTAGGTTTAAAAAAATGGTTCTCTGACTGAAGAGTTTAAAACCAAGCAGAATGACCTGGAGGGCACTTACTCATGCCAGGGTGCTGCCAGCCTGAATGACACCGGCTGAGGGTGTCCTTGAACGTGCTTTGCACACCGAGGAGACTCAGGAATGATTGGCTTGCCCAGACCCTGGCTTCCCAGGTCCAGGAGCTTAGCTTCAGAAAAGCCTCAGAATTCCCTGCAATTGGGCTCAGTTAGGGAAAGCATTGGGCAGGGAGGGCTGTGGGGAGGCCCAGTGGTCCGACATTGCAAATCAGGGCCCCTTTGTATCCACTTATGTCCTTTATTTGACTCTGCACACTTGATGTTATCATTTTGCCATTATTTTCCTTTCCCCACCTCCACCCTTACCCCAGTGATTTAACACAAAGAACAAGGAACTAGAGTCGGGAGTAACTCAGATTCCAGTTCTGGTTTTGCCACTAACTCTTAGCATGTCCTCTGAGCAAACTATTTAACCTCTGAGATGTAAAAATGGGGATGTTAGACTAGGTAATCTCTAAGACTCTTCCTTTCTGGTATTCCATGACTCTATGATTCTAAGAATTAGAAAAAAAAGACAGTCTTGCATTTTGTTCATCAGGCAGAGCTCTGGGGCTCAATCCAAGAATATTCTTGTGGCTACCGACAGCCCCCAAAACTCAGAAACTCACTTTAGGCCCCCAATCCAGTCTCTTCAAATCAACAGTACTTCCTTATTTTTAAAGACAGCATTGCTACATAAACTTGGACTAATCAATTAAAAATTATTCTACCATTAATCCACATAGCTAGGGACTTCCAACATGTTATACAAATACATAGCACAAGGCATCCAACAAAGCAGGTTTTTATGAAGACAGGACGAGAAGGACCTCAACTGTGGGGAGAAGACAGAGGCATAATGACAGGACCAGAAACCCAACGCAAGTGCATTCCTCCCAATTCATATGCTGAAATCCTACCCCCCATGGGAATGATATTTGGAGGTGGAGCCTCTGGGAGGTGCTTAGGTCATGAGGGGGGAGTCCTAATGAAAGGAATTAGTGCCCTTATAGAAGAGGCCTCAGAGAGCTCCCCTTCCACCATGTGAGCTTACAGTGAGAAGACTCTGAAGAAGCTGGTCCTCACCAGGCACTGAATCTGCCAGCACCTTCATCTTGAACTTTCCAGAACTTTGAGAAATAAATTTAATTTGTTTATAAGCCACCCAGCTTATGGCATTCTGTTATAGCAGACTGAATGCACCAAGATACCTTACATAATTAAAAACGCAGTTCCACACTCAGCTTGACGGAGGGACTCTAATAATATCATCAGATCTAGATTGTTCTCTTTCTCTGTCTCCGATCCTGGTTCCTCTTATATAGGCAGGCCTCTTCTCAAGGTGGCTTCAGTAGCTCAAAGCATACACCCTGTTTCCCCGAAAATGAGACCTAGCCGGACAATCAGCTCTAATGTGTCTTTTGGAGCAAAAATTAATATAAGACCCGGTATTATATTATATTATATTATATTATATTATATTATATTATATTATATTATATTATGTTATATTATAAAGACCTGGTCTTATAGTAAAATAAGACTGGGGCAGGGGGACCTCTTTGTGGAATGAAATGGAGGATTCTACTCTGCGATGATACTGCTTAGTTGGCGCCCTAATTCCCCTCCCCTCACCTCCCCCCAGACAGCATTTAAAGTTGAGAACAACTTAATTTTTGGCCAGAGAAAAGTGGCTGATTGTGGCAGTTCTGCTCACTGTGGTAGGGAAGAATTGGGGGTTGAAGGGTCACATATCCAACAGGCAGGTCTCCATTTGTTCCTGGCGTTCTCAGCACCATTGCTCATACCTGTGCCTCTGTCACCTGTTATCTCAGAGTCTAGAGTTTTTCAGGTCCTGCATCTCTTCATTTATGTTCTAGGCTGACACTTCCCTGGTTTCCCTTCATTAATCACCATTCTTCCATCTGCTTTATGTCTTCCAGCAATTCATTAAAACTCCTCACCTACTGTTGGCTCTTCTCTTCATTCTTGTGGGTTTATAACTTTTAAATTATTTTACCATCTTTTCCCAGAGATTTCGGGAAGAAAGGAGATATCCATGTATGTTTGGCACCTTGTCTTAAATCATCAAAATTTACACTGGTGTTAATTTTGTGTAGAGAAGATGACTCTCTGGATTTTCAATTGATTATGGATGTGAAGAGGCCAAGTTTACTTTAGAATCTCCCAGTGCTGAAAGGAAACATGAGCTTTAATAAACAAATGCCACCTACCTCTTACTTTCTACATCAGTCATGGTTCAATCAGAGAAGCCCTAGGTGTTCATTTATTTATTAAAAGAATTTGATCATATGCAATTGTGGGAAGTGATTAAAAAGTTTCTCTATGGCTGTTGTCTTCGTGTTTGGTCTTGCGATTTGAATTCTGCAGGATGAGCAGGACAGATAAGTATAAAGCAGGGGAGAGTCAGGGCAAGAGGGAACCCAGAAGCATGAGCTGGAACCCATCGGGACGGACTAAAACCTATGTCTGTTCTTGTTGCCTTGGACCTTGATGGTGTGATGTCCCACTGAGGAAGTTGGTGTCCTTTATCACACATCTAGTCCAGGACATAGAGAAGCTAACTGGAGATCTGAGGGAAGACGGAGAAGCTTCAGGACTGATAGCTGTCCCATGCCAATGAGCTGAGCCAGAAGGTAAGTGACAGAGAACATGAGTTGCCTGGTAGCTTGCACCAACCTGCTAAACAATGTGGCTGCTGCTTTACCACTACCCTCCCCATCTCCGGGACCTGCCATGACTGAGAACTTACAGGGAAAAGAATTTTAGGAACCAGTGCAGTCTTGTCAACTTGCTTGACACATTGCAAAACCATTACATTTTCAGATGCAAAAAATTTGGTTCAGAGTGAAGATATAAATTACTCAATAATATTTTCAGTGGCAGAATTTGGACTAGAAACCAGGCCTATTGACTTCAGTCAAATACTTTTTAGAAAGTTTCCCTCTTACTATAGATATAACACATTCTTATTAAAGAAAATTTGAATAACACAGGAAAGTTGAGTTAAAAAAAATCACCATTGTTAATGTTTTAGTGTATTCCTTTTATTCTTCTTTCTATGCATATCTACATTTCCGTAATTATACTACACATATATACATATATAAATATATTCTTAAGCATTAAAATCTTTATCAGCATCATAAATAATTAACTGTCTAAAAATAGACATTAAGGATATTTTTGTTTTTCTTGCTACTACAAATAATATTGAGTAATACAAATAATGATGAGAATCCTTGTGTATACATTTTTATTCCCATTTCATCCTTATGATCGAATCTTAAAATTGGAAGCAAATGCTCTGATATTGTTTTCATCAAAGAGTACACCAATTTATCAGAAGTATCTGAGAATATCTGTCTTCCTACACCTTTGACAGCATTAGATATTATCTTTTCACTATTTTGTTATCAAATTTTATCTAATAATTGTTTCAATTTCTATTGCTTTTGATTACTTGAGATGGTTAAAATTTCACCTGAGATTGTTAATCATTTGTATTTAATTTTGGTGAATTGTTTATTTATCCACTTATCAATTGAGGGTCTTAATTTTTTTGTATCATCTTTTACTGTATTAAATACATTAACTCCTTGTTATTTTTTACAGAAATTTTTTTTTTTCTTGAGCAATTCGGTGCTCTGAGTCATAACCATGCCAGAACAATGGGCCCTTAGGAATAGAAGTGGGGCCATGTGGAGGGTGGGGGCAGGCTGACATTTAGAAGCATTCTGGTCAAGAGTTCTGATTGGTGGTGTTTGTTGAGGATGCTGATGTGAAGCTCAGCTGTGTCATTAGGTTTAACACATAATCCCTGAGCAGATTAGCAAGGCCAGGTGGGGACAGACTCTGGTGAAGGGTATGTGCCCTGGGGCGTCCTTTGAATTGGGAAAAGTGTCTGGGACGGGGATGTGATGGGAACAGTTGGAGAAAGTGACTTTGACGTATTAGAGTTTATATGCAAGGACTGTCCTCAGACTTTGGGGAAAGCTTATTTGAAAAAGTTCAGATGACAGATGGATGCAATTACATTCCCTAGGATGAAGGAAGCTGCTCAAAACGAAATTATGACAAATGCATGTAAGAGGATCTTAAAAATTTAAACTTGGAGGAAGCAGCCAAAATGTTTTGTTTTTAATGGATGGAGAGCCATGGGAAATATGTTTGGATATGGATTTTATTCTTGGGTGACCAATAGATTTTCTGTATATTGAATGGGAATTTATATTCTTGCCTACACAGCTAGTATATATTTCATATCTCATATATACTGCAAATACAGAGGGTGCCAAAAAAACGTATACACATTTTAAGAAAGGAAAAAATTGTATTAAAATTGTAATACTCAATATATACCGATAACAACAGATGAATACAAGTCATGTGTATTATATATTTTTTGGTACTGGTATAGGTATATGTTAGGATGTGAAAAATAAATGATCCAGGTGGGAGTTTTCCCTTCCTCTACCTGAAGAAGACTTCATTTGTTTTGGAGGGGGCTATTGAAGAGAGAGGTTCTGACCAGATTTGGAGTAAAAAAGAAGTAGACATGGTAAGAAAGAAGACTTTACTAAATGTGGCTGTAGACTATGCCCTTACATGTCCCAAGAGACATGAGTAAATAGTGGTATCACCTCTTATTTTCTCTTGTCTAATGAACTTTTGGTGAGGAGCTCTAAGACTGAACCCCCTGTGTCTCAGTTCATAAAGGTTGTGTCACTTTTTGGACTTATTTTTTAAAATAGGAACAAAAATGGAAACAAAAGTTTTCATTATATATGTTAAATAATATTAGAGAGGAAAACGATTCTGTTTTATCTTGAGATTAAAAACATGGGTATTAATCCGAATTTTGCCTTCAACCTTGGAATGTTAGAATAGAAAAGTAAACATGGTGGTATATGCTTTGTACTCTCAAAGGCCTTTGTGTGTTCACTTATTTGTGCCACATTTCATTCCATAAAAAGCTTGAGCTTTCCTGTCTTTGCCCTGCTGCTTTCTTTGCTGGGAATAAGTCCATTCCTTCTCCATCTGGCGAACTCCTACGCATACTCCAAGAGCCAACTCAATTACCACCTGCTCTATGAAACCTTCCCCAGCTCATCCAGGCAGGATGAACTCCACCCTTCCTACTGTGTGACTATCACATTGAATTGTTGACAGTTTCTACTAGATTATAAACTGTCCGAGGTCTCACTGAGCATCTAGTCCAGCATTTGTCAAGTATACATAAGTGAGTGAAACATGAAACACAGAAAATCCTTTATGGTGAATGGACTTTCTGTTTCTCTCTCTTTGTGTTTCTATGTGGAGAGACTTAGAGTAACGTATCTGGCCACCCCTCACTGTTCCCTCATTCATGTCTCCCCAGGGGAGGAGGGATGGCTCCTCTGGTTAGCATGGGCTCCTTGGTTATCCTGTCACAAACATCCACACAATCGGACTTGACTGGGTAGATGCGTTTCATTGTGTGTTGAAGTAAGGGGTAGGTCATTGTGACACTGCACTCAAACCAGCTGTTATCAGTAGTAAGTCTGATGATGAGTTGATCTCTGGCTGACTCCCCGTGTCTCTCTCTCTCTCTCTCAATTGGTTCTTGACTCAGGAATAGAAGAAATGTATTCTCTATTGCTCCCTTGCTAAACCCCCAACATCTGACATTTGTATAGTGTTTTTCACTTTGCAAAGTACCTTCACATCCATTATTTCAAGGGATGTAAACAGGGTAACAAAGTGTTGAGGGAGTGAGTGATTAATTTCAGTCCAGGAAACCCCAGAAGGCCTCTCACGGAGCTGCACGTGTGAGGGCTTCTTTCGGCACAGACCTCAGTCTGGAAGGTCTCTGAATTCTGCCCCTGGCAAGCCCTTATAAAAAGAAGGGAACTAACAGAGAACTCGGGCCCATTTCCACAATTCGCCTCATCTAGCTTGCTTTTCTGATGCACTGCTCATCCAGCTAGTCTCCCTCTGACTTCAGTGTCTATTGCTTGCACATCGGTCTTTCTAATTGTTACCTCAGGAAGCCCTGGCTTTGTCAACCTCTTTGGACATGGTGCTGTGACATAACCTGGTGTCCTCTCCAGGTCATGTCCTGATGATAATTACCTTCTAGTACCATGCCCTGTGACCACCGCTCCTTTCCCAAATCTCGCCACCATAGCATCAGCTGGCACAGACAGCTTTGAGCTCTAATAGTCTATCATCATTGGATTTAATAACTTTAGGAGCAACTGAGTCTCTCTTCTCAGTCACAGCAAAGGCTTCATGATATCAGAGATATTGTCCCACCCGAGGCACACACCAGAAGATTTTGTAGTCACCATCAGTTTTCCCAGGGTGTGGGTCCAGCAACAGACACTGCATTGAAGCAGATGTGCTAAAAGGCATTTTAGAACAAACAGCTTCCACAAAAGTGCCAAATTCTAATTGGCATTGTTTTTCAGTGTTCGAATATAAATTGAATTTCAAGGCAAAGGGAAACAATTAGAACTGGAAGTGAAGAAGGTGAATTTACAAACAGAAGTGAAACAAGTCAATCAAATTTCAAAGCCTGTCCTGAACCAAGGGTAAAATAACAAACAGGGTTGAGAGAGAGAGAGAGAGAGAGAGAGAGAGAGAGAGAGAGAGAGAGACAGAGAGAGAGAGAGAGAGAGAGAGAGAGAGAGAGAGAGAGAGACAGAGAGAGACAGAGAGAGAGAGAGAGAGAGAATCTAAAATTTATAAGGGGTTCAACATCTAAGGGATGATAAATTGCACTTGAGAGGAAACGCTGCATTAGATAAATTTTATCTTGACACTGAACCCTGGAACACGCCTGTAGAGCTTGTCTTGTACATCTGTTGTAGCCCACATACCAGTCTGTCCCTGGTAGTCAGTGAAGGGTTATTTTGCTGAGAAAAATCTGTTTGACTTAGAAGCTGGAAGAAAGGAGAGGGGAGCTCAGAGACTGGAATCTAAACGAGTAATAGAAAATTTTAAATGCCACCACGGCAGGGAAAAGATGAACAAATCTGTGATAATTGACACCTCTTCTTACATTGTTTCATTCTATATGATCTCCAAACACATTCTAAGCCTGGTTTAACATCATTTGGGTCTGTTTGGAATCTCAATAGAGAATGTGGCGAAGGAAATCGAATCAGTGAAGTGCATTTCTGGGTGAAATTACCTGGAAATGAGACATTGGGTGGTCCTGTTTCTCTGTGGACCTTGAGCCCCTGTAGTCCTTCTGTGATAACAAGTGCCGACGAAGCGGGAAGGATGAGGAGGGAAGAACAGAGTCCCAAGTTGGGATCGTATAGATTTGGGTGGGTAGTGAGTCAGGAACTAAATGCAGTCCTATGGTATGTGTGTTTTTTGTGTGAACTCGCGTGTGTGATCACATATGTGTAGAGTGAAAATTGGACTCTAACGTGTGGGGTGAGCAGTTTTAGTCAGGTGAGGTTCTAGCCAGTAGTTTCTGCTGCCACATCTCCTTTCTTTGCTTCATTATTCAGCTTCTTTAGTTGGTGATTCACCTCATTCATCAAAGCTTCAGAAGGGACACATGTAAGGCAATGTACTGCATGACAAATAATCCAAACTATGCTTTTAGAATGATCCAGGAAAAGGGTGGACATTAATATACATTGTTTAATATCAAATATGTTCTCTATGAATGCATTTTTATTTTATATATATATAATAAGATGATTGTGATATAGTCATACCTTATAAATATTTACCGGTGAGCATTTGATTTGACACTATAAATATTCAATAGACTTGGATTCAAATTCAGTTTCTACCACTTACCTTAGGAACTTTGAGTACTTTGAGCCTGATTTCATCATTTGAAAAATGGGGATAAAATTCACCTTGAAGGCTTCTTTTGAGGCTTCAATGAAAAAATTTGTAAAGGGCCTAGGACACATTAGGTACTCATTAAATTCCCTTCTTTCTACAGTCTAGATAAATTAAATTTGATTTTTTTAAAAAAGAGAAAAGTGTTTACGTGATGTATACTAGATTGTTTTTCAAAAGTAATTTCTTTTTATATCTTAAATATTTATCTAAGGAACTAATTCCCACATTTATATATATATATATATATATATATATATATATATATATATATATATATATGTGTGTGTGTGTGTGTGTGTGTATATATATATATATACACACACACACACACATATATATATATATACATACACATATATATATATAATATACTATGTATATTTTTGGAAATAATTGAAAATTTGAAGAAAAGTTGCAAGACTAGGAATAGTACAAAGAAAACTTGATTATATTTTATATGGATTTACCTATAGGTAACAATTTAGTTCATTGGCTTTATAATTCTTTATATATAGATATAAATATTTTTCTGAACCATTTGAGAATGAGTAGCATATATCCCAGACCTTACCCTTTAATATTTCAATGTATATTTTTTAAGAATGAGGATAGTCTCTTATCTTACCATAATACAGTAATCAAGTTCAGCAAATTTAACATTGATAGAATACTTTAATTTACCATCCTAATTCCAGTTTTGTCAGTCAATCCAACAACGTTATTTATAACATATTTCTTTTTCTTTTTTTTCCTGCAAGTATGGAATCCAGTGTAGGATTGGTTATTGCATTTAGTTACCATATCTCTTTTAATCTATATTTAAAAATATATACCTCACTATTTATTTAATCATTGATAAAAGACATGCCTATACAGGGCTGGCTAATGTATTTATAACTCAATTAACAGGGCAGTAGAATAACCGATTACTATTTTATCTGGACATTTCCATGGCTTCTAACTGTCCATAGCAACAATTCAAAACTCATCTACTCAGCTTTCTAGTCCTCTATAATATACTCTCACTCTAATTATCTATACACTGCTCCCTCGTGGAGGCAGCAACTTATGGAAAACATAAGCGTGGGCAGGCAGCTGAGCATGTGAATTCTAGGTCTACTGCTAGATAGCAGATTTCTCAACTTTTCTCTTTAAAAAAAAAAAAAAAATGAAGCTCAATAAATAACTGTGGAACCAATACATATATCTATTTAATAGGCTTGTTAGGAGAATTAAATGCAGTGATTTGCCTAAATGAGCCCACACATGTTCTTGGCATATAGCAGGCTCTCTAAAATATGTACTCCTTTGCTTTCCTTCTTGCTAGAGTCAATTTGTTGCCACATTCATTCTCACCTCCTCAATTTGCTCATGTAAACCTCACCTCTGCTTTGTCCTTCCCTCTCTTCACTGCTTACCCAAAGCCTTACATGGCTTACCCAAGTGTCTTTGTTAAGATTCCATTTTAGTATTTTTATTTCCCTCATGAAGCCCTCATGAATCTCATTACTCTTTCCACCTTCTAAATTGCTACACTATCTTGGACTCATCAAAGATTTAGTAAGTACCAATTGAATGAAACCCTAGAACACTAGAATGTGGGGGGTCCCAATAAGGCCATAAATGTAGAGAACCTCTCGCATAAAGAAGGGAAGAGCACTGACAGTTCCTGAGCAGTGTTATGTGCCTGGTGCTTTCCACGCACAATGGCATTAATCCTCACAATAACCTCCACAGGTTGGTCTTCATAGTCACATTTTTGTAGATGAGAAAATTTCAGCACAAGGTCACAGAGCTAGAAAATGGCAGAGCTGGATTTTGAACCCAGGGTTGGTTCCATACTTCCTTTTATGTTGGACTACCACCTAAGCTGAAATTTATATTAAAAAGTATTGATTTTGACTCATGGGTGACAAGTACACTAGATGGTAGTGGAGATGGGTGTATCTAAGCTCTTGCTCAATGTAAATTAATTTTTGTCCCCCTGAGTCAAGGTATCATCGATGAGCCTGTGGTTGACTCAGTGTGACTCACAATGACAGTTCTATGTGCTTCTGAGGGAGACTAACAGGTAATTCAAAAACCTTTTACACACAAAGAGCTCAATAATTTTCCATTTTTAAAGTGTCACTTGAGTTATCAGTTAATGACTGGCAATGGCTGTTCAACAAATAGACATTTATGATGAATGTTTCAAAATGACCTCTTGGGGCCTTCCCCATGGATTTAATCAATCTAATTTCACCTTTAGACTGAGTTGGAGCCCAGAGTGAAGCACTTATCTCTTGTTTTGAACTGTTACACCACTGTTTTTTGAGGAACATGTCTTATCTCCCCAACTGGTAAGTTTTGTGAGGGCAGAGACTGTTTACTTTTCATTAGTCTCCCACAGCACTGGGTGCAGAGTTGAACACATAGTAGGTACTCAGTAAGCACTAACTGATTGATATGTAAGATCTTGTAACTCAAGATGCTTATAATACAAGTATAGGGACACTTAATGTAGGGTCAGATCAATAGGAGATTCTAAATAATGATCCTTAAGAGTTATTTTACAGGGGATTGAGTGGACTCTTCAGGGAAGTTCCATAGACAACATTTACTACTTTAGAGATCTAGAAGCCATTTTGTTGTTGTTGGTAAGGATGGGCTTAAGTAAATGAATAGGTTTGTTTTCTCAATTCTAATTGTAAATAGTCTCAACCCTGACAATGTATGATACAGAAATGTGCCTGTATTGGTCCCTAATAAGGGGAGTATCTTGGGTTGGAAACACTAATCAGTTTTAGCAGGTTTTAGAGATGAGTGACCCAGCATCAAAAATTTTAATAATTGGGACTGTGGGAGACGTCTTCATAAAGAAGACAGAGTGAAACCAGATCACAGATTCTGCCTTCCACAATACTGAATGAAATTAACAATAGCATTAAAAAGTGAAACAAAATAAAACAAACAAAAAGGTCACTAACAGCATTTAAACAAACAAACAAAAAGGTATATTACCAATACCACAGACATCCCAACATTTCAGCTAAGGGAGGAGATGCTGGCACATTACCTAAACTTGATCCTCTCAGAGGTGGTGCTATATATTAAAATTGAAGGGATGTCTTTATATTTTTTATTAGTGGGATCCAGGAAATGGAGAGAGACAAGTGAGTGAGTAAGTCTGACTCTGTTAGAAATGATTCCTCAATAGCTCTTTTACACTGGAGCTGGGGACAAAGTCAGGAGGATTTGCCCCTCATTAGGCAGAAGAAAGAACACATTCAAGATTTCCTAGAAAAGACTGTCCTCAGAATCAGCTGAGCCCATCTACCTCTCACACCTCTCACCCTCAGGTTAGAGCAACATAGGAAGATGACAAAATATATAACCCTCAGACTGTGGCTGGTAGGGGAAAATAGAAATACATGAAGGTTGAGATACTTGGGGAGGGAGTCAAGAAAAATGCAATCTAGAGAATATAGAAGGTTTAGAGAGGTCCTTGTTAAGCATGAGAAAGATGGGTCTGATCAACAGAAGATTCTAAAATAATGATCCTTAAGAGTCATTTTAAGAAACGATCCTTAATAGTCAAAAGAAACGGGATGGACACTAGGCAAACATACTAAAAAGAAGAATGTAGCAGAAAAAAATCAGTTGAAGAAACTATAACCTACAAAATACAAGGAACAGAAAGGAATTTGTCAAGAATGCTTCACATTATAGAATTTAAGAACATGACTTCAATAAAAGAAGAGTTCAAAAGAAAGAGATGAAAAGAGAAGTTACAGGGACTGAGAAAAACTGACGAGTAAGAATCATGACCAGACAAACAAATAAAATCAATAAATAGAATTACATCGGCTAAAAGCTGATGTAACTGATAGAAAGTCCTGAGGTAATCACAATGCACGCCAAAGAAAAAGTCAGAAATTGAGGTAATAGTGAGGAGATAATAGACAAGAAGCCAAGAGTCTCCCAGTGAGCATAATCAATGACTCCAATAGATTCAACAAATGGGATAGAAAAAATATTCAAAGATATAATACAAGAAAAACTTAAATATCTTGGTTAGTTTTAACTATTTTTGAAGATTATTTTTAGAAAAGAATAACATTCCATTATATAATTATATCATAATTTATTTATCTATACTGTGTTGATGGGCATTTGAACTGTTTCTAAATTTTGTTGTTATAAACAGTTCTGGGCAAAAAAGCACATGGGGAAAATTTCTCTAAGATATACGCCCAGGAGTAAAGTTGCTGGGTCATAGAATATGAACATATTCAACTTTATAAGATAAGGCCTATTTTTTCCAAAATGTTTACAATTTACATTTCCCATTGAAAATTTATGAGTTCTTTTTGCTGTACATCCTTATCAACACTAGCTGTTACAGCCACTCTTAATTTTTGCCATTCTAATAGTTGAAGGTGGTATCTTGTGGTCGTAATATGCATTGTCTGATTATTAATGAAGTTGAGCATTTTTTCATGTTTATTGGCCTTCTGTCTTTTTGTGTGTGTGAAATTCAGTTTCTGTATTTTGTCCTTTTGTCTATTGAGCTGTTTGACTTTTACTGGTCTTGTAGGAGTTCTTTATATATTCTGGATACTAATTTCTTCTCAATCATATAAGTTGTAAATATTTTCTCCTAGTTTATAGTTTCTTTTTGCATTTACTTTATGTTCCTTTTGATTACCAGAAGTTCCTAATTTTAATTTGGTTAAATTATGCAATCTTTTCTTTTATGGTTGGCAGTTTAGTTATATTTTCTTTAAGAAATCCTGCCCTTCTCAAAGTTCATAAAAATAATTTCCTATATTTTATTCCAAAGTGTTAATTGCCTTCCCCCATCAGGAACTGAAGGTTGTATGTAGCATGTGTTAGCGATTCAATTATACTTTTTTTCTGTATTCACAGCCAATTCTCCTAGAACCATTATTTTCTTAGTTGACTCATTATGCCATCTCTATCACATTTCAAATATCAATATATGTAAAGCTTAGTTATCAGACTCCTCTTAAAATTTCCTTTAAAAATTGTCTACTCCCATGCCAATATCACACTGTTTGAATTGCTATAACTGTCACTGATGACAATATTGTTAGGACCAGCCCTGCACCTTCCTCATCTTCAAGTGTCTTGGTTATTTTTGAGACATGCTCTTCCATATCAATTTTGGAGTCAGGTTGACAAATACATCACAAAGCACTGCTGGCATTTTGACTACAATTGCATTGAATACGATATGTATATGTCAGTTTGGGGGAGAATTGACAGCTTTTCAGTACTGAGTCTTCCCAACCATAAATGTGGTATGTCTGTATTTAGTTGGTGTATTTTTATTAAATTTTTTCTTTATAAAGCTTTTGCATATCTTTTGATATTTTCACAGATGCATTTTTGTTACTATAAATGGTATTTTTCTTACATCTTCTTCTCTGGCTGATATATAAAAATACAATTGGTTTTTATATTACTCTTATATTCTACTTCTCTTATTAATTCTCATAATTTATTTGAATAGTCTGTACTTCTGAGGGATTTTCTACACAGATAATCCTATCTTGGCATCAAGGGAAATTTGTTTTTCCTAATCCATTTTTTCAACCTATTGTTTTTTCTTATTTTACTGTAGTGGGTAGAACCCCACAGTAAATCTTTAATAAAGCAAGAATAGCAGACATCTTGAACTTGTTTCTAATAAAATTAAGAAAAGAAGTGTTTCTAACATTTCACCATTAGACATGATGTTTGCTGAAGGATTTTGGTATAGATCACTTTTCTCTGGAAAAGGTAATTCTATTTCATTCCTTTTTTTCCCCTAAAAGAATTTATCTTTATTCATTTATTCAACAACTATTCATTGAACACTTAGTACACTGGTCTAACCACTAGGCATACACCCCAAAACAAAACAGATGAAAATTTCTGCTCTCATGAAGTTTGCAGTATATCCTTGCAGAGGATAACACAACAAATAAAACAAGTAAGCATTTTATTGTGTACTAGCAGGTGATAAATGCTAGTGAATGGAGAAAACCAAAGCAAGGAAGAGGGTGCAAGTGTTGGGGCTGAGGGATTGCTGCATTTTATAGGGTGAGGAGGGAAGGCCTCACTGAGAAGGTGGTGTATGAGTGAATACTTGAGAGGAGTAAGGAAGTAAGCTATGCAAATCTTTGTTAAGAAAGCATTCCAGGCAGGGGGAATAGCAGTGTAAAGACTGGGGTAGGAGGCTGCATGACTTGTTGAAGACACAGCAAGGAGACCAGCATGCCTGAAAGTGAATGAACAAGGGAAAGTGAAGTAGGAGAGGGATTAGAGAGGTTAGAAGCAGCTGGATGAATTAGTGTTAATTTTTTTTTTTTTTTTTAGTGTTAAATTTTATCCAATTCTTTTTCTGCATCTATGAGATGATTATGTAATTATTCTGCTTTAATTTCTTCATGTAGAGGATTAAAACTTTGTATTTGTCTATGTTAAGTGTCATTATATTCCTGGGATAAGCCAAATTTGGTCATCATATATGATTTTTTTTTTTAATAAACTAAGTATGGTTTGGTAATATTTTCTTCAGGATGTTTACATCTATGTTTATGAGTGAATTTGGTCTGTAATTTTATTAATACTGCCAAAGTCATACTAGCCCTCCTGGAATAAATTTGAAATAAATTTTCAACAGAAATTATTAGTTTAGATCTACCCCTGTATTTATCAATTTCCTTGCTTTTCTTTCCTCCCCATATCTCAGACCTTCTGTCTAGGGTTATTTTCTTTTCTCCTAAAATACATATTTTAGGAGTCCTTTTAGTAAAGGACTGCTGCTTTGAAGTATCACACTTATTTATTTGAAAATGTCTTTATTTCACTTTCATTCTTGAAAGACAGTTTTGTTGGGTATATAGTTCTTAGGTAACAGTTATTTTCAGCATTTTGAAGATCTGAGTGGTATCAAACTTTGAATGTGCTTTGATTCCAATTTTTGTAAATTTGTATATAATAGCAGACTGAGAGTAAGCACATGAATAATTGTGAACACACCACCCAACACAAATGAAGTTATCTGTCTGTCCTTCTTGATCCCATTACCTTACCTTCCCAAACAGAAAGTAAAGCTCTCTTGAACCTTGAGTTTACCATTCCCTTGCTTTAAAAAAAACAAACATAAAACTCTGGAACTAAGATCCAACAACTGTGAGAATTATGGTAATAGAACATAAGTATTATATATACTTCTAATTGAAAGAATAATATAACTAACAAAAATAAGAAGATGAAAGGAAAATAAGAATGCTATTTTCCTTATCTTTCATTACAGACAGTATTGCCAGTGTCTAAAATTAAAACAGATCTTAAACTGAATGACTCCAACCTCTTTTTTCCTTATAATTTTACAAAATATCTCTAGTGAGAAATATTTATCTAGATGTCAGCAATTTCTTTAGTTTTACTTTATTTCTATTCCTTCTGTATCGTTAAATATATTTTTATATAAAAATAGAAGTTATATTATGATTCTATTTTTATAAAAATATTTATTCTATATAGTTTATCTTTATATATGCATGGAAAGCTACCTGGAATAATGTACACTTTAATATTAATAATGATTTATTTCATGTGGTGATGCTTGGGCTAAATTTAACTTTAGCTTTGTATAGTTTATGTTACTTGAATTCTTTGTTATGTATATGCATTATTAACAGGTCAATATATTTTCTGAATGCAGTATCAGCAACTTCACAGGCCATTGCATATTGAGACAATTTGTTCCTCCACATCTACTCGTTACCCGTGGCCTTAACTATCAGCCGCACCTCTTTTCTTATTCAAGAGAGTAGTCAGTGTATGCACAGCTAACGCCAGCCATAGAATTTCTTATCCTTAGAGTTCTGCTTTGCCATGGTGCTATAGATTGAAAGTTTGTGTCCCCTACTCCAAATTTATATGTTGAAATTCTAACCTCCAATGTGATGTTGTTTGGAGAAGGAGCCTTTGGGATGTGACTAGGTCGTGAGAATAGAGCCCTCATGAGATAGAATTAGTGACCTTATAAAAGACTCCGGAGAGATCCCTCACCCCTTTCACCATGTTGGCATGCAATGAGAAGATGGCTGTCTGTGAACCAGGAAGTAGGTTCTAACCAGACACCGAAATTGCCAGCACCTTGATCTTGGACTTTCCAGCCTTCAGAGACTGTGAGAAATAAATTTTTGTTGTTCATATGCCACCAAATCTGTGGTATTTTTGTTATAGCGGACTGAGGCAGGTGTCCAGTCTGCCCTAAGGTGGACTTCGGGCCACTATTTTCTTAATGTTGGAATTTTACATTGTTTCTGCTAAGGGTGGTTATTTTAACCTGCCATTACTGTTCTTCTACATAAATTCCATAATTTTGGTTACTTTTTAGAATAAAATCTTAGAAATCAGGTCAAAGCATATGACTTTTTTTTAACGCTCATGATTTTATATAGCCAAATTGATTTCCAGAAAGGCTATACTTGTTGATGCTTTCACTAGAGGTATTTACAAAAGTGCCTCTTGCATAACTTTCTTGCCAGCACTAATCATTTTTTGTTTGACATTTGTGCCCATTTGATAATCAAAAATGATATTTAATTGCTGTTTTAATTAGCATTTTTATTAATAGTGAAGTGGAATGTTTTTCATATGAGGGTTGAATTTTTAAAACTTCAGTGGAATTTTATAAGTGGGCAGACAATGTGATCATATTTATTTTTCAGAACCGTAATCTAGGTGAGAGTGTTGAAAGTGGATGGCTGAAGGAGCCAGATGTCAGGAAAACCAGAAAGGAGCCCTTGGTAACGGTCCTGCTGATAGAAGATGACGGCCTGAACCAGACAGGGGAAGCAGATCTGACAGCATTCTATCTCCGCCTCTGACTTCTTTTCAGCCTTTTTCATTCCCTGTTATATTTTCCACTTTGAAAAAATCAGCATAGCAATAATACTTTGACCCAATTAATATCATGATGTTCCTAATCTATTTAAAATTTGGGGAGATTTTATAATTCTCCTGAGAGGTCATTTCTATACTTCCCATTTAGAGCATCAACAATTCAAAAAAGAATTTGGCTGCAAGATGATGACTTTTGTTTCCCTTTGACTCCTACATGGGGAAAAGTGGAAATAGATCCTCTGAATCTAAATATGCTGAAGAAATACACTGATTTGCTCCTGGCTTTTGATGGTATTGGTTAGTCTCTTGGCTTTTACCTTAAAGTCCTTATATGTCATATTTTTAAAATAGAGACATGAAACATACATAGTCAGGTTTTGTTAAAGCAAACCCTGATGAAAAAATGACCAGCCCTCTATATAATTCTGAGCTGAATTGTAATTCTTTGTTCTCTGTAGACTTTAGATAAAAGGATTCATGTGGGATGGTAGATAGGGCGGTTTTAATTTGGATCAACTGGACTTACTGCTGGATTTTACATCAGCCATGCTGTGAGGCCGGTTCTTTGTTTTCAGCAATTATCAAACTAAGCCTAATTAAACTTGCTTTGCTTTGATGTATTATAATGTTTTCCATAATTTTATATTCCGAACCATTTTCATAAGTCCTTATTTGAAATCAAGGATAGACTATGGATTCATTTTATATCTGTCATGCCATGTTTTAGTATGTATCTAATCAGGTTTTAAGACGCTTACTTTTGGTTGTTATAATTCAACATTCTTCTTGTTGTGTTTTTGCCATTTGGACCCATAAAATTGTTTTTAAATACAATATGCCAATGTAATAAATACAATAGATATATGTGGAAGGAAAATGCAAAGACTTTCAATCTTACAAATTAAATATAGATCTTAAACTATAGAACACATTCTTCTATTTTGTAAAATTCAATTGATTTCCCTTTTTGTTGAGTTGTTCCTTAAAGGGACATTTTTTTTTTCTAAAGCTCATTTGGCCCAGTTGATTCCATGTGTATTTCTTTTGTGTAGCTGCTTTAAAGGTACTTGTTTTATTTTTTGTATTCACAAGTTGTTAATTTTCCACTTAGTGATGCATCCATTAGATCTCTCTAACTTTATTGGTGCTAGCATAGAAGATGTGAGTGTTTTTTAAAGAGCATTTTTCTTCACTATCAAACAGAAATAATTTTAAAACACATTTACTTTATTCAGCTAGTACCCTACTTGGAGTTCTTGTTAGCCCTTTGCTGCCTTTAAAAATGAACTTAATTCTTTTTGTTATTTTAGCATAATGTCCTGTGGCTTTTAGCTTATTGGTTGGAACAGACAAAAGATACAAAACCAGATCAATTATGCTGCATTCCTCTTTCAGCCTCAAAGTGAAGTGGACCTTTTGCTATGAAGATCCTTTTAAGCATTTTTGAACAAAGTAATACCTCTCTTTTGAGATTTGTCATGGATAAGTATTATTCTTATCTGTTTCTATGAAAATCAGGGAAACTTGGAGTTAAAGTATTATTAATATTAGAAAAACTGTGTTGCTCGGCACACTTTGATAATATTTTTTAAAATTCAGGGTCAAAGTATATAATACACATAAAGTGCTTATATTGCAAGTACACAACTCAGTGAATTTTCACAAACTGAGCACAGCTATTTAATCAATATTCAGACAGAGAAAGGGAATATCGCTAGCATCCTCCGTGCTCCTCACCAGTCACTGCTCCCCGCAACCCACCTCCAGAGTAACCACTTCCCTGACTTCTAACAACATAGCTTAGTTCTACCTGCTTTTGTATGTTATATACACGAGTTCTGCAGTATGCACCCTTCAATGTCTGGCTTCTTTTTTTTCAACATTATATGTGTGAGATTCATCCGTATTGCTGAGTGTAGTTGTAGATGTTCATTCTCATTATTTTGTAGTTTTCCATTGTGTGACTCTATAACAAATTTATCTTACATTTTTACTATAACATTTTACTATTAAAGGGAAGCTTTATGTGGAGGTGGCGGGAGGTGGGCTGAGAAGGTGCTGAAAGAGGAGTCAAATGACTTTCCATTTAATATCCTGCACCAGGACTCTATCAGCAGGAAATGTAAGCAAGCTAAATAGATTTGGTTCTACCATTCATTCTAGATAGTAAGTACGTTGAGGACCAGGACTAAGATTGCTTATCTTCTTTCTCTTTGCCACCAACTCAGTGCCTCCTTCAAAAGCATTCAAATGAATGTTGATAGGATTCAAAATAGCTGGTCAAAAACGGAGAAACAGTAAAATGCAGTTAAGAGGATATAAAAGTGGAGACCTGAAAGAAATAGTGCAGCACCTTCAAAAGAAGGGATGGCTAACGGATAGAGAAAGGGGAAGAAGATATAACATAAGACAATACTTATTTATCTTACTATCACATAAATGAGGCTAATGAAATAGTTTGTAGGGCACTACTAAATCCTCTGATAAAATTATAAATAAAATAGTGCTTTGGTTTGCTATTTTCTTGTTCACTGCACAGTGACTTCCCTTGGTCTCCCATCTTTGATCACTTTAAATGTATTTTGTTCAATTTGCATGTTCTTCAATCCCCAAGCAGCAACTGAACTGAATAAACCAATAATTGTATCAAGTTGACATCACAGCCATGTAAATGTTTGGTATTTCAGCCAATTTTGCTTTTCCAGTTCGTTTTTTCCACTGGGCTTCACTGTGGATTCTACAAATTCTAGGGTTTTTTGGTATTTTTTTTTTTTTTGGTAGAACACATTATAACTTCTATTATTTTTTTCATTTCTTTTATTGACTTGATTGAAGTTACTCCACAATCTCTATAAGCAACATACTAATATATGAATAATTGTTGTTACATCCCAGCAAGTAAAATAATTGTAGAGCTAATAACAGTGCAATATGTAATTTATTCATTAAAACACGTTGTGTCTATTTGAACATACTGCTGCATTCTACTAAGAAAAGCATCTAGTGCATTATTGGAGAGTCTCATTTTGATTAAAAAATTAAGGTAGCCCATTCATTCTCATAAATTTAGAGAGTTAATAATTTGGCTGCTCTAGTAATTGACCTCCAGGGAATGTGAATAAGTGACAGACTTGAAAAGAGGTCAGAGTGGAATTCGGTTTGGTTGATTTCCGATCTATCCTGGCTTATTGGTTTGCTAAAGCTGTCATAACAGAATACCTCAGACTGGGTGGCTTAAACAACAGAAATTTATTTTCTCACAGCTCTAGAGGCTGGAAGTCCAGTATCAAGGTGTTGGCAGGGTTGGTTTCTTCTAAGGCCTCTCTTCTCGGCTTGTAGATGGTCATCTTCTTCCTGCTTCTTCACATGTCTTCCCGCTGTGTGTGTCTATGTCCTCATCTCTTCGAAAAAGGATACCATTCATATTAGATAAGCACCCATCTTAATGACCTCATTTAACCATAATTAGCTCTTTCAAGACCCTGTCTCCAAGTACTGGAGGTTAGAACTTCAACATGTGAGTTTTGGAGGGGAGACACTTCAGCCTGTAACACCCTGTCAAGAACAATATTTGAAACTCTGCTATGAAATACTCAGATCAGGCACATCTTATGCTCCTTCTAAGATTCTCTCGGTGCTCTCACCTCCCAGATCCTTAGTTGTTTTTTTCTGCTTCAGGTGCTCGTCTGGCCTTCTTCTTCTGTTTGGGACTGTATGGCTTCATCTCCTGGAGGTGACCAGTCACTGGCCTGCTGTACAGCCAGACTGACCAGTCACCACCCTGAATTTCTGGTCTCTTTTCCTCCTTTAGGACTTGGATGAGATGCTATGTCAGGGGCATGAGATCTTATTATTAGAGCAGTAGCCAAAGGAGCCAGGTGATGCAACCCAGAAATGCAGAGGAATTAAGTCCCAAATGGGGCAAATTTGACCAATGGAGATAAGAAGAGATGGGAAGGGGCCAGGCAGATGAATTCCTGCTGCTTGCTTCTTCCCATAGCTGGTCCCAAGCCATAGTTTCTTTGTATAGCTTGTCCAGAGACTCTGGCCCAGTGGATATGTCTATTGAATAGTCAGCTCTGTATCTTCAAATCTTGTTGTAAAGTGGTGGCCAGTGCTGTAACACACAGGATTTTGCAGTGCTGCCCATTCCTTCTAGTCTCATATGCTTTCTCTCTCACTCTCATTGCTCTGGGACTGTACCTGCCAAGTGAAGCATCAAGACTCAATCTTTGCCTCAGGCTCTACTTTCTAGAGACTCTGAGCTAAGACAATATTTTA
This sequence comes from Rhinolophus sinicus, assembly GCF_057876585.1. Lineage (NCBI taxonomy): Eukaryota > Metazoa > Chordata > Mammalia > Chiroptera > Rhinolophidae > Rhinolophus > Rhinolophus sinicus. The sequence continues at coordinate 104,156,405 of NC_142515.1, read as the reverse complement.
GCTGTTATAGAAGTTTTGCCCTAATTAGAAAGGTGGCAATGAATTTGAATCTAGAGAAGTATTATTCTTCAATATGTATTATAGAGCATTTAATCTCTTGAGTTCTTACTAGCAAGGTGGCGGGGAGACACAATAAAGTCATAACAAATTGCAGTAAACACTGACAAATATTGATTCGGTAGCACCCCTAGACTTATGTGGATTCATCAAATGGACTTATTAATTTTTTCTTTTAATTTTTATGAGCAAATATGCTTTTTTTGAGCAAATATGCTTAGAAGTTAAATAAAATTATTTTTTAAATTATGCTTTCATCTGCAACAAAGAATATGCCTCTCCTTTTAACAAATTCCATGTTGTTATCCATAAGACCACATCATTATAGAAGAAGTCCATGAATAAAACTTCTTGAACTATTTAAAAAACTCATCAGAAAATTTGCTTTCTTCAAAATCTCAAATATTGAAATATGTCTGACTAATTATTTTGTAGAGTATTAAGTAGCATTAATATTTGACCACTTGAAATAATTTCCTGCAGATTCTAGTTTTCATGAAGTCATTTCTGAATTCCAGTGAATTCTCTAGATATGTAGTATGTAGTAAGACCCAGGTCTGTCTAGTTATTTACCCATATGCAAATTAGCTCACCTGAACTAATGAGTTAGATTTTTGTGCAAACTTTCTGGTGTATTGAGTGGCATTAGTATCTGGGCAGGAAAAATACTTGATAATATTAAAAAAATATGAGAAACTAACACAACTCAACATCAAAACACCAAACCAATTAAAAAATGGGACCCAAATGGACATTTTCCCAAAGAAGACATACAAATGGCCAACAGGTACATAAAAAGGAGCTCAACATCCTTGATCATCAGGGAACTGCAAATCAAAACCACAATGAGATATCACCTTGTACCTGTTAAGACAGCTATTATGAAGTCAAGAGATAAATTTTAGCAAGGATGTGGAAATATGTTAATTAGCTTGATTGTAGTAATCATTTCTATACATATCTATATGCCTGTGTATCAAATCATCAGGTTGTACACTTTACATATATATACTTTTTATTTAAAAAATGAGCAGAAAATAGAATTTTCAAATTCATGACAGATGTTTATATTCAGAATTTCAAGAATGAGAAATTGGAATCCCTGGGAGTCCCCAGGAATTTCCAAAGTCATAACTTACACTGTAATTTTTATAATACTTTATTTATGAATTAAAATAATGAGTGACCAAAATAATAGTGAACCAGGGGTCTGCGATGGTGTTATACAAAGGTTTTCTATACAGAAAAATCTACCCTATGTAATACATGCCTGTTAAATATACTAACTGAGATATTATGAAAAGATTATACATTTCAACAACATACAAAAATGATGTCTACTTGATATAAACATTCAATAGTAGAAAACACTTAAAGACAGGGCTATTAGAACTATATAAAAGCCAAGTAAAAATCATTTAAACATTTGAAAGATACTGTAAATATTTAAAAGTTGTCATTTTCAAATGAAAAATTTAAAACACACTAAATGTTAATTGTCTTGTCCAATAATTTTGATCTCTATTTCATGACAAATGTGAGTATTTCAAATGTAGAGAAATTTCTTTCATTTTCTGATAAAATTGATAGCATCATTAAGGGCACACCTTAAAGTATCTTCAAGTTGGATGTCAGGGTTCATGTTGCTTCATTTAAACTCATTACCTTTTTAATAATAAAAATATTTTGTTTGCTTTTCCCTATTTTGCTATTGAAATCAATGTTGCTTTTGCTAATTCAGATTTGAGATCAATTTCTAATTTCATATTGAAACATTCCATAGCAATATTCATATCTTATTCTCTTTCATTTTTTTTCTGGCAAAAATATTTATAAGAAACTATAGTCTATAGAGAATATTCAAACACTGGAAAGCATCAGTGAACATTATTGGGTAGTATTCTAATAATGTAACATTTGAATATCCTAGTAAATTTAATAGTACTACAAAGAATCATGTGCTGGCATTGGCAATTTAAGTACTTTCGTGTATTTTGCTTTTCAAACTTGTTATTTCTTAGAACATTGCTCATAGGATTTGTATAATGTATTTTATGTGTTCAAACTTAGTAATATTTATTTTATTTGCAAGAGTGATTTTCTGTTAGCAGACTAGTCCCATGAACACACACATATAACAGGGCACCTATGAGCAAGACTGATGACTATTGTGACTGCTTTCCTCCTGCATGCTCCTGTCCTGGTACCCAGAAATGTCAGCTTTATCATGGACTCCACTTGTCAGCATTTCCTGTTCTTGCTTTTAACTTGGTGTCAATAGATTTTTTTGAACCAATACCATCTGTCTGATGACTGTTAAACATAAATTCTCACAGGAGAATTCCCATTTTCTTGACTTTTTGATTGATTTTTCTTGGGGTTCAGAAAAATACAAATTTCCTAAGAAATTCTAGGGAGGAATTTCTGTATGGCAACACTAGTAAGAGACAATGGACCTTCAATAAAATAGTTCTTTATTGCTAGAGTGGTGGTTAGTCCCACTGCATCTAGGAGCTGTTGGAAATTTAACTTGAGTCCATCCACGGGAAGCAAAAACGTCTAGACATATCCAGAAGTCTGGTGGGATGGGCCTGCCAGAGACTTTTTTTCTTGGATATATCTTGTTACATATATTTTAATTTTTATTGTGCTTAAATATTCAATAACATACAGTTTACCATCTTAACCATTTTTAGGTGTCCAGTTCAGTGGCCTTGAGTACATTCATATTGTTGGAACCATCATCACCATCCATCTCCAGAAATTTTCCATCATCCCAAACTGGAACTTTGTATCCATTAAACAACAACACCCCATTCTCTCCTTCCCTCAGCCCCTGGCAACCATTCTACTTTCTGTCTCTATGGATTTCACTATTCTAGATACCTCATATGATATTTGTCCTTTTGTATCTGGCTTATTTCACTTCACATAATGTCTTTAAGGTTCACCCATGTTATGGCATGTGTCAGCACAGACCAATTTTTAAAGGGTCCTACCTAATATACTCTAGGAGGGAAGGAACTCTTTGTAAAGGAAGGCAGGCATAATGGCTGGGCCTTAGAGCAATACCTTAGTGTTCAGAGCAGTGAGATGCTTCTGAGTACTGTTGAAACTTGCTCTTGAGAGTGGTCCTTTAGCTCCGCTCCTTTGGACTATGAGTGCCGTGGAGAGAAGGGGTTGAAGTGAGAACACAGGGGAATGTCTTCATTGTAATTTCTGTGACATAGTAAATTCCATAACATTGTAGGACCAGTGACAGGAAGTGGGGTTCGCATTTTATGAGCATCAAGAGACAGTATACATGGTATTGACATTCATGCTCTCAGTGGGGCCCAGAGGGTAGAGGAAGCAGGGAGACGATAGCTTCATGTGGGCTTGTCAGTAGTGTGGGCTGGGTAGCAGATATCTCTACCAGATCAGAAAAGCATGAAAAGTGGTAGACATCTCATTGGTATTGGGAGAATTTGCTCATTGGCATATATGAGACATTTTCTGGAAATTCCTAGAAATAACTTAGGAGGTTTTGAGAAGCATTGGAGGTTTTATAATAAAGGATGAAAGAAAGAGGCAAAAATAATATTACTCTGAATGTGATCACTGGTTACCCTCAGGCTGACTTAAATGGAGAAAACAGGTGTCACCACAGCAATGTGTGACGCAAGAAGCTAAAAGAACAAAATCATATGTAATGAATGCCTATGACCCTTGGCATACAGAGCTCTCTCTCTTTACCAACAAGAGACTTTAGTCAGTAAGTGGCTGACCATCTCATCACATGTGCTGGGTATAGAAATGCGAGAAGAGTTCATTCATACGTCTTTGCGTGGCCAGAAAGAGAGCTACTGCTTTCCTCAAAGGTTTGAAATGAGACTAGTAGCACCTTGAGTCATGATAAGAAGTCTATGATGATCTTGAAAGACTTCTAGGATAAGATGGCAATATACTTGTGGACATTTGACTGAGATTTTGGTGTAACTTCTCAAAAAGAGTTGACGCCCATCAAGGACTATGCTGAACCATGTCTACCATTTTTTACCTTTATGGCTATAGCTTTTTTGCTGTAAAGTCTGTTTCAGAACACAGGGCATATTTTCTACCCCCTGACTTCATTAGAACTACTACCAGATATACCGTACACATTGTAAGCAAGATAATGGGGAACTGTTTTCAAGAATGATAGTATGATTGCCTCATACAAGGCAATGTATGATAGTCATGCTAAAATCTTGTGTAAGGTTTAGTTTTCTTAATCAGTTTCTCATAAGGCATTCATCAATATATTGCATCTCCCCATTAATCCTTCAGGCTTCATCAGCCTGAAGAGCAAAGTGACCTATGGAGGTGACACATTATAAGGCAGTGTATTCAATAGTAGATGACTCAAACCATTCATATTTGTATTACTGTAGACAGGCATAGTTACCTAAGTCCTAAGCAAATATTTCACCACTGCATATGTAACCCACACATGTAAGAAAGCATGAAAGAGTAAAGTAGTTAAACCCCATGGGGTAGCAGGTAGCTGCTTTTAACTCTAGTTGCTGTCAGGGAAGGGGTTGGGGGAAGTGAGTGAGTGAAGTTTCATGGTGGGAGACAGGGCATAATCATAGGAAAAATGACTGTGGCGTGATTGGGGGGTCTTTCAGGCTGCACTCAGAATTAAAGGCCATTACACTATCTGGGGACATTCAGAGGCTGTACAGAATGAGGGCTGGTAATAGAGTCCTTTGCTGTTGGAGGGGAATTACCTCCACAACATTTCCTACATCTCTTGGTTTTGTGAAAGGCAAACGGGGACAGAAATCACTAGAGCAATAAAAATACTCTTAATGTTTTCGAGGCACAAAGCAGGTAGAGTGAATTTTGAGCAGTTGCAGACAGCACCTGGGAGCAATTTGAGACCAGAAAGCAAATGGACCATTGTGGGACCTGCAGGAAAAGCAGGCAACAAGGTATCTCTGTCCACCCACCCAGCTGCCCAAACCAGACCTGGAGAAGTCATCCTGGATACCTTCAATGTCCTTCCTTCTTCCCTTCCTCCCTCCCTCCCTCCCACTGTCCCTCTTTCTTTCCTTCTTTCCATATATATATGTGTGTTGTGTGTGGGTGTATACATATATATATATATATATATATATATATATATATATACATACATATATATATATACACACACACACATATGTATATGTGTACACATAACACACACACACATATATATATACATGTGTATGTGTATACACACACACACACATAGATATATTTAATGTGGTAAAAACATGTAACATGAGATCTACCCTCTTAACAAATTTTTAAGCAAGAGTACAGAATAGTTACCTGTAAGCACAGTGTTGTACAGCAGCTCTCGAGAACTTTTTCTTCTTTCATGACTGAAACTCCGTTGAGCTGAGCATGAATCTCCCATTTCCTCCTCCCCGCAGCCCCTGGTAACCACCACCACCTTTCTGTTTTCAGGTTGCTCTTTCTTGTCCTTTGGGCTCCATTTCCTCCCAAAGGGCCTATCTTTGCCATTAGGGCCATTGTATTCCTGCTTGTGCTCTTCTCACTGAATAGTCCTTCCCAGGGTGACCTCACCATAGTATCATATCTAATAACAAAAACAGGATTTTGAAATAACTCAGGGGTTCAACAGAATGGGGTTGCATAAATAGGGGTTATTTTGAAGTGGAACACTACGCATCATTTGATTAAAAACTACACTGTACGTCTATTGGCATAGAGAGATGTTCATGGTATTGTTTAGTTAATAAACCATGATATAATATTGCATGTGTAATGTGATCCCATTTGTGTAAAAAATAGATAAATATACAGCGACCCTTGAATGAATGTTCACAAAAATAGTAACAGATTTTTATATCTGGAAGGTGGGATTATGTGTGATTTAAGTATAATTTTTGCTTGTCAGCAGCTCCTACTTTCTACAAGGAACATATATTCCTAATGTAATAAAAAAGATATATATGTTGTATGAAAAAAGTTCTCTTTCGCTATGAATCCCAGTCAGCCAGTTGACTGCGTAAAACTCTGCAATAAATATTTAACCAATCATTTCAGATGCAGAGTCAGCTCTGCTCAGGGAAGGAGGCCACGCTGTTACTTAGCAGTCCTTCTTAAAGAGAGATTTTTCTTGTTTTAATGAAAGCTCACTTCTTTTTTTCTGGAAGCTTGAGCTATAGAGCAGTAAGAAACAGATAAGGAATGATCAGGCCTTGAATATGGCATTATTTTATTGTGGCAACAATTTAAGGGCCAACTTCACTGCAAAGTGTGCGAATGTGTTCAACCATGAGACTGCAGAGACACCGAAGCCCTCATACTGAACTGCTTGTCCTGCTCCTGGACATAGGTAACAGGTACCAGAAATTAACATCTAGATGAGTGTCCTTGAAGCCATGTGTTCAATGATGTTATGTTTTGGGAAGTCTTTTTTTTTAAATATTTTTTTATTTTTCAATATTGTATTAAGTTTCAGGTATATAACATCGTGGTTAGACATTTATACCAGATCTGACAATTAAGTTCATGAACTTGTTACAACTATGTTGCTAACCTTTTTTGATATCAGAGGGATTATTCATTATGAATTTGTACCAACTGGACAAACACTTAACCAAGTTTACTCTTTGGAAGTGCTGAAAAGGCTGCGTGAAAAAGTTAGACAACCTGAACCTTTCGCCAGCAATTCATGGCTCTTGCATCACGGCAATGCACCAGCTCACACAGCACTGTCTGTGAGGGAGTTTTTAGCCACTAAACAAATAATTGTTTTGGAACCCCTTCCCTACTCACCTGGTCTGGCCCCCGATGACTTAATTCTTTACCCAAAGATAAAGGAAATATTGAAAGGAAGGCATTTTGATGACATTCAGGACATCAAGGGTAATACTGCAACAGCTCTGATGGCCATTCCAGAAAAAGAGTTCCAAAATTGCTTTGAAGGGTGGACTAGGCATTGGTGTTGGTGCAAAGCTTCCCAAAGGGAGTACTTTGAAGGTGACCATAGTGATATTCAGCAATGAGGTACGTAGCACTTTTTCTAGGATGAGTTCGTGAACTTAATTGTCTGATCTCATATAACTTATAAAGTTATCACCCGATAAATCTTGTATCCATCTGACAATATACATAATTATGACAGTATTATTGACTATATTCCCAATGCTGTGCTTTGCATCCTCATAACTATTTTGTAACTACCAACTTGTACCTCTCAATCCCTCACCCCCATCATCCGTTCTCCCAACCCTCCTCCCATCTAGCAACTATCAACAAGTTCTCTGTGTCTATGAGTTTGGTTCTGTTTTGTTTCTTTGCTTATTTTGCTTTTTATTATAGATTCCACATATAAGTGAAATCGTATGGTATTTGTTTTTCTCTGTCTGACTTATTTTACTCAGCACAATACCCTCTTGGTCCATCCATGGCATTGCAGATGGCAAGGTTTCATTCTTTTTTTTTTTTTTTTTTTAACTTTTATTTAAATATTTAAGTGTGTTTTTCCAGGACCCATCCTCTCCAAGTAAAGTAGTTGCTTCAATCTAGTTGTGGAGTGGCCCATGTGGGGATTGAACCGGCAACCTTGTTGTTAAGAGCACCGCACTCTAATAAACTGAGCTATCTGGCGGCCCCTCATTCTTTTTTTATAGCTGGGTAATGTTCCATTGTATATATGTACCACTCTTCTTTATCCATGCAACTATTGATGGACACTTAGGTTGCTTCTATATCTTGGCTATTGTAAATAATGCTGCAATGAACATAAGGATGCTTATGTCTTTTTGAATTAGTGTGTGGGTTTCTTTGGATAAATACCCAGAATTGGAGTTACTGGGTCCTTCTTCGTCTCATGTTATAGCCTTTGTTTTCAAAGTCTATTTTATATGGTATAAGTATTGCTACCCCAGCTTTTTTGTTTGTTTCCATTTTCATGAAACATCTTTTCCATCCTTTTACTTTCAGTGTGTCTTTCAATCTGAAATGAGTTTCTTGTAAGCAGAATATGTTAGGGTCTTGTTTTCTTATCTATTCAGCCACCCTATGTCTTTTGGTTGGAGCATTTAATCCATTTCCATTTAAAGTAATTGTTGATAGATATGTAGTTATTACCTTATTATTATTCATATTTTTGATTTTTTTCTTCTTAAAGAAGTCCCTCTAACATTCCTTATAATACTGATTTGATGGTGATAAACTCCCATTTGCTTTTTCTTGTCTGGATAGGAAGTCTTTTTTGATCAATAATAATGGCTATCATTTGGTAAGCACTGACTCTATGTGACTACTCTATGTGCATTATCTCATTGTAATCACCCTCAGAGATAGGTGATGATCTGATTTTACAGAGGAGACAGGCTTGGAGAGATCAAGGCACTTGTTCAATGTCAGCTAGCATGTGGCAAAGCAAATTTCAGACCCTTTCTACTTGGCTCCAAATCCAGCATGGGAACTTGTCCACACTGTGCTGTCTTCAGGTCTACACTGAAAATTTATTCTATATATTTATAGCCAACTATGTTTTTGGCCTCAAACATTAGTGCCTAGTTTCATCAACTGCTTTGTTCTCCATATTTTGCTCAGAAAGACTTCAGAGTTGAACGTTTGCTACCAGAAGTAATACTTAAAAGAATGTTCCTCAGGTTCTGAAGACCCAGATCTTCCAAGAAGTGTTTGCTAAATAAAACAAGCAACAGCAAATGATCAGAACAAGTGTGTAACTTTCTAAGGGATGGCTGTGAGGAACAGCACCCATGTGAGCAAGTAATTCCAAGTGTTCTTGTGAAAAACAATGAGTTGTTTTCTTTAAAATATCACTTCGAGAGTCTGAATGGTGTTCTTTAAAAAATCCACGGCTTTGAGTCAGAGAAATTGGGCTCTGTCCCTTAGCAGCTGTGTGATCTTGGGCTCATCACTTAACCTTTTTGAGTCTCAATTTCACCATCTTAGAAGTGAGTCTTATACCAACTTCTGTAAGTTCTTTTGAAGATTAAAGACTGGACACCCAGTCTCCATCATCTGGCCTATAAAACCATGCTCCATACAGCATGAGTTCTAAGGGTTCCTCGTAGTATGAAGTAGTTTTGATCTTTATATGGCTGATTAATTTACAGAGATAGTATCTTTTAATGCAAGTTTTACACATGAAATGAAGTGCCAAGTTAACAGCCCAGGAAAACAGAAGGCTTATGTTTTTCCACATAATAAACTGTGAAGAAATGAGTCAGGTCAGTTTTCCAGCCTCTCTTTGAGCGCGGTGTGACTATAAAACACACAATGTACACACAAAATCTTTGAGACCCTGTGTTGCTCTGACTGAGGAAAGGAATGCTAAGGATTATCCAGAAATTTTCTTGAACCTGTAGCTAACCTCTGACATAACCAGTTCTGTTCAGTTCAGCATTTGTGCAGGGATCCTATGATGTGCCAGACTCTGTGTGTTGGAGGTTCAGAAATCAATAAGACGACCCTCCCACCAGGGTCCTCAGTCTTGAGGGATGACAGAAGCACAAATAGATTACTTTAGTAGTCTGTGGCAGAGCCAGGGCAGAAGTTTGCCCAAGGTGCTCTGAGAACCCAGAGGAAAGATGTTCAGTTGATTCCCATGTGGAAGAGTGAGGCTGACAAATATCAATGTTATCAACAGCTGTACAAACCCCAGTGAAGCTCCCATATGGGCTTCAAGAATATAACACAGGCTCAGGATGGGGAGCAAAAGACTCCTAAATTCTCCAGAGAGTTAGCCTCATTTTCCACCTCCCCCTTGTGTGTCAAAGGAGTTGCACAGCCAACACAGGGCTAGGACAGAGCTCTGGGAATCTTCTGAGTAGAGTAAGTGCTTTCCTTCTCTGGCCCAGTGCCTGCTAAGAGGCAGACACTGAAGGGGAAAAGTGATTGAAGTGTTGCCTGTCTTTCAGAAGCTTACAGTCTAGTGGAGGGGAATAGTTCTCGAGGGCTGCTGAGACAAATTACCACAAGCTAGATGGATTAAAATAACAGAAATTTATTCTTCCACAATTCTGGAGGCTAAAAGTCCAAAACCAAGGTGTCAGTAGGGCCACGTTCCCTCTGAGACTCTGGGTAGACTCCTTATTGCCCCTTCTTAGCTTCTAGTGGCCAGAGATCTTTGGAGTTCCTTGGTGTACAGCTGCATAACTGCAATCTGCCTCTATGGTTCTTCCATTGTGTCTTCACATCCTCTTCCTATGAGGACTTCAGTCATATTGGATCAAGGGCCTGCCCTACTCCAGTATGACCTCATCTGAACTAATTATATCTGCAATAACCCTCTTTCCAGAGAAAGCCATCTTCTGTGGTACTGGGGTCAGGACCTCAAAATACTTTTTTGGGGAATACATTTCAATCCATAACAGGGAAATAAGATTGATGCACAAATAAGAGAGCTTGTCCATGCTCTTCCAGAGCCCTCCATGCCAGTTCTCTCTTTGTGCCTTATTGACCTTTAACAAATAGAGGGCCAGATATTTCTCCAACAAAATGGGTTTATTTGGAAACAACAAAAATGCAATTCAAGATACGTGGTCTAATGGCAACCACATGAAACTCCAGAGAAACAAAGGAGAGGAAGCTCTTTTACAGACTTGGGAAGAGCTGTTGTGAATGAAGAGTCCATTGGAGGAAACTAAGTTTGAAATATAGTGACTTTTCATTTGCTGAATTAAGGCAGTCTCCCATTGGCTGGGCTGTTGCTGGGCAAGGAGGAATCTTTTCTTCCTCTGCAGAGGTAGTAAAGTAGCATCTCTGGATGCAAGGTATGTTTCTTCCTGTTGGGGTCAGTAGTGTGTGTTGAGTGACATGTGTGAGAGTTCTCTCTTCTAGCCTTACAATTCAATTTTAAATGAGGTTTCCATTTATTAATTTTCACAGCCACTTCTCCATGTTCTGCGTGTCCACAGGTGCTCTGCCTACATTTGCAGGGCTCCCTGCCTGGGAATCCATTTATTACCTATTCCAGACATTTGAAAGTAAAACCTTCTGACCCTGTGTGCCTCCTCTTAAAGGAATCTAAAACATCCGCAAGCAGGCAGGAATGTCCTTTATTTTAACTCAGGAGATTTACCAGTATTTCTAAAATCACACTTGGATGATTGTCAGAGAGAACTAAAGTTCCACCTGACTTAAGCCTACAGGGACGGCTAGAGCTGAGTGAGGCTGGATGGTCTCCATCAGCTCCTGTTCCTGTCTGTATAGCGGCTGTGAGTTGCTGCCACTTTGGTGGTCTGGAGCCCAGATACCTGCTGGTAAGGGGAGCAAATGCTACAGCTCTGGGACACAGTGCCATCTTGCTTGGGCTTGGGATGGCTGGGCAGCCCTTTCCCGCTCTCTGTCTGAGCTTGGGGACAGACGCTGTCCTTTCTTACCATCTCTAGATTCTGATTCTGGAGGTGCTCTCTCCCTCCCCATGCTACTGAAGCTGAGCAAGTGTGTTCTAAATGTCTGGAAAGGCCACTCACATAACTGCCTGGTCCACGTTTCTGCTGTCCCAAGCCCCATGACACTCAGGACCCCACAAGCAAGAAGCAGAGAGCAGCAGCTTATGGACATCTCAGGTAACAGGGTGGCCAAGGGAGGTACAGAAAGGGCCTCAGTTTCTGGGAAGCAGGAGACCACACCATGTGGGAGCCAAATCCTCTACCTAGATGAGAAAAGATTTTCAACATTGATTGTGACTATAGTTGCAATAAAGTAAGGGGATGACAAACAAAAGTGTGCTGACTGGAAAAATAATCCTACTCATAGCCATTTATGTTAGCGTCATTCCAGTTACAACAGAACATCCATATGACATAATAATATTTACGTATATTTTAAGTGTTTCGGATTAACATGATTTATACTTTCTCTCTCTGTCTATATATATATAATGTCCCCCAAAACATAGAGCATTTTCATCACCCCAAAAAATGTTTCCTCCTGCGCCTTTGTAGTCAAGCCCTTTCCCCAACCCCTGTCCAAAGCCACCCATGATCTGCTGTCTGTCACAAGAGTTTGCCTTTTCCAGAATTTCATAAGTATAATTAAGAGCATACAGTATTTAGTTTTTGTATCTCTGTTAATTTAGTTGGAAGTTTTTGAGACTCATCCATGTGTATGATTTAATATTTTGTTCCTTTTTATTGCTAAGTAGTAATCCGTTTTTATGGATATATCACAATGTATTTAATCCATTTATGAGGTGATGACATTTGGGTTGTTTCTAGTTGAGGATCGCAATGAGTAATGCAGATATATCCATTCAAGTACAAATCATTGTGTGAGCATGTGTTTTCATTTCTGTTGGGTAAATACAAGGCTGACTTCACAAGGGTGCAGCATGTGCAAATGCATGCCCCCCCCCTTCACACTCAGAAGGGCCCCGCACTTGGTTTAATGTTCTGCTTTGCTGTCTTTGAGCAGCTGTACCATTTTGCATCCCCCAGCACCCCGACCCCAGCAATGTACTAGAGTTCCCGTTGCTCTGCATCTTCATCAGTTTCTGTTGCATTCTACCATAGTTATTTCTTTAAACCTTTAAAACTAGAGGAGGGTTAGTAACTTGTAAAGGTCTTAATGCTTATCCACAAACAACCCGGCCCAGCCCCACCCCAAACATATCTCCTTTGAGCTTTGGCTTCCATCAGTGAATAAGAAGCTAAATAAACTGGTGGGGATAGGAAGAGCAGAATTCAGAGAATCATGAAATTATCTAGCCATGGTCATCTCTCTGTTCTCAAGCTAATGTCATGTTGTCTAACATCTACAGTTGTACAATGAGAATTTAGGCATTGGAATATTTTCTAAGCAAATAGACTCAAACCACTTTTTATCAGTGACCCACAGCAACTCTGAAAAAAGCTATTTGTGATCTCCTATAAGAATATTTGTGAAATGTGTTTGCCATAAGATTTGTTTCTTTTAATTTAATAAGTAAATAGTGTTAAGAAGATCGTCCCCTTTCAAGTACAACTTCTCCAACGATGTTGCCAGCTTCCAACTATGTTACTCTATTCTTTGTGACAGAGCCATATTCACTAGAATAAAGACTTCCTGAAATCCACATGCTTCACATATAAAGCTTTACCCTTATGTAAAAGTCAGCTACATATAAAGCTTTACCCTTATGTAAAAGTCAGCTCTAGAAGACTATTAGATTGATCTGACAGGCTGTGCTCTTCAAAAAACCACATTGGCTGCAGTTGAACTGTGATTTTGTAGGTATTTCCGTAAAGCAACCAAAATATAATTTATAAGATGAGCCATTTCTTCTTAACAAAGATGACCACTCCATTTTCCTCCATTTTCTGTGATTTCTTAAAATACCATAATACACATATTTTAGTTCCATAAGTGTCCCGGTCAATAGGACACTCCGGCTTGCCCTTTTGGGCACATTTTAAGTGCCGCAAGCCTTTGTAAAATAATAATGAATGAACTTAAGAAATAGGAAGATCTACATAAAGAAAATGCTAAAATTCACTGAGGCAGAAAAAAAGACCTGAATAAATGTAGAGGCCTGTCATTTTCATGGACGGGAACACTATAGATGTCTGCGTTCTTCAGTTTATGACATAGGTATAAACAGTCCTGGTCAAAACCCCAAAGGATTTTTTTTGGGGAAAATTGACATATGCATTAAAAAATCTATCAACAAAAATGAATAATAAGAACCAAAATAATTTTGAAAAAGAATATTAACAGAGGAATTCTTGCCTTATTAGAAGGCAAAAAAAAAAAAAAAAAAAAAAAAAAAAAAAAAATTAGAGAAAGTGCTTGGTCTCATTGAGAAATCTCTATTTTTTTGTTTATTGACTACCCAGGATTTGGTAAAGACAATAATGAATGTTTGAGTAGAAATGTAGTGAAATGGGTATATATATTTTACCTTTGAACATTTCGAACCTATTCTGGTTGGGCTGTTTTTTTCTACAAGAGTCAAATTCATCCCAATATTACCCTTGTGTGGACGTCATACTTTCCTTTAAGATATCCCTACTGATTGCCTAAAAATGACATGGAGCTTTTAATATTAATAAAGGGGACTAAGTCTGTTTCCATTAGCGCATTCCTTACAATGGTAAGATGTTCCAGTTGGTTCCGAGAGCAGATAGGTCCTGAGAGTATTTAAATGACAGAAAAATAAGCGTATTATTGATACTTAGATTAAAAGACAGGCTTAGTGAATCACTAGAACTGAGTCCAATAAGCATTTTTCATCATTTCTGGCTTCTCATTTTTATATTAACTGAAATGAATTTCTTCTAAAACATAATAGGATGGAAGATGAGATGGGAAAAAAATTGACTTATTGATGGAAAGAGAAACAATTCCTCCCCCTAAAAAATTAAGCAGCTTTTTTAAAATTTAAAGTTCCAGTAGATAAATAATGTTTAGATTTCTCCAGAGTGACCTTGATTAGAATTTCCACCCAGTCTGAGGGAGCTGGGAAAAGACAGAGATACATTTTTCATAGTACCGCAGGCCCCCTCATCCCTTCTCTCTCCATCCTATACTTTTGGTTGGGTCCAATCAATGCTGATGATAAGGAGTAACAACTTGCCCTGGATAAGAATGACTCAGCACCATGACTTCAGTTATAGGATATTAATGCCGCTACTCACACACTTGGTAGAAACACTTATTTTTAGAACTATCCGTAATATCTTCATGAAACCAGATCTCCACCTCCCTCTGGGTCTCCCACCCACCCTACCTTCATTTCAGTTCCAGACACTGGTCTGCAAAAAATGCTCGGCTGGCTTCTTCCTATGCATCCTGACCAATCTGTACATTCTCATGTATATAAGAATGTATATTTCATTCATATAATGTCTATTCAACACATCTCTTTTGAGTGTGGGTATTGCAATATCTTGGTGAGGAATAGTCTAATCCTTTCCCAGAACATTGATGCTGATCAGTTACAAATTGATATCTCCAGCTCTGATGTCTCATCGTGTTTTAGACCTGTACATGCTGCTCCTATGGAACACTGGTCTATAAGCCAGAAATGTGGAAATCATCCTAATCTCCTCTATATATCTAATCTCTTATATCCAGGTCACAAAGACCTGTGTATTCTACCCGCCAAATAGTTCTCAAATCCATCCTTACATCTCCATCTTTATTGCCATTAACTTCACCTGGAAACCCTCATAAGGTCTTGCCTGAAATATACTAAGCCACGTAACTGGCCTTGTCATGTGTCCTTTCAACCTAATACCAATCTCGCTTCCAGGATGGTATCCCTAAAGTGCAAATGATTGTATCTTTGCCCTATTTAGAATCGTTCAGTGACCCCATTATCAGTGGGGCAATAGGCCCATCTGAGTATGCCATGTGACACCTTGCTTACGTCCCAGGCTTCAGATTTCCCTGTTCACAACATCCTTTCTGGCCATACGGAATTTTCTGCAGGTCCCCAAATAAGCCTTGTGTTTTTATACATTGCACTGCTGTCCATGCCCATCAAGTGGAATGGACTTCCTTGCCCCTGTATCTATCTGGCGAATTCTTATCCACTCTTCACATTGAGCCTAAACTTTACAGCCTCTCAGGAATGTTCTCTGACCTTCC
Source organism: Rhinolophus sinicus (assembly GCF_057876585.1). Classification (NCBI taxonomy): domain Eukaryota; kingdom Metazoa; phylum Chordata; class Mammalia; order Chiroptera; family Rhinolophidae; genus Rhinolophus; species Rhinolophus sinicus. Next base: position 104,140,754 of record NC_142515.1, on the reverse strand, counting down.
AAGGCAGAATGTGCTCCAATAACACATTGTTGTTCAGGGGTAATGAGATAGAGCTAGAGCGGACACACTTGCAGCCTGGCAAGCAGACTCTGCCTCCTCTTTGCTGTCCTGCTGCCTCCGAAACCGGGAGATGGAGGTGTTGTTTGGCTAAGTTATTTGGGCATCTGGGAGTTTATCTACTGACCCTGAGGTCCCTGGGACCCCTGCTGTGATCCAACTTGGGGTAACATGGCCTTAAGGGTTATGGATTACACAAAGATATGGATATTGTTGGCTACTGCAGAAGGTAGGATACAAACATACACAGTTCACTTACAACTCCATTGTTTTGTTAACCATTACTTTGAGCTGATTGCAAAAAAAAAAAATGTATTTTCTTTTCTGGTATTTTGCATATTTCAGGAGGGAATATCATCCATTCCCTGGTGTTCAGTGTGAGCTGAAGGAGCCACAGTCCAGGTTTTTCCCATTTCCACCTCAGCACGTCCATTATAATACTTACCCTTTTGTGTTTGTTCACATATCGCTTTGCCTGTGTTCCCTGAGGACAAGAGCCTCTTGCACTGGTTTTTATAGCTTAGGAACACTGCTTAGCACATAGTAGGTTCTCAATAAAGCTTGTCTTAGTCAATAATTATTATAAAATAATATAGTTTCTTTTACTCCATTACCTTTACTATGTGGCTCTTGATATTGAAGTGGCACTGAGGTTAGAATCACGATTTCTCCTGGATTTTTAACATTTACACATTACTTAGGTTATCACTTCACCGTAACACATCTTGTAAGAGATACAGGAAGAAAATGACAGTCCTTGTGTGTGTTGAGGCATGCAGAATAATTCTGTTTGGCCATTAGTTGATGTTGTAGTTGCACGTGAAAGCCACCAGATGGCTTAAGGAAATGAATTTATTTCCAATCGCGATTTTAGCTTAGAAATCTGGGACCAAAAAAAATAAAAAATAAAAAAATGCATGATTGGAGGGAGAGCAAAGGTCCTCTGCAGGGAACTGCAAATAATCAACAAAGACCCACTTACCAGTATTACCTGATTTCAGGAATGGGTTTGTAGAGGTTTTGCAAACTTCAAAGTGAAAAACTGAACTGTGTATCATCCTTCCAGTGTCTACATGCTTTAATAATTACAGAATAATTACTGAAATTCAATTCAATTCCACAAATATTTATTGAGTGCCTAAGTCCCAATTAAACCATATGAGAGGATTACTGAAGCATATGCCACGTGAAGCGCAGCTTACTAAACATGGAAAATGCCCGATAGACTAGAAGCAAAGATGGATGTCTTTTTCTCTTTGTGTGTACTAGTGCTGCTTACTGTTTCAAGGAGAAATGCTGGTGGAAAAATAAGTGTGACCTAAAAAATTTTTGCATATTATCTGCAGGCAGAATAGGTAACAAACCAAAACAAAACAAAGCAAAACTCTAAATGACTATAGTATTTATAAATCAAAATGTATTTTATACAGTATTTGTATAAGAAATCCAGAGTTGAAATTGTTAGATTAGGTTAAAACATTTTAGTGAGGCAATTTAAAAATAAACCTATATATAAAAATATCTGAGAGGATATACACCATTGGTAGGATATATTCAAGTGGTCCTTTTTTTTCCTTAAATGCTCTGTACTGTGAGAAGGTTTTGGAACAAGCATACGTTTATTTATAATTTTGGAATGTAAAGAATGAAATATAAACCTCGCTAAAGATAATCTCATTTATTTATTTGACAAACATACTATGGGGTAGGAAGTATAGCTCAAAGAGTCATGAATCTGAGATTCTAAATTCTATTTATACTAATGTTAAGACAGTAAACTTTGCTAACCTTTCTAGACTACTGAAAATCATGTCAATCTGCAATGCCTACTTTTAAAGATATATGTTATATATATACTAAATAAATATTCAAATATAATTTTTAAAATGTCTGTTTAAAAAATACATATTAAAAGGGCCCTTCAGAAATAGGCAGTTATCAGATCATTTTAAAACTTTTGAACAAAAGTTGAAGTAGGTCTAAAGGAATTCAGCAGAGATTTCTGAGGGTATAACACATCTTATAGTTATTGGTTAGCCATTTAAGAATATTTATTTGCTAATGAGAATTTAATGAAAGAAACCCAATAAATAAGGAACTAGCCCCTTTTCAAATGGAACCTAAAATTGGACAATTAATTTTTAAAAGCGCTAATTTCTTCTGAAGATACCAAAAGGACATTTTCTTTCTTTCTTAAAGCAGACCTTTGATCTTTCTGTTCAAGCTATATATAAATAAACCAAGGGAGATAAAAATCTAAGTCAATGAGGTAACCCAGTGTTTGAGATTAAAACAATTGGTTAAGATAATTTACTTAGTTTTTCTTTTTAAATCAATGTGCTATCCATCTTTGCACTAATCATTTTTTTGTTAAACTGTTTACTTTCTGATTACAAAAGGGATACATGTACACTCTAGAAAATTTAAAAATAGAATAGTGTAAAGGAAAAACAAAAATTACCCATAGTCATATCACAGACAGAAAAACGTTTGAATTATTTTAGTTTATTCTTTTTCCAGGACTATAAATATGACAGATACGTAACTGGATGTTGAGGGAAATCAGCCTGCTCCCCTGAAGTTGGCAGAAAGGACCCAAAGCTTAGGACAGAGAGCCATCAAGTGCCCCATGGTTGAAAGTGATCTTTAAACAGTTGGGATCTAACTGTTCCCCCAGAGTTTACTAAGGGGTGGCCAAACCTCTCCAGTGTATGTAAGTGAAAGGCTGATGGAGGTGGAGAGATGCCTCAGAGTCTAGAATGGTTTGCCCCATCGGGAGGCCTCCGCTATCTCTCTCTTTAAAGCTAAAGGGACTAGTAGCACTTTTCCCTTGGGGAAATGCTGCTAACAGCCTTTTCTCGTAGATCTGTTCTGTATTTTTCCTAGCAGGGTAAAGAAGAATGGAGAGGTCAGGCAGGGTTGATTTCCCAATTCTTGCTAAATTAAAGGGTTGTGTGTTATCTGACTTTTCAGAGAGTATGTTTTTCTGCCTTAGTGGTTTTTGTTGTTGTTGTTGTTTGTTTGTTTTAGTAACCCTGGCACATACATGATTTTATGAAAGAAAATTAATTGACAAAATAACTTGGCACTGAAGTTTATAGAAAGATTTCAGTAGGTCATTAGGATCATTTTATCAGTAATGTAGACACTTTACTATTACGATGGAGCTTAGAAATTTTATAAATTCTTCTGGAGAAACATCTCTTCTTACCCTCTTTTTTTGCTGAGCACTAGTTCCCAAATCCTAGATTCTTCCCCAGTCTGTGTAGGTGTGTCTAAGATCCCATCCCCAGGTTCATCCAAGGGTGGGAACAGGGAAGAGGACATTTGGCTTGCTTTCATTTCTCAAGTCATGTCTTTCACCTTTTCTAGTCTATTTGGGGTAGAGGTGGCTTGGAACGACGTGTGATTAGGAAAGCTGAGAGAGAGAACAAGGTAAAGCCTGTGGGAAAAAGCACAAAAGCTACTTGTTAAGGGCTGATCTCCGTGAAACGGGTGGTAATACCTGTGTGAGGGAGAAAGGGAACTTCTATTGATGGAATGCCTATTCTGTGCCAGGGGTTATCACACACATTACCTCCGTGAGTTCCACACTTGCATTTCAAGGGCCAGCAGAATTGGACCGAATATTTTGGGAGCGAGCATAAGTTGTCCATTTTCGATTTTGCCAAAGAAGGGGCTCAGGAGAACCTGCTATCTGTCATCACCACATATGAGAAGGAAGGACATTTTGGCACTAGAGCCGTCAGAAGTCTATTAGTTTAGAATAAAGGCTATAAGCATATATTCAAATGATATATTCAATAATGCTAAGTTGAATATATTTAGCACTATGAAAAACATATTATATTATCTTTTCTCTGATTTTGCCGTTGTGTTACAGATTGGTACCATATGTTATTTCATTTGTTTACAGACTATCCTAGGAAGTAGGATAGCATTCCTGAACTTCTAGCATCCCTGAACTTCTAGCTGGGGTAAATACCCCTTCGTATGTGTGGATAGACCGCATGTAATGAGGCCAAAATGTAAAGAACATGACTCTGATGTACGAAAATGTTAATTGCCCTATTTTTTATAACTGATCTCATCTTGCTGTCATCATTCCTCATGATGGAAGAAAACGTTTGATCTTGTCAAATAAAAGTGGCTTTTTTGGTGGCTTTAAGTATTAAATAGCCTATTTGGGTAACTGCTTAGTCTTTTGAGATTCTCTTCAGGGTCTTCCTTACTCCTGTCTTTATTTTCAAGATGGCATCTGGATACCTGGAGATCTTCCGTGTCCTCCTAGCCTTGTGTCCTTCCACTGAAGTGTGTTTCAGCCTCGGCCTCTGTCCTCAGTGAATCTGCTTTGGTGAGGCTTAGACTCCTGGACACAGAACTCCTACACAGCTACGACACAGGTGCTCCCTCTCCATCATTTGGGCATCATGGTGGCCCCAGCTACTGATGACTGGGGACTTTGTGGTATCCCGTCACAAAAGCTCAGTCCTTGGGTCTCCTTGTTCCAACTCCAGGCTTAACTGGGGTCATTGGTTCTCTCAGTACTTCTGTATGTCCAGCCCCCTTGGGAGACCGGGCAATGCTCTCCTGCTTTCTTCACACTCAACAAGACTGTGGAGGATCCTGCGAGGCTGCCCTCAGGTCCACTAGCCTTTGCCGCGCTCTCAGCCACTGTTCCTCCTCTGCATACACCCACACACTGCATGCACTGACAAATGCAGGAGTTTTCCGAAAGGTTTATAGTCTCTCTGACTATGGCCTTCAAACTTTTTTTTTGACCAGAAACCACACTAAGAAATACATTTTATGTCTAGATATAGTAAACGAAAGTACACACAGGTGAGTAGAAGAAACAAAAATTTCCCCAAAGTATGTTTATCCTACTTGTAGATGAACCCTGGTATCTTCTACTCTATTCTACTCTACTCTAAAGTCCTTTAAAAAACACGGTGATCCAATCCACTAGCCTGATTTCTTTATGCACCGGTGGCTCACTGCCTGAGGATATACCACAGGAAGTGAAGCGCTAGCTCCCAAATCTTCAGATTTTTCTCCAGTCCATAGGGATGTTTCTAAGATTCCATCACCAAGTTCATCTCCGGATGGGAGAATGAGATAAGGATGTTTGATCTTCTGTCTCATCTCTTAAGTCGTGTCCTTTGCCCATTCTGGTCTATGATTTATTTTAAGGCCAGTCCTCCATACTTGGGTTCTATGTACATCAAGGATATTGGCCTGGAATTTTCTTTTTTTGTGGTGTCTTTGTCTGGTTTTGGTATCAGGGTAATGTTGGCCTTGTAAAATGTGTTTGGTAGCGTTCCTTTCTCTTCAACTTTTTGGAAGAGTTTGAGAAGGATTGGTATTTAATCTTCTTTGAATGTTAGGAAGAACTCACCAGGGAAGCCGCCTGGTCCTGGACTTTTGTTTGTTCAAAGATTTGTGATTTACTATTCAATATCCTTACTAGTAATCTGTTTACTCATGTTTTCTGTTTCTTCATTATTCCATCTTGGAAGACTGTACATTCGTAAGAATTTATCTATTTCTCCTAGGTTGTCCAATTTGTTGGCATATAATTGTAGTATTCTCTTATGATCTTCTGTGTTTCTGTGGTATCAGATGTGGTATCTCCTCTTTCATTTCTGACTTTATTTTTGAGCCCTCCCTCTTTTTTCTTGGTTAGTCTAGCTAAAGGTTTGTATATTTTGTTTATCTTTTCAAAGAACCAGCTTTCTTCTTAATTGTGTTTTTTGCTTCTATTTTATTTATTTCTATTCTGATCTTTATTATTTCCTTACTTTCACTAACTTTGGGCTCCATTTGTTTGCGATTTTTCTTGTTTTTTTGAGGTAGACATGTGAAATACAATTGATTTTTGTATGTAGATCAGTGTTGTGAAACCAACATAGTTCTAGTAGCTTTTCTGTAGACTCCATAGTATTAACCTAAACTACATGGCATCGGTTTCACTGGCAGTCAGCAGACAACAAGGACACAGATATTACAGGCTGGGAAAATGGCGATTCTTTTTATGCCACCACAAAACATCTGATAAAATTGTCAACCTAATTCCTTGAAAGGCAGACCACATGCTCTTTGATTCTGTAGCTGTAGGGAAACGATCAGAGAGATGGTTCTCTGACCAATGACAGAATATTAGCTGTTGCCTGTCTTCTTTAGGAAAGTCCTTTGTGAAAGATGAACTCAGGTAAAAGCTAGCCATTTTGTTAACAGAGATGGAAGAAAATAAAGCTCTGCTAAGATTGAAGTTCTCTGTCTGTTGTCTACAATACAAATTGATTGAGAGTGGTTATTTAGGGCCTCCTAGTTTTGATAAAGCCAAAAGCTATTATACTCCCAATAGCAGAAGATAGAACTGTGATCCAAAGCCCTTCTCAAGGGCTATTAACAAAGTGTTATCTGCCAGATGACATGCAGTGAAGATCATATTAAGGGGACTGCCTTCTCAACCAAAACTGCTGTTTTTGCTGGCTGCAAGGGCACTGCCATTGGGCTAATAGATACAAGATAGGTGCGACAAGCATAGAGCTTAGTAAATAAAAATGAAGAGTAGTTAGGCAGAAGAAATATGACTAGTTGAGGTCTTTAGCTGTGATTATTTATAGAAGGAATTGTAAAAGGAACAGACACGCCAGAAATCTATTCAGTAGCTTTTAAAATTGAATTGACAGAGAAGCTACAAGCCTAGCTTGCAAATGCCTGTGTCTATTTGACTCTGAAGTAGCCCCCAGTCCCTCAAAACTGCACCAGAAAGAAACTGGGCACAAAATGACATGCAACCTCCTAGGAGGGCATATTCTTCCATATACCCTTCAGATGGAATCAAAGAGGATCATGGTTAAGAGCCTCCCAGTGGGTGAAGCCTGTACCTTCAGATGCAACAAACAAGGGAGTTCTTTCTAGAGAGCAGAACTGGGGTCTCACCGAGAATTTACTCCATCACCTAGGCATTCTTTGAACGTTCCCTTTTGCGACATTTGGTTAGACTGCGAACCATGACTACTCTTCTTCCCCCGTTCTTTTTCCAAATTGGTTTTCAAATTCCTACTTCACCATTGTACACCAGGTGTGTGGGGAAGGGCATGGGAGAAGGGAATAGGTACCTCAGGTTTTAGTTTCTAGCTCACTGGATCACGCAGAGTTACATGCAGACTTATACAAGGCTGCACGTCATCTTCAGATCATGCACTTTGAACTGCTTGGAACTCTGGCTTTTTTCCTTTTGGAGGAGGGTGTGTTCTATGTGTCAGAAGAAGGGTCCATGTGGGTGGCCAGAACAGTGGACTGTGACAGAGTTGTCCAGCAGAGTATATTCTCACCTTGTTCCTTTGTTACTAGGACTGCCAAGTATTAGCAGGCCCCGTGGTTGCCCTGCTAGAGAACTTCATCTCTCACCTTCCCAACAGCTAGGTGGGGTCATTTCTCTAATCAGGTCACTGGAATGAGTAGAAATAACGTAAGCTCCCTCTGGGACACACCCTTAGGGAAGTACTGAGATGTGTACCTCTTCCCTTTCTGCCTTTTTGCTGGGCTAAGATACAGAGGTGATGCGATGGCAGGTTCTGGGACGGAGGTCATGGTATGAGTACAGCAGTGTTGCCTTACCAGTCCTGGACTACCTATCGCTGGACCAATACATGAGAGAAGGAAACAAAACTGTCTTGTTTCAGATACAGTAACCTTGGGTCTCTCTTAAAGCAACTTAATCTGTATCCCAACTGAAATCTAGGCTTAATTTTGGAATAGGGTATGAAGTATTCTTGTCTCCAAGGGGCAAGTAGAGCCTTGAACAAATGGAAAAGAAACTTTTGCTAATCTAAGTCAGGGTTTTGGACCAATTAAACCAAATACGTAACCACTGAAGAGTTAATGTGAGTCAATCCAGTATGAGATATTATGGAAGAAAAGACATGGTCCTGCTCAGCACTGAACTACCTATTTCTAGATTGTTAGATAAGAGAGAAATGAATGTTTATTTTTTTAAACTGCTGTATTTTGGGTCTTTGTTATACCAAAGACGATGCTTAGACTGCAGCCTGAAGAACATACATTGTTATAATTTGTTGGAAAACTAGAGCATAATCACAAAAATGACAAATCAAAACGGTGTAGGCCCCATGGGGACAAAAAAAAAAAAGGGCTCTCTCAGTGTGGAGAAGCTCAAAAGGGATTAGAAGAGTCTGAAGACAAGGACGTTCTAGTGGTGAAAATGGTATCATTGAGGGCAGAAATATTTAATTCTCTCTTCAACAGACAAACAAAACTCAATGTAACTTTTCTTGTAACTATTCTGGTAAATGAATAAAACGATTCCGTTTTATGAAAACAAGCTTTGAAATTAATTCAGGTATTTTTGCTTTAAAAATATTTATTTAAAAAAAATAAAAGTAACAGCCATTGGAACACTTGAGAACACTAACAATGTAGAACATTTAAAAAAAGAAGTTCAGAGAGAGTGAAAATCAGTAGAGGGTTACCCTACAAACTACAAACATCCTTTTAAATTTTTCTAGTCTTCAGTGGGTGTGCAAGTGGAGGGACCGCATTTTGCTGTGTATAATGCGCACCCATGTTTATGGCCCAAACTTTCAGGGGAAAAAAAATCTTTCGTTTTAATTTTTTAATTCAAATTTTTATTTGTTTACATTTAGGTACTGTTTTTTTTTGTTTGTTTTATAAAGGAATTTTAGCATTTATTTTTTAACATATTATAGTACAAGAAATTTTATATAACAAATAATTACATAATTACAAAAATTTGGGCAAAAACCTGCACATTATATATGGCAAAGTATGGTATATGAATTTTTATACATACTACATAGCACATATATACTACATACTACATAGTACACATACTTTAGCTACATCCCCCATACTTTTAAGTGCTTTTTCACTTAACATTATATACGAGTACGTATTTGTTAACATGAAAAATTCAGTTTAGTTGCCAAGTATTTCTAACATGTTTCTTTTCATACAATCAATCACAAAACATAGAAGCAGATCAGTATCAAAAGGCAGTAATTAAACAACAAAAACAACTCCATATAGTACTTCCTTTAACAGAAGAATGATCTTATTTTTCCAAATGCTTAGCAGTGATTAGGCCTTTACAAGCCTAGAAGGGACAGTAGACTTTTTGGGAAAGGCCTGTAGAGCCTACTTTGTATGATCTCATGGTAAAAACAAATAAATCCATATAAAAACTGAGGCAAATTGCCCAGAGGAAATGTAAATTACAAAATAAACACTTTAAGTTTAATGCTACATCTGTGGTCATATTCTACAATATAGTAGAACTAATTCCCCTGTCCTTACATTACAGTCCAGACCACACTAAAACGAAGAGGTAACTAAACCTACTAAACCTAAGCGGAGACTGGGTCAAAGGCTTCTCTTTTTCTGTAGGCGTAATCGGAAGGGCCTTTCCTCATCTGAGACTATGTATCTATATTGGCAGAACATTTGTGTGAAATCAAAATTTCACAAATGGAACTCCTAAATCACCCATCTGGCTCCACCCACCTTATTTTTTGGGTTAAAAATTTGTCACAGTAACAAATATTATCTCCTATGATTTGAGAAAAAAGAATGATCCAACAGCACCTTTACATTCACCTAAACTGCTCGTGGTAGTTAGTGCCCTGCTCCTCTATTTTCCCCCTCATAAAAATGGGTTTATCAATATATTATTTATACGTATGTATGTGTGTGTACATGTATGGCATTACATTGAATATTCCCCATTCTGGGATTTTTGAAAATTGCGCTTAGTTTTCATTTTGGATCTAGTGCTAACCTTTTTGACAACTTAGCACTAGGATGGAAAAAGACAGCTTCCTACTTGTTTGTAAGGCAGGTCATCTTGTATCTTATTGGGAATACAGAACAACTGCGAAGGAGGTCGTGAAATGGGAACGAACTTAAAAATCAAAGACTAGGCATTTTGTTTTTTGTTTTGGCTCCTGATGCTTCACGTACTTTGTACCGCCATCAAAACACTTGTTCTCAGTTTCAACTTTGTGCTGGAGCCGAGCCAGAAAAACTCGCTCAAGTCTCCAGAACCACGGACTCCCTTAGGGAGAGAACACGCCCCCAGTTACCACCCGTGGGGAGGGAGCCTTAGGTAAGTTCGATTCCGGGGCGGCAGCGGCTCAGTGCGCACCGGACCCGACGCCGGGCGCCAGCTGTCGATTGATCGCCGGTCCCGCAGCGGCAGCTCGGCCCGCCCATGTCCTCAGCCCCCAGGACGGCTCGCCAGCTCTTCCATAGCCTTTTTCCCGTCGCGAGAATGGGCGACTCCACTTCTAAGATCATCAGTCCCCAGGAGGCCTTGCCCGGCCGGAAGGAAGCGATCGTCGTAGCGGGTAAGGCTGCGGGCGAGCGAAGAGGACACGGTAGTCGGTACTGCGCACGCGCGTTAGCGCCGGGCTGCCGCGCGTCCTCCGCTTGCCGGTTAGAAAGCGGTGGCTCGGCCTCCACTGGGTTAGGTTGGAGTCTGCGCAGGCGCGGAGAGTCGCCGGCAGGGGAGGAGGTGGAGGGGTTCCTCCTCTTCCTTTGTTTAGCTTCTCCCTAAAAAATACAAGCGCTTTGACGGAATCTAGTATGCTGGTATAACTCATCTAGAGTGCACGTACCCTGGTGGCTGCAAACTTTGGGCAGGAAAAGCGCTGACCTGATTTCCATCCTTGCTCACTCGCATTCCTGGGTTCTCTGCCTCCTTTCCTTTCAGTTTTGCACCGGCTGCTGGCGATGCCGGCTGCTGGCAGCTATGGTGCCGTGTTGTGTTGTCACTGGAAGCAATGTAATGATGCAGAACGATGAAAACTGCAGTTTTGAAATGGCAGCTCAGTCCAGTGTTCTGGTTTCAGGACTTATCCTCAGGCTTCCATTATCTTCCAGGACCGCCCAGTTTCCCCCAGTTGGCAGGAGCTGCCCGGGCCCTGTGTTCCAGGGTCCGTGTTCCCTGCCCATTTAAATCAGTCGTGCGGCGGTGTCTATTTTAGAGCTGGGCTTCCCAAACTTAAACGTGATTTTCCAATCTCATACCAATAGTTCTGGAACATACAATAAAAGTGAAATGCTAGAAAAGTGATCGCGTGCTTGGGTGCCCAGTAATGTTAAACTCCTGTAAAAAGAAGTTCAAAAGTTTAATTCTCCAGTCCTGTTATAGACCCTTAGTGCTTTGCAGAGAGCTCAGGTCCACCAACCCCAGGACCGTATTTTAAGTAGGATTACCTTGGTGCAGTGTTTCTCAAAGTGTGGCCCCATTAATTTCTTTTAAACAAGCCCTCCAGAGGTGATTTTAGTGCACTCCATAGTTTGTAAACCACAACCTTAGAGCAATTGGAGGATTAAGTGATGATTAATCTTTTACATATGGCTCAATTTCAAGATAGATCCTGCATTTGAAATTTCCTAGGAATTCTTATTTTTTTCTTCTGAAAGAATTGTTGAGTATATATAGGAGGTCATAATGAGGGAATGCATATCGTGTACAATACTCAGGATGAGATTGGAAAAGGCAGAGTTTGTTTGGATTTGAGGCAGTTGGGAAACTATGTAACCCGTTTTTCATTCACCTACATTAGCAGTGCGACTTTCTGTGTCTACCATCACTTCACCTCCAACTCATCACCAGCCCTAAAAGTTTATTTTATTTTTAACTCAAATTCACAGAATGAGTTTTGGGGAAAAAAAAAAAAATCCAGGTTATCCTTAACTCTCTATATTTAACCCAATTATCTAAACTTCACTTGCTTACCTTAAAAATAAATTCTCTTACAAACCAGGATTCAGAAATGGATATTAAAGTGGTTTACGGATATTAAAATGCTTTCTCAATGTTGAACTTACCCAGCTTGTACCGAACATCCTCTTTACACACTAGGATCTTTGATACGCCCTCCTAGACGAAAAAAAAAACAAAAACCCAAAAACTAAACAGATTGATTTTTCTAGAAGAAATAAAGTTGTCAGAGAGTTGCCTCCTCCCAAAGCATGATATCCAGTTTTACAGGGGATTTCTACTAAACATTTAAACAGCACGTAATTCCAACACTATTTAAAATGAAAGAATTGTTAAATTGTTTTTAAGAAGTATGTATGACATTGAAACCAAAATTGATAAAGATTGCACACACAAAAAAATCTTATGTATGAATATTATTGCAAAACTGCAAAATAACTATGAATAAAGAGAATCCAGCACTGGGATTTAGTCGCAGAATGCAAGGAAGGGTCAACATTATGAAATCTATTAATATAATTCATCATTTTATTGATCTAAGGAAAAATGATATAACTCTCTAGATGCTGAAAAGTTGCTTGACCAAATTGCACAACCATTCTTGATAATAGCACTCAGAGGTGGCTACTTCCGTAACCTGATAAAATATACCTGTTTCAGCCCAAAGGCCAACATGGTGCTTAATGAAGAAACATTAGAGATTTCCACTAAAGTCCCAATCAAGAAAGAATGTGGAGATGGTCCACTCTTGCTCAGCCTAGTAGCAGGCGTGCACTATTATTAAATACTTCTGTTGTTAAGCGTTATCTCTAAGCTTTAATCTTACCATTTTTGTGTTCTTAAGAAAATTTCCATTCTTCCATTCCATTAAGAAATTCTTAAATACATTATAAACTGTGGCCTAGTGGGTTTCTACTTTGCATGAAGTAGAAGGTAAAATTCAAACCTTCAAACTTTTTTAACGTGTAATTTTTCCAAGGCTGCCTAAAGTGGATCAAAGCATGACCAGGCCTAGTTTGGATGACTGGTTATTATTTAACATGTTTTGTAGGTGTTAGCTAATGCAGCCAGACAGGAGAAAGCAATTAGAGATGTACAGATTGGAAAAGAGAAGGTAAAACTAACACCATTTACAGGTGGTAAGATTATATACCATGTTTCCCCAAAAATAAGACCTAGCCGGACAATCAGCTCTAATGCGTCTTTTGGAGCAAAAACTAATATAAGACCCAGTATTATGTTATATTATATTATCTTATATTATATTATACCTGGTATTATGTTATATTATACCCGGCATTATATTATATTATTATATTATACCCAGTCTTATAGGGTATATACTTACTAGACAGAAGCCAATAGCTTTAGTCTATATAAACAACTTGTTAGAAAATATAATGGAAGAAAACACCCCATTTCTAATAGCAACCAAAAAAGTTAAAATTTGGGAATAAAACTTGGCAAGAAATATGCAAGACCTATGTGAAGACAACTTTAAAACACTGCTGAAAGACGCAAAAGAAAACTTGAACAAGTGGCAAGACATATCAGGTTCTTGGATAGATGACTGAAGAGGAAACATGTATCACTTCTCCCTAAGTTAATTTATAAAGGTAATGCGGTTCCCATTCAAAATACTAATGATATTTTTGTTTTGTTCTAGAACTGGACACACTAATTAAAACATTTTATATAGAAAAATAAACAGGAATAGTTATGGTAACTGTAAAAGAAGAGCAAAGAGGGACAGCTAGCACACAGTGTAAAATAAAGGTTATGATTTATTAAACAGTGTGGTACTTATTGGTCCATGAATACATAGGTCATGGAGTAGAATAGAAAGATAAGAAATTCTTAAATACATGTGGGAATGTATTATATGATAAAGGTGATATCTCAAATCAGTGGGAAGAAGGTAGAATATTCAGTATGGTTATGGGACAGCTGGGTAGCCACATGGGAAAAAAAATCAGGTTTGTACTTTCCATTCTAAACCAAGATAAGTCCAAAGAGATCTATGATGATAGTAGCTCACGCTTGTTAAGTGCTTACTGTATGCTAAGCACTGTAGTAATTACCTTATATTTACTAATACATTTAATTCTCACAATGACCTGATGAAATAGTTACTATTATTACTCCCCATGTGTAAATGTGGAAACTGAGGCCCATAGAGGTTAGGTGACTTATTCAAGGTCTTAGAGCTAATAAGTGGTGGTTCTGAATGTTTGGCTCTAGAGTTTGTGATGTTAACTATTATATTGTTTTTCCATTTAGTTAAATGTAATAAACGAAACAATTTCATTATGAGAAAGGGAGAATTCCTTTATAATCTTACTGTGAGGAATGCTTTTTTAATCGTGACTTGAAAATCAGAAGACTTAAAAGATTGATTCGTTAGGTCACATCAAAATAAAAATCTTCTGCAGGCAAAATTACTACAAGCAATTTCAAAAGACAAACGGGGGTATATATTTGTAACTCAAGGGTGAAGGACTAATCTCCGTAATATATAAGAAACTCCTAGAAATGAATAAGAAAACACCAATATCCATTAGAAAAATAGGCAAAGGTTACGAGCAGACAGTTTCCAGAAAAGGAAGTACAATTGGCTCTTAAACATATAAAAAGATGCTCAGCTTCACTCATAATGAGGAGAATGCAAATACCATTTTTCATTTTTCAGACTGGCAAAAATCCAGAGCTTTGATGATACACTCTGTTTGCCTTAAGGAAAAAGGCACTCTCGTACATTGCTGGCAAGAGTATAAATTGGCTCAACTCTTAGGGAAGGGAATTTGGCAATATCTATCAAAAATTTAATTGCATATACCTTTTGACCCAGGAATGCAATTTCTGGGAATTTATCCTACAGAACTCTTGCACGTGTGCCAAGTGATGACTGTACCAGGTTATTCACTGCAGCTTTGTTTGCAATAGCCAAAGATTGGAAACAACCCAAATGCCCATCAATAGGGGCTAGTTAAATAAATTATGGTTCGTCCTCACAATGGAATATGCAGCTGTAGAAAGAACATGGAAAATCTGTATGAGTGGGTATGGAGAGATTGCCAAGATATAGTGTTAAGTGAAAAAAGGAAGGTCAGAATAGTGTTCTATAGCAGGCTAACTTTTGTGTGAACAGGGAGGAAAATAATATGTATGCACAAAGAAACTTTGAAAGGGTGGCTGAGAAACTACTAGCTGGCAAGAGAGCTATGCAGTGAGCTGAGGGTGGGTAGGAGACTTTTTACTTCTTGGTTTTTCTAAAATAACTTTTGATTCTTGTAATGTGACTGCTTTATTGAATTAAATAGCTCCACTTTGAAGATGATCTCTCTCTGTTGTTTTTAGTCTAATTGACCACCTTTCGATCATCTTTTGTCATCCCTCTTTCAAGTTTTTTTTTTTTTTTTTAAATTTTGCTTTCTTTTTCTTGTCAAGTAGCTCTTTTTCTCCTCCCTAACTTGCTTTTTGTAATCAAAATCTACATTTTGGCATGATTTAAAAATCTAAATTTAGAGGGTGGAATTGGAATAAGTTAACCCAAGTCATTTTACATTTCATAAATATTCATTTTTATTGAAGCAGCAATTGCGGTGGCATCACTTACACAAAGAAAAGATCTTTGGGGACAAATTCCTTCCACTATTATGTAGAAGACATTATGTGTGCTTCTTTTATTTTCAGTGATGTACATAGACTTTTAAAAGAAAATGATAGAAAACAATTTTCCTTTTAGAAAAATTTTCCCCAATGTATGATTAATTTCTAAATTGCAGAGCACAGAAGTATAATTTCTCCTCTTCGCATCCTGTCTAAAACTATTTCACCCTGTTTCAGACCCTCAGTGTTTCTCTGAAGTCCCTGGAAGAAGGGTACGCCATACGTCCCACGATCTGATCCTTACTTCAGCCTGTCTTCCCATTGTGGCCCTACAGAACCCCACTTTCTGGCTAATGTGGGTTTCAGTGTTTTGCTTCTGGAGTTGCTCAGGTGATTCTGAATTCCACACTCCTAGCTTTCCATTTAACCATTCATGAAATGTCTGTTAGATGCCTGCTTAGAGGTAAAATACTGTGCTTTCCATATATCCTTATCATACTCCTTCCTCAAAACTTGCCCAGTTTGAATTCTGTTTCTCCCTTTTCTCTCTGACCTAAGTGATCCTTCTTTTCCCCCTGGACAAATAATTATGTACTATTCTATGAATCCTTCTATTGGATCTTGCATTGTTACTTAGATCCTTTGTTGTTATCCAAGTTATTCCATCTACGTCTTATTTCCCTATGTGAGGGTTAGCTGCCCAGAAAGATGGCTGTCCAGAGGAGGAGCCATGTTTCACTCCTGGAAAGGAGGGGCCAGGCTGTGTTTGATGCTTCTTTTATCCTCTAGTCTATTGCATTTCACCAAGGGCACTGCCAGCATCAGTCACTCAGTATGGATATCAGGCAGTGTGTAGTTAATGCCTAAAAACAAAGACCAAAACCAGTGGTCTTTTTGTGTGACCATCGTGGGACCAATGGGACACAGAGAGTAGGTGACCTTTTGACCATGGGGTACATACTCTTGTTTACCCACTAGTAGTGATGGATTTGTGCTGATTTCACTTTTCTCTTGATTACTCTTGTGGCCAGTGGTAAACTTTCCTACTGGCCAGCGTGAATGGTGGGGAGCCCCTTATCTTTAAATCTCTGAGTGGGGACTTACTAGGAATCTGCAGCAGAGGTGGGGAAAGAGGTGTTATACTCAGCACGATCCATGTGGGGATCTTGACCTGTTACCCTCAGTTCCGGGGTCACAGTGTGCCCCGCCTCAGGTTGGGGAGACAGGAGAGTGCAGACAGCTGAGGTGAGGAATGGGAGGTTGGTTGGGTGAGGAGACCTCAGCCTGTGTAGTGAGCCCCAAGAGAGCCAGTAGCCTCGAGGCCCTCAGCAAGGTTCCTTCCCTTGCTCCAATAAGGAGGTCATGTTGGGCTTAGAAATGGAGAGTCCTGTTTACAGGAGAAGAAAAATGAGAGCAAGAGAAACAGATATAATATGCTTTAGCTGGTTCAGGACTCACACTCAATCTCTTGGTCAGCAGGCAAGAAAGAACATTAGAGGAAGGTCGAAAGAATGGAATGATGCTTGTATGGAAGATAAAGCTTCTTCCACAGCAGTGGCTTTCAAAGTGCTAGAGCAGAAGCACCATCACCTAGGAACTTGTCAGAAATGCATATTCTCAGGCCCTAACCCAAACCTACTGGATTAGAAACCACAGTGGTTCTCAAACTTTCATAGGCGTCAGAATCATTTGGAGGGCTCATTGAAACCCAGGCTGATTCTCAGAATTTCTGATTCTGATTCTGAATGGTCTACAGTGGGACCCAATAATTTGCAATTTAACAAATTCTCATGCCATACTGATGCTGCTATTCCAAACCATCATTCTACAGCAAAGGAAGCTACTGATTTCTAACTCTATAAAACTACTTCAAATCACTTCCTGGCAACAGGAAGTAGAAATTCAGCTAAGCACTTAAGACGCCCTAGATATTCCCAATGGAGGAAGCAAAAACAGAAAGCCCCTAGGAAGCCCCTTTGCTGAGCTTGGTCCAGCCCCATTATAGGTCCCAGCAGCTTGCCAGCCATCACAATGCTGCCTTGGCAGGGGTCAGCCCCCTTTCCATGCCATAGCAGCTGGCTGGCCCGGCCATCCTGTGCCAGCCAAAATAATGGAATTCTGGCGATGTACGAAAGACTGAATTCTGTGGTTTCGAGATGGTTTTGAGGTGTCAGTGTATGATGAATGGAAGCCGTGGGTCATCTATCCCCTATTCTTTGATCTTTCTTCCATCCTTAGTTCCCAGTTTGTCAGAGAGGATCATAATAGCTAATGTTTTGTGAAAATGGAGCATTAGACTGCTAACTACTTGAGGGTAGGAATTGTTTTATTCTCTGTGCCTGGAACACAATAGGCTGACAATAAACATTTGTTGAATGACTCCAGTATATTGTGTGGTGAGCTCTTTGAGAGGTGGGCCCCTCTGAGCAGTCTCATACATAATAGACATACACGTATTATGTATTATGGCACATAATAGATAGTCAGTAAATGTTCGAGTAATAGAGAGAACAGTGGATAGAAGAAGACAGGAAAGGTAGGGGTTTGGGGCGTTAGGATTACCATTGTTTGCTGATTTCCAGAAAGCATTATTAGCTGGACAGAATTTCTGCAGCCAAATGGAAATTATGTAATAAGGACTGGGCCGTATTTGAAGAATGGAGTGTCAGTCCAGCCTGTTACGTAAGGCGTTCTCTTTACCCGCTACTTCCTCTCTTTCCTGTAGTTCAGAGCATCAGCCCAGGCTTGGCTGCAAGAGCTCAGTTTCTGCCATGCTGCCCAGAGCTTCAGTTACATCAGATTTCTAGTGGGCCGTGGGTTTGTCTCAGATAGCTGTTCAGTTATTTTAACTTGTATCTATCTCCTTACCAAATTTTAAGCCAAGAGATGGTAAGAGGCTGGGAGTGTCTGAACATGAGTGTCAAAGATTTCATTTCTGGGAGAGCCAAAGCTTCCCTTTGAGTAAATGGAATTGGCATTTCCTGGCGTCACCCCGTTCTTTGTCTTCATTTTACTGCTTTACTCTTTCTACCCTTCTTCTCATTGATGGTTAGCTTCTTCCCTTCCGCTCTTGTCTGTGGTTGGCTCCTGAAATCCATATCTCATCTTGCAAAAGTTCCACTTTTCTATTTCCAAATACTTGTAGCATGTGTATGTCCTGCCAATACCCCAAACTCGGTTCTAAAACGCAACTTGCCAGTTTTTCTTCAAAACATTGGATACGTATTTTAATTTCCCTGTTTCTGCCAGTTGCACTGCTGTGCCACCAGGTCCCCCAAGTCTGAGCTGCATTCATCTTTGATCCTTACCTCTGCATTTAGTATATGCCTTCTCCAATAGTCTTGATTGATCAGGTAATTCCTGATAGACTGATTTAAGATTTCACTTCTGGGAGAGCCAAAACTGTAACTAAGTTAAGTCTTGCTTTGGTGACATGGGGATTAGCATAAGCGACTCCATTTTGGGCCTTGTGTGTGTGTGTGTGTGTGTGTGTGTGTGTATGTGTATGTGTGTATACCAATGCAAAATGCTTGATTTTTTTTCTTGACCAGAGATTGCCATATCCTGAGTCAATTGGGACCTCTTCTGTAACCTGGGTCTCTTATGAAAGGTTGAATACAGTTATTGCCCTTCAGAAAGACATGGTTCCTTACATTTCTGTAGCACTTCTGTGTCATTTCGTTAGAGCATATCTACAGTGTTTCTCAGCACAGTATATTTTTGATCCACTAGCTTGTTGAATAAATGTATTAAATTTGCATTATAATATAGCCAAGACTGGTAATAGTTGAAACTAGAAGAAATACAGAGCTACAATATTGTTTCGATGAATATATTATCATTACATTTTTAAAAAACGAAGAATAAAATTTCGAGACATTGAATGTCTTCCCAGAGCACGTATATAAAATGAATTCTTTTGAAAATGTTACCATGGTAAGATAATCAATCACATTAGTGTTGAATTTTCCTCTGTAACTTTTTCATATTTCACCTTTGATTTTTTTTTTTTTTAATTTGTGGTTTACCATGAGGTAATTTATAGTTTGCTTAGGTAAAATACAATGTGATAAACTAAAAAGCATTGTTCACAGGAGGCCCAAAATGATTTCTTTGGCCAACTGAAAAAGATTTGATACTTTTATAGAACAGATTTTACCCAAAAGGCAAAGAGTCATGAAAATGAAATATGAGGGAATTCATAGCTTTCCAGCTGGAAAAAATGAAACAAAGTAAAAATTCCTGAGTGTACTGTAGTTAGCAGATGAAAAGAACACCACACTCGAGTTTGCAGAATGGAGTAGCCAGCTGTCAAACAGAGCCCCTGAGAAAACCGTGCATTGCTGAAAACCTCCATTTCCTTATCTCTTCTTCAGAACCAATTCGTGAAGAGCTACGTCACCTAGCAGTAAGCCCTCTGCAGCAACTCCTGCTGCTGGTCTCTGAAGTTCCTAGCTAACCACTTAACATTCCTCGCACACCGAGCTGTGTGCACTGGCATGAAAACATACCGCACAGAGCTCCCGCTCCCCGCACCGAGGACTGCAGAGGACCTGATAACAGCTGAGCTCACACAGGGTCTCTCCCTGACAACCTGAGGCTGGTTGCTGGGGAACCAACCACATCCCTCCAAGAGCAGAAATTGCACCCACCTGCCTCTGAATGTAAAAGAGGTTTGAGGAGCCCCTTGTAGATAACTTTTATTTTAAGAAATGAAAAAAAAAATATTTTCTTCTTCAGGGTTATGCTCCTACTATGGAGCTCTGTGGATTGATTTCTGTAAGGGAAATCAAAGGGAATAATGATTTTTCTGGTGAAAATTAGGAGTGGGATGAATATGATTATATAAGTGTGCTGCAGTAATTTTGGGGAAACACACACCTGATTTCACGAATAGACTACATAAATTTAAATATGAATCTCCAGGGGCAAGATATGAACCAAGGCATTTCAATTAATATAATGATAGAACTTAAGCCTTAACTATTTTCGTTCATTGAAAATCCTCAATTATTCCCTCCCCCCCCCCCCCCAGAATAAGATTCATTAAAGAGCTGAAGCGTATGCTTCATTTTATGTATACATTTGCTTTGGAATTTGTAGGATGGTTGACAAACAAAATTGATATAATTTAAAAAATAAGCATTCTCTATTGTTTACACCGTGTGGTTGTATTAAACCAATTAGAAAGGAACCTAATTGGAACCAAAGTGGTCTTTGCTCTCAATTTTTAGTTTCTGTACTGAGTGAGTCTGGTGATAGGCTCTTCTCACTGCCCAGAGTGAGCTGGTCCTACCTAGTCTATGCCGAGATGGCTTCTCCTTGCTTTAGGGCCTTTATCACCTAAATTTTAGATTTTTATTCATATTTTTGCTCAAAATTTGATCTGTAAGTTTTTAGTCGTTTTAATCTTCTCCCAATTTCCAAAACCAAGAGAGCATTTAGTACCTTTCTCCATATTCATAAAATCACATGCAAACACACATGTTATTTATAATTGGTGTTTTATAAAAGTAGATTAGCTTATATTCTCTGCATCTCATTTTTCTCAATAGTATATCATGGAAATATCTCCAAGTAAGCTGGTGTATCTTAAAATATTGTTTTAAAAAACATTAGTAGACTTGATTTTTGGAGCAGTTTTAGGTTTACAGAAAAATTGAGTGGAAAGTGTTAGCATTCTTGTATACGTCCCCCCACCATCTTTCCCCTATTATTAATATTTTGCATTTGTTTGGTACATTTATTACAGTCACTGAGCCAATATTGATACATTAACTAAATTCTTATTATTAACTAAAGTCCATACTTTATGTTGGGGTTCATTCTTTGTGTTATATAGTCTGTGGGTTTTGACAAATGTGTACTGACATATGAGGATATCCTCCATTACAGTATCATACAGAATAGTTTCACTGCCCTAAATATCCTCTGGCTACCACTGACCTTTTGCTCCCCCTGGCAACCGTGGATCTTTATCCTGTTTCCACATTTTGTCTTTTAAAAAATGCCACGTAGTTTGAATCATACAGTAAAGTAGCCCGTTCAGATTGGCTTCTCTCACTTAGCAATATGCATTTGGGGTTCCTCCGTATCTTGATAACTCATTTCTTTTTCAGTGTTAAATAATATTCCATTGTCTGGATGTCCCAGTTTATTTATCCATCACCTATTACAGGACATCTCTGGTTGCTTCCAAGTTTTTCAATTGTGAATAAAGCTTTTATAAACATTCTTGTACAGGTTTTTGTGTGGACGTAAGTTTTCAACTCCTTTGGGTAAATACAAAGGAGCATGATTGCTGGATCATATGGTATGAATATGTGTCCCAAAGTGGTTGTTCTATTTCCCATTCTCACCAACAGTAAAGGAGAGTTCCTGTTGCTTCACAGCATCGTCAGCATTTGGTGTTGTCAGTGTTTTGGATTTTAGCCATTCTAATAGGTATGCAGTGGTATCTCATTATTGGTGTTTTCTTTTAATTTTTAGTAAATTTATTTTAGAGGGTGACATTGGTTAGTAAAATTATATAGGTTTCAAGTGTACAGTTCTGTAATACATCATCTATCTATTGCATTGTGTACTCACCACCCAGAGTCAGTTCTCCTTCTGTCACCATATACTTAATCCCCTTTACCCTTTTCTACCACCCCTTTCCCCCCTTACCCTCTGTGTCTATGAGTTTTTGTTTGTTTGTCTTGTTCATTTCTTGCTTTTAGTTTTATATCCCACATGAATGAAATCATATGGTTCTCGATTTTTTCTGTCTGATTTATTTTGCTTAGCATGATAATCTCAAGATCCATCCATATTGTCGCACATGGCAATACTTCATCTTTTCTTATGACTGAGTAATATTCCATTGTACATATATCACATCTTCTTTATCCAGTCATCTATCGAAGGACATTTTGGTTGTTTCATGTCTTGACCACTGTGAATAATAATGCTGCTATGAAGATAGGGGTACATATATCTTTAGGGATAAATGTTTTCAAAATTTTTGGGTAGATACCCAGAAGAGAAATTGAGGGGTTGTATGGTAATTATATTCTTACTTTTTGAGTCACCTTCATACTGTTTTGCGTAGTGGCTGTACCAATTTACATTCCCACCAGCAGTGTATGAGGGTACCTTTTTCTCTACAACCTCTCCACCACTTGCTATTGTCCTGTTGATAACAGCCATTCTAATAGGTGTGAGGTGGTATCTCATTGTGGTTTTGATTTGCATTTTCCTAATAGCTAGTAAAGTTGAACGTTTTTTCATACAACTGTTGGCTGTTTGTACGGCTTCATGGGAGAAGTGTCTGTTCAAGTCCTCTGCCCATTTTATAATTGGATTTTATTGTTGTATGAGTTCCTTATATTTTGTATATTAGCCCCTTATTGGAGGCTTTGTTTGCAAATATCTCCTCCCATTTGGTTGGTTGCCTCTTTGTTCGGTTCATGTTTCTTTTGCTGTGCAGGAGCTTTTTAGTTTGATATAGTCCCATTAATTTATTTTTGCTTTTACTTCCCTTGCCTTTGAGGTCACATTCATAAAATCCTCTCTGAACCCCTGGTTCATTAGTTTAGTACCTACCTATGCTTTCTTCTGTGCAACTTATTGTTTCAGGTCTTATATTTAGGCCTTTGATCCATTTGAGTTAATTTTGATATATGGTGACAGATAGCAGTCTAGTTTCATCATTGTTTTAATTTGCATTTTCCTAATGAAATATGATGATGGACATCTTTTTATTTGTTTATTTATCTGCTGTAGATCTTTTTGTAATTTATTGGGGTAACAATTGTTAGTAAAATTACATAGATTTCAGGTGTACAATTCTGTATTACATCATCTATAAATCCCATTGTGTGTTCACCACCCAGAGTCAGTTCTCCTTCCATCACCATATATTTGATCCCCCTTACCCTCATCTACCACCCCCCACCCCCCTTACCTTCTGGTAACCACTAAACTATTGTCTGTGGTAGATCTTCTTTAATGAAGTGTCTGTTCGTATCTTTTGTCCATTTTTAATTGGATTGTTTTTTATATTGCTGAGTTTTAACAGTTCCTTGTATATTTTGGATAGCAGCACTTTATCAGATTTTGCAAATATTTTCTGCCAAACTGTGGCCTATTCTTATACTCTTGACAATGTCTCTTGCCGAGCAGACATTTTTAATTTTCCTGAAGCCCAACTTACCATTTTTTCCTTTCATGAATTGCACTTTTGGTATAGTATCTAAAAAGCCTTGCTAAACCTATGATCACCTACTTTTTCTCCTATTTTACTTTCTAGAAGTTTTATAGGATTGTATTTTAAATTTTCAGTTAACTTTTGTGAAAGATTTAAGGTCTGGATCTGGATTCATTATTTATTTATTTACTTACTTACTTATTTATTTATTTATTTATTTATTTATTTATGGATGTGGTTGTCCAGTTGTTTCAGCACCATTTATTAAAAAGACTATCTTTGCTCCATTGCATTGCCCTAGCTCCTTTGTCAGGGATCGGTTGACTATATTTGTTTATGTCTATTTCTGGATTTTCTATTCTGTTCCTTTGATCCAGTTGTCTATTTTTTCACCAATAGCACACTATCTTTGTTATGGTAGCTTTATAGTAAGTCTTGAAGTTGGGTAGTGTCAGTCCTCTGACTTTGTTCTTCAATGTTGTGTTGGCGTTTCTGGTTCTTTTTCCTCTCCTTATAAACTTTAGGAATCAATTTGTCAATATCCACAATATAACTTTCTGGGATTTTTATTGGGATTGCATTGAATCTGTAGATCAAGTTGGAAAGACCTGACATCTTGACAGAATTGATTCTTCCTATTCATGTGCATGGAATAACTCTCCATTTATTTAGATATTCTTTGATTTCTTTCATCAGAATGTTGTGTTTTCTTCATATAAATCGTTTACATATTTTGTTAGATTTATACAGCAGTATTTCATTTCTTTTGGTGCTAATGTAAATGGTATTATGTTTTTTGTTTTAAATTTCAGTTGCTCATTTTGGCGTATAAGAAAGCAGTTAACTTTTGTATATTAACCTTGTATCTTGTAATCTTGCTATAATTGCTTACTAATTCCAGAAAGGTTTTTTTTTTGTGTGTCCTTTCTTTGTGATTTTCTTCATTGACATCATGCAATCTGTGAACAAAGACAGTTTTATTTCTTTCCAATCCATACATTTTATTTCTTTTTCTTATCTTACTGCTTTAGCTAGTACATCTAGTATGATGTTGAATAGGAGTGGTGAGAGGGGCCATCCTTGTCTCGTTCCTCATCTTAGTGAGAAAGCATATGATAATCACTGATTATCATTTTAGCTGTAGTTTTTTTTTTTTGGTACGTGTTCTTTATTAGGTTGAGGAAGTTTCCTTTTAATCCAAGTTTGCTGAAAGTTAATATATTGTTTTTAATGGCCCCGTAATATTCCAAGGTGTGTATGTACCACAGTTTATTAAAGCAAAACAAAACAAAGCCCACCTCTTGATCAGTTATTAAGTGTTCAGCTTCAGTAATAATATAGCTAATGTTTATTAATCATGGTATGTGGTACATGTATGGCAAGCACTTAAAAATACCTTCCTTGTAAATCTAGTCAAAGGAAATAAAATTGGTGCTAGGTTATGCAATGCTTTGAAGCCAGCCTAAGTAAAGAGTTTGGATCAAAATGAAAAATGGAAAGAATGCAGGTTCTGTGATGATGCGTACTTTGGGGAGAAACCAGAGGTTCAGGTAGGCAGGTGCTTACCCCCGATCCATGAAGTATAAACATCTTACAAGTCTTTGATGCTTGCCAGTGCTTTTGAATTGGTTTCTAGATATAACTTGGCAGCCAGGTTATAGTATTGTTTATTCTGAGAACTTAAAGGTCAATTTGCATCTAGAGTTACATTTGATGAACTGGACTACAAAATTTTAGCAACTTTACTGTAAACCAGGGGTTGGCAAAATATGTCCTGTGGACCAAATTTGGCCTGCAGCCTGTTTTTTTTTTTTTTTTTTTTTTTTTTTTTTAAATTAGTTTCTTATTTTGAGATAATTGTAGATTCACATGCAGTTGTAAAAATAATACAGAGAGATTCTGTGTACCATTTACCCAGCTTCCTCATTGGTAACATCTTGCAAATCTATTGCATACAGCTAGGATATTGATAATGATACAAACCAATACACAGAACAGATCTATCACCACAAGGAACCCGTGTTTCCCTTTTATAGCCACACCCACCTCCTGCCTCACCTTCTGCCCATCTGTCACACCTGGCAACCACTAATCTGTTCTCCATTTCTATAATTTTGTCATATCAAGAATGTTACATAAAAGGAATCATAAGCATGTAACCTTAATAGGGCCTTTTTGCAGAGTAAAAGGTTTCAATTTTGACGAGTTCCAATTTATCAAGTTTTCCTTTTATGGATTATGCATTTTGTGTTCAGTCTAAGAACTCTGCCTAGCCTTGATCTTGAAGGTTTTCTCCCTTTTTTTCCCCTAAAAGTTTTATAAGTTTACATTTTACATTTAAATCCATGATCCATTTTGAGTTAATTTTTGTTCAAGGTTTGAGGCTTAGTTTGAATTTCTTTTTTTTTTTTTTTTGGCCTATAGGTACCCAATTGCTAAAGTACCATTTGTTGAAATGCTTCCTCCATTGAATTGCTTCTGCATCTTTGTCAAAAGTCAGTTGGGCATATTTATGTGGGTCCATTTCTGGGTTCTTATTTTCTTCCATTGATCTATGTGTCCATCTCTCTGCCAATGCCACACTGTCTTGGTTACTGTAGCTATACAGTAGGTCTTAATGTTGGGTAGTTATGCCTCTCACTTTCTTCTCTTTTTCAAGATTGTTTTAGCTATTTTAAGGACTGTGCCTTTCCATATACATTTAAAAATAAACTTGTCTATAATGCTTTATGATTTCACTTAATAAGGTACTTAGAGTCGTCAAAATCAAGGAAGTAGAATGGTGGTTACCAGGGGCTGGGGTGGGGAGGAGAGAATGGGAAGTTATTGTTTACTGGGCATAGAGTTTCAGTTTTACAAGATGAAAGAGGTGGTGATGGTTGCAGAACAGTGTGAATAAATGTATTTAATATCATTGAACTTCATTCCTAAAAATGGTTAAGATGGGAAATTTTATGTTATGTGTATTTTACCACAATAAAAAGGAATACACACACACACACACACACACACACACACACACACAGAATAAACTTGTCTGTGTTTACAGAAAAACCTTGTAAGATTTTGATAGGAATTGTATTAAAATTATAGATCCATTTGGGGAGAATTGTTGTCTTTACTATGTTGAATCTTCCAATCTATAAGCATTAATTTAGGTTATCTTTGATTTCCTTTATCAGTGTTTTGTAGTTTTCAGTGTATAGAACTTGTACATGTTTGTTAAGTTCATACCTATGTTTTTCATTCTTTTTGGAGTGATTGTAAATGGTATTGTCTTTAATTTCAATTTCCATATATTCATTGTTGGTATATAGAAACATGATTGATTTTTTTGTGTTCATCTTGTATCCTCTAACATTGCTGAACTCACTTACTAGTTCTAGGAGTGTGTGCATGTGTATGTGTGTGTATTACTTGGAATTTTCTACCTAGACAACCACGTCATTTAGAAATAGAAATTTAATCTGTATGCCTTTCATTTCTTTTTCTTGCCTATTGCAGTGGGAAGAACTCCCAGTTCTGTGTTACCTTGTTCCAAATCTTAGGGGAAGCCTTCAGTCTTTCACTGTTAAGTGTGATATTAACTGTAGGTTTTTTGCAGATTTTTTTTATTGAGTTGAGGTAATTCCCCTCTCTTCCTAATTTGCTGAGAGTTTTATCATGCATGGGTCTTCCGCCACCTGTTTTTGTAAATAAAGTTTTATTGGGACGCAGGCATGCTTATTGGTTCATACACTCTCTATGTCTGTTTTCATACTACAACACCGGAACTGAGCAGTTGTGACAGGGACCATGTGACCCGCAAAGCCTAAAATATTTATTACCCGGCCTTTTATAGAAAAGGTTTTCTGACTGCTGCTATAGTTCCATGAAGTATTTCTTTTGGTCAGAGTTCCTCCTATATCTTGATACCACAAGATTACTGCAAACTCTTAATCACTCCACATGTATATCTACCGTCGACCAAGACCTAGACCTTGCGTCCTTGGCTGGTGCCGGCTTCAAAAGAAAGCAGACTGTGGGTGTGTGTAGCTCTAGCTGACTTCCAAAGGCCCTGCCCACACTGACATGTCTGTATTTCTATCAGCGGTAGTATTTTGGGTCGTTCTTAGCCTCGTCACTTCTGTTAGCTCCTTATCTTGATCGTCAACCTGAACAAAGTACTTGCGTTGCACTTACTTCATGGCCTGAGCCTTCTTTCCTGCCCTGATTCCTCGAGTCTTACCGTAGTCTGCATTGCTGCGTTTCAGAATGTTCGCATGATGGAGATACATGACCGCATTGATCTGTAAAGGGTCCAGTGGAGCGTTGCCTGCTAAACTTGATGACTATCCTGTAATTACTTACTTATTATATTTTGTTCGTTGAAGGGAGTTTTAAAGTCTTTGACAGGTTTGTTGGTTTGGCTGAAAATGATAAATGATTGTCTACAATGGATAAAGGATGGTGTGAGTCCTTAACTTAGGAAATAAGCATATAATCCTTTGAACCCTGAAAGGTAAACCATTGTGGTTTACCTTTGATTGTGTGCTTATTGATTACAAATAGGTAGGAATATTATATCCTACATCTCTACGCACACATTTTGTGCTAGCTTGCTTGACCTGCTCTCTCTAGAACATGCTTTTACTGATAAAACCTTTTTTTTCTCTTTGCCAAGCTTCCTTTTACCCAATTAACCCCGCCTCACTAAGTGATTTCTTCTCTTACTCGCCAACCCATTTTAACCCTCCTCTCTTATAAACCTCTGGCATTTCTTTTCTTTACTACTCATTTGACATGCAGTCATATTGTTTAAAGACATTTGTATTGTTGTCTTATTGTTTCACTTTATAATAGTGATTTAACTTGAATATACGTATACGTTTTCTTTATAACTGTATTTTAAGTTTAGTGAGGGCTTATTTAATTACTTATTTGTATTCCCCGGTGCCTATGCATGTTTATGTTATACAATAATTATTAGTTAAATGAATGAAAGAATGATTGAGCTTATACTCTGTGTAATATTATGTTTGGAAGTTGTCTGCTCAATAAAATCCTTTTAGTATGGTGCAGGTCAATAGATATTAATATTAATGAATCTTGATAAATGGATGTTCTGTTTTTAACTTACCTTCCAGCACAAACTATCCATCTTTAGAAATTTGATTATGACTGCTTGTCTGAACCCAATGGCCGACTCTCCAAATTGTTATTAGAGGAGATCTGGGCTCTTTGCTGCTACATTACGATTTGTGTTTAATATTTATGGGAGAGAAGTCTTTCTACAAATATGTAAAAATATTGGTGAGTGAAGGAAATGGCTCCCAGTGTGACAGAAGAGAATATCTTTAAAAAAGATCTGCATTTAGCTGCAGTTTCCCCAAGGTTGTGTTTACATAAAAAAGACATTGTTTTATGTTCTAGAATCAAGAGATGATTTTATGATTTAACAAGTTCCACCCAGAAGTTTTGATTTAACAAGTTCCACCAAGAGATCACATAGCAGTATTAGTCCCTGGATTTATTGAGTTTGCTGCATTCCTTTAGTATCATTCATATTTCTCTCCCGAGGGTACCACTTTCCTCTCTTGACTTAATAACAAGATATGGAAACTCATTTATGCTGCGGTGTATGATGCTAGGAAATGAATGCCTGTCTATTATCTCTCTCTATAGGACTTTTCATGACCACAGGTAGATGTTTGCTGCCTCAATATAAATAGGCAGCATTCAGAAATGTATTCTCCAATGAGGGACAAGTTGGTTTGGTGGAAAGCACAGACATTTCATGTCTGGATGGTGACTCTGAACTTCACTTCATATGCTTACCAGCTGTGTGACCTTGAACAAATAAAATGGAAACAGTGGCACCTGCCTCAAATGGATGTTTCTGGGAACAGATGAGATAATGGAGAAAGAGCCTAGCATGACACCTGGCTCTGGCAGATGTGCAGAATGTTTCTTTTGCAGTATCATATGTCCAATGGGGACGTTTAAGGGACAGCTTACCGCTGTGTGTTGCCTAAATTTTTTCACTTTCATATTTGTTTCTTTGAAGCTTTTAGGATATAAGCCCAACCAATTTCTGTCCAGAACAGTAGCATAGAAAATCAATGAACAAAATAGGTTTTCGATTTAGAACTGATTTACAAAGCCAATGTGGGAAAAATTACTGTTTCCCAATAAGTATATCATAACTTTTTATTTTTGGAGGGGGCGAGGTGAGTGCCATGAAGATGTCTCTGCAGTTTTGAAACTTCTTGTTTTGTTCCTCCCCTTCCCTTCCTCTTTCTCCCTCTCTCCTTCTATCCTTCTCCCCTCCCTCCCTTCCTTCTTTCCTTCCTTCTATTCCTTCTCTTCTCAGCCAACTTGAAATATAATGTACTAAACCACGTTGGAAACCAGAATGGAAGCTGAGATATGAGATAATGTGTATAGGCAGTTTGTGTAGGAATATGCTTATATACAAACCTGGTCCCTGTGTCATAGAGATGGGGGTGGGTGCTATGCTTACCGGGGATTGTCCGCCTGGTACTCTTGTCTGGGATTTGCTTCAGTCCCCTTCACGTGACTCCTGCAAGAACTAGACTTTCAACTGGGACTGCCCTGGCTACTGCGGATTACCTGGGGTGGGATATGACCCTTCTGGGCTGAGTCTCCCTCTCAGGGCTTGGTGCCTCTGCTCTAGAGACAGGAGCTGTAAACTGTACAGTTCTGGAGCTGACAGGACCCATTGTTGCTCTGGAGTTGCTTCTTCTCTGGAGAGGGTCTGTTTTCACTAGGAGAGGAGGAAGTTCCATGCTCATGGAGGCGGAGATGGCGGATAGTTATGGCTGCATTCAATGTTCTCACTGTTTGCTTCTGAGAACTAAGTGCTTTCTTACCTTTCCTACAGCTTCTGTTTCATTGTTCCATGTTTCCTTGGAATCTGTGACACAAAAACCAAGTTCTTCATCTCTATTTATCCTCCCCTCCCCTCCCCTCCCCTCCCCTCCCCTCCCCTCCCCTCCCCTCCCCTCTCTTCTCCTCTCCTCTTTTTGTCTATCTCTGTCCCAGTTCAAGTTGAATTTTTGTCACTTGTAATCAAAGGTGCCTTCCTTACCCTTAACTCTGGATTTGACTTTAATGGAAAACAAATGAGAAATTGCAATTTCGAGCCAGTGGTCTCTAACTAGTTAGCTTTTCACAAGAGTCACATTTAGAAGGCTATGATAGATAAACAGGGCTTCTGCCACTGGTAGGGATTCCTGCTCACTTGCATCACTTGGAAGCCCACCGTGCAATAGTGCCCTGGAGGCTGTAGATTTGCTTCTTCGTGGCCTTACCCATAGACTTTGAGGGGTTTCCTCCAGGCATGTGACATGTACACATTTCAGTTGCAAGAAGCAGGTGAATGGTAGAACTTGGCTTAACAATATGATGCTGTACTTAGGTTTTCTTTCTAGAAAAATGAAGCCCTCTATTAAAGTAGCATTGTTAACTACAGCTAGCATTTACAGATATGCAAATTCCCAGTATACACTAACAGCTTTGTTGTTAAGCCCAACTATTGTCAAGTGTTGTACAGTAAAAGCTTGGCTTTTTTTTTTTTTTTTTAACTTTCACTAATCTTCCATATTTGGCATTTCAGAAGTTAATAATCACAGGGGCTATACAGCAACTCCCATGAGCCACTTAAAGCATTTCTCCTGTGGCCAGTGTTGTTCTGCTCGCCAAACCAAGTGAGAAGCCACTGTAGCTCCGTGGAATGACCACTGCAGGGTGGCCTCGTGAGTTCTGGGCTTTGGCTGTGCTGCTAATTCATTGTGCAACTTTGTGCAATATAATTACCTTCTCTGGCTGCCCATCCACTTATAAAAAGTGCTTGAAAGCAAAGTTCTTGGAGGTTCTTTTTCCATTCGTGCAATGATTTTATATTGCGTAACACTTCCCCTATTCCCTTCAGAAGTAATCTCCTTTCTCAGTAGTTTATTAACTCTAGCTCTAAGCCTGCATCTTTCTTGCATGGTTGCACTTGCTGTGTGTTTTTTTTTCCCACCTTTTTTTTTTTTTTTTCTTGTGGGTTTGTTTTTTCCCCTTGAGGAAAAGGCAAAGAAAGAGAAAAAAAAATGGAGGCATGCAACATGGTTGCAAATACAGTTTATGACTTCTCCTGATAGTGTCTTGCACAGTCTGGAGGAAGTTACTTTGGCAACTGTGAATCCGTTTCTCTGCCTCTGAAGTAACTTTATCCTTCCTCATTATTATTTCATTTTGTCGGGATGGCTTCTTACAGATTTTTTAAAAAAATTGATTTTCTTCTTGAAATTTCTTAGAGACCAACCCCCCCCCCCCCATATCTGAATATTTGAAAGTACAATTGGAGCAAACCCAGTTTAGAGGTAGAGCCGCGCCCGTTGTGACCTCAGTGTCCACAGGACTGCACAGGGCCATGCTGTTTGCAGAGTGTTGGTTCCGTATTAGCCTGCAGCTCTACCTCCTGACAGTGAGATGTATCTACAGCTTTCCCTTCCAAAGACTGTTCTCCCCGTAAGCACTGGGTGTCGGGTTCACCACAGGGGCCACGGAGCAAGCCATAGTCCTACAAACTGTCAGTCTAGAAGGAGAAACAGCGACGGAATGCAGAGTCAGGTTGAGGTTGGGTGCTGGGGTAATGCTTGAGCAAGATGTCACAATGCAGACCAAGGCAGTAGTGGGGCTGGGGTGGGGTAGGGGCAGACACCAGGTGAGCACAGCAGGTGTGGCAGACCCAGCCATGGCTGCACATGGGATCCCATCTGAGGGCAATACCCGATCCCCGTCAAGAAGGAAGGGGTTAATCAGGAGGCATCATGTAAGAAGTACTGCAAAGCAAGGACAGTCTGGATGAGGACGTGTAGATGGGTCCCTCTTTGATGTTGCCGGCACCCCTTAGGTGGTCTGAACCTGGAAGAGCTGACTATGTAACCCACTTGCCATTTGAAGCCTCCTGCTCTTAGCTGAAAACCCAGTTCCAAACCATGGAAGTCCAAAGCCATCCTTAAGAGTCCTGTAAATGAGAGAGAGAGAGAGAGAGAGAGAGAGAGAGAGAGAGAGAGAGAGAGAGAGAGAGAGAGACACACACACGCTTACGCTTATGTTCTCTTGGTTACCTCTGCCTCTAGGTTCTTGCATCCCCAGATACTATCTCTTTTTCACACTGAATTGACCCCTTTATTATTTATTAATTATCACCATAATGAATACAGGTGAGAATGTCCTAGACTTTACTGAAGATTGGGGCAGGAGTAATGGAGGAGGGACTGTGCAATGAAAAAGTTGAACATCCTCCCTCAGATACTCCTGCTCCCAAGCACCTTTCAGCGAGCCCTCCCCATTCATGGTTTCTCTCTGGCCCTTCGTGCAGCAAACAGCCGTACATCTCTGAGGTTGCAATCACCTCCCACTTTTCTCCTCCCTCCTTCTAAGAAAATTTGACACTTCTCACACAGAACAGATCTACCACCTCTTTGTGGCATGGGTTCTAGCTAGTATCCATGCTCTAAGGGCCCCACCTTCTATTTCAAAAACCATTGTACGTTACTTTGTCAGAGATGGTGGATTTTTGCTACATTGACCTAGGAATAAATTTTGTAATACTGGAGTTTGAACTGAATGCCAGACTAAGTAGGAGAGAGAATGGGGAAAAGGGGTGGTAATGAGTGATTGGGTTCAA
The DNA here is from genome assembly GCF_057876585.1 of Rhinolophus sinicus. Lineage (NCBI taxonomy): Eukaryota > Metazoa > Chordata > Mammalia > Chiroptera > Rhinolophidae > Rhinolophus > Rhinolophus sinicus. The sequence goes on along the minus strand of NC_142515.1, from coordinate 104,107,442 downwards.
AGGACCTTTCTTTCCACTAAAGGGTATTTGAACTGCCTTAGTCTTGTCACTTGCATACATTTTATACCCCCTTCGTTACTTCAAAGACAGTAATATCTTTGAAGACAAGGACTATTTCTGCTTCATTATCTTATCTCTGAGCATCTACCCTTGAACATAGTAGGTATGTTCAGTAAATACCGTGTTTCCCAAAGTAAGACCTAACCGGACAATCAGCTCTAATGCGTCTTTTGGAGCAAACATTAATATAAGACTGGACTTTACTATAGTATAAGACCGGGTCTTACATTAATTTTTGTTTCAAAAGATGCATTAGAGCTGATTGTCCGGCTAAGTCTTATTCTCGGGTAAACACGGTATTTACGGAACAAATAGATGTGCTCATGTGATACTAATGGATGATTAATAGTTGAGTCCGGAAGGTGAAAATAACATAGAAGAGAATAATTAAGCCATGAACCTTGTGGCTGTGAATGAGAGGGCGAATTTCTCAAGAATTTGGAAATGCCTAACCATATTTACATGCCTAGTCGTGTACGTAGCATTTAAATAAAAATTCGGGCTTGTATCTGACTTATCACTAATTCAGATACATTTTCCCCCCCTAGATTAAAAACAAAAATGTAAAGGCCTATTTCCAGGGATTTTTAAAGGGCACCAAAGATTATAAATTTCATTTTAGTATTAGCAAATGACAATCTAATTTTAGTAAGTTATTTTGGATGTAATACACCTAAAACTCAGGTTAGTTTTGTTTTCTGGCTAATTATTTGAATGGGGAGACATTTCCATGGAGGTTTTAGGATAAAATATTACTTTGGGATATGTGACACATTTCCTTGTATTTTTAAAATCTCTTGGGTATTTTAGGGGAAATTTAATTCATCTGATTTTGATCTAAATATAATTTACTCACAATAATGGAGTAATGTTTGATATCCAGAGAAATCTATTGATGCTCTTACAGCTTTTCTCTTGGGACATAAGAAATCACATTTTCCAAAAAGAAAATCACAGACCTACAATGTCTAATTTTCCCGCTTATTTAAGGCGGCCTGAGTTAAGCATCAAATTGGGTCGTCCAGATCAGTTATTTTTGTAATTAATTTTTTTGAGTCTTTCTTATCAAAGTATGCATAGGAAATTTTCTTTGAAGAGTTTTTATTTTTTTCTTATTCTGACAGTTTTATCTGCTATCCTGTATTTTTCAAACAATGATTTTGGGAGATCTAAGGTAATAAAGCAATTTGATGTTTCTGTATTAATGGTATCTCTGTTCAATATGTTGCAGACCTGTCAGAAGCTTGCAAATGGCATTTAAATGTATTTCTTAATTTTAATTTTAAAGCACTTTGTATGAGAATTAGATACTAGTCCTAAGTGCATAGTTTGAATTTAAGAGAGGAGGTTTAGGCCAAGGTATAGCCAAATTTTGTACTCTTTAAAAGACTTGAAATCCGTTTACAAATAAAAAAAGATGTTATGATGTCAATATTATGTTTTGGATGTGAAACATGAAAGGACTTGGGCAGTTTCCGATTCTAAGAGGATCTTGGGTGGCCATCCAGGAATTACGGGGCAGGGCCTAGTGCGTTGGCTTCTCCAGCACCTCTGACTTCTCTCCAGGCTCCTTCTGACTTCCAGGGTCTACGTCTTCTGGTCCCCCAAGGACCGTGTTGTTCCCAGCCCTTCCTGGGGTAGGCTCTGCATCTCTGACATGAGCCTTGTCTTCAGGTTCCCCTTCTTTACTGGAAGCCAGCTGGCCGGAAGTCTGGGCAAGGGCCCAGCTCTTACTCACAGCCCTTTGCTGCCCTCTGCTGCCCACAGCGAGTGGCGATTAATCCTCCAGGCCCAGATGGCCCATGGAGCTGGTGCCTGGATCATTGCAGTAGTCTTCTGGCTGCTCCTTCGTTTAGTTCACTAAACAAATCATAGCCAGATAAGTCTTACTGAAATATCATTTCACATGAGAATCAGCTCAGTCGTAGTGGTTAGGTGCACAGACTGGAGACAGCCTGGGTTCAGTTCCAGCTCTGTCGTTCATTAACTGTATACCTTTGGGCGAGTTGTATGTCCTTGGGCAAATTAGTTAAACTCTGTATGCCTCAGTTTGCTAGCCTGAAAAATGGGTTGATAATACCCTTATGAGGTAAGTATTATTATTATCAGGATTAAATGAAATAAAATGAGAAGAGTTTAGAACAGTATCTGGCACATAATAAGTGCTAAATAAATATTAGTTATTGTTATACTTATCAGTCGCTTCCTTTTAGGATTTACTGTAGGGCAACGTTTCCCAAAATGTGGGACTCCTAACACCGGGTGATATTAGATGGATCAAGAATATGGCATTCAATAACATGGACCACAGTGAGAAAACTTTTTAAAACTCTCTTTCTACTCTTCTCATTGTATCTACAGTGTTTCCCCGAAAATAAGACCTACCCGGACAGTCAGCTCTAATGTGTCTTTTGGAGCAAAAGTTAATACAAGACCCGGTGTTATATTATATTATATTATATTATATTATATTATATTATATTATATTATATTACATTACATTACATTACATTACATTACATTACGTTATGTAAGACCCTGTCTTATTTTACTATTGTCTGGGTAGGTCTTATTTTTGGGGAAACACGGTAGGTAAAAGTGTCCGTTTGGTACTAGAACGTTTTTAACCCTTCTCTAGCATTTGTTAACCTCTCTTTTTAATAGAGGTAGGCCTCTCACTTAGAGACAGCTACAGGCTTTGAGAATTTAATAACACCATTTTCACACTATTTTCTACTTTTGGCAAATGATGCTGGTTTTATTCTATAGCGGTATTATAAACTTTCTTTTAAAAATTAATCTAGGTTAAAAAGAATTGAGTTATAGATGATGTAATACAGAATTGTACACCTGAAATCTATGTAATTTTACTAACAATTGTCACCCCAATAAATTAAAAAAAAAGAATTGAGTTCATAAAAATGTTGAGTTAATCACGAACAAATCAGGCTATCATTTCAAATATGGCAGAAGTCATGAGCATGGTACTTACATGCCTGAAGTTTAAGGAAACTCCATGAGGAAGCACGTGCTTGGTGCCCTCCTGGTTGGTCCTCAGCTGGTCTGAGACCCTTTTCTCTCCTGGTGGGCCACTGTTTTAGCCAGGCTGTCCTGTCCCACTGAATGCTAACATTTCTTGAGCATTCCTGCCTTTGAATTTTTTCTCAAGAATGCCCTCCATGTTCCACTTTCCTGAGTTTCATTCATCCTTCAAGGCCTTATTTAAAACTAACATCCTCTGTAAGTCCTCTCTGAGCACCTTACTCCAATCCTCTCTCCTTCCTCCAGACTTTATCATGTTCGTTACCTGTTCCATTTATTTGGCAGTCATTTTTTATGATATCTATGATTGCCATATACATGTCCTGTTCCTACAACTGGAAGAAAAGGATTGGAAGCCTCCCTTTGGGTGGGGACAGTGTTTTAGTCATCTCAGAATCCCCTTTAGGGCCTCTTGCAGTGCCTCGGATGCAGTAAATATTGCTAAATGATTTCTGTGTGTCTGTATTAAGGTATCATTTACATACCATAAAATCCATCTGTTCTGAGCATACCATTTGATGATTTTTAATAAATGTGTACCGTTGTGAACCCAGTACAGTCCAGTTTAAAATATTTTCATCACCCCCAAAGTTCCCTCCTGCCCATTTATAGTCAATCCCATCTTCTACCCCCGCCCAGGCAACAATTGATCTGCTTTCTGTCTCTGTAGTTTTAAAGGTATTTCACAGACATGGAATCATATAATCTGTAGTGTTTCCTGTGTGGCTTCTTTCATGTAGTGCAGTGTTCCTGTGATGCATCCATGTTGTCGCGTGTATTAGCACTTTGTGCCTCTTTATTGCATTGTAGCAATAGATGGACCACCTTTTGTTTATCCATTTCCCACGCAGTGGGCTTTGGGTTTGTTTCTAGTTTGGGGCTATTGGGAATAACTATCTGATGAATGTTCACGTGCAAGTCTGTGTGAACTTGTTTTCCCCCAGGTAGACTTAGGGGTGGAAATTGCTGGCTCCTCTGATAAGTATAAGGTGAACTTTTAATGAAACTACTGAACTGTTTACCGTTTCACATTCCCACCAGCAACATACGAGGGTCCAGTTTGCAGCACCCTCACCAACACTTGGTATTATCTGCCTTTTTTCCTTTCTAGTGGGTGATGTGGGGTGAATCAATTCTAGTGGGTGATGTGGGGATGGCTCTTGGATTTTCACGTTGAGCAATTGAGTGTTCAGTGCTACCATTTAATGGAGGCTGAAAGGAGAATGAACTTTTTTGAGAAAAATAAAAAGTTCTGATTTGGCCAAGTTGATTTTGAGGTGCCTATTAACCATTCAGAGGGACTGTTAAATAGGTAGTGGGATGTCTGAGGCTGCCTGTGTTTATTCCGTCTTCCTGAATTCATTACATAATTGCTTCAATTTTCTGTACGCTAGATATGTATCCGATGATCTCCACAAGTCACATAACTTCCTCTGATGTCAGTTTCCTCATCCATAAAGTAAAATAACCTGTCTTTCTCCAAAGGTTGGGTGAGGAGTGAATGAATTAATGACTGTGAAAGTCCTTATTGTCATGGTTATTATTATTGCATGATTACCATTTGTTTATTTCATTTTTGTGTTCGTTGAGGCTTCTAACCTTATGTTTTGTACATAAGCGGTGCTCAATAAATACTGACTTAAGAAATAAATGAATACAGGTAATGACTAAATTTGTAATGATGGACAGTGGAGAGAGGAGAAAGAGGAAAGAGAAAGAGAGAAGAGACAGGAGAGAGAAGGAGGGAGGGAGGAAAGGGAGGGTAGGGAAGGGAAGAGGACGGGAGAAAGGGGTTATAATTTGGATTGGCTTTAGGATAAATGGCCACCACAATTCCATATTAGAGCTTTGTGGAAAGGCAATTTATCTTTTATGTTATGACACCAGGAAGAAACATGGAAGAGTCAGGATTTGGGGAGATACTTAAATAATAATTCCTTTTGTTGCTGAGTAATAACTAGTCCATTGTATGGATAGACCACATTGTTTATATACAATTGATGGACATTTGGATTGTTTTCACTTTGGGGCTATTACGAATAATACTGCTATGATGATTTATGTACAAATTTTTCTCTAGATATATGTTTTAACCCATTCTGACAATCTCTTGTCTTTTAATTCGTGCATTGACGTTTAGAATGATTATTGGTATATAGCTACGTAAATATTTACCCTATTTGTTACTGTTTTCTATTTTGTTGCCCTTGTTCTTTGTTCCTGGTTTTGTCTTCTCCGTTTTTTCTTTTTGGTGGCTTTAACTGAGCATTTTATATGATTCCATTTTTTTCTCCTTACTCAGTATCAATTATGTATCTTTTATTTTCACTTTTTAAAAAATGACTGCTCTAGAGTTTGCAATAAACATTTGCAACTCACCAAAATCCAATTTCAAATACACTGTACCACTTCACAAGTAGTGTGAGTACCTTGTAATAACAAAATAATCCTAGTTTGTCCTTCCTGTCCCTTGTATCATCGCTGTCATTCATTACACTTATATATAAGCATGCATAAGTGTGTATATACACACACGTATACACAAAGGATATAATCAAGGATATTGCTGCTATTATTTTGAACAAACTGTTATCTGTTAGATTACTTAAAATAAAAAAAATAAAAAATTTTTATGTTACCTTCACTTACTCCTTCTTCAGTGCTCTTTTTAATGCAGATCTGTTTCTAATCATGAAAAGATGTTGGGTTTTGCCAAATGCTTTTTCTGTGTCTACCGAGGTCATAAAGTGTTTTCTGTCTTTGTTCTATTCATATGTGATAGTACATCGATTGATTTTTCTATGTTGAACCAACCTTGTATTCCTGGGATAAGTCCCACTTGGTCATGGTTTATAACCCTTTTTATATATTGCTAGATTCAGTTTGTTAGTATTTTGTTTGGCATTTTCACATCTATATTCATACGGGATATTGGTTTGTAGTTTTCTTGCAGTATCGTTGTCTGATTTTCTTTATTGTTTTCTCTATTTCATTTATCTCCACTCTAGTCTTTATTATTTCTTCATTGGTTATTTAGGAGTGTTATTTAATTTTCAGATATTTGTGATTTTCCTAATCTTTTTATGCTGTTATTGATTTCTACTTTTATGCCATCATAGTTGGAGAAATACTTTGTATGATTTCACTACTTTCAAATTTATTGAGGCCTGTTTTATGGCCTAACATATGTTTTGTCCTGGAGAATGTTCTGTGTGCACTTGAGAATGTGTTCTGCTGTTGTTGAGTGGAGTATTCTTTTGTGTGCCCATCAACATAGATTTATAATTATTGCTTTATGCTGTTAGAGACGTCTGTTAGATCTAGTTGTTTTGTAGTGTTGTGCAAGTCTTCTCTTTCCTTGCTGGTCTTTCACCATGTTTCCCCGAAGATCTAGCCGGACAATCAGCTCTAATGCGTCTTTTAGAGCAAAAATTAACGTTAAGACTTGGTCTTGTTTTACTATAATGTAAGACCGGGTCTTTTATAATTTTTTCTCCAAAAGACGCATTAGAGCTGATTATCTGGCTAGGTCTTATTTTCAGGGAAACAGAGTATATAGCTGTTCTATCCATTATTGAAAGTGGAATATTGAGGTCTTCAACTATTGTTGGAGAATTGTCTATTTCTAGAATTGTCTATTTCTTCCTTCAGTTATTTCATTTTTTGTTTTATGTATTTTGATGCTCTTTTGTTATGTGTATATGTGTTTATACATATGTAATGTATATGCATGTACATGTTTATATATGTTTATAACAGTTGTATCTTCTTGATGAATTGACTCTTTTATCATTGTAGAATGTCCTTATTTATCTTTAGTAACAGTTGTTGTCTTTAAGTCTATTTTGTCTGATATTAGTGTAACCACTCCACTCTCTTATAGTTGCTGTTTGCATGGTATATATTTTTTCATCCTTTTACTTTCAACCTTTTTGTATCTTTGAATATAATATGTGTCTCTTGCCGACAGCATATAGTTGTATCATTTATTTTTATCTATTCTGCCAATTGGATTTTAATTGGAGTCTTTAGTTCATTTAAGTTTAATTTAAATACTGATGAAGTTGGATTTACTTCTCTCATTTTGCTATTTTCTCTGTATCTTTGTTTTTTTCTCCTTTGTTCTTCCACTACTACCTTCTTTTGTGTTAAATAAATATTTTAAATTATTTTCCTATGGTAACATTTTAATTCTCTTATTTATTTTTTTTTAGTGGCTGCTCTGGGGATTACTATTAACGTCTTAATTTATAGCAATCTAATTCAGATTAATATCAACTTAATCTCAATAGTATACAAAACTTTGTTCCTACGTAGTACTTTCCATCCCTCCTTCATCCTGTTGTCAAAAATTACATCTTCATACATTTTGTACCCATTAAGACAGATTTATAATTAAGACGGCATAATTGCTTTATGCTGTTACTTTTTCAAATCAGATAGGAGAAGAGTTACAAACAAAAAATACGTGTACACAGTCTTTAATATTTGCTTTTATATTTACCTTTATTTGTGCTCTTCATTGCTTCTTCATGTGGTTTGAGTTGCTGTCTAATCTCCTGTTACTTCAGCCTGAAATAGAAATTCCTTTAGTATTTCTTGCAGGGCAGATCTGCTAGCAATAAACTCTGTTTTTGTTTATCTGGGAATGTCTTAAGTTTTCCTTGATTTTTGAAGGAGAGTTTTGCTGATGTAGATTTCTTGGTGGATTTTTTTTTTCTTTGAATATGTCATCCACTGCCCTGTGGCCTCCATGGTTTCCAATGAGCAATCAGCTGTTAATCTTATTGAGGCTCCCTTGTGTGTAAGGAGTCACTTCTCATTGCTGCTTTCAAGATTCTCTCTTTTTCTCTAGTTTCTAATAATTTTATTATAAATTGCAAACCCCCTGTCATCCTGCCCATGTTTCACCATCCCTATTTGAAAGGATAGCGTGGAACATTTTTTTAGTGCTTTAATTCAACCCTTGAATCTCTGTAGCATTTCTCTGATCTATCAACTTTATGATTTAGTAATACATGGTTTTGTTTTTCATTATCATATTTCATTGTTTTATGAAACTTTATAGAGGGATAGTTATGTGATCCATTGCCGTAATTCATTCCCCTAATAGATTGGTTGAGCACATGCATATGAAGAGATCTATGCAAGACTTTCAGTTTTCTTAGGTAAGTGACAGATGGTCCTGCCTGTGAGGATGACACATTTGGATGGTAGAGGACACATACTCAACTAACTGCTATACAATTGGAATGGAGGTGTACTGAGTATAAACCGTATTTTTGGAGCACAGAGGAGGAAGTCACTGATTTTTATATTTGATAGATAAGCAAACTGAGGGTTATATAGATTGAGCAATTTGAGACTTTTACATAATTTAGAAAGACAGAGCCAAGGACTAGAACCTATTATTCTGGGTTGTTTCTATGCAACGATGGTGATTATAGAGTGTAGCTATTCTGTATTTTCAAGCATCAAAAGTAAAAAGAATTCTTAAATGAAATGGCAGAAAATGATTTGGCAGAAGTTGATGATGTTGGTGATAGGACTTGGGTAATGTACCCCAGTTTCGTGTTTTCAAATGTATTAATTGATCCACAAAGGACATGTAGATGTGTGAAAGCGCAGACCAGCTATTTTACTTCAAAAGATGTGCATGCTACAAATAAAATTAACAGTATTTATTTATACTTATTAGACGTATGAATTTAGTAAACAAGTGATTATGAAACTTGAGGTTCAAAAATATTAAAATACATGTAATTTTACTAAATCCAACCTGTTTTCTTTCCCTTTTAATTGATATTTATGTTTTGAAAAAAACTCCTTCTTCCCTTCATCTCCAGTAAAATTTTGGATTGATACAGTTTATATTAGAGTTTCCTTAATAATAGGAATCGCAGCTCATTCAAAACTGTTCTTTTCCCATAGGGTAAAGCATGATTTATTTGGGCATAGAGTTTTAATTTTAATCTGTATGCCTCCTTTTCTATTCTCCCATGATTCTTTGCAGCACGGCAAGAGAAAGCAAGTCTTATAAAAAGAAATACAGTATGTGGTGCTTATTAAAGTTACGTACATCTCTTCTCACAGGAGAATTTTGATTAACTGCAGGTTGTGCACATGTCGCATATGGACATTTCTAGGGAACAGATTCCTCATTGCCGAGCAGTGAATGGCTTCTAGTACTTCATTATTGCTCTGGGAACACGTTAGTAATGATTATGAAAGGTAGGATACCATGAAATCTGTAAGGTGATTTGGCAGAAGTCGATGCTGTTGGTGCCAGGATTTCGGTACCGTGCCGCAGTTTCCTGTTTTCAGATGTATTAATTGATCCGCAAAGGACATCTTTTGGAGACAAGAATTCAGACAGACTGGCACAGGCTGGACCCCCGCCAAGACTGCTCGGAAGGTTGCCATACTGGGAGCAAAAGAGTGAGAGAGAGAAAGAGAGAGAGAGAGGGAGAGAGAGAGAGAGAGAGAGGCAGAGGGAGAGCTGAGGAAAGAAAAAAAGGCAAGACTTGGCACAGCTCAGTCAAATCAGCTTCTTTTGTCTGCTTTCTCGGCTTGAGCTTCAGGAAAGAAAACCGTCCTGGGGTACAGAAAAACTCAGAACTTTTTGGTTTTCAAACTTAGAAGGCTTTTTAAGTCTCTTGGGCTATTTGAAAGTGTTGGTACATATAATGACGTTTAGTCACCAGTATTAAGGGAAATAAAAGCCTGTTTCAAAATGAAGCTTCCACAGTGTCCATGCATTTGGGAAATACTGTACTTGATTTTTTGCATGTATGATTATACCATGAGAGACAGGATTAATGTAGAAGATGGCAAGGCAAATTTGTATTTAGAGAGGATATTAATTTTCTGCAAAATAAAAGTTTGTTCAACAATACAAACCTGCTTTCAAATCAAATCAGACATCCTTCGGAATGTGTTCAGAACGTAAGTTTTTAGATTTTATTTTATTTTATTTTTCCCATTTGTAGACATTCACTTTTCAAGGAGGCTTTCTAAGATTTTATGCAACCTAGCCAGGAAGGCAGAGTAAAAGTTGTTTTATCTATGTGTTTAAGAAAACGTTTTCTTAAAGCAACAGCTTTTATTTCTGCTGCTTCGTGCTGTCCTAAACTACATCCCCCAGCAATGAGTGACAACACTGAAGACCAGAAAGGCAAGCTGAAGACACCCGACTTCGCTTGAAGGGCAAACAAGAAATGTGAGCTTGGTCATTATTTTTGTGTGTGTCTTTGCTCTGAACCAGTTTTTGGAGGTGGGTGGGGAGGTGGGTGGGGAGGTGTCTAAGTCTAAAAGATGTGTGCGATTAGGGAATTCTCATTGTGAGAAGGAAATGGTAAAAGGTAATTTTTATGATGTTGGCAAAAATGGCTGGGAATGATAGAGAATAGAAATTTAAATCTTTTGAATAAGTTGTGCTTGAAATACATGGAGAAATATTGCATTAATTTTAGCTGATTAGATTGTATCATAAAACGATTACTATAGCTCGGCTCTCTCAAAATGTTTTTAAGTAGAAGGAAAATATAGAAAGTTCATCGATTTTCTTTTCAATACTACCCAGTATTTTACTTACATGTATACTTTATATCTAATTTCTTTAACAATAAATAGTTCCTATTAGGCCCGGTTATGGTTGGATTATGATAGTTCTGCTCTTAAAAATCAGCATTGTAGTAGGAGAGGTTAATTGTAAGGCACGTATTTTTGTGGACCACCCTCATTGTAAGTATTCTATTTCTAAAAGAAGAAAGTTTGAGTTGTAGTAGGTTCTGACTTCCTGTAATATTATATTTTCTTTTTACTTTATATGCTAAAAGAATACAGGAAAATCATATATATTCACATAAGTGCTAATCATTTTGGACAGTATAAAAGACTGCTCCAGGATGCTTTTGTTTTGAGTATGTAATGGATTTGTTAATCCTTTCACAAAAAAAATTTTTTTGTTTGTTTATAGCTTTATATTACTGTGCGCCTTCAATAATCAATTGTTTGAAATGGTTTTTATAGTATTATAATGACATAGCAATTCTGAGAGTGGCATTTAATACATAAATACTGTTTAAAAATATATGAAACCTACGAAAGGTGTTTGCATAGTTAAGGTTAAGTATTTCCTTCAACTTTTTTTTTTCTTTACTAATGACCATCTTGATCTTCCATACAATGAAATCACTTAATGGTTATGTGGGTTGCCAAAATGACAACCTTTGTTTTATAAGCTTCTTTATCCACCACCTCGCTGATGCTCCTAAAATGGACGCCAAGACATAAAAGGCAATGCTGGTAGGCACTGGAAAAGGAGGTGTTTTGCATGGCTACAGGCTTCCTTTTTGAACTGATCACAGGCTCATGTGCGCCTATACTGAAAACCAACAGTATGTGAAACAAAAAGAAACTTCAGTAAATAAGTTTAAATTTGAGCTACATTTTAATAGTGACCGTCTTATTACCGATTTTTATGTACTTTAATTTACTTCTTAACCAGGTTTGCTAAATATACAACTTCTTTCGTTTAAGACCTTTTGCCCTTCACGTTAAAAGAATTATTTGCTAGCTTGTTTCCTAACTTCTTTGCAGCGAACTCAGTAACAACAAACTTATTTTATATTCAGACTGTTTTATGTCCAATTATTTTCTACCAGTATAATAAAAAATAAGCCAATTAAAAAACGAAGGTGTCAGAACATACCTTAAGAAATACTAAATTTTTCGAGAGTGGTAAAGCTATGTTTTGTAGTATGTATTAGACTTAAGATTTGATAATAAATATTAGCTGTAATACCCAATAAAATTTCTTACCAACATATTCTCTCTCGTTTACTTGTTACATATCTTAAAATGAAATAAGTCTCATGTTAAGATGCTCCTTGTTAACTGGGTATAACAGACACTCCTTTGTACAACCTTTTTTTAAAGGTATTTTCAGAAATTGTGTTGATTACATTTTCAGACACGTGCGTGTAGGCTTAACATAATGCATTCTTCTTTACTTTTAGAACTTTTATATTACAAAAACATTGACATTTAGGTTATTCATTATTTTCCTATTAGTATTAATATTTCAAATCTTATTTTAAAGTATGTAAATACTCATGATTGTAAATGAACGAATTCTACCTCAGCATATATTCATTGTAGTTTGAATTACATAATGTTTTGAAGTAGAATTATTAGGACAGAAGTGGATTAATATTTAACTGCTACTTGATGCCGATTATTAAGCCTATTTAGATGTATATACCTGAGCGTATAAACACATAATTCTATAAATTAATGCAAACCTCTCAAGAGAACTTAGTCCAGGATTTTATAATTATTCCCTCATTTATTCATTTAAACAAATGCTTATTGAGTACCCACTTAAGTATGCTAATATTTTATTGATGAAGTTATTTTGGGTAATGGGGAAGGAAGCCATATACATGGCGGAAGGAATACATTTAAAGTATATGTACAAAAGCCTAGAGAGAAAAGAGCACTATTGTAACAAGATTTATTTCAGTAGATTAAAATATATTAACTTTTATTGCACAACATATATATTATAGAGTGTTATTATTAAAAAAATCAGGAGATTAGTTGTAACCTGTATAGCTATACGATTTTGTTTTACCATTATTTAGGTTGTTGCATCTTATTGGCCAAAAAGCCTCAGTTGTTCAAGTCTTCTGACAGATGTGTAAAATAAGCAATTCAAATAGTGTGAGGAAGAAATTGAATAGGGAAGATTAAACCACTGCTCACATTCTAGATTTTACCTATGTCAAAGGAGGTATCGTTGGACTTTAAAAGATGTGGCTGCTATGTAAAAAACCATGGCCTGTTTATGAGGGATTTTCTTCCCTTCCCTTCCCTTCCCTTCCCTTCCCTTCCCTTCCCTTCCCTTCCCTTCCCTTCCCTTCCCTTCCCTTCCCTTCCCTTCCCTTCCCTTCTTTTTCCTTCCCTTCGCTTCCTTTCGCTTCTCTTCCTTTCCTTTCTCTTTTCCCTTTCTATTTCTTACCCTCCCCTCCTCTTCTTACCTTATCCTACCCCACCCTACCCTACCCTACATCTGTAAGCCAGCATGGTCCTTAGAAAGTAAATTTGCTGGGGCAGGTCTATTTTAAATGGACCAATCAGTTTACTTTCTGTAATCTCTAATGTTATGGTTTTGTTTGTTTGTTTTGTTTTTTCTTTAGCTTTGTTCAACAACAGACTCATTAGCATAATATACCTGTTGACTCTAGACATAAATGAGCCTTTAACTTATTTATTCCATGCAGTTTTTTTCTAATATAAAAAGAAGGTATAGGTTTAGATTCTGAAAAGGAGATACAAGTCACATGAGCCAGGGAGATGAACTTGGAAGCTGTTATGGTTGCCAAGGCCTGCGTCAGGGCTGGTGGCTGATGGGCTGGTGGCTGATGGAATGGGGATGAGACATGTTTCAGCTGTAGGTCTGGACTGCGGAAGTCACTCAACAAATATTCCTAGAGGACCTGTTCTGTGCCAGGTACTATGCTGGATATAGGGGATACTAAGATGTGATTTCTGCCCATAAGGAATTCATAGTGTAAGTGGAGCTAGGGGGAAGGATAAGAATAACTGATAAATGTATTTCTCTTTATAGTTTACCTGTTACCTCATTTAATTCTAGCAACAGTGCCTAGCACAGAGACTGGTACGTAATGCCCACCCAATAAGGATTTCTTGGAAGAAGAAACCAAGTTGTAAACCAGATTATTATCTTCTTGGGTCTTACTTGATCAAGAGAATTTTCTTCTCATGGTTGAGAGACAAAAAGCACTGTGCTTTTATCTTGAGTCTGTGCTGCTGGTTTGTGTTTAGATGGTGTGGAGGAGGGTAGGGCCACATTCTTTGTGACCAAGTTAGAATCCTTCCAGGTAGCGGTTGGAGACAATATAAAATAAGGACTTGGCTGGTCCACAATGACCCTGAGCACGAGTCCCTCCCACTTGGCCCTCCATCGTCTTGCATTTCCCCTCTCCCCGTGTCCCCAAAGGATCCCAGCACTGTACCTTGGTGGGGTGGCCTAAGCATGGAGCAGACCAACTGATGGTCTAACAAGTTTAAAGTCTTTCTTACGAGCATGGGAAGAAGGCTGAGGGGATTGAGAGAGAGAGAGAGAGGGAGAGGGGGAGAGGAAGAGAAAGAGATGTGAGGAAAAATTGTGGGGAGCTGAGGGTACTGCTCAATAGCCGGCTTCAGTCCCATCACTAACTTTGCTGAGTGCGTGAGGGCGAGTGTGGGACCTTGGGGTTAGGCTGGAATATCAGAAGCAGCCCGCATCAAGAGTACGATAAGCATTCTGAAGGGCTGCTGAGGCCAGTGCATGTTGAACAGAATCTGTCTAGCTAGGTCTTTCACCAGGGGTGTTTTGAGAACTAGGAGAGGGAGGGGCAGAGTCAGGACCATGTGTGTACTGAGGAGGTGTGGGGGCTGAAATTCAGTCCCCATTTTCTTGCCCAAGCCCTGTGCCTTGGTCTGCTAGAGGAAGGTACAAAGTCAACATGGGTGCAAGTGGTGGCCCTGGAGAGAGTGGGCATGAGGTGAATCCAGGCTTAGAATTGGATGAACAGGAACGGAAGAAGGTCAGAGGGTCCAGGGTGGGGGAGGAGGGGCAGCATTCCAGGATGTGACTGTCGGTGTCTAGATGGTGTTGGAAATGTTACTAGAAGAGTTCCAGAGAACATGCTGAAACTAGGAGACATGAGTGTATAGAAATGTTGGAAAAGTGAAAGAAAAGGTTCAGAGAATACTGAAGTTAGGAGTTTATTCTGAAACCCAACAGAGTGTGAATAATAGCACCAACTGCGAGGCGTGACTCTCGTTGGTCCCTGGTTTTGCTAAGGTCATTTTATGTCCCTAAAAGCAAGTGTGGAAAAGGAAAAGTGTTACCTGTTTATGTTCTGTGTTCTACAATGTTATGAGAATTAAAATTTTCTGTTTTATAGGTAAGAATCTTTTGGTGCTGTGTGATTAGAATACCCCTAATATATGGATCTTGTGGTTTTATGGGAAATATTGTGTTATTACAGTTTAGGGTTTGAAGGATTAGTCCCTCTGTAGTGATACCATGGTTTCACCTCATACGTCAATGGTATTTGTATCTCTTTTCCCATTAGCCTCTGTAAGTTATTTTCCCTTACTTGAAAATTTGATCAAATTGTTCTCAGAGACTCAGGAGTGCTTTATTCCAGTGCCTTTGAAACAATGTCCTTTACCAACAAGGGGTGTAGAGAATGGGATTCACAGTCTCACCAGCTGCAGTCTGAAAATGTTGACTCCATTTTTAATTTGTTGAACTTTGGTCAGGTTACATAATCCCAGTTTTCTGATTTTTCTTTTTCAACAAAAGTTTTTTGTTGTTGTTATTGTTTGTTTTTTTTTGGGTGACAATGGTTAGTAAAGTTACATAGGTTTCAGGTATAAAATTCCGTAATACATCATCTATGATCATATTGTGTGTTCACCACCCAGAGTCAGTTCTGCTTCCATCACCACATATTTGATCCCATTTGCCCTCATCTACCACCCCCACTCCCCCCTTACCCTCTGGTAACCACTAAACTATTGTCTGTGTCTATGAGTTTTTGTTTCTTTATTTCTTTGTCTTATTCCTTTGTTGTTTTCAGTTTTATATCCTATGTATCAGTGAAATCATACGGTTCTCGACTTTTTCCGTCTAACTTTTGCTTAGCGTCTCAAGATCCATCCATGTTGTCGTAAATGGCATTATTTCATCTTTCTTATGGCCGAATATTATTCCATTGTGTATATATACCGTGTCTTCTTTATCCAATAATCTATCGAGGACACTTTGGTTGTTTCCATGTCTTGGCCACTGTAAATAAAGCTGCAATGAACACTGGAGCACATATACCTTTACGGATAAATGTTTTCAGAATTTTTGGGTGTATACCCAGGAGAGGGATTGCTGGACTGTATGGTAATTCTATTTTTAATTTTTTGAGGAACCGCCACACTGCCTTCCATAGTGGCTTCTCTAATCTGCATTCCCACCAACAGTGTATGAGGGTTCCTTTTGCTCCACAGCCTCTCCAACACTTGTTATTATTTGTCTTGATGATAGCCATTCCAACTGGTGTGAGGTGATATCTCATTGTGGTTTTTATTTGCATTTCTCTGATGATTAGTGATGTTGAGCATCTCTTCATATGTCTATTGGCCATCTGCATGTCCTCTTTGGAGAACAAGCCAATTAAAAAATAGGCAGAGGACCTGAATAGACATTTCTCCAGTTTTCTCATTTGTAAAACAGAGATCATATTATCTTCCTTAAAGGTTCTTAGGAGGAGAAATAAGGAAATATGTGCAAAGCTCTTAGCATAGTGCCTGGTACATAGTAAGTACTCAATAAATGGTAGATATTGTTATTTTTAAAATTAAATTAAAAAAAACTGTGGTAAAAATACATAACCTAAAATTTACCATCTTAACCATTTTTAAGTATACAGTTCAATGGCGTTCAGTATATTCATATTGTGTTGTCATCACCATCATCCATCCACAGAAATCTTTTCATCTTGTAAAACTGAAACTCTCTACCCATTTGTCAACAACTTCCCATGCCCCCCACTCCTAGTCCTTGGAAACCACCATTCTACTTTCTGTCTCTATGAATTTGACTACTCTGTGTACCTCATATAAGTGGAATTGTGTCCTCAAGATCCATGCATGATGTATCATCAGAATTTCCTTCATTTTTAAGGCTCAGAAATATTCCATTGTTATGTATACCACATGGTGTTTACTTCTTCACCTGTCCATGGTCACTTGGGTTGTTTCTACCTTTTTGCTGTTGCAAATAATGTTGTTTTGAGCATGGGGATACAAATATCTGTATGAGTCTTTGCTTTCAATTCTTTTGGGCATATACCCAGAAGTGGAGATGCTGGATCAATAGACAGTATTAGCACTCATATCAAGTTACATTTTTGAAAAACTTGTAAGCTGAAATGATGTAAGTTGAATTTGATGTTCCAGCATAGATAGTGGTATAATAAATAGAAGGTTATAGACTTGACTAAGAGCTCATGACGTCTAGCTTTCTGTGGAAATAACCCAAACACCACGTTTGTCATCTCTAAATTATTTTGTAGAATAGAGTTTTTCATGGTGTGTTAATCAGGGCAATAGTCTAATTACTATAAAATAGTATTTATGCATTATCATGGGATGTAATAGTCATTTCATTTTTTTTACACAAAGTGGTTACTTAGCATTCTTACCATTTCTGGTTTAGAGAACTTCCTTTAGCCATTCTTTTAGGGTAGGTCTGCTGGCCACCGCCTCTTAATTTTCCTTCATCTGGGAATGTCTTGATTTCCCTTTTTTCCTGAAGGATATTTTTGCTGGATATGGAATTCTGGGCTGACAGTCTGTTTTTTTTCCCCCCAGCATTTGAAAAATGTTGTGCCACTTTCTTCTGCCTCTGTGGTTTCTGATAAGAAACCTGCTATCATTCCAAGTGTTTTTCCCTTCTAGGTAAGCTGTTCTCTCTCACTACTTTCAAAATCTTTCTCCTTGTCTTTAGTTTTCAGAATTTGATTATGATGTATCTTGTCATGTATTTCTTTGGATGTATCCTGGGGTTCACTCAGATTTATATCTTCTGCCAAATTTGTGAAGTTTCCAGCCATCATTTCTTCAAGTACGTTTTTAGGCCCACCCTCTTTCTCCTTTCCTTCCAGGACTTGGATGACAAGAATGATAGATCATCTGGATAGTCCTACAGGTTGTTGACATTTATCATTTTTTTTAAATCTGTTTTTTGTTTAAAAAATTAGGTAATTTCAATTGTTCCTATCTTTGAATTCACTGATTCTTTCCTCTGTCATCTTCATCCCACCTAGTGAGTTTTAATTTCAGCTATTGTATTTTATCTGCTATTGTTTTGCGGAGACTTTCGATTTCTTTCATTTCTTTCATGTGTGTTCATAATAGCTTGTTGAAATGTTTTTATGATGCCTGCTTTAAAATCCTTGTCAGATAATTTCAGCATCCATTTCATCGTGGTGTTGGCATCAGTTGATTGTATTTTGTCATTCAAGTTGAGTTTTTCCTTGTTCTTGGTGTGATAAGTCATTTTGATTATATCCTGGACATTTTGGGTATTATGTTATGAGACTCTGGATCTTACTTAAATCTTCTGTTTTAACAGCCCTCCTCTGACATCATTCCAGTAGGGGGAAAGGGACCACTCCCTCATTATTGCTAGGTGGAGGTGGCAGTCCAGGCTCCTCATTGGCCTTTATTTGCAGCCCGGTGTGGAATGGGTGTCTTGTTCCTGCTGGGTTGGGGTAAAGTTCAGGCTCCTTATAGGCAATACTGTTATTTTTATCATTAGTTTTGTAGTTAGTTGATGAAATAACCTGAACAGTCCCTGAGCTGTGTATTCCTTAAATTTAGTTTATATCGGTGATACTTGTGTTTGACAACTTATTTAATGATCGTCAAATTCTCAAATTAGGGACTGAGCCCTCTCTAATCACTAGATCCTTGAAGATTTGTATGTGTTTACCATTAGCACATCAAAGAAAAGATTTTAAGTGAAGAAATAGGATTATAGTTTCTACTTTATTATAACTTCAGAAATTCATTTTTAAAAGGAGAGCAAAGTCTGTCTCTTCTATGTTTGCATTTTTCCCATTAGTAACATGCTAGGTTTTTCAGACTTTTGTAACTTAGTTTTTAGAAGAGATCAATATATTAGCAATAGTCAGAAGACATGCATCTGGCTGGAGGCTTAAAAAATTTCCTTGATTATTTCATTTGCTAACTCACATCTATGGTGTCAGGTCAATAACACAGATCTTAAAGGCAATGCGTATGTCTTCAGAATAACACATTTTCAGTATTCTTAATGGTTATCTATGGTATAGTAATGACAGTGCCGGACCCCAGGACTGGATCACTTACTAACTGGGTGATCTTGGAAAATTCTTCAAAACTCTAAAGGTTGCCTTTTCCTATCTAAAAACTTGGTGTCATAATACCTAAATCCAAAGGTTACTAAGAGTATTAAATGAGATAATATGCCTGGAAGCAATTTAACTGATATGTATTACACAAACCTGAGAGAGAATTATCTAGTCTAGCTACTTCAGACATAGACTGTGAGGGGTAAAGATAATGCACCTAATTCTGTATCATTTTCAGCTCTGTGTACCAATAGACGATGGGTTATACACATGTATTTTTAAATGCTTTAAAAAGTTTCAATTATGGAAAACTTCCAAACACATAGTAAAATACTGAATAAAACAGAATGAATAGCCGTTTACTCATTATGCAGAATTAACAAATGCCATATTTAGTCTCTTCAGATCTTTTTTTTGGTTTTGTTTTTAAAGAAAAGAGAACATTAGGGATTTAACTAAAGCCCGATTCTCTCATCCCTCAAATTGGTGTAGACCATTTCTGTGAACATTTTTGTACTATTACTACATATATATGTAGCTATAAACAATATAACTATTGTTTTACATAATTAAAAACATATATGAAATGATTTTATACTGTTGCTATCCTTTTGCAAATGATATTAGATATTTTTGAGATTTAGCCATGTTGCTACTGTAGGTCTAGTGCTACAGTGTTTCATTTTAGTTTGTCTATTCCTCTGTTGATGGACATTCTGTTTTTTGCCTTGTGCTAACCGTGCTATAATGGCCAAGTTGCATGTCTTTTACATGCATATTGTGATCTCTTGGTGAATTACCTAGACATGGAGCTGAGTTGCCAAATATGTCAACTTTAGTCAATAATGCCAAATTATTCTTCAAAGCGCCAGTACCAGTTAACATTCCTGCATCAAAGTTTTCATGTCTCTGCATCTGTACTTTCACCAATATTTGGTAGTATTAGACTTTGAAAATTTTTTCAATCTGATGGACAGGAAATATTTTTCTGTTATTTTTATTTGTGGACCTTAATACTTAGTAAGATAGAGCATCTTTTAATTTTCTTATTTTTATTTTTTAAATTAAAGTTTATTGGGGTGACAGTGGTTAGCAAAGTTACATAGGTTTCACGTGTACAATTCTATAATACATCATCTATATATCACATTGTGTGTTCACCACCCAGAGTCAGGTCTCCTTCCATCACCACATATTTGATTCCGTTTACCCTCATCTACCACCTACCCCCCCCCCCCCCCCCATTACCCTATGGTAAGATTGAGCGTCTTTCTATATTGACAGTTTTGATTTCCTTTTCTGTACATTGTATCATCATATCCTTTGCACATTTTTCTTTTGACTTGTTTTATTCTGATTAATTTGTAGTATATTTTATAATCGAATCCTTTATTACATGGATTGAAAATATCTTCTCAATTTTTGGTTTATTTTTTCATTTTCCTTGTAGCAACTTTTGAAATAAACTATGGTATATGTTTGAAAAATTGTAACACTTTCATTTTCAGAGATGATTTTCATGATAATACTTACAATCCATGCTTTTGGATGTAGTCGAGAGAGCTGATGGAACTAATATTTCTTGGAATGCACCAGATTTTTCCCCTTAATTAATTTCCAGAGGATAAAGTTTATTTTCCATATAGACTTTTGGTCAACTGAAATCTTTGTCAGATTCTTAGTACCTCAGTACCAGTTATTGAATTAATGACCACTGTGAAGCTTTATTTTGTTATTTGCAGATCCCTTTACAGCACGCCAATAACATGGGCACATTCCCATTACACCAGCAACATTACCAAATAGGAGTTCTCAGAAAGAATGTTCTGTTGATCTGATTACAGTGGTTTCTATACAGTGAATAATCTCAGTGCAGTAAGTGCTTTCTCCTCTCTGTAACCAGTCCTCTTGCTACAGAATAACTTAATTGAGAAATTCAAAGTGTTGGGACAAGTGGAGTTGAGTTGTGGCTCAGGCTCCTTGTGTATCTTTTGTTGTGCAATCAAGTAGCACTTATTCACCAACTTTCCTCAGCTGTCCTGCCTCAACAAAACCCTCCCAAATCACTTTGCAGAATAAAAGAACACACAGAAGATACAGAAACCAGGAGTACTGGTGGCAGGTGCTGGGTGTTGTACAGGCAACCTTCCCTCTCCTTTCCCTGCTAGTTGCTATTTATATGTGACTGCTGTAGTCATTATATATTATTTTAAAATCTGAGTGTGAAAGTATACACTCGTCACTACACTGATAGGAAATTGAATTCTTCAGGACATTTGGCACCACTGCCTGTTGGATGGTAGTTCACAATAACCAAGGGTAAAGTTTTAGGTAGAAATTCATAACTAATGAAAGACTGGACTTGCAAATCCAAACCTATAGGGCAACGCTCCTGGTCTGGATTTTGCCGACTTGCCTTTCTTGAGGGCAGTGGCCTTTGTGCTTTGCTCAATGCGTTTTTGTCTTATGTTTGTGTGCTATTTAGTGCAGTGAATGAACCTCCCAACAGCACAGAAGGAAACCCGCTAAATGTCTTCTCATGGGCCAAGCTTTATAATTCTTCCTTCTACTTTCTGAATTCTTCTCTGGAATCAAGCATTTGGCAATAGTCATTCCTCCACTTTTAAAAGTTTTAGGGAAAACTTGAATAAAGAATATGTGAAAATAATGAGTATCATTTGTTTAATGACAACCTGTGTTTTCTCTGGTATCTAAGTTACTGCAGCTCTCTCTCTCTCTCTCTCTCTCTCTCTCTCTCTCTCTCTCTCTCTCTCTCTCTCTCTCTCTCTCTCTCCAGGTGAGAAAATTGAGGTCCAGAGAGGCTCAGTGCCTGGCCTAGTTAGTGACAACACTAGCTAAAATCAAGTCTTCTGCCTCCAAATACCTTGTTTATTCCATTGTTTGGCGTTTGTTCACTCTGTGATGGGGTCACTAGAAGAGCAAGTTGCTACTATTACAGTAGCCCCTTCCATACACCACTTGGGACTGTGTATTTAGGTAAATCCTCTGCCCTCCATTCATTCATTCATTCATTCATTCATTCAAGCGGTGTATCATCATACTTTTAATATTTGAGTGTCTACTAGAGCCACGTAATAAGGATACAGTGATGGACAAAACATAAATACTCTGTACCTTCGTGGAGCTTGTAGTGTACCAGTGAAGAAAGACCACAAGTAAATTCAATCAAGTGTAATGATGAGTATGACAGGAGAAGAGGTCCTGGTTTAAAAAGCCTCCTTTCCCTCTTCAGTGGAGAGGGAGAGTACACATTCATGTGTTTAGAGAATATGGACCTTTTGGAATGTGAGACTCTTCTGATTTTTTAAAACATCACACTAAGTGTAAAGCCATAATCGAAACAAAGACTCTAGGATTTTAGAATCTTAGAGGTAGGTCATTTAGTTTGCCTCTTTGTAGCCAAACCAGTGGGAATCTTTCTTAGCCTCCAGAGAAGCAGATTCCAGACTTTCCGGGCAGCATTTTGCCATGCTAACCAGCACCTAGTAAAGAGGTGCGTAATTAGTTATTCTGTGTGTCTTGGACTCAGAACCTTTTCCACACTTAATCTTCCACCTGGATTCCTTTTAGTACTTTGGAATAACAGATCAGCCGAGATGAGTTTTGTTTGGCTATTTCTGGATGTAAGTATTAGGAAAAGAAAAAGAAAAACCACAAAAACCCAACGTGCAGTATAAATAAAGAAAAATGAGTTTTACTTCCAAGAGAGCTTTTGCCATTTTCTTAATGCTTATTCTCCTTCAGAGAGCTCATTATGGAGAGAGTGTGACAGGAGTTTACTGTGGTGAATGTGTCTTGTCTGGGCCGGGGGATGAATTAGAACACTGATAAAGGCCAGCGGCACGGGCAGAACTGTACCTAAATTACCCCCACATTGTTGCAAAGCTATTCTACTTTTTTAAAGACCCCCAGAGAGCATCCCTAAATTGCCTCTAGTTCCCCTTCTCGGTGTTGAATCACCTTTGCTGTCAAGAAATTCTTCCTCATATTTAAGCCAGGGTTCCCTTGCCACGGTTCAGTCCCGTTTCTCTTGTTGTCCTTGATGGCGATGGGATGGCAGGTCATTATCTTCTCGGTAATGTCCTTAATGTTCTTGAAGGGCATCAGGAAGTGTTCCCTAAGCCTGCGCTCCCCCCCAGTGAAATAAACCTTCTCTTTTTCTCCCTCCCCCACGCCCCTTCCGCAAAGGTCTTGTTTGGAAGTATAATCTCTGACGTTTCACTCTTAAGTATCTGATCCAGATAGTCACGTCAAGCCTGTCTCGAGACATCCATTAGTTCCGTTTTTACTCAAAGAGCAAGATCTTTTTGTCACTTCCCTTAAATGCCGTCGGGTGCTCTCCCTCCAGGTGTGAGGTGCCATTCTAGAGGCTGAAGGGGACATGAGGTGGAGTTCCTGTGTCTGACTTACACCTTGAAGAAGGGACCCAGATGGCCCTTGCCACTCATAGTCCTTCTGGTAGTGTGTAGGTTGGGCCTGCTGATTTCCCTTTTCCATGAGCACGTTTTGTTCCGATAGATATTCTGGTACATTGAGCCTTTCCATAGACCTCCTGCTCAGAAAGATACGGCATATCGATCCAGTTGGCATTATCACATTATCAGTGCTCTCCCCACTCTTTATTTAATTTTAAAATGCCACAAGGAAAGTTGGAACATACACTTTGCCACATAAATGAGGGTCAACACGCCTGTTGCACCCCCTCTTTCCATGTGATCTTCACAAGGGGGTGGGGTTGATCTTCCTATCTCCCCAGCACTCATCAGAAATGCCCGACACGTTTTTAAACAAACTTAATGACGGTTTGTTGGTTGTCAAATGAGTTGTTGGGAAATGGACTTCATTTTGTGTTTTTTTTTTCGGGTTTCTGTCTCCTCATTCCTTTCACCTAAACATAAAAGCAGCTCAGAGCTTTTGCCTGACTGCTGCCAGTGCGGACAGCCCTCCCACCTCAGCTGCCAAGCTTTTAGCAGATGAAATAAAAATCTATTTATAACTGGTCTCTGATGGATTTCCTCCCTACCTGTGGTAGTGCTCCATCAGCAGGTGTACTGAACAGATGGAGACGGGCTTTAATTTTTTCAGTTCAATTAGATCAACTCTCCAGGTTCGGACCAGTACATTCCCTTTCTCACTTAGTTTCTTTCTCTTGGCATTAAAATTGTTGAGCATAGCAAAACACAAATTTAGACCAGGAGATAAAATGCGTATAGTTCCTGCCTTTAAAATAAATACTTTGGCAAAGGAACCACATTTGACATCAAATGATGTATTTATCAATTTTTTTTAAGGGGAACAGGACTTTATTGGGGAACAGTGTACTTCCAGGACTTTTTCCCAAGTCAAGTTGTTGTCCTTTCAATCTTAGTTATGGAGGACGCAGCTCAGCTCCAGGCCCAGTTGCCATTTCTAGTTGCAGGGGGCACAGCCCACCATCCCTTGTGGGAGTTGAACCTGCAACCTTGTGACTGAGAGGACAGGCTCCAACCAACTGAGCCATCCGGGAGCTCAGCAGCAGCTCAGCTCAAGGTGCCGTGTTCAATTTTAGTTGCAGGGGGCGCGGCCCACCATCCCTTGTGGGACTCGAGGAATCGAACTGGCAACCTTGTGATTGAGAGCCCACTGGCCCATGTGGGAATAGAACCAGCAGCCTTCGGAGTTAGGAGCATGGAGCTCTAACCGCCTGAGCCACTGGGCCGGCCCTATTTATCAATTTTAACCCCTTTCTCCCTAGCACTTAATTTTAATGTTATTTAAATTAATACTTGGAGTACTAAAATACAAAAGTGTATAAATGCTTTCTTTTTTCTTATGATGTACTTTTACATTTGTACTTACACATGTTGAAACTATATCATACTATTTTTGAAGAAACAGTTGGTCTCTGATAGGAATTTGGTGTCTCTTTTGAAGAATGTTAACGAGGGGCTGAAATCATTAATTTATTGAAGTTCATTTGACATCTTTTTTTCGTTGACAGCTGAATTATCCAAGGTAGTGATCAAATGGTCACATGTGGTCCAAAATCAGTCTGAACGTGACCTTACCTAGCTCTGGGTTTTACCATCACTAGCCAGTGAAAGATAGGGTACCATAATTTCTGACTTCGAGATATATACAGGGCCATCTACTTACCACGTTTGCTGTTAGTAGAGTGTATCACCTCTTGTTCCCAAGATCGTAGATTTCAGTTAGTCCCTGGTTCTCAGATGCAAGGCCAAGCCTGCCTGACTGCCTCATTGAGCGATTCATTAATTCAACAGACATTTACTGCGCTCCTGCCCAGGGTTATGATGTTGCCTTGAATAAAGCCCACATCTAGGCCCCGCGTTGTTCCCTGTAGCACCATCAAAATTATTTAGTTATTATAATAATATCTATTTGAAGCTGGGTGTGCAAAAGAAGCAAGGATTGGCCTATTTCGTTATATTTTTGTGTTCAGATTCTAAGAGAAGCAGCCCCCTCCTCAATTTATTTTACTCAATTCTTAATTATTTCTGGATGATTTTTTTTTCTCAAGGATGTGGATTGTCCAGATCTGTGTCTTGCGTTCTAGCCTCGATCCCATTTTATTGCCCACTACGATCATATCAGGGGGTGTCTGGAGCCAAAAGAGATTCGAATAAGTCAGCCTCACTGCGGGCTAGAAGTAGGGAGAACAGTTTCGTTGGGAGAAACAATGTAAAGCCAACACTTGTTATTCATGTCATTGTCTGATGAGAGCATTTGAAGGTTCTCTTTAGATGTTTCTGCACTTTTTAAAATGGACTCTCATAACTTAAATATTATCTAGCAAAATCGCTTCTCTGATCTTTCATCTCCTTTGCAGAATCTGTGTCAAGTGACTGTCTTGGTTTTCACAATAGAGAGAGGTCACTTTTTCACAGGCTGGCTGACCCACGCTGTCTTTGGTAAGTTATTTTACTGAGCTGGGATGCTGTGATCTTTCTTCCTATTACTTTCATCCGCGGATCCTCCTTTTCCCTTTTGGGGTGATACAGAACAAAGTCTAATTCTGAAACATGGCACTCTTTCACATACTTGAAAAATGCGCCTTCTGTATTCAACCATTTATATGTGACATGATTCAGTTACATGGCTTTCCTAACTTGCTCCAGTTTAGCTACCTCTTTATTGCGGAGTGGCATGCGGAAAGGAGAGCAGCATTTCATCTAGGAGCAGTCTGACAAGTGCCGGGAAAGCCGACAGACCGTCATTGTCCTAGTTAGAGGTCAAGCCAAGTCTGACAACTTCCTGTTTGCTTCATTGGACTAAATAGATCACCTTATTTTCCCAGGAGGGCAACAGGGTTTCTCTTGTATCCAGGGACAGATGAAATGTTTCTGGGCTGTGATAGATTCACTTGCACATCTGGATCTGGCTTCAGTCATTCCTTGGTACCCACTACGTGGCCATGTCATTGTGGTGCATGAATCAATGGCGAGTGATGTGAGGTGTGTGTTGGTGGTGGTGGTGAGGGGTGCAGATGCCAAATACGGAACCATCTGGAATGCTGATGTGGCCTGTGAACATAAATCATTCCACCTCCCCGTGGCTCCTTTCCTCACTGCAGTGCTGCACCACTGCTTATTTGTCACTCACAGGGCCACTTCATCTTGTCCCCTTGTCAACACTTTGTAAAAGCCAAAGCAATAGGATGCTAGGTTTTCAAAGTATATGATAAAATCCATCCCCAGGTTAACTCCATTTATGATTCCTCCATCTCTTCTGTAGCAAGTGGAATCATCATAGGCGGGGATGATCAGAAAGGTGTTTTTTTTTTTTGTGGGGGGGGATTTTTAAAAACATAGCAGTAACATGTCATACCTTATCTTCAAGGGAAAGGGTATGTGATGGGGTTGGAAGTGTCTTAATATGGGAATGTTCAGTCTCTCCAGAAGTTCCTGGCACATGGTAGGCACTCAATATATGTTTGTTGAATGAGTGAATGAGACGGAACTTTTCTACATTATGGCCACTATTGTTTCAAAAGCTATTATGCCACAAGTGTGGCAGAGTGTTCTCCGTTGGAGACTCATAATGGGTCTGTACCTACCTGCCACACTTGGGTGGCTATAGTATAAGGGTCTCTTAAATCTCTATTAATATGTCAAATCCTGAAGCTCCTTAGATTAATTCTTCTCTCTCTCTCTCTCTCTCTCTCTCTTAGACAAATGGTTGTTTATATAGATTCAGCCCTGCTTAATTTACTTCTAACAATATTCATTCAACAGATAAGTTTTGAGTATTTGCCATGTGCCTGGTGCTATGCTGAGAGCTGTGCATGCAGTAGAGAGTAACATTCAGATTTCTGTCCTCAATACAGTGGGGGAGCAGATCAAATATATGTTGTATGTGTATGTGTGTACGCTATATCTCTGCAAATTATAAAGGACAGCTGCAGCATACTGTGAGAACATATCACTGAGCTACTATTATGTGCCAGACGTTTTGCTAAGAGCTAGCATTAGATATAGCAAGGATGTTAAAAAGGCAGAAGAATTTAATTAGACACAGTCTGTCATCAGGGAATCCAAAACCTAGCTGGAGAGAAATATCAACAATTATGACACAATGTGAGAAGTCCTATGAAAAATGTTATGAGCAGAGGGTGACCCACATACAGAGGCAGGAATGACCAGTTCTGCTTTGTAATTTCAGTGGCATTTGAATTGGATCTTAAGTGATGAGAACTGCATCAAGTATAGAAAACAGAAGGAAACAATCCAGACAGGGGAAATGCATCAGCAAAGACACAAAGACAAAACTACATAGGCTATCTGGGGCCTGACAGAATTCTAGAAGATAACGTGAGAGAGATGTTGCAGTTTATTATGTTGAAGACCTTGCTGTAAAATGTTAGGATCCTTGCTGTAGTGGCAGCCTCCGATGCAGAGGACATAACCAGCATACTCTATAAAACTTTATAATTGAAAATCTTAGGTGAAATGGATGATTTTTCTAAGAAAATATAAATTACCAAAATTGGCTTTCAAGTAGGTAGTAGAACACAAGTAGATCAAAAATAAGGAAAGAAATTGAGAAAGCTGTTAAGAAATTAGAATCTAAAGTGCCATTGGAGTGACGTGGTTTTAAAAGCCAAGCATATGAACAGAACATGCCTAGATTATCTAAAACCATCCAGAACACAGAGAAAGAAGGAAGATGTCCTGTTCATGTTATTAGACTGGCATAGCCTGTTAAGGAAGGAGAGTTAGAATAAAAGCCCAAATAAGATAGTAGCAGTTTTTAAAGAGAACTTCTTTTAGTTATTTTCTTGGTGGATTGACCTTCTTTGTCTCTTTTGGCCATTTTTAGCTTAAAGTCTATTTTGTCTGTATAAATATAGCTACGCCTGCTTTCTTTTGATTATCATTTGCTTGAAATATTTCTTTTTGTATCCTTTAGCTCAATCTTCACGTTCTTAAAGCTAAAATGAGTCTTCTGTAGGCAGCATATCACTGGATTTTGTTTTTTTAATACACTCACCCATTCTGTGTCTTTTGATTGGCTCATTTAATTCATTTGCATTTTAAGTAATTATTGATAGATTTATTAATTGTTTTCTGACTTTTGTAGATCCTTGCTTCCTCTCTTTGTGTGTTCCTTTGTTTTGATAACTTTTTGTGGTGGTATGCTTTGACTCCTTTATTGTATTGTCTTCTTTTGTGTATCTACTACAGGTTTTTCCTTTGTGGTTATCGTGATGCTTACAGAAAATATCTTATAACGTTCTGTTTTAAGTTGATAACTACTTAACTTTGATAACATGCAGAAACATTATACTTTTACTTCTACTGTCTCACATTTTAGGTTATTGATGTTACAATTTACATCTTTTTTATATTGTGTATCCAATAACAAATTATTGGTTATTTTTAATAGTTATGGTTATTTTTAATATGTTTGTGTTTTAACTTTTAAACTAGACCGTTAAGTGAATTATGTACCAACATTACAATGTTGGGGAATCTGACTGTGACTGTGTACAGTGTTTCCCTGAAAATAAGGCTGGGTCTTATATTAAGTTTTGCTCCAAAAGACGCATTAGGGTTTATGTTCAGGGGATGTCATCCTGAAAAATCATGCTAGGGGTTATTTTCTGGTTAGGTTTTACTTTTGGGGAAACACGGTATTTACCATTACATAATGAATTTTACACATTCATATGTTTTTATTATGTTAATTAGCATGTTTTATTTCTGTTTGAAGAATGCCCTTTAGTATTTCTTGGAAGGCATGTGTGGTGGTGATGAACTCCCTTAGCTTTTGTTTGCTCAGAAAAGTGTTTCTCCTTCATTTCTCAAGGACAGCTTTTTTAGTCATAGTAGTCTTGGTTGACAGTTTTTTTCCTTCAACATTTTGAATACATCATCCCACTCCCTTCCAGCGGGCAAAGTTTCTGTTGAAAAGTGTGCTGATAATCTTATGGGGGCTTGCTTGAATATGATGAATTGCTTTTCTCTTGCTGCTTTCAAAATCTCTCTTCGATTTTTACTCTTGACAATTAATTTAATTATATGAGGTGTGATCATAAAATATGGTGAATGGTTAAGTAAAGAAAACGTGTTACAGTAAAAGACACATTGCCATTAATCCCCGTTAAAATACTCCCCCTCTCTTCGAACATACCTGTCCCATCATTCTTGCCACTTTCTGAAGCAGGTCTGGAAGTCCTCTTTTGTGAGTGTCTTTAGTTGTGCTGTTGCTGTTGCCTCACTGTCCTGAATTGACTTAAAATCTTTACATTTCATGGTCATTTTGACTTTGGGAAAGAGCCAGAAGTCTCACAGTGCCAAATCCAGTGTATTATGTGGATGAGGACACACTATAATGTTTTTATTTGACAGAAATTGCCATATACCAGAAGCGATGTGTGACACGGAGCATTGTCATGATGGGAGGATAAAACCGTTTGCCCATTTCCTGTTAATGCATTTTTCATAATCCGTGATTTACGGCACACTTTGAAACATACCTTCTCTTATCCGAGGCTCACACCTGCCTGCACCAAATAAGTGGAAACTTGTCACACAGCTTCCCGTGTTGAAGATTGCTGCCTTTCCATTGGATGGCAGTTGGCAGCAGCATTCACTGTATGTTTTGAACACACTTTGTATTAATAAAGTGAAGTTCTAGCCCTATTTCACACCTTGTAGCAAAATAAATTAGAGATAGATGAAATATTTATGAGGAAGAGCTTATCCATAGAACTTTAGAAGAGAGACTTTGGCAGTTATGTGGGGATTAGATTTTGTCGAATGGTAGGGAGATCAGAGATACAGAGACACGCAGGAAGAAGGCTATGTGATGACACACAGGGAACACAGACCCGATGAATTCAAACAGAGAAGGTGGTCATGTGAAGATGGAGGCGGAGACTGGAGTGATGCAGCTTCAAACAGAGGACATTGCGGATTACCAGGAGACAACGGAGGCTAGAAAGCTGCGGAGTAAGGATGCTTCTGTAGAGCATTCAGGGGGAGTGTGGCCCTGCTTGATACCTTGATTTTGAACTTCTAGCCTCCAGAACTGCGAGAGAATACATTTCTCTGTTTAATCCACCAAATTTGTGGTAATTTGTTACTGCAGCCCTAGCGAATGAAGACAGTGAGTAATCAGATTTGATTTGATAGGAGTAATCAGAAACATTACTGAGTTTCCAAAAGATTGATACTATATGCTGTGTTCGATTATGCAGTTCTTGGACAGAGAAGTTCCATTTCATGGTTAAGACGGCCTCACAGATCTGCGTGATGAATTTGAGGAGTCTGGAGCCGTCCCACGGGGGTGTGCCCTTTGTCTCAGTCACCATGGTTTCCCTAGCATTTAGAGCAATTAGAACAGAATAGAAGTGACACTCAACAACTCTTTAGTGAATGAATTCATAAATAGAAAAATACAAACTGTGGCAGTTTTTAAAATAACGAAGACAACTAAGACATTGATTTTTGAGAAAAAGTCAGGCTGTGGTGGGAATAGTAGGGCCAGAATAGCTACAATCCCCATAGATATTACACATTTCTTTAATTTATAACCCATGGCGACTAGAGGAGAATGAGGTGTCAGTTCCTAGCTGGAGCCATTGCCGTAACCCCGGGCTGCTGAAATGGTGGCCTTGTTATCTGCTGTCATGTCCCGTGGCTTAAAGCTGTGTGTCAAGAAAGAGAGGAACCATCCTTGCTACTAATGGCATTAAAACCCAAGTTAAATTATAGTATCAATACACCAAATAATAATAATAGTCCATTCATTTTGCGTACTGAGTAAAAATGTCTTTATTTGGCAAGCCGTTATTGAGCACTTACTGTATGCTGAGCACTGTTCTGGACTCTAGCGTACGGAGATCAAAGATGTAGTCCCCACCCTTAGAGACTCTTCAGGTTGTTGGGAGCAAGAGGCTAGACAAGTAAGTAGGTCATTTTGACACAGGGTGATAACATGCCGTTGTGATAAGCCGAGGATGCCATAGAGCATAGAGGTGGAATAGGCATCATAGCGTTTAAAAAAGATTAAGTTCTGTTTGGGCTGTAGGTGAGGTAGAGGCTTGGATATTGGCAAACTAGTTGGTTTACCTCATGGAATACTATGAGGAGTGCTGAAATGCAACACCTGCACAAAATGACCTGAATGATTTTGTGAATGATGCCTGAAATTCTACTTTGGAAAATTATTTCTTTGCCTTATACTTTCCAGGCGTGCTCTTTTATAACACAGATTCCTCCGTAGGACTCCATGAGCCATTCTCATTAGGCATTCCTACTTTGTTGAGGATTGATTCCCCAAGTTGGTTTTCAAGGGAAGGGCCAATGGCAAAGGGTGGGACACAGAATGTGTAAGTCTCGAGAGAGGTTGGCGAAGAGGGCTCCCTGGGCTCAGGAGAGCACTGGGCATTTATGGGGAAGATTGCCAACAAAGAGAAGAGAGAGCCCCTTGGAGGGGTACCAAAGATAGTGTAGGGAATCCACAGCTTTCCCTCGGGCTGGGTCTTTCCCAGCCCTTTGGACAGCTACAGTGTGCATTGAAAGGTGAGCGTGGGCTGTTCTTTCCTGTGTAAGTGTGAACTCAGGGCCTTCTCTTTGGGAATGGAGAAAGAGACGGGCTTTCTGTAAATGGAAGTTTCTGTATTCTGGGTATTATGATGAATCTTAACTGTAGGGATCTTGTCTTTTATTCATCCAATGAAGTGTCTTGTATATGTGGATAGTCAGTGATTTGGTGGTGCTGATGTGCAATAAAATCAATACATGTACTTGTCCAGTTACCTCAAGATCAAGCACATACATTTCAGGCTTTTTGGTGATAGCTGTGAATGTTGCTTGCAAGCATTCAAATATTTTAATTTTCGATAACTTGAACTCTCTTTACTCTGATGAACCAGTTAGGAATGTTGTCAGAGAAAACTTACTCTCATTTTCAGTCATGAATGAATCTCTGATTGCTGTGATAAAGAAAATCCTGGGTTCCCTCTTCCTTGCTTGAATGAACACAAGCGTTAACATTCCATCTTGGATCAGAAGATACCAAAGGTTGAACATAAACAAAGCTAGACGAAGCACTTCATCACTCTAAGGAGATGTTTAATTTTCATCAGTCAGGAAAGACACAGACACCAAATCAAAGGTGTTTACCAGATTTTAGTGAAAGCTTTTGGTTATTTTATTTTCACTGGGTTTTAACTATCCCCCTGGGCTAATGTTGGTTGGCAGATTTTGAGCATTAGCTATAGTTTTCTCACACCTCACTCCTGTGTTGGAGTAATGTTTTCAGTTCATTGCCTGTATAGCCTTGGCAGGTACAATGAGTCACTGGTGTACATCCTTCATTGTAGGAAGGACTTTATAATAATGACGCTTTCATTCATTTATTCATCTGACATCGACTGAGGGTTAGCTTTGTGCAGCGAACTGTGGGAAATGCTACGAGGAAACAAAAATGTGTAAATCATGGTTCCACCTATGTGGAAAGGCACCTGCCTGACCTAAATAATCATAGCAGATGTATCTTTACTTCAACTGGTTTATAATCTCACTGAGGAAGAACGACAAGCCCAGTCATCTCTAATCTTTTCAGAGGCCTCAAGTGGCTCTCCGTTTCCCACGCCATGCAGCCCAGACTCGTCATCCGAGTATTCCAGTTCTTTACAGCCTCACCCCAAGCCATCTGGATATCCCCGTCTCCTTCCACGCCTCCGCGTACCCTGTGCCTGATTCTTGCCCTTTGCCCAGATGCCATGCTTTTCTCTACCTCTGTGCCTTTGTACCGTCTGTTTTCTTTATTTAGGCTTCCCTTTCTCATTTTCGCTAGCTGGTAAAGTTCTACACATTTTTTAAAACCAGCTCTTCTGTTACCTTTTTGTGAAACTCTTATCCAGTATCCCCTCTCCCAACCCCCTCTTCACGCCTCCCCCACCAATGACAGAGTTAGTCTCATCCTAGAACATCTGGGATGTAGGATCACTTTGGGTAGAATCCATGGGTGCCTAGAATATCTGAAGTAACAATCTTTGGCTTCCTGGTTTAGTCCTGGCTGGGTTGGCCCTCTCCAGGAGGATCTCAGTATTCATGAAGGCAGAGTTCTAGAGACCCTTGAGGAGACTCCCCCTATTCCTAAGACCTCTGGAATCCCTTGTAAACATGGGAGACCTAGAGTGTGCCTTTTAGCTCTCATACAGCTGTGCAGGCTGTTAATTGTTCTGCTTCCTTATAGTTCATAGCTGTGTCTACACAACTACTCTCTATGAGACATGATAGTGAATTATAGCTATTACTCCATGGAGATCTATTATCCTGGATATGATTTCTAGTATGTTTTAATATTGCTCTATCATTTGTCCATAAAATGCATGTCTTCATAATAAAATATGAAGGGGTGTCTGTTGAAGGAAAAAGATTTTTGATGAACAAGATGATGACAGGACACTCTAAGAGTCTGTTATTTAAGTCTTCATTAGGTCACATTCCTTAGCATCAAGAGGAGGAAATAATGGTTGATATGCTTTCTGCTGCAACCTCAGAAAATTGTGATCAAGTCCTACACTTGGGAGTGGTTTGCAGTGAGCTGAATGATTGAAGTGTGGAATTACTATAGCATAAAAAAGCAATCGTGGCAAGGTATTTCTCTATATATTCGGTTCTCTGATAAGCACTAGGGTTACTGAGATGATTAATATACAGCCTTGCCCTTTAGGAGAGAAAAGCATTTGAAGAAATGCATGACAAAGAAGAGTGTTGAGTGCTCTAATAGAGGCATGGGCTCGATTATCGGAGAGTACCAGGTTGTCAGTGAAGAGCAGCCTTAGGGCAGGAGAGGAGATGGGGTTGAGGGGAAGACGTCCCAGAATTTGGGCCTTGAGTAGAATACTGAGAACAGTCAAATCTTAGAATTGTCTCTCTACGTAGTTGACAAAGGGACTGTTTTCGTCAGGGTCATGGCAGAAATATAGTCAAAGGGTATAACTGGACAAAGTTGAATGAAGGCACTATTGGCAAAGGTGTGGGCAGGGTTAAAAGAAACCACAAGGGATGGTAGAACACCCAGGAACCAGCGGAAACTTTACCACTCCTAGACCGAAGGGGACCAGAGGAGGGAGCAATTATGAGAATGGAACCTGGGCTGTAGGAGAGGATCAGCCTGCAGGAATTGGGCCCCTCTGTAGAGGAACACAACTACTGACAAGCTGTGGCCTGGCAGGGAGAGACAACCAGGGAAGTACATGCCCAGCCAGTCTCTCTGCTGTCCAGTCTCCCCCCAGTGCCTCTCATTGGCTGAACCCAGACAGAAGCCAGAGATCAAGGGAGCCCATTGATGGATAGTCCATACAGGGAACAAAGTGGACAGTGGCTCTGGAAGATAAAACAATATCCAGCAGAGGAACTTACTAGGCACAAGGTGAGAGTAATATTCAGCAACATTAAGGGCTGTGCTGAGGTTGGAAACAATGAGTTTGTAATCGTACCAAATAGGAAGGGTGGGGGATTTTCACCGGCTGATCAAGGAGAACTTTCTCTGTTAGCTGGAAGAGATGCCACAGTGTCTAAGACTTGTAATCTACTCATTGGTGTCTGTTTTCTGACACTAGCACCATGGGATGTGTGTAAAAGGGTAGTGACACCAAGGGTTAAAGTCCTACCTCTCCGTGTATGGCTCAGTCACATAAAAATGCATCTAAAACTTTTTGGATTCTTGTATGTTTTAGCCAGTATTACTTTAATTCAATTTTGTGTAATTCATTGTAATTCAATTCAGTTCAAAACATTGGCTGAACATCTATAATTTCCTGGGAACTGTGCTAGATCTGCTCAGGACACCAAAATGAGAAGGCACAGAACCTTTCTTCAGGGAGTTAGGACAGAGTGGAAAAGATGATTATGGAAACAAATTGTATAATTAAAGTAAAGCAAGGTAAGTGTAAAATGGGACTCTCTTGACCTATTTCCACCTAATAGACTCAGTATATTAATTGGTAAGACCTCATTCTCTCTCAAACCATTGTGGTTGGTGGGCTTGCTAGACTGGATGCTTTCGGCTAGCCAGCTATGTCTTCGTATACTTGTGTACTTCTGTAACTTGTGTGCTTTACCAAGAATCTGTTGTGTGAGTTCCCAAACCTTTTCATGTCAGTTGTGCTTGTTACTAAGTTTACACAACTGAATTATACGTTAGTCAAGCCAACAGAATATAACAGTAAAAAAAAGCTTTTGTTTGCAGTAAAATTAAATGAAACATTTTGGAAAAACTTAATAAAGACTCGTTACTTAAAAAATGCCCTTGACATTGTTACAGGTAAGACAGCCTCTCATCCCTTGAACTTGGCAGTGAAGATGATATTGCCACAGATAAATTTGTTGATGGCGGGCAAGATGAAGACAGTACCTTCTTGATGGTTTCTAGTAGGTTTTTCTGTGAGGTAGGAATAGGCAGTGAAATGAGGGAGTGGGGGCTTGCGAAGGGTGAAGAACGTCTGAAATAGATGATGTGGAGAGTGGGGGAGGGGGTTCATTGGAGGCGACAGAAGGACTTCTTGGTGGGGCTGATAGTCTACCTGAGGCTGGGTACATGCCCTTGTGATGGCACCAACCTAATTGACTATGTGACTTCCTCTAGCAGTGCTCAGTAGGCTGGTGCTGAAATGGAAAAATAGATGCTTGTGGTGATCCAGGCGTGGGATTTTGTGGGCAGGTGTGGCAGAAGTTTAAAGGGAAAAGAGAGTTGAGGTTGGGGGGCAAAGACTGATTTAAGCCTTTCGTTTGGAATGCTTGTAATTCACCAAGGATGAACACAAAGGAAAAGCGGAAAGACACTTGCTATTCGTTCTCTAGGCCTTTCAGAAAACATGGAGTTGTTCCTTTGGCAGCAGACATGTGAATCTACAAGCAATGTGCTATTGTGGACATCAAGGGAATGGGCACTGTTCAAAAAGAAATGGCCCACAAATGTTACCATGGCAAAAGTGGAAGAATTTACAGTGTACCCAGCATGCTGTTGGTGTCATTGTAAACACACAAGTTCAGGGCAAGGTTATTGCCAAGAGTGTTACTATACGTAGTGAGCATATTAAAGCACTCTAAGAGCCAAGATAGCTCCCTGACACTCAGGAAAGAAAATAATCAGAAAAAGGAGGAAGCCAAAGAGAAAGGTACCTCAAGCACCAGACTTCTCTGCCCAGAGAAGCACAGTTTGTGAGAACCAATGGAAAAGAGCCCGAGCTGCTGGAACTTACGCCTTCTGAATGCGCGGCATAATAGGTATTAAAAAAAAAGTTCCAGTTGATTTTTAAAAAGTGATTTAAATGATAAGTTGTAATGTGTAGTCTTTTTAGAATGTAAGTAGGTTCAGAGAACATAGTGAGGCCAAGGGGCTGGATATCCAGGTGAGATCAGAGAGCCCGTGTGATGGGAGAGAGATTTCTGTGAGGCTGCGGTCAGAAAATGGGTCACTGGCATTTGGGATGGCAGAGCTGGAAGGATTTTCGGCTTGGGTATGGCTGCGCATGTGGGTGGTATAAGTGAAGTGATGGTGAAGGTCAATGAACTGAAGACATATAGGAACTTAGAGGCAAGGGAGTTCTGATGCCTTCTTTGGGGACATTGAGACAACTGCCAGATGATGCCAGGATTTGGGATAGAGAGGTAGGTAGGGAGATAATTGGCAAAGCCATCAACCATAGTGGGAACGGTTCCAAGGAGGTCAGTAGGTAAGAGGCATGAGCCTCAAAGGGTTTTTCCACTAAGGAGGGGAATGATGATGTCTTCCTTCCGATTTCTATGTGACAAATCAGGTCTCTTCTCCTGTAAGCCCAAAATTCATGCTTTTAATTGGGCAAGATACCTGCTTCCATCTGAGGGGGCATCCGCCTGCTATGTGTATGAATCATGGAAAAATCTAAACGTGACTTTGGTGCCATAATTGGAGCTAAGACTCACTTCTTGCTCCTGTGATTCTACTTGGATATTAAATAAGTTTTCCTTTATGAGACATCAGTCAGTAAATAGAACAGAATGTATGGTTAAATAATTAAAAGTATTTTCATCATTACAATTATAATATGCCTTGCCATTTCAATATCCACTGATCGTTCCTGAAATTTTGCATGAAATCTATTAGTCAAAGGTGCAGAGACGATTTTTTTTTGTTGAGTTAAACATTTTTATGGATTAGATACGAATTCAGTAAAAATAATTGAATTAAATTGGATGGCATGAATAATTCATGACATGTAATTTCACATCAGTTCTAGCATAAAAATAAAGCTATTGGTTTATGTGCTAGGAAAATGTGTTTTATTTTTTAGAAAGGTAGTGAACATTTATTATTTTGGAAGATAATTCACTTTATGATTAAATAGAGATATTAAATTGTAAGACTGAAGGAAAGTATAAAGCTCGAACTAAGAGGCTTTGATGCAAGTCACCCCTTCCATCTGCTTGACAAACCACTAGTTGCTACACGTATGTGTCGGTCATTAGTGATTTCAGAAGACTATAGCAGTAGCCTTCCAGATCTGGAGGATAGGGCCAGTAATCATGCCAAAACATTCTAGGGAGAGTGATGGGTGCCAGGTATTTCCTTTAAAGAGCAGAGGGCGACTTTCTGCCTAGGTCTGTCCTCTGGGGCTGGCCTCTCAGGCCCGTGACTACGTGGAAGACCCTCTCACTCCTTTGTCCCTAGATAGGCCGAGCATCTCGTTTTTTCTGGTTAAACTATAAATCCTTGCCAGAGGAGAGCATGAGGTTGGGCCACTGGGCCGAGTCCTGACGTAGGTGGAGAGCTAGCCTTTTTGCACATTTCGTTATGATTTGAATCTGGTCCTGCTTGGGATAGCTTGTTAGAAAACCTGACTATTTGTCTTGTTCCTTTCAGTTTGATATCCCACCTATGTAACTTTACTAACCATTGTCACCCCAATAAACTTTAATTAAAAAAAAAAAAGAGAAAACCTGACCTTGTGGGAATTGTCATTCTTCTTAACATGGAAAGTCATTAGTTCAACAATGAGACTCACTTGTTCAAAAGCATTTACTGTGTGCTTACCCTGTGGATAGCCCAGGCTACGGGCACATCTGGGTGAATAAGGCTCAGTGAGTTTCTTACAGAGTTGGATGGGGTGGCGTGGTAGGGTCAGGAGCCAGGAGCTAGGAGGCACTAATACAAGTTTTAATAGAAAAATGAACCCAGATAGTCAAACGCTTGGCCTGAGCCTTGAAGGGGGAGTAGGAGTTAGCTAAGCAGAAGGAGAGAGGAGAGAAGTGGAGGCATTTCTGGGGTGGGAATCACTTGTGCAGTGGGACTCAAGTGAGAGGGGATCAGTCTGCACCTGCTGGCTGTTGCCGGAGGGAGGTAACATGGGGAGAATCCTGGGAGATGAGCTGGAGAACGTTCAGGGCCAGGATATGAAGGACCTCAGCTACCAGGCTAACGAGCTTGAACTGGATCCTAAAGGCAAAGTGGGAGCTGCTAAGTCACACTGAACGATGGATACATTCTGTGTACTTCAAAGGTGTCTGAAGGTGTCTAATAAAAGTTCTTCCCCCTACACATTTTCACATGCGCAGAAATGAACAACTGGTCTACAAAGGTATCATTGCATAGATGCTGCTGTATCTTAACCTCTGCCATCATTTAATGATGACCAGAAGTTCATTCACAGAAATTCATACCAATAAATGTTACTACTCAGCAATGTTTTGTCCTCTCTTAGGCTACTAGAGCCTTTTGGCCATTTTATAGTAAGACAGCCATCATCCCCTTGAAAGACCTTTGCCCCAGCTTTTATGATTTGAGATTTATCAAAGGCCCCCAAGGGTCAGGTTTCCTCTAGAATTGGCCAGACTTTGGAATAAGGCTCTATATTTATCCATCTTTAAAAGGAAAGACAGGAATACCCTGGAAATCATGCTACTTTCATCCTATAATGGGAATACTATCACCTGGGTAGGAATCTAAGGTTCCTATAATTAATAAATTAGGAAATACTGCCTGATGAGTGGAGTGTGTCCAAGTTGTTGAAGCCAGACAAAGTGGAGGAAGACAACAGACAAATGGACTCCATTGCTCCCAGTATCTCAGTCATTTAAAAAAAACCCAAAAACTATTGTTTTTGTTCAGTGATACATGATTACTATGAATGAACTGAAATAGTACCCCTGAAATACAAAGAAAGTAAAAAAGAAATGAAAAACTCTCATCCCCTAGAGATCACCATAGAGGACATTTTGGTGAACATAACTTCCAGACATTGCTGTAGAATTCATAGCTTTGTGTTCTCTGCCACTCTCAGTTTGTAAATTCCAGAGTGCTTTGTTCCCCTCTATAGAATATCCATTATTATGTTTTTTTTCTTCTTCTCAAGTTTCTTAAATTAGGGACTATATTCAGTTTTGTTTCTTCTCTTTACACTCCTTGGCTTGTTTTATAGACAAACAAATAAAATATAGGGTACAGTTGGGGGGAGGAGAAACTGGATCATTTATAATTACCCTTGATTTGGATAACCCACTTTTTTATTGTGGTAAAATGTACGTAATATTTTATGGTGAAATTTTACCAGTTTAACCAATTCAGTGGCATTAAGTACATTCACAATGTTGTACAACCATCACCACTATTCATTCTTAGAACTTTTCAACATCCCAGACAGAAACTGTATCCATGAAATAAAAAACAAGGTTCATCCATGTTGTAGGATGTATCAGAATTTTATTCTTTTTTAAGGCTGAATAATAGTCCTTTGTAAGTACATTTTGTTAGATGACCCATTTTTTGAATTTGGTTTTGAGTTCATATTTGTATTTAGTGGTCATTTTACGTCACCCACAAGGAATAAACAGAAGGTGATGTATTAAATGATATTCTCTAGTGATCCTTCCTGAAGCTTACCACTTAGCATTCAAACAATCAATGAATATTTGATACTGGAATTAAGGACGCTTGTTATATTTATTGATAAAAGAGAATTGAGTAAATTGGCAAGTACTGTAGCTAACTTGATTAAAATTCAAAAGCTTGCTGTTTAGTAAAAGAAATACATCATTAAAAAATGTCAGAGTTTGAATAAATACAAGTAGAGAAACCCAGATATGAAAACCACCTATTATTATCTTTATGGTGTTGTAGAAATTTAAATCTTACTTAGTTTCAGATAATTTTTTCAGGCATTCAGGAAGAGTAGAATTTTTATTGCCCATGATAAAATTGTGAAATGGTTTCTCTTTGCATGTGGGCCTGCCACTGGCGCAGTCTTTTCATCTAGGGCTGTGTTCCTCAAGCTGAAGTGAGTTGTGGACCCTCCTGAGGACTGTGGTGCATTGGAGGGACAGGAGGAAAACATACATTCTCCCTCTTGACATGTTCTTCAGGAGATCTTTAGGAAGTTTCTATATTAATTGCGATGATAATAAAACATTAACATATTCAAGATCGTGTGGCGTTACTGGATTTGCCATTTCTGATTTGACTATCTTTCAGTGGTATATCCAAACTTCTGTGACTCATATTAATTTTATAATTCTTCCAAAGCATTGCTATTGGGGCTGGCGTGGCTCCCTGAGCTGCTAACTGAGCCTAGAAACTGAGCTACTCAGCATTCACCTCTCAGTCTGCCTTTATTGTCTGTACGAGTACATTTTAGGAGGGAAATTGTGCCTATGGTAATATTCCAAATTTAGGGCCGTCTCCAGAAGGGGTAGGGGCTGCTGTATCTTTTCCCTTCAGACAGTGCTAAAGACTGAAAAGTTCTTTGCTGTTCAACATTTCCTTTTCATCAAAGCTACTAGTTATTGCCTCATTTATTCATTCATCCAACAAATATTTATTAAATGTTATAATGAATCATATCAAAAGCTTGTTATGCTGATTATATTTAAATTGATTTTTTTCCAGGACAGGAGTTGAGGAAGACTTTCAAATCTCCTTGGTAAACTTCCAAATGCCTTTTGCTGTCAGCCCTACTTAGACAGCAACATTGTATAATATGTGCTCTTCCTAAATCTTGATTTTCTCACTCAAGTTTGCAAGCCCCTTGAGCGGAGAAGGGAGAAGACTCTGTTGTAACACTATCCCACTTCTGTTCTGCACAGACAGAGCACTTTGTAGCTAACTGATGGATTCCATCAACCAGGACAACTATTCCTCTAGCTTCTGGCCGCCTGAGACCATAGTTGGAAACAGGCCGTCAGATGCCGCAGGTTCTTTCCTGCTAAGGACACGCTGTGGTGCTATTGTTATTCTTGTTGTTATGATCAGTGGTGGTGGTACTGTAGTAGTGTAGAGGCAGAGATTTGAAGAGAAGTGACAATAGCTTTCAAGTGAACAGATTGGCTGTCCTACTTGGAAAACTCAGTTGACCTTAATGATGAAAATTAAATGAAATAATCTATGTGTCCAGTGATAAGAAATTGCTGTGGCAGTTAACTTCAAACAACAATTTACTTCTTTTGCCCTCAGGCAGATGCCCATTTCCCCCCCAGCTTTGGGTGCAGGGGAACCATGAGCACCAAGAAGCAGGACACTGAGAAGGAGAAGGAGAAAGACCAGTTTAGAGAAGGAAGCCTGATTTTCACAATAGAATTAGAACACAAAATTCACCGATAGGACTATATGCATCAAAAGGGGGTAGAAATGGCGATTTCAGGTTTTCTCCTCCCATCCCCCTGTCGCTGAGTCCCGGGAAGCTCAAAAAAGCAAAGATACAAGTTATTAGGAAAAATAAAGACCTTCTGTGTTTGTAAATGGCCGAGTTGAATTTGCTTGTACTTGTGAAAGCAGTGCACGTCTGGCGTGCCCACAGCTGGCATCTGACACAACCTTCTTTCCACTCTCCCCATTTCCCTTGTATTCCTTTATCTCTCTAGTGACACATACATGTATATAACCCATGACATATAGTATGTAGTAGCGATACAGATTTTTAAGTGTGTGTGTGTGTGTGTGTGTGTGTGTCTATGTGTGTCCGTCCAATTGGCCAATGCACTGTTGGCACTCACCTCCCTAAGGAGTCTGGGTAAGTGGAAATATTTGGGGGGTGCATTTCTGGTCATCACAATGACCGGGGATGGCCCCCAGTGATATCAGGGATGCAAAATATTCAGCACAGTGCAGGACCGCTGT
The DNA here is from genome assembly GCF_057876585.1 of Rhinolophus sinicus. Classification (NCBI taxonomy): domain Eukaryota; kingdom Metazoa; phylum Chordata; class Mammalia; order Chiroptera; family Rhinolophidae; genus Rhinolophus; species Rhinolophus sinicus. The sequence continues at coordinate 104,064,744 of NC_142515.1, read as the reverse complement.
CCACAGCAGGGAACCGGACTGCCCAAAATGCGAGTAGCATCCCCATTGAAAAACATCGTGCATTTCCATTATGGAAGAACCCTCAACAACAGTGTGAATATTAGAGACGGTTTATAATTCTGTCCTACAGGATCACAGCTTTTCAGGGGAAGGAAGAGAGCCTCTGCCTTGATTAATGATATTAACACAGCGAGAATAGTGACGACCTCTTCATCCCTGCTGTGAAATTCTAGATACTGTATGTTAAATTCTTACCTATATGTGAATATTATTTCAGATTTTAGGGCATTGCTATTATTGTTCTTTTAATATCAGTGTGGGTGAAATAAGCGTTGTTCCTGTTTGGATTTTTGGCCTGTCCCCCGCCCCCCACAGACGTTCTTTCGTTGGGGAGCTATTAGATCAAAAATTGGGTAGGCTTTGTGAACAAGGCATTTCACCAGAAAAGTAATCTGAGTGTCACTGTGCACCCACACAGGGATTGCACACACAAAGAAACTTTGGAGGGCTCTTTTGATATGACATAGGGAGACCGACAGTGCCAATAATAGCACTGGGTTATGTCTCTCACAGTGCTTTTGAAGGCATAGAAAGCAAATGACAATTCTAGCGGTAGCTAAGATATATTTTGCAGTGGCTGGAAAGAAACTGGCATTCTTATAGGAGTCCAGGAAATTGTCTTTGAGCCTTTGAAGGCACACAGAAAGCTAATGACACCTCAGAGGAATAGCGTTCTCAGGTTTTAGATGCCACAGATGCCGGCGATGCTAAAGCCAGGATATAAAACCTTTCTTATAGGGCCTTTAAGAATCCTCAGTGTGCTTTTATTAGCAGGCTGAGTGTGTATATAGAAATGTTAATGGTCTGTGCAGCAAGCTCAGCTTGTTTTTGCAAACTACAGAACTATAAAAGTTATCCGAAAGGACACACATTCTCCTTCCTTCCTCTGTTTCTTTGTTCCTTATTTGTTTCCTGCTCTATATAAGAAGAGAGCCCTATCATGTGCTGGGTTCTATGGATGCAAAGGGGAATCCAATGTGGATTCTTCTCTCCAACAGCTGGCCGTCTAATGTCCGAGAAACGTGTGCGGTAATATCTGCAGTGCAAGGTACAAGGCAGTCATGATGCAAATAAAGCACAAATTAAGTGGAAATCTAGCCGCAGAAGAAATTACTTCTGGCTGATAGGATCAAAGAAAGCTGCATGAAGGAAAGAGTAGAGATGGTATTTAACTGTTTTCAAGAATATGTAAGATTTGGGCAGGTAGCAATTAGCTTGCAGGAAGAAAGGAGGGGGTATTGTAAGGGAAGGTGCCCCAAGCCGACAGATAGCTTTGCAAAGGCTAGGACAGGAGTGGCCTGACATGGGGGGACAGCCAAGGCATAGGAGGTTCCTGGTATGTACTTCTGATCATTTAGAGAATCAATCTGTATTTATTGGTCATTAATAATTTAGAATTCTGGTCCTCACGTTGTGATGTGCCACAGAAATTCCTATAGAACTTGCTCAAAATTCCAGTGCCTGGGAGCCCCTCCACACACCATGGTTTAGAAGATTCCAGAGATTCTGCTGTCCCTCACTGCTGTGGCCCGTGTCAGCCCAGCAGCCAGCCACTGGAGACTCTTGCGGTGTGTGTCACCAAGGTGGGGGCACAACACTGGGGGGGCCGGGAACAGGAGGGAAATGGAAATTACTTTTCTAAGAAGTATAATCCCCAAATCTCCTCTTAAGCAACTACAATAACATCTCATATTTTATTTAATTTTCTTTTAATGGGAAAACCAGTTATACTAAATGAAAGCAAATGACTGGTAAAGAAGATTTGAGTGATGTTTATAAGCCTTTTATATGATTTTTTATTGAGTTTTTTTGGTCTCCTAATTGATTAATAAAGGGAAGAATGAGGGAAGACTGACATGTGTTATATTCTCTCATGGTTCAGATAGAGTGAAATTATTCCCACTTTGCCAATAAAATTCTCAAGGTTGATTGCTATTTTTAATTTATCTGAGCAGTGCTTTTCAATGAAGTGACATTGGTCCTGATCGTCCTGTAAATAGAGAATGTAACCTGAGGAAGTGAAGTGTCTCCCTTCACGAACCTATTTGGGCTTTCTGGTCGCTGAGCTGACATTAGTGATGTCAGATCCATGCCCAGGCCACTGGCTGCTGTTTTTGTCAGTGGATTGCCCTGTAGCATCTTTGGCCCTAATTGGGTTTCCTGTCCCCAAGCCCAGGGTCTGGCTGTCATAGTGGAGGTTGTGTAACCCACCCGAGTGTGAAGAGCATTCTGCCAGCCAATGAGCCCTGTAGTCGTGTCTGAAACATCAAGAGCTGCTGTTCAATAGCTTGACTAAGCAATTCCCTGCTGCCCAGCTTGCTCTAGCTCTGCTCGCTCTCTCCTGACATTCGCCTTACAAAGCACTTCCCGTCCACTTCAGAGCCCTGCCACAATCCTGCAAGATGTGTGATAGTAATAAGCATACTAATTACTATTTGTTGAGTGCCTATTTATTGTATGTCAGATGCTGTGCTAAGGTCAGAAAGGTTAAATGATATACCCAAAATTATAAAGTAATTCCGTTGCAGAGTTAGTACAGTGAGGCATGGCTTTTGACTTTTAGTCTGGATGGATCCCACATTTTAGAGGAATAAGGCCTTGGCCATTTACTAACTGCCCCTTGGACCTGCTGGAAATTTCCACAGCAGGCCTGGCCTCACATTATTTGTACTTTACTCATAACAGGTGCAACATGGGATCTTACCTTGGAGCTGAGTCCTACAAGAGTGCCTTACAAAGGCCTGGAACTGTCCACCTCTCAGGGAAACAAAGCCATACTGGGCAGGGATGCTCTGGGAAGATGCCCACAGTCCCTGGATCCATTGTCAGCAAGACCCATATTTTGAATCTGTTTTTCATGGACTGTGTGGGGAAGATGGTGAAGGTGGTTGGCGGGGAGGAATTACTGCTGATTGAGCATTAGCTACGTGGTGCTAAGTGTCGTACATTGTGTTCTAGCTCATTGGGTCCTCACTCTATAAGATTTGTATTATTGACACATATTTGGAACAAGGATGGTCCTGGTGGCCTCCCCACTCAGGAAGGTGCATGGTCCACAGCTAGGTCTTGCTTTGCTCTTGCCTCAGTGCTTCAGTGACAAAGTCCTGGCCATGGGCATGGCTAGGTCTTAGGATTGCCCCTTCTGACTCTCCAGGAAAGATGATTTAGAGACCGCCTGTACTAGGTTCAGTAGCTGAGGTTCAGATCTGGGCTTCTCTGCCTACTGGCTATGAGGCCCTTCAAGCCTGAACCTATCCAAACCTTAATTTTATCATCCCTAAAGGTGAACAAATATCTAAGTCATAGGGTTCCTGTTAGGCTTAATGAGAAAGTATGTAGCCTGGCTCATGCTCAAGAAAGTGAGTGACTGAAAAACATGAGCGACTCAAGCAATGGTAGTGACTGTTATTATTGTGATTCTTTGAGGCTGAATCTTAACTAGAGGCATATCCTGATCCATAAATCTACCTCTTTAGATCTTGTCTTAAAAGAATTTAAGTCATGCGTTTTCCCTGCCATCTGGTTTCCTGCGCTCACCCTTCCTCTCTCTCTACCTTTCTATTGTTTTGTTATAGGAGAGTTTCACAGACTTCCAGGTGCAAATCAGTAGCTATTACCATATAAGAAAATGAGGAAAAGAATAGCTTACTGCTTTCTGATGTTCACCAGTTGGAAAACTTAAAAATTTTCAGTGTTGAGCTTGTGTGGAGTCAGCATTCAAACTGGAGATGAATTCTTTTCATGCCCAACCAGTTGGTACAAAATGGGAATTTTAATTGATAACCTGTTGTCAGTGTTGCTTCCCAGTACAGGTGACAGTGTGACATATTCATGTCTGTGTCACCCACACACACCGAAGCACTGTCATTGCTTTGCAAAGAGGTTCATTTTTCTGCACATTCTCTGGTCTAAGTTTACCCATGGCTCGTTGTCATTTCATGGACAGCAGTCCAGACAAGACTGCATGTGCCATGCTAGGGCTCTGACAGAAAGCCTTTCTGCTTTAGAGAGGTATTAATAAAATGTTTAGGAGAGAAGTCTTTTTTTATGGCAGAACAGAGCAACGAAACTAAATGTTTGGTTGAAATATGTCTGGGATGAACCCAGTTTAATGTTTGTTTAAAAATGCCATTTCATTTTCTATTCAAATGTTATTTTACAAGCTGGGTTCTGACTGCAATGTGAGCTTTCTAAGAAATCAATCCCAAAGAACTCTTTCTGGAGTGTTCTGTATCCAAGGTAAGCTATACAAGGTAGAGCTGTTGCTACGGGAATCAACTGCGGAATTTAAAGGTATAAATCTTGCTATTAATTTAAATTTCATGTAATATCTGACCCAAGCTTTATTTTAAGGGGAAAGGAAAACGGAGTAGGAATTATAATAGGCAAAGGCTGATGAGATAGGCAACCCTCATTTTAGAACTCTCTACCATTAGTATTTATATTTTCCTCTTTTGATGAGTAATTCTGTTTTTTCTTTTTTTTTTTTCAATGGTCCTAGAGAAGCTGTACCTGCAAAGATACCTTGCCTTTCAGGCTATGCCTCAACATGGTTTCCATCTTTGGGGTTGTTACTTCCTTCAGAGAGAGATGAAGAAGAAACTGTTCTCCAGTGTTTTAGTCATTGAAACCTAAATCTCTAGAGTGACAAAAGAAATTGCACAGTTTACTTGGTGTGCCGTTTTTGGGAGGATGGTAGTTTCATTCTACCTAAATTTTGCCAGTTCCGTTCTACCTAAAATCATTTTTTGCTCATTTCATGAGGGTTGCCTATCTCATTAGCCTTTGCCTGTTATAATTCCTGCTCCATTTTCCTTTTCCCCTTACATACTAGATAGAAAGAAGAAATTTTCTTTTGTGCTGAAAAAGTCAAAGCAATTTCAATGAGTAATAATGATTTCATTAGTAATATTGGGATATGGCTAATGTGCTGGGTATTATATTAGGAATTTAATATACGTTATCACACTTAAATGTATACTATGATAAGGCAAAGGTATAATTCATGACCCCAAACATATAAAATGCACAGCAGCTGAACATAGGATGATAGCAATATTCTCTACATTTGTGTGCCCATGGCCTAAATATATTTAGATTGCGCCATGTGAAATTGCCATTTTCTGAGAGTCAAGTATCGGCAATTTCATGTGGTTCAACCCAAAACACATTTGTGTATCTCTGAACTGGCAGACATAGTTCTAGAATTTCCTTGGGACATCTGTGACATGTTTCACAGGCATAAGAACTTGTGGGAATTTCCACAAATGTATAACTGACCACGCAGGAACATAAAACTCTTAAATGTTTTATCTAATAATCACAGAACTGAAGGCTCCTTGGGGGTTGTGTGGTGGCCACAACCCCTCGCTCGTTTTACAGAAGCGAGGCTCCGAGAGGTGAGGGGACTTGCCTGTGGTCATGCGGTCAGTGAGTGCCTTGTACGGCTGGCCCTTAGGCCTGTGTGGCTTCCATAACATATTCAACCTTCCCTGATGGACTTCTTGTCCGTTACAGGCCATCAAAGCCAATATTGCATGCGATGGCTCTGACTTAGAAGCAAATTAACAGGTGTGGTCCTACGGTTATTCCAGGCACAGGGATTCTAGGCAATAGGAAGTTCTGTGGTGCTGAGAAGAAGGATGGGGAAGGGAGTTAGACATTCTACTGGAGGCGAAGCCGAATGTCGGGTGAGGAGGGATGGGCCAGCACACAGCAGGGGGCCTGTGCATTCACTCCTGGGAGTGCCAGCAGGAGACTGTGCGGATGAGGACGGGGCCTGGTGGGGTCGCATGACACCGTGGAACATTTGGTGCTCCCTCCTGCTGCCCTGGCAGATATGCTTCAGGTTCCTACACGGCCACTTGGCCGGGACGCAGGCCTGTGCTGTATTGCTGGTTGGGAGTGGTCCTGTAGTTCATCTCTCTCTCTTCTCTTGAGGGTTTTACCTCAGGGGCTCTTATGGTCCTTCCCTGCCCCTGGTGCCATCGTTGTCCATCTCTACAGCCTTCGGTAATTGTGACTTTTGGGGAGAACGGGTTTAGTGCGCAAGGCCTAACATTTCCTTTTCTCTCACAAGGGCCTCTGCACTCCGTCTGCAAATTTGCTCACCCTGTGTCCCGCAACCACCAAGCTTTTCATATCTGTGGTTACTCTCTCCCATGCACAAGAATAAAGTTCTACTTCATTAGACCACTGAATTAAAACATGTAGATAATAAGTAGCCATATGGAATGTATACCTCTCCACAGGGACTGTGGGCTTGTGAATTTAAAAAGTGCAGTTCAGTTAAAAAATTTGGGCAGATGTAAACCTGTATGTAATACGAGCATATTTCTTTTTACATGGTGGAAACCGGTGCTTACCAAGTCAAGGGGCTCAGAAAGCTGTGGGCACACATCTTTCGGGAATTCTGCGGCTGGGGCAGGAATGCATGCGCAGAGCATAAGGAGTTTGCGAAAACTCTTTGTATTATTGCATCATCTCTGGAGCACATGTTGTATTGCCTCTGGACGTGTATCTGTGATTATGCCTTTGCCCCTCTCCCCGCACCATTCTCTGTATGTCTTTCTCAAAATTAGAAATTGTCTCTTCTTTTTTGTCCCCACTTAATTTCACCCTGCTGGCTGTCCAGTGTGGAAGGCATATAGTCATGTCAGGAATACCTCTAGTCATTGTTCCCATGGGCCTGCAAATACTCTTTGCGCTTTTACTCAGGTCAAATATATATTTCTCTTAAATTCTCCAGTAACTTATGATGTGTGTTGGCCCGAGAGAAAATCTGCTTCCACCTCAAATCTTTGTTGTGTACTGAAGACGGTATACTCTTTTTGTTTTAATTCAAGTTTATTGGGGTGACAATTGTTAGCACAGTATACTTTTAAAAAAATTTTATAAGAGTTTATTGGAGCCAAACTAATGACATATGAAGTAAGATCTCAAATGCTGTGCCGCAAAGTATACGTTGAACAGAACAAACCCGTCCTCTTTGCTGGGATTATGGGCCGCTCAGGAAATTATCATCGGTGCCTTTCTCATTTTCATGCCAACTTTAGAAAATAGCATTTCTGCCTTTATTTCCCAACTTAGTATATTTTTAAAAATTTGGTTTTCCATATTTGTGTGTAAAGAAATTATTTTATGGTTTTATTTTAGGAACTTCGAGGTGCCCGCCATTTTTCACAGCAATCATCTGAAAGATCCTTTTGATATTTAGAAGTTGTTCACTCCCTTCTTTGAGAGCAAAAAGGGTTTGAGAGCATCAAATACGCACTTGGAATCAGCATTTAATTTTTGTTTTCTGTGCCGGTTTCATTGTAAGAGGACTGTGATAGACGGGGAAATAAAAGAATTCAGTGAAAACTCATTTCAGAGTAAATGAGCTAAGCCATTAGGAAGACTTGACCGTAAGCTTAATAGGAATCAGTCATGTGATACTGGAGCTAAAATAGTTAATGCAGTGGGTTTCAATTTTGTACAGAGTGGGAGAAAACTTTTCTCAATGGAAATCTTGGAATCCTATGCTTAAAACAGACAGAAGCACTGGTGGTGATTGGTGGTGTGTAAGGAGCCCAGAGTCTGGACAGTGCAGCCTGCTCTCCCCCTCTCTTCCTTAGGAAATCTCCTCAGAAACATGAATACCCTTGTGCTAATGCATTAAGTATGTAGGTAGAGTAATCTCGTAAGTAAACAAAAGGTGTCATAATTTTAGAGGCATGTTTTTATACATCATTTTATTTGACTCTGGGGAACAGACAGCAAAGGCTTTATTATCCCTATTGTCTCCATTTTTTGTAAAAGGAAACCAAGGATCAGAGAGGTTAGTAATAGGTCCAAGGCCACACAGCTAATTATGTAAGGCAGCGGCGATTGGAATGTAGTTCTTCTGACTCTTAGTTTAGGGCTCATTTCATTGAATCATAGGATTGTCTATGGATGAAATAAAAGCCCAGACTTCCTTGAACTGATGAAACTGTTTCTGGAATGTTTTGTTCAGTGGTGGATGGCAAACTGCAGGCTGTCTGGGGGTGGGGGTGTGTGATTGTGATACAGTCCTTCATATCATAGATAGAAGTAGAAGATTTATAAATGCAAATCTCTTTGAGAGCTAATTAGTTGGTGTGAATTGGTTTCAGTAAATGCAGGAGAAGCTATTCTATATAAAGAGGGGTTCCAGACTTGAGGAAGTGGGGGTCTTAGGACAGCGAGTGGATACCACAATGAAGGGAGAGTGAGAAGACAGGGAGACTTAAACTTCCTGTAACTTCAGAGGTGAGCATTCTGAGGCCCAGGGGACATGTGCAGCCCCCCAGTTTTCAAAATGCGGCCTTTGTTCTTTTTTCAGGATAAAAATCAGAAGGCTGCTTTCATGTTTCTACCTCTCCAATATGTCAATTGTTTTCAATGACAGTCTTTTATTCACTGCAGTAGGTAATCCGAATTGTAAGAATATTGTATATTTCCCCATGGGACTAAATTAAGCTATTTGCATTTTGAATGGAATAAAAGTCTCTAAAAACATTTTCTTCTCCCTCCTGAATCATCTTTGGTAAAAGAGGTTGCTCACCACTGATTTATAATTTTATCTGGGTAAAGTCACTTGCAAAAACAAACAACAACAACAACAACAACAAAAACATCTATCTGAGTGCAGCAATGCTAGCACAGAGTTAAGCCCAAAGGGTGGAAAATCCAGTGAGAGAGATTTGGGTTCAACCTGACAGCGGCAGCCTTAAAGTTAGGACCACAGAGCTGGTACCAGGAGCGGGTGACCTGGAGGTCCCAGGCTCGCCATCCCTGGAAATATGTAGAGTTTGGGCACCACCAGTCCTGAGCTTGAAGACTAAATATCTACGTCCGTGGCACATTAGGCCACTCTGTTCTTTTTATATCCAAGATTCGATTGTTTTAAAGCTTTTCATTGAGCTATCCCACTAGAACGAGTAATTTGACTTTCTTGCGTTTGAGTAGATAATGCTGAAGAATACTTTGGTTTGAATTTCTTAGGTTTCATGAATTTCTGTGTTGGAATTTTCTCAGAAAGAATCTGAGAATGTTATGATGTTAATTGGGCCAGATTTGCTAATATATTTGAAAAGCATGTAATCTGTGCATTAAAAAACTGATCTGAATATTAGATGGTGCAACAATAATGTATATACTTTCTATTTTATGTCTTAGGATGATACTGGCATTGATAAATCTGTCTCCAGGGTAAAAAGTAGACAGCTGTGTTCCTGAAAGTTGTGTGTATAGTGCCCGTATTTCCCTTTTTTTTTTTTTTTTTTTTGCATAGGTTTTCAAAGATTTCCTTTTGTTATTTTTAATTCATTTTCAGATTTCAAGTAGTTTTTCCTAAATCGTTAGCCTTACCTTTCTCTGTCTATCAGATTTAGTATACTTAATGGTCTGTAATAAATTCATGTTTCACTATACTAAGGGCTCAATATTACAAAAAAAAAAAAAAAAAGAACAAACAAAAAACCCCTGAGTGAACTGTTTTTTAATATACATAATTTCCCAATTTATATGTTTTATAATTCGGACTTTCTTGCAGCAGAGGTGCAGAGCACTTTTCTAATCATAAGTCACTGATCCACAGGAAAAATGAATCAAGGTCTCCTAAGTAAAGAGCGACTTAATTTCTTTGAGAAATGTCTTCTACTCCTTTGCCTTAACACATAAGAACAGGGGACATAAAACTCTATTTAATAAATGCTGGAGATAAATTTAAGAGATATTGAGGATGAAAATAAAGAAAAGGGAAGAGAGGGCTGAGAGAGAGAGAGAGAGAGAGAGAGAGAGAGAGAGAGAGAGAGAGAGAGAGAGAGACCTAGAATGAAAGACAGAGCTAAAACAAAACAGACACCCAAAGGTGAATATATAGGAACATATGCAAGGCTTAAAACCTGAAATCTTTTTTGGGGGCCAGGCAGGTAATGATGTAACCTAAAGGGAGGTGGGAACAAATGTGAATTGTGGAGTGCCTATCACCCCTAAAGGCACCCAAATCCAACAAAACGAAACACTGCTGACCAAAGGTCACTGCTGACCTGTCACCTACCGGCTTCCAGGTTACTTAGACTCCTGGGTTATGAACACCTCCAGAAATAAGAGCTAATTTTACTGAGAGCTTACTATGTGCCAGGCCTTGCTCCATGTGCCTTCCCTTTAATAACTGTAATCCTCACAGTATCCCTGGAGGCACATGCTTCTGTCCTTGTCCCCGTTTCAGAGGTGTGGAAACTGAGGTTATGCTACATAGTTGATGAGTGGTGGAGCTGAGATTTGAACCCAAGGAGTCTGGCTCCAGAAAGGGCTGTGTATATAAAGGAGAATCCACACAGAGGCAGGAGACATACAGTGGCACTCTCACGGGCCCAGCCATCTCCCTGCCCCTTCACCCACCACCTAGAAGTGCAGACTTAGATATGGCAGAGACCAAGAGCACAGGAACCTTGGAGCTGGTCTTTCATGTGATAACCCCCCAGCCTTCTACCTTTTGCCATGCACACAGTTGGTATCGTGATTTTAAAGCATCAACACTTTTTTTTTAACCTCTTAAATGTATACAGATAAATGGGGCCAGGGTGAAGGAATTCACTCTTTGGCAAATGCTTGCTCTGTAATTTATTTTTATTATTTGTTTGCTTATTTTGGCTTCATGTAAACTTGAAGTGACAGTATGAATTTGCTTGAGACAATTGGCAGCAATTTTTTTTTTTTTTTTTTGCCAGATGGAGATGGATTATCCTGGGTGTATTTTGCCTAGCCTGTGGTAGGCACTCAGTAAGTGTTGAATAATTGAAATCACAAGAATTAGCAGTTAACAATAGATAGTCTCATAATTTTCAGAAAGTATTTACATGTAGTATTTTACTAATTATCTCAGAAACTTCTGGAGGTAAGCGAGGTATGTATTGTTATTCCCATTTTACAGACAAGGAAACCAAGACCCAGAGGGCTAAATGATGTGATTTGCAGCTTATAGCTGCAAACGATGGAGCCAGTACCCAAGGGCTTCTGCCTCTACATCCTGGTTCTTTCCACTGGGCCACACTGCCCTTCAATGATTTAAACTGCAAGCCATGCATAAATCTCAAGGGAAATGTGTTTTCTTCTAGAGTTGCAGCATTTCTGAACAAGGTAAAGCTCTGATTTTTTTTTTTCTATCTTGGAAGGAGGAATATTAAAAATCTGCAGTGTTTAAATTTCCATACCCCCCTTTCACATCTTTAACCTCTTTAAAGAAGATGTTTAGGACTATGATTTTTCTGTTTATTTTTAATGTCTCACTTTTTGTTCCTCTGCATTTGAAGGAGGACATTGAGTATGATGTTTTACTGCAGTAGACTTTTCCCAGGCTATTTGGTAGGATCTGTTTTATAAAGGTTCATTGTCAAAGTCAGTTGCAGTAATAGCCATAAGAGTTTTAAAATAGTTCCAATGCAGGTTTTCCTATTACCCAGTTTTTGTCATTATTTTGAGTAAGCTTTGGAGAAAAGCATTATTTTAAAACCGTGTTTTTATTTTTTTTAAATGTCGGTTGAAAATTAACCATCCTTGGGAACAAAGGAAATGCCTTCCCTGTCTGGACCTCTATTCTGCTTTTCTTTTGCTCCTCTCTCCTCTAAATTCAGAGAACTTTGTTATATGGAGTGAGAGGTGGAACATTTTACTGGGACACACTTTGATGTCCCCCATTCCCTAAATCGAGAAATTAAGCACGATTTTATCAAACAAATGATATGAAAGGAAGATTCCCTTTGCCATAATTTTGTTTTGTCCTTCCCTTGCAGGGGAGAGAGGGGCTGAAATACGTTTAATTGTTTGCTACATTTCCTCTGTGTACATATTTATCCCTCATATTATCTGAGACCAACTAAAGAGGGCATGTTTAGAAAAAAGGGGAAAACTAATACAAGTTGAAAGTAAGATAGTTGCATCTTAATTTTAAGAGAACACAGAAAGCCAAATGCTTTCAGAACAGGGCCCCTTCATGGAGTAATTTGCCTGGTATGGCATCCCAGTTTGTTGTATAATTTCAGCCCTGTTACTATGGAAACCTGCTTTAGTGTAGCAGTGATTGTTAATCAGGATTTGTCGTTATTCCCCTTTCATCATGAGGCTCTATATCCTTATGGATTAAATCACAGTTCTCATTGACAGTGGCATAGATCAAACATTATTGCCACACATAAAACCCCGGACCGCTCCCTGTCATTTTCCCCCCATTACCAGAAGCCAAGAACGCCAGCTGAAGCCTAACTTTTACAAGGAAATCAAGGCTCCTCTTGGCTCCTGTTATCTACCCTCATGACAGAATGCCAAGTCGGGGAGGAAGAGGGCTACTTTCATTTAAATTCACCTGTGCGTGCCGGAAAGGCAAGCCATCCTTTTATGTCACTGCAAACCTGAGTCTGCAGATAGAAATCCAAGCAGGAAGTTGTGTCAGTGTGATCTCTGACTTCTTCAATCCTTTATCTGTGTGTGTACATCAGGCCTTTCACTGAACTCTTGTCCTTGGAGCAGCCGGCTTTCCCTTTCTTTTCAATCTAATTTTTGGATTCCTAGCTGCTGCTTTTCTATAGAAAGACTCTGTCAAGAAGGGGAGCCCAAGCTGCTGCCCCATTGTGACTGATCTGTCCTAAACCGGAGAGCGCTGTGGGGCATGTGGGGGTAACCCTTTGCTCTTCTTACGTTAGAGAGCTGGGTGATGACATCATCTGTACGGGGAAGTGACCAGCCCCGAAGTATAATGCCAGATTTAGCAGTGTCACATCTCCACCATCTTCAGGACAATCAGCTTGAAGGAATCTGAGAATGTTAAAGCTCCAGCTGCACAATGTTACATGGTTTAAGGGTCCATCACCGGTCATAGTGCGCCTTCTGATTGCTCATCATTTTGTCTGGGAGCAAGAATCTTTCAACTCTGCTGGTTAATACATAGCCCCTGGAGCCAGCCTGCCTTGGTTCCTTTTTCAGATCTCCTACTTAATAGCTGTGTGACCTTGGCGAGCTTTCTAACCTCTCTGAACTTCCTTATGTAAAACAAGGATAATAATAGCACCTACCTCCTGGTCATGAGGATTAAATAAACTTACATTCGAATGACGCTCAGACTACTGCCTGGCATGTTGTGAGTGCCGAGCCGTATAGGTGTTTGTAAATAAACGAAAAAGAAACAACATTGCGCTTCCATGTATTCACAATATATTCCAGATCAGATTATCCAAATATTAATAAGGTGTTGTAAACAGCACCCCTCCCCCCTCACCTCACCCCCCTCTTCCCACCCCCTGCTTTCTCTTCTTCATCTCTGCAATGTGCCCAACCCCCAAGTATAATTCTGATTGGCTAAATTAATTCTGCAGCATCCTGCTGTGAATAATTATGTTGATCCAGTGTGTATTCTGATGCCTTTTTTTTTCCCTTTGCCTAAATTATAATGTGACAATTGCGGCTCACAGCTGGCTCATCAGAGGTGGGCAGTTTGGGAATTGGCGCATCTGAATGTGCTTCTCTGTTAACCCTCTGCCTTGATTGCTTAAGACAAGACGTATGTAAACCCCATGATTATTGCCATTTGTTTGGACTTTGCAAAGACTCTGCCTTCAAACATAAAGCTGCTGGGCTTGTTTTGGGAAGGGGGCCTATAGAAGTCCCCTCCCCCCCTTTCCCTTTCAGACAATAAATAGCTGTCAGGCTTATGTCAAGGATGAAATTATAGGTGCACATGAGGCCTTGATTACATTGTTTTGGAGGGATTGCTATTAGCATACTGAAATGAAGTCTAATTTTTCACTGACGGAGCTGAGTCAAAATTCAAGTGACAGAGGCAGGACCTAGTGTGAGGGAAGGAAGGCCCAATCGGGGCCCCTGTTCTGTATTGGGTGGGTTTTTCCTTATTGCAAACAAACCATAAAAACAAAATAATTAATGCAAAGAAAATATCTTGTTGGAAAAGAAAGGCCAACGGATCAGGGATGAAATAAGACATTTGGGTTAGATAAGGTTCTTTGTGAAATTACCATGTGTGATTTTTCAAGTGCATTTAATCCATTTTAAGGCCACATCTAGATTATGGAGTCAGCCTGTGTTTTAGCTGAAGAATGCTCTGTCTCGATTTTTCATTTTGCTTGCTGCCTGCATAATTCATTTCCTACTGCCACGTTCTCTCCTCCCCGCCCCACACACGTATCCTCTGAAGATGCCGGCTTATGATCGCCCAACGTACAGGGCAAGTGCCCTTGTTGTACTTTTGCTGTTTATACATTCTGATGATGTGAACATGTGGCTTGTTCGTTTTCAAAATCCTTCATTTCAAAGGGGTCTTCGCATGTGTCTTTCCTGAAATGTTTTAGGGAGTGGTGCCTCATATGACAGGTTAATAATTATATATACTTTATTATAACTGTCCCTCCTTACTGTGATGGAAGTTTAAGAATCATGCACACACGTACATACATCAGCATGGGTGTATGTATTTTCTTTTTCTATGTATGTATTTTGACACTGTAATTAAGTTGAAAGGCTATTGCATACCATTGTTTCATTCTTACTGTTATTCAAGGGGAAAAAAGGGAGTTTTAGTGTGGATGGGAGAGAGATGAGGGTGTCCTCCAATTTGAAATCTTATAACAGTGGACAGCGTTTAGAGAGAGCAGTAGACAGACCATATTTGTACTGACTCGAAATATATATTTTCCGTTCTTACTGCACTGTAGTTGTTGTGGGGATTCAGAGGTGGATGAGAAATGGTTCCTGAAGTTCAGGAATGTGTGATCCAGACGAGAAGAGACACATACGCCCACATAGTTTATCAGGGCAAAGAATGGTGGGATTGCAGAGGAAGAGCTGATGTTTGCTTTGCTATTCAGCTGTTCAGGTGCTGCAAAGGTGAACTGAGAGAGAGGAGGGATGAATCAAGTCTTCATGGAGGAGGTTGTATTTGAAGTGGGGGGAGAATTTTAAACATAGAAATGGAAGAAAAACATCCCTAGCAGAGTGAACCATGTAAGCAAAAGCTGGGAGCTGAATGGGTGAGAGGTCTGGTTTGGCTGGAGGTTCTCACCTCTGGCTATGCTTTTGTATTCCTGGAGAACTGGTAGTCAAAATTAACTGCTGCCTGAAATTTATAGAGTAAGAAAGTAGATTAGTGTCTGCGGGGGGGAGGGGAGCTGGAGGAAAATGGGGAGTGATTGCTAAAGGGTATGGGGGTTCTTTTTGGGCTGATGAAAATGTTCTAACATTGAATGTGGTGATGGTCGCACGACTCTGGATAGACTAAACATCATTGTGTGCTGTAAATGGGTCAATTGTAGGGTATGTGAATTATATATCTCATTAAAACTGTTATAAAAAATTACTGCAGCCTGGTTCCCACGCCAGACCCATGAAATCAGAATCTCGGGCATGGTGACCGTCTGTGACAGGCCTTCAGGTGACTGAGCTTTGTCAAATACCCCTGGGCTGCAGGCACATAGAGGAGACCCTGGGAGTGCAGGGTGGAGGCACAGGTGGGCTCTATCTTAGAGAGCCTGGAGGTCTTGCTGAGAGGTGTGTGCTTCTTCCAGCCAATCGCTGTAAGTTTCAAAGCAGGGGCGTGGCACATTGAGACTTCTTTTTTTCCCCTTTTTTCTCTGTTTTTTTTTCTTCTTTTTTTGTTTTTCTTTGTTTTCTTTTTTAAAACTGTTCTTTAAAAAGCTCTTCACAGACGTATAGACATTGGCTTCTGGAAGCTGGAATGCCCGCTGAGGCTATTTCAGGTTAGCATCAAAGAGACAGAGTCGCCCTCAAATGGGGTGTGGTTGCAATGAGAATGGAAAAGGGGGGACAATAGAAGAGACACTGAGAAAGCAGAACCTCCGCAGGGCCTGGTGACTGCAAGTGGGACAGAGAGTCTGAGGGATGCTCAGCTGTCCAGATTGCGTTCGGGGGAGGACTGGGAGGCAGACCAGAGGAGGAGGTGGAGGAGCCGGCAAGAGGTCTACAAGAGATGGCGTGTGGTTTTCTGTGTGCCAGACTCGGGGCCCGTAGTCTGTCCACAAGCAAATGTCCAGCACAGAGATGGAAATGTGGCTGTGATCCTAGGGAAGAGGCTGGTCACAGCGACGTGGGAGTCTGTGGACTGGAGATTCGGGCGGGCGGCTTCCAGCATGGCTGCTGGCAGGCGCGCCTGGGGGCTCATCGTCAGTTGCCTGAGTGTGCTCACAACATGGCAGCTGGCTTCCTCCAGAGTGAGTGACCCGAGTTCAGCAAGCGAGAGAGTGAAACAGAAGTCACCGTGTCTTTTTTGGCCTAGCCTGGAAGAGATGGAAGACATTCCATCTCTTCTACAGGCTGCTTTTGGTCGCACAGATCAACCTGACGCAGGGTTGCAGGGGACGGCAGGGGAACAGGAGAACCAGGAACCCCTGCGGGCTATCCTGGGATTGGCTACCACACCCTGATTCCTGGCACGGCACTGAAATTAGGAAATAGAACAGTGTGGTCACCAACATGGAGAAGTCTGAAGAGAAGAGCTCTTAGCTGCCAGGCAGGTACAAGCTTGAGTGCAAGGAAGCTTGTGCTGCCTGGAGGATTCGTTCACTCACTCAACATTTGGGGGTACCCCTATGTGCCAGAGGCAGGGAAACAAAATGGACAGGGCCCTGTTTCTCTGGACTGTCACTCTTGGGTTTGCTGTCCCTGACTCTGAGAGGCCAGGGGGACAGGGCAGAGATTCCTGACCCAACAGTTGTCCCCAATGCTGGTCTATGACGCAAAGCTCTAAAGTGAGAAGAAATAACTGTGGAGGGACTGGAAAAGGACGTATGTTTTTCATCACTTGAAGTTTTGCTGCCAGTACTTATCTGTTTTGCAACATTGCAAAGTGACTTCAGAGTGACCTCAGATCTACGCTCAGTTAAGCTGAGAAGGAGGGTGGGAGCGGACAGAAATGAATCTTTTCAGCTCTGCAGCATATTTGATTTTATTCCGTGAAGCTGGAAAGGGGAAGTCTTTTTAGAATAAGGGTTACAGATAATATCCTATTTCTGGGAACACAAGGATGAGATGAACCTTCTTGAATGGTGTGGCCTCTGATCCATTAAAAAGTACATTAAAATTTATCCCCTAATGAAATTCACCTAATTTTAATTCTGGGGTTGAGGCTGAGGAGTTTGTTTTTACTCAGAAATGGAAAATGCTGCTTTTAAAATTAAGAATAGGAATTTAATTGTATTTAAAGAACTATGAGTTCTAGATACTTAGTTTGCTTATAATTTGGTAAGACAAGGAGAGGTAATTAAAAAGAAAAGCTGAAGTGGAGAAGGCAGAAAGTCTAAGAGTGAGTCTGAGACGGGGACTTTGCACGAATGAGGAGTGAGAGAACAGGTGATTCAGGAGTGTGTGTGTTGGTGGTTAAATTGTTGTTTCCACCAACTTCTGTCCTGCCTCTCCTCCTGGACTCCCAGGTCACCTTTAGTCCCTCTGCTTAATGAAAGGAGGTCTCACCTAACCTACTATAACAACATTTCTTTAATACTTGCTCATTTCCCTCTTTAACAAGAGAGAGAAAGCCTCAGAAACCTTGGGTAGGCTGACATTTTAAAGACATTGTCTGGTTTTCATTCAATTTATGTTTGCTACTTTCCGTTAGTGGCCAGTGATACTGGCTTTCCATTTATGGTCGTGGTATGGAGTTCTCTTTGAAAAATAAATGCAGATATACCTAAAAAGTGGATAGCATGAAAGATATTTTATAAACAAGATTACAGCTGGCAAACCTCATGGAGGTGTTAGTGAAATGACTAACATTGACGAAACTACCTCTGGGCATGTTTGGCTTTCATTCATTTAGTCAAAAACAGGTCGTCTCAGTCGGCTTGGACCGTCCTAACAAAATAACAGATTGGGTGGCTTGAACAATAGACGTGAATTTCCAGAACAGACAGTTCTGGAGGCTGGAAGTCCAAGATCAGGGTGCTGGCATGGTCTGGGTTTTGGTGAGGTCCCTCTTTGGCTTGCAGATGGCCCCCTTTTTGCGGTGTCCTCACATGGTGGAGAGAGAGAACTCTGATCTCTTCTTCTTGCAAAGGCATGAATCGCGTCACAGAGACCCAAACTCATCACCTCATCTAAATTTAATCACCCCCCAAAGTTCCCACCAACTAACACCATCACATTGAGGATAAGGGCTTCCACGTAGGAATTTGGGGTGGGAGGTACAGAAACATTCAGTCCGTAGCATGGGTATAGTGTTTTCTTTGTGTTATGGGAAATAGCATTCTGTCAGTAGTGCTGGGATTGGCGTGATCACATCTTGGGGGTGTGGCTACTGGCAGATCATTCAGCCTCAGTGTCCATATCTCTAAAATGGGATCACAACATCCATTCTCCTTCCTTCACAGGATTATTGTGAGGCTCAAATGAGGTGATATTTGTGCAGCCTATATCATTTAAGACTGTTAAAATGCCCCTCTATTAAACTGGGTTTTTACATATGCAAGATGACTCTTAAAAGAAGCTATTTTATACTGTTATAGAATTTTGGAAAATATTAAAAAATGCATTTTAGAATAAGATCAAACAAACTATATTTTAGTTTTGTCTTCTTAAGTCTCAGATGGCATTATTGATCTCCTTTTCATGTAAATTAAGAAAGAGTTATAGGTTCCCCTCCTCTCCCCACCCCTGGCTTTTTCTATGGTTCACTTTGCATTCTGGCCAATCATGTCCCCTTTCCACTAGCTTTAAGTTTATTAAATTAGGAATTTACTCACATTTGCTCATTAAAAAAATAATCTTATGAAAGCAGTGAATTGCAGATTGGGGCATCCCTAAACGTGTGTTATGTACAGCCTGGGGTGCTATGGCCAGGGGGAGGCAGGCCCCCCTTCTTCTCCTCTAGAGGCAATGAGGACTGAAGACTGGTTGGCACCAGTTAATGGAGTCACTTCTTTTTTCACTGCTGCTGCCTTTGAGTTCCCACTCTGTGCCGAGAGAGAGGGGACATGAAGGCAGAGAGAGGGTCCCAGAAGAGCAAGCACAGGGGCAGTTTCCCTGGTAGCATCTGGCTGCCCCTTGGAGGTATAGGAACAACCTCTGCAGCACCCACACGTCAGGGGAGCCCTAGCCCACATGTCTTCTGGGATGTCTCGGGTATTTCGGGGACCCAGAAATACAGGCATGGGCCTGGTCTTACAGGAGACCCCAGTCTGTAATAGCAACTTTGCTGAGGGAATAGATAAGCAGGACTTTAAAACTGAGCCCATCACATTTATGATTATTTCTCATGAGTTGGGGATATACATATATATATATATATATATATATATATATATATATATATATATGTATGTATGTATGTATTTTTTTTTTGTAAGGAGAGCAGTTCAAAGACAACACAGTGGATTTTACCACTTTCATCTGTCACTTTGCAAATAGTGATACACAGCCCACTGGTAAGTGCTATGTTAGCTACTATGGGAGGCTTTACCACTTTTGGATTATGATTACAGTAGTCGCCCCACCCCTTATCTGCGGTTTCACTTTCCATGGTTTCAGTTACCCACAGTCATCCGTGATTCCAAAACATTAAATGGACAATTCCAGAAATAAACAATTTATAAGTTAAATTGCATGCCATTCGGAGTAGCATGATGAAAAATCACGCAGTGCCGTTCCGTCCCAACAGCACGCAAATCATCCCTTTGTTCAGCGTCTCCACGCTGTATTCACTCTCCACCCATGAGTCACTGAGGAGCCATCTCCGTTATCAGATCCACTGCCGAGGTGTCACAGTACTTGTGTCCAAGTCACCTTTATTTTACTTAATAATGGTCCCAAAGTGCAAGAGTAGTGATGCTGGCAATTTGGATGTACCAAAGAGAAACCCTAAAGGGCTCCCTTTAAATGAAAAGGCGAATACAGTACAATAAGATATTTTGAGAGAGAGAGAGTGACCACATTCATGTAACTTTTATTACAGTATATTGTTATAATTGTTCTACTTTATTATTATTGTCAATCTCTTACTGTGCCAAATTTATAAATTAAATTTGATCATTGGTATGCATGTATAGGAAAAAACAGTATATTACATAGGGTTCAGTGCTGTCCGCAGTTTCAGGCATCCATTGGGGGTCTTGGAATGTATCCCCTACAGATAAGGGGGGACGACTATACTCTGTTAGGCTGGGGAAAAGAGTGCCCTTATTAGAGATACAGGAATTCTTTAATAATAAGGTTCAGTTTAATACTGCAGGAATGCCGAGAGCCAACTGAAAATCATGCGGAAAAGCTCCTAGCATGAGCGATCTGCAGAGAGGGAAAAATGGGGCTCCATATGGCTTTTAGGGTGTCCTTTGTCCTTACAGCTTCTTGAAGCTCTTTTTAAATCGAAGCAAGTGGATGACATGGAGATGTTGTTAATTACGTCTGTGAAGGAAGTGAAATGGTGCAACAAGCTCAGAGGAAAAGACCAAAGCAACTTTAGAAGGAAAATCAGTCTATCATATTTGTGCAAATACGTGCACTTCAATGATAATTACCATAGTCATTGTTTACTATTGCTACACTATATTAATTATCTATTCAATGATAATTAAATACATAATTCTAAACATCATCCCCAAACAAATTACCTTTTATCAATTGAAACAAACCAATTAAAAATTTCAAAATGCAACCATGTAATCAACAGCTTAATACATGTTAATTATGACCAAAATTTCAATTAATGTGTTAATATGTGACCTCAAATCTCTAGCAACAAACAACAAAAAAGCAACCTCACATAGCAATTATGGCCTAGTTTGATTGACAGGTATCTGTGAGTTTGTTTTTGTGTCTGACTTGGTAATTTGACTTATATCAAAAAAGCCAGCCTATTCTCTCCTCTGTTCTGAAGCCGCTGCATAAAAAGCGCACAGGGTTTTAAAACACAACCACGTTCTCTTCAGTTCATGCATCATCTCTCTCCTGCGTTGCGCTGTCAGGTGGGCCCCTTTAGAGCACCATTTCAGCTGCCCCATGAACCTGCACTGTGATCTCTTCATTTTATAGATAAGTAAGGTAGGGAATGGATGATTCATGCAGCTGCTTGAACACAACTGGTGTAAGTGATTTCAAGGAGCCCAAGCTAGTGTGTGTGCCTGTGTGTATTTGGAGGGCAGGGGTGAGGGGTGGGGCCAGACATGGTGGCATTTCATCACATACCTTTTGTTCCAGTTGGGAGCCATAATGAGGAGGATTAGAAGAAGGAGGGATCATGTATGCCTGCTTGTGGGGTGTCAGGAAGGGCTTCATGGTAGAAGCGTGGTTGATGGAAAGGACTTAGACAGGAAGAGATTGGGGGTTGGGAACATTCTAGTAGAAAGAAGAGATGAGAGTGTTTGAATTGAGTCAGGACACAAGTTTGGGTGGAATTTAAAATCATTGAAGTAAAGCAGTGGTGACGTTTGATGGACTGGGAAGATGAGTCTATCAATCTTATTTCTTATTCTGCATGTGCCACTTGATGAGAAGACCATGTTTTAGCCCTGAAGTCAAGGATGAGGTAATTTCAGAGGTTACCTGGCCTTTTTGTGTGACTTAAAATGTGTAACACAACTTCATAGCATCGACGTCCCCAGTACTTGACCCTTGTTTCCTTGGTTTCTTATGATTAATTTATTGTGAAACTGTGTGTTATTCAGAAAAAAGCTGGGGGTGCTTCTAAAATAGTCCTTTATTTTAATTTGTGCATACCTCCACTCTGAAACATGGTTCACTTAACTGTACTGGCAATTTTATTATGTGCAGTTAAGTTGTGAGCATATATTTTTGTGTATCGAAGTGGAAAATCCCTTTTAAAATTCAGCAAATTAGACTTAAGCTTGAAAAGCATGGATGGAGAATAGAACTCTGTGTAAATAAATGTATATGTGTGTGTATAAAATATTATATACATACATAACATACATAAACGTAGGCATAAGTATGTGTGTATATAAATAGCAAACAAAATTGGATTGACTCATAAAATATATATATATATATGTCAAATTTAAAATCTATTAGAGACGGAGTTTGTTTTTATGACTCAGAAGGGAGGTGTAATAAAGAGGTATTTTTGAGACCCAGAACTAGTGTGTGTCAATTTCTTTTTGCCCAATTCCTCATCTTCTTGACAGGAAGATGAGTCACTGGATTTGAATCATAAGGGCTGTAAACAATCCTGGGTCAAACTTATTTCAGGCTGGATATTTAGAAACATTGGCTAAATCAGTGATTGGATATCTGGGTCGACTGGGGAGTCATCAAAACAAATACATATTTTTTCAGTTTGTCAGATTCTGTGGATCTCCTGCTGAGTACCGCAGTGTCTTTTAAAAATATTAATAAAGAGGTAATGCTGTCTGTACATTCTGAAGGAGGTTGTTAAAAATGAGTGGGGGATCATGCACAGTCATGCTCATAGCAGCGTGATTCACAGTAGCCAAAAGGTGGACACAACCCACTGATAAAGACGGAAACATTCGTCGACGGATGACTGGATAAACAAAATGTGGTATATACACAGAATGGAATATTATTCAGCCTTATAAAGGAAGTAAATTCTGACACGTGCCACAACATGGGGGAAACTTGAAGGCATTATACTCAGTGAAATAAGTCAGACACAAAAGGACAAATACTGTCTGGTTCCACTTACAGGAGGTACCTAGAGTAGTCAAATTTGTAGAGACAGAAAGTAGAGTGGTGGTTGCCTGGGCCCGGAGAGAGGAGGGAGAATGGGGAGTTAGTGTTTAAATAGGGACAGAGTTTCCGCTTGAGATGATGAAAAGAGTTCTGGAGATGAATGGTAGTGATGGCTACACAACAATGCGAATGTACTTAGTGCCGCTGAACTGTACTCTTAGAAATGGTTAAGATGGTCAGTTTTATGTTACGTGTATCGTAGCACAATTTAAAAAATGAGTGGAACGTTTTATTGAGGACATGAGAGAGCAGAAGCCTGAGAAGTTGGCATGGCCAGGGTGTTGTCTGATATGGAAACATTGATGAGCTGTGAGGTGAGCAAAGAAGGCACCTAGTCTTTCTTCCAACTGAATCGTTCTTTTCACCACGTCTTCCACCTTCATTTCCCTCCTAATAACTTATCCTGTCTCTTTCTCACTAACCCACTGCATATACCAGGGGTTCTAAAAAAATTTATATAAGTGGACACTTTGGTCAGCGTTGCTCAAGCAGTAGTTCGCCATAATCAGAAGTGTCTGGACGCTGATGGTAACCACTTTGAACACCTCTTGTAATTGCAGAAGTCAAATGTGACTTGTGTGACTTCATCTTTTGCCATCGGTATATATTGATTATTGCAATTTTTATACAGTTTTCCGTGCTTAAAATGTGTATACATTTTTTTGGTACCCTCTGTATTTTCCCTTTTCACCTCTTCATTCACCCAGTCTGTTTTTAACCCCCCATATTTAGTCTTCTTTCTCCTTGGAGAACACTGACACAAGCATCTTTCTTCTGCTTCACTCTTCTAGTTTCTTTTTCCATTTTTAAGGCATAAAATCAACAGTTGGGGGTAGAGCTCTAGTCATGATTTTTTTCTTTTTTTGGCTGAAAGTTAGGATTTTGATGTTGGTCACTTCCCAAAGTGACAGCAGCCAATAGCACAAGTGAGGATATTGGCCACAGAGAAATGCATTAAGTGCGTTGGCAGCTTTTCCATTACGAAGAGTGTGCTATTGTGTTACTAACTATGCTTCTTGAAGAAGCAAGTGAAAGAGATTTAGAAAACATGTGAGAAAGAGACATGAAATTGGCTTTTGAATTTTGTATTCTCAATTCAATCTAAAGTTCATTTTAGTTAGACTCAAGGTTTTAGGATGCCTCTTGTTGATATCACTAATTACAAATTATCGAGATGTTTAAGCTCAAACACAAGGAAACACAACAGTGGTGTTTGGACTGTTTTCATGTGTATGGCCAATGCCTTGTAGTCAAAGTTTAAATAAAACTGCTATGGTTTTGGCCTAAGGAATCTATACCTTCAGAGACAGACATGGAGGAGAGGCAACAATAGTACGGGATTCTTAACACAATATAGATTTTATTTGTTGAAAGTAGAAAGCAAGGAGGGGGTAAGATCTGGTCTTCTTCAGGGATGAGACATGGTCAAAACACACTCACTCATTAAATCTGTGCTTTTGAACCTTTTTTTGGAACCTTGCAGAGGAGTAGCCATCTTACCAAGGTTACATTGGGTGTGGCCACCCAATTAAAAGCACTAGCTAACAAGATACTACTAAAATCTTCTTTAATAAAATGAAAGCCTCAAGGCCATATTTGTGTTTGTAGGGACAATCAATTTCCATTTTAAATAAGACAATCTCACTTATTTCTTGTGAAATAATGTTAAAGCATGGGTCAGACCTATTAATTAAAGCTCATCTTAAGAAAATTATTTAGGTATTAGAAAAGATTTTAATTTTTTTCTTGGAAATAGTGATCTATTGTTTCTGTGGAAATTGGAACCATAGCCTTTAAATGCTCTATAGTGTTGATTCACAAAAGCTTAACATTACCTATTTAAATACCATAGGTACTGTAAAATTTAATGTGAGGGCTAATTTTAATAGGCAGTGATTCTTGCATGAATATATGTATTTATATTATCTTAAATCCATGTTTTGAGAGAACAAGCTACTTTTATGATTAATAGAATCATTAAAAAGATCTTTTTATTCTAAGTTTGCCAAAGAGTCTGTATTTAAAAACTTGTCGCCACACTGGATATAGCCTAATGACAAAGGGAAATATAAAGAAACATTGAACTTATTTTTAGTAGGCTTGTATTGGTAGGGACATTGGTGATGAAATTCTGGAAGTATCTATTTAGGAGAGAGCAAATGAGTAAAATATTGTGTTGTTAGAAGCCAGAATTTTTAATGTGGAAGAAGGAAGGACACAAATATGGAAAGAGGGAATGTAAGGAAGGATCTCATGGTTTTAGATCTAAGTTGAAAGTATCAGTATGAACTCATGTTAAGAACCTACAGACGCCACACACACACACACACACACACACACACACACACACACACAAGCTGTAACCACTGAAAGTGGAAGAGCTATATTGTGCCACTGGTAATGAGCATCTCTAATTCTCAAATCTTGGTTTCTAAATTCCACATTCCCCTGAAAGAAACCGTTGGAGAAATTGTGAGCCTGAGATAGTTCTTTGTGCCAGAGGCAGGGAAGTACTGAAAGACTAATGAGGTCATGTCCAGGGACTAGCTGAGAGGAACTCTCACTGGCCAAACTTGGGACCATTGGCACCTCAAAAAGAACATTGATGATCACAGATTATAACACATTAAATTAAAAAAAAAATCATGAGTCCACAGTGATGAGAGAGTGGCAGGAAGGTGGGAGTAAGGAGAAGCTCTACTTTGGAGAAGAAAGTTAGGTAACAAATACAGAAGGAATTACAGAATTAAAAAAAAAAATCATCATTTTGTAACACCCACGTAATGGTTGACTCAGGATGGATGCTAAAACTACTGTGAAAGGTTGTTGATGTTGAACAGAATATGCTCATGTTCTCAAGGTATTAGTCCAGACTAGTTAATAGAAAACTGTGCCTGAGAAGTGGAAGGATTGGTTATTATGTAACACCTTAGTCAAATGGTCAAGTCTGGCATCACAAATAGGGACAGTCTTGATGTGATGGAGTGGGGGTGGGGGAAGGTACACGACTTCTGCAGCCTTGGCCTGGGCCTCTTAAATGATTTAATGTTTTGAAGAACAGAGGGAAGTGCAGGAACTGTTTCAGATTAGGGAAAACCAAGGAGAAATAACAGCCAATTGCAGTTTATGAAACTTGGTTGGAATCCAATCAAAACAAACAAAAGAGTTATAAAGGACATTTTTGAGACAGTTGGGGAAATTTGAGTATGAACTTTATGTCGGATGATAATTAATTCAACTCAAGATTTGGGAGTGGATGAAATTGTGAAAACAAGAAGAGACCAGGATTTGGACAGAGTATATTGTTCTAGAAATACAGAAGGGGAGGGAAAGAACACTTCAAGATGGAGTGAGTGGTCAGCCCCATTAAGTAGTTGAATAAAAGATATGGCCATAAAGTATTCACTGAATTTAGCACCAAGAAAGTTGGTTGATAGTTGAGTGATTAAGGAGAGGCAAAGTAGAGAGTAGACTGGGCATTAAGAGTGAGGGAAGCAAAGGGTATAGTGAGATAAACCCTTTTGAGAACTTGGCTTTGAATGAAGGAAAAAAGGAGCAGTGGCTGGAAGGAGATGCATTAATTTCTTTCTAAATTGGGGATTTGTTGGAGCATCAGTTTATATGCCGATGGGAAGAACCTAGCTGCAAGGGAGCTGCTGAAGGCACAGGAGACAGAAGGTGCCATCCATTGGGTTGGGTCCATGGGAAAGGAAAGGGGTGGGGTGGCATCCAGCACCTACAAGGAATGTGCCTTTCATTATCACAGTTTAACAAGCAACCGCAAATGTTTTACTTAGTAGCTGACAATATAAACTACTAAGTATTTCAAATGGTGGGCTTTAAACCTGAGGGAAAAAAATGCTGAAATGAAAATCTTGATGACTCAGATTAGTTGACTTAATCCGGTGAAGCAGTTGACTCTCCCGTACAACTAGCGTTATAATTTCAATGCATCACTGTTTAACTAGGTGCTTTTATAAAAATGGAAAATGAATAGAGGCTCTTAATTAGATATTGAAGTGAAATCTGAAGTATGACTCAAATAGGACTCTTTCTTTTTACTCCAAAATATTTCAAATTAATTTGACAAAATTTGTGGTGTGTCTGAGCTGTGGTTACGGAAGTGCAAGGGGAACTAGAGGTATAAGACCCTTTTTCTACCCTCAAGGAGGGGCAATGGGGAAAGGAAAGCAAGGCATTCTTTGTGCCAGGCCCCAGTACTTGATGCTAGAGTGCAGAGATGATGAGGACAGAATGCCTGCATTTGGGGGTCCATAGCATTCTAGCGGGAGAGAGGGAGGAAGGGAGGAGGGGGGAGGGAGGTGTATGCATCCCCTCAACTCACATGGAATGTGCTCCCTACAGGAAAAAGTGTTAGAAAGACAAGAAGGTGAGCTCCTCAGCTCCCTTTCTACTGCCATGTAACCAATCAGCGACAGTTTCAGGCTGGCACTGGTCGGCCAGAGTAGATGACCTCCAAATCCTTTCCAGGTCTCAGATATAAGAATCATCGAAGGGGCTCTAAACCCACTGTCCTCGGGTGTGTGTGGAGGGAGCGTAACTTTCATTTCTGGAGCCTTGAGATGCCGTTCCCCCCCCCCCCTTTTTTTAAAATGCATAAATGTAAAATGTACTATCCTCACTCAATACAGAATGTGGTGAAAGAACCGAATTTCCTTCAATTTGTTGAAATTTGTTCCAGGATAATATCTCTGTCAAAGCTATCTAGTAAAGTAGATTTTTGTGTGTGTAGGTGGGGTGGGGAGGGGAGAGGTTGCCTCTTGCAAGGCAGAATTTGCCTGGCGTTATCTCTTAAAGTCTTTATTTCCAGCAAAAATCTTGTTAACGTGCTGTTTGGATTTAAATGATGAGTGGAACACGTTTCATGAAGAGGTTCACTGGTAGAAAACTGCCTCTAAATATTTAACTATTTTTTTTTTTTTTAGGAGCTACAGTCCTAATTTTGGGTTATTAATTCTTAATTGACGTTTCACTGTTGGATTTGGAACAAAATGCTCATAGGGTTTCCCTTGGTTTTCTTCAGGAAGATACCTTTATAACTTGAAATCTTTAAAAATCCTTTAGAAACACTGGTCAGTATAATGCTTAGCAGGGGGCTGAAATGAAGTGCTTTTCTTCTTCTTCTTTTCACCCTTTGTCAGTTGAAAATGTGCAAAGAAGTCCACCTGAAATTCTCTTTGGGCCACTCAATTCAGCTTCGTTACAGTGGAAGTAGGAGAAAAATAATATCAAACGAACACAACAGGTAATTAGAAACATAGTTGGGGTGAATCGATGGCTTATTCTTAAAATGACCTCATTTTTCCATTTCACGAAGTTAGCCAGAGGGCCCTTTTTAGCTAAAACTCTAGACAATTTTTTTTCTTTTGCAGGGTTATTTATAGAGGATGGGCAAGTAGATTTTAGCTTTAAAAAATATGTGGCTCCAAGATGTCACTTGAATTTCAAATAAATACATTTATAAATTCACTTATATTCTAGCATAAATGGAAGTAATTAGGACTGCATTAGTGCAGTCTTAATTGACATTGCTTCTGCTTTGTATGTAATGTCAAATAATAACACTAATAAAATGTAAATATCAAATGAATATGCGAGGAGCCTCCCTTCTCTCTTTAATGCCACCACATTACAGCGTCACATAATGAACACGCAGTATCATCAAGCTTCCAGACACCTACTTTCTAAGTACAGGCTGCATGAATTCTAATGAAAACATGAACTCGGGTGTAAATCTCTTCTGCCGCCTGGTTCAGTGAGGGGCTGCCCAGCAAGCCAATAATTCCATTCCTCAGAGCATTGCTGGGAATATTTATATAATTAAATATCATCTGTTTCCTCATTTAATTCCGGGTGGCTTTTTTTTTTTTTTCCCTGGCTGTGTTTGCCGTTTCCTTGGGCAGGAACGGCTCAATAACGTTGCCGCAGCTCTGATGGATTATCTTCATTAGCTACGTGGGGTGATGAGTCCCTGAGTAATGCTGAATTTGATTTACCGCCTACAAAAGCTGAACCTTTTGCGGAAGCTCTAAGTAGGGCCGGTTTTATGCAGCTTTAAACCGGTTTGTTTGAAGAAGGGACAGAAATGAAGTTGTTCTTTTAGGAAGCAATTTTGGGACATACTTTGTTCTCCTAGAAGAGCCTCCTTTTACATGATGTCAACAAATTGGTGATACTGAATATCCTTGTATCCTTTTTGATAAAGAAAGGTGGATGAAGAACATGATGTCTTGAAAAAAAACACAGGAGACCTGAGTTCTGAATCTACTGGTACTGCTGACAGGAGGCACAAGTTCTTCGGGTCTCGGTTTCTGTGTCTGAGAAGCAAGGAAACAGGATTGGTGGCTCTCCATGGCCCCTTCCAGCAAGAACCAGGCTTTGGAGTTGACAGACCTGTGTGTGAATCCTGTCCCCGGCCCTGATAGCGTGGCTCTTAGGCAAGTCATCCAATCTCTCTAAGCCTCAGTCTGTGCATCTGTAAAATGGGGACACACCGCTCCCTTGTACTCACTCGTTACAGGGTGCTTGTAAGGATACAACAAGAAAATGCTCTGAAAGCAACTGCACAGAGCCTGGCTTCCCGCAGGTGCTCACAGAACGCTGGTTCCCACCCTTTTCTCATGTCCTAGAGTCTGTGAGGCATGCAGAGTGCGACTTTGAGGCAGGGTCTCAGGACTTGACATGAGTGGTGATTAAATAATAAAGTGACAGAGTTTGGCATGAGACAGAGAAGTGGTCTGCAACGGAACAATGCCTGAATTATTCCTATACCTCTGAGCCAAAGCTCTTATGTATTTGTATTTTTGGAAAGAGTGTTGACATAATTGACTCTTTGGGGGTGTGGTGTGTGGTCTTGCATGCATCCTGCTGTCATTATGGAGCGCCAACAGTGCTTCTCCTTTAATTCACAAGTGTTTGCTTTCTGGGAGTGCCCAGGTTCTGGAGGTGCTATGAGGGAGGTACCTCCGGCTGGCTGTGAGGGACCCTGGCAGCTCCTCTGGAGGAGGGCAGAGAGGCTTTTATTGCAGGCTTTTTCAAATTGGCGAAGGGGACATCTGTAGTGATGATGGTCGGCCTCAAGAATCAAGTAGAAGATGAGGCAGACTCAGAAGATAATTTCCTTTTATATTCCCAGGCCTGGATCCAGCAGTATTGATCTCCCTTGCGGTTCAGAATACAAGGTAGATCCTAGCATATGACTATATCTGTTCCTAACCCAGGGACTTCCATTGCTTCAAGAAGAGTCACTTTCTTGGTGCTGCTGTCATTTCATTGGCTCCAGGACCATCCTTATTATTCCGATGTTTATGCTGTGCCCTTCTTTCCTCAGAGACGTTGGGAGAAGGGGGATGGAGATGGAAGGCAATAGCCTGGAGGTGGAATTTGGGCGATGGTGGTGTGGGGGCTTCTGAAGAACAAAAAGAAGGAATGCAAAATTCAGTAGCCTCCTCAGTCAAGGCCCCTTGTAAATTCAAGAGGCAAGAAAGATCTCCAGAGAGCCTGACTGCTAACCATACGTGTGAGTACATATATACACACATATATCCATAAAGCAAAGGTAATGATAACAACAAGAGTTGCTTATATTTACTGACTGGGTTCTGTGTTTGGGGCATTGTGCTGAGTACTTTATATATACGATCTCCTTTAATGCTTACCTCTCCCTGTGAGGTAGGTCTCACTCCCATGTATCGATGGGGAAACTAAGGTTGAGGGAGGTTGAGTTGCTTGTCCAAGGTCACACAGGGAGGGGAACTTGGATTCAAGTGCAGTCATGCTGACCAGAGCGCGCACACCCTTAAGCACAGCTGGGTCACGTGTAATGGGAGTTCACGTAGAATCATGGTGCTTTAGAATCAGGAGACTGTTGTGCTAAGAACCTAGGGTGGATCCTCAACTATGTTAGTGAACGTCCCCAACGTCATCTCACTCTTCTCTTCAGTAAAACAGTGCCTACCTTTCCGGGCTGCTGTGACAAGGAGGTGAGGCCAAGCGTCTGAAACTGCTGTGTGTACTGTTAAGCAACTGCAAGTGCTCGTTCCATTAAAATGTCATAAGGCTGCTGATGATTGAACCACAGCTCGTTAGTCTGCCATTCCCTTGGAGGTGGGGCATTATGCCTTTGGGAGTGGTAGAGAAAAATTCCTGTTTTGTTGCCCAGATAAAGCCAGTAGATATATGGAAGTGGGGAGAGTAAGAGTGAAATCAGGATGGCTTTGGGTAGAAGAGAATTCTGTCACGTGCTTGTGCAGTCAAAGGACCACCTATCTGTTGATAAGAGCGAGGCACCGGATGGGTAAAGCGGGAGCCAGAGGCATCATTATGGGGGAAGGTGGGCTTGGCTAAGAACCCCAGCAGGGGCCACAGACCTGACAGAGATGGGCTCTGGGTGTCCGTGTGGCAGGCAGCAGATGTTCCAAGGGGCAGGAGGCAGGTGGGAAGATCGCCACGACCAACATGGCGTCCTCCGCCATTCTGCCTTGGGTCAGTGTGGTCAGCTGCCACTTGTTTAAATCTCACCACTGAAATTATTTTATAGCACTAGCCTTGCTGCTTTCTGTGTTCTGAATGCACAAGGGGACATACTGCAGACCCACCCTGGAAATATAAAAATCTGTTTTATCTTGATTCTTGAGGTCCTTCCGGTAAATTTTATTTCTTTCAATGATTCTGCTCTTAAGAAATCATAATTTTCTTCTTAAAACCATCTACTCCCGAGAGCTAAACATATCACAGAGTAGCACTTTTAACTGGACACACAGAGGAAATGAGTCTTAAGGTGTAAATAGAGGTCTTTCTCACTGGTTCTGAGCTATGATCATTCACAGTTGAATATAATCCCAGTCTTCTCCTTCCTGACATCCATTCTCAATTAAAATGTTCCTATTAAAGTTCCTGTAAATCCCTCCTGGGTGAAAAATTCCTCTGTGGGCTTTTTACAGCCTTGGGGCTTCAGTGTATTCAGCACAAGACCCCTTCTCTTAGCTGTGTATTTGGCCCAGGTCCCCCATCTCACTGCTGTTTAGGGCAATCAAAGAGATGGCCCTGGTTGGCTTCTCCAGCTTTGTAGAAGTTTTATGCTGTTCTGCTTCTGATCTCTCCCCTCTTCTCTAGGAGTAGAGGGCCAAAGAAAAAGTAAAATATGTAATAAGCAAGCTCACGTCACTGAAAATGGAAAAACTCTTGGGATTATATACTTGTACCCAAATCGTAACAGAATTTTTAAAGTTTGATAATATATTTGAAAGCAGCATGCAATACATGGAACACGAGAGGACTTTAAAAAATACTAGTTTCCTTTCCCTTTACAACAGTGATCCTCAACCCTGGCTGCACATATAAATCACCTGAGGAACTTAAACAAAAATACTGATTTTGGTGGAGTCTGGGCTCCACCAATGAAATCAAAATCTCCCAGGGTGAGGTCTAGGTGTTAATAGTTTTAGAAAGCTTCCTGGTAATTCTAATGTGCAGCTTAAACTGAGAAACACAGCTTTTGGAAAAATGCAACTGGCCTTTTTTTTGTTTTATAGTTCTCGAGCTCCTGGCTTCTAATTAGGGCTAATATCATTACAATGTAATGAATTTGTTTTGCATTAAACTTAATGAGAACTAATACCCCCTCTCCAATAATATACCCACTTTCTCTGGCTTAAGCACTCATTTTTTTTTTTTTTTTTTAAACTAGGTTTCCAATTAAAAACCTAAGCTCACCTCAGAGAAGAACCTTTGAATTGCATTCAGACAAGATTTTAGATCATGGATTTCAAATGGTTGCTTGGCAAACCCGCCTGAAGGCAGACCAGGGCGTAAGACCAGGGTTGGGGGGGTTAAGGGGGGTAAAGTGAGTTCAAACCTGGATTATTTACCAGGAAATGAGGGGCAGTTTGTGCCTAGGTGGCTTTAGTTTCCTAGTGACACTTTACCAAGCTCTTTAGGTCTTTGTAGGCTCAGTGCACTTTCTAACCCCCAAATCAGGACACACAGTCTTATAAATGAGCGAGTATAGAGAGGGCATTGTCATTGGAAGTGCAACCTCAGTTTCCTCATCTGTAAACTGGGGGCACAGAGGAGTTCCTCATGGGATTGCAGGGAGGATGAAATAATTTCTGACATTTATCGAATGCTTCATACGAGTATGTGCCAAATACCCTTCTAAGTTAAAAAAAGAAGTATTAAATATTTAATTCTCAAAACAACTCTGTGAATAGGCACCATCGTCATCTTTCTCTTCCAGGTGAAGAAACCGAATGACAGAGGGGCTAAGTAACTTGCCTGAGATTCCAGGGCTGGTCCATGGGGGACTGGGATTTTAACGTATGCAGTATGATTCCTGGGTTTGTGCACAAAAAACTCTGTGCTTTATATCCCACAAATGAGTGAAATCGTATTGTTCTTGTCCTTTTTCCTCTGACCTGTTTCACTTAGTATGATACTCTCAAGATCCGTCCATGTTGTCGCAAATGGCACTATTTCATCTCTTTTGTGGCTGAGTAGTAGTCCATTGTGTATATGTACCACATCTTGTTTATCCAATCATCCGTCGAAAAAGCAACCAATCAACCAACCTACTAACTAAGCAACCAACCAACCAACCAACCAACCAACCAAACAAACAAACAAACAGACTCATAGATAAAGACAACAGAATGGTGGTTACCAGAGGGGAAAGGCGGTGGGGAGTAGACAAAGAAGGTAAAGGGGGTCAAACGTGCGTCTATGGTGATGGGAGAATGTAGACCTCGTTTGGTGAGCACACAGTGGAGTATACAGATGTGTTACAAAGTTGTACACCTGAAACTTATATAATGTTATTACCTACTGTTACCCCAATAAATTAAAACAAAACAAATAAACAAACAAACAACCTCTCCTGCATTACCTAGGGCACACGGAGGTGCCTGAGATGATGCCTGGCAGGATAGACCCTCAGGAAATGAATGAACCTGGGCTGGTAAAATCCGAGGGAACATAGGTGATCCTGTTCACACTCCAAAGAACTCAGACAGAGAGTTGACATGGGGCAGGGCTGGTGGGTAGGCTGGTAGGTGGTAGAGGTGGAAGTAAGCTTTTTTAGAAGTTTTGGAGGTTTTGATTACCTAAGTTGAGGGGTAGATGAATAATGGTGTCTGCGTGTGCATATGTGTATTTGTTAGTGCAAATGTATGTTTGTGTGTTGGAGAGTTACCTGGCAAGTAACCTGGTCTCATCCTTAAACTTTGCATTCTTTGAGCTGGTGGACATACATTTTATCTTGTGGAATCTTGCATGCCCAGCCCAGTCATCCACTTGATCCTATTTTCAGAGCTGGATGCTGTTTTTGCCATCTCGCCTTCTCAGCTCTCCTCTCACTAAATGATTGGTTCAGCCCATTTCCTGGAGGCTGTGAGCAGCTCTGCCTGCCAGCTGGATGGCCTGCCTGGATCTTGGATATCTGCAGAGCCCATGGACTTACCGCCAAATTGCAACACTGGACGCATGATAGCCTCATGTGGGACTGGTGTCCAGGTTGCTCCCAGTCTGCCTGCCCCACTCCCTACCCTCTGACCCTGCTAATGAAATCAGGCCCAGTGAAGGAGGGTCCTGGGCAAATCTGGTGTTCTTCCAGGGTTGGCAAACCCTGGCTGCGTATACCGAACCTATGCTGAGGACAGGGTTCCGCGGAGAAGTAAATCATATTACAACAACTGCAGAAATGCGGCAGAGCCAAATACCTTAACTCGGGGTTAATGCCTTTCCCATTCTCTCCTTTATCCACCTTGTCTCCTCTCCATCCTCTTCCAACATAGTCCTTGCCCCCAAGCTCCCTCTCGCACGTAAGGAATTAAAATGTTTTGTCTGGAAATAAGCGGACTTGACAAACACAGCCAGGGCTCCCGCTGCAGCTGTGTTCCGTGTGTTGGGATGCTGGCGATGCAAGCTTTAACATGGAGATTGGTGTCCAAACACACCCGATATGGCCGTGTCCATTTCCATTGTGCTCAACGTCACGTGGAAACCAATCAAATAATGATCTTGGGAATGAAAATATTCACCGAACAATGTTATTAACATATAAAAGACTTATGGGCAAATCACTTTTAAGTATGACAAGGCTTCAAAATGTGTTTCATTTGAGCACAGGGAAAAAGATTTTTGGGGGTTGTTTATCAGCAGGGCCATGAGGGAGGCTTATTTCTTCCCTTTAAATCTGGATGAATATGCATGTGTGCGCTGCATGATAATAGCCGTCACGCCAGCCAGGAGATTAGCTGAGCGTGTGCTCCAGTAATTCCAGCATGCAAATTCCAAGTACGCAGAGCAGGCACGGGAGGCTTGTGCTCGTCTCCCTCCCAACCTTTGTGCTGTGTCCTGGGTGTGTCGGGGACAGCTGAACACGGAAGCTTTGCAAAGTCAAAGACTACATGGGTGGGTCCTTGCATGGCTATGGATCCACTTTTTTTTTTAATCGTAATATTGTGAGATACACAAAAAGAACAGTGCATGAAATTTAATGAATAATTATAGATACCCATGTAACCACCCTCTTTCCCCTAGGAAAAGAGTATTGCCAGTACCCTAGAAGACCCCTCCCTTCCAGGCTCTCTTATGTCATTGAAAAAAATCAGACATGTAGAGCAGGCACGTGGGTGACCAGGAATGGAAAAGCTCTGTTATGTCTTGGCAATGCCACTTCTTGACCAGAAGATGGTTCCTTTCCTTTCCGATCTTTAGGAAGTAGTAGGGATTCTGGAACCTGACTGCGGGGGTTTCACATCTTTGTGACCTCGGGCAAGACCCTTATCTTCTTTGTGCCTTAGTTTTCCTACCTGTAAATAGAGATAATGAAAGTATCCACCTCAAAGCGTTGTTGTGAGGGTCAAGTGTGTTAATATATGTAAAGTGCTCAAAACTGTGTCAGGCACATATGTTTACAGTTACTGTTGCTACCACTTTTAGTATTACTGATACTTTAGGTTCCATATAGTTGTGTGATTTTATGTGTGGAATTCTCAGTCAGGCAAATAATACGAACATATCGATTCTATATTATTTTGGTCAGTCTACATCACTGGGGTGAGGTCCCCCCCAGGCCAGCTCCGATGTCTCAGGCAAATGCACTGCTTTTCCCTCCACTCCCATGAAGAACATTGCAACTTGGAACAAAAAAAAAATTTAAGAGAATTCTGGAGCGTGAATGTGATTGCTGGGAGGTAGGAAGGAAAGAACTATCTACATAGTGCCATTTAATCCTAGAGAAAAAACAAATAAACCCTGTGCAATAAGGCACTTTTAGTTCATTTTACAGATTAGGAAAATGAAGCTGAGGAAACTGAAGCAACTTGCTGATGTCACATAGCTCATAAGTGGTTCGGTTGGGATTCAAAATGCATCTATTTTCAGACTTAAGAGGCTTCAAGCTCACTTAGTTGAACCTCCACCCATGCAGGAATAGTTTCTTCAATACACCTGCAAAGTGATAACCCAGGCTTTGCTTGAAGAAGTCATAAATTTAGAAGAGCATCTTGTTGAATATGCTAAGTGTATATCAGTGTATCTGATTTATTGTTTCCAGTCACAGGTAATGCTAATTGACTTCAAGACATGTATAGATATTCATGATCAAAAGATGTACAAATTAATCACCACGTGTTATGGGCAGGATTCGAAGTGGAACCTAGTGAAGGGAATGTTATACATACTTTTGCATTTGTATAATTTTTCTCATAACCTTCTTTCACGGTGGCAGGAGACAGCTCTCATCCAGATACTCAAATTGGGACATCAGCTGTAACAACCTTCTAGGGCTTCTGAGAGATGATGTAGCAAAGACAACAGTGGAATCCTGAGTCTGTCTGTCACTGGTGTTAGGGACTAATGTATTCCCTCACTTCTTTATTGGTCTAACTGTTCAACTGAAGAATGTATACAATAGGAAA
Source organism: Rhinolophus sinicus (assembly GCF_057876585.1). Lineage (NCBI taxonomy): Eukaryota > Metazoa > Chordata > Mammalia > Chiroptera > Rhinolophidae > Rhinolophus > Rhinolophus sinicus. Next base: position 104,028,019 of record NC_142515.1, on the reverse strand, counting down.
ACTGGAAAAAACCTTAGCATATTCATCAACCTGCATTACTATGTAAATAAAGCACAGCTCTTGGCCTCAGCCAAGACAAGTTAGCAGAAAGGGTTATTTAGCTGTTTGTGTATCCTGTGATTTTTATCCACTTCTCAGTTAACTGTGTTAATGCCACTTTAGTTTATTAGTGTTTACTTATTTCAGAACTACTCTTTATGAAATGAACTCAAAATGGATCAGAAACTGTAGACATAAACATAAAACCATCAAATTTCCCTAAGAAAACATTGTAGAAAATTTTTGTGACTTTGAGTTAGGCAAATAATTCTTACATAGGACACCAAACATACAAACCATAAAAGAGAAAAAGAAAGAAAACAACCTTGATAAATTAGACTTCCAAAAAAAAAAAGTGTTCTTCAAGAGACATTAAGAAAATTAAAAGACAAATCTTTCACATATTTATTCCCAACCATTTCATTTTGTTTGAAGCTATTATAAATAACACCTTAAAAAACTTTCAATTTCTAACTGTTCATTGTTAGTACATAAAAATGAATGATTGTTGTATGTTCACCTCCTATGCTGAGGTCTGTTAAACTCACTTATTAGTTCTAGTAACTTTTTTTTGCCCATTGCCTGATATTTTCTATATATTCCATCTGTCTTCTGTGAATAATGATAGTCTGATTTTTTCCCCCCTTGCCAATCTAAATGCATTTTATTTCCTTTTCTTATCTTATTGGGCTGGCGAGGACCTCTAACATGGTGTTGAATAGGAATGGTAGATGGAATACAATGTATAGGCCTCACCTGGTTCTTGATCTTAGGGGAGAAGTACTTAGTCTTTCACCATTGAGAACGATGCTGGGCCTTTGCTAGCAAGCACCTAGCTAGATTTTCTGCCATTTACTTTTACTTTAGACATATTGATGGGAAGGTTACAGTCTCCCTACTGACTTTTCCCCAATAACTTTAACATTGTGCTGAAGGGTAGAAGAAAGGAAAGGCTGGGCCAGATGTAGTCCTGTTTGAAAAGCTGCTATTTTTGTCAGTTTTAATTTGTTTTAGAAACATTTGATCTTGCTCTCCTGCGGGCCAGTAGAGGCGTACCCCTCCTCCCCCCACGGTGTATTTTTTGTTCTTTCTCCCTTTACTCCCTAGCCCTGAGAAAAATGTCAGAGCTAGCATTTTATGAGCATGATTCCAATTTAAACCTTACTTTTTGAAAATAGAACTTTAAGAAAATGAATAGCTCTCTACATTTCCTTGTATTTGTAGCAAGAATTCTTACCAACTTTTCACCCTCTAGTTTCTGTGAGAGAAAGCAAGGTCCTTTTATCTTTGTTGATAAGACGTTGAATAACTGTTATTAATGAACAAAACTGTAAGAGAAAATATACTTTTTAATTTGTCACCGGTGTTCTTCCCCCAGTGACTAAATTGCGGCACATTTGATAGCACTGGCAGCAACAGCACACTACTGATATGGAATCACCCAGTTAATTAAATAAAGATTATATTACTGGAAAAAGCTAAATCATCAACTCAGCCGTATGAAAACATTTTTAAAATCATTTAAAAAATGTCTTTGCAATTTGTTTAGCTGGTAGTAGAGTTTGTGCAAAATATTAATCCTTATAATAGCATTACAGTTCTGTTAACTATTAATACTTGAAATAAAAAAGTATTACATCTATTGTTTGGATTTGCCAAAGCATTTTAAAAATAATGTTACACGATATTTATATATTTGTGACTAAAAAAGATAACACAGTATCTGAAATCTTAAGTAGGCTATGGAATCGGAAGAATTCCGGTTACGGAACAGGGGCATAGAAGTAATGTCCCATATACGATGATGATGATGATGACGACGGCTATGGTAATACCAAACTCCCTCCCAGATTTCCACCTAGCCTAGGGAGTACCATCAGAAGGATGGAAGTGCAGCAGGGCTATATACATTTCTTCCATGCAGGGGTCTGAAAAGGAGGTGACAGGGACAAAGGCAGTGGGATCTAGGGTGAAGGGGTGGCTGGAGTGATGGGCACCCTGCATGGGAGATGATGCTGGGCTAGTAAAGGAGCTCATGGGTGTCATAAGAGCAAAGGCATGCCATTTTAGGAGAACTCAGAAAGTGCTGCCTGAGGTTGCAGGGACAGAAGAGATGAGACATGGGGCCAGTTGGAAGGTCCTGGCTACTGGACTTCTTTCTGGGACTGACTCTGCCGCCGGAGTAGAAGAGTCCAGTTGTGGTCAGTTGAGTAGGCAGGTAAGGAAAGAGGGAAAAGGTAAGGATGCCACAAGGCTTCTAGCTTGGGAAACTGGCTGGATGGTAAAGTATTAACTGAGAAGCAGAGGTTAGGGAATGTGCCAGTTGAGGAACCGTTGATGGAGCGAATATTATCCTTGCCCTGAAATAGAGGAGGAATGGAAACTCAGGCCAAGGAGGCAAAAGAAATAGCCCAACTTGGTATTGGGATGTTAGGATGAACTTCTAAGGAGAAGCTAGGACCAAAGAGTTACTTGGTTGGAAGAACTGGCTCACCAGAGAGGGGGAACCAAGGAGCCTTGGAGAAGCGGATTGTGCTGTAGGATTAGGCAAAATAATCGAGCAGCAGGAGACTGCATGCTTAGAGCTCACCTTCTCCTTAAGTGGAAACTTTTGTTTATTAATCGGGTCATACATACCAAATACCTATAATGTGCCAGACGTAGTTGCTGTATTACAAAGGTGAATAAAAGAGTCTTGGGATTGTATGTGAGAAGGGGACAGACTGAACAGGTAATTATAAATACAATGCTACTAAGTGGAAATTACCACAACAAAGATAGGAGTAAAGAGAGCTGTGCCATTTGAGTTGGGTCTCTAAAGAGTTTGGAAGGTGAAGGGGAGAGCGGAAGGGGAAGAAAGAACATTCTGGAGAGCAAGCATGTAGAAAAGTCTTTTAAAATCGCATACTATTACATAGGTGCAAAAGTAATTGCAGTTTAAAAGGTTATAAAGAATTGCAAAAACCATAATTATTTTTGCAGCAACCTAATACTTATGTAACTAGATGAGCATGGAAGGAGAGTTGCTTTTTCTCACAGTAATCTCTATCCTTTCTGTTCAAAGTCCTTTCCTGCTCGAAACTTTCATTTGAAATCTTGGTACCTTTGGTTCATATATACATGGGTTTTAGCTTTTCATAGAGAAGGAAGTTAAATGCCAGGGCACCTCTGAGCTGAAGGCTGTCCATGTTTGACTATATGTAGTCTTTGTTCTTTGCCATGGGAGAGATTAAAAATGGTATCAGCAGTGGCTCACCCTGTTATTTTGAAATCAAGAAATCATTCTGGTGAAGACTCGGAGGGTGTAGACGTCAAATTGAAATGGACTGCTGTCATGGTTTCACTTTGTGCAGCCACAGAGAGGGGGCGGGTCCTGTTTCAGTCATCGATGTCATCTTGCTTCTTTCTACACTGGGCCACGTGGTCTCCTTCCATCCCTGGGGGAATTAGCCCTTCTGGCCGGTTCCAGGCATTGCCCACAAATTGAGGCTACAAGTGCTCTTCAGGCATCTCCCTGACACCTCAAACTGAGCCCTCCTTGGGCCCCATGCCCAGGAATCTTTCCGCTTGTCTCTTTTCTGGGCTTGCAGCCAGGCTCAACTTTTCAAGATGTTGTCTTCCAAATCCTGCCTTGATTAACTCAATCTGCAGCCCCTTCTCTGTCACTGTTTTCTTGTCACTCTTTAAGTTTTTCCTGCAGTCATCTGTGTTCATAGTCTGTCCCATCTTAGGCATTTGCATTTGCAAATGACTACATTTACATTTAACTTGCAGGAGGCAGCTTTGTCTACTGCATAAAGAAACATACCTGGACTGCACATAAAATGGAGGAACTGGGCTAGCCCTCCCAGGGTGCTGTGGGCTTGGTCAACTGGGCTCACCATCCAAACCAGAGTGTTAGTAACAGATTTCCAAAACAAGAGCTGAGATGGAGGACTCCTAGCCACATGGTCATCTGCAAAAGGTTTCGGTAAAGGGAATTTGGAATAGCTTTAGCTCTCTGCACATTACACAAAGGGACTTGGGTACTCATTAATGAATATACGAGTATTGGTGAGGATATGGAGAAGGAGAAATAGGGAGCTTGTTTCCAACCCTGTAAAAGGGGAGAGGGTGTGAGGGAACACAAATGGAAGGAGTTATGGAGGCAGCTAGAAAAGAGATAGTGGGCCAAATCGTCCCACATAGTGCATGGGGCATGTAGGTGGAAGAAGGGATGGCCAGGAGTGGACTCAGGACGTAGCAAGCCAGTGTACAGAGGGCGCCAAAACAAATGTGTACACGTTTTAAGAAAGGAAAAAAACTATTAAAATTGTAATACTCAATATATACTGATAACAAAAGACGAATACAAGTCACGTTTGACTTCTGCAATTACAAGAAGTGTTCAAAGTGGTTACCTTCAGGGTCCAGACAGACACTTCTGATTACGGTGAACTACTGCTTGAGCAACGTTGACCAAAGTGTCCACTTGTATACAGTTTTTTTGGCACCCCTGGTATTTGGCATCATGCAACCATTCCTTCCCATGACTCTTCCTTCTCGGATCTTATGACATTATCCTGGTTCTCCTCCTAACCCCGCTGATGGTTTCTTTTCAAGACAACTTCAACGTACCTCCCCCTCTTGCTCTTTCTTGAACTCAGATCCCAGCCCGCAGTCCTGCATTCTTCTCTCTCTTTCAGCTCCCCCCACCCCACAACCCCTTGAGCTTATACGTGCTCCTAGCTTCAGTTATTACCTCTGTGTTGACAGACTCCCAAATTTGTGTCTGCTTTCTGGACCTCTCATTTAATCCTGCACCTGTTTTTCATTGTTCATTGGAAATCTCCACTGGCTGCCCCACTATCCCCTCAGATGCAGTGTAGTATACTCCCACAGCTAACCAGAGGAGTCTAATTCAGGGTCCTCTAAGATGTCTTCTATTTCTGAATTTCCATGGCTTATGTCAAAAAACAAACGCATCATCTTTACCTCTTTGAATCTCTTTCCTTTTGGTGTCTTGTTTCTCTCAGTAGAGACCCCCTCCTTATAGCCCTCCCGTATTACTGGCAGACTGGTAGATTGCAGCTATCACTGATGTTTCCTCTCCCTTCACTGCCTTGTTGATCTTGAATCTAGCTCTTCCCTTTCGTCCGCACAGTCATTACCAGTTTTGAGCTTTATTCCTGAACATCTGATTTTCTCTGAATCACCTCATCTTCTCCGTGATTCACCCTGTTAGCCTAAGCTCCCCTCTTGAACACTGCTTTCACCATCTGTGTTACCAAGTCTTTTCTACCTCTGTAGGCCCTTTTCCTACAACTTTTCTACACGTACACCTCTCTGTACTCTAATCATGCCAGGGTGCCTTCAGTGCTCTGGAATCAGGCCCTTCTTCCTGCACGCATGAGGTGCTGTGATGGGCACACCTCACTCACTTCCTCCTGGAAGCCTTCCCACATTGTCAGCCTCTGAAATAATCCCCAACCTCTACGTGTCCCCCCCCCCCCCCCCCCCCCGCCTCAAACTTCTTTCAACTGAAGTAGAAAATCCCTCTTCTCTTTCCAGGCTAGGATTAAATGGCTCTGTTCACATTGGATTCTCTCTCTCTTTTTTTTTTTTTAAGATTTATCCCTGACCAGTTCTTTCTGAAACTGGCATGAAATCCTGAAAGATGAAGACATATATTGATCATTCTGTTTTTTTTTTCTTTGTTTCTCCAGAACTGATAATTCCTACTAAACCATGTGTCATGTAACCATATATGTTCGGTGTTTTCTATTTCGAGTATATTAGTCTTATTTCCCCAAATTGAACATACACTGTTATCAAATCACAATGATCATTATCTTTGTAGTCCCTCAAATGCCAAGAATGTGAAATAGACTGAACAAATGTTGGTTAAGTGATAACTGAGACTCTGAATTAAAGAAAAATTTTCGTCTAATGAACATAAAACTCTGGGTGGAAAACAGCCTCGGTTGGAGTATGGTTAAGATGACTATCTCGAACTTCTCTCCCCCTCTCCCTCCTTATGTCCTGTCCACGTTACTGCAGTTGGGAACCAATCTCTTCGTCATCAATCTCATGTCTGCCCCACTCAAATGAATAGATATTCCTACTATAATTATGTGACTTCCCTGCTTAAAAACCAAATGTTAACAGGATACAATCTAAACTCTTTGTTATAGTATTTGAAACCTTCCACGGTCTGGCTTCTGCCTCCCCAGAATCCTAAGTCTCCTAGACTCCCCACTCTCTCCAATCCAAGCTCATCTTTCTTGTGCATGTGTACTTGACGGTGACTCGCTCTCCATGCTCCGTCTCATTGTGCACCTGTCACATCCTCTGCCTGCAACGTTGGAAGCACCTTTCTTCACCTGGCTTAATGCCTCTGCCTTTCAAGGCTCGTCTCTGGCAGGCACCCTTTCCAGAATCCTTCCATGACTCCTTCTGCTCTGGGTTAGAAGATACAGTAATACCCTGATACGGTCCAGATCTACCCTGTGCGTATGTCTATCAAACACATATCACATTGTGTTATAATAGTTGGAATGCTTATTTTTCTCCCTAACAGTCCTAAAACTCCTTGCTGGTAGGGATAATGTCTCATTAACATTTGTATTCCCAGTACCTACCATGGAGCCTGATTTATTGGCAAAAGTTTATTGAATGAATACCTGACTTATTTCAGCTTTTCATGTTGAAGATGTTTAGCACCATTTAGATCCAGTCCTTGTACTTAGGTAGACATTGTAACTGATGATCGAAGGTCCTGCAAACCTACGACGTGTTCAAGGAGGCATTTTGCTTTCCCCTTTTATCTAGGTAGATACAACGCTGTTTTATAATTTTAATATTTACTTCTGGACTTATCACTCTATCAAGTTTATCTATATTTGATTCATTCCGTACAATTGATGTAGCAGAATGGGATAAAGCAGCAGCGTTTTCTTCCATTCTGTTTTATCTTTTATCAGCATTTTGTTCTTCATGTATAGCTTTGCCTGAGTCATCAGTATTGGGCTAATGGACTGGAACGGCCCAAGTTGAATGGTAATTACTTACTCTGTTGCTGATAGCCCAGATGAGAATAGGACTTATTAGATCTGTAATAATGGAAATCTGTGTTTAATGCAGATCTTTTAAGCAGTTCGAAACGATCTCCAATTCATCTCTTTTTGCCATATGTTAAAATGTCACATTATGGTTTTAAAATTCAGGATGAGAACTGACGTTTCAGAAGAAGCCTGCCTGTGGAAAAGTTCTCAAATCTGTCCTTTCTAAAATCAGAAGCATTTATTCATCTCAAATCAAGCCTCCTTAGAGAAGAGAGCCCTGTCTGAGCAGTCCCGTAGGGCGGGTGGTATCAGGAAGAAGAGGGCCTCAGTCCACAAGGACCCGAGACGGACAGGCTGGCGAGGAAACCAGGTGTGGAGGCCCTGGGTGGTGCCTGGAGGCCGTCCCAGAAACTGAAGTCTTGAAGTTAGCGAATGTACCAAAGTCAAGAGTCCCTTGTTCTCAGTGTCGAGGTAGGCTCCAGAACTGAACACTCGTACTTGTGTATCTTAGTCCATCCCTTGTTTCAGTTTTGGAAGACTTCAGTTTTTCTTCTACAAATACTTCTTTCTCTTTTTCATGGGAAGAATCAAGATAGAAGAACTCTGACTCAAGAAACTTCTGTGAAAAGGTGCTTAGTAATCATGGTCCATCCTCTTCATTTTGCAGACCTGGAGACCAGATCAGTGAAGATACGTCATTACTGCTGCTTAAGGGGTTGGAGGCAGAATCTAGCTCCTCTGCCGGGCTCCTGCTGTCACGTTTAGAAGTATGTTCTTTGTGGCCCCAATAGAGCCTTGTGAGCAGCCCAATAGTTATGTTTTCAAGTCGTGTCCACTAACCTGTATCCTTCTTGACTGGGAAATGGCCCTAAATGACTTAGCTTCCTCTCTTAGAATCGAGTTTTGTCTGGAGACTCATTAATGGAGGCTATAACTTCACCATATTTGATAAATGAAGCAGGGTCACGATGAGGCTCTGGTTTTCAGTAGAGACCTTTGGGTGACACGTGGTTTTGCACACTCCTTCAGTTGATTCTGGGCTGCTCTTCTTTTTGGTTCAATGAGTCTCATGCATCTTTGCCAATGGTAGCTGTCCCGAGTGGGGTCATTACGATGTGGAGGGTCTTTACTGGTGAAGTGCGCCAAGCATGAAAACCCTCCACGCCATTCCCAACCATAGACTAATGGCGATTCATGGGTGAGGGAGTGGTGTGGGTCCCGTGACTATAAATTATTGTTCTGCAACAACGCATTAGATCTGATATAACTGACAAGGTACTCTGATGGATTTAAGGGATAAAAAGTAAGATTCTCTGAACCCAAGGTGCTTATATTGTATTGTATTTGCTTGTGTACTGCTTTTTTCTTTTTTTTTTTTTTAACTCCTGGGCTTTGATACTTTTTGTTGATAACTTTCTTTAAATTCATTGAGCTTGCTAGGTGCATCACAAGTGTGTTTTTAGCAACCCCTCCTTTGGGAGGAAATGGTCACATTTTAGTACTTACCAGAACGGCTGTAGAAATAACGGTTTTATGTGGTATATCAGCATTGACTGAAAAGTGGCTTATGGGTATTGGACACGTTTTGGCGACACACTGTGCACCATCAGGGACATTTAAGATCTTTTTTGGTAACAAACTTCTCAGCTTATATCTGGTATTTGTTGATGTTTTATAAATTGGTGAGCTTTTTCTAGCAGGAATCTATATGAACAGCCCTGAAATTTCTTAAAACCAGCCTTGAAAAGAAGAAAAGCTGTGGATGCAGGGATACTTAGTTGAAAGTCCATGTTAGCTGTATAGGACCTTATTCATTTATGGATAAGTATATCGGTAGCTGAGGTATATGACTTTTTTAAGAACCAGAGGGAGTCTTCTGGGTCTCCATTGAGAAAAAAGAAATCAAGAGGCAAAGTAAATTCTCCAGAATCACTTAGAACTAGGTCTAGTAAGAACCTGGGTCTCTTCACCTCTAGGTCTGCGTCCTTTCCACCACTTCACCCACTTCTTTTATTCCAGAAACACAAACAAATATTTTACATCTGATCACTTCCTCATGAGCGCATCTATTGCCGAGACTGGCAAACTTTGTGATTTCTACCAGAGCAAGCAATCTTATTTGTAAAGAGGCTGACTAATTATCCATGACATTTTAAATGTCTGCATTGTCCTTGAGCTAAGAGTGTGAAAATCAGAAGACTCAGGGGTGTATACACTTCCTGACAGGAAGCACACTTTGACAGGAAAAGCGAAATGAATCTTAGCTGTTCAATAACAATAACATTCCAAGCAGGAAAGTAATTTAAAAAGAAAAAAAACACACCTGTTAATTGTAATACTGCTACTTTTGTATCACAGAAGCTACCACAGAGCTGTAAGTATAGCGATGAAGATGTAATATATTTTGAGAAAAATGAAAAGCAAATATTTACTTTGCACAAGCATCAGTGACAATCACGATCATTTTAGTAACTTAGCCCTTGTTTCTTCAGTTGAAATGTGAAGTAACCAAGGTTGATAAGAAGGCTTTGATGTTGAAAGATTGGAAATTCTTGTTTTTATTAAGGATTGGAACTAAGTTGAGGTGCTGTAGGATGTTTTACTAGGTGAAGAGGCACGGGAGATAACTGTTATTGTCCGATTTGAGGTACCAGATGAACCTATTGCTCAGAACTGCTTCCCAATGAAGAGATTCCTTCATCAAGACTTTTGTTTCATGGTAATTCTGTTGGTGTCCTAGTTTCACTAGCGGGACATGGCTCTCAGTAATTATACTTGGTTGCAAGTTACTGGATGCTCTGTTGATTCAGAGACATTAGAAAGAGTTAAAACACCGCCTTCATCACAAGCGTCCGCTCTGCAGTGTCCTTTCACTTTGATAACCCTGGTGAGTCCGTGCCCCATCCTTTATCATGGCTGCCCTGTAGCTCAGCTGTATCTTTTAATAATTGAAAAAAGTTGTTATTTTTTGCTTCTATAGTATTTTATTTTTATAAAATTATTATTATCGCCGCTCTAGTAATATGGTGATAAGATAGGATGATCATCAATTTTTGAAAATATAGCAAACTTTTCAAGCTTGAATCAATCAAGTTTCTTGTAGGAGCTGCAAATATTTGGATCTGCACGCTGAATAGACACCACGGACATAAGACAAGGGGTTCAACTTCTCTCTTTAGTCGTGGGACTCTGGGCTCTGGGAGTTGGTCTTTTTTAAAAAAATTAATTAATTAATTAATTGATTTTTTTATTGGTTTCCGGTGCACAAAACAGTGTAATAGTTAGACATTTTTCACTTATTGGGAGTTGGTCTTTTTATCTTTCCGTAAAGGGTTGGAACCAAGTGATTTCTATGGTTACTTTCAGCTCTAATAGTCTATCATTTATAATTATAATGCATGCTGCATCTGTGCAATTCATTCATTCTGAAAAGAAAGGTTTTTGTCTTGGCATGGTTTTTTCTTGAGATGGCATATGTATTTTTGTTGAATTGGGTGCTTTCTGCCTGGTTCTGGCTTGGTACCTATAAACAACATCTCTCCTATTCCCCTACCCCCAGCCCCTGGTAACCACCATTTTACCCTCTGTTTTTATGAGTTCAGCTTATTTAGATTCCACATATAAGTGATAATGAAGATTATATTTAAGACAAATATTGTCTTAGTTTGGGCTGCCATAACAAAACCCTGTAGACTGGATGCCAAACTGGCCAGTTGTAGTTTTTTAAATCTGTAGTTTCAGCCCCAAGGGGATTTATTTTTCTGTGCATTGTGAATGCCCTGCCACCATGGGGTGATCCCAGGTCTGGATCTGTATGGGATATAAATGGCCCATCTTGGCCTTTGTTTGAGACCCAAGGTATAGAGGCTCTTCCTAAGCTTATCCCGCTTAAGTTCTGTGTTTTCTATGCTTTTTCTTCCCTTTACGTCAACATGTCTTTGAAGGATAAAATATGGTTTAGACTGAGTCTTTAAAAGAACACACCCCACGATCCAGTTGGCTATCACACCTGTTTTTAATATTTTCTTTAGAGTCTCACCTAATGCAATTGACTACCATGTTAGGAACCCTGAGTTCTATAAGTTTATTTTAAATCTTGATTCTGTGTTAGCGCTTAGCTCTTGAGGCCAGCTTGGTTCCCTGGATTTGGCATTACGTTGTCCCCTTCATTCTTGGCCATGAGTGTGTCAGTTTAGGCCATTACCCACTAGGGTGTAGGAGGAAATAGAGACAGGGTAGTTACGCTCAGGACTGGGAATACGTGAGAACTAATAGAAGACAGACCTGCAGCATGTCACCTGATACAGGGCCACATGTGAGTAATGGGCCAGGAAGTGGGAGGTTTAGAAAATGGCTTGTGGTGCCCCCTGGAATTTACTGTTAGGAGCCATGCACAGATCCTACACTGAAGTCAGAGCAGTGCTTGGGGATCTACTGAAGCCTCAATTAATGGGAGACCAAAAGTCTGGGAGCTGGAAGCATTGGCAGTCAAGGCAGAAATTGGTTTAAAATATAGAAGTTCAGGTTGAGTAAAATAACAACACTGATGAGCGGAGAACAGGCGGCAGGGCAATCCATGGCAAGGATAGTTGTCCCTAGTCTTTTTTTCTATTCTTTAAAATAATTCTTCAGTGCAAGCCCAGGCCTAGATATGGAGGTCTTGTGTCCTTTCTGCTAAGTGGAGAGGAAGAAGGTGTCACATTAGAGGAGGCAAAGCTGAGGCTTGTGCTATTGGGATTGGTAGTCTTATTGCTGGTGGTGGTGTTGGTGTTATTGGTGGTGCTGGGGGTGGAGTTTTTAGTTCCCTCACTGCTCTCTCACATTGTCATCCTCTGAAATAATACCCAACCTCTAAGTGTCTCCCTCTCTCCTAAACTTCTTTCCACTGAACTAGAAAATCCCTCTTCTCTTTCCAGGCTAGGATTAAATGGCTTTGTTCACATTGGATTCTATATATATATATATATATATATATATATATATATATATATATATATATATATATTTTTTTTTTTTTTATTTTTTTTTTAATTCATCTTTGACTAAGTTATTTTTGACCAAGTTCTTTTTGAAACTGGCAAGAAATCCTGAAAGATGAAGACATATTTAAAACAATATTAAGGATCCCTTAAATTTGTCTGATGCTTTATGCTTACCATGTCTTTCTTCCCATATGTTTTCACCTGATGCACTTAATAACCTTGGCAGGCAGGTACAGCAGGTATGGCCCAAATTTGATGGGTGAAGAGATTTAGATTCAGAAAAGTTAGGTGATACGTATGTCAACGCATACACAGCTGTAGGTCATATAACTTATAATTGTACGTAGCCAAGATTCCTACCTAGATCTTCCCACTCCAAATCCAATGCTCAAATTGAACAGGAAATAGCCAGATTTTATCACCTAGCCTGTGAAAGAAGAGAAAGCAAGGTTGAATGAAGGGAAAGACAGTAAATGATGATGAATAAAACATGAGAATAAGTAGTTTGCATATGTAGCCTTGTGATTTTTATTACAGGGCTCAGACCTGGTTCTTAATCGTTCTTTCCTTATGCCTTCGGCTTTATGTAAATATTATCAATATTTACCATGAAGGGTCAAGGCCTGTGGCTCTCTTCTGCAGAAGCCCTACTACTCTCTCATCTCTGGACACTGGCTGTGCCCTTAGAGCAGGGGTGTCCAAACTGCGGCCCGCGGGCCAACTGCGGCCCGCGATCCATTTTTGATTGGCCCGCAGCAAATTCCAAAAATACATTTAGTTTAAATAAACCAGGTGAGGCAATACGTTACGTACTTCACCTCGAGTGAGTGGCCCGGCTGTTTGTGTATGTTACCGCATATGGCCCTTGGTGAAAAACGTTGAAAAAAATTTGGACACCCCTGCCTTAGTGAATAGGAATCCCCCTGTGGACAATTGGTGATTGAGGGATAGCTGGCTGCAAGGGGCGGTTCATCAGCCTACATCATGACTGCAGCTTGGCAGTCATTAGGATTCATTACAAATTACTCAGAGTCCCAGGAATCTCACTTCTCACTCAGCAGCTGGAAGATGCTGCCAGCTGTGGATCTAGGGTTTCCCCCAAAGACTACCTAAGCGTATTGGGCAAAGAGGTAAAATGATCTGATGATGAGTGGGTGGGGGTAAAACAGAAAAGCCTGTTTAGGCCTCAGAATAGATGCTCTGAAGATGCCATTGGGGAATTAAAGTTGCGGGCACAGCTTAGCCCTGATGGGCCAAGGAACACTCAGGAGCATGTTTGGGAGTCCCTGGGAAGAGGGATATGAACAGAGAAGGGAGAGAACTAACCAAAGGGAGGATGAAGGAGAGTTGTACGTGCTACTTTATGACCTTCAGGATAGGGCCCTTGATTGCCTTTTCTGCTTCGGCTACTGACCATCCACTTAATCCTTTGGACCTTTGAGGCCTGTGTTCTCTCCATCTCAGATGTCTCCTTTCTTCTCTAGTTTTCTACCTGTGGAAACGTACTCATCTTTTGAGGCTGAGCCCTAACATGTTAAGTACTTTCGTGTGGATCATCCCCTCACAGTTCTTACAGTAGCTCTGTAAGATAGATATTTTTCCATTCTTTTTTTTTTTTTTTTTTTTTGGATAAGGAAATTAAAGCCCAAAGAGGTAATGTGATTTGCTCCAAGGCACAGTTCTGGTGGGGAGTGCAGCCCTCTAGCCACGGCTCTTTCCAATTATACTGCACCTTGTATCTTACTCTCTCATAATATATTCCTGTGCTGGCCCTGACACAGTGTCAAGATAGCTATATTTGTCTTCTGTGCCCCTGGCCCCTTCATCATGTAGCCCCTTTCCAGTCGTACATCTACCTGTTTACTGAAGAAGAAGCTTCCCCATGACATTCATTCTCATCCTCTTTTGCTCTGCCTCCCAGAGCTTTGTTCTAGGACAGGGGCTGGAGAATTTTTCCACAAAGGTGCAGATGGTAAATATAATTGGCGCTGCAGACCGTACAGTTTCTGTCACAGCTACTCTGCCATTACAGAGTGAAAGGCTTTGGCTAGCAAGCCATAGTTTGGTAACCTCTGTTCTAGAACTAATTGGGTAGTAATCATTTACCTTTTGGTGAAATTGTCACTGTGTTGGTTCTCTTGGAAGTACTGACAATTTAAGCCTTTAACTACAAGTGAAAGGCGTTATCACCTCCTAAAGGGATTTTGGACAGCTGGAGCTGGGATGGTGGTGGGGTGGGAGAGGTGATGCCAGGGGGAGAGCTGACTCTGTGTCAAATAAGGACAGTCCTCTGGGCCCCTATTGTCTCTTTGGTGAAAATGTTAAATTTGAATCCTATATGTCATTTATCTTTGCGCTTTGTGTAGAGAAAAAGGTCTTGCTTTGGTTCTTGTAAAAATGCCAGGCTTAGATCTTTTCGTGTGAACTGTCGTCAGCCATTCTGATTGTTGATCTTGTAAATTCATGTTTTTTAGTGCTGACAGAGGGATGGCTTTTGTTTCTGAAAAATTTCATGAAATGTTTCTTTTAATAGGGACTTACATTGAATTTTAGCTTTAGCTATATTTTCTATGTCAGATTTTAGATTTTTAAAGACATGGGCAACTGCCATTATGCTACAGGGGAGTGATCTGGAATTCTTTAATGTGAGCGTTTCAGCAAAAGATCAGCTGCTGGCTATCTTCTCTTGCGCGTGAAGACCACGTGATTGAGCTCTCTCCACCTGTGGTCTCCAGATAACCCACAGTGACCATGCATTGCTTGAAATTTGGGTGATGATCTCTGGAGTGTCTTGAAGGGTTTGTTTTTTACCAACTCTTTGGTGCATCCTAGAGTCAAAACTTTCATGGAATGTTATGCCTGTTTGTGGAATGTGGAAAGACACATAGGCAAGGAAGTAGAGGCTTAATAAGAAAGTTGATTCTCACTAGTACCCAGGCTGTCTTCCACCTCCACCCCCTGCCCTGTGCTGTGTGTCAGGAAGCTTACTAGGAATGCTGCACCTAGGATACTAGGTAGGGGCTTCACTTACACATTCACCTCCAAAAAATGACCATTCCAAGGCCATTTGTTTAGCAGATTTCTACTTTGATAATACAAAGTATTTACTAGCAAGTAGTAGTATTTGCTTGCTATTATTATTTTTAAATTAAGCTTAGAAGATCCTTCAAGTGTATTAGTTACACATCATGTTATCTACCGGTATGGAGCTTATATATACTCTGGCTATTTCTATTCAGAGGCAGTAATATAGTAGTTCTGTTGTATTAAATAAATAGAATGGCCAATTATTCAATCCTTTGAAATGATTATACATGTAAACTACAAACACATGGACTTTAACTTAAATGAATGGGTTAGTACTCTGAAACTTTGCAAATTATATTCTGGAAGGAAAATCTCTTCAATTTGCTTTATAAGCTTTGAGTATCCCCAGATTTTCTTTTCAGACAATTAGGGAATATTAATATGTTTAGAATTTCTCACAAGATTTTAAAAAAATACTCATTTTAAAATCATTTAAGACTCACGAGAAGTTGCGAAAATAGTGCTGAATTCCAATGTACATTTCAGCAAGCTTCCCCTGGTGATAACATCTTACATGTCATAATACATTGTCAAAGCCAGGAAATTGGCACTGGTATAATACATTAACTCAAATATTGACCTTATTTGGATTTCACCAGTTACTACATGCACTTTTTGGGTGTACGGCTTTATGAAATGGTATCATATGTTTAGATTTGTGTATCACCACAGTCAGCCTACAAAACTATTCCATCACTACTGAAAAACTCCCGTAAGTTGCTGTTTGGTAGTCACTTTCCCTTTAGTCACAATGTTTTGTTCAGACTGTTTTTTTTAGGATGTGAAACTAGAAAAGGCAGAGGTAGATTTGGGGAAAGTGTTTAGTTTTCAGTTGATTTCCACAGTAGTGCATTTCAAGGGAATGAGAGAAAAGCATGGAGAACTACACTCAGGTTTGGAAACTCCTACACTTACACCTACAATCCATTTCCAGCTAATGTTTGTGTAAGCTGTGAGGTAAGGGTTGAGGTATACGTATGTTCGTCCTATATAGATGTCAAGTCGTTCCAGCACCATTTGTTGAAAAGACTATCCTTTCCTTATTGAATTACCAGCACCTTTGTCAAAATTCAATTCTGTACTCTGTACATCCTGTTCCACTCATTTATAAAATTATCCTATGCCAATACCACACTCCTTATCACTATAACCATTTAATTTATGTATATATTGCAAAATGATCACCACAGTAAGTTTAGTTAACATCTATTACCTTCCATTTACAAATTTTTTTTCTTACGATAAGAACTTTCAAGACCTATTCTTTTAGCAATTTTCAAATACACAGTACGGTATTGTAAACTATAGTCACCATAATGTACATGACATCTCCAGGAATTACTTATCTTATAAATAGAAGTTTCTACTTTTGACTGCCTTCACACATTTCCCCGGCCCCCTAACCCAACCTCTGACAAGCACTAATCTGTTCCCTGTTTCTATGAGTTCTTTATTTTTTTTGTTCCACATATGAGATAATACAGTATTTGTCTTTCTCTGACTCTTCACTTAGCATGATTTTCTCAAAGTCCATCCATGTTGCAAATGGCAGGATTTCCTTCTTTATGGCTCAGTAATATTCCATTGTATAGACATACCACATCGTCTTTGTCCATTTATCTGTTGATGGACACAGATTGTTTCCACCTCTTCGGTATTGTAAATAATGCTGCATTGGGGTGCAGATATCCCTTTGAGATAGTGATTTCACTTTCTTTGGATATATCCTCAGAAGTGGAATTGATGGATCACATGTGAACTCTATTTTTAATTTTTGAGGAACCTTCATACTGTTTCTCATAGTGGCTGCACCAGTTTACTTTCCCACCAGCAGTGTATGAGTTCCCTTTTCTCCACATCCTCACTAGCACTTGTTATTTCTTGTCTTTTTGGTGACAGTTGTTCTAACAGGTGTGAATGATATCTCATCGTGGTTTTCATTTGCATTTTCCTGATGATTAGTGATGTTGAGGACCTTTTCACCTACCTGTTGGCTGTCTGTATCTCTTCTTTGGAAAAATGTCTATTCGTGTCCTCTGCCCATTTTTTTAAATTGGATTTTTTTGTTTGTTTTTGTTTATTGAGTTAAATATGTTTTTTCCTCTAATATTTAAAAAGCTTTTTAAATTTTTATTTAAAAAAACTTTGTTAAATTTATGAGGTGATGTTGGTTAATAAGATTATATAAGTTTCAAGGGTACGATTCTATAATACATCATCTGTGTATTGCATTCTGTGTCACCACTCAAGGTCAAGTCTCCTGTCACCATATATTTGACCCTTTTCTACCTCCCCCAACCTGAGTTTTTTTTAGAAAATATATTTTGGATATTAGCCCTCTGATATATGAGTTGCAAATATGATCTCCCATTTGGCAGGTTGACTTTTCATTTTGCTGATGGTTTCCTTTGCTGTGCAGAAGCTTTCTAGTTTGATGTAGTCTCACTTGTTTATTTTGCTTTTGTTGCCTTTGCTTTTGGTGTTAAATCCCAAAAAATCATTGCCAAGACCAATGTCAAATAGCTTACCCCCTATGTTTTCTTCTAGGAGTTTTATGGCTTCAGATCTTACATTCAAGTCTTTAATCCATTTTGGGTTGATCTTTGTATATGACGAAAGTTAGGTGTAGTTCTATTCTCTTGCATGTGGCTGTCCAGTTTTCCCAGTACTGGTTGTTGAAGAGACTATACTTTATCCATTATACATTCTTTGCTCCTTTGTAGTCACTTATTTAACCATATATGTGTGGGTTTATTTATGGACTCTCTATTTTGTTCCATTGATCTGTGTGTCTGTTTTTATGCCAGTCCCATGCTGTTTTAATTACTCTAGCTTTGTAGTATACTTTGAAATCAGGAAGTATGATGCCTCCAGCTTTGTGTCTTTCTCAAGACTGCTTTGGCTATTCAAGGTCTTTTGTGGATCCATACAAATTTTAGGATTGTTTCTTCTGTTTCTATGAAAAATGCCTTTGGAATTTTGGTAGGGATTGTATTGAATCTTTGGATTGCTTTGGGTAGTATGAACATTTAAAAAAATATTGATTCTTCTACTCTATGAGCACGGAATATCTTTCCATTTATTTGTGTTTTCAGTTTCTTTCATCAATGTCTTAAAGTTTTTGGTGTAGAGATCTTGTTTTGGCTATTCTAAGTCTTTTTACTTTCCATATAAATGAATCAATTTGTCAATTTGTACAAATGAATCAACTTGCCAATTTTTACAAAAACTTCCTGAGGCTTTCATTGGCATTGTGTTGCACTGTAGATTAATTGGGGGAGAATTGATGTCTTAAGGATACCAAAGTCTTCTAATCTTTAACTCTCTCAGCATAGAGAATTCCCTTAGATTATGTAGTTACTGTTTAATCATAGTTAATATTATTTATGTTTGACTTCCGCTGTTTATAATCTACTGTGTGGTTTCTCTCTCCTCACTGGATCAAGGCTGCTACACAGGAATTTCTTGTAAGCGCTATTTGAGTTGAAACTTTTGTGACCTATGGATTTTGTCCTCATATTCAAGAAAGGTGGGAGACATTGCTCTGTATTCAACTGGTATTTTTTTCTCCTCTTCTCACTCACCCTGTTCCCCATTTTAACCTGGGATTAAACTAAAGTGAGGGAGGGGAATACCAGAGTGTGGTGAGTGATATTTCTGCAAGAGCTGAAGTTGAGTAAACAGTGAGCCAGTAGCACATTTTCTTACATCACTGAAACGATCAGCTCCAGCTTGAGCCTTCCAGTGTTTCATGGTCGTTAGCAGAGATAGTTAGAATTTCTTGGGGTAGAGAGTAAGCACTGGATGTAATAAGATTACACTATTTTGCTGCTTAGAATAGAGGTGCTGTGTCCTTAAGATGCTATGGATGAAGTATCCAGGCTAATGAAAAAACCAAAAAATCCTAGTTTAATACCACAACAGTTTGGATTTTTAGATTTGATTTTGATTCCCACAGAAAAGGGGAAAACTGTATCTCTTAAAGGTACCACTATGAATAGAAATAATCCCGTTGTCTTCTTACTTCTATCTAGTCAAAGAAAAAAGCCCCCAAAGTCAACCCACCAACCAATCAATGAAACAAAATCCCATCAAAATTCAGAAAATTTTCTCTTTCGCAGTTAAGGCCTTTGGCATGAATTTAAATTTAGCTTCCCTGGGAATTTTGGAAAAACATCTTTCTTCATTGTTTTTGTAAGCCCTGTGAGGCAGAGATATAACTTCCTCAAACAAAACAGCAGGAAAAGCAACTAACAATTCTCTGGATAATGCAAACGAATACAAATTGCCAGAATTATTGCAGAAGTGCTAAAAGCCTTACTTTGATATTTTATACACTGTTCCTAGACTTCAGTGGTTTAGGAATGCCTGTTTTAGCAATCCTGACATACTAGGGAACAAAATTTGTGGCGACCATAAATTTATCGTCTCCAACTTAGAAATGGATCATATTCCAGGGGTTGATTTATAAATTAATTAGACTGGAAATATTTTTTTCTTGTGGAAAACAGCTCGATAAAAGATGGTTTGATTTCCTGGCTTATGCCATCAGTTTTCCTTTGCTAAAAATTACATTATTTTTCCTTTATTAGACCATGTTAGTGTGTTAGTTATCTACTGCTATATAATCAATTATGCCAAAATTTAGCAGCTTAAAAAAAATCATTTATTATTTCACAGTTTTTTGGATCAGGAATCTGAGCATGGCTTAGCTGGGTGCCCCTGGATCAGGGTCTCTTGTCAGCCTGAGGCCTGTCATCAAATGCACTTGCGAGCAGTTCTACCCCAGCCGAGCCTTCAAACGAGACTGCAGGCCCAGCTAGTCTCATCTGAATTCCAGTTTAGGAGCCCCTGAGCCGGAACTACGCACCTTCCATTCTCATGTGAAATGAGACCACTGAATTTAGAATGTACCTTGCGTTTGAACAGTGGTTATTGTGCAACAAGGGATCTCCTCCTCTTCTTGGGAGGAAACCTTATATTTACAGTGAGGAATAAAATGGAGGTTACTTTCTATGGTTAAGCTAGTAGCTGGGTAGCTTGGGAAAGTAGGGAAGTGTTTTCTTTCCCCCCCTTTACCTGTAGCTTGCAACCACCTTGACCAGTATGAAAGGGTGTATTTTTAATGTTGTACGGTAGAGCATATTTCACATGGAGACAATATCCCATAAGTGGTGTTTAGAATCCTAGGAAAAAGTTATATTTGAGACTCATTATCGGTTGAGTAGGCCCTTGTGGGCTAGCTCACCTCCATTTGTAACAGCATGTTCATGAGAAAATGGATTCTATATCCCAGACGTCCATCTTTTAAACATGGTTTTGAAATGTGCCTCATTTTTAAGTTGGGGACTTGCCTGTATTTCATTAGGTCCTCTTCAGCTACCTTCCCCACAGTAGTTTACATTTTGAGCTATCAGCCTTTGGGGAAGATAACATTACAGCAAATAGAGATTACTATAATTTACTCTTAGCACTAAGAGCCTGGCAGACCTATCAAGACATAATTTTACGCAAAATCAGATTTTCTACAAGGCCTGCACTGAAGTCCCTTTACAGTTGCATTATGACAGGTCACAGTTATCCTCTCTTTTTGTAGAAGTCTAGGGTCTTAATCAGGGACTTCCAAAAACACTTGATCAGATTTAGTACAGGCGACACATTTTTGGCCTGCTTTATGCTCCCTTCAGCCCATATCTACATGGAAGCCGACGGCCTTCCAACTGCGAGAGATTATTACTATTGAGGCTCTGGGTGAGCTCAGTGGAAGACTGGTTGCCTTGGCGTCCCGCTTGCTTGATATTTTCATACATGACTCTCGTTTCATTGAGCTATGCCCCAGTCTGTCAGTCATTAGAGAATTCATCCAGAAATCAACCCATGTTGCCTGAATATCCAGGGATCTCCTTGAGTAGATATTCAAGGAAGATAATCAAATAGGCTTTGCACTGCCACCTCTAATCTCTATCTTTTCATTAAGTCAGACGACCAATAGCAAGTTTTAAGAGCCCCCCATCTCCACTTAACTTTCCTGAGTTAAGATGTTCACTTTTGCATTATTCTTTCATGGGACACAGTAGAAAAAACATCATAAACCGCCTTTCTGTGTAATTTGTAGAACTGTAGTTGAAGATTTTGTCCATGATGTTTCTTAATATGAATATGTACTTGCTCAGCCACGTGACCAAGCCTGCTCTTTCAGAATGACAGGTCCTTAGGGGAAATTTTCAGAGTAGATGATTTATATGTGTTGTTTCTTTTGTAAGAGCTGGGTTAAAAAAAAAAAAAAATTCACTGACTTACTGAGATCAGTTGCAGGCTTCACAGTCAAAACTTGATTTAATCATTTTTTTTTTTTTTTGGAGGGAATATAAAATGTTTCAGCTGCTTTTAAAATTAGGAATGGTGAGCATAATCGCTATTCAGTAAATCTAAAATAGATTTAAAAATTCCCTTATCTTCTGTTGTGGGGGAAACTTACAAGGGAGAGAGAACAGAAAGGGTGAGAGGCAGAAGGGACAGAGAAATAATTAAAATACGTACCAAATTCCAGAAAGGAACTTGCTGATATACTAGTCTATCTTTTCCCTCCCTCTTTCCCTCCCTCCTTCCTTCTCTTCCTCCCTTCCTCTCTCCGTCTCTCTTCCTCCTTCCCTCCTTTGCTCCATCCCTCTCTCCTTCTTTCTCTCTCTTCTGCCTCTAAAATAAAAATAATATAAACACAGAAACATGTTTATTTTATTTTTAAGGAAATAATGTTTTAATTCCATCTACATTTTGGAATGGTTGATCCTCTTAAAATCCTTCCTCCCTTTAAAAGAGGACAACTACCACAATGCTTTGGAGAGTGCAGATCAATTCTAGAGGAAAGGGAGTGATATCTCTACCTCGAGGATACTATGAACTACCCAGAATTTTAAAGCTGGTTACAGTTCTGCTACTGTGAGACCCAGGTGGGATCGTCTTTGGCATTTGTGCTACGCCTGGGTAAAATGTAAGCATCGTGCTGGTCCGACCTCAGGCCTGCTTGCCCACTACTGGCCAACTCCTGTGTCTTGGCATGGCCCTCGGTCCTGGGAAGAGGCTCTCAGGATGCAGGGGTAATCACGGGGTAGCAAAGACTGGGGACATTAAAAAAAATTTATTTCTGTTTTTGAAAATGTAATACATACATCCCATGGAACAAAGTTCAAAAAGTAAAAACAGAATATTAGAAAAATAAATTGTAGCATATTAAACACATTATCCTGCCCGTTTGATCTTTTTTCTTCAATGAACAGTGCATCTTGTAGATAGTTCCATGTCTATACGTATGTAGTTACTTTATTCTTTGTAATGAGTGCATATTATTCCACAGCATAAATTATTTTATACAAAAGGTTGGTGCCAGTCTTCTTACTAACAATACTGAAATGACTGTCTTTGTACATGAGCAAAATGTATGTAGGAGCTGATCTCTGATGAATCTTGTTAATCTTCAGTGTTAATGTTCCATCTCTTTATGAATATTTTGTTGCCCTTAGAATCTTTCATCTCCTCCTTACCTCCAACACAGATACTAATTTAATGAATTGAAAGCTTATTGATTTTAATGGAAGCCAAATTAACATCTATGTTTCTAACTATGACTGTGTCTCTTTCTTTCTTCTTAAAGGCCCATATTTAGTTGGTGTCTTTTTCATTTCTAATGTAAAAAGAGAATCAAGACAAGTTTCCTGTAGGGTTTGTAACAACATATTCCATTTTGATTAGGAGCTTCCATTTAGAAATAAAGTCATAATTCCTTTTCATGAAAGAACAGCAACAGGAAAGCAAATAGATCTGACCTTACACCAGAACAGGCCTGCTTTGTAATGCTGACAGGGGATGTGGGGGGCTGAGGCTGGGACGCTGGTGCTGGCCTGGAACAGATTGCAAGGGGAGGTCTGGGCCCGTCAGGCTCAGCTGAGCAGAGGGCCCGATCATTTATCACTGTCAGAAGGGGTGAGCGTGGAGGGAGGAGGAGTTACTGGACCATTCCTGCCCACAGCCTGACTGACAGCTGATGTTGCCTCATACAGCATTCATCGATGTGCAGTGCGCTTCCTGCGGGAGGGCGCTGACACGTGCACTAGGAAGAAGGAAGGCCTGCTTTCTGCTATGGTACCTTGCAAGAGCCACATGCTGCCACCTTTCCGTGCGGGGTATAGAACCGTTTGTAAAAGCTAATTTAGTGGGATTAGAGGCATGGCGTTAGGCTCCATAGTGGTAACAGAGCTCTGACGATGGATGAGAAAATACCTCTGTGGATCTTCTGCTTTAATTACATCCAAAGGATTAGGATACTGCACAACATTGGGTCCCCTACAGGTCTTCAAAGGGCAACATTTGAAAAAGAATACTGAAATGTGTGATTTCTGTGTGATGCTTTATAGATATGTTTAACATTCATTTTAAAAATCTAAAATATGGTTTAGGATCAATAGGAAGCATGTACGTTAGAATATAAGAAAACCATTTTGGTTTATAGCTGTATTTTCAGTACAGCTGTTTTCATCACTGTTATTCACTGGGATGTCACATTTATCAGACTGACATAAAGATTTTAATCCTTAACCTTATTTTACATGGAATTTCTGGTCTCAAGATGATCTAACTTTGGTAGTCATTAGGAATTACATGTGTTAAGGGGGAGGGGTGGGGAAATTTCATAAAGGTCAGGTGGAAATTTTCCATCAATTAGTATTATATGCTTATCACAGGTGCCTAAGTTAGACATGGTTCTTTTTATTTTTTATTTTATTTATTTATTTATTTATTTATTTTTTATTAGTTTCAGGTGCACAAGACAAAGCAAAACTTAGACGTTTATCATTTACATCCCTCACACTGTGTGAACCCCCCTCCCCCATCCACCATCCCCCTGTACGTTCCCAAAACCTCTCACCTTCCCCTTATCCCCACCCCCCCCCCCGCCCCTCTAGCAACCCTCTGTTTTTCCTCCATGTTTCCAAAACTGTCTAGACATGGTTCTTAAATGTGGTAATTAATTACGGTATTCTGAAAGTGAAAATAAAATTCTTCCCTAGTGAAATGAACAATATTGGAATGGTTTTTCAAGTCTGCTTTTTAGGTTTTCTTTTTTCTTTTTACAGTTTACAGATTATCAAAGACATCTTTGCTTTAAAATTTGGAAATTACATAAAAGTATAAAGAAGGAAGAAAAATCACCCATAACTCAGCAGGTAGAAGCAGCCACTGTTACATTTTTACCGTTTCCTTTTAGTCATTTTTCTGTGCCTTTGTTCTTAATTGGGTAGAATTTTTTTTATTGTGTCTTGCTTTTCCTGCTTCTACATTATTACAAAAGCATCATTACCGAGCCTCTTCCAGTGCACCTGTTCCACATTTGAGTGATGGGTGTCAGTTGCATCTTCAAGACTCTTGGTTCCCCTTCTTTACAAATCAACACTTACAGTCATCAAGTCATCCTTAAAATGCTGTGGAGGGCGTCTTGGCAAGACCAGGGCCCAAAGTGCTTGGTCAGTGTGATCAAGGGCCCCTCTGCTGGAGACGGGAGAGGCTGGTGCAAAGTTAGAGCTTGTGGGCCAAATGGGAACCCTGCTTAGTCCCAAGCTGGCTTGTACCTTGAGACACCAGGAATGTATGATGTGGGGAAAGAGCCACAAAGAAGCAGACAATGAGGGTGGCAGGGGTGGGGGGAACTGTGAGATCATATTTTGTTTTGGGGCTTGACAGGCTTTTGTTGCCATATTAGTGAAATAAATGCACGTTTCCTCCAGTCCCCAACTGAACCTAATCACCACTGATAAGCTTCGTAATGACATGAATACCTGATAGGAGCCCCTGACAAGTGGGCGTGGGGTTTTTCGTGGTGTCAGTAACATGACGGGGGAGGGGCTTGCACTGCTAGCTGATCTGCAGCTCTGAAGCTTTAGTCTGATACAAGGCTGTTCCCGTCCCAGGATGATTCTGGGTCCAGCGGAATTGTCCAATTAGGTAGTGTTGCCATGGCTGGAGGAGATTGGACGTACAGGAGAATACTGAGGGTCTGGGAGCCCCCCAGACCCCCTTCCCTGTCATTTAACTATCTGATCCCCCCCTTCTTCCTCCCCCAGAAGATACGAATTTTAGCTATCTCAGTTTGAGCACAGGACATGAAACTAATCACTGGTTGGTTTATGTCTGAATTTGCATTATTGCAACTATATTATCAAACAGTTTTATTGTGTGTTTTTTTTAAGGAAGAAAGCAGTCATAAAGTTTGAACTGCAATAGACATTCAAAAAAGAAAAAAATAGTGTCAGTGTCATCTTACAAAAAGCTTTTGAGCATGCGCTCCCGAATCCCCTTCAAAAATCTCTCCAATAGTTGACTTTGACCCAGCCTTGCTCTAATTAACCTTGCTGCTCCTCAAGCACTGGGCTTTCGAGATAAATGAAAATCTATTCCTTGTCCTCACATACCCTTGACTGAGGACACATCATGGCCATCCGCAGAGGTTGTCCTCCTGAAACCTGTGGTTTTGGAACGTGCCCCCATGGAGCAGAGACGGGAACATTTGCCCAACCAGCCAGATTGAAGGTGTACACCCTGCTGCGGCAAGGCAACAGATGTCCCTGTCAGAGACTCCCTCCTGTCTCCATTTCATGCTCTGCTGCCAATCAATAGTTAGTAGCCAATCAATGAGTGACTTTTCTGTTCAGTCAGTTTGATTGTTTCTATGGTGAAATGTACCACCGATTTTGAAAAAAAAAAAATTTATAATGCTTATTAGGTGCCCAGGTTAGTTTCCCCCCACCCCCACTCAGTCTTATTTGACCTATGTAATGTGTTTAAAGGATCTCTGCTTCTTTGACTCCCAAATAGTAGCCTCAGCAGAGTTTCAGGGGGAAAGTGCCCTTGGAAGTTCAGCCTTGGCCCAGGAATAGAATTGCCATTGCTTGGTTTTTAAGAACTCACTGATCTCTCATCATGGAGTGGAAAGTAGCACTCCTATTTCCCCCTATTCTTTTATCCCTAAAGCTATATATAGGTAGAGTTTTGGAGATTTTCAAAAGATCTTCCTTTTATTGCAATTTATTATGTAGAAATGAGGAGAATGGCTTCTTTGTACCATCTTTCTGTTTTATTCACCTAGACAAGTAAGGACATAACAATTTCATCACATATGCTCTGTCTAAATAATGAAAGGCTCTATGGGGTGCTAAATTGAGAAAGGATTTTGGGGCCACTTTTGGGGATTGAAAAAGTATGCTATGGTTGATTAGTGATGTCTGCCGAGGGCATGAAAGTGGAAGGTAGGCAAAAATAGGCCACGTATTTGTCATTCCTGATTCAGGTCGTGTGAAAAATAAAATAGATAATAACGTTAGCCTAATAGTTAAGTAGTGTTTACTATGTGCCAGGCACTGTTCCGAGTGCTTTAATATTAACTCATTTCATTCTCAAAGCAACCCACAACGTAGGTACAAATGGAAAACTTACAATGAAGAAACTCTTACAAAAGAAGAAACGGAGGCACAAAGAGCTTACATGACTAAGCCAAGTTCATACAGCTAGGAAGTGGGAGAGCGGAAATTCAGTGTCAGGCAGTCTTGTCCCAGAACCCATGCCCTTAGCCGCTGATACTGTACTATACATCTTGTTGGCTAATGCTCTGTCTTTGCTGTCCAGGGACTGATGTAAGACTCAGCTACAGCTGAGAAGGAAATGCAAAATCAAGTTTATATTATAGACCCTGTTATCTTTGGGCCTCAAGCTCTAGAATAAAAGATAAGACAGGGTCCAGGAGAACTTGAGCAGGAGTCCAGGAGAACTTCCACCTTCCTCTCCAGTTCAGGTGGCATTTCTAATCTTTCCACCTCTGCCAACAACTCTGCCTTCTCAGGTGAGAGTAGGTGAATAGGAAGGAAGAGGGATGGGCATTTAAGGAGTGGAACAGAGGAGTTCCTTGGTCTCCAGGCCACCTGACTGGGGAATGTATTTCTGAATGGCCATTTTTAATGATCCTTTTTACATAAAGGACATATACATGTACATGCAAAGAGAGTGGGATTTTTAGTGTATCAAATAATGTATCTTTCATAATGGCTAAAGAGAGACTTTTAAGAACTATTTGTGTCTTCCTTTATTAATTAATGACTATTTATTGAATACCTATTATATATCCCATACTGTAATAGGACTGTGGATATGATGAGCCAAAAGATGTATGAATCCTGCCCTCTCTGAGCTTACAGTCTACTTGTCCAAATAATGACCAAGTATAAGGTGCAGCTCTGGTGAGTGCTGCAGAAGAAGGTCATTGGTCCCCATAATGGAAGGAATGAGGGACCCAGGTGGTCAGACCATGTGGGACTGTGTTAGAATTTTGTGTTAGAATGCTGTGTTTGAATGCTGTGTTGAATTTTGACTTAGCCTCAGCACAGTGAGCCATGGGCGGTGGGGAGGATGTTGGGGAGTTTGTGTCCTATAATCAGAGTTATTGTTTCTTTTCAAAAGGGAATTGTGGCTACACTGGGAAGAATGAATTGGAGAAGGAAGAGCTAAAGGCACTTGGAGGAGTCCAGGCAAAGAGGCCATAACCGTTGGACTGGAGTGGTTTTGGTGGTGAAGGGAAGAAGCGGAAGGATTCTAAAGACGTCTGGAAGGGAAAATTAGCTAGATTTGGTGATAGATTGGATGTGGGTGGTGAGAAAGAGAGAATTAGCAAGAGAACAGGTAGGAGGATGGTGGTCTTATTCCCGGAGGTCGGGATGCTGGAAGAGGGTCCGTTTTGGAGTAGAAGGTCATCTTGTGTTGAAGGTGGTTTTGAGCTGTCCCAGAGGAGATGTCAACTAGGATACACTTTTGATTGTAAATGTGTGACATTTCAGCTGGGCTGTAAATAAGCCTTGATGAACTGTCCTGGGAAACTCTGTACTGGGGAAAATTTTTTTTTAATCCATAATTTTGTTGATTTAAAAAAAAATCCAAGCAAACGTTTTCATCTAGAAATAGGAATCTAACAATGACAAAGGAAATTAATAAAGGTAAATATCTTGCATAATCTCCCTAGTTATTTTCATTTTTGCATGTTTCTCTGGCAGTCTTTTCCCATAAGCATTCATATTTTAATTAGTTGTCATTATAATCTACAGCCAATGTATAATAGGATTGCTTTCACTTACCATTATCCCAAATATTTTTCCCCATTCCTATATAGCTTTCAGATGCTGTAGTTAAAATATGTTGCATAATATTTCATGCTTTTGATAAATCACGCATTATAATTTCATAAGAAATTTCTCTACTTTTGAATATTTAGATTTTAATATTTCATTATTAGAAGTAATAATATTTCAATAAATATTGTTATGTGTATCACCTTGTTTTCCTCTTGCATTTTCCCTTAGGTTGAATTCTTTTGAGTGGGAGTAGTGGGTCAGAGTTTGAATGGGTTTATAACTCTTGATAATGTATAAAGGCAGACATTTTTAAAACCAATGGCAGGGCTGTGGGATGCTCATCATAGAAGGGAACTGGGATCTCCACTTGGGGCCTCATTACATTTCGTTGGATTCCGTCACCAGTGGTCCTAACCATGTTAGTGAGTGCTTGGGAAGGTCGCGTGCCACCTGGGACCCTTCATCTTGCGTCTGCTAATTGTGTCAGTTAATGCCTAGAGATTACTGTAAGACTTGCTCTCTGTTCACCCTGGGCTGGCTCCTTCCATCCTCCCAGGTTTTGTCTTCTTAGGATAGTGCCCCAATTACTCAAGAACCTGTGGAAGCCCCAGAACTGATGGTGTTCTGAAGGGATTGTCTAAACTGGACTGAATCTTGGAGTCCTTCGGGTTCTGCAAGACGGCAGTGGTGTTGTGTAGTGCAGGCTGCCTGAGGCCCCCAAGGGTGTGGATGGGATTCTCAGGACCTTCCATGACCTGGTTCCTGCCAACTAATCTGTCCTTCTTGGCCATCGCTTCTCAACATATCATCTCTACTACGCCCAGATTCGACTCTAGTCTGGTCCAGGACGATGCCTTGTTTACATCTGTCTATTCCTGGCTCTATCTCAAGTTGCTTCCTCACTCTCCACCTTGCCAAACTCTGTCTCCTTCAAAACTCTATACTAGTTGCCGTTCCTTCAGGTCACTGGCTCTGACTTCCCAACTTACTGTCCCTCTGCGGTGAACTCTTACAGCACCTTCAGTCCCCATTCCAGGACTTAGCACATAATTGTAAGGTTTGCCTTTGACATTTTCATCTCTGGGAGATGACTCCGTGAGGGCAAGAACGATGTCATCCTCCCCCTTGACCCCTCAAAGCCTCGCTTTAGTGCTGAGCCTTTTGCCAGAGTTTAATAAATCTGATGTGACCCATTAAATCAAAATATATGTGCTACATGATGCAGTGTCAGAGCATTTTAGCAATTCTTCTGTTATGCAATTGCAACATTAATGCCTATATTCAAACATTGCTCAGGCTGTTATTCAAATACTTACGGATGGACCATACTCAGATATTCTCTATCTGGCTGCAGTTTGGGGGTTATGAGAACACGTTAATGCTGGGAAACCATGCCCTCGTCACTTTGTGTTTCTAAATCCTTGATATGCACTGGGGTGGAAAGGGTGATTGGTGCAGGGGACCAGGGTGGATGAAGAATAGTAACAAGCACTAGAGTGTCTGTCTGGTCTAAAAGAAGGTGTCCTTGGCTCCTGGGAACAGTGCGCGAATTGTAGTGCAATGATGTGTTCTGCTATTCTGTTTCTTGAAAAATTGGTCCCAATGTGATGCTGCTGTTTTTATGACTTCACTTGACTGATCGATTCAATATTCTGATCATCAGGAGTCTTCGGGGGAAGCAACCCCGGTTCACCCTGGAACCCGGAGCTTCCCTTGTTCCCCAGGCGATGGCCTGGCACAGTGGGGACCCTCTGGCTAGGCATCGGGAGCTTTCAGGTTGGGCTGGCTCTGCCACCACCAGCTGTACAACTCTGCATAAGGTCTAGCCTCGGCACATTCATTTGCAAAATGACATGCCCAAACTAGACCATCTTCGGGCATCTTTGGGCTCTTCTGAAACTGACATGAAAAACAAAATAATTGAAACTCTTTTAACGGGGTAATCTTTGGTGCCATTTCTAACTAAAAATGAGACACATTTAATGACATGTGTTAGTATGTGTGTAGAACTTTACACTTAACTTGCATTTCTTTCTTTCTCTCTCTTTTTTCTAGCCAAACATCATGTCAATGGCAACAGAACAGTCGAACCTTTCCCAGAGGGAACACAGATGGCTCTATTTGGTAAGATATCAACTCTGAAAGAAAACCCAAACTGTGTGCAAAGACTAGTGCCAAATTTCTGAGTTTTAGCAAGTGTCCTCAGGGCTTCAAAATCTGGGCTCTTCTGGATATTTACAAATCATCGGAGCCAAAAAAACTATTGAGTTCTTAGTATTTCTGGGATCATAAAAGCTGATTCTATAGAATTTAATATGCTTTCTTTTCTCACTTTGCAAACCAAATATCAAACTGTGTATTTGCTGTTTCTTACATTCACACTATGAATTAACCTGATAATTTAGGGTTTGAGTTTTTCTTTCTTAGGAGAGATTTTTTTTTTTACCCCCACATTGATATATAACTTTGCTAAAGGTGGGGATTCAAGTAGTTTTGAGTTGTTATTCTACAAAAATCAATCTAATTGAATGATTTCTTTCTCCTCCATCAGTAACTAAGTATGTTCCTTAGGAGAAAACGTCAATTACAATGTTTTAAGTAATGGGGAATATAGTCAATAATGTTGTAAAAACTATGTATGGTGTCAGATGGATATTAGACTTATCAGGGGGATCGCTTCATAAATTATATAAATACCTAAACACCACTGTACATCTGAAACTAATATAAAATAATATTGAATATCAACTATTATCTATATTCCCCCCCCCATAGCATTTAAAGTACAACAACATAAGGAGTATAGTCCATGATATTGTAATAAGTGGGTATGATATCAGAGGGGTAGTAGATTTGTTGGTGTTATTACTTTGTGAGGGGTGTAAATGACTAATCATTATGTTGTTTTGTACACCTGAAATTAATAAATAAGTTTTAAGCAGAATAAAATCTAATCCCTGAGTACGTATTTACAATGTACAATGATATGGCTGAGCAGAACTTCTCTGTTAGATGCTAAACTTTTTGGTGGGAAGGCCCTTTTTAATTCATAGTTTCTCACCTTCGTAGCAAATGTCACCTAAACTTCCCTCAGAATGTCTGTACAGCTGGCACTTCCTCCCTTCCTCCCTCCCCTTCCTCTCCTCCTTCCCTTTTCTTCCTTTCTGGCCTCTCCTTCTACTCCCCTCATCTTCTCTTCAGCAATGCCCTGGGACCCATTCCGAATCACCTTCTCAGGGATTTCCATCTCCGTCCTCTGAATTTTCAACTTTTTGTCAATTCTGGTTCCTTCCCCTCAGCCTTTAGACAGATTCTGTGATCTATCCCCTCCTGAAAACCTGAAGTCCCAGACTTCACGCCCTCTACCTTCCATCCTACCCTGATCTTGACGGTAGTTTCCTGCAAGGGCTTTTGATGTAATACTGCTTTAAGCATTGGAGTGTCTTTGTTCTGGAAATTAGTCTCAGGACAACCCATCTCTAAATTAGAATATTGAGGATAAAATGTTGCCCTAATCCCAGAGATAGAAGCAGAATTAATAATCAGTGATGATTAACAGTTGGAGAATTGTGAAACAGGGAACTCATTCTGCTTAGGTGTTTGTAAATCTTGTTCCATATGAGTTGTCACCTTTTAGACTATACTGATTAGTGGTTAGAAACTATTATGCTCAGAAATTTAAATCGAGAATTTGATTTTCATAGAAAAAAGCATAATGGACACTCTAAAAATGTGTGCTAAATATTTGACTTGTTATCTTTCCTCTGAGAAATTATGTTCAGATGATGACATTTTACCTAAGTTGCAGGCCTAGCGCAGTATCTGTTACCAGGACACAGCAAATTTCACATCAATATTCAAAGTGTTCTTTTGATGATTATTTTTGTCTTTCAGACTTTTCAACCCCTGAGATATGATAGAAACTAGGTTCCATGTCATACTGGGAAATGTAAAGTGTGACTGACCTGGCTTCGTAGGTTTCCTTGAATTGTGATATTGGAGGGAAACTTCCTTCCCAAAGGACGGAGCTGGTACCAGGCAGGCCAATGACATTGTTTGGCTACAGAATTGGAAATATCCATGAATAAAGCTCTGTGATGAAATTATTATTATTTTTGTCCCAGGTTTGGTTTATAGTGGCTTTCCCCAAAATCCTTCACTGTTGGACTTTGGGCAAGCAACTTCCCATCTGCAAGCCTTAGTTTTTTCACCTGAAGCATGAGAAGGCTGATGGGATGCTCTGAGGCCCTTCCCTTTATTTCTTAATTTTATGTATTCAGAACCAAAGGCAGCCCTGAGAAGCTCACTGTGAATGGCCGAAGTGTGTAGT
This sequence comes from Rhinolophus sinicus, assembly GCF_057876585.1. Taxonomy (NCBI): domain Eukaryota; kingdom Metazoa; phylum Chordata; class Mammalia; order Chiroptera; family Rhinolophidae; genus Rhinolophus; species Rhinolophus sinicus. The sequence continues at coordinate 103,995,372 of NC_142515.1, read as the reverse complement.
TTTAAAAGAGATGGATCGTGTGCATAATTTCTATAAGTGCAGAATTATATAGATTGTAAAATAGAATACCTTTTGGCATCTAAGAATTTTTACATTATCAGAACCACCCTTTGGTTCTTCCAGATGCTTAAATCAAAGCCCCTATTTGGTCAAATATATGCAGGCATTTTATGTTAATTTTTAAAAATTATTGTTAAAGTTTATTGTTAATGTTTTTAAAACTGTTCTCTCTTATATTACTTGTCCACACAGTGGAATGAGGGAGCCACTGGTTTTGGGGTGGGCTTTTCTCTGGGTTGTTTACAGCTGTACGGAATAGGTCAAACTAAGTATAACACTTGGCTCTTAGACATGTATTGGGCATGTAAGCCTCTCAGCACCTTGTAAGGCTGGTAGGATTATGTAATCCACTTATCGGGGAGGTCATGTCCCAAGTCACTCAGCCAGTGAGATGGTGGAGCTAGAATTTGAGCCCAACTTTAGTTGACCCTGAAGTCCATGCTCTTTTTATGATGTCCCCCAACTCTTGGCACTGGTTGAAGAAGCCCTGGGAGAGTCAGGTAAATTCAGAAGTGCCTTTCAGCTAAGATCCATGCACAAAATGTGATTTCCAGGCAATACAATCTGGCAAATTGATTTGTGAATTTCTGTGGCTTCCCAGGGTGCTCTGAAGGACTTTTGAGACACAGCTTTTGCTGGGGAAATACTGCTTGGGGCGACATCTCCTACTGTTTATCGTTTTTGCCATTTGATTTTAGTAGCATATATTAATGTACAGGAGAATGTCTTACATCTACTTGACTGTGAGTTCACCAAAGCAACAATGGCACTTTCTACTTGTCCAAACTCATTCTTCACTTTCAGAGGTCTTAATATTTTATGCCTAGGTAGTATTACGCATTTCAATTTCATTATCTATTGCTTAACCATTTGAATGTACCTTGCTGTCGACTCGGAGCTTTAAAATTTAATCCACTCTGAAAGTGGCCATTGAACTGTCATTCGGCATTTGGATTTGAGTGGATAATGTAAGGAAGGGTAGAGTGAGGCACAGGGGCATATAATGACACGAATGTGTCATTATATTAAGTGACCAGAGGCTATTTAGATGGTTCCCTAGTTTTTGGCATACCGTCTTCACAGATTAATTTTAAACTGGGACATTCAGTCTTTTCAGATTTCCTTCTGTGGCCCGTTGGTTAGTCCTTGTCTTGTTTTTCAGTGACCACAGTGCTTTAGCTTCTTTGTTGCCGTCTCTCTCCTCTGCACTTTAGGACAATGATAATGAAGGTAATAGGCTCTGCTCCCCCATGGGTTTCTCCTTATCTGTGTATGATGCTCTCTTTCAAGTCAGCGGGAGTCCCCTTTTCACACGCTGGAGAAGCAGAACCGAACACTTTGCAATTACTTAATGTCTTTGTTCCTGGTAGCTGAGAGGGCCCTATGGCTGTCGTCCCTTTAATCCTACAACAGCTCTGTGAAGTGGGCATTATTGTGCGCTTTTAGACAGAGAAACTGAGGCACACATAGATGAAAGAAATCTAGTCAAGTAGAGGGAATGCTTTGTCGGGCGCGAGGACATCCACTTACATTTGCCAGCACACGGTGCCCGACTTAGAAAGATCTCTCCGGCTCTCAATAACTTAATGAAAGTGACATCCCGTTGGCAGTGGGCCACTCCATCCACACGGAGAGCACAGGCTCCATCCAGCCTCTCTGTGGTGGTCGTTCTTCAACAAGGAACAGCTATTCATTTTATTAAAAATGCCCCATAGTCAAGAAGATCTATCATTTCAAAATAAAGTTAAAGCTTATTCACTGAGAAGAGTGCAGAGAAGTAGGGAGTTGGGATTCCAGTCTTAATTTGTGAAGCTTTTTAGTACAATTTTAAAAAATGAAGTCCAATTTTTAAAAAAAAACAACTTTAAAGTATAGTACTTGACCATAAAATTTATCATCCAAGCAAGGATACTTTTGAGAGTGAAAAGGGTGCTATTAAAAATTATGTTAATATAATGAGGTATCAACCTGGAGGATTTCAGACAACTGGGACATAATGTCTCCCTGTAATGAGAATGTATATTATAAAATGTTGTGTCAAGAGTAATAAATACACATTGAGTAAAGCTGAAGTGGAAAATAATGAAATTAAATATATAAAAAGAAGTTAACAAGTGAAAAATTACAATGCAATACTTATATGTAATATAACATAACACACGTAGTTATACTACTTGTAAGATTTTACTCAGTGTATATTGTTATATTCTTTCTGAATGACTTGAAATTAAAGTTAATTTACACTTACAAGGCCTGGTTCATAGCACTTTAACAAGAGAGGGGGGATTGATCTGATTATATTCTTGCAATTTTAATGTTATACTATGACATAGGGTAATGAGCTCTCCATCATTAGAGGTATTCAAATGATAGAGAAGTCATTCCTAACCAATTGGGAACTAAGACTAAATAGCCTTTAAGATCCTTTCTTCTCAATAACGAGAATTTACTTTGTTTCAGACTGCTCCATCTTTTTGACAAAATTACTTCTAACTCGCAATTCTTTGATCCTGCCATTTAGAAACCGACCTCCAGGCTGTTTGGTGAGAGGCAAGATTCAGCAGCGAGACAGTGTAATGTTGAGGAATGCATACCAAGGGACAGGAGCAGACATACCTCAGTGAATTCTTAGGGTTGTTGCGGTTTGTTTGGCTCCCAGTAGCCTGACAGCAATGGCTCTGTGAACTCGAACCCCTCCCTGCAACACACGTTTTCTCTGTCAGGTTCTCTTAGGGTTCTTCAAACAAGAGGGAGCAAAAGACAACCCAAGACATCGTGAAAATGTGCTGGTGATCTCATTACACATCTCTGTTTATAGCCAAAGTGCCAAGAATTTGCTAGACTCTTTCTTGAATAGCGTGAAGCACTGATCACAGAGCAAGGGCCCAGTAGCTGTTGGGGGACTCACCTTCGGCACCCCAAAAGAGAATGAGCTCAGTGTCTGTAAGATGAGCCAATCACAAGACACTTTTCCCCCTCGACTTGAATTGGAGGTGATTTTTGAAACAGCCACAGTTATTTTGTCTGCCAGCCAAGAAAGCAGCATTGAAAACAGCAGGCAATATGTCAGACTTCAAAGGAAAATATATTGGTGTCTCATTGGCTTGAATCCAACATTATGTTGGTAAATAATCAAATCCCGGTGTGGCATATTTCTCCCTGAACCTTGACTGAAAACTATTGAAGACCATTCTGTGAGCTGTGGAGTGGCAGTCACTCATTCTAGGAAAAAGGCCAGAAAGAATGACTTTGAAATGTGTTTATAATTAACCAAACAATCTAAATTCACAAGACTGTTAGAACAGCAGGCTGCTAACTGGTGCAAACGTCTTCAGTGGTGAAGTACTTGGGGAAACAAAAATAGGCCTTCCTCTCATGGGAACCTAGAGCACCTTTAAGGGACAAGAATTGGTCATTTGGAACCATGTTTTAGGACACACTTTATTTTATATATCTTTTTCATGTGTGAGCATCTCAATTTTTATTTTCTTTTTGAGTGTGGACCGGTCAGATGATATAGGGGAGGGGGACGAGACCTTTCGAAGCCTGTGTTGAAAATCCCTTTTGGTTTGGATGGCATTGCCTGGCTGGGATGGAGCAGCCCACCCTGTCCTGGAGAGCACAGTTGGAGTCAGAGGGTATCCTGGTGGGGCAGGGGAGAGCGGGAGAATATATTTAACGGATGGAAGCTGGAATGTGAGTTGGGATTTCTACGCTTAGAGAATGGAACTGAACCCATTGTAGAAAGGAGCAAATCAAATGTTTGATAAAGTAATGCTCCCCTTGTTTAGAGATCATGTATCCATCAGCCTCAACCATTTGGAACGCATTTAAAAGCCGGGAAATAAGCATCCCCCTGAAAAAAAAAGCCAACCAACCAACTAAACAAACCAATGCTGTGGAGAAGTCCTAAAGAATTCAGAATTCAAAGAGGCCTTTGCAGTCCGGTAAACCTTGGTGTGTGATTCCAGACAAGTTTCTTAAGGCTCTAAGCCCCATTCCCCATCGGTCACCTGAGGGGAAGAATATTTACCTGATAGGATTGTTGTCACAATGTCATGAGATCATCAAGGCATTTAGGACAGGGGTGTAGAATGTGCTGTTAGATCTCAGGCACTGCTGCTCACCCCTGAGAGTGAGGTGCCCCCTGGGGGGGCCACCTGCTCTCCCAGTCAGAGCTAGCTTTGATCAAGGCCCCAAGCCAGTGACCCCAACAATAGTCAGTTCCAGTTGATCCATTATCTCTCCTGCATAAGATCTAATGAGTCCTTTAACTTAGGGATCTTGGATAATAGCGTTAGTTGAAAACTGATCTAATATTGGCTAGGTACTGGCCAGCCTATGTTAAACTTTCTATGAGGCCCACTCTCATCACTGGTCTAAATTAAGTTAGACTGGTTTCTTCCTTGTGAATCAGTATAGAGCGCTCAGAAAATACCATTATTTATCTTTTGGCCTCAACTATAGAGTTGATTAGTTTGGGCTGATTTTTTTCACTATTATAATATCACTAGTATACAGTTGGTCCAATTGACCAACTTTTTAAATGAAGTTTTGAAACTGAGAAAGATTTATTTAATTTATTTTACAAATTTGGCAGAAATTTCTTAAATTTCTACAGAGAAAATACGCTCAATAGGATATACAAGAAAAAAAATCATATTTCTACTGTTTCTCTGTTAATGTTTTTTAGAAGAGAAACAGAAATGGAGATACAACAAGAACTAAAAATAATTAATTGTTATTCAATCTAATTCAACCGACATTTTAAAGATAAATACTGAGCCCCATGTTGCAGATGACATAAAACAGAATATTCTCTCTCTTGCTCTCTTTCTTCCCAACCATTTATCTTGTGCCTTGTTGTAAAATAAATTAAGGAAAAATTAAAATATATACAAGACATGGCAAAATAACATATGTTAGAATTAAGTAAATATTAGACCAGAGAAAATTATGAGAAGTGAAATATACAAACAGCGCATGCCATAATACAATGTAATTTATAAAAGTTAGCCACAAATTTGACTGTATTTTCTGGCAGCAATGTAAAGATCAATTAGTTGTGTGATTGATTTCAATTTTTTAAAATTGTGATAAAATATACATAATATAAAATTTACCATTTTAACCATTTTTAAGTGTACAGTTCAGTGGTACTAAGTACATTCACATTGTTGTACAACCATTGCCACCATCCATCTCCTGAACTTTTTTATCTTTCCCAACTGAAATTCTGTTCCCATTAAATAAAAACTCTCCATTTCCCCTTTCCCCAATCCCAGGCAACCACCATTCTACTTTCTGTCTCTATTAGGTTTACTACTCTAGGTATCTCCTGTAAGGGAATCCTTCAATATTTACCCTTTTGTGACTGGCTTATTTCACTTAGCATTATGTCCTCAAGGTTTATCCCTGTTGTGTACGGCATGTGTCAGAATTTCCTGCCTGTTTTAAAGCTGAGTAACATTCCATTGAATGTATAGACCACATTTTGTTTTGCCATTCATCCATCAATGGACACTCGGTTGCTTCCGCTTTTTGGCTATTGTGAGTACCACTGCTATAAACACGTGTGTACAAATATCTCTTCGAGACCTAGCTTTCAGTTCTTTTGGCTGTATGCTCAGACATGGAATCACTAGATCATATGATAATTCTATGTTTCATTTCTTGAGGAACTGCCATACCATTTTCCACAATGGCTAAACCATGTTACATTCCCATTAGCAAAGCACATGAGTTCCAATTTCCCCACATCCTTGCCAACACTTGTTATTTTGTTTGTTAATAGCCATCCTAATGGGTGTGAAATGGTGATTGATTTCAGTTTTATTTAATGATACTGAAAACCTATGTGCTTGGGGGAATCATAAGATTTCCTGATTCTAGAACCAGAAAGAAATTTCTTTCAGGGATAGTTATAAGGAGGACACTGTGTAATATAGGATAATCAACAGTAATGCGAATGATAACCTTAGAGTGAGTAGTGTGAGGAGATTTGTGAGCTGTCGTTCACACTGCTCTTCTCTTTGGGGTCTTGACATCCACCAGGGACAATTTGGTTCACACACCCCTGTGGGTGCTGGTGTGCTTCTCTGATGGGCCCTGGCTTAACCCAGAAGTTGCTGGTATCATATCCAAAACAGTCAATGGAGTAGTTGTCTTTTAGGGAATTTTCTATCAATGTTATTTCTCTCAGTGGATGTTAAAATATATTTATTCTTTAGTTATTTATTGTAAAAAATTTCAAACATAAACAAAAACAGAGAAACTAATAGAATGAAGCCTCTCTCACTCAGCTTCAACAATAACCAGCTAGGGCCGAATGTGTTTCATCGATATTCCTACTTACTTCCTCTCTCTTTCACCCCGGGTTATGTCAATGCACGTCTGAAAGATCATATAATTTCAGCCATGAATATTTTGGTATGTATCTCCAAGACAGAAGTTTTTAGAAAACATACCACAATACCATTATTGTACCTAAAAAAAAAAAAAAAAGAATAGTTCCTTGATATCATCGAATATCCCATGAATCCATATTTTCACTATTGTCTCATAAATGTTTTTTAAAACTATTCGTGTGAGTAAGATCCAAATAGGATGCATACATTGCAATTCGTTGGTATAAATATTTAGTTCTTTTAATGTATAAGTTCATCTCTCTCTCTCTTTTTTCCTTTGTAGTTCATTTGTTCAAGAAATTAGATAATTTATCCTGCACTGTTTCCTTCAGTCTGGACTGAATGATCATGTTTGTCAGGCCTCTACTCTGTATTTTCTACAAATTGGGAGTTAGAGGCCTGAGGAAAATCTGTAGGTGGGGTGTGTAAGCCATTCAGCGGGCATTTAATGACCAGTTCTTCCTCTTTTGGTAAAGTTAGCAGCCCTTGGTGATCATTGCCTCGATTCATTATTTTAGTAGAGGCTGCAAGATGGTGGTATTTTAATTTTAGCATTTCCCTCTATTTATAAACTGGAATATTTCTAGAAAAAGAAACTTACCTTTTATCAACTATTTAGTTACCTTGATAGCTAATGTAATTAGGAAAGCAGTTTCATTTTTCCCTATATTTACCATTTTGCTCCATGTATCTGAGCTTGGGGTAAATGTATATTCTTGACTCATACGCATATATACGTATAGTTGTGTAAGTCAAAAGTGATTGAACAGGTGATGGAAACCTCTTTAATTTGACTGAATGACTTTCACTTGGGCATTTAGCCAAGTTGTTGAAATTCGTAACCATTTAGTCAAATGCTTGAAAATATAACCAGAATAGAAAGATTGTCTCAACAGATTTGAGTAAAACCAAGAAGCATCACATAGTCAGGTGGCAGTAGGTTATGTCTCTGGTAAAGCTGGATCTAAGGAGCAACCATCTTCTCTCATGTCCTCGCCCCAGATCTTGTGACCAGGGGACATGCTGCTGTGTGGGTCTTGGTCCTGAACCTCAGTGACCCAGGATCAAACACCCAACTCCAGAGAGGGCATCAGGGCTGGGGAGCATCTTGTTTCTGGACGTGGAATGCTTTCAAAGTATTCCAGTGATGGAAATGGATAAGCAGCTAAGAAATGACTCAGCCTCCCAAGGAATGCTGCCCATTTTGAACAAGAACAGCTGGGCTGTTTCACCTGTAACGCTTTTTCATGCTTTGGCTTCATGGGGTGAATGAGTTTGAGGGTAGCAAGAGACATATTTATCAGAGTGCATTTTCCGTACTCTCTGCCTTCCAGTTTTCACGGACAGAGTGGGTAAAACAATCCACAGTTCTCCCTGCCAAGCATTTTGGGATTTAAGAAGGAGAGTTATTTACTGACCCACTTCTTTTTTTTTTTTTTTAATCACATTTTGTTTTTATTATTATCTCATTGTATGTCTTTTTGTAAGTTGTCTCAAATTCTTCTTTTGGAATGATGCTGTGTATAAATAAACAAAAGTAAATTAACTCCCAAGAAGGAAATTTCGTAGGTCCAATATAGTGTACAGTTACTTTTGAAGGCAATCAAAATCCAGCAGTGCCAGTTCTGTTTTCCCAGAAATAACTGGAGATGTTATCACTGAAACCCTATGAAGGTGGGATTCAGTTGAAGCAACATATTTTGATCCATGCTGAGAAATAGTTGTTTAGCTCAGCATACCTTTGGCCAAAATGTGTGAACAAGGATGAAAGACCCTGTGGACTTTTCCTAAATTCTATAGAATTTTGTGTCGCAAAACCCCAGGTGTCCATATATACCAGGAGCTATTACACAGAACATCTTTCATCTTCCTCTTGTGTCATCAATCCCCCGGACTTAGACAAAGGATTATAATTCACTAAAGCCAAGTTTCCTCATTGAGCCCAGTGACATTGGGATCAACAGTGGTGCTTGCCAGGTGGATGTCTTTCTGGTATAGGTCCTACCATGTATCCTTCCAAGTCTTAGCTGTGATTCCAAGACTCATGATAATATGGAAAGAAGTTGTGATTGTTTATGGGAGAACCTAATCATGAATAAACTCAAAGAGATATTTTAAAAATATGCTTACTATAAGGTGAGTGAAAACATCCTCACTTGTGACTTTCCAGAATCAAGCTTACTCAGGAATCAGTGCTGTTTCTTTCGTGGGAAAAGAAATTTTATTTTATTTTTTAGCCACATTTCTGGTCTCTCCTAACCCTCCCCACCCCCATGCAGTCCTTGGGATCTCAAATGCCTGTCTATGTGATGACCATTTTCTGGTCTCTTCATTTCTGTAATATTGTCACTTGTCAGGTCATGATGAAAATGTCTCCTGTGGAAGCCTGCATCAATCTGGCTTATGACATCCATGTATTAATTTAGTTCTTGGGAATATTTATCGTCACCCTCTTCCACCAGGCTTCCTTTTCCTCGGTGTACGACCTTTGTCCAGGTGGCAGTGACGTTTGCATTGGGAAGAGTGGAAGAGTTAGTATTTTCTCATAGGGAACATTAATGGGGGTGGTCTTGGAGAGGCTGATACTAGGAGCTTAGAGTAAGGATGATACTAGGAGCTTAGAGTAAGAACTGGGAAATTTCAGGAATAGGATGATACTAGGAGCTTAGAGTAAGAACTGGGAAATTTCAGGAATAGGATGATACTAGGAGCTTAGAGTAAGAACTGGGAAATTTCAGGAATAGGATGATACTAGGAGCTTAGAGTAAGAACTGGGAAATTTCAGGAATAGGATGATACTAGGAGCTTAGAGTAAGAACTACCCCAGGAGCAAGTGAGCTGTCAGGAAGGCATGGGACCTACTTCCTAGCATTCTTTCTTTTGGTTGAATAAATTGTGATTGGCAAGAATGTCCTTTGGCCAGACCTTAATAGTCTTGTAGTAGAAATGTGCAACAGGGTGACCCCAAGATGGAGAAGGGCCTGTAGGTATGGATTCAGCATCTGGCCTTGCTGTCCCACATGGAAAAAAATAAGAGCTGTATTCCCAAGCAAATAGTCTGTGTTTTAATCCTGGTGCCAGTACATAGGTCTTCAGTGACACATAACAAGCAGCCAGGCAGGTACACCAGCTGAATGACAAATAGCTTTTCAATTGCTGCTAATGCATTCATAATTGGACAAAAAAAATTGTCCCTGTTTTTTTCTTCCATGGAGAACATTTTTAATCTACCTAACAATGGCGTGGCTGTTAAAACACCACCACCAACAGGAACCAACTTTTATATTTAGGTGGTACTTTTCACTTTATATTTTCATATATATAATTTTATTTTTTCTTTGTTTTTAACTCTGATGACAAAACTGAGGTTCAGAGGGTTAAGTGACTTTGGACAGGGTCAGACTACCATGTTTCCCCGAAAATAAGACCTAGCCAGACAATCAGCTCTAATGCGTCTTTTGGAGCAAAAATTAATATAAGACCTGGTCTTATTTTAACATAAGACGGGGTATAATATAATATAATATAATATAATATAATATAATATAATATAATACTGGGTCTTATATTAATTTTTGCTCCAAAGGACGCATTAGAACTGATTGTAAGGCTAGGTCTTATTTTTGGGGAAACACAGTACCCACAGTTCTACCACATTAATGGTAGAACTGGGTCTAGCACTCAGATGATTTATTCACGTATTCATCACATTGTTTGCTTACTTCAGCAGGAGACAAACGAAAAAACATCTCCCCTCAAGGCACTTATACTTTAGTAGGGTAGGACAGTAAATAAGATAAATATGTAAAGTATGTGGTATGGGATTTCAGAGTGTGATAAGTCCTGTTGATTAAAATAAAATGGGAGACTAAGAAATGCCAGGTTGGGGTTGGGGTGGGGGGTTGCAATTTGAAATAAGGTAGTCAGGGAAGGTGTCAATGAACTGGTAATAGTTAAGCAAAACCCTGAAAGAGGTGAGGGAGGTTGTCATGCAGAGATCTATGGATAAAGCATTCTAAGCAGAAGGAATACAAGTGCAAAAGCCCTGAGACAGGAATGGGCCTGGCATGAGGCCTGTCTGCTGGGGTGTAGTAAGCAAGGGGGGAGGAATGATAGCTGAGGCCAGAGATTAAGAGGGAGTCAAATCATAAAGGACCTGGTGTTAACTGTGGGAACTTTCATTTATCCACTATAGTCGGCCTTCAGAGGATTTTGGGCAGAGGATTGATATAATATGACTTATTTATTTATTTTTTTTAAAGAATCACTTTGGCTGCTATGTTGAAGATAGAATGTTTAGGATGGTGAGTTAAGAATCAGGGATACAATTTAGGAGACTCTTGCTTCCTAGTCTAGTACATTTGGCTTGAATACACATTGCCTTTAATTAATAACAATAAATCTTTAACTACACCCTTGTGTATCTTCCTCAAATGCTATATCTTCATAGTTTTTAGAATACAGTTTACTATTTAACAACACAGGAGTTAGGCGCACTGACCCCCTTTGCAGTCAAATATCCATGTATAACTTTTGATCCCCAAACTTAACTATTAATAGCCTACTGTTGTTGATGGGGAGCCTTACCGATAACATAGATAATCGATTAATGCATATTTTCTATTAATATATACCATATTCTTACAATGAAGTAAGCTAAAGAAAATAAATGTTATTAGGGAAATCATAAGTAAGAGAAAATATATTTACAATAGTATATATATTCATTGAAAAACTCTGCAAAGGGCGTATTAGTGCACTTCAAATCTGCATTGTTCAAGGGTCAACTGTATTTTCTATCCCTATGTGTTAAAAACTTAAACGGCCCTTTTAAATGTCACATTAGCTAAAAACAGATACAAATCCTTTATAGAGAGTATTTAGGTATTATTACTGCTCTACTTATCAGTACTACTTTCGTGTTTAGATGAAATGGAGTGAATTAAATCACTGGGAATCATGTTGAATGTGTGCATCGACTCCATTCAAAGTAGGTTGTTCCACAATACACTGAACAGTTTAGAAGCACTTCACATCATACTTCTGGTATGCACAAAGTGTGGAATTAGCACAGGTCAAAGGAATGTGGTGATGTGATATAAAATATGAAATCAGTGCTTAAAATAAGACTAAAATTTATTGGTGAAGTAAATCATCATTTGCATAAATCTCTTAACTCTTCCAGCTCCAAAAACTGTTGGGATGGAATGTCAGATATTTGTTATCAGCTAAATTTGGGTTTCAATCCTAACTCCACTGATTTCTGAACTTGAATAAATTTCTGAACCTCCAGCTGATGATAATTTTATCTCTGGACAAAACATTTTTTTAAAATTCGGTTGTCTGAAGGGGCTGGAGAGCAACCAAATGTTGGTCTTTGAACAGAACCTGGAAGGAATATAGTTCTTGAAATAAGGAAAACAAACTTGGTAAGCACCATATTTAACCAGTTTTTCTTGAGGTCACTCCCCAGTTCACAGTTGTTTATAAAAACAAAAACAAAAACAAACAACAACAAAAAACACAAATAGAAAGTGGCGATCATATTCAGTTGAAGAGACAGAAGGTGAATCTAGGGGCTGATAGAGTAGCTAGAAATCAATGGGAAACATTCTGGAAGGACAACAATAGGGAGGGAGCCATAACATCTCTGTACCAATTCCTCTCAAATCCATGGCTCCCCCTATCTGTGCATTTGCAATGTGAGACTCTAAGGAAATGAGCAAAAAGCAGCTGCTGGAAGGCTGAGATTTCAGCAGCTGCTTGATTCTGGGAGAGAGTTGAAATTCAAGTCTGCCAACTTAGAGAGACTTATAAAAAATTTAGGCTTTTCTTTGAAAATATGGGAGGGCCATGTCTTTCCTAGGGAGTAAACCCAGGATAAAGGGTTACATGATAGGACTAAGAGGGAAAAGCAAAATAAACCCAGTTTTATAAAATCTAAAACTAAGCTTCCACAGGATCAAAATGACTCACCAGTAATTTAATTGCCTTGGAGAAAAATTAAAAAATCTAGCACATATATCATCCAGTGTTTAGTATGCAACGAAAATGATCAGACATGAAGAAACAAGAAAATATGCTTAATAGTTAAAGGAAAAAAGTCAATAGAACTAGGCCCAGAGATGAGTCAGATGTTGAAGGACTTAAAGCAGATATTACAAATACATTAAAGAATTTACAGGAAAAGATGGACCTAATGAGTTAATAGAGAAATGCCACCAAAACTGTAAGCTTTAAAATAGAATGAAACAGAATTTCTAAGACTGAAAAATATAGAATTTGAAATAATAAAGCATTGGTTACACTTAACAGGCGATTGGACATTGCATAAGAAGGGATTAGTGAACTTGAAGACATGTCAGTAGAAACTATCCAAACTGAGGGACAGAGAGAAAAAATATTTTTTTAAAAATGAAGAGAATCTTTGGGATTATGAAATAACGTTAATTGGTCTCATATGTGCACTTGGACTGTCAGAGAGATACTGGGGCAGAAACATGTATTTGAGGAAATAACCAAAGACTTGATGAAATATTATTGGGGTTCAGTCATGATGAATACCAAATCTTGAGGGCCAAAGGCAGGGATCAAATTAGGACCAAGGGACAACGAGTTTTAAGTGGGGATGAAGATTAAATAATAATAGATGACAGGGAAGGTCCATATTGTTTAAAGACCACCCTATTCTCACTTCCACACTCCTTTTAGAACACATTGCTCCTCCTCCTCAGTTTCCACGGTGACACTGTGATGAGATAGACTCAGACCTGTGTTCAAACTCTACGTCTACCTCTCACTAGCAAATCATTTCAGTCTGCATGCTGGGATCATCATTTGTTAAATGAAAATAATGGTAACTTTCTTACAAGGCAGGCCTCTATGGAATAGACTATTTTATAGGGTGCTGCTGGCCACATCATAGCTAGGCCCTCAACAGATAGTAGTTTCCTTGTCTTGCTGAACCCATCCCCATGGTGGTTCTCTGACATCACTACCCACCCAGTTAGCCAGGTTAAGGAAATTATACTTTATCTTAAGGGCAACAAGAGCCAAAGAAATTATAGAATCGTGGTTGAATGTTAGAAAAGACACTCAAACTTCAGTATAAAGAATGAATGAGAAGAATGTGAAATAAGATTTGAAAAGATTAGATTGGAGGCTGTTGGAGGCGCCTGTACATGGCCTGTCCTTATACTCTTCCCAAACAGCTAGCTGTATTATCTCCTTTTCTTTCACAAGAGACTCTGCTTTGACCATTTAAATCACATCCTCAGTCATTATCAGCAAAAATAAAATCTGGTTCCTCTTTCCTCGGGGTTAGAGATGCTGCATCTTTAAAGGGTGAGAGATGATGGTGGCCTGGACCATGGTGGTGGCAGTGGGCATGCATTCCCTTTGCCAATCTATCTATCATCCTCTTTCTCTACCTAACAGCCCACCCAACAATACTGTTCCTTCTTGATGAAGTGAAATGATCCAGGCTGACCACAGCCCCCCTCTAATATTTTTCTGCTTCTCAAGAAGAAGAATAGGAGGGTCACATTGTAGTTGCAGATTGTTTGGGAAACCTTTCAGGCAGTTCCCTTCATCTGGGACCTCTTTTCCACATCCGTATGTCCTACATTTTCTCTTAGGATGGAGTTGGAACTGAAAGCATTCTGCTGTGTTAATTAACACCCACTGGCAAATGTCATGGTCATTTGTTCATTAAAATTCCATAAATCTCCTACGCACTCTAGAAGGGAAAATAAAATTGCAAGTACCTTAGAGAATTCTGAGCCCCTGAACAGACACATCTGGGAAATGGGAAAATACTGAAGGACGCATCTTAGGAAAACTGAATGCTATTTTTTTTCTTAAGGTTTTCTTTTCTTTGCCCCAGGCCAACCATTGAACATATTTATCAGATCCCAATAAAAATCTCATAGCTCACTCTCACCTTGCCTGATCTCCAGCCTCATGGGCACATGCTCAGGAGTTTGGTTCTCTTGCATTGAGATGCTGCTGTGTATTAATCACTTACTGTTCTCTAGTCCAGTTGGCAACCACTTTCCTTCCAGCAGCTGCGAGAACTGTGCTACTTCCAGCAAGTTCATTTTGCAAAGCCTGGGCTCTCTCAGTGCTGGCATGTCAGTGATCATCCTTTACAGGGGAATCCACAGTTCCATCAGCCCATACCTGGGGAGCAGTTGTGGCTCCACTGTCCTGTAAGGGACACAGACACACTGGTGCGCATTCTGAGGAGGAGATAGTGAATGGATTCAAAACTACGTCTAATGAGGAGCCAATGAAGGACTTTGTATTCAGCTTGGACAACAGGAGATCCGTGGAGTTACCAGAGCTGTTTTCAAATGGTCAGCAGGTTGACAGGTTGTCATGAGGAAGAGCAGCTAAATTTGCTCTTTATGATCTTAATGGAGAGGGTCAGAGCAAAGGAGGGAACATTCCAGGCTTTCAGCTTAATGTAGGGAACAGCTTTCTAATTGTCATTAGGTCTTCAGAGGTGGACTGGACTGTTTGAAGAGGTAGAGGGCATTAGAAGCTTTGACAGACACTTTTTTGCTGTAATGCTGAGGGATTTTTTAATATTAGGGCATTTAGGCTAGATTAGAGGTAAGGTTGCTTCAAACCTTGGACTGTTTCTTGAACCCTCTTGGCGAGTAATGACCTAGGACTCTTCAGGGACCATTCCCAGGGTAACTGCTGAAACAAAGCCATGCGTGTAAAGAACCTGGAACCACATTAATCACAGTATGAAGGTACAGTGGATCTTACTTGTGTCTATATACCAGTAGTCATGTTTTAAGTTAGGGAAGAGACTACAAAGAACAATTAATCAAATTAAAGCAGCATTAGGAAATGATGTGGACAGAAGGCAATTGTCATCAAATACTGAAAATATCAATCAGACTGTAATTACTATATGGCTCTTTTTTTAGCAGAAGGTATTTTAAAATTTTGCAGTTTTCAAGTAAGGGTAGTGATAAGGAAAGTGTCTCATTAAATTATTTAACATGATGTGAGTTTGCTAATAAGTGAAGCTCACAAAGAAAATACACTGAGACCTCATTTCCATTTCTGCCACTTGTATCCATCTTCTTCGGGAGAGAATCAGCATTGTAGAGCTGAAAATTATCTGCAAATCCCATTTTCCTGCCCCATCGTCTGCTGGATAGATGAACAGCAGTGGTTTTCCCCTGGCCACACACAGTCAAGGTTTGTGAATGTGTGTCTGTGATCAGGGTCCCTGGCCATCTCTTGTCTCAGGTCTGAGTTGTGTTTCTAGAATTTAACCCAGGGCATGCCCCATCTCTGCCCAGGTTCCCCTTCTTATAAAGTGTTCGCTCGCACCTGTCAGATTGTGGCTGGAATTTTGGGTTCCAGAGCTCTCATCTGGACCAGATGTGACATCACCGGAGTGACACCATCTGGATGTCACCCCTGTGCCTTTAAAGAGGACAGGGATGTATGGAAAGGAGTGTCTTGGAAATGTGCTGTGAATAGTGTGCTGTGTCTTTGCTATCGACCCTCTATAGGCTTTATTTATCTCCAGTAAAATCCCATTACAGAAAATGTAATTCCAGCAGAGTGCTCCATAAAATCATGCTGTTTTCATGAGACCCACGTGGACTGCCTTTTATTTAGCAGGTGCCATTGAATTCTCTGTAATGAATAATGTGGTACAACAATCATCCTTCAAACCCTGGGTGTGTAATAGGGAGCCTCTTAATTCCGCTTGCTTACAGGTGTCCACAGCTTTCCATAGAGACTAGCTTCTGAGGTTGTTTCTAGGGAGACAGCAAGGTATCATGCAAAGAACATCGGCTTTGGGTTTCAGGCTTGCCTGGGTCAGAATCCCGGGTCGGCCTTAGTTCTGTGTCTTTGGGCAAGTGATCTAACCTCTCTGAATCTCCATTTTTCTCATCCTTAAAGAGGGGCTAATACTATCTTCCTTGAGGGTTGTTGGGGGATTCCATGAATACAAAGATATTAGTACAATGTGTGGCTCCCTTTTCTTATCACATAAGGAAAAGGATACCAGGTTATGTACTGTTTGTAGGAAACATTTTACTTGCTCACTGACCACAGTCATAAACAGTCATTGTTAAAGTTGAGAAGAGGAAAATAGATTTCAATTCTCCTTACTATTCTCTCAGGAGAGACATCAGATCATTTAGTGATCAAGATGGGTGTTAGAAACAATTTAGTTCTACTCATTTTTCAGATGACAAATTGAGTGTTAAAACTTACTAGTGAGTGACCCGAGGCACACAACTTACCGTGTCCCAGGCTGGTGACATTGGGCAAGAAGGAGAGAGTGAGAAGGCAGAAATGTGAAGAGATGTTAAGCTTTTTTTTTTATTTTTATTTTTTAAAGTGATGGGTTCAGAAATAGCTGACAGAGAAAGAATGTCTGAATTGAGTGGTGACCAGTAAGTTCCATGCTTAGGAAATGGAGAAGGTGGCTCAGAGAAATTCTGTCGTCAGAATCTAGGTAGGCGGCTTCTGAGACCACAATGCAGCCTTTTTCATTTGAGGCCTGAGGGGATGGCCCTCAGGTTCTACTGCAGGATGATGTGGCATCTCAGAGACCAGGCGTGACCCGAGAAGCAGCTTTGGCCTTGGGGAGACTGAGAGAGGGAGTTTTGAGAGTGTGCACATTTATGTTGGGAGGGAGAAGGTAGAGTAAGCAGCGAAAAGGAGAGGAGAGGCCAGAGACAAACACTGACTGAGTACCTACTGTATGCTTGACACATTATATATGTTATCCATGCAATTCTTTCAGTGACTCTGTGGTTAGGATTGTTTCTATTCCTAGTTTATAGATGAGGAAACTAAGGCTTAGAGGCTATAAGGAGCTCCCCCGAGACCACACAGGTTTCAGCAACATAGGCCTGGCTGAAATACACAAACCCCTGTCTACAACAACCCAGGAATTTGTAGAGGAAAGAGATAAGTGAAGTGTTCCTTTCTGTGTTCAGCACTGCCTTTTTCCCCTCCATGTAATCACTGACTTTTCTCTTTAGAAGCCTCAAAGGAAGAGCTGAGCTCTCCATAAACTAGCTCTATGCTTTTTAGGAATACCTCCATTATAAAGCCCATCATCATTATAAAGGATAGCCCATTAAATTTCCAAAGAATTCCAGTTCAATTCGACAGATTCCCCCCCCCCCCACCTTAGGGGCCTAATGCATGCAAGGTGCCACACCAATGACACAGGGAACGCTAGCTATGTCCAGAGAGGCGGGCTCCATGTTCTTATTTCATGGTGTAGAGAGGAGGTCACAGCACAGACACCAACAGTCATCCCAAGGGATAGACATATGAAGGCCTGAGTTATGAGGGTTTGGACGTGCTTTGGGGTTCCAAGAAGAGAAACTTTGTATGTGAATGGCATTCTGGAAAGCCCTAAGGAGGATGACTAGTATGTTTTAATACTCAATTTGTCATCTGAAAAACGAGTAGAACTAAATTATTTCTAACACCCAGCTTGCTCACTAAATGATCTGAAATTATTCTGGGTGGATAGGCAGGATTTCCAAATGCAGAAGTGGGGGTGGAGAACGCAGGGCATGGCCAGATAACATGGCAGGCAGGGAGGGTGGTGATGGGATTGAGTGTTCAGTTTGGCTGAGGTGGAGAATGGGTATCAGGACTGTAATAACTACCTTAATTTTGTTGGTTAGAAAAGTGACCCATGTACATTAGAGACAATTTGGAAAATATATTAAAAATATATACAAAAGAGAACAACTGGAGGCAACTACCATTCCAGCATTTTATTGCATTTCCTTTTAGACTGTCAATCAATCTATACAAACATTTTTTTAAAAACTTCTTTTTGATTATGACAGTTAGAATACATACTTCTTGTAGAAATTTGGAAAATACTGAAGAGTATAAAGAAGGAAATAAAAATCAATGGTAATCTCACTCGGAGATAATAACTACTGTTAGCATTTTGGTTTATTCCCCTTGAGTCTGTTTTTCAAAGTGTATACATTAAACCAAATATGAACACATTCTTCATATAGTTTAATATCCTGCTTTTTCCCCCTTACTGTAATATTTTGAGTATTTTTTTTTGCAATTAAATAATCTTAGAAAACTGGATGTATAATACTTTATTACAAATTATGTACAAGTAAACCATCATTTATTAAATGCTTTCTCTAATATTGAATGTTTAGGTTGTTTCAAAATTTTTATTATAAATAATGCTGTTAAAAACATTCCTGAAAAATCAGTATTTGTCAAGTAAAAAGATATTTTCTTAGAACCATTTCTTAGCAGTGGCATCCTCAGACAAACGGTGTTATTACTTTTAAGATTCTTGCATATTACCTCTTCATGGTTTTAAAGAAGACAAATGACATGTTTGAAAGTGTATGTGGTAAAGATCAGCCTGAAAGCCATGTGAAAGATGAGGAGGCGAGCGGAGGTGGGATGACAGTTGAAGAGGCAGTTAACTAACTGGTATGTTACTGGACTGGGGTGATGGTGCTGGGAAGGGAGCAAGAATATGAGGGACTGGACACCAGGAAACTGATTAGGCTGAGACAAGTGAGAGGTGACTCCCAGCTTTCCTGTTAAGGGTCTAGGAAAACAAATAGAGACATCAGAAGACGCTGGCTCGGTTGGTCCATTAGTCATTAGATACATTGAATTCAAGGTGTCAGGGAGCCTTCCAGGTGGAGATATCCAGCAGGGAGTTGGAAATGCATGTCTTTCTAAAGCTTTCTGTAGGTGGATGGTCAGGGGTTAGGCCTCTAGATTAAGAGCCATTTTCAAATAGGTGACATGTGGTTAGAACTACAGAGGGTGCCCAAAAAATGTATACACATTTTAAGAAAGGAAAACTGTATTAAAATTGTAATACTCAATATAGACTGATAGCAAAAGGTGAATACAAGTCACGTTTGACTTCTGCAATTACAAGAGGTGCTCAAAGTGGTTACCATCAGCGTCCAGACACTTCTGATTACGGCGAACTACTGCTTGAGCAACGTTGACCATAGTGTCCACTTGTATACAAGTTTTTTGGCACCCCGGATATAACACAAGGCTGCTTTAAAAGTGTAAAAGGGAAGGTGTAAATATGTACCTTATAGCAAGCTAAACAGGCAAAGTGATTTTGTGACCTTGAGCTGCCGAAACTGTAAGGAGTTGGGGGAGAAGTATGCAGTCTCAGAAGTGGGATGGGGGTGTCACTCTTGCTATCCTGTCTAACTTTTGGGGGGCAGCCCTGGAAATGACTGTGAACACAGCCGTGTTCTGTGTGAAGTTTAAACGTGGGAATAGAGCTGGAAGAGGGAACATTTGGATAAAATGTTAAAGGAACATGTGGTGACTGCACATGTTCTTTTGAAAGCTGGGCCTCCCTGTTGGTTTCCACTCTGACAGGACAGACTGCTCTTCCTACCCCATCTGTTGTCTGAGGGTTTTTTATCCAGTGACACCCCTAGTAGGCAGAGTTGGAGAATGCAGTTCACAGGGAGATGGGGTGTGCTAGTGAGCCTAGCTGGGAATGCAGTAGTGAGCAGAACTTGGCCTGGCCAGGGTACTGAGGGTACCTTGGCCTCCAGGGTATTGAGGCAGGTAAGTCAGACTTCCTTTCAAGAGGGCCAAAGTTGTAGTCAGTCTCTCACTTATTTTTAGAAAAATAGCATTTCAGCAATTACAGATCTTTACTAATCAGGTCAGAAATTACAGTGTGAATGCAAAAAGCTTTATGGAATTTTGAAGTTTTCCTGAAGTTCTTTCTGAAGATTTCAGCTGAGTATCATAAATCGTAGTAAGGGAAAGTGAAGTAATTCTCACAAATAGAAAAAAAAATCCCATAAGCCATGGATAATATTCAGGTTAAAAAGTTTGACTAGAAATGTAGAAATTTAAAAGTACTTCTAAAAAAAAAATAAAAAAAATAACAGGACTTTTGGAAGATTGTTATCAAGATATTTTTAATAATAGTGTCAAAAAATGTAAATCTGGTGCAATGACACAGTCGCAATTTAGATATGTTCTTTAAATCTCTTAGGTGCTTAGATTATGATGTAAGTTTTAATCTTCTTTCCCTCTAATTCAAAACTTTATTTCTGTTGAAGGTAGGTGTCTTTCAGAAGTTGTGGAGTGATGGTGGTGACAAGTAAATTCTTTGAATTTATGACTTCCAAAGGCCAGTCTGCAGACCACTGGGATCAGTATCACTTTGGGATAACATATTCTTTGAAAAGCCACTTGGTTCTATTCTGTAAAAGACACCTCCTATGCTCTAGGACCCTAGGGTTTACCTGTTTGTTGTAATAGGTCACAAAAAAAGTCTCAACAAATTTCAAAAGACCATAAAGACCACATTCCCTAAGTATGATGCAATAAAACTACATCAAAATGAGAAGATAGTATATAAAAAAACAGGCCATATGTTTGAAAACTAAAATAAATACCCTTAAATAATTCATGGGTTAAAAAGGAAATAACATGGAAACTATAAAACACTTGGAAATGAATGACAAGAAAAGTACATATTTAAATATGTGGGATCTATCTAAAACAAAACTTAGAGGTAAATGTATAGTCTTAAATACATTTATCAGAGAACAAGAACTCTTGAGAATGAATAAGCTAAGTATTCGTATCATGAAGGTATGAAAGGAACAGACTAAAAGCAAACTGCACAACAAGATAATAGTAAAGAAAGAGCAGAAACAGAAACAAAGAAGAGGATCGATGAAAGCCAAGGTTAGTTCTGCAATGAAAACCTCTAAAACAGAAATAGAAATAGGAAAATTTGAATAAATGAAAAGCAATTAAAATCACCCCTAATTTCTCCCTTTTTCTCTCCAAAGACACAACGTAGTTTAGAAACTTTTATTGTAGCTTCAAGGAATGAATAATCCTTTTCAAATGCAATGTTACATAAGAGGAGGGGAAAGTTAACCAATTTGTTTTATGAGGCCAATATAACCTTGATACTTATTCTGGACAAGATAGTTCAAGGACATAAAACTATGACAAATCTTCCATAAGAACATAAGTGAAAAAATTTGAAATAAACTATTAGCAAAATAATTATTCAATATTAAAATGCTTTATGAGTAGGTAAGGTCTACTGAAGGATAGTTCAGAAAACTATAAATGTTGTATACTACTTTAAGAGGTCAAACGAGGGAAACCATAAGATCATCTTAAAAGAATGCGAGCATTGTTAAAACTCAAAACTCATGCATGATAAAAATATCTCTATAAACTGAAAATGGGAGGAAACTTTCCTAGCTTGAAAAAGGGTATCTACCAAAAATGCGGCAAACCTCATTAGTGTTGGAGCATTCTCACTGTGAGGAGCCAAGCATTCCCACCGTCGTCCTTATTATTTAGCATTACGCAAGAGGTCCTGGCCAATGCAATAACGTGAGACAAAGAAAGGAGAATAATAATTGGACAGAGAGACATAAAACTGCCATTTGTACAAAATACATTCTCTCTATAGGAAATCAAAGAGAATATGGGGACAAACCATTAGAACGAAAAAGAGAATTCTTTTAAGTTTTCTGACTATACGGAAAGCATACTAAAATCAATGGTGTTTTATATCCCAGCTATAAGCAATATAAAAGTGTTTTAGAAAAAAATGTTTAGAGAAGCAACACAAATCATAGGATACATAGAACTGTATGTAATAAAAATGTGTAAGACTTTTATGGAGAAAATGATAACGTGATACTGAAGGACAGACATCCAAGGAGACATGAATAAGTGTACAGCTGTCTTATGTTCATTGATGGAAAGACTCAATGTTATTAATATGATAAAATATTTTCAAATCTATAAATTCAGTGTAACTATAATAAAAATCTTAACAGGATATCTTAGGAACTTGACAAGCTAATACTACACTACATTTGGAATAATAATGGGCCACATATAGCAAATTTTGAGGAAGTATCCGATAAGAAGATTTGCTCGACTAGGTACTCTGACTCATTAAAATTAGTGTGACGACAACCTCTGACTTTCCTTACAAACCTGATCTACGCCCTGTATCCTGCACTCAAGCCAATAATCTTAAGAATCATCCTTAACTCTCTCTTTCTCTCAAACCCTGCTTCCAATCTATCAGGAACTCCTTTTGGCTCTATCTTCAAAACAGATCCAAAATCTGATCATGCCTTGTGACTTCCTTTCTTACCACCTGGTCTAACCATTCCTTGCTTCTGTGTTTGGTCCACTCCAGTCTCTTCTCAGTAGAGGAAAGCTGGAGTTATCATTGTGAAACATAAGTTACATCATCCCTCTCCTGCTCAAAACTCAATAATGGCAATCCATTTCACTCAGAGGAAAAAATCCCAAGTCCTTATAGTAGCCCACAAGGCCTACATGATCTGGATTATTGATTATGTCCCACTACGTTCCGTACTCTCTCCACCCAGGCCACTGGCTTCTTTCCCACCCCTTAAACACAGCAGGCGTATTCTTGATGCCTTTGTAGTGACTGTTTCCTCTGCCTGGAACACCTGTACCCTTAATATCTGAATGGGTGACTGCCTCTCTGTGCTCAAGTCTTCATTTGAAGTCACCATCTCTTTGAGGCCCACTTTGAACACCTTATTTAACATTGCAGCCTCCCCAGTACTCCTGACCCCTCTGACTCTGCTCTACATGAAAAAAAAAGAAAAAGCTCTTTATGGCATTTAACTTGCTATATCATGTACTTCTTTATTAGTTTTAGTGTTTATCATCTGCCTTTCACCACTAGCGTGTAAGCACTACAAGAAGGTAGGGTCTTTGTTTTGTTCACTCGTGTATTCCAAGTGCCTAGAGCACTTCTCAGCCCATAGTAGGCAATGAATAAATAAATATTTGTTGAGTAAATGAATGAAGAACAGTATATTATTGGTGCAGGACTAGACAAATGAATGGAACATACTAGGTAGCCCAGAAATCGGACCACTTATAAAGACATAATAGAGATAACATTAGAGATAAGTGGGGAAAGAATGGATTAATAACTAATAATTTATTTTGATACTGAGTTATCTATATGGAAACAAATTAAATTGAATCTGTACCTCATTTCCTTCACAAAAAATTATTTCCAGATGAATTAGCAAGGTAAATGAATATCAAAACTTTAAAACTTCTGAAAATATAGGATATTATCTTTAGAACTTTAATGTATGGAAAGAATTCTTATGCATGATACACAAAAAAAGTTTTTCTGGGTATCTACCCAAAAAATCTGTAAACATTAATCTATAAAGATATATGTACTGCTGTGTTCATTGCAGCATTATTTACAATGGCCAAGATATGGAAACAACCGAAGTGTCCTTTGATAGATGAATGGAGAAAGAAGACGTGATATATATGTACAATGGAATACTCCTCGCCATCTGAAAAGATGAAATACTGCCATTTGTGACAACATGGGTGGATCTTGAGATTATCAAGTTAAGTGAAATATGTCAGAAAACATCGAGAACCATATGAATTCACTCATGTGGCATATAAAACTGAAAGCAACAAATGAACGAGACAAACAAAAACCCACAGATACAGACAACAGTTTAGTGGTTACCAGAGGGTAAAGAGGGAGGGGAGTGGTAGAAGATGGAAAGGAGGTCAAATATTTGGTGATGGAAGGAGAATTGACTTTGGGTGGTGAACACACAATGCGATATATATTATATATTATGTAACATATAATGTATTATATAATGTGTTATAGAATTATGTATTACAGAATTATACGCTTGAAAGCTATGTAATTTTACTAATCAATGTCACCCCAAAAGTTTAATAAAACTTAAAAAGAAGCGCTAGGAAATCCTGACTTTCTCATAATTGGTGAAAAAGTTTGATAGTTAAATTTAAAAAATTTGAAAAGATAATTGGTACTTTCTAAGAAGGAAATAAAACTTTTGAAAGTCAAAAAAAGGGAAATGTAGAGAAATTTAACCCCAATTAAAATTTAAAACATCTGCATGACAATAGACGTCATAAGTGAAGGTAAAAGGCAAATCAGATACAAAATGATCTGTGCAAACATAAAATTGACAAAAAGTTAGTATTCAGAATATATAAAAACTCCAACAAATCAACAAGAAAAATATAATAACCTAATACAAAAATGAACAAAAGCAATTTACAAAAGTGCAAACATGAACGGCCAATATACAATATGAAAAGATGCTCAACCTTACTGGTAATTAGCCAAGTAATGTTAAAATCACAATAAGTTACAATTTTTAAACCCATATGATTGGCAAATAATTGTGTAACTTCTAACACCCAATGTTTGCAAGGCCCAATGGAGATCGCCTACATTTCTTGTGGGTCAGTTCTGCCTGTAAGCTCTTTCTGCCTGTTTTTCCCTGGACACAGGGACCCCAGAATGCCTAGGCAACAGTGGCAGCATATAATTCAGTGAACTCTTGCTGTGTTCTCTGATGAACGTGTACCTTTCTGGGGACCAGGACCTCTAACTGCAGAGCAAAGAGTTGTGGGACAGGAAGTACAAAGTCCACTAATAGTTCACTGGGATGATGATAAGTACAGTGATGTTTCCATTCCTTGTTTTCCTACTACATGTATTCTTCTGGGGAACATGGTGCCCCAGTACCTTTGGGGTCTTTGATTCAGGGCATATTCAGTGTTCTCAAAGGTATCACCCCAACCTCCCAGAGTATTCTCTCTGAACTGCTCTGGTCTGTTGCAGTGCTTTATCAATGGCAGCTTCTGGGTGGGGTGGGATATAATAAGATAGGTGGAAACGGTAGTCATGGGTCCACTGCTGCATCTTCTGTGCTCTAAACTGGGTTCCCTGGTTTGACGTAATATTCTATGGGATAGTATCTGGCTGAAATTCTGAAGGTGGGAAAGTGAAACCCCTACTTGAACTATGTGTGTGTTACTTTGAGAACAAACCACTGGCCCTTTCAGCATGGAAGAAGCCCAGCATCTCCCCCCTTGTCACTTAGTGGCTGGTTGATCACTTTGAGAAATGATGCTACATAAGGCACTTGGAGAAGATCTGTTGTTAGAAGGTTGGACATTTGGTGGTGGCGATAGTGGATAAGACTTGGTAAGTAGGAGTCCATTACTGTGCCCATGTGTGGCAGTGAAATAGGCTGACTGATGTCCACCAGCCAGGTCATTTTGTCCGCTTTGCTGTTTGGTGCCTCTTTCTTGGTGGAAGCCCTGTGGCTGGCATCAACATGTGACGCATACATCTTTATGTTGCACACTCACTCCTGCATGTGTGTCCGTGTGCTTCTACCTCAGATTTCCTTGTTCCTGATCTTTCAGTCATTTTGTTTCTGGATTCTCACTAGCCAGCTAAGCCAATGGCTACGGCCTATGAATTCATATATATTCTACACTTGGGCTACTTTTCCTTCCACATGAAGTGGGTGACTGGTACACTGCTTGAAGGTCACCAGTTGGGAGGATTTTCCTTTACCATTATCTTTTATGGCCACTCCTGAGTGGGACCACAGTGAGGCTGCTATGCATTTTTGGCTTGCATCCTAACGTATAAATCAAACAATCATAAAACAAAAATCCAACCTTTTTCTCATCCTTCAGCTGAGTGTGTAGCATCCTCATACAGCCACAGGTGTGAACTGAGGGAGTGGTTGGTGCATCCCTGATGGATGCTGTGAGAGGGCATCCCTGATGGATGCTCTGAGAGGCTGGCTACCTAGTCATCCTGCTTGCTCACGCCCTCTGGCTCTCTTCACGTATGATTCCTGATGTACAATGGCTGTTTTATGATGGATTCTTGCTGCATTCCTATTACCTTAGGATTTGGTGGGTCTGACAGGACTTGGATTTTGATGAGCAATTCCAGCCACCTGGTGTCTTGGTGTCCCATGGCGGGGCACTCTGCAATAAGCATCACAAGTACCCAGATCATGATCTTGAAATGCCTTTTCTCATTTAAGAAACTAAGCTTCTTGTGATGGATGTGTTAATTAACCTTATTGTAATAATTTCACATATATACGTGTGTGTGTGTGTGTGTGTGTGTGTGTGTGTGTGCGTGTGTCAAATGGTCATGTTGTCTACTTTAAACTTATGCAACGCCATACGTCAGTTATATCTCAGTAAAGCTGGAAATATTTTTTTAAGTTAAAAAAAAGGACATAGTACCACATAGTTTTGCCAAAGGATGAAATCTGAGTCTGATCAAGCCTCTGACTCCAGCTGCAAATTTGCAGGAAATACTGAGGGTAAATTAAGAAGTTGAATTGGCCATGAGAATGCAAATGACAAAACCCACACTGGGAAACTCTGCAGATTAAGTGGTCCATGTTTTCTTCAATGGATATTAAAAGGAAAAGAATGGAGAGGGAACTTGTCGATTAAAAGAACTTAAAGACATCAAAATTTTAAAAATTAGCAAGGCCAAGCTATAGTATTAGGATGGACAAATGGAGTGATAAAAATATAAAGATACATAAGGAAATGACTGTTACAAAATCAGATAGTGGTTACTTTTGAGGGGAGGAAAGGTGTTGGGATTGAGGTGTGATGCAAAGAAGGATTTCTGGGGTGGATTGCATAGTTTTATATCTTGACTAGGGTGGTGGTTACAAGGACATTAACCTAATAATCATTGATGTGTGCATTTCTTTTGTGTGGTTTTTCTGTATTTGTGTTTTACTTTATAATAAAATGTTAAAAATATAAAATATTTTAAAGAAAATAGTACATACTGTATCTTCTTTGATGATATTTATGTTCACTAGGCAATTGTAAATTCTGAGAACTCTGCCATAAATAATCCTGTTTTCTTTGTTTAAACACACACACAACACACACACACACACACACACACACACACACACACAAAACCAAATAATAGAATGCTTAGGCTATACTGGAAGGCAGTAGATACAACATTTGATTGCTTCAAGGAGGAGTTTTATTCTTCCAACAACCCCTTTTCTAAGTTAAATTCGTCTCCAGGAATTTTGACATTGATTGCACACCAGGTTCTGGAGGTTATTATTTCTGCCACACGTGGGCCACCCTGGGGACATTGGAGGTCTTACTTCCTCTAGCAGGGGTCTTTTCTTGATTCCTGTTAAACATCAAAAGGGGATTAAATATCTCTCTACTTGCAGCAAGTATTTTGTTTGGTTTGCCCAAGACCATTTCAATTTTATAAACCTACACCATGAGGATATAGTGAAAATACAGAGGACATAGTCTGGGGCCATCTGTGTGGAACTGTAGACAATGGTCAGGATATAAGCTGACTGCCAAAATAGCCCATCATGTACCCTGTGCATAGAATACTGAAGGCTTGCAGTTCTCCTGGTACCGTCGCTGGTAGTCATTGTATGAAATAGAAATTTTATTCAACGAACCCCACCGTCCTCTGAACTTCTGGGAGTTGAGTGCCTTCAGCTTGGTACACTGCACAACTCGGTGCATTTGTGACCTTTTATGTGCTGTAATGCTGCCCAGTTCACTTTTTGCCTATCCTTCTCCAGAGCTTTCCTGTTATTATTCCTGTGATGGTTAATTTTATGTGTCATCTTGAGCTGGCTAAAGGGTGCTCAGATAGCTGGTAAAACATCATTTTTGGATGGGTCTTTGAGGATGTTTCTGGAAGAGATGAGCATTTAAATCGTTAGACTGCGTAAAGAAGGCCTCCCTCACCAACATGGGTGGGCATCGTTCAATCCATTGAGGGCCTGGATAGAATAAAATGGCAGCAGGAGAGTGAATTCATTGTCTCTCTTTGAGCTGGGACTTCCATCTTCTCCTGCCCTTGAACATTGGTGCTCCTGGTTATCAGGCCTTTGGGTGTGGACTGGAATTATAGTCCCAGCTTCCTAGGTCTTCAGCTGGCAGTTTGTAGATCATGGGACTTCTCAACCTCCATAACTGTGGAAGCCAATTCCTCATAATAAACCTCTCCCTGTATATGTCACCATATGTCCTATTGGTTCTGTTTCTCTGGAGAATCCTGACTAATGTAATTCCCTCACCCCAGGAATGCAATGAAATAAAATTAATAGTGAGTCCTTGTTCCAGAGACTTGAGGATACTCAGTTTTTATAAGTACTCAGTAAATAGTTACATTCACTGGCAGCTAACAATTCCCTTGCAAACAGGAAAAAATGGTACCTAGCAGTGTGTAACTCAAATAATGCATATGCTTATGTTTGTCTTTGAATTCTTTGCTTTCCTTTAAACAATGTATACATTTTTAATTTGTAAAATAATATGAATCTATTACAGAAAAGCTTGAAAAATGAACAAATATTTTTATATTCTCACCATGGTAATACAATCATGGTTATAACTGTGTATTTCCTTCTAGTCTACTTTGGTCTGAATATTTTTTCATAGTTGTAATAAAAACATGCACATAATTATTTTCTCTTTGTAAATTTAGCTTTAGGTAATAATGATATACTCATATACATATTTCCAAGTTGCGTTATTATCACATAGTGATTTTTTAACTGCATCAAATTTCATCATTTGGCTCTATTATATTTTTTTAACTGTTAACCTATTTTTGGCTGGTATTTTTCCCCTCACATATGAGAAAATATATTTTTGTATGATATGTAACATTATGCACATTGTTTTTTGGTTATTGCTGCTCTGAATTTTTAAGGTAGAATATCAATAAGTGTCAAGAATTTCAGTAAACTTCTAATTTTTCTTTCAGCTGTGGCATCAAATCTAGCAAATAGTGATTGTTGAAGTAGGAGGCATACATTAATTTGCCAACTGTTGTTCTACCCAACGTCTTAATTATATATGACTTACTAATGCCATATAAAACTTGAGTGAGACACTAAACTTGTTTACATCTAGAAATTGGCCACAAGTAGTACTTGTGGACAGTTCAGAAATTCATGGTAGAAAATGAGGGTTCTTTATTTTGAGCTCAGGGAAATGTAAGTCACCAATTTTGATGTGTGTATGTACATGTGTTCTTGGGATATAGGTCTTAATTTTTATGATAGGAATCCAGTAACTACTGGTATGAGCACCATGTTTGCTAATTGAATAGAATGCTATTTTTGTGAGTTTCTTTGTTTGTTGTTCCCTCTTTCCCTGTCTTTGTCTTTCTCTCTCTTTCCTCATTCATTATATTCAGTAACAGAACTCAAAATGTTCTTTTTGGGGAACAGTGATTTATCACAAAGTTTAGAATGATTTAATTAAAAAAAACAGGACACTTATGTGAAATTGTTAATTGAATACTGTGTCAATCTGTGTTGATTTGGGAAGTTTTCCCATTTAAATCAGTAGTTTAGTGTTACCTTTCTATAGTGTTACCGCTCTTATTTTTTTTCTACTATTAATGCAAGTTGTTATGTTTGATGAGTCCATAATGAATTGAGTGTGGTCATCATCAAATACAGTTATCCTTTTACTATGTTATTTGGAAAAGTGTAGCTTTACTAACTCCATTAAAATGGGAGGCTTTCCAACAAAGGAACAAGACAAGCAAATAAACACAAACTCATAGACACAGACAACAGTTTAGTGGTTACCAGAGGGGACGGGGGAGGAGGGACAATAGATGAGGGTAAAAGAGGTCAAATGTATGGTGATAGAAGAACTGACTCTAGGTGGTGAATACACAATGTGATATATAGATGATGTATTACAGAATTGTACACTTGAAATCTATGAAATTTTACTATCCATTGTCACCCTAGTAAATTTTAATTAAAATGAATGAATAAATAAAATGGGAGGCTTTCTATGTTTTGTAAAGCAGACATTATATGCAAATAATCTTAAATAAAATTATTTTTAAATGTTAGAAGTTCTTCTTTAAAAGATAAAATCTTAGTCATGTTTGATTACTAAATGACAGGAACAACATCTCTTTTCTAGTGTAACAGAGCTTCTAATATGCAAAAGGACTAATCAGTATCTTATGTTTTTCTTAGGAATGGGCTGTTTTTGGGGAGCTGAGAGGAAATTCTGGACCCTGAAAGGAGTATATTCAACTCAAGTTGGTTTTGCAGGAGGCTTCACTTCTAATCCTACTTACGAAGAAGTCTGCTCAGGTAGGAGGAATTTGTTTTATCATATTACAAGGAGGAGCAAGGAGGAGTGGCCGGTTAGCTCAGTGGGTTAGAGCATGGTTCTAATAACACCAAGGTTGCCAGTTTGATCCCCGCATGGGCCACTGTGAGCTACACCCTCCTTCAAACAAACAAACAAACATACAGACACTGATTTAATATTAAAAAACAAAACAAAAACAAGGAAGCGCTTGCCTCTGCTGGCAGGTGAATAGGATCTTTAAAATGGACATACTAATTTTTTTGTGTTTTCTCTGTCTTCTCTTTCCCATTTCTGTAAATAGACTTCTTGGCCTCTATATTTTTAGAAGATAACAAACATCCTATGGAATGTATCATTTAGCTTTTGCTGCAGAATAATCACCCCAAAACGTAATCACTAAAACAACCATTTATTAGGTTATGATTCTGTGAGTGAGCAATTTAGGCTGTGCTCAGCTTGGCGGTTCTTCTGCTGGTGTTGTCTAGACTCACTCAAGTGACTTCAGTCAACTAGTGGGTTGCCTATGGGCTAGTTGTTTCTGGATGGCTTCACTCATATGTCTGGCAACTGATAGCTATTGTTCAATGTTTGCTGTTGGCTGTGGCCATGGGAATGATGTACCATGTGTCATCAGCAGGCTGGCCTGGTCACCCTGGCTGGGTGCAGAGGTCCCCAGAGCAGCAACAGAGGACAAGCCCTGTTCTGCTAACACTTTTCAAGTCTTTTTGCTGTCACATTTACTGTTGTCCCATGGCCAAAACAAGTCACGTGGTCTAGCCCAGAGTCAATACAGGAGGGACTTCCCAGAGGCATGTGTACAGGAAGGTATGAAGAAATTGGGGCCATTACTGCAAAAGCCTAGCACATGGGACAGGCATGTCATATACCAGACATGTTTTCCTGAGGTTAAAAATATTAAAAGCCAGGCTATAATGAAGGGATTGACAAACTATGGCCTGCAGGCTAAATCCTGCCTGCTGCCTGTTTATATAAGTAAAATTATATTGAAACATGGTCACACTCATTTATTTACATATTATCTATGACTGCTTTCATACCACAATGGCAGATGCAAGAGTCTGTATGCCCTAACAATCTAAAATATTTATGATCTGGCCTTTTATAGAAAAAAAAAAATTGGTGGCTAGGATAGGCAGATGCCCCCATGGCACATTCTAGCTCAAAATCCAGATCCCATCTCTGGATTTTTTTGTTTCTGGCCTTCAAGGATTTCCTTTACTTCTCTGCCAGCTCAGGTAGCATTTAAAATACATTTTTTTCTTAATTATTTTTAAAATTTTTAAAATAAAAATTGTATATATTTAAGGTATACAACATGATATGTCAAGCTAATTAATATATCCATCTCATCACATACTGTTTTTTTTGTGTGTGTGGTGAGAGCACCTGCCATCTACCCTCTTAGCAAATTTCAAATATATAATACGGTATTATTAACTGTCGTCAGAATGGTGGGCATTAGATCTCCAGAACTAATTTATCCTACGTAACTGAAAGTTTGTATCCTTTGACCAACATGTCCCCAATTCCCCCTACTCTTCCCCCTGGTAACCACCATTCTACTTTCTGTTTCTGAGCTGGACTTTTTTAGATCCCACTTATAAGTATCTCACATGCAATTTTTTTTTTTTCTGTGTCTGCCTTTATTTCACTTAGCATTAATGATCTCCAGGTTCATCCATGTTGTTGCAAGTGGAGGATTTCCTTAATTTTTAAAGACTGAATAATATTCCATTGTGTATATACCACGATTTATTTATTTATCTGTTGATGGACACTTAGGTTGTTTCCATTTCTTGGCTATTAGCTATTGTGAATAAAGCTGCAGTGAATATGGGAATGAAGATATCACTTCGAGGTACTGATTTCATTTTGTTTGGAGAGAGACCCAGAAGAGGGATTGCTGGGTCATATGATAATTCTATTTTTAGTATTTTGAGGAATGTCCATACTATAAAACACATTTTTAAAGAATATTTTATTCACTATCATAAGAGTTCTTAATAAGGAGGGTTTATCTAGATATATAGTCCACCATATTGACAGAAAAGGGATTTTAAAAATGCAAAAACAGTTTTACCTTGTAAAATAAGTTTTGAATTAGTTTTACTTGTGAGGGCCCTCTCAGCTGAGGGTACTGTGGAGTGAAGGTGGGGGAGGAGTTGGAATATGGAAGTTTGTTCAATAATGAGCATGTTGAATGTTTTCTACGATATGAATTCTTATTTTGAAATGAAATTTGAGCTGTGCAGCAATGAAAATTTTATAAAAATATACATGTTCTTGTTTTTCTTGCCTCTAGAGAATTGCAATGTTTTGATTAGTGTTAAGAATGTGGGGGAATATTGAACAAATACTTTAATAGTTAATCCATTTTTTTACTTTGCTTCAGTTTCAGAATTAAACAAATGCTTATGCAGAGCTATAAATAGAAAGATTTAGATGAACCCTGGAGATTGCCCAGGTGTATCCTCTTAAGTCTCAGGAATGGAAATAAATAGATGCCTTCCTGTAATTGCAGACATGATTTAATAGCTTAAGAGAAAAGGTTGCTAAGAAAATCTCCAAATATCTACTGCGTATACTATTATTCCCCAGCAAAATATGTTAATAATCTATTAGAATATTGTGATTGCTTGTTTGCTCAGACTCGTTCCAGTTCAACTCTCCATCCTCACAATGACATGATAATGCCCCTTTGTTGAACTCCTACTATGTGCCAGATACTGTAATAAGCACTTTTTGCATCTTCGTTTTTTACCATGTAATCTTCCAAACAGTTCCATAAGGTGTCTCAGTGTCTGTCTTTTATAGAGGGAGTGCTGCAGCTCAGAGAAAAAGTAACTTACCCAGGGTCTATGTAGCAGGAATCTCAAGCTTGTTAGCTCTTAGCTCAAAGTTTGTGCTATTGACCGTGGTGTAAGTCACCCAAGTGTCATCGTGTCCCAGTGATCCTCCAGTCACCTATTCACATCTTCTCTTTCTTGTCTATCCCTCATGCCTATACTTTTTAATATATTGGTGTGCTTTTTAATAACTACTGTGAAGAACATTCCAGGCATTGTTTTGTCGTTCTGATGTTTAGAAGGGAAAAAGACAAAACCCTTTTAAGATACAGTTCACGCAAACAGCTGGTGTGTTAGAGGCCTCTAGCAATAGTGAAGTATAGAAACCCGGGAGCTTGGTAAAGAACCGTCTATGATGTGAACACTGTCTGCTAAGTTAGAGGTGGCATCAGGAAGCATGGTTGTCATGGAAACTTGTTCCTGATTGGGAATAGATAGTTATAGAGTCTTACCCAGACACAGAAGGAGAGATGATTTCTTTCCCTAGGCTTTTTTGTTGTTGTTCTGATCATGAAAGGGAAAAACAAAAAGGCAGAGAGAAGCTGTGATAGAAAGGTCCCTCTGGCTCGGAAGTGGTAGAGCCTTTAGATCCCTGGGAATAGCAGGGAAGGAGAACAAACAAGGTCCCTAGCTAGAGTAATTATGGTAACCAGCTAATTAAAGATTTTTGACAGAGCAGAGAATGGGGAAGACAGAAAGCAAGTTATACTGGCTGGGCCTCCCCCACTGAAACCTTAGGTGCTCAAAGCCTTGTTGAACAAGTCAGCCCTGGAGGGGTCTAACTTTTACGGAAGAAAAACCAAGTCTCCATTAGGATACATAATAATTGCTGAGGTTTCATGCGAGAGAAGTATCAGTCTATGCTTCAGTATTTGCATTAATTTCAAAATTACTTATTCTTGTATTTATAATTAACTTTGTAAAACTTTGGTCACAACCCAGGAGTCTTTGGAAAGTTATGTATGTATGTATGTCTGTATGTATGCATGCATGTATGTATGTCTGTATTCATTCATTCATTCATTCATTCATTCATTCAAGAAGCGTAAGGACCTGAGTTGCTTGGCAAATTTCTCGTCTCATATAGCAATACACTTGAGCCTACATTACCATTTGGTTTCTTGGGGCTGGTGCCTGACGTACAGGGGTAGCACTCAGGAGGGGGTTCTCAAAATCCTTAGGACCTGCTTTGCCACTCCGCACACTCCCACTGCTAAACTATCACACGATGACGAATGTCAGAGCTTCCGCAAGCATTGTCTTGACACACAGGTCAGTTATCAGAAGCATGGAACCAGAACTGTTGACTGTAGTTTGTCGCGCCCGCTTGCTCGTGAGTGTGCACAGCTTTGGGATGAATGAATGAACCAGTGTAAAAGCGGGCTTCATATTAATGTCTGAGTGGTATTTCTGTGTGGCTGTGGATGGCCCTGTTATTCTCAAACCTGAGCTGGTGTTGCAATTAGGAACATAGAAAAGCTATATGTCTTCTAACAGACAAGGGAGGAGGTGAGCCCCATGGTGACACATGGATAGAGCTGACTCTGACATGTAAGCAGAACATTCATTAAAGGCTCACCAATGGGTCCTTTCCATGCTGGCTGATCTGCCTGATATATGTAGAAGATATAAGGGGACAGTCATCCCTCAAGAATTTGCAATCAAGTTGCCCTTTGGGAATGAAAGTATAAAATAAGCCTATAACGCAGTCGCTTAGGAGAGAGTTTGGCTTCTAGGTCTGTAGGACCTCAGAGTAAGCTGATGGAATGCCCTGACATATGTAAAAGGAAAAACAGAGGATCTCGGTAGGGAGGCTGGTCAGCCAGGCCGGCCTGGGAAAGGGGAAGTCCTGCTGGTACCCTGTGGGTTACTCTGTAAGGTTTGACTGCTGGACATTCCCAGAGCCTGACACCATGATGCTTTTAAGTTCTATCACTAACTCCTCTTCTTCTGATTCACGCTCTATAGAAACTTCTCATCTTTCCTTTGCCCTCCTGTGGCTGTTATTTGCAGAAAGACAATAAAGAGACCAGTTCAGTCAGCCAGGCAGTTCTAATTCTCATTTCGGATTCAATTAAATGCCATCCTGAGCTGTGTGTATCTCAGTCTATTATGAGTTTAGTCTACACAGGTCATTCTCTCCATATTGGATTAACCTTGGGTTGAATTAAATGAAGAGAGCGGAGTTTTCGACCTCAAAGCTCAGAGTCAGAAGTCAGACCACCGTGATTTTCTAAAGGTTGTGACTGCCTCCTCGCCTTTCGCTGGAGACACCTCACCCCTCACATGTGTCATCATTTTATGTAAACCTGTTTCCAAAATGACCATCCTCCTCTAACAGGCATTTAAACTTCTCTTCCTTGGGTTCATCACTTAGCACCATACCCAGAGCTCACAGGCTGAGAACGTTACCTCCCCTAGATGTTTCAGACCTGAATTCTGAGCTCTCAGAGAGCTGCCAACTCCTGCGCGAGGAGGCCAGTCTCAGCTTGAAGGCGAGTGGTATCATTCACAGCCACCGTTTGGCAGCCCTTTCTTGTGTCTCAGGTCTGTCTCTAAGAGATATGCTGAGAAATAATTTTAAGGCTTAGTGGCCAGCATTCTGTTCCTAAAATGATTTCCGAGGATGCATTCATTCATTTGGTGTTCTCTGAAAGCTCAGTGTCTGCGTGGCACAGGAGAACCCACAGAAACCTGGAATGGAACAGCCACGAGGAGCCTAGATTGCATGTAGATTTTCTTGGATGAATTAAGTCCACCCTTTATTGAGAATGTACCACATACATTGTAGTAGGAATTAGGGGCAGGTTATGATACCAAGTTGAGCAATGCTAGTACCTGTCTTCCAGAATTCTTTCTCTATAGTCAAATAAGAGCTTGAGCTTTCGTGTTTGTTTTAAAGAATTGTGCAGACCCTGGCTTTCTCTTCTCTCTTCTCTCTTCTCTCTCTCTCCCTCCCTCTTTCCCTCCCTCCTTCTCAAACATTTGTTATGCAAACCAACTGATTAACTGGCATGCTGTTGCTTTACTACATTGATTTTAGAAGTAATTGAGCTATTCACATTCCTGAATACCCTGATAGAGAATTATTCTTACATTTTATAATAATGACTATACAGATGAAAATATGAAAAGACATTCTGCAATGGATAAGCATTCTGGGTTAATGTCAGTGCATTAGCCTAATACACAAATAACGCCACTTCTGGCAAGAAAACCCAGGATGTTCATTCACTGGGTGATATCTTTGCGTATTTTGCTTACAGATGTTCAGAACAATTCCATGTTTAGTAGTCTATTCAAAAGCTACTAGAAATCTGCCCAGCCAAGAGGCACCGAAACTAGAAGCATGAAAGGGACTGTATAACTTTTTTCTCGTGAGTGAGATTTACACAATCACCACAGAAAATCTGAGGCCCAGATTCTTTATCAACAGAATACTCCAGGGGATTTTTCAGGCGACATGTTCAGCAGAAGTCCTGAGCAGGAGCCTGGGTCCGGGAGGAGGTGCGTGGGAATCCTCATGTCACCTTCTAGTGGTGTCAGTGCCCAGGTCATGTTTACTTCTTGGACTCAGTTTCCTCTCTTGCAAAATGGGGGCCGTGCCGCTTAATGAAGCCAATCGAGTTGCGATGAGGTTCTTATTTGAAAATAAAATTATTTCCAATTGGAAGTGGAGGATATACATGTTCGACCACTCTAGCTCTTGGGCATGTTGAAGCTAAAAATGATGGGTTATGCAACATCGCTTGGCAGGGGACGGGGGTCAGCCCACAAATTGTGCACCGTGCATTACAAAGGAAGCCATTTTCTTCTTCTCCTCTGCTGTGTTCTTAGCAGCTCATACCCGCATGCCTCTCCAAATGCATATCCTCGTTCCCCTGATGCTTCAGAGCTCTAACAAAGCATTGAATAATTTCCCCACTACCATAGAGCAACTCAGTATACTTTTTCAGTTTGACTTATTCTGAAGTGTTTGGGTGGATGTACATGTCTGTGTATCTTCCATGAGCTTAATGATCCCATTTTTCTTTGAAGTGGTGATGAGTTGTTATTAGCAGATTTTACCAACCGATGTAAAACTCTTAACTAAATTCCTTGCAGACTGCATTAAATCTCTTTTTAGTGCATGGTAAGTCTTATTGTACTCATTTCAATGTCAGTCAAGGTAAATTACTAAGTTACTGACGTATCCCTGAAAATACAAGAATTCTGGTGTTCCGTTCTTGCGCTAAGCACTTTGATTGTTTTTCGCTTCTCTGATGTTAGACATAAAATTGACCTTGAACATGTAGCAGGATAGTCAAGCAGGATGAAAATGCTTCTCTCTCTCAAGCCACCAGGCAGAAAACAAGCCCTGAGATCAGGGATCCCGTGACTCATAGTTATAACTTCCAGGACCAAATGTAACTCTTCCACCCAACAAATCCACGTAGCTGTTCAAGACAGATTAGTTCAGTGAATGGACCCATTGCCTTAAAGGACAAAATATAGGTCATGAGAAAACTGCAGGTTTTACTTTCTAAGACTCAATCACCAGAAAAGACAAGCTTGACTTCTTGACAAGGACACCATCTGAAGAACTGACATCAGGAGTCCTGGGGCACAGGCCGTGGGGGTGGGGGTGGGGGTGAAGGCAATTTCACACCTGGAAGGGACTTAGCCATCTTGTAACCCATTGGCTTTCAAAGTGGGAGACCAGAGAACCCTCAGACTCCAGGAAGGTGCTTCGGGGGTCCATGAATAATGAAATGCTTTAACAAAATAGCAAAGATTTAAGCTGCTTGGAGAACTCATTCACCCTTTTAGTTATATTATATATTGTAGTCTTGACTAATATTTCATTTTAGAAAGTTCTTTAAAATGTTTGGAAACCACCGTGACTATTTTGTCAGATGAGGAAACTGAGGCAGAAAGAAAGTGATTGGGGAGATACATTTGAGAAGAAGGGTTGAAAATTTGTCTTCCTACATCACACTGTTGCTAGAAGCCTAAATGGACAATCTGTGTCCATTATGCTTTTTTAAGTGAGGCTAGGGATCCAGGATTCAGGGTGACAGTGCCTTTTGAGTTTGAAATGCTAAAAATTCAAGACATCAATATTTTTGTCAACTAGGTCTTGGTTATCATTTCAGTTGGGCTGTTTTTTTTTTGTTTTTTCTTTTCCAAAAATTGAGTACTTGGGTTTTCTAATAAACAGTTGTTATGTCTGCTAGACGCTCTAAGTGCTGTCTGATACAGCCAGGAGCAGAGCTGAGTGTGACAGTTGAGTCTGCAAGGAGCCCCTCTTGTTAACCAATGCTTTGGCATCTCTGATTTCCCCCAGACCTAGGAATGAGAAAGGAAAATCATTAAACAAGAATGTTGTTGCCTCACTTTCTCTCAAAGCTTCTACAGATCTGACTTCCAGCCTGGGCTGTGGACCCCAAGGGCCTGCAGAGTCAGGACAAACAGTCTGCTAATTGATTTATCCACTGGACCTGGTCTGGAGACCTTGATAATCATCTCACTCACATCTGTTTTCCAGTTTTCGATCTGTAAGGGAGATGACATTGTGAGAAGTGAAGTATGCATTCATTCGGTGTTCCTGAACTCAGAGCAACTTTTTGTCATCACATGTGTCCTTCACCCCTGGATTCCAAAATTAGCGTGACTGTACATAGCGTTTTGACAGAACCACGTGGTCTCTCGTGCTCGCAGAAGGATGAACCTACCATGATAAAGTGTCATTCAAAGTTCCCCAAGTTGAAACGAAATAGATACTTTGCTAGAGATATTTTGAGTTCACCCAGGTATTTCAATCCAGCATTAGACATCACAGAGGATGAGGATTTTATATATTAGTAGCTTCACAGCAGAGAAAGCTGGCAAGCACCAAAACACCAGGCAACACAAAACTCCATCCTCAGATGGTAAAGGAAGCGTTCATGCCTTTTCTTCCTTGTAGGGTCCATTGGTCCAAGCCTCCGGTTATGATGGTGTCTGTTCTCTGTCATTTAAGTACGTGATTGTGGTGAATGAATTTTGATGGTTTATGGATTCCCTGAAGACTTGTATATTCATTGTATTCATCATATGACCTTAATATTTTCATAGTCTGTACCTTGTTTGGCTGTTCAATTCACCTCTCTCCTTGAGCAGCTTAAATCACTGCTGCGCACAGGTGTGGTGGTCAAAAGTCAACAGACCAACAGATTGGAAGTAGTTAAATATGTCAGTATTTCAGCACATTTGATGGTAAAATTCTAATCGGCCATTTAAATGGAAAATAAATTAAATGAACAGGAACGATAATAAAAACATTCTTCATACTCATTCAGCACTAGAAATTGGTTATTTTTTTCTTTGTTTCAGGATTATATTCTCAAAGATTTAGAAGGGAGATTAAGAAGAATTTGCTATAGCAAGCAGTTCTTAAAACATAATTGCAGAAACAATTGATGAATGTGCCTACACTGATTTCTTTTTTTCCAAATCACATATAATGAAGCTATCATGGACTATGAGCAAATAACCTTATAGGGGGTTGAGCGTCTCGAAGAATTTTATGTGATACTCTGGGTCTTAATTACTTCATAATGACTGACAATTTTTAGAGCCTTAGAATGAGGTTTTTCCCCCTAAGTTACATTAAAAATAAATATCTTGGTCAATGACTGCCCCATCTGCCAAGTTAAAATCATAGCAGAGGGATTCATAAGAAAACACCATGGCCCATCCTCTGAGCGAATCGCCCCGAAGGAATGGAGCAGCTCAGAAGGGGTCACTGCTGTCCGCTCGGCCAGCCTTTCGGTCTGCCTGGGCCTCACCAGCATGTGAACCAGTTACAAACCAGAGTCCCTCACGTGTGGGCTCAGCTTCGCTTAATAAATCCTGGCCTCTGCTGCGTGGAATTGCGGGCTCCATCATGGAACACGGAAGGACAGAACTGACCTCCATGTCTCCAGTTTTTACAAATGAAAGCTAGGTTATTGGGGTGACAATGGTTAATAAAGTTACATAGGTTTCAAGTGTACAATTCTATAATCCATCATCTATATATCACATTGTGTGTCGGAACACTTATTTGTAGTTGTCTCCTTCCTTTTTTTTGTGTGTGTGGTCATTTCCTCTTTCTTCCTTTTCTCCTTCTTTCCTGCAGTCAGGGATATGTTGCTTTTCTACCCCAGTACCACTATTATTGGTACTAGCACTAGTACTAGTATTATCATCATCATCATCTTAAAAGAAAATTCACAAGAACTGATGACTCAGTATATAGTGCCCATCTTCGGTTTAGAAAAGTTTATAGCAATCCCCTCAACAGGTATTACAGTAGTAGCTTATGTGAATTGCTGGTTTATAGTATCTACACAATATTTGCACAGGCTGATCTTTCACAGGCCTGTGAAATAGAGCAGCGCTGTGACTCCCACCTGCAATAATGCAAAGTGCTCAGAAACAGTAAGTCAGTCGCCCAGCGTGGCACCCGCTCATCAGAGGTAACAGCCGTCTCTTCTGATGGTATTTATTTTAGAAACAGGGTTTGGATTTCAGACGGTTCAGACAATTTTCACATGCCTTTCTTCAGCATTTTGGGATACTTTAAAAGATATTAGCTTAATTTGTAAAGTTCTTGTAGGAATAAAGTAGAATTTTGAAAATGGTTTATTAAAAAACCTGGTTGTCTGGAACTATTTAGATGAACTTAACTTGATCTGTAGAAACATGGATTTCTTTTTATTCCAGTGGGATGGATGTATGTTAGGTATTGTCTGTTCCAGTGATTTTTGAAACTTGTATTAAGCATTAGAATCTTTTTCTTCAGATAAAAATTTTGCACAAAAGTCTTATATAAAAAACGGTATCCAAGATACTCTGAGTATAAAAGGGGTGGGGGTGGGGGGCTTCTTCCTACACTGTCCTCATTCTTCAGGCCAAGCAATTGCCTCCTTGGAGCTAATCTAGAAAGCAGTTGAAAACCAGCCCAGACAACTTGATTCTGGGCTGAAACACGTGGTAAAGAGAAGAGCTGCGCCACCTTGAGAAACCCTTTGGAAGTTATGGAAATCCCCAGAGTTGTCTCGGAGGCCACCCAGAGAAAAAGTGCTAGAAGGCATGAGAAAGGGGACTGTTCGTTCTCTGCCTTCTTAGAAATGTACCCAGGCACCTCAATGTACTTAGGACCTCTAAGCATAGGTGTTTTTGTATGACTTCTAGGTCTTGTAGCCAAAGGGCCCGAAATATCCAGTTTCTCCCAATCGCATATGCTCCTTCCATTTTAAATTTCAGCTCTGACTTGTTTAGTGTATTTATTTTAAAGCCCTCCCTCCCCTCCTCAGTCCTGGGAGGTAAGGAACTGTTAGCTACTGGAACACCCATGCCCCTGTCAGCGGAGCTGCTCTGCTCCTGAAGGGTCGGTTGACAAAAAAATCGTATAGGTGACTGAACTTGTATATCTTTGTGCACAAGAAAAAAAATCTGTCACCTTGTTTAAGGCTTTGTAGGTTGTATTTGTAGTTTGAAAATGCTCCAGGGAAAACCATCTGTCCACTTTTGAAAGTCAGGTTGTAAAATGGTGAAGCAACATACAGGGGGTAGGGGTGGGGGTGGGCATTGGGAAGAAGCTACTTTTTCTGATCTTTAGTAATTTTTTTAAATTAATATATATATTTTAAGAGCAGTTTTGGTTTCACAGCAAAATTAAGAGGAAGGTACAGAGATTTCCCATGTATTTCCTCCCCCTCTACACACATAGCCTCTCCCATTATCAGCACCCCCACTAGAGGGGTACATTTGTTACAGTTGATAAACCCACATTGACATGTCATTATCACCCAGAGTCCATAGTTTACATGAGAGGTCACTCTTCGTGTTGTCAGTCTGAGTTTGAACAGATGTATAATGACATATATCCATCATTATGGTATCATACAGAGTACTTTACTGCCCTCAAAATCCTCTGTGCCCCCCACCTTTACATCCCTGTCCTCCCAATCCCCTGGCAACCATTGACCTTTTTACTGTCTTCATAGTTTTGCCTTTTCCAGATGTCACAGAATCATACGGTAGGTAGCCTTTTCAGACTCGCTTTTTTTCACTTAGCAATGCATTTAAGGTTCCTCCATGTCTTTTCATGGCTTAATAGCTCATTTCTTTTTAGCACTGAATAATATTCCATTGTCTGGATGTTCCACAGTTTAGTTATCCATTCACCTACTGAGGGACATCTTGGGAGCTTCCAAGTTTGAGCAGTTATGAGTAAAGCCTCTACAAACCTAGGAAGCAGGTTTTTAACCACACAACAGGTGGATCAGTGCAGGAACTCTGGGTGAGGACATCCAGAGGCCTAGGTAGAAGGGACGTCCCACCAGAGAGAATTCCTATTAGCTAATGCCAGGCACTTGGGGGCTTTATCTACCACAAGCACTTTAAGTTAAATTCTCTACTTGAATTTTTTTGTGTGTGTGTGGGAGCCGCTAGGTAACAAGAATTTGGACAGCACCCCTTTGTGTGTGTGGGTGGCTGGTAGTTATAAGATCGTAGGGGACGGTAGCTTTCTTCTCTCCTTAGAGTACCTGTGTTCAGATAGGCAGGTGTCTGTGCTGCCCTTTTAGGGCCCAGGTGCCTTTTCTGTGTTTAGTCATATGCTGGGGGGGTAGCTCTTTGGAGTTCCCCCTCTGTGGAGGTGTTTCCTATTATATCCTCACTTTGGGGGACCCTAGGCTTCATTTCCTCTCCTCCTTCCCCACCCCAAGCAGCTACCAAAGTAGGTTCAGAGGAAACCTCCAGACCTTCGAAGCTCCTGTCCCTTCTGCGGTTCTTACATTCACCTTGTTTTTGGCTTCTGCATGTTTCTTTCTTTCATATTAGCTTAGAAGAATTTTTAAAGGATTAAAAAATATATTTTACCCAACATTTTAATTATATCAGACAGGAAGAGGGGAAGGGGGTGGGGGAGGGTGAATGACTCAAGGGAGCCAAATATATGATAATGGATGGAAACTAGACTTTTGGTGGTGAGCCCACCACAGAGTATACAGATATCAAATTACAATGTCATACATCTGAAATTTATATAATGTTGTTAACCAATGTTGCCTCAGTAAAAAATAAATAAATAAATAATTACTTTAAAAAAGGATAATGAACTGCGGTATTCTTGGCCAGGGTTTGTTCCGGGGAACAGTTAGTACTCAGAGACAAACTAGGGTTTATGAGAGGTGGGAACGCCATTGCCCTCAGGCGTGGCTAGGCACCTGCCTGAACAGATGGAAGGAGGAACTTGGAAGCTTCCTTGGGCAGCTTAGAGGTAAAGGAAGATAAGAGGTCTCTTCCAGCTCCAAGCAAAACAGGGTAATTAAATATGGACTATCCTTAAGCCAGTAAAATTTGATCTCAGAGACCTTGCGTCTCAATGCATCAGGCAGCTTAGATTTTACCATCAGCCCATGTGTTCTGTTCTGTCTATGAGCTTTTTTCATGTATTTTAAATTATTTCACCCTGATGACCTACCATTTGTGTATAGGTGTTAAATGTGTGCAATTTTACCTCAATCTCTGGGCTAATTTCTCATGGCTTTGATGAGAAGTAGAGTTCCTTTAGAAATGGACTTGCCTTGGTCCCAAAATTCACTCTCTTCCTTAGAACCTCATTTTATTTTTCTGTATACAAGAAAAAAACACCCCTATGCCCCTCCCCTACTCTCAATACTCTATTCAACGCTACTTCACTTTTGACACCAGATGTGTGGTTTTCCACACACCAGGCAATTCTGTGACACTAGCTGGGTGTACTACAATTCAGTTCAGTTCCGACACTGTTTATGTGGAGTTAGCATAATATCCCACAGGTTGAAGGGTTTGGTCCCACAAGACTGTCCCCACTTCAGATGCCAGTCTCAAGTCTTAGGTTGTCACCTGTACTTTTGATTGACCAACTATAATTTGGGGTGCCTGTGACCCCCTTTTTGAGTTCAGTAATTTGCTAGAATGGATCGCAGAACTTAAGGTAGCACTTACTTATGTTTACTAATTTATTGTGAAGGCTGTAATAAAGGATATGAATGGGTAGCCAGATGAAGAGACATATAGCGTGAGATATATAGGTTTCTGAGCACAAGAGCTTTAGTTTCCATGGAGTTTGGAGTATGCCACCCTTCTGGCATGGAGATGTGTTCACCGACCCGGAAGCTCTCCAAAGCCTGTACTTCGGGGATTTTTGTGGAGGCTGCATT
This sequence comes from Rhinolophus sinicus, assembly GCF_057876585.1. Taxonomy (NCBI): domain Eukaryota; kingdom Metazoa; phylum Chordata; class Mammalia; order Chiroptera; family Rhinolophidae; genus Rhinolophus; species Rhinolophus sinicus. Next base: position 103,950,765 of record NC_142515.1, on the reverse strand, counting down.
ACAAAGGCATGATTGATCATCAACCCAACCTCCAGCCTCTCCTTCCTGGAGAAGGGGGGTTGGGGCTGAAAGTTCCAAGCTTCTACTCATGAATTGGTCTTTCTGATGACCAGTCCCCATCCTGAAGCTGTCCAGGAACCCACCAAGAGTCACCTCAAAGACACTCCTATTACCTAGGACATTCCAAAAGATTTAGGAGCTCTCTATTAAGAAACAGGGTGAAAGACCAAATACTAGAAGAAAAAATGCTCCTAGTGTTCTTATCACTTAGAAAATTACAAGGATTTTAGGACCTCTGTGCAAGGAACCAGAGGCAGATAAATATAGATATGGATATAGATGATATAGATATTTTTTCTATTCATATTTTGACTGGACACTCTTGATGTCACTGATTTCTCTAGCCGGATCAATATAGCAGACAGGTGAGCATAAGCATTTATTTAGATGTAGGAGGTGAGATTATGAGATTACCACCTATATGTTTTGGTGGGCATTAAATATGAGATTGGAGAAAGAAAAATAATGGCTGAGTGCCTACCATGTACCAGGCATAATTCTAAATCCTTTACATATTGCAACTTCTTTATTTCTCACAGGAGCTCTATGAAGGAGGTGCTAATATGCATGTTTTAAAGGTGAGCAAATAGAGGCATAGGGAGATTATCTGATTTGTCTAAACCCACATAACCAGTAATGGCAGAGCCAGAACTGACGTCGCGAAGGTCTGTGTCTAGAGTTTTTAACTAGGTTTCCCTAAAAGATAATTAGAAATATAAGCGGTTACAATGAAAAGAACTGTATGTTCAGAAGCTATATAACAGTCTTCCCAAATAAGAAAAATTAAGCACTCAACTAGACTTCATGGCTGATTGGGAAACAGAACTTGTTATTACGCACAGGCCCTTTTCCTACTAGACTGTATTTTCCTGGAGGGCAGAGACTCCTTCGTTTCACCTCCCGTAACACCTACAGCAGGGCCTTGCACACAGTAGGTGCCCAGTCAATGTTGATCGAATATGTCACAGTTATCAGGTATCCACATGTATTAAATGAGGTGGAGGCTGCAGATCCAACCTGAAGGTTTTGGGGGGGCCCTGGAACATGTGGATTTGAGCCCTCAGTGATTAGCAGAAGAATGGAAAAAACACCATGAAAAAGGTCTAAAGAGTCTTCTCCCTTCTCACAGGCTGCAACTCTTCTGAATGTTTAAAGAGTAGAGATTTATATAAAACTAGACTTTGCCTCAGATTTTTCAGTATTGGACCTATCGATTATTGAAGAAATTTTAAAAAATCAAATATACTCGTTCAGCTGTTAACCTTTGACACTGTCAAATCTAGTGAAATTCTCAGTGCCCTGAAGAAAATGGACTAAGCTCCGTGGCTACTTACTGGTAATGAGCAGGGAGTTTTAAAATCATCCCTGTATCAACATCTGCATCTTGCTGTATGTAGCAAGGCAGCACAAATTGTCACAGGTAGTTCCTGGAGTGCTCCAGAAGCTAAATAAATACAGCTGTATAGCCTCTGGAGTATATTTTAAACACTGAACCTGTAAAATGAAATCTAAGAACATGAAGTAGCGTTAATTCACCGATTGGCGAAAGGAACCTGTAAAAATGGTCAGGAACATAGCTCATAATCATGCAGGTGGTAAAGGATACGCTTCATGGTGAAACCAGGTGATTGGGGACCTGCCTCATTCTACAGCTTGCAGGGACCTGCTTCTCTCCTCTCTGTCCTCTGAGTGGGATTCCTAAGTTACTGTCTCTCCCTCTTTTCCTTCATATACCTATGGAGTATCCACTAGGTGAAAAATGTTCTCCTGGGCATTTGGGAAAATTAAGAAAAGGGTATATTGAATATTATACTTCAGGAATATACACTCTAATAGGGAATATAGGACTAACGGAAAGTGATCTGGCTATGCTGAGATCAGAATCAAGGTGTGGATCTTTCCTGGATCTTATCTTCCATATTTTTTTTTATTGTGATCTGTAGCTCTGTTCTGCTCAGTGGTGTTCCTGACATTGGTTTCTTTACGCTCTGTCTGCCTCACCCCCACCTGGAGGCCCTCATGGATGGATGATTCTGTTCCTTGTGGTTCTGCTTTGGGGCTATGCCCTTCGATAACCTCAACACACACGCACTCCACAGTGGGGCTTGGACTTGTTTCCCTGAGATTCTGTAAGATACAGAATTTCCAGAAAGGAAAATATGTCCTGGTTACTTAGGTTTGTTTCCAAATTTGGGTTGGAAATATACACGGCCAAGACAAGAGGGACACAAGAACTACACGATCTGTCAGAATAAATGGCAAAGAAATCAGAGCTGTGTGTCGGTGAGCCACTGATGAATGAGGCTTGCCCTATAATTTGGACCAGTTGCAGCGGAATGAAAGGTCCACTTCTAGATGAAGAGTCACATAGGACAAGCAAGCAAAAGCTATTTAACACCACCATGCCTGGGCCAGTGCCGCAGGTAGCCCAAGATCAATGGAACAGAGATGGAGCAGTTTCCAAAGAGGTAGGGGTGTGTGTGTGTGTGAGAGAGAGAGAGAGAGAGAGAGAGAGAGAGAGAGAGAGAGAGAGAGAGAGAGGGAGAGAGAGAAAGAGAGAAGAAACCCCGCAACTCTAGTAGCACATGCATACAAGCAAGGCAGCCGTGATGTCAGCTAGCACAGATGGACTGGTCACGTAGCCTGGAGTTAGGGCAGCAGATGGATGATTCGTCACATAAATTGGATACCCAGGGACTACAATGCCTGTAAGGAAATCCAAGGACGCATCAGGTTGACCCAATGACAATATACCTGGGCAGTTAGAACCATGGTGCCCATCATCTGAAAGGGATCGTGCACTGGTGGGGAGTAAAACAAATGACCTTCAGTAAGGGAATGGAGGCAATCCCACAGTCTGTGTCTCTGTCTCTGTCTCTGTCTCTATCTCTGTCTGTCTGTCTCTCTCTGTTTAAAAATGTTTTTTATAAGCAAACTTGTATCTTTCATTAATTTATAAGACCTGATGCTACTGTGTCACTTCTTGTAATCATGTGTTGTAATCGTGACATTCAGAACACTGGCAGAAGAAATAACATTTGGATATGTGATATATATGTAAAATATATTTGAAATAAATTTTCTTAAAGCTGAATTTTCACTCTAAGCACAAACTGGAAAATAATAAGTTTCTTGAAAATAATTATGGAATGTGGTTCAGGTTTCAAAATACAGTATAAAATGAAATATGAAGCCTTCATTTAAAAACCAAATAGTATTAAACTAAACAAAAATCATTCTGTCAGGTTATATTTAGGCCACTTTAATAGTGTACCATAAAAACTATAGTCTGCTTGATGGTACCGATAACCTTTCATTTGATGATGAAATGAATGAATTGGCGTGTTTTTAAGTTGCCGTACACTCAGCACTTTTATATACATTTAGTATATGCACGCATTCATGTTAGGAGTTGTCTGTTGAAAGCTTTTTAAAATTCATTACCTACTCTGTGAAAGTCACTGTGCTAGGTGGCAGATACAGTGATGAGCTGGGCAGATTTGTGTTTTTTTTGTTTTGTTTTTATGAAGCTACTCCTATTACTTTATAAAAAAATAGATTTTAACTTTTAGAGCAGTTTTAGTTTTACAGACAAATTGAGCAGGAAGTACAAAGCGTTCTGTACTATCCACCCACCCCAATACGTTCTGCCTTTTATTAACATCTTGCCTTAGTGTGGTACGTTTGTTATAATTGATGAGCTACTATTGACACATTACTATTCACTGAAGTCCAACGTTTACATTAGGTTTCACTCTTTGTGTTGTACATTATATGGACTTAAACAAATGTATAATGACATGTATCCACCATTACGTTATCATACAAATAGTTTCACTGCCTTAAAAATTCCCTGTGCTCCACTTCTCTGTCTCCAAATCTCTAGCAACCAATGACTTCTTACTATTTAGTTTTGCTTTTCTCAGAATGCCATATAGTTGGGATACAGTATGTAGCCGTTTCAGACTGGCGTTTTTCACTTAGCAATCTACATTTAAGGTTATTCCATGTCTTTTTGTAGTTTCATAGCTCATCTCTTTCTATCACTGAATAATATTCCATTGTATGACTGTACCATAGTTTGTTCACCCATTTACCTATTGAAAAGCGTTTTGGTTGCTTCCAGTTCTTTCATATCTTGGCAGATATGAAAAAAAGTGCTGTAATCATTTGTGTGCAGGCTTTTGTGTGCACATGAGTTTTCAACTCATTTGGGTAAATACCTAGGAGCATGATTGCTGGATTGTATGGTAAGGTTATTTTAGCTTTGTAAGAAACTGCCAAGCTGTCTTCCAAAGTGGCTGCACCATTCTGCATTCCCACCAACAATGAATGACAGCTCCTGCTGTTCCGCATCCTGACCAGCATTTGATGTTGTCAGTATTTTGAATTTTGGCCATTCTAATAGATGTGTAGTGGTATCTCATTGTTATTTTAATTTGCAGTTCCCTAATGACATCTAATGTTGACCATCATCTTATATGCTTTTTTTTTTTTTTGCCATTTGTATATCTCCTTTGGTGAAGTGTCCATTCAGGTCTGTTGTCTATGTGTTAATTTGGGTTCCTTGTTTTCTTATTAAGTTTTACTAATAGTGTTTTACCCATTATCAGATATGTGACTTGAAAATATATCCTCCCACTCTGTGGCTTGTCTTTTCATTCTCTCAACAGTTTCTTCCACAGAACATCTCTGACCTTTTAACTGCCTGTCAGGCGTGGGTAGACCAGAGTGGCCCTGGGACGGTTTGTTGTGAGCCTTCAAAGCAGGCTGTGTTACCTCGGGGATTGTCCCAGAAAGTCTGCTTGGCCTGTACCCTACCCCAGTGCCGTCATTCACACCCTTCCTTTTCAGTTGCGCCTGTTGACCTTGACGCTGGGTTGCACCCATGGTGTTTCTGTCTCATGTTTTGCTCCCTTGGTCATTTTGTGCTTCTGCAGATTGTAGTAGCTGACCCTGGCTGTGCGTGCTGAGTTACGCTCATTTTGCCTGCCTGCGGCGTCCACACACCCTTGGTTGCTGCTGTCACGCCTGTGTACTGGTTTGGGTTTTGTTGATGACAGCTCATCTTGCCTTACCCCGATGCCGAGCATCTAGGAATGTTACGGTATTTTCAGTGGTTGATTATAAAACCACTTTTAAGTTAGGCGTTTATGGTTTCACATGGCTAAGCCCAAACTCTTTATCACTCTCACTTTCAATTTACTGTTTCTGACTTCCCTTCCCCGCCCCCCCGCCCCCCCCATGAATGGCCTCACCTTTCTAACAGTAACTCAAACTACAAACCCCAGGGTTATCTTTGATTTATCCTTTGCCTTCACCACGGGCAGACAATTAGTGGCCTTGTTCTCCAACCCGAGTCTTTTAATGCTGGCCATTCACTGTATCAAAGGACCTGTGTTCTGCCATGATAATAAAATAAAATAAAATGTCATATTATCCCCGGAAGATATTTATGTATGTTCAGGCATTCTGTTAATGCCGTGTACATTTTAATGAAAACCCTGTATCTTCCAATCTGTGACAATCTCCAAGATTCTTTTCAGTGCTCAAATCTGGGAAGATTCTTTGACTTTTTTTTTAAACACTGAATGCTTCTCAAGTCTTTTTTCTTTTTTATTCCAGCTGCCGCCAGTACAGACTTGGCTCTGGCTTTATGGCTGGCCCATTGCGGAGACACTGTCCTGGGGCAGCAACAGAGGAGGAGAGAGGACCAGATAACTTTTCAATCCATCTTATAGTCAGATCTTCACAGCATGATTTTGTTATCCTGTTTAAAGGGAATTCTTAGAATAGCCAATGCTTTTAGAAACCAAATTTAGATACAAAACTCATTATAAAACTAAGCTTTAGTAATTTTAAAAGCTTTGTCATTTACTTATTCGTACCATCATTTCCTCCTCTTCACTCAGGTAAATAATGATTTGACCATATTTTTCTTTACTTTAAAAAAGTATTTCTTTACAAACTTCAAGTCTGTGTATCTGCTTGTCACAAAAAGTACATTTTACTTTCATGGGCTAATGGTTTATTACAAAGATGGAAAAAAAAAAAAAACCTCCAAAGTTATACTCAGAGATAGCTTAAAAGCTTTGACTAGAGAGCTACTCTTCAAAAGCCCATTTTTTGTTAATTCACCTTCAAACTATACCTGTGTCATTAATTCATAGTTAAGATGGCCTGCCCCTCATGTCCACTAACGTATGAGTACTCCAGCTATTATAATAGCAAGTAGCAGTTCACCCCATGTAATAGTATACCATTTCCTTAGTTGTCTAAAACAACCTTATCATTGAATGAAACTATTATAAATGACATGCACATAGTTTAAAATAATTGCAAGATATATTTGATTCTGTTTTTTCCCCCCCAGAAATTCCACATTGCATCTTTTTCAAAATTTTCTTCTCTGCAGCTTTTCCAGATACGTTTTAACTTATTTGTGGGAACTGTGGCTGTCTGGGACAAAGTCAGAGTTGCTGGGCAAAGCTGCTATAGGTTGGGCCCAGGAGGATGCAGCAAGGAGCTGCTGGCTATCTGCTGGGCCTGAGATGCTGGGATAAGCAGGAGTGAACAGGTGGACACGACTAAGGGCACTTCTGCAGGGGGCGGGGGGTGGGGGTGGGGGTGTCCAAGAAGAAGAAAGAGAAGAGCAGGTAGGATGAAGGATATCTTCTGGAGTACCTGCTTATTAAGTTTAGATGACTTATCAGTGAGAAACCTTTAGACTTGATGAATGGGCCAGGATTGATGTACAATCCTGTATTTCAAGTCCAAGGAAGTAACTTGGGAATAAAGTGAGAGGCCAATATACAGGGTCCTAGGAAGTCAGTTCAAGAGACAGATGGGCCAGTGTATTGAAGAGATTGAAGTGAAAACTAAATGGGGGAAGTGGAGACCAAGTCGGTCCTTAAAGGGATAAGAAGCTTTAAACCCACCTCTGAGTATGTGCCGCGGCTGGAGCTGAAGTGAGGCTGGGGTTTTGGTGAGTCACAGGTGGCCACTAGGACGAGGCCATGACAAACTTAGGCTTTTGCCTTTGATTCAGGAAAGCAAGAGCATTGAGAGGTACTACTTCTTACCTGCAGCTGATTTCATGCCTTTTTTGGATATCCTGGTGGTAATTACCCTAGTAAGCCAATCCATATTCCAGAAATCAGACCAGATGCTAAGGCGCCAAGGGTCTGGCTGGAGGAGAGCCTGGCCAAACACCAAGTGATGGAGAGAGAAGAAGGAGGCAAAGAGCACAGGCTGGCCCGGAGCAGCCACATGGAGTCTGGGTTCATTCTTGGCTCCTGGAAGATCAATGGTGCACACAAGATGCTAATCGCTGGGTAGTGTTTTAGGCAGGACTGGTACTTCACTGGGGCCTTCTACGTAGTGGTCAGCTTGGTGCACTCCCTTCAGGCTGGGTCTTCAGGCCGACTGAAAGTTCCTGCGGTCATCATCAGCCGTGATGACTGCTGGAATAAGTGACCCACGCCTCAACTAAATTAACAGAGCTGGAAGCATCTCTGGAATCATCTCTACTCTTTCACAGCAGGAAACAGAGACTCAAGAAGGTTGATGACTTACCATTGTCAAATAGCTGGCCTATGGCCAGGACTAGATCAGGACCCTTGCCATATATATATTTAGAAATAGCTCCACTGAGGTACAATTGACATGTAGGAAAATACAAATATTTAAAGTATACAATTTGTTAAGTTTTAACATATGTAGACACTGTAAAACCATCACTACAATCAATATATTGAACATATCTGTCACCCCCAAAGTTTTCTCCTGCTCCTTGATAACCCCTCTCCCCTGCCGTCTTCATCACCCCCGCGTCCCCTGCCACCCATGCCCAGGCAACCTCTGATCTGCTTTCTGTCACTATAGATCAATTTGCATTTTGTAGAATTTTATATGAACTCATACAGTATGTGCTCTTTTATGCCTGGCTTCTTTCTCTCAATATAATTGTTTTGAGATTCATCCATGTTCTTGAATTTATCAATAGTTTTTCGTGTGTTGTTTTTTATTTTTCATTGATGAATAGTATTCCCTTGTGTAGATCTACCATCCATTCACCTGTTGGTGAACATTTGGATTTTTTTCAGTTTTTGGCGATTGATTACAAATAACGCTGCCATCAATATTCAAGTACAAGTCTTTGTATGGACATAATTTCTTTTAGAGGAATACCAAGAAATGGAAAGACTCAATCATATAGTAGGTTATGTTTAACTTTTTAAGAAATTGCAAGCTGTTTTCCGAAGTGCTTAAACTATTTTCCATTCCTTCCAGCAGTGTGTGAGAGTTCCAGTTACTCCACACCATCAACATTTGTTATAGTCTGTCTTTTTAATTATAGCCATCCTGTGTGTAGTGATACCACTTTGTGCTTTCACTTGCATTTTTGTTTGTTTGTTTCAGGTGTACAAAACAATGTAGTAGCTAGACGTTTACACCCCTCACAAAGTGGTAACCCCCTTTTCAGAGATCTTTGTATACTATGATTACAAGTCCTTTATCAGATATATGGTTTGCAAATATTTTCTCCAAGTCTGTGGCTTGTTGTTGCATTCTCTTAACAGTATCTTTCAAAAAAGTAGAAGTTTTAAATTTTGATGAGGTCCAATCTATCAAGTATGCTTTTATGGATCGTCCTCTTAGATATGGTATCACATCTAAGAAATCTTTGCCATAGTCACAAGGATTTTCTCCTATTTTTTTTTTCTGTAGAAGTTATATAGTATAACATGTACATTTAGGTCTGTGATCCAATTTGAATTAATTTTTGTTTATGGTGCAAGAACCCCCCAGTCTTTTGATGTAGGTACAATGTCATAAATGTTATGTGGTCTCTTTATGCACACACGGTTATAGGGGTCTTCTACCAATAATGCCATATTTAAATGCAAGGTCAACCATGCATTAAATATGTACATTAGTAAATCCCCCCCTCACTAAAATACGTTGCCCAGTTTTCATAATACATTTAATGAAAGAATAATAAGGTCATTACGGGCAATCAGTGTTTTGTTATATTCTTGATTATGTTCTTGATGAAAGCTTGTTATATTTCTTGATATGAACATAGTTGGAGGAAGCAGTATGCCTCTTCCCTTGAATGGGTACCAGCATAGTCCTGGATGCAAGTTTAAAACCTTGTCAACAGCAATGATTGCATATTGTCTACCCCCAACCCTTCCTGTTGTGGTAATTATGGCACTTTAGAATTCCTGGAGAGAATGCAGTGCTTAATCATGTAATTATGTCCCAAACAATGTGGGGCCCTCTTGCTGCCATTCATGGGAACAACCAAAGGAGAAGTTTGTTTGGGTTCTTATTGTGAAGACCCAGTGGGAGAGGAGGCTGCAATGGTTGAAGAGAGCAGCTCATGGACAGGAAAGGAGTTGATTTGGAGAGACTGTATAGGGCCCCATAGGGATATCTGGCGTTTAGTCTGTGCTTGTCTTGGTAATTATGTGAGGTGGAGTTCTTAGCGTCATCCCACTGACCATAGGATATAAGTGTATGACTCAGGTTCCACGACAGTCATCTAGGATCAGAGCTAGTCATTTCAACCCTGGGAATTCGTCATGGGCCCCAGGATTCCGCTTTCCACGGCACTCGGGGGTGTGCTTGCTTTCTGAAAAGCAGTAGAGATATACCGAAAGGAGCAGTGGAATAGGGGTCCGGAGATGCGTCTGACAGTCCATTACACCTACTGGGGGGCCAGGAGTAAGGCGTTTAGCCTCTCCTGACACCAGTTTCCTTATCTGCCACACGAGAAGAGTATGTTTTTAGTATACTCATGGGTATGCTGGGAGAATATGCTCTATGCATGTCCAGTATTACTGTTAATGGGTGGGGGCCATGCAGTCTTTCATCCTTTCATAAAGAAGAAAAAAATGACTTGCACTTGTTCTTTTAGAGACACCATAAGAACTGTCCTGACCTCCTCCCAGGATCTTCCCCAACCCCACCCCAGACCCTGAGACTAGGTTAGCTCTCGCTCTATCTCCCAGTTTCCTTTTGCGTGTTTCCCTCATTGCACTTACTACATCACCATGATTTTCTCTCTGCTTTGAGCCTGAGTTTCTGCAGAGCCAAGACCTCCAGTTTATCTTTATAACCCTAGTGCCATTTAATAAATGTGTGATGAATAAACAACTAAATGAATAAATATGAAGATAAGCAGGACGTTCACTGAGCTAAAGGAATTCATAGCCTCACGGAGGAGATGGCGTGTATCTGAGTACGTGTAGCATCCCACGCTAACTACAGCAAGCAATTCATTTATTCATGTTAGACAAAATGGGGACACTTTATTCTCATCTAACAAAATAGCTTTTATTGGCATTCAAGACATTTGGGTAGAAAGTGTGTTACTGAAAAAATATTTCTGAAAAGAGTAGAAGAGATAAGGAGAGATATTCATCCTTTATTCCAGTCATTGCTCGTCTGTAAGTCTTTGCTTTTCATGGCCTCTCCCACCCTGCTTCCTAGATTACATTAGGCACCCCCATTGTACATCTCACAGCACTGCCGTACTCTTTTCTGGCAAATTATTTGCTTAACATCTACCTCAGGAACTGTCTTACCCACTCCTCTATCGTCATCAGCTAGAACAGTGCCTGGCTGGTAGTAAGATCTCCGTAAAGTGCTATTGAATGATTAAGTATAGGTGCAAACAAGTTTGGCCCCATAAAGAATTTTTAAAAATAACCCTGACTTCAAAAATATTAAGGCCACGAGTTCTTCTTTCACTGTCATGGGATTTTAATACTGCTCTGTGTCCCAGTATTCCTTTTGAGCAAGACTACTGGCGGATTTTCTCAGTAGGCCACACTCAGCCATTAAATGAATCTCCACATACCTAGCTGAGCTAACCTATGGAAGAGAATTATTTCATGTTACCCTCCTGGAATTCAGGTACAATTTAACTTCCTGTTGTTATCACACAACTTTATAGTCGTGTAACCTTTTCCCACCTCTTGGGGCCCTTAATTTCAGTTGTCTGGAAAAGATGCAAATTTGAGCACAATTGCTCCAAATAGATAAGGCATACCCCACGAGCCCATTTGAAGGTGCTCTCTGTGTTTCCTCGCACACTCATTTGTCTCCAGGTCTGAATGCTTCTCTTGCGCCTTTATTGGCAGTTGAAAATAGAGTTCTAGCCAATGGAGATGCATTGTTACCACCAAATGCAATTTGCTGCCACACGTTGTGTTCAGATAATGGGAAAGAGTAGAATTCATCCAAACAATTGTGCTCAAAGAAATGATACCACAGAGTGAGCCATTTTCAGTTTTTCTGAATCATTTAAATGGTTTCATTGTAAGGTATCCCTTTGTCAACTATTTTTCAGTGGGAAAAAGAAAAGCTTAAAGGAATTTATTTTCTTAAAGAAACAAAACAGCGCAGAATCAGAAATATGTCATGATATATACCCATTTATGAAAACACGCACACAAAAAAAACCATGTTACCAATGATTACAGGATCACTTTAGTAAGGTTGGGACAACATTGTTAATTTGAGTTTTTTTGATGTGTAAGGTATAGATTTGTGTGGACATTAGTGAAGGCTTACCTATGGGGGGTTGGGGCACAGTGAAAAAAGCATGGAATTTGGAGGCAGAAAACTTGGCTATTAACCTTGTTGCTTCCGCTTGCTCTCTATATGATCATGGAAACTCTATTCTCTTAGTTACCTTGAGGGTTTGTTGTGAGTGTCAAAGAAGACAGCACAGATGTCTAAAGTATTGTTAGAACAGTGAAGGAGAAAAAAGTTTTGTTACTATAGAAGTAATGTATACTTTGTGTACTGAAAAACTCTTGCAAGTTTCACATCAGAGGTTTGGTCTTTCCTTAATGCAATACTATCAGAAAATTGTTTTCTTATGTGTCTATTATTGGAAGTTTTACTTATATGCCAGATTCTATTATAAGTTATAAAATAAAAGCCAGCCTATCAGTAACCTTTTTTGTTTCAAGCACTGAGCTTCAACAGTCTACGTGAGGCAACATGATATCCTTTGGTAGACGGCTCCATTTCTATTCATTTTCCATGGAAATTATGCCTTGTTTTCAAAGAAAACAGAAAAAATAATATATAATGTATAATCTACTAGTTGCCTTATAAATGTAGTTTAAATTTTGCTCCAAATCTTGTTTTATAAAGTGATAAAGAGACTTTTGCAAATTGAAGATGGACAACTTGATGTGGATCACACACGAGATTCCTGTATTGCTAGAGGAGGGCAGGGGCGGTCACCAGGAGCTAGCATAGGGTCACTAAAACCGTGTCAGACCACCTTTAGTTCCAAACGTTTGTAAGGGATGCTATACATACAGGGGAATCAGGTATTAGATGGGTGGGTGGATCTGAAAATCTCTTATTTTATGAGCACTTATACTGACACAATATATAGCATTAGCTCATTAGTATATGAGCCTAGGAAGAATTTAGGAAAGGTTAATTCCATGATCTTTGGGTTCTTTTCTTCAAAAGAAGAAAATTGTTTAGCCAGGCTGAAGGTATCCCAGTGTGAGAGTCTGTGCAGCAGGAGATATGCATTCATACATGACAGAAAGCCAGGCGACTTTCCCCACGACTTGGCTTCACCACCAAGAAACACTGAGTTGGCAGAGATCTCATTTCATCCCTGGAAGTGGGCTTTATTTTATTTCAAACCTCCAGCTGCCTGGTGCACATTTTTGTTCAGACTGTAAATAGCTTTAAGCTCATTTATGAGCTCTCTCTTTTTTTTATAGTCCATAGAAGAATAAAAGTTTTTATATAAAAAAATTCCAAAACTTAATAATAAGGATACAAACAACCTGGAAAAACAAAACTGAGCAAAAGGTTTCAATAGTTATATCACCAAAGAAGATATACAAAAACATTTAAATATTCTCAACATTGTTAGTCATTAGGGAGCTACAAATTAAAACCACACTGAACTACCACTGTCATCTATGAGAATATTAAATTTAAAAATATTGACAATACCAAGTAGTAAGGATACAGAGCAATTGTGACTTGCATACATTGCTGGTGGGAGTGCAAAATGGCACAATCACTTTGGAAAGCCATTTGAAAGTTTCTCGTAGAGTTTAAATACATTTGCCATATGAACCCAGCACTCTCACCCAAGAGAAATGAAAACTTATATTTATACAGAAAACGATACAGGAATGTTTATAGCCGCTTTATTCATAATATCCCCAAATGAGAAGTAACTCACATGTCAATAATAGGTGAATGTGTAAACACATAGTAGTAGATCCATTCAATGGAATACTGCTCAGCAATCAAAAAGGAAAAAATGAAGAATGCACACAACATGGATGAATGTCCAAACAATTATGCTGAGTGACAGAAACCAGACAAAAAGGGATACATGCTGTGTGACTCACGTAACACTCTAGAAAATACAAACTATAGTAACAGCAATGGTTGCAAAGAATGGGACCAGTGAGGGATGGGAGGGAAAAATTACAACGTATTTGAGAGGGATGGTGGCCCATGTTCATTATCTAGATTGTGGTGATAGTTTTAAGAGTGGATACATATGTTAAAACTTCTCGTGTACATTTTAAATATGTGCAATTTATTGTATGCTCCTGTTTCACATATTTTTAAATCTTCCAGTTTATGACTGAAAAGTCATCTCTATAGAAGAATTCTAGCTATTCATGTAAAAGTAATTACAGAACTAGAAAATTCCATTTTTCAACCTCTAATGAAATGGCTTCTTTAGACAAAAGTTCATCCTACTAAAAACAATCAGGATAAATGTTTCTGGCTGCAAGCAAGGTGGCTGTCACCACCTGAATCCACTGATCAGTCACTAAAAGTGGAACAGGCACCCATTGTACATCTACTGATTTGACACAAGATGAAATACACAGCACCACATATGAAGAATTCTTGCTAATTGAACTTAACATCAAAACCTTAGGTTTCACATTCAGTTAGTAGCAAATAAAGGGGATAGAGAAACACCTTACATGTGGAAGCAATACAGCAAATTGAGATTGTAGGGTATGCTAAGGAAAATGGACTTCGTTTCTTAAATATGTCAGTAAGGTAAAAAGGAAAAAAAAGCACTGTTGGTTACATAGCATTTGAGAGACATAATAATTATATATGATGTGTGGACCATGGAATGGAAATTGATTTGGAAAAAACCCACTCTAAAAATACACTTTTTTGGTGATAGGACGGGAGTTAGATGATGCTAAAGAGTGATTGTTAATGTTGGTGGATGAGATAATAATATTATAGTTATGAACGAAAATATCCCTATTTTTTAGCAATTATATATGAAAGTATTTAAATGTGAAATGATGGGAGAAAAATACCTTAACATACTACAAAACAAAGGATAAAGGAAGAAAGAAAGAAGGGATTGATGAATTAAATGTTGCAATGCTGGTAATTTCTACATCTGGAGCGTAGGTGGGCAAAAGGAGTTTATTTTGCTATTATTTCTGCTTTTGTGTATGTTTGAAAACTTTTTAAATAAAAATTATTATTATTTTTTTTTTTTAATTAGTTTCAGGTGCACAAGACAAAGCAAAACTTAGACATTTATCATTTATATCCCTCACACTGTGTGACCCCCCCTCCCCCATCCACTATCCCTCTGTACGTTCCCAAAACCTCTCACCTTCCCCTTATCCCCACCCCCCCGCCCCTCTAGCAACCCTCTGTTTTTCCTCCATGTTTCCAAAACTGTTTCTGATTAGTTCATTCACTTATTCTTTTCTTTAGATTCCGCATATAAGTGAGATCATATGGTATTTGTCTTTCTCTTTCTGACTTATTTCACTTAACATAATGTTCTCTAGGTCCATCCATGTTGTTGCAAATGGTAAGATTTCTTTCTTCTTTATGGCTGCGTAATACTCCATTGTATAAATGTACCACAGTTTCTTAATCCAGTCATCTACTGATGGGCATTTCGGTTGTTTCCAGGTCTTGGCTATTGTATATAGTGCTGCAATAAACATAGGAGTGCATAAAGATTTTTGAATTGGAGTTTTGGATTTAAATAAAAATTATTTAAAACCATCTTTCTAGAAATTATGCAGACTATAAAATATAAGTAAATAGACATAATTTTAGGAATAGATTACTGTGCAAGAAACACCTGCCCATAAATTCAATTAAAAATGGTTTTATCTCTATTTAAGAAAAGTTCAGATTTGGCAACTGTCTATTTGCATTACAAAGGGGATTGTTCTCTCATAAAATGGCTTACCATGGAATTCCATTAAGTGATTTATTTAATTTTTATGAGTTTCTTTTTCCAGATCCTCACATTTTAACCTTTTTCTTTCCTCAGTCTTTTCTACTCTCCAACCATGCATGCAGAGTCCTTTCATGCCTCCAAAACTTTATGGAAGCTTGTTTTCTATACCTG
This sequence comes from Rhinolophus sinicus, assembly GCF_057876585.1. Classification (NCBI taxonomy): domain Eukaryota; kingdom Metazoa; phylum Chordata; class Mammalia; order Chiroptera; family Rhinolophidae; genus Rhinolophus; species Rhinolophus sinicus. The sequence continues at coordinate 103,935,278 of NC_142515.1, read as the reverse complement.
AAGTTTTTTTCTTCACTTTGTATTTCACAAAAGCATATTGCATTATCAGGATTCCCCAGAGAAACAGAACCAATGGGATGGTTTTCCATCTATCTGCCTATCCATCTATCTATCCATCCATCCGTCCGTCCGTCCGTCCGTCCGTCCATCCGTCCATCCATCCATCCATCCACCTACCTACCTACCTACCTACCTACCTACCTACCTACCTACCTACCTAAGAAAGCTATTATAAGGAGTTGGCTCGTAGGATTATGGAGCCTGACAAGTCCTAAGACCCATAGTTGACAAACTGGAGATGCAGGGAGCTGATGGTGTGAGTTCCAGTATGAAAGCTAATAGTCTCCAGAGCCAGGAAGAGCCGATATTTCAGTTCGATATGAAGGGAGGAAAAAAAATGGATGTCCAGGAGGAGTTCCCTTTTCCTCAGCATTTTTTCTACCCAGGTCAACTGATTGGACGAGGCCCACCCACATTAGGAAGAGTAATCTGCTTTCCTCAGTCTACTGATTCAAATGTTGCAGTCATCCAAAGACACCCTCATATGTAGGGTGCCAGATGACACTGGACTTATCAGGGGGATCACTTCATACACTGTGTAGATCAGGTGCCTGACCACTGCGCTACACACCTGAGGCTGAAGTAGAATAATACTGAATGTCAACTATAATTATATGTATATGTATTTAATTATAGATATATTTAATTATATGTATCTTTATATATTTTATATATGTATAACTAATATATATGTATGTATATATATAGCCATTTTTATATATAATATATAATATATAGTATATACAATATATAATAATATAGTAATATATTATTATATATATTATAATATGTATATTATATATTATTATATAATAATATAATAATATAATATATATTATATATTATATATTATTCCCCCCACACACAGGATGTAAAGTACAGCATAGGGAATATAGTCAATGATAATTTAACAACTATATATGCTATCAGAGGGTTAGATTGGGGGGGTTATCACTTTGTGAGGGGTATAAATGTTTAACTATTACATTGCTTTGTACAGCTGAAACTAATTTAAAAAACACACACATTTATGGGTACACTCAGAATCATGTTTGACCACATATCCGGGCACCCTGTGGCCCATTCAAGTTAACACATAAAATTAACCATCACACTTATTCATGCATTAAGACCCAGCACAAATACACATTCTGTAGTAAAGTCTCCAATTGTTGGTACTATATAGACTTACATGTCTGTATTTTATTCTAGCCTGTAAATTCCTTAATGTAGAGGTTGTATCTTACTCATCTTCCAGTCACCAGAGACCAGACTAGGACCTGACATAGAACAGGTATCATAAATGTCTGTTGAATGAATGAATGGATGGATGGTTGCATCTGCAATAGAATTAGGAGAAACTCCACAAGTTAGAAAGCATCAGCTTTTAATGTTCTAAATTTAAATATGACTCTAGTAAGAGGATGGGTTTCAGGGTCGATACAAGTAACAATGAAGGATGATGGCCTGTTCAAAAGTTGACCAAATAAAAGCAAAATAAAGCGATCAAGTTCATTCTTAAAATAAAAACAATTCACATACAGATTTGAGATTATAGATATGACCAATAGAATCTATTTGTTTTAGTCTAATTTTGTTTTAGACTAAATTTTGTTTTAGTCTAACTAAATTTTGTTTTAGTCTAACTATAGTGAATTACTTGATCAAATTTTATATGTGCATAGTTAAAAATCAGTTACTCCTTAAGATAAAAGCAATATTCCTCCTCCTTATTCTATTCTACCTTAAATCCTGCTCCCCAGAAGTCTACTTTATGTTACTTGTTTCTTCTGCTTAGTGACCTCTATGTCTTGAAATCATACATTTATGCTGCTGCTCCTTAATGTACCCGTTTTAGACATTAATGCTACCCCTTCGTAGTTATCTAACTTGAGGCAAATTATTTGACTTTGCTGTGCCCCAATTTCAAGTTTTGTAAAAGGAGGAAAATAATATTATTGTAAGGATTAAATGAGTTACTAGATGTAAAATGCTTGGTATGTAGTAGGAGTGATGTAAGTTTTAACTAGAATAGTAATAATGGTAATGGAAACTTAGCTATCTTACACCACCGCCTCACTTCCCACCATCTCGTTTCCTCTCCTTTTTCCTATATAACTGTTCCAATAAATTTCAATTTTTCAGTAAATCAGTAAACAATATTATATCATTATAACTATGTAAATGTGTTCTCAACCGAAGTAGATAATATACTGTATATGTGAAGGTTCATTGGCAGATAACACAAACTATTTAAATTACTTTAAGCAAAGCCTCCTATGGAGCACTGCATTTAGCAGCGTGCTCTCCATGGATGAGGAGCCAGTTACCCTCATAGGCCCGCATGAGCCCTGGGAGAGGCAACTGCTGTACAGGAGGTCAAGGTTGGAGACAGCTGAGGAGCCTGGTGGGGGAAGCACAGGGAAACTTGGAAAAGAAAAACCCTTTCCTGCTCTAAGTGTCCCTCCAGCGCCCTCTGGTGACGAGGCTTACCATCACGGCATCTGGCAGAGGAGAATATTTACAAAGCCCGCCTCCATTATCATAGAGCAGGAAGGAAGGGTGGATTTGGAGCTGAGAGGCAATGACGTAATGAACTGCCATGCCTATTAGTCAGAAGCGCTCTAACATGGAATTATAATTAAATTCCAGGTGCTAAGTTAGAGGCTTGGGAATGTGTGATGGGAGGTGGGGAGACTTAGTCATTTTCAAATATTAGAAGAATGGCCACGTGAGGGAGGACATCATTATTGTGTGTTGCTTGGAGGGAACAAAACTAGTGAAAGGTAGAGGGAAGCAGAATTTGGAAAATTCCTTGAGGAATTTGGACGCTTATCTCCAAATGTTGCAATTATCCTGACACTAAGAATGATGAAACAGAGGCAAGTGTGATTCTTTGTCAAGTTGTGGGGGTCCAACCAGGATAGGAACTTGAACTGGGTGATCTCAAGGTCCTTTCCAATTTGGAGAATCTATGGACTTTTGATGAATACCTGTTACCTAAAGTGAGGGTGCCTGTGTATCTATCCATCAACCCCTCTCCATTTATTTGTGCATTATCTATTCACCTGTCCATCCATCTATCCTTTTTTGAGTTGCTTAAAAACTCAATGAACTTATTTCATTCCATTAGCACTCCCATTTTTTTTTTTTTTGACCAGTGTTTATGGGTTGGCTCCCTAGGTCTATTTCGTTAATAGAGGAATTAATTGACATTACATCCAAATGCACTATTTTTATTGGGTTTAAATATTGGAGTAATTTTATTTGCTCTCTTATATTCCAGGTGTCCTTTTTCTAAACATTTCTCATAATATGCCAAAAAAGACAGGAGTAATATCAGCAAAGAGAATGAACAAAACCTTATACAACCAAACTATTAACATGAGAAAACACAGCATATTGAGCAATGAACTAAGTGACTCCAAGGTAATTCCACACTGAAGTTTCAGAAGTGTAGCCTCCAGGTGTCTAAGCAGACGATCTGGGACTGGGATCTGGATCTTTCTTTCCCGTCTCGCACGGCTTACTGCCTCCGTTCAAGCCTTGCCTGAGAGTTAATGATATGAGTCTACTGTTTGACACTGGACGTGTTTTCAGGAATTGGGGTGCTGACGCAGACATGAAATCGTGAACGTGCTTCCTGGGTAGGGCCTCTTCGTTGTTCCGTGGTGAAGTAAGTCCTGATGATGGCTTGCTCTTCATCACTGTGCAGTGGCACTGCCCAGTACATTAGAGCACGTGAAGTGTGGGGGATGCTCTGGGAAGTTTGGAGTTGGTCAGCTGTGTTGTTGACAAGCGGTGTAACCCAAAGCTGGGACATTGGTTTGATTCATGAAGAAACTAGAGCCCAGAGAATAAAAGGAATTGCCCAACATTCAGACAGGCAGAGTTTGAATTCCAACAGCACATCTGGGATTAGAAGTGAGATTTGATTCACAACCCAGAACATTTTTTTTTTTTTTTTTTTTACCACTTTTGTTTCCTTTTGCTGCATAGAAAATCATTAAGATAATTGCTTAGGAAAATAACCCGACCACCCCCCACCCCCCATCCGTCGCTGAAAACCTGTTCTCTGGCACTCAGGGTTTAGTCCCGATTGTCCCTCTAATGCTTCGGCCGTGTTTCCTTGTTGGTGCCTATCCAGCCCCCTGTCTGTCTGGGTCCGTGCAGCCACCGTCTTCTATGAAGGAGACAGGAACATGTGTAAGTTGGTCTCTACAGTGCTCCTTACTCCATTTTTTTTTCATGGACAGGACTTTTCCTAATCGGTAACCCTAAGTAGTGGCTCCATGGCTGTGCTTCCTGCAGCAGCTGTTTGGGGCTCAATGGCTGGGAGCACAGTCGCAGTAAGTGCATGCCACCCCATGTGACAGTGAGAGTTGGTTAATTATATACAACCCAACAGTGGGCCGCCTTGTAATTGTTACAGGGCCCTTTCAATTTCTTGCAATTTCCTTTGTCTCAGCAGTTTTGGTTGCATCCTGAAAACTGTCAGGCTTCCTTGTTTCTGTAAGGACCTGACAATTCCGGCATCACAATGCAGCTTAAATTGGACCAGCTGCTGCCTCAATGGAGCAGTCTGCCTATCTCCAAGGCATTAAGCCCAAAATTATTTCGAAAATTGAAGCCTTTGACTTGCTCTGGATTAATGTGATTAAGCAGGGCTTGCTTTAATTTGTAGCCATCTCTTCCTTTATTAATAACATCTCAGCAGTTGGAGCAGCCATGTCTGTATGGCAGACAACAGAAAGTTAGGTTGATTGCAATTTGTCTGTAAGAAAAGTCGTTAATGTTTCAGTAGCAACTGATACAGGCTTCAATTGTGGGCAGATTTAGATCTGCTCGTTATTCTTAATTTTTTATGGAAACCTAATAAGCAAACGAATCTTCTTTCCTTCTTGCTCTTTGTTCCCCACCCCCCTGAGGTCTGCATTGGATTTACAGCTCCCTTTAAGTAATAACGAAAGGATCTTTTTTTCATCTGAATTATATCAGCTGGTTAAATCTGGAAGAAATATCAGAGTTAAGAAAGGTAGAATTAAATGGGATTTGATTTTTTTCTCAATATAATTGAAAGTGTATAATCATTATGATGATTAAAAATAATCTGTTAGCTTTTCTGAATAAGAAAATACATACCTCGTTACTTGAGACCTAGATTTTTATAATAACAGTGGTGGGTGATAGTACAAGAAATAAGGGCAATGTTTTAAAAATGTCTTTAATAATCTTTTAAGCTCAATGAAATTCTTATACAATGTATCCTGGCCAACATAGGATGGTACTAATTCTAGGTCGCATTTCTTTTCCCTTTAGTATAATTTAGCTAACTGAAAGTATAGTTCAAGTATTTTTCTGACATTAAGGATGATCTTCCTTCTATGTTAGCAGAGCCAAAGAACCCAGGCCTGAGAGTCAGCAAACCTGGAGTTTTTCGACTTTTTTCTCATCAACAGGCTGTGTTACCTTGGGAAAGTGACTCAACCTCTCTGTGCCTAAGGTTCCTCATCTATAAAATTAAGAAATTGAGGAAATTTCTAAAATCCTCTCTAGCCCTAATATTCTATATATCCAACTCCTAAGGTTTCTTACCCCATTAAAAAAATATGATTGACTGGGTCTGATTTCAGTGTTGTTGTCTTCTTGCTTTTCCTCTTTACAACTTTACTGATACTTGGGTCAAATCTGGTAATTTCTGTAAGTCAAAGAGCCTCAAATAACTCAGTATCATTGCATATACTTTTGTTTGTATCTAAAATCCCAGACGTGTTCCTTCCCTGTGGTGTTCATTTCATACAAACATAAGTCAAGTTTCCTTAGTCCTGTTTCATTTGAAGGTATATGTCTAAAAGCAATCTTCATTAAAAAAAAAAAAAAAAAAAAAAACTTTAAAGATTTTACAGGATTTAATACTTAGAGATACATTTCTTATAAATAAATGGTCATCTCTTTTATAGTTCTTTGGCTACTTATTGATATAAAATTTGTATGCATTAAGGTCTCTTCACGTGGGTAATAAAAACACGTATCAAAGAGTATATGTGCTACCGAAGTGAGCACAACCCGTATTAAAGAGTAATACGTATTATTTCAGAGGCAAATTCTAAAACCGTTTTCCTCCCATTTTGCCCAGTATTTTGATATCTCTTATAACTCTGATGTTCCCTGTCTGGTTAAATACTTTACCATTAGTTGAATCATTCATTTACTTATTCATTATTAGATCTCAGTTCCAAAAATGCTTTGTGGCAGTGGCCCTGGACTGAGGGAGACTGTGCCTGGGAGCCAGGGATAGCAGGGGATAGCCCCTTGGTCGCTGTCACAAGTGCTGCTGAGTTCCCTTGGGGCTGTGTCTGAGCCATCTGTTCCATAAATAACTTTGCTACACAACAGGCAGCATACACCTGCTCCTTGACCTGTTTATGCCACTATGCGGTTGGATTACCTGCTATAACAAGTATACCCCAAAAATGTGGAGTGGCTCAAGCACAGTACAGATTTACTTCTTGCTCATGTAATAGCTGAAAGCGAGACTTCCTGGTCCGTGGGCAGCTTTCCTCTCCTGGTGATACAGGGAGCCAGGCAGCTTCCATTTTGTGGCTCTGCCTTCCCTATGACTCTGTTGTCACCTACATCTAGCCTATCAGTTAGGTGGCAAGAGCACGGAGAGGGAGACCTGCTGCTTAAAGAAAGGCCTTGGCTCAGACACGGCACACATTGCTTCTGCTCCCATTCTTGGTAGAACTCAATCGCATGGCCACACCAACTGCCAGGGAAGCCAGGAAATGCAATGAAGGTGGGCTTCTGAAGACGAGGAAGTAGCTTTCTAGTGAAGAGCTTGAAAAATCTGCTGTAATCCCTAAGTCATGTTCAGCTCTGTCTTCCTGTAATTTCATGGTAAATCCTGGAAGAAAGTGCTGAAATGGTTACTGTGTGTGAGTATAACTCTTTATGGAGCTTTAGACCTTTCAGACAGTCTTTTGAAGTTGATTTTAAAGGATCTAGGCATCTCCAGACCCCCTCTGGCTAATTTGACTTCTGGCCTCGACCTTTGAAAATTTGTTGGAGTGAGCTTATTGGCACCATTTGGTTGGTAGTCAGACAGGGCATTATGGTGGTCTGTGAGTGTGCTCAGTAACCAGAACAGATTTTTTGCCTTAAAGTAGAATTTAAAATAATTTTTTCCTTCAGTGGTTGAGTTTTCTTTTTCTTTTTCTTTTTCTTTTTTTTTTAAGGGCTTTTAAGTCTTGGAATATATGGGAATCATGCTATTGTTTTTTTTATGTCTTTTTTTATTATTTTTATTTATTTATTTAATTTATTTTTTAAATTTATTGGGGTGACAATTGTTAGTAAAATTACATAGATTTCAGGTGTACAATTCTGTATTACATCATCTATAAATCCCATTGTGTGTTCACCACCCAGAGTCAGTTCTCCTTCCATCACCATATATTTGATCCCCTTACCCTCATCTCCCACCCCCCACCCTCCTTACCCACTGGTAACCGCTAAACTATTGTCTGTGTCTATGAGTTTCTGTTTCTCATTTGTTTGTCTTGTTCTTTTGTTGTTTTTGGTTTATATACCACATATCAGTGAAATCATATGGTTCTCTGCTTTTTCTGTCTGACTTATTTTGCTCAGCATTACACTCTCAAGATCCATCCATGTTGTCACAAATGGTCCTATATCATCTTTTCTTACCGCCGAGTAGTATTCCATTGTGTATATATACCACAACTTCTTTATCCATTCATCTATCAAAGGACATTTTGGTTGTTTCCATGTCTTGGCCACCGTAAACAAAGCTGCAATGAACATTGGAGCACACGTGTCTTTATGTATAAATGTTTTCAGATTTTTTGGTAGATACCCAGGAGAGGGATTGCTGGGTCATATGGCAATTCTATTTGTAATTTTTTGAGGAACCTCCACACTGCCTTCCATAACGGCTGCACCAGTCTGCATTCCCAGCAACAGTGTATGAGGGTTCCTTTTTCTCCACAGCCTTTCCAACGCTTGTTACTATTTGTCTTGTTGATGATAGCCATTCTGACTAGGGTGAGATGATATCTCATTGTGGTTTTTTTTTTTTTTTTCCATTGTGGTTTTGATTTTCATTTCTCTGATGATTAATGATGTTGAGCATTTTTTCATATGTCTATTTGCCATTTGTATGTCCTCTTTGGAGAAATGTGTCTTCAAGTCCTCTGCCCATTTTTCAATTGGGTTGTTTTTTGTTGTTGTTGTTGAGTTGCATGAGTTCCTTGTATATTCTGGATATTAGCCCCTTATCGGAGGCACTGTTTGCAAAAATCTTCTCCCATTCAGTTGGTGGTTTCTTTATTTTGTCAATGGTTTCTTTTGCTGTGCAGAAGCTTTTAAGTTTCATATAGTCCCATTCGCTTATTTTAGCTTTTACTTCCATTGCCTTTGGAGTCAAATTCATAAAATGCTCTTTGAACCCAAGGTCCATATGTTTAGTACCTATGTTTTCTTCTATGCAGTTTATTGTGTCAGGTCTTATGCTTAAGTCTTTGATCCATTTTGAATTAACTTTGGTACATGGTGACAAATAGCAGTCCAGTTTCGTTCTTTTGCACGTGGCTATCCAATTCTCCCAGCACCATTTATTGAAGAGGCTGTCTTTCCTCCATTGTATGCTTTTAGCTTCTTTGTCAAAACTTATCTGTCCATAATTCTTTCCAGGCTCTGTTACTAAATGGCTACACGATCTTGGGTATCTGTTTGAGCCTCTGTGTCTTGATTAGTAAAAGTAGGTATACTAATTCACACTTTGATGGATGGGGTGATAATTAAAGCACACATCACATTTCTTCTATGCCAGCTACTCAATATAACCCTGTTAAAATAATTAATAGAAAATAGCTGGTTCTCCAGACATATGTCATGGATGAAAATAGGGAGGGAGTATGAACATTTGTTTAGAAATAAATATCCTTAGAGTTTTAAGAAATCAGTCATATCAATGTTGATTCCCACTGAGAACTTAGTTTAGGTTCCTTTTTTTGGGTAACCTTCCGTAACCCCACAAGTTTGGGTTCAATGTCTTCCCATGTGCTCCAACCCCACTCTGTATCCCTACTCCTTCTGGTCACTCATCCACTGTACTGTTATTGCCACTTTACATTTCTGACTCTCCCCCTATATCAAGTGCTTTTTATTTTCTGCTGTATCTATGGGCTTAGCAAGACTGAAACGTACCAAATTGCCATTTTTTGTAGTAAAAAATGGTTGGATATTAGCAGTTTCCTATGGTCGAACCTAATCCATTGTAGGCACAAGATCTTTTGTTGGCTGTTGAGTGACATTTGACACCTGAATGTGGGCTCCATGCAACTTTTGAGTTTCATGCTATATCAGCATCTCTTATGCCATCATTGACATCATATAGGCTAATATATGAAGGAATCCTTAGTGTGTGTCTTTAGCTATTTCAAGTATGTATGGCCCAGACTCTCATGTGAATAAATGCTTTAAGGGCAGGCTATTATCTGGTTTGATGTGTGTCTCCCACAATGCCAAATAGCTGTACACAAATGCTTGGCACTTAATATTTTTGGATTTGTCTCTAATTCACTTGTTTTAAGTTACAGTTGAAGAATATGAGCCTTCAACTGAAATGTTAAGTGATTCAGTCACAATCCCAGAGTCTTTGACAGAATTAATGCTTGCACTCGGTGGTTAGTCTCCATCTCCATGATGGCACAGTTGCCTTAGACGTGTGAAGGATGTCAGGATGATTTGACAGGATGTTTTCTTGCTCTAGGCTCTTTTGAGCGTGTCATCACGTTTCATGGGAAGAAACACCAAATTTGGAATCAGACCTGGTTTGAGATCCAGTTATGCCATTTATAGATGTGTGACCTTGGCACAGCCATTTAACTTTTTGCTATTTAATTTACTTCATTTGTAAAATGCCTGCTTCACACCATTGTTGTGAGTATTTAATGAGATCCAATATATAGATGGTTTTGGATACTTTTGGCAGCAAGAAACAGAAATATCAACTGAAATTGGCTTAAAAATAGGAACGTGTACTTTTTTACATAGCTAAAAGTCAAGAAGTTCCAGGGTAGTTAATTCAGTGGCTTGAAAAAAAAATCAAGAATTCAGGTTCTTCCTGTCTTTCTACACAGCCATTCTTAGCTTTGGCAGCATTTCTCATTGGTCCTGGATGGTTGCCACAATTTCTGGAGTCCTCGTCCTCTGCTTCAATATCCACTGTCAAGAAAACGGGGTTAACACTCCATTCTTGTGTCCTTTTGTTAGGAGGAGACGAGTTTCCTAGAAGCCCCTCAGAAGACATCCCCTTATGTCGCTTTGGCTAGAATTTTTCACGTGCCTGTGCATAGACCAGTCACTGAAAACAGAAATACAATAGCCATGAAGACTTAGAACGGTCAAAACTTACCCCGGTACATCAGAGGGGCCCGGCCTGCTGCCATTGCCTTACTGCCTGACCCTTGAACCAACTTGGTATTCTATAAGTGAGGAAAACGTGGGTGGAGGATAGCTGTTGGGTCGATAGTAAGATGATCAAGTTTATTTTACTCATTATTATAGACTTGATATAAGTACGATTTGCTAATAGGCAAATAGCAAATTAAAAAAAAATATTTCTGGGCATTTCTATGTGTATTTTTGCTTTCTGAAAAAAATAAATCAATAAACATGACTTTGTTTTACTGCAAAAGAACTGTAAAATCAAACCTGTAAATCAAATGTATGAGTTGATCTTTTTTATCAGTCTTTCCTATCACTGAAGAATAAATTATGTGCATTGTTAACACGCATGTATACAAAAATTCTTTCAACACTCGTTGAGTGCCATTCTACATATTTGTCAGTGGGTGCGATGAGGGGTACAGAGTCCATAAGATGTAACTATTGTATTTCAAGTAACTCATCATCTAGTAGAACAGAGAAGACAATTCACAAATCTCTGAGGCCCACAAGACAGGTCCAGGTGGAGAGCTCTGAGAGTGTGCGAGGGGAATTCTGGCTAGGAATCAGGAGGGTGTCGTGGAGGTGCTGACTCTGGGCAGATTGAGGGTGGTGCAGAGGAAGGGGAGCCCAGATCAAAGCACTAAGTGTGTGTGAGGAATGGGGTTAGGAAGTAGTGGGAAAGGCTGGCAGGAAAGGAAGACTAAGGTAAATATTATGGCATAGAAACAGCGTAGCTGTAATATTCTGGCATTGACTAATTCCCCAGATATTAAAATGTGTTTTAAAATAGTCAAAAGGTAATAATAATTCATCAGTTGCCTTCAGTTTTCATGCATTTCTCTATGAACCCCAGCTTAGTTGGGCTCGCAAAGACCTGTGTATTTGGAATTCAATTTAAGGAGCATTCAGTGATCATTTGCTGGACGGAAGGCATAGATCTTAGATGCTTGGGGTCTGAAGGCAGAATGTGATTCAGCTACTGCCCTTAAGGTGGGGTCCCAGGGTTCCCCTGTCAGCTAATCCCATGCTCCACCGTCCCCTGGCCTCTAGGGTTAGTCTAAAACTTCTCCCTTTGAACAGGCTAGTTCTTCTATCTTGTTCCATGGGGAGCAGGGAACAGTAACATTCTGGGGAATAAAAGATCCAGGCCAGCTGAATGGGGGCTAACGCTGCCGAGTGAGAAGCTGTGGAGCGCCAGCCTGGCGCACCCCTTTGTTGGCTTATATCTGGTTCCGGTCTATCAGTCACTACTGCTGCTAGATTCCACGCTGTCATCGAGGGAAGTGGGCAGCAGGAAAGTCAAGTGGAACTGGAGGTTAATTCTACTCACCACAGCCAGCAGAGCCCAGAACCTAGAACAATGCAGGTGGTACCACGCCCATGTTCTGTAAGGAGGTTATAGTTCACCTGTCTAGGACATTCTTGGAACGTGTAAAATGCTTTATACCAGCATTAGACAGAGGGGGTTGGAAGTTTCTCGGGAGGAGTTGTAGGAGAATGAGGCTCTCTCCCCACCCAACACCTGAGGAGAGCCAGTGAAGTGATATTTTAATGTTACCTCAAGCCAAGGGAAGGAGGCCTCAAGGAGAGCACCTGCAGAACTTAACGTCTGTTCTTAGAATTCAGGAAATGTACGGATTGGTGTGTAATTCCTGCCTGAGCATGATAAAAGCTAAGGCTGTGGCAAGAGCTGCCTGGAATGGAAAGAAGACACACCCAGCCTGGGATCTAGTTGGTTTTCCCCTATGGTGGGGCAAGGTGTGTGCTTTCCAGAATGGCACCCTGTGCTGAGGAGCCAGCCTGAGATCTTGAACCAAGCCTTTCTCCCAAGAGGACCACATGGGGAGGCAAGGGAACCTACAGAGAAAATCTGTGGCGTGGATCGCTGGAAACCCAGTAGTAGGGAGCAGAAAGGGGCAGTTGTGAACAGCCAGCTGGAGCAGACGTACAGGGGCCCTGCCCAGCTACAGCGAGCAGTAGCCAGAGGTTCTCAGAGGGGAGATCTCCCAGATACCCGTAAAATTTCCCAGTGAGGAAAAGAAGTGTTAATTATCCACCTACCATATATTAGAGGGAACTCCAATACCAGATGTATTAATTTCCTAGGGCTGCCATAACAAAATATAATACCACAGGCTGGGTGGCGGATACAAAAGAAATTGATTTTCTCACAGTTCGGGAACCTGGAAGTCCAAGGTGAACCTCAGCGAGGTTGGTTTTCTCTGAGGCCTCCTTCCTTGGCTTGTAAACGGCCTCCTTCTCCCTGTGTCTTCCACAGAGTCTTCCCTCTGTGTGTGTCTGTGTCCTAATTTCCTCTTTTTATAAGGGCATCAGTCAGATTGCCTTAGCGACCACCCCAATGCCCTCATTTTAACTTAATCACCTCTTTAAAGACCTTATCTCAAATACAGTCATATTCTGAGGTACTAGGGCTTAGAACTTCAACACATGAATTTTGAGGGGACTCCAGTCAGCCCATCATGCAGATTATAAATGTCCCCTAGCAATAAGGCTGAGTTCTCTCTCCCCTATCTTGTCTCTCTGGGCTTAGCCATGGAAGGGTCAGAATGACAGAGGACAATAAAGTGGAGCAGGAAGAAGCAGACCACTTTCTCCCCGCCCCTCCAAGCTTCCTAGTCCCAGTTAGGAAGAGGAGTTATAATGTTCTCAGAAGGCTGTCATTGAGAGGTCTTAAGACCTCGCCAGCCATAAATGATATAACTCCTATTTCAAGGTCTGTTTTTAATTAATCCAGTCATTCCATGAAGGCACAGCCTGTGGTAGGAAAATACATTGTTCATTTTAAGGTTTACTACAGAAGGCAATCGTATTTAACTGCCTTGCAGACACCCTTCAAGAGTCATTGAACAACCTCCAAGCTACCTTTTGGGTTTTATTATTTACAAGGGTTTTGAAGAGTAGCTTTTAATAGAATAGGGAAAATGAGGTTTGAATCATGGCCTGTGTAATGAAAATGATTATTTTCAGTTCTGGATTGGCACAGTATAACTTAAAAAAATTTAGTAGACTTATAATTAATGTGTGTACTTATATGTATAATCAAAGTTAAATGCTTAGGTCAGGTGTTTGCAATGACTTGCTCTTAAAAAGAAAAACAAAGGTTAATATCCGTAGTTTCTTTTAATAACAACAAATGGAAGCCTGCTTTTCCAGGGGCAGGACAAGTGTTTCTTTTTAAATAAAATTAAATATTTGATCCATGAAAGGGATTATGTACCATGTTTCCCCAAAGCAACTGTTCCCCAGACAATCCGCTCTAATGCATCTTTTGGAGCAAAGTATTATAGTAAAATAAGACCAGGTCTTATATTAATTTTTGCTCCAAAAGATGCATTAGAGCTGATTGTCCGGCTAGGTCTTATTTTCGGGGAAGCACGGTAAAGTAAATTTAAATTGTACAGCCTAATAATAAAAGGCACCCATCACTCAACCTAAGATCTAGGGCTTTACCAATAATGTCACAGCTTTGGGCTTCTCCGTCCCCCCTTGCATTCCCAGGCCTTCTTTCCAGCACTGCCCCCTCTCTGAACATTGTATTTATTGTTCCTTTGCTTTTCTTTGCAGTTCTCCCACGTGCGCGTATATCGCAAAAGCAATATATTATTTTGTTTTGCCTATTTGGACCATTTTATAAGTGGTATCATACCATACGGATTCTTTCATGAATTATATTTCACAGTCAACATTTAGTTCCTGAGATTCATCCACATTGAACCACATAGCTGTAGTTCATCACTGTTTTTTTTGCTGAGGGTATATCATTGGATGTCTGTGCTGCAATTTGTTTTTTATTTTCCTATAGATTGTGTTGTTTCCATTTTTTTTTCCTGTTATAAACATTGCTGTTTGGCACATCCTTGCACATCTCCTGGTACCTGTGTGTAAGAATATCTCTAGACACCTTATGGAATACTGAGTATTTGAAGCTTTTGATTTCCAAGGTAGGATGGACCTATTTCAGGGTATAAATTTTTTATCCGATTGAGATTTTTGTCCTTTTTTTTCTTGATTTTAAGGAGTTCTTTATCTATCCTGGATGCTAATTCTTTGACATGTCTAGGTGTAACAAATATGAGTATTTTTCTTATCGTCAGTGGCTTTCCTTTTACACATTCTTCATTGTGTCTTTTGATAAGAAGTTCTTAATTTTAATGTGGTTGAATTTGTTGATCTTTTTTCTTTATGGTCTGTGCGTTTTGTATTTTGCCTCTCCCCTTTTTTCTGTTACTTTAAGAACTTGTATAAGTTTTGGATAATCTGTTGACTGTTCTATAGAATTTCCATGTAAAGCCCTCTAGGCCTCATGCTTTCCTTTTGGGAAGATTTTTCTTTTTTTTAACTAAGGATCCAGTTTTTTAAATGGTTATTAAAGAGAATTCAGCCTTTTTCTGTGGGCCAGTCTTGGAAAGATATTTCTCTAAAGAATGTATTGATATGAAGTTATTATAGTGTTTTTCTCATCTTTTAAATCTTTGCTGCATCTATAGTTATGGTCCCATTTCATTTGTAATGTAATTTGTCCTTTCTCTTTTTTCTTGATCAACTTTTGGCTTCATGATCCTTTTCTATTGAATATTTGTTTTATGTTTCATTAGTGTATCCTTTCCTCTTTTAGTCCTTCCTTCAAATATCTTTGTATCATTCTGTTGTTCTCTCGCTAACTTATTACTTTGTACATTGATATTTTTACTTTTTGCTCCTTCCTCATAATGTAATTGGATTAAAGTTATAAATTTCCATCAAAGAACCACTTTTGCTGCCTCCCAATAGTTTTGGTAATAGTGTTTTCATTATAATTCAGTTTTAAGTATTTTAAAATTTTTAGTGATTTATTTTTGAGTTATTGACTTTTTAAATTCAATACTGATGTTTAATAGTCTTAAGTTAGAAAAGCATTTGTAACCCTTATACATTGCTGGTGGGAAGGGGAAATGGTGCATTCACTTTGGAAGACAATCTGGGAGTTCCTCAAAATGTTAAACATAGACAGCAATTCTACTCTTAGATATATACCCAAGAAAAATGATAACCAGTGTTCACACAAAAGCTGATGCATGGGTTTCATAGCAGCCTTATTTGACTGTTCATAATAGCCAAAAGGTGGAAACAACTGAAATGTCCATCAACTAATGAATGGATAAATAAAATGTGATATATACATACAATGGGATATTATTTGACAATAAAAAATAATTAAATACTGATACATGCAATATTATCCTAAGTGAAAGAAGTCAGTCACAAAAGACCACATAGTATATGATTCCATGTATCTAAAATATCCAGAATACAGAAATCTATTGAGACAGAAATCAGACAGATCAATGGTTACCCAGGACTGGAGGAGTTGGAGGGTTTGGAGGATAAAAGCTAAAGGGTTTGGAGATTCTTTTTGGAGTAATGAAAATATTTCAGAATTGATTGTGATGATGATGGTCCAACTCTGAATATACTAAAAGCCATTGAATTGCACACTTTAAATGGGTGGATTGTACAGTGTGTGAATTTTATCTCAATAAACTTGTTACCCAAAAACAAAAGCATTTTCTACTGAAATTGCCAATAAATTATAATAGCTCGAAGCTATTTAGTTTAAATTTGTATGTACTAATTCCTATTCTCTCTCCTCCCCCTCTCCTTCTTTCCTTTCCATCTCCTTCTCTTTCTCCTCCTTCTCTCCTGTCATTGGCAATGTTCAGTAACAAAGTTTAACTTATTCATTAAGCAGGATCGATTTAATGAAAATTAACGGAGAACGTTGACATGAACGTAATTTTCCAATTTCCACCCTCATATAAAATTGTATGCAAACAGACTGAGATAACACAACCTTGAGGATATGTCAGTCCTTGCTAACTAGCTCATAAGGCTTAAACCAACGGTGTAATTTTGAGAAAGCGGGACTCTGAAATGATGTAAGTGCAGGGAATGTAGGAGCAAAGTGGACCCTATATAACGTACCTCAGAAAATACTGTAGCTAAGAAATGGTCTTTAAGAGACAATTTCTGGCATGTGCCACCGGGGAGAATGGTATCAAATGTACACAATTACTGGGTTCTATGCAGTGGCTCCTCTGTGGAGAATTTCACTTTATTCTCTGTGCTGGAGACCTTGACCCCACCCTGTCTGTGAAGTAGGAGCCCGCTTTGTAAAGGGGCGCTGATCAAGATGATGGCCATTATCAAGCTGGGATCCAAACATCTGAAGCCTATAACCAAGGACAATGGGGAAGGCTTCTTAGCCACATTTCTAATTATATAGTTTTTTCTGCTTTTGAGGTAAAGGGACAAAGAAATGTGAGACTTACTTTTCAGGTTTTTCAGGATGCTGTGAAGTGTTCCCTTTAAGGTAGAGGGATGTAGTTTTGTTTAATAGCCGTGCTGTGAACTGGGTGTGTTCTCCCTGTGTACAATAGCATGCCGATGTCAGAGATGCATTAGGAGCTGGAATCATTCGTTTGTGATTTCTAATGAATAGTAATAATTTATAATTTGTACTCATCAAAAACCTTTCATCCACAAAAACCAACAAGCTTTACACACATTATCCTCTCACCAACCTCTGAAGTAAGCGTCTGGCAAGTACAATTATCCCTAATTTGCAGGAGGGCCAAGATAGAGACCACAGTACAGAAATCGTTACTGATGTAGCTGCAGCTTCAAGTTTATATTTTGAAAGTCACTTTGAACTTAATGTTCATTAGTTATTTTGGTGGTCAAGGCATATAATTTATACTGACCTACATCGTGGGTATCGATCAAGCGAAAACTGGAAAATTCATTTATCCAGATGTTTCAGTGTTCGCAAACGTGGAGCAGCTCCTATTTGACAGCACCATTACCATTTGGGGGACAGACGTCCATTCTGTGCCGCTTGGGTGACCAGCCCGCAGGTCCCTGCCGTCCCAGGTGATAGAAGCAGGTATAGGGGTACTGTGCTTGGTGCAAAGCCTGTGCATTTTCTCCCCTGTGCTGAGATCAGTGAGTGATGGGGAGGAGGGTAAACCCAGAAGAGTGGGGACGCTCTTTAATCACTATCTCTGCCTCCAGACCCATCGCCAGCAAAACAGCCCACACAGGGCTGTGAAGGGAATCTTGAAGTAATACCGCTCTTATCCACTCACTTTCTTGCCACCAGATCTCTATTCATGATTCTGGAATCCAGGGTTCTCCATCCAAAACTAACCTCCTTCCACTCTCACTCTAGCCAAAAAAATAAATAAATAAAAATTGAGGTCATGCTGACTCATGGAAACATGCATTGAGCTTGCAGATTGGTTTTGAAGACAAAGGGCAGGAGAATCTCATTCTTAGTTCTGGGAACTTCCTTACACCTAGTCCAAAAGACTTCCCTGAAAGCCCAGGTAGTTCAAACAATAGATGCAGACACGTTATATGTACATAGGTACATACCTTGTATATTGTGTGAGCGTGGACACACACACACAGCTTTCTCTTTGCTGGAAAGGTTTCTTACAGGAGTTTCTATTCCAGTCAACCATGTGAGATGCATCCAGACACTCTCTTCAGTTCCAGTGACACACAGTGAAGCCTACATTTTGTCATATAAAAACAGTACATCATTACCAGCTGACTTCAGAGCCATCTCCGTGTTTGTCAGAGGACTACTGAATCCCTGCAAGCTCGGGCAGCTAAAGCCATCCCTTCGTGTGGATTACCAGTGTGGGCTGACTGCTGGCCTCCCGGGCTGCAGTAGTATCCTTGGCTCTAGTAGAATGAAGAAGTGTCTTATCCGTGGCTTTTCTTGGATGATAATTAGTTCATTAGGGAAATCGATTAAAGGGAGGGTGAATCATTAAAAAGAAAAGGATCGCAGAAACCTTAATTTTTTAAATTTTAAATAAACGTACCTTCTTGTGCCAACCTTCAGATTCGGGTCAATGTCGTTCTTTTGATGGGGGGTCCTCCCCCTAGAGTGACTCCTTGGCTTCCTTCCTAAGCACAGTGGGGGTTAGCAGTGCACAACCTGGATCTAGACCCGTCCATCTGGATTCTGACTCCACCCACTACTGGTGCTGTTCTTCTGGTCGTGCTATTGAACCTCTCTGTGCCTAATGGTCCTCTTCTTTAAAATGGGCGCCGTGGCACCTCCCTTATTGGCTCTTTGGGAAGATCAAATAAGCCAATATACGTATATACTGCTTAGAACCGTGCTTCGTACAGAGTAAGCACTAAGTGTTTGCCATTATTATTATCAATGATTTCTAGTTTGGGCTCTGTAAAATCAAGTGAGAATTTAAAGATGTGAAACAATCTAAGCACAGAATTTATCTAGGTTTTTATGATTTCTTCTTCAATCTTTTTTTTCCTTTATCTGTTTAGTTGTGGTAAAATACACATAGCATAAAATTTACCAACTTAACCATTTTTAAGTGTACAGTTCAGTAGTATTAAGTTCATTCACAATGCTGGGCAGCCATCACCACCATTCAACTCCAGGACTCTCTTCATCTTGCAAAACTGAAACTCCGCACTCATTAAACAATTCCCCCATTGCCTCCCTTCCCCAGCCCCTGACAATCACCCCTCCCGATGTTATGTCTTGCCCACACGGATTTTGATAGTATTTTTGAACAACTTCCTTTTGTTGAGTTTTTCTAAAGCATTCAACTTAATTCTTAACAGAAACAAAACTCTATGTCTTTTCTTCTGTATGTGATATTTAATTAACTTTTGTAACCACAAGGTAAAGTAAAATTGGTCTAAACAGGGAACAAACACAACTGACTAGTAAGTGTACCCCTCAACTGGTAGGAGCAGAAAGAAGGGTGCAGGTGTACCCGGTAGTGCCATGGGTGTTGTGGTGCTGCGGGCATTGGCACCTTTGCCAGAAGGAAAGCTGTGAATTGTTTCATCTGGGCCACCATAGCCACTCTGTGGTTTCCCTTGTCTGCACCATGGTGCTTTGTCATTTTCATCATCTGAAAAACCCTCACACTCAGCTCTGCATGTCTAAATTACACCTGTTTTTTAATGTCCAGTCCAATGCGCCTCCTCAATGAAACCTTCACTGTTCTCTTCCTGTCCAAACTTCTGAAGCACTTACCTGGACTTCTCCAATGGCTCCTCACTCTTTCTGTCTTGCGTTCTTAGTTGAGTTTCCCAAGAGCGGGCTCTGTAGCATGTGTCTTTGGATTTCTCCTGTCATGGGCTTAGTGCTATGCATGTAGCCATAACTCAGGCCCATGTTTATTGAATTACGGCGTTGCCAGGATGGGGACAGAGAGATGAGAAGAGGAAATGAAGAATTGGAGCAATTTATAGTTATCAAAGCCTGTGTGTGTGTGTCTGTGTGTGTGTAATGCTCGCAGTGTGTCTTTTTGGCATTTTTACTGTACCTGCTTTGCAGATGAGGTGAGGAAACTCAGACTCAGAGAAGTACTTTATCCAAATCAAATGTTGTGACTGCGGTGTCAATACTTCTGGCACACTGGCTCAGCATGTCATTGTTGAAACCATTTGGTTTTGTCCCTCCGGGCATGTCTTTGGGCTCCTAATTTAATTACGGGCTGTCACCAAAGATCTGCTAATTAAGGCTAAAAGATTCCCAATATCAGTCAAATTACAGATGAATTTGGATCTATAGTTGGCCATGGGCAACAATCATTTAGTGGATACCCTTAGCTCCAATGTTTATGGGGAGAGGTTATAGAATCAATGACTGTGTTGGAGCCTTGACTCAAACCTACTGTGCTCTGCCACCTACTGAGTGATCTTAATTAAAGAAACCATTTGACCTCATTGAGTCTTGGTTTTCTCATCTGTGAAATGGATATAATGATACACGGGGTTACTATGAAGACTTAATAGATAATTGATGAATATGGAAGTACTTTGCGATCTATAAAAGTATTGTACAAATCTAAAATATTGTCGTTGTCGTCCCACATTTACCGATTACCATTCATCTTAAGGAACAAGAAGTCCAATACAGTGTTTGGGTTAATAAGGAACAAGCTACCTTAAGTCTGAAATTGGGACACTGCTGTTAGTTACTACAGGAGCCCCTTTGAGACATACACCCTTCTGATGTGATGGGCTTGCTATTAGTGTCCCGGACTGATGGATTTTTGCTCAGGGCCTTGTTTCCCTTCATAAGTCAAAATAACTACAGGCAAAAGCATATAGTCTGGGTAAATGCTTCCCTTTTTTGTTTTGGGCTGCCTGGATGTCTGACGCATGTGACGTTGTCATGAGAGAGGTCCAGGGGTCCACGGAGGCTGTGGTAGAGCGCGGGAGTCATCCTCTCCTCTGAGAAGTCTTCCCGGACTCTTCAAGGGCAGCTGTGGTGCTCTGCCCATGTACTCCCACAGCACCCAGAGCGTACCCCTCTCCTAGCAAGAATTGCTTTACCCTGTCAGTTCCCATTTACATGTTTCTTTGCCCTCCTGGACTCTGAAGTCCGTCAGGCCAGGAACTGTCTTATTCATTGTTGGATTCGCTGTACCCCAAAGAGTGCGCAGAGCTCATGCAAGCCGTTCGATAAGTACTTGTTGAATGAATCCCTCGTCTGGTGCTTCCGTTCCATTATAAGCCGCATCCAGAATGAAGATGTGGCAGGATTTAGGGTGAGTTGTTTGATCATTTTGAGGATACTGATGCATTCACTGAATGAACGTGACCACCAGTGTTTCTCAGCCTTTAAAAAATTATAGCCACCCTAGGGAGATTTTTAAAGCCATTTCTTTCCTAATTATTCTCCCTGCCCCCCATTGACATTTACTATCAGAGATTTACTATATGGCAGTTTACATACGGTGGCCCTTTGGAGGGCCACACAATTTTGATATGTAAGATGATTTTGTCCTTCAAGAGCCAGTGTTTCCTCCCTTGGAAGTGATATCACACCATTAAGAATGCCCGAATTAGACTCTATTTGCCTAAATTTGTAGAATCAGCTGGTTTAGTTGTGCAGATAGATATTTTAAAGAGTTTCTAGGTGATACTTACATAGTCAATTACAAACTTAAGATTGAGCCTATTCTCATTTTGTTGATATGCTTTCCAGCCAGATAAGGCTGTGGGTTGGTTGGTTTGGGTTTTTTTTTTTTTTTTTACTACACAAAATGACTGATGCTTTTGATACTGAATAGCTAGACAAAGGCAAGACTTTTCCCAGACCAGCAACAGTATTTCAGCCTGGGGCTAAGAAATGCACAAATCTGAAGGCTTGTAGCTCATAGCTCCGTTCTTTTCAGAAATATTGAAACTATGCCTAAAGTTATCTTTACTGTTAGTGAGTTTATACATCTAAATAAGTCAGAGCCATGCTTTCTGGATGATCCTGGCAAATCATCCCTGTTGGGGGTATTTATAAATAATGTCCTCTGTAAGTTGGGAGAAGACTGTACTACCACTTGCACTTAAAAAGCAACTGTAATGTGGTTCGGGTGCCAAATGAACTGGCAGTTATTATCTTTATTCTCTTTGGATGACTTGAAGTAGCTCTTCTGGAAATTCTGTTTAAGCAGCGTGTTAGTGATGATGAGCTTCAGTGGGGCTGCCTTTTCTCGTCCATGTTATTAATGAGTTGAGAATAGTTATTGAAGATGTAGAAAAAAAAAATCTGACTTTGTTTTTGTTTTTTTTAATTAAAACGTATTGGGGTGACATTGGTTAGTAAAGTTACATAGGTTTCAGGTGCACAATTCTATAACACATCGTCTATAGCTCACATTGTGTGCTCACCACCCTGTCATTTCTTTCACCATATAGTTGACCCTCTTCTACCCTCTTCGACCCCCCGCCTCTCCCCTGACCCTCTGGTTGACTTGGTTTTAAAGACCCCTTCTTTTATCGTGATTTCAGGGGTTCTCTAGTCATCTTTTTTACTCTTACTTGGAACACATGCATTTTTAGGAAAACCTGCCCTGGGCAGCTGACCCAAAGAATCCCACCTTTGCTTGTCTGTATAAAGCAGTCTGTATAATTCTGTTTGTATTCACCTAGATCGTAAATGTTGGAGAGCTTCTGGCTTTTCACAGTGAAATTCCATGACGACGTGGCTCATCATGAGTCGTCCACCGATATGGAAAGACCAGCACAGACATCATAGATTTGATTACTACCCGAGTGCTTTCCCCAGTATGTCTGTTATTTAATGCTCTCAGCCGACTCTAAGATTGACGGGACAGATGTCAGTGTCCCCGTGTTACTGATGAGGAACTGTGATGAAGAGAAGGTTAGTGGCTTATCTGGCAGACTCTACCCTCAAATATAGATCTTCTGACTCCGAAGTCAGTGCCCATTTATCTGCCCCCTGATGTCCTCCACTTTCAGCCTTCTCGGCAGTCATTGTGCAGTGAGGAGGCCCCAGAAGGCATGGCCTGGACCAGTGGAAGAAAGTAGATTTGACTCCGGAAAGGTGGAACTTCCCAGCGATGGGGACGTTCCAACAATGGCATGGACTACTTTGTGAAGTAGTACGTGTCCTGTCCCTTTAAGTGGTCATCTGGATGTTGCAGTGGGATGAAGCCAGGTGTCATTTGGCTGGATGACCTTTCAAGTCCCTGACAATCCTGAGACTTTGTTAAAAAACAAACAAACAAACAAACAAACAAACAAACAAACAAACCCAGCTTCTGTCTGGTTTCTCTCCCGTGGTGTAGCCACATATATAAAATGCTTAATTTCACAATTTCCTTTCCCAACTTTGCATCAAAAGCACACATCACGTTTTGTGAGGTTGCATATGCCCAGGGCGGACCCCAGATCTCCTGTATCAGGATCCCTGTGTGGGAATGGAGTGGGAGGTGTGAGTATTTTTCAAAAAGTTCCACAAGTGATTCTAAAGCATAGGGTTGGGAACCCCTCTTCCTGCGTAGCCCACTCACAACAAGGTACAAGCAGGACTCGTTTTGGACTTGGTGAGTATAATTTAGCAGCATCGAGGAGTCATAATTTCTCAGTGTGCAACACCCTTTTAAGTTTTAATCAAGCCATTTAATAAAGCTGTGTTTTCTCTCTTGGCTACAAGAGTACCGTGATTCCTTACTTGGCTGGTTGGTTTTGCTACTATCTCATAATGCCTGCCTATCTCATGGTGGAGTGGGAGCTGGTGCTGGCCTAGGAAACAGGCATTGTTCTGCCCAATCACATACACTTCATGTTCTGGAAAAAATAGCTGAAAGGACGTGAAGGGCCAACATCTATAATCAGCAGGTGGGATACAGAAACTAGTGAGCTGCTCACTCCGAGACTAGTTAGCTCCTAGTTAGCTTTGTAGCAGTAAGAAACCTCTAGTAGCATGAAGAATTCGTGGTTGTAGTTTATTGTTTTTTTGGAGGAATTTTCTTGATCAAGTACTCAACTGTGTTTATAGCACTCCTGTGAGAGAATAATCTCTGAAGGATGTATCTGTATTAAATATACACCAGAGGATTATCAATTCCCCACAATGTCTCCCCATGGTGGACCAAAAAATACCACAATTGCTCTAACAATATTTGTTCTACTTTTCCATCATTAGGACGCTTTTTTTCTTTTTCTTTTTTTTTAGGATGCTTTTTAAAGCTTACGTTTCTCTTTGGACACTTTAAGTGACTGATGAGACAAAAGGAAAAAAAGCCAAGATAAAATGACAGTATAGACACTCTTCAAATCCTATAATGAACTCCACAGGGCATCCAATTTTGATGTATTAGGATTCTTTTTTATAATGAGTACATTGTTGGAAATCACATTTTCTATCTGCAGGAGCTGGAGATGAAACTGAGCTGACATCTTACCTCTTTGTAGTTAATTAGCACGAGGAAAGTAGTGTTTTGAATCTTGTATGGGAAAAGGGAGACATTAGTCATCCACTGGTCCCCTTTTCCCTTCAAACACCTGGATCTTTTTGTGTGCTCTTTGATTGGGATTAACAGTTTAGATGGGTCTTGTTGGCTGGGAAAGATGAGGAGAGTTGAAGAATGGCTATTATTTAATATAAAAACTATAAACTATAGCTCATTTCCACCTGCCATCTTGCCTGTAGGATACGTAAACTAGATGGGGTCTTTTTCTTTGAAAGAGTAGTTCCTTACCTGGACCCAGACTATAGGCAATATCCATGCTGCAGGAGTCTTTTGTTGTCACCGTATTAACATTTGTCACCATTGAATCCCTAGCACTCGGCATAGTACCCGGAACTTAGTAAGCATTCAGTAAATATTTATTAATCAATGAGTAAGTAAAACGTAATGTTGACCCATGCAGTAAAGTGTTACAGTTGCATTAATTGTATCTAATACTTTCTTCTGAGTAGTAGCTGTGGCCCTTGTAAGACATGTGGTGAGGTTTACATAGAATTTAGCAGTTAGGGCCAGAGAAGCAGGGCAGAGCATGTATGTATGACTCCGTTTAGGGGATTGGTTCTCAGGTAGGTGAACAGTGCTGGGCTCAGCATGGATGCTCATCTAGGTGAGGACTAAGTAAGTGGCAGAAAATTTCAGCACAAAGATGCCTCTGATCTATTAATGTAAGTATTTTTTAATGTCAGATCACTCAGCCAGTCCTATTGGGTAGGCCATGTCCCTGCTCTCTCTTCTCTTCTCACCAGCACAAGGTATTAGGTTGGTGCAAAAGTAATTGCGGTTTGTGCAATTATTTTTAACCTTTTAAACCACAGTTAGTTTTGCACCAACCTAATAGCAAAAACTAATCATGCAAACATCGAAGTAGTTGAAGATAACATTTCCTTCATGAGATGGAAAGCTGCGACATAAAACTTTAAGAATTGTCTAATTTATCTTGGGGTTCTTTTTAAAAACACCTGGTTCTGTCGATGATTTGGCTTCTACAAAGCTCTAGATGACTCCAGAAGTCTGATTTTTCTGTCCCCGGAACACTGCCTATGTCTCTTCTGGAATGTTTCGTCTGATTGGAGTGCGTGCCCATAATCTACCCCTGTGCATTTGTTCATCCTCCTTTGTTGTCACTGGGTGAGGAGACCCAGGAAAATGCCCAGGGAGGACGTTCATCATTTTCATTTTTCCTTTCAAGATATTTTTGAGCAACAATGTGAAAGCACTGCAATGCGCTGTGAATTGTTAACAAGCACGTTTGCACATCACATCTATTTTGCTATTTGCACGAAGTTCTGGGAAGTAACAACTCGAAGTATTTTTAAGATACAGCCTTTTAACTCTGGAAGCATGAGAAAGTATTTGCAGATTGGTCTCGGGAATCAAATTAGCCTAGCACATGGGTGAATTCCTGCAGGATGAGCGTTTCTGTGTGTGGTTCCTAGCCCCTTAATCCTTTTGATCATTTGCACTGTGTATTTTTATACTAGCTCTTATTCTTTGGAGAAATAAAATAAAGAAACTTAAAGGTGAGTTTGACAAGGGCTTTTCCACACTGTTTATCAATGCAGGTGGATCTTGAATTTTAATGGTAATAGTTTCTTTGAAAGAACCACACTTTTTAAAACCTCTCCACAAATAATGTCAGTGCTTAGATTATGTCTGAAAGTGTTTGCTGGTGAGTGGAAATTTTTCCTGACCTCTTATTGATGCCACAAAAACAGAGCCTAATCCTGGAAAACAGTCATGATAGCCTGGATGTCAATTACACTACTGCTGTGATTTCTCATCTGTGCCACTGCCTATATGACATTTGCTGTCACTTGGTGGCTTCAGGAATCTATGTTTAAGAGCCTGGCTCCGGGTCATAGAAGGAACCCAAGCTTTACCTCTGATTAAAACCTGGTTGGCTCTTCACTGCATCCTGCCACTTAGTGGCTGTAAGACACTGTGTGAGAAAACTTGTGCAGAGGCCTTAGTTTTCTCATCTGTAAAATGGGGACCACATGTGAAATTGTTGTGAGCAATATTTGTACACCATGTTCATAGCAGCATTATTCACAATAGCCGAAGGTGGAAGCAACGCAAGTGTCCATTGCCAGATGAATGGATAAATCAAATGTGATGTATACATACAATGGAATATTATTCAGCTTTAAAAAAGGAACAAAATTCTGACAGATGCTTCAACATGGATGAACCTTGAAGACACTATGCTAAGTGAAATAAGCCATTCACTAAGAAAATACTGCATGATTCCACTTATAAACAGTACCTAGAGTAGTCAAATTCAAGAGTCAGAAGTAGAGTGGTACTCACCTGAGGCAGGGGGGAGGAGGGAAATGGGGAGATAGTGTTTAATGGATAAAGTTTCAATTCTGCAAGATGAAAAAAGTTCTGGAAATGGATGGTGGTGATGGTAGCACAGCAGTGTGAATGTGCTTAATGCCACTGGGCTGTACACTTAAAGGTGGTTAAAACAGTAAATTTTGTTATATGTATTTCCCACAACAGAAAAAAACAAAATTGGGAAAAATTTTGTTGTGAGCATTAAAAAACATCAAGTAGGTAAAGTGCCTGCCATTTTGTCAGCATTCAGTAAATAGTAACAGTTTTTACTAGAGTTAGGACATTATATTTTAATAGTTGTGTGATATTTCATCATGTGACTATACCAAAATTTTTTTGTTTGTTTGTTTGATTTTGGGTGTTCTTGTAGTACTCTACCATTGTAATAATGATGCAGTGAATTTTTGTTGTGTATGTATATATCTTTTCCATGATTCGAAGTTATATCTTTGAGATAGATTTCCAGGATCACTTAGGGTGAATTAATCTTAATCTTTGTGGCTTGTGCTGCGTAAGCCAATGGAGTTTCCAAAGGGTGTAGTCATTTACACTGTGTCCTCATCAGCACTAGCTACACTTTTATGTAGTTCTGCAAAATGTAATCAGTAAGAGATGGCATGTTAATGTTTCAATATGTATGTATTTCTTTTATCACTAAAAAATATTGAGCATTTTTTGTCTTCATTTACATTTTTGTCTTCCTATGTGTATTGCCTGTTTACATTGTTTTCCTTTATTTCTAGTGTGCTTTCTATGCCTTCCTTATCAAATATTTTGTCATGTTTGTAACATATTGTTGCCATTTTTAATATTCAGAGGGTTTTAAGTCTTATGTAGTTAAATCATTCCTTTAAACATTTCAAAGTACAAAAGAGTAATTTTTTAAAGTACATCAAAAATCGTTTTATAATAACGTGATTATAATACCTGGTATGTCTTCTTCCTATTAATTTCCCCATCATTCTTTCCATGTCTGTTAGTATGATATCTGCTTAGATGCTTAACTCATGTAACTGTTGTATTTGAATTAAAATTTTGTAGACTGACCAATTAATAATATTAATACGATAGTAATTACCCAATATAAAAAGGACATCACAAAAATTAGAGCACATAAGAAATTAAAATTATTAGTAAACATGACTTTTTTTACTCACTAATAATTAAATTCATTGAAAATAAAATTATAGAATACTGTATTCCAGCTATTAATTGGTAATGATGAAAAACATATGACAATTGTGTAAAATGTTTAGGGCCAGACTGAGGGTGGCCCTCAATTATACGGCCCATGGGGGAGAAAATCAGGTCAACTTTACTGAGTAGCAATTCAGCACTAGGTATCAAGAAACTTAAAAATATTTATAAATATTGATTTAGAAATGCCACTTATATAACTATGGCTTGAGGCAACCTCAGAAATGTGAAAACAATATTTACATTCATAGATAAAAATAAGATTCATTTTAAATGCCCAATGACAGGGAACCATTGAATAAGTAATAGTACAACCATCTTTGCAATGGTATATGGTCATTATAAATGGTATTTAAAAAAAAAATTGCAGTCATATGAGGAAATACAATATGCTGGAAAGTGGAACAAGCATGATGTATTGATTACAATAAAACAAGTCGTATGTGGTGATACGTGGTGTGTGTGTGTGTGTGTGTGTGTGTGTGTGTGTGTATCTTGTACCTATCCAGAAAGAGATGGGTAAAAAATCATTGATAGTACTTATGTGGTAGGAGTATAGGTGATTTTTATTTTCTTTGTTATACGTCTGCACATTTTTAAAGCTTCATATTGTTTGCAAATTATTATTTCTAACATCAGAAATAACTTTAAATATTAACAAAAGATTAAAGGTAGTGACTAGATTTCTTTCCTGTTCTGGGTTCTTCATGTTCTTATTGCTGTGATGTATTAGACAGAATACTGGACAAGAAGTCTGGAGGTAGTTTTTCAAGTTATGGTCCAGAAATTTAGTAGCTATGCAACCTTGGGCAAATTTAAATATGTATCTCAGTTTTCCTATTTGAAAAAATAGGGATTTCTACCTTCCCTGCCTACACCATTGGGTAGTTGTGAGAATTGAGGTGAGATTACCAACATACGGGAAAACACTTTTGCAACTTAAGGTGCAAACTCAAGGCATTCCCAAAACCACTGTGAAGTTTGATAATTTGCTAGAAGGACTCACAGAACTCGGCGAGAGCTGTTATCCTCATAGTTTATTACAGGGAAAGGGTAAGAATCAAAATCAGTCCAAGGAAGAGACACATAGAGCAGAATCTGAAATGGTTCTAAGGCAACGCTTCTGTGTCATCTCTCATGCAGTCAGGATGAGTTACCCTCGTGACATCCATATGTGACAATATGCAAAGAGTATTGACAACCATGAGGTTTCTCCAAACCTTGGTATCTAGAGTTTTCATTGGGGCTTCATTACATAGGCGTGATTGGTTGATGGTCCATAGGGTTGAACTTAGTCTCTAGGACAACTGTGTTACCAAAGCCCCCACTCTTAGTCACATGGTTGGTCTTTCCGGCATAGCCGGCCCTGACCTATCTCTGTTGGGTATGGCCAGCCTTACTCTAAGACTGTTGGTGTGGCCAGCCTCAGCCTAAAGGACACTCCGATCAGGTATGATACAGATTTCCTTCCAGAGACCGAAACAAAGGCCACATATCTCTTTGGGCAAGGCTAAATTCTTTCCTACACATAGGTGACCGAAAAGAGATGGAAAACAAATTTAAATATGGAGACAATATTAGTGTGGAGGTGTCTGTTATTTACTGTGCGCTAACACTGTGAAGGAAGGAAGGCCATGAATCCCACAGGTACGCATAGTACTGCAGATACGCACTTTGCTGATCCACAGAAACGTGGGCGACACCGTTAAGAATGGGTACGGGTGCTAGAGAGAGACGTTTGCTACAGTAGTTGTTTACCACAGAGACAAATTAGGCCGGGAAAGCACTTATTGCCCCCCTGGGTGTCTGAACCTGACCCTTGCCTGGGTGTTAACAGTGCAGCAAATTGTCCCTCCGTTAAGGAATGTATCTAATGTGAACAAGTTATAAGCCTGCTTTTTACAGATTTCTCTATCTGGCACCATCTCACTCTGTACTGCAGCCGAGCTTACTACATATAGCGTGGGGAGATGATAAAAATAAATTGTTTCACTCCCCTTTGCAGAGTTTCAAATCTTGAGCACTGTATCAGAGTGGATCCATAATGATTCATACAGTGAGGTTGGAAAAACGAAAACCTGAGTTTGTTTTCTCATGAAATTGAAAAAAAAAAATTAGAGCACGATGGAGGCTTTATCATCCTCAGGAAGCTTGCTAGAGGACAACTGAATGTATGGAAAAAGAACCAGTGACAGAGACTTAGAATGAAACCATTAGCTAAAGGACAGTTATGTTCTCACCCTTTAGTGGGAAGAATTTTAGCCTTGGTCTAGTGTTTTGTTTTGTTGTGTGTGTGTGTGTGTGTGTGTGTGTGTTTAATTTATTGGGGTGACAATTGTTAGTAAAATTACATAGATTTCAGGTGTACGTGTGTGTTTTTTTAAAAAAATAAAACACAAATAACTTGTAATAAATTGATATTGTCAATAAATTTTGGTTGTAAATTTTGGTTCTGTTTCTTTCAAGGAAAAACGGGCCATGCAGAAGTAGTTCGAGTGGTGTACCAGCCAGAACACATCAGCTTTGAAGAACTGCTCAAGGTCTTCTGGGAGAATCATGACCCGACCCAAGGTAGATGAGGGAGCCAGTATTTAATTATCTTACTAATTACAGCTGGGATAATTAGTGTTTGAGCTGCATGGAAGAGATGAACCTTGAAATCACACAGGAGCTCAAGAATATGATTGCAGACATTTATTGACGGAGAAGAGGAGGGGCTGGGGAGAAAAAGGGTGAGAGAATAAAGGCACAGCCACCATCGGCACCCCTCCCCCCTTTACAGCTGTCTGGGGTGGGAAAATTCCCACAGAGAAAGACGCCAGACAATAGAGATTCGTTCACCTTTGATTATTGCATTATTCCTCCTTAATGCAGTCTTTTGTCTACAAAATTAAAGTGTCTTTCTAGCAGTTCCAAAGTTTTCCTGATTTATGGTTTCTTTATTTCCCTGAATTTAGCCTTTCTCATCTTTTGACATTATCAGGTTTTTTTTTCTTTTAAATGTCGGTAGGTGATTAAAAAAAAAAAGAACATAAAGGTAAAATGCAGTATTCAGTGGGTCCAAAATGCTTGCGTTATTTTTTGCTGTTGTTGTTAACCCTTTATTACAGGTCATGCTCTTCTAGAAGTATATGTGGACTTAGGTGAATTTGCTTGCATTATTTAAATATTTCATTTCTCTTCTGTGGAATTTGTTATATGGAGATATTACTATATTTGGGCTATAAACAATAGTGGCCAGAAATTTTATTTGCATGCACACACAAGCAAAAATCCTATGTTGGCAGATACCATTGTAATATTCAATAATGGAGCAATTTCCGGATTGCAGCCTAACAGCCTTAGCTGCTTTGCCAATGTGAGGATCTGCTATTATGACGGTTATGAACGGAAAAGTCCTGTATCACAGATGCGATTTTCACAAACCCTGTTCATTTGGCAATCAGTCTATTTAACAAAAATAGTTTCCTTTTGGTGTCAGGGTTTTGGGTAGCAGGTATGCTGTATTGGCTGTCTCCTGATGAAGGGATGTGTTGTTCCAAATGTGCATTGTGTTTTGTGGTGGAACCTTAGTTTGATTCCAGCAGCACAGGTTGATGGGCCCTAAGTTCTGCGTCTGAGAACCACCCAATACAGGGTGACATGCCAGAGAGCAAAAGTCAGAGCCAAAGGCAAGAGTCACAAAATGATAAATGAGCCAGGGTAAGGCAGGCCCAGCATCCAGGTAAATCCACCACTGTGGGTGAAGGTCAAGAAGGAGTCCAGGAGCAGGCTTCCCATGGTAGTGAAGTCTGATTGGACATACGAGGATGAGTCCCTGGTGGGAGGGCAGTGAAGTATAGGACAGGGACGGTAGAGGACTGGTAGGGCTAGAATACTGTTAGGTTGGTGCAAAAGTCATTGTGGTTTTTGCAGTTATTTTTAACCTTTTAAACCGCAATTACTTTTCCACCGACCTAATATAATCAGAAGTTCAGGTGTTGCCAGAGTTTGGACTACTGTTCTGTCTCATCATATGAGAACAGCAGGCCTAAAGGCTTAGCTAAGCTTGTCTCAGTGGGAAGCTCTGACTGGTGAGCATCATAAATAAAGGTAGTGAGGGCCAGGAACTCATGCTGGTAAGCCTTGGATGCAGATGGAGCAGCCATTCAGCCATTTGCCTCTCAAAGGCAAGGGTCGGGGCAGGATACCGAGAGCTCCAAAATTCCCAGTGGAGACTCATATCAGGAAGCCTGCCGTCATGTAGGATACAGGCTCCCACAGGCCCACAGAGTTGGCTATGTGGCCTTTGCCAGGCAGCCATGATGCCCTTTTCTGATAGAATCACCTTATGCTTAATTAACCCTGGTAATATTTGGAAAACGGTGAAGTCTGTTATCCACTTTTCTCTCCTTCCTTCTCTTAGCATCTTACCCATTTGATCCCATCTTTGCCAGCACACGTCAGTTAATTAGGTCACTAGTACTGGACCCTGAATCTCGGGGAATTCTACCTTTAAAAGAACCTTAAAAGAATTTCTCGGTTTCCCCATCCCACATATCAAGTTTGCCTTGTTCCTTTTTGACATTCTTGGTTTACTATCTGTAGTCTTTTGCCAGGGCTACAATAACAAAATACCAAAGACTGGTGGTTTAAACAACAGAAACTTATTTTCTCGTAGTTCTGGAGGGGTGGAAATCTGAGATGAAGGTGGTGACCAGGCTGGTGTTGACCTGGCTTGTAGAAGGCTGTCTTTTCCCTGTGTCTTCCCACATCTGCCTTCTGCGTGTGTCTGTGTCCAAATCGCCTCTTCTTATGAGAGCACCAGTCAGATGGAGTCAGGGTCCGCCCAAATGACATCATTTCGTCTTCATCTTTAAAGACTCTCTCTCCAAATAAAGTTACATTCTGAAGTACTGGCGGTTAGGACTTCAACATATGAATTGGGAGTAGTGGGGGGATACAAGTTAGCCCTGCCCAATAATATAATAGGTTGGTATACTATTCTTCCAGAGGTATTTTTATTCTAACACGGTTCAGAGACTCATAGACTGGAAGAGACTCTAGAGGTCATCTGGTTAAGCTTCAGCTTCAAGTCTATAAATCAAACCATGAAACTGCTAATGATGGGGTCTGTGGACAATGGGATTTGACTGTTGAGCAACACGTTTTTTAACCTGACATTTGGCCAAATTACACATGTAAGAGGAGAGTTTTTCTTCCCTTTCACATGTATGTTTTCCTGCTTAGAACAGTGCTTGATGCAATATATACAGTCACACGTATTAAATCACAAGATATCTGATTTTTCCACATTATTATTAGAGTTAATTTTTGGATAGTTCAGTGTAATGGGCACGGTAACAATATTTTTCTGCCTTGTAGGGTTTCCCATGAGCCTTCTGGAAATAGAGTGAAAGGAGTGATCACATGATCCAGACCTGGCCAATCACAGTATCTTTTCCTGTTGTCGACAATGTTTGATCCAAAAAATAGGCATGTGACCCATGCAGGACCAATGAGAGTCCTTCCCTGGAACTATTGTATGAGAGAAAAAAAGTGTTTTCACTTTGCTGGCGATGCCAAGGTCACCGTGCTCTGCGTGTGGGAAGAGCCTGTTCATAGGAGATGCAAGGGAAGAAGATGAGTAGAGACACTGAAAGATGAGAGAGGGGAAGAGAGAACCTACAGGAGACTCTGAGGTTCTTGTCCCTACAGCTCTTCCTACAATTGTGAGAGCTCTCCTTGTAGCTTTCCAAGCAACGAGAACTACTAGGTGTCCACCTCTTTTTTTTTTTTTTTTTTTTTTTTAACTTCAGCTAGTTTGTTGGATTTCTGTTATTTGTAACAACAACAAAAATCCTGACTAATCTATTTATTCAACTTGAACAATCATTGTGCTCATTATATTCAGAGCTGTTAGTTTACCGTGTTCACTTGGCTCTACAAACCAGAGGTCTGAAGCACTTGGTTAATAGTGTTATCACTGACGCAGACACGGAATGGAGGACACTAAATACAGTTTCTTCAAGACTTCTTGGTGGTTTGCTTAGAGGGTTGCTTGATAATTCAGAATTAAGAATTGTGATTTAAGATTTGGGATATATGGCCTGAGAATATATCAGATCACCTCTCAACATTCCTAAACTACTGTAAAAGACAATCATTTATTAATGGCAGATATCTTGTTTCTACTGTTTGCCAGGTGCTCTACTGAGTTGTGCTAAATCACTAAGTAGTCTTGAATAAGTAGCAGTTGTCCAACCTCTTGGTTAACGCACGGGGAAAATACATTACTGGAGGAAGAAAATAGTTTAATCCCAAAAGTACCAAGACTAAATGAGCATTTAGATAAATGTGTATAAGACCACAGGCCAAAATATTAACCTGAAATCATTAAAATAAGTATATGTTCATACTGGAACATTAAAATAAAAAATAAAAATTAAGTTCACAAGAACTCTGGTATCAATGGATTTATATTCCCAGGGAATCCTGAAGGTCTGAAACATGTAATCACCTGTAATTTTTCTGAGGTAATAATTTGAAGCCCACCCCCTGCAGGAGGGGCGTGCAGCAGGAGACAGCTAGGCTCAGGTGAACTTGGCCATCTGACGACAGCGTCTTAATTCTCTACTTGGAGTCACATAGTAACTCGGATCCCATTTCCCAGTGAAAAGTGGCCCAGAAAAG
This sequence comes from Rhinolophus sinicus, assembly GCF_057876585.1. Lineage (NCBI taxonomy): Eukaryota > Metazoa > Chordata > Mammalia > Chiroptera > Rhinolophidae > Rhinolophus > Rhinolophus sinicus. Next base: position 103,900,698 of record NC_142515.1, on the reverse strand, counting down.
AACCTAATAGAGCAGATGATGGAAGTAGAGGCACGTAGGACTGATTGCTCTTACTTAGAAAATGGATGTTTCAGAAAACAGCAGCATGTTGATTTTGGTGGAGCCTCTGAACTGTGTGAAGCAATAGCCCATTCTAGGTATTTTTTTTCAGCAACAAGAGTAAGTGATTCGTAAAAACTGCTTGAGGAATGCTCTTGCCTGTACCTGAACTGCTGCAAAAAGACAAAAATTGAGTAAACGTTGAGAAGGCATTGACCTTTGAGGTGAAGAGATGCCCAGGAAACACATGATTCTTAGCAAAAGTATGACTCACGAGAAATGTATTTTAATTAAAATATATTGAATTAGTACTAACGTTGAAAAACTTTAGTACCTTGTTTATAAAGTCATCAAGGATTTGAAGGGGCCACTTGAGTGTTTTAGTTGTAATGTACTTCATTTTGTGGGAGGACCAGTATCCTAAAATGATTTTGCAAATGTGGGGATTCTTGCTAACATCAAGGGTGCACTGTAGTAGAAGCAGCAAGGATTGAAGCTATAAAGTCCCCTTTCAGTTAAATCAGATCTTCACAGCATAGGCCAGACAGATAAAAATCCTGCATGTCCTTCACTGTTTCAAGGTGCTGAGGGCAGCTCTTGGTACGTAATGGAAAGGAGGAAGTCGCCGTGGTCCACCATTTTGAAGGGTAAGAGAACTATTAGACAGTGTGAAGCTTTTACAGACATAGATGGGACCAGACACCTGTTATGCCACATCCAATATGCAGTGAGTTCTGAGAGAGTGCCGCTCAATGGATTAGTGTCAGGTGAAGTAACAGACCTAATAGCATCATTATACATTTGGCCAGTAAATGGGATAGTCAATTTTCTCTTAATTTACCAATTACCACAAAACCTGTACGTTTGCCGAAGCATTCAGATACCACTGTTTAAGCTATTATGCCCTATCCTGGCTTTCTGTTTTACTCGTGGGACGAATAAAGTTCTGCCAGGCTTCCAAGGGTAGACTGAAGCCCATTCCTGATCATGTAGTTCCCAAACTACCCCAGTCTTCTTCTCCAGCCAACATGGCAGAGCCTGCGATTTAGATTTGGGTTCAGGCCCCAGTGGGACCTCTTCCCAACCACATCGTAACCTTGGCTAAGACACTTAACTCGTTCTGAAACTCTGTTTTCTCATCTAAGAAAATGGGATAATAATGTCTGTACGGTTTACTTCATGGGCTATCATAAGAATTAAGTGAAATAATGTGAAAATAGCTTGAAAATGGTTAAGTACCTTGCAAATGACAGGCATTGTTATATTCTTCTCAGTGCAACAATACAATTTCCCCAGATTTATTGATTTATTTTGTATCCACACTGCCCTTGATTTCTGTGGGAAAATATTTACTTTTCATCTACTAACGTGTGAGTTTTCTTCCCATAGAGTTTCTTTTGTACTTGCTCTTAATTGGAATGATTTCAGCATTGTTTATGTTATCATCCTGCAACTGTTACTGGTGGTGGTGGTGGTGAGGCTGGTGGATAGAAGCCTCCTTAACTTTGCTGCTGACACCACAATCATCAAAAACCAGATCAAATCTGAGTGGATATAGTTTGCTGGGCAGAGCCCAGTGTTGGGCGGAAAGTAAGCATGCCATATGTAACAGCCACTGCACTCACTGCCTGTGTAAGAGCCATGTCACCGGCTCCTGTTTGATTGCCTTGCTTGAACCCCAGTATTTCTCCACTTCTTCTCTATCATTTTTCCCCAGTAAGTGTTCTGAATACTGCTGATCATTTCCTATACTTGGTTCATACCCTTTATTTTCAGTCAACAGCCCTTTCCCTTCCACACCGCCCTCCCACAGTGAGCTCCCAGTTGTCCGCAGAAAGCTTCATCTGGCTTGCCCCATTGGGCCACACTACCTGTGGTGTTAGGTGTCGTGCGGCCCCAGGAGCACAGACCTGGCCTGCTGCCTTAGCCTTCAGAGCCATGAGTAGGGGATGAATGCAGCTCCACAGCCATGGTTGGAACTAGAGACCCCCGGGGCTCTTCTCCATTCCGTGCCCTTTGATCCCACATCTCCCACTCGCCGTGAAGCATTGCAGGTTATTCCCAGGTGCCACCCCTCCCCCCAGAGAATCGGGGGTGGGTTGGTCCATTCCATCTTGAGCAGGTTTGTTCCATAACCTCTTTTCAGGTGCACGGTGAAGGAGCAAGTCCCACCCTGCTATCTACTGGGATACATTAAATGGAGAGGGAAAAATCCTATTTTCCTTCTGTTTCTCATCAAGCTGGCAATTACATGTGGTGTTCATATATTTGAACTTGCCGAATTAATAGCTGAACTTTCTTGCACTGACCCTTTTAAGTTAGTTGTTTTAAATAAGTCACCAGTTTTGAAGGAATATCTTTTTTAATTTTAGACCATGTACAAGGAATCATCTGCAAATAATTAGACAGTGGAAATTATATTGTATTGCTAATGAGCAGATGTGCATACTTAGAGTAGAGCAACAGCTGCACACATATAAAATGCAAAAACGACCCAAACCCAGCATTATGAATTCTGAAAGGGACTCCATTCTTTTAAGAATTTCAGAAAAGAAAAAAAAAAAGTGAAACAAAGAATTTAACTGATATTTTTCTTTATTAATTGTTCTTTCAGTTGCACTTTTCCTTGTATAACATTATCATACGTGTACATAGTATCTTTGCTATTTGCAAATGTGCTATTTGCACTTTCAAATCTCTCTCTCATATAATACTATTGAGCTTATATTTAACATTTTTCCTTTGCCTTTCTAGTTCTATACGGGTTTAAGGACATGGTGTCTCCAAACTGAATGAAAGACCTCTACTGGGTGTTTTCTCTGGGCTGGGCATGGTGCTAGGTGCTTACATGCATGTAACCTGTGAGTTGGGGTCTTAGACCCATTTTACAGATGAACAAACAAGCCCAGAGAGGTAAAGTGATTTGCTATGAGCCAGTTAGTACATTATAGGATAGAGCTGGGATTTGGACCTACAGGCACAATTTCAAACCTTGTATTCTTTCCATCTATGGTACATTGTCCCAAATTATTACACAATGCTGTCAGTCAACAGAAAACTCAACAGCCCATGACTGGAAACAGTAGCACATAATCCAGTGAAGAGTTTCTGTCCTCATGGGCTCCTTGTAATACCCATTACAATTTTATAATCCTGCTAAGGATTTGCAAGATGAAGAAGTTCAAATAGGCTTTTGAAAACTTTCGTCCAGGAAGAATTCCACATATTTTAGGTGGAAATGGTTAGGTTGTTTAAAATATGAATACATTGCTAAGATGATATAAAATCAATAAAAGGAAATGAAGTCAGAAGACTTACATTACTTCATATGAAAGAGTGTTAAAATAGATAAGAGCAAAATCAGAGCTGATAACATCGGCAAGAACTAGAATTTCCAGGTGCTGGACATGGCAGGCTAGGTTATTCAGATCAACTTTCTCATCAAAAGCAACCCAAAATGTTTGATAAAATATACAAATATATTAAAAGTGTCACATCAAAGAGCTGACAAAATGATTAGGAATTACCAGGTAAAATTTACCAGATAGGTAAGCAGAGGACTATTGTAGGGAATTTGCCAATCCCAGAAAAGTTGAGTTTTGGGGGCCTTATTATATATAGATATATAGAGGATATAGAGGGCATGATCAACACAATTAAAGCACTTGACCTAATGGACATATTTTAAACACGGTACCTTAGACCTTCTTAATCACACATGGAATAGATACTAGGTCATAATATCTCAATATGTTGCAAAGGGACTAAAATCATAGGAATTACGTTTCTCTTACCAGAATACAATTATGCTAATATTGCATATAGTATCTTTGCTATTTGCAAATGTGCTATTTGAACTTTCAAATCTCTTTCTCATAATACTACAGAGCTTATATTTAACATTTTTCCTCTAAGGAAAGTGCTATAAGGGTTTAAGGGTTTGGTACCACACACATCTCCAATTATGTATAATAATGCAATTATGCTAGCAAAAAAGATACATAGAAAATCCTCCTATATTAGAAAATAAGAAATTTTCTAAATATCTTATGGATCAAAGATAAGTCAATATGGAAATTAGAAAATATTTTGAACTGACTGGTAATGAAAATGCTACACATCAAAACTTATAGGGCATAGCTATCTAAAGCAGTTCTTAGAGGGAAATATAGAGCCTTAAATTTATATATTAGAAGAGGAGAAAGACTGAGCCAGGCATCTATCTCAAGAACTTAGAAAATCAACAACAAAATAAAGCAAACAATGAAGAAGGAAAAAATAATAAAGAGCAAAAATAAATGACATGGAAAGTAAATGTATAGTAGAGAATATCAATGAAGCCAAAAGTTGATATTTCAAAATAGCTAATAAAATTAATAAAACTTTTGCGAGCTGATCAAGGAAAAAATGAGAAGGCACAAATATGCAATATCAGGAATTAAAAAATGGGATATCACTACAGATAAACAACTTTATGTCAATATGTTTGAAAAGTTAGATTAAAACAAATTCCTTAAAAATATAACTTTAACAAAACTGAATAGGCCTATATCATTAGACATTAAATCAATATTGAAAAATCCTCTCATAAAAAAACCCCACTAAATTCAGATGGCTTCATTAGTGACTTCTACCAACATTTAAGGAGGAAATAATCTCAGTCTTCCACAAACTCTTCCAGAGATTAAAGAAAGATACAATTCATTTTGTGATTCTTACATAATCTTACATAATATTAAAACCTGACCATGTTAGGAAAATTGTGTTCAACCTTACTCATGAACATATATGCAGAAATCTTAAAGTATTAGCAAGCTGAATTTAGTAATATATAGGAAGTATAATACTTCATGACCAATTTAAGTTCCTGCAAGGAAAGCAAGCTTGGTTTAGCATTTTAATATCAAACAATGTAATTCACCACATTAGCAGATTAAAAGAAAAAAATCATACGATTATCAAATAGATACAAGAAAGTTATTTAATGCAATCCTGTATATATCTAGATATCTATCTATACATATAGATATATATGAATCACTTTCTTAATCTGATGAAGCATGTGAGCAAAAGCCTACAGAAAACATCATTCTTAACATTGAAACATTGATGCCATTACAACTTCTAATTAGCATTGTACTTGGGGTCCTGACTCATGCAGTAAGTCAAGGAAAGAAACAAAATATATTAATGATTGAAAAATGTGGCAGATACCTGCTTGTCTCACTTGGGCAACACTTTCCATCCTCCCTTGTGGTGGCCACATGACAGAAGGCCAATGGAATGTGGGCAGAAATGACGTGTGCCACTTCCAGGCCTGGCTCATAAACACCTCCTGCATGGTCTTTGAACTCCTCTCTTCACCTGTCTGCCAGCTGAATGTGGGCACCAAGGGAAACCTTAGTAACATCTTGAAGATCGTTAATGTCTATGAGTCTAGGCCTCTGAAGAGTTCATAAAACAGAACTATTCCAAGTTCCTTTTTATTAATGGGACTTTGCATGATCAAGAAATAAACTTCTAGTAAGTTAAGGCGCTGGAATTTCAGGATTTATTTATTTACCAGGAATTGGTACCTTGAAGTAGAATGCTACCAAAACTAAAAAAAAAGTGTCATTGGCTTAGTGGTTGGGCAGCTGGAAGGCCCACTACTGGGTCTTGCTTATGGTTTGTGAAGATATCAATTCTCTCCAAATTGTTTATAAATTCAGTACAAACCCAAGTGAATGAATGAACAGTTTGCATGAATCTCAACAGTTTTTGTTGTTATTTTTGTGCATCTTCAAACCGGATTCTGGTATTTATATGGAAATGCATATGTTCAAGAAAAGCGAAGACGCTTTTGGATAAGAACAAGAGAATGGGAGGATTTATTCTTCTGGATCTCAGTATTTGTTATAAAGCAACAGTTATTTATTCAAACAGTGTGAATTTGATGTAAGGGCAGACGTCTAAACCAATGCAAGAGAACTGGGGATTCCAGAAACAGACCCACACACATATAGATATGACAGGCAACACACTTGGCATTTCAGTGATCTGGGGAAAGAATGAGTTTTTAATAAATAGTGATAAGGTGATTTGGGTTTTCATATGGAGAAACATTCAATTGTATTTCTACCTTGCACCATACACAAAAACTAATTCTAAATAGATTAAAGATCTAAATGTGCAAGCAAAACTGTAAAACTTCAATTATATAATAACATTATGACCTTGGGTTTGAGAAGCATTTCTTAAGCAAGACACAAAATGCATTAACCACAAGGGGAAAATATTTGATAAATTACATAAATAAAAGAACAGAGAGGCTATATTTGACAAGGGATTAGTATCCAGGATACCTAAAGAATAGATTTAAAAATATCTCCAGTCGATTTTTTTTTTTTTTGTAAAGACAGACCACTCAACAGAAAAATGGGCAAAAGACAAAAGACTTGAGTAGTGATGAGGAAACATATGAAATGATAGTTAATGTCATTATTAGTCAGACACATGTAAATTTAGTTCACATGAGATTATATTAGACACCAAGTGTACTGACAAAAAGTAAAAAGTCTGACATTAACAGACTAATGCATTGACAAACATTTAGAGCGCCAGGAACTCTCATGCATTGATGCAGGTTTGTAAATTGATATGACTTTGGAAAATGGTTCAGCATCTAGTTAAGTCGAAGATTTGCAAGCTCTGTAAGCCAACAATTCTATTTCTAGGTATGCATGTATTCAAGAGAAGCTCAGACATGTATATAACAGCATACATGTCAAAAATGTTCTGAACAGTGCCGTGTTTCCCTGAACAGTGCCAAGCTGGTAATATTTACTAGCAGTAGAATGGATAAATCAGTGGTGATCTATTCATACAATGTGGTCTAATAAATAAATATAAACATATTTAAATAAAATATAATATTATATTATATATATATATACTTTATGTATAAATATAATTTTATATATAATAAATATAACTTTAAGTATATAAAGTTCAAAAACAGACAAAACTAAACTGCATTTTTTTTCTAGGTATGTCTATGTACCAAGGAAATTCTTGTGACAAAAATCAGGCGTTGGCAGGGGGATACTGTCATCTGTAGGGACACAACGGAGGCTTTCAGGGGTGCTGGTGCTGGCATGGCACCATGTTTTGACATAAGTGGCGGTTAGATGAGGGTTCCCTTTATGATAAATAATTTAATAATATATGTACCGTGTTTCCCTGAAAATAAGACCTAGCTGGAACATCAGCTCTAATGCATCTTTTGGAGCAAAAATTAATATAAGACCGGTATTATATTATATTATATTATATTATATTATATTATATTATATTATATTATATTATATTATACCCGGTCTTATATTATATTAAAATAAGACCAGGTCTTATGTTAATTTTTGCTCCAAAAGACGCATTAGAGCTGATGGTCCAGCTAGGTCTTATTTTCGGGGAAACACCGTAGCAGCATATGTATAATATACTAATATTACTGTGAACACTTCAATAAACTGTGATTTGTTTTATGTACTTTTGTACATGTATGTATCTTTCTGTAGTCAAATCTAGAAAATACAAAGGTTAATATGTTGATTGCTACCCTGGTAGCCATGTCCATCATAAGGGACTAGCTTTGCAAATGTGTGTGCACATGTGTGCTCGGTATGGATTTGAATGTAAACATCTTATAAATATCATTTGCATGTCTGATGTTCTGTCATGGAGTACTCTGGCTGACTCATTGCTACAGAACTTTAAGATCTGGATAAGAAATAGAGACATAGAAATTTTTATATTTTGAAAGTTTTCTTATACATTTTTATGATAATTTGAAAATTTTAAAACTCATTGTTTGGTCAAATTTGGAAATCTGTAGCATAAACAGATATGGAGTCCCATTCAAAGAAAGATGTAATAATAAAATATTTCCTTTGGCCAGCCATAAATATAATTTCTCTTTTATAGAAGCAAAATCTATACTAAGACTTTTTACCTTTTAGGAAGAAATCACCACATCTTTTCAAAATTGTTTATGATTATAGAAGTAATGTTTTCTCATTGCTGAAAATCAAACCTTCCTTTTAGGTACAGAGTGACTATTTGACACCTGTGTTATATAGCTATCTTATCTTTCTTGAGATGCATTGTATTAAAAAATAGAAGGAACATTGTGAAAATGATAGGGAACATAGGGCATTTAGTTTTTGAAGAGAGCCACACAATATCTTTCATAGTTCACCATATTCTACTTCATTTTTTTCCTTAAATGATGTATTATTTACAAATTGGGATAGTAGTAGTTAAGGGCATGAGCTAGTTCCAGATCCAGCACTCGCTTTGGGCAAATATTCAACCTCTCTCTGAGTATCAGTCGACTATCTTTAAAAAAAAAAATGGGTTGGTAATAATACTCTATGTAGTTGGAGAATTGGATAAATAACATAATAAAATACAGTGGCACAGTAAGGACTGTAGAATCATTAGCCATTTTGTTGATCACTTGAATAAATAGTAATTACATTTGTAGTTAAGGTATGTTTAGTTTAATAGGCATGTAGTATATGTGTAATTGTAACTAACTGGGAAAAGTGTGAATATGAGGTATAATAAAAAAATACAGTGAATGTTTAAATTAACAATTTTTATTACAGTAAAAGACACATTGCCATTAATCCCCCACAAAATACACCTGCTCTCAAATAGAATCAATGGAATTGGAACAGCTATATACGATGTCAGAGGGGTAGTAGACTGGGGGAGAGGGATTATCACTTTATGAGGGGTGTAAATGTCTAACTATTACATTGTTTTGTACACCTGAAACTAATAAAAAAACACCTCCTCGTTTTGAACATACTTATCCCATCGTTCTTGCCATTTCCTGAAGCAGTTCTGGAAGTCCTCTTTTGTGAGTGTCTTTAGTTCCACTGTCATGGCTGCCTCAATGTCCTGAATCGATTCAAAATGCTTTCCTTTCATGGTCATTTTGACTTTGGGGAAGAGCCAGAAGTCTCATGGTGCCAGAGCCGGTGAATAAGGTGGATGAGGACACACTGTAATGTTTTTATTTGACAGAAATTGCCATACGAGAAATGATGTGCAACACGGTGCGTTGTCATAATGGAGGATGAAGTAAAGACACTCACGAAAGAGGAACTTCCAGAGCTGCTTCAGAAAGTGGCGAGAACAATGGGATAAGTGTGTTTGAAGCGAGGGGAGGTATTTGGAGGGGGATTAATGGCAATGTGTCTGTTACTGTAATACATTTTTTTATTTAAACATTCACCATATCTTTTGGTCACACCTTGTAATATTATGTGTAATGTTCAGAAGACATGAGAAGTGAAAAAGATCACTTAGTTTTCCTTAACTGGTGTGGCTTACATTCTTCTTAGCCAGAGGTTGAAATGGGCCATTACTGCTCTGTTAAATCTGAATAGCCAGTTTCATAGGGGACCACTCATCATAGTTTCTCCACCCATTTATTTTTCCTTGAGAGTTATTTTCACACTCCATAGGAAGACAACAGGTAGTTGAAGAAGTAGATAACATATATCTCCTTCCTTCCTCCCTCCCTTTCTTCTTTTCTTGTAATAAAACTAGGGCTATCCATCCACTTGTTAAGTGTTTTAAATTTAAAATGAGATGTCAGTTAAAATTGATAGGATGAATGTTTCAGTCAGGTAAAGTGAGATCCACATTAATGAGGTTTGTCTCAAACACCTGACTTACAGGCCAGGTGTGCCAGGAAGGGTCACGTGGCTGATGATGAGAAGGGCTGTCTATCGCTGTGAGGGATGCAGGCTCATTTCCTGTTGGAGGACGTCAGTACCCTGTAATGTTTTTCCCACGGAAGCCCTATTTTCCAACAGAAGGCAGGAGGCCATCTTTGAAGTGGCTCTTGTATAAGCTGTTCCACTAATGCCAGTCATCCAGGGTGGTCTTCCTGTGCCACCACAGCACACAGGTGGCCTCTTTGTGCCATCTGTGTGGAGGCTGGGTCAGTTTAAGAAACAAGGAATAGAGGGATTAACTCAGTTTATGTGCTTACTATGTTTCCCTGAAAATAAGACCTAGCTGGACCATCAGCTCTAATGCATCTTTTGGAGCAAAAATTAATATAAGACTCGGTCTTACATTATATTATGTTATATAAGACCCAGTCTTATATTATAGTAAAATAAGACTGGAGCTTCTATTAATTTTTGCTCCAAAAGATGCATTAGTGCTGATGGTCCAGCTAGGTCTTATTTTCAGGGAAACATGGTAGGATATTTTAAATTATGAGTCATTCATTGGTTGCTTCATTTTCATTGAGATAAATTTTGAAGAAGCAAGTGGGAGTGTTCAAAATCTAATAAATAAAGTTAATAGCAGCTCAGCCTTTCCTTATGCTGATCTCACAAAGAGAATCAAGTAATGTAAGGTAGACATACCGTCCTGAGTGTGACCAATGCAGCACATAGGCCAGTGGTCTTTAGCTGAGAATCGTATCCCTCATGTGGATGTAAGCCATATGCTGACCACAGAAGTTTGATCCCTTAATTTATCGCAATTTAATAAGCTTGTCTAATAATACATTAATAAACATACCTAGTAGGAGTTTATGCAGACCCCTAAACAATGAAAGTGATAGAATGTAGGAAACGAAAAAGCACTAGAGATGGGCTTGAGTGAGAGCAAAACTAGTTGAATGAATAGCTTGATGTCTTAAGTTAGTTTCCCTGGTCACAGAGCCTGAGACAGGGATTCAGTACATGTGACTTATTGAAGAAAAAGGAAGGAACCTGTAAGGGAGTGAGGGAAGTAAGGGGAAGAAGCTGAGCAAGGTTGTGGCCTCAGGTGCTTCTGCCTTGGCTTGCTCCACACTGCTGACAGGGCAGGTCTGGCCATGTGGCCATGTGACTTGTCCTGGCCAGTGAGATATGAGTGAATGTGTGGGCTGGAAGTTCTGGGAAGCCTCTTTCAAGATAGGGGATGTGCCCTATTTTTCCTTCTTCTAGTCTGCAACCTGGACATAATGGCTGTAGCACCAGAAGACATCTTAAGTCCTTGAGAATGAGAGCCATAAGCTAAGAATAGTTGAGTAGAAAGAAGAAATCTGAGCCCCAGGTGATCCCAGAGCCACCCTACCAGCCCTAGAACACCTATCTCAATAGCTTTCACTTAAAGTGAAAAAGAAATATAATTCTATCTCATTTAAGTCACTTTTAGTTTTGTTCTCTGTTAAACTGATTGAAATTCCTAATTGATACTGTAAAATAGGACTGTACCAATATCTGAGAGATGAGACTTTCTGAGAGAGATGGTAAGATGCTGTAGTCACCAGAAAACATATGATGACAACTTTAATGCTTCTTGTTTTCCTGCCCAAACTGCTAAATAAGAAGGAAAACAATAGTTTTCTTGCTTTCTCCATACCATTGAAAACTGTATCTTTCAAACTGCATACATATTGATTTCAACTTGTGCTTATTCACTTAAAATCTGTAATATCTTCTTCCCTTCTTTTTAGACTTTCAATACGTAACTTAACATTCTATTTTACCAAAAAAGAAAAAAAAAATCTCCATTCTCTTGAATGTGGAGATAAAAAAAAATGAAACCACATTGGTAACCCCTGAAACTAACGGATACAAATGAAAATATAAATAGTAAAGACCTCTGCTAGTCTTTAATAACTATTGTTTTCCACCTAACCTAGAACTTTCACTTCATACGTGTTGTTTCATTTAGCTGCCTGAATATGCCTTATATGCAATAATAGGCTTTATATGCAATGATATCAAAAGATAGCGTTCATTAATTTATACCAGTGGGTCTCAACTGGTGACAACCTTGTCACAAGGGGAGGCAGGAAATATGTTTACTGACCTCCTAGGTAAGATGCCTAACAACGTGTAATGTACGTATCATCATCCACATTTTCTCAACTGAGGAAACAGAAGCTCAGATAGGTCTAGTAATGGCTGAGGTTGCACAGTTAATAAACAGCAGAGCTGGAATTAGAATCCAGAACTGTCTCATGACAAAGCACTTGCCTATTTCTCTGCTTCACGCAGCAGTCTATCGGTCAGGATCCATTTCTTCCTAGCAACAGTGTGTAGAGGAGAAGAATATGGACTCATTCCGGTGGTCGTCACCCTGTCTACGCACCAACATGGATAGTCCTCTAATGAGGTTGCGCCTTTGAAGTTTCCTACCACAGAATTAGTAATTTCCGGCTCTTAGAAATATGTCTTTTCTTACCCTTTTGCTCACTATCAGCTGGTGGCTCGTGAAATTTCTTAAAGTCATCACCTCACAACAACTCACAGTGTGAACTTCCCTTTACAATTCCCATGTTCAAGTGTATGTCTTATCACTCCAGTCAGAATGTTTAAAGCAGGGCTAGGGCTGGTACCCAAGATGAGCTAAAGTTTAGAAGGCCCGTCGAGCAGATGATAATTCATCCATCTTTTTGCTTCATTATAGATTAAGCATTTCTCCATTTCTCTGGCTTTGCAGAGAGAGAAAGAAATCTTAGAGCAGTCTCAGGATGGTTTGTCCTTTTCAAATCTTATTTGGAGAAGGTGGATGGAGAAATCTCAAACAGTTGGTAGGTGCCAAGAGGTCAGTTCTTTTCCAGAATACCCCAAATCCCAGTCCTCATTAATCAGTTTGGAGAGTGTTATGGAAGAATTTTAAGCACAGGATATTGTTTCTGAGCCAGTTATTCTCTTTTCACCAACTACAGAAAGCCCATTAGTTGCTTTCCTGGGACATGATGACAGCCCAATAATGTCCGTAATTTATCCTCTTAGATTTTTCCAAAGCCAAATGGGCACAGTGAACTTTGTAACACTTGCTGAATCTGTGTGAAAGAGTTTTGGATTTTTGACGGTTGTGCCCACCCAGGGTTCCACAGAATTCTGTCGCTCCCTTGAAATCAATCTTTCCATACATCTCTGGTCCCTGGTGTGTCCTGTCAAGATACCTATGTGGCCTCATAATCAAGTGTCCAGCTTCATTTCCCTCCAGGCCCTTTGGCAGAATCCCGTCTTGTCTCTTCGCATTCTCTTCAGCCTGTACCAAGCTTGTTCTTATTTCTGGGCCTGTGACTCTGAGACTCCTCTCCCCACCAGATAGGCCACCTACAGGTCTCTTTGTTCTGTTGTCTTTGATTGTTTTGCTCTAACTTCTTATGTATCAGTTTTGAAAGGAGAAAGAGCTTTGGTGTCGGGTAGATCTAGGTTTACATCATAGGATGGCTGTTCACCTGCTATGTGACATCAGGCAGGTCACTTAAAGTCTCTGATCCATAGCTTCCTTTGTGTCAAAGAGGGTGAAGAATACCTACTATTTTGTGATTTGATGGATTAGCAGGACCACTTCTTGTATTTCCAGCAGTTCCTGGATGTTAGTTTTCTCATCTGGGCTTCAAGCTTGCTGGAAAGGATAAACTCCAGGGTTTTGAAAAAGATGCTAACAAAGCTGCTGCTGCTTTTGCCAACGGTACAGGTTTCTGTCATGTCCCTGAGGCGCCATGCTGTTCCATGATCCTTACCTTTGGCATCCTGGAGATGTCTTTCACCCCTCATGCCCATCCACTGCTCTTTCAGACAAGAGTTACTTCCTCTAGACAATTTTGCAGGACGTAGGTCCCTCCCACACTGCTCAAGTGAACTTACCCACTCCTTCCTCTGAATCCCTGTATTTTTTCTTTTTTAAAAAAAGATTTTTATTAAAATATAGCTAACATGCAATATTATATTAGTTTCAGGGGTACACCATAGTTATTCAACATTTATTTACGTAAAGAAGTGATCACCATGATAAGTCCAGCAACCACCTGACTCTGTACTATGTCATCACAATATTATTGACGATGTTCCCTATGCTGTACATTACGTCAGGTGTACAGCATAGTGGTTAGCCATTTATATAATTGAAGAAGTGTCTAGTATCCACCTGACACTATTCATAGTTATTACCAAATTATTGATTATATTCTCTATGCTTTACATCCCGTTGACAATTTTGTTATTTGCAATTTGTATTTCTTAATCCCTTCACCTTTTCACCCTGCCCCCTCCCATCGATCACCCAAATAGGTCTAGTACCCATTTGACACCATACATAATTATTACAATATTACTAACTATATTTCTTACGCTATACCCTACATTCCCATGACTAGTGTGTAACAACCAGTTTAATTTGTAGTTCTTAATCCTTCCCTTTTTACCCTTCTTCCTAACCCCTCTCCCATCTGGAAACCATCAAAATGTTCTCTGTACCTATGAATTTGTTTGTTTTATTTATTTGTTCATTTTGTTCTTTAGATTCCACTTATAAGTGACATCATATGACATTTGTCTTTCACTTTCTGACTTACTACACTCAGCACAATGCCCTCTAGGTCCATCCTTGTTGTCACAGATGGCAAAATTTCATTCTTTCTAATCACTGAGTAATATTCCATTGTATGTATGTACCACCTCTTCTTTATCCATTCATCCATTCAGGGACACCCAGGTTGCTTTCATATCTTGGCTATTGTAAATAACGCTGCAATGAACATATGGATGAATACATCCCCTCGAAGTAGCATTTTGGATTTGTTCTGATAAATACCCAGAAATGGGATTACTAGATCCTTCGTCTCTTGTTATAGCCTTTGTTTTAAAGTCTGTTTTGTTTGGTGTAAGTATCACCACCCCAGTTTTTTGTTTTCTTATCCATTCAGCCACCCTATGTCTTTTTTTTTACATAGGGTGTAAATGAGCATTTAATCCATTTACATTTAAAATAATTACTGATAGATATGTAGTTATTGCCATTTCATTATTCATATTTTTTATCTTTTTTTTTTTTTTGGTTTGAAAGAAGTCTCTCTAAGATTGTTTAGCTTTTTTTTTTTTTTTTGGCCTGGGAAGCTCTTTATCTGTCCTTCGAGTCTAAATATTAGCTTTGCTGGATAGAGTAATCTTGGTTGTAGGTCGTTGCATTTCATCACTTTGAATATTTCCTGCTAGTCCCTTCTGCCTGCAAAGTTTTTGTTGAGAGATCAGCTGACAATCTTATGGGAGCTTCCTTGTGAGTAACTAACTGCTTTCTTCTTGCTGTTTTTAAGATTCTTTCTTTGTCTTTAACCTTCAGCGTCTTAATTATGATGTGTCTTGGTGTGGGCCTGTTTGGGTTCATCTTGTTTGAGACCCTTTGTGCTTCCTGGGGTGGAATATCCATTTCTTTCACCAGGTTAGGGAAGTTTTCTGTCATTATTTCTTCAAATAGGTTTTCAATTCCTTGCTCTCTTCTCCTTCTGGTACCCCTATGATGCAAATGTTGGTACACTTGATATTGTCCCAGGGGCCCCTTAAATTATCCTCATTTTTTTGGATTCCTTTTTCTTTTGGCTCTTCTGTTTGGTTGGTTTCTGCCACCTTTTCTTCTAAATCACTGAGTTGATCCTCTGTTTTATCTAATCTACGGTTGATTCCCTGTAATCTATTCTTCATTTCAGTTATTATATTCTTTATTTCTGACTAGTTCTTTTTATGTTTCTATCTCCATTTTTATGTTTCCTATCTCTTTGTTGAAGTTCTCCTTGAGATCATTGAGCATCCTTATAACCAGTGTTTTGAATTCTGTATCTTGTAGGTGCTTGTCTCCATTTTGTTAAGGTCTTTCTCTGGAGTTTTGTTTTCTTCTTTTATTTGGCACATGTTTCTTTGTCTCCCCATTTTGGCTGCCTCCCTTTGTTTTTTTTCTCATAAGTAGGGCTGCTATGATTTTCAGTTTTAGTAGAGTGGCTTTATGTAGTAGGTACCCTGTGGGGCCCAGTGGCACATTCTCCCTGGTCACAAGCCATGTGTTCCAGGTGTGTCTCTTGTGTGAGTTGTGTGTGTCTTCTTGTTATAGTTGAGCCTTGGTTGCTGTTTGCACATCAATGGGAGGGATTGACCCTCCAGTTCATTGGTTGTGAGGACTGCATGACTACAGTGAAGGAGCTATTGTGGAGGGGCTAAACCTATGGAGCAGGATTTGCTTTAGCAGGACTCTGGTGCCTGCTAAAGCAGGACTCTAGGTATCCTTTGGGTGTGTCATCCTTGGAGGTAGTCAGGTGATGCTGCAGCTCCGTTCAAAGCTGGCCCTTGGGCGTGCCAACCCCAGGGCCATCTAAGAGGGGACCCACTGCAGGCCAAGTTCAGCTGCTGCCTGTGCCTTGTCCAGGGCCACCTGGCATGAACCACAAAGAAATACACAGATGGCTACCACCTGTACTGTGCTTGGAGGTGCCTTGAGAGGCCAACCCATGAACCAAGGTTGGCTGCCACCAGTGCTGGGCTTTGGGCTGTTCAGCCAGAGGTACGGGACATGCTGAAGCCAAATGCTGCTTGTTTGGGTTTTGTGAATCTTTGAGAGACTTTAGGAAAGTCTTCAGCATGAGCCAAGGCAGGCAGTTTATACAAAAAAAGCCACTGGAAATGGCTTGGGTATGCCCAAATGTTGGGTGGGGTGGGGTATCAGAATCACCAGGCTATGGTGAATGAACAGTGTTAGCCAGGTTGATGGAGACTCAGATAGGGCAGCTGCCTGTGTCTGCACACCAGGAGGGAGGAGGGATCACCAAAGAAACAGTGGCTCCTGCCAGCTCCTCTATCTGGGAGAAAGCTGCCCCTCCAGCCCTCACCCTGAAGTTCGACAATTCAATTCCTCCCCTTATGTCTCTGGTGTCTTTTGAGCTGCAGCCCCAGCACTGAAGCTCAGAGTGAGTGAGTCTGTCAGCAAATAAGTCCCTCCAAGAGGAGCACCTGGGACTATAGCTGCCATCCATCACACTCAGATACAATCTCTGCTGTTTTTCACAACCAGAAATTATGGGTACTTCTCTCCCTGTCACTGGAACCCTGGGCTGGGGAGCCTGGTGTGGCATTGGGACGCCTTGTTCCTCCCAGGTGGGGGAGGGGGCGGAACTCCACATCTGAGATATCCCTCCTGATTTTTAATAGTCACACATGAGTGTGGGACCAGCCCATTCTGCATCTCTGCCCCTCCTACCAGTCTCGAGGTGGCTTCTTTATGCCCTTAGTTGTAGGGCTTCAGTTCAGCAAGACTTTAGGCAATTCTCAGTGATGGTTGTTTTATAGTGTAGTTGTAATTTTGATGTGGTCATGAGAGAAGGTAAGCACAGCTTTTACCTACTCCACCGTCTTGACCAGAAATCTGAATCTCTGTATTTTTCTAATCTGTACAGATTTCTTCCATAAATTCTTGTCAATGGACTCAACGTTTATATCTCCCCAAAATTCATATGTTGAAATCTAATTCCCAATGTGATGGAATTTCGAAGTGGGGTCTTTGAGAGGTAATTAGGTCATGAGGGCTTATGAATGGGATTAGTGCCCTTATAAGAAGCCATCAGAGATCCAGATCACCCTCTTTCTGACATATGAGGGCACAGCAAGAAGACATCTGTCTGTAACCGGGAAGAAGGTTCTCACCAGACACAAAATTGGCTGGTATCTTGACTTCAGCCTCCATAAGTGTGAGAAATAAGTTTCTATTGTTGATAAGCCACCAGTTTATGGGTTATGGTATTTTTCTATAGCAGCCTGAGCATAGTAAGACACAGCTCTAACACTTGATTATGGTTATTGGTTTCTATCGATTTCCTCTTACTGTACTTGGAAGGTGACCTAGTTGAAAAATGAGACTGTGTCTTATTGCTGAATCCCAATACCTAGTATTTTTCCTGAGACAGGGAAGGATGGATAAATGGATGGAAGCACACCAGTGGGCATGAGCTCAGGAGATATAAGATTATACCAACAGACCTGATTTTTACAAACTTCAGATCAGAGGACATTGTGAGGACAGTGAGGACATTGCATTGCAAAGCTCTTCATGGGTAGGGGCAGGGGTAGGAGAATTCACACAGAGAATTTTGTTCTCTTTCTTGGGTTTGTTTTCCATTGAAATGAAGAACTGGGTTGGAGACTAGCATAGTTAAAGATGGTAATTCTGCTAAAAAGATGTAATAAAACAGTTAAAAATTAAATAGTACATTTTTACACACATAAAATATATTTTGATCCTCTCTTTGGATTTATCTGTGTGACCTCTGCTGTGTGGATATCAGAGATTAATATAAATAGTGCTTTTCAGGGAGAAAATGGCTACTCTTAAAGTATCTTGTGTGATGTCATTTGTTATTTTTATTTCATACTAGTAATTCTGAAGTATTCTAAGATTTATTATACAAACAAAAGTACTTAACACCTATATAATTTTTTATAGTCAGCAAAGTGCTTTACAGGTTTTATCTTATTTACTCCTCACAACAAATCCAGAGGTTAGGACTTTCTAATCCCTGTTTTACAAATTAAGTTTGAAGCTCAGAAAGATTATGTAATTTGCATAAAGCATGTCAGTGGCAGAGTCAGACTTAAAAAACAAGATCTTATAGCTCTAAGTCCTCGGCTTCTTAGAAGAGATTTAGTAAACAGGTTTTTCTCACATGTGAATTACTGTTTTGCATTCATAACATAAACCAATGGAGGTTGAAAGAAATGGTGAAAAGTTTAATGATGCTAAACATCTGTAACCGCTATGTATTAAAAATAACAAGAAAAGAATATCCACAGTTCTATGGGTTTTTCAGTCTATTGAGCATCAAATCATATTTCCCAGTGAACCATCTGCTTCCAAATTTCAAGACCCTATCCATTTAATAAGCCCCTTCATCAGTGAAATGAAAGGTACATGCATTGAAATTAACCAAACACACACAGAAGTATGTGAATATGTGTGTATGGTTTTGTTTTAAGATATTATAACTTTTTCTTAGGATGAGCTTTAATGGAAAAAAAAAATCAATCAAATTAACATTCTTATTCATGAGTAGACCAGAGAGAGTTAATGTCTTATACAATATCACTTAAGATTCAAGGAAATCTGAATAAAGGCTTTGATGTTTTCTCTCCATCCCCTACTGTAGCTCTTCAGCACTTTTCTTGTCTTCCTTCCTGGCTAAGCAGGGGATAAGCCAGAGTGACCAGGGAGAGAATGTGTATTGTTTCTTTTCTTTTCTCTTTCTTCCTCTCTTCCTCTCTTTCTTCCTCTTTCCTTCCTTCCTTCCTTCCTTCCTTCCTTCCTTCCTTCCTTCCTTCCTTCCTCCCTCCCTTCCTTCCTTCCTTTCTTTTTTAAAATTAGTTTGAAGTATACAAAACAATGTAATAACTAGACATTTACACCCCTCACAAAATGATAACCCCCATCCCCCAATCTATTGCCCCTCTGACATTGTACATAGGTGTTACAATTCCATTGACTCTATTCCTTATGCTGTACTCTATATCCTGTTTATATATATAAAATATATATATATATATATATATATATATATATATATATATATATATAAAATTATGGTTGACATTCAGTATTATTCAGCTTCAACTGTATAGGTGTACAGTGCATTTCAGGTGTACAGTGCAGTGGTCAGGCATCTACGTTGTCCATGAAGTGGTCTCCCTGATAAGACAAGTGGCCATCTGACACCCTACAAAATCTTTACAACATTATTGATTATATTCCCCAAACTGTCTTTCATAGAGAACATAATGCTAAGTGAAATAAGTCAGATGGAGAAAGACAAATACCGTATGATCACACTTAATATGTGGAACCTAAAGAACTAAATAAATGAGCAAAGTAAACAGAAATAGTCGCAGAGATATAGAGGAAAAAAACAAAAACTGATGGTGGTTAGTTGGGAGGGGTGTGGAGATGAAGGAGAAGGTGAAGGGATTAGAAAGCACAAATTGGTATTCACAATATTGTATTGTTTCTTATATGGGAAGCTTTTAGTTTCATTAGAACATTCAGGAAAGGTTGGGATTAGAAGGTCAGGACTGTAAATTCAGCTCTGTAAGATTTCTGTCTGCAAGTGGTGGCTGGAACTCTGTAAGTAATGCTGTGGATGAGTTGTCAGTTTGAGTTTGTGCTAAGGGAAAGGTGCAAAGCTGTGGATAATGTGCGCGATGGTACTGGTCATGAAAGCTGCCCAGAGTGCGTAGGGGACAGCGCATATCTGCACGAAATGATAAAGACAACAATGACAGGGGCCATATCAGTATTGTAGTATTACAATTAACAGATGATCAAGTCAGAATTTAAAGGGATCATGGCTTCAGAGAAAGGTCCATAAATCCCTATCCTGGATTGCAGTCGTAGAACAACCTCTAATTACATAAATAATCCATGGATTGATTTTTATAGAAATGCATTGCCTTGGTAAAAATGTCATTGGTATTTGATAGGGATTGCATTGAATCTGTAGATTGTTTTGGGTAATATGGACATTTTAATGATGTCAATTCTTCCAATCTGGGAGCACAGTATATGCTTCCATTTACTTATGTCTTCTTTAATTTCTTTCTTCAGTGTCTTATACTTTTCTGAGTACAGTCTTTCCCCGCCTTGGTTAAATTTATTCCTAGGTATTTTATTCAGTGGATGAAGAGGATGTGCTACATATATACAATATAATATTATTCAGTCATAAAAGGAATGAAATCTTGCTATTTGCGACAACATGGATGACAGAGGGTATTATGCTAAGTGAAGTAAGTCAGATGGAGAAAGACAAATTCTATGTAATCTCACTTATATGTAGAATCTAAAAATAAATAAATAAATAAATAAATAAATAAATAAATAAACAAGCAAACCAGAAACATCTCATAGATACAGAGAACAAATTGGTGGTTGCCAGATGGGAGGGGGTTGGGGGGATGGGGAAAAAAGGTGAAAGGGATTAAGAAGTACAAATTGCCAGTTATAAAAATAGTCATGGGAATGTAAAGTACAGCACAGAAGTATAGTCAATAATATTGTAATAACTATGTATGGTGTCAGATGGGTACCAGACTTACAGAGGTGATCACTTGGTGTCTAAATCACTGTGTTGTATACCTGAAACTAATATAATATTGTATGTCAACTGTAACTGAAAAATGCATTTAAAAAAATAATCTAGAAAAAGATAATTAAAAGAAATGCATTGCCTTACATACTTACCTAGAATGACTGTTACGTACTTTTTTATTTTTTTATTTTTTTGCCCAACCACACAATTTTGTGAAATCTTCCAGATCTTTTTACCCCTTAGGTTGTCATGTCACTATAAGAAAGCTCTAAATATGGATGTAAGCTTAAGGATTTCATTGTGCACTTCGTCTACCAGATTATTGTGAAAATATTACCAGTGGAAGAGCCATTTATTATACCATTTCCTTGAAATAATTCTTCATTATTCCCATCTTTTTGATTAAAAAGCCACTTTTTATGCATAAGCAACTATTTCCCATGATCCTCTGCTAATTCAAAGACCTTCAACCAAACACACAGCTATTTATTGTCTTCAGTGTATAAGACATACAGAATCTTAGTAAAACTCATTGAGAATATGAATAAGTCACACCTGCAGATTCTCTTTTATTCACATACTAATTTCTCTCTCAAAGAAAGAAAACTTAAATATATATAAACAACTCCACACATAGACCCTGCTTTTCTATATCTTGTGCTGAATGGGGAGGGCTCAGATTTTACCAAAAACCATCCAGCTAGCAATCTTTTTTCTTCGTGGAGAATATTTCAGAAGGAACAATAATGCTATTACTATCATGTCTTTATGCACAAAAGGATGGGAAGTAGTCATGCAAGAAAAGCCCTACTTATAAGTGAAGGAGGAAAAATTGAAGAAGGCAAAGTGTCATTCTGGAATGTATATTTATCCAGGCTCTTTGATTCCACTGGAATGTGAGCTTTGTGAAAGGGGGGTTTGCTTTTATTTATTGCTGTATCCTCAGCATCTGGAAAAGTACTTAGTACGTGTTAGGTGCTTAATAAATAATGTGTATATTATAATAATAGTTATATAGTACAAACTATAAGTAATATTTATACTGCAATAATATATACTATGTACTATAATACTTATGTAAGTTTACACAGAAATGAATTAGATATTTTAATTTGGTATTATGCAGTGTTTATTAGAGGCATGGGCTGATTCATTTTTATTATTATATATTATTAAATTAATATTTTGGTGTCATTATTAGTATTGGCTCTTTAAGCCACTAATTAGTTCCTGGTCCCCGTATAGCTTTTGTGCATCCAGGAGAGGATGGAATTCTGAAGGTGGGAGAGTGGGATTTCTAGGAAGTCAGCTAAGCTGGGGGTGTGAATAAGTACACGTCAGAAACCCCCCCGCAACACACATATATACATACACTCATGCATACATACACAACATAGATAGCCTATGGCTTGACCCTAAATCCTACTAGTTTACTACTTAAACCTCTATTTTTGGTCTGCAGTTTTGGTCATGAATTCTAGCTTGTCCATCCATTAATTGCCATAATAAACCCTTGGTGTCCTCAACTACTGCCCTTAACCTCTACTGGTCAATTGTATGAGCTCATTTGTAGTTATTTCCTCCAGCTCTTAAGAAAGACTATTTTATTTAAATTTGAATTTACATTTACAAGGTAAATGTGACAAAACACTCCAGTATTGATTGCAGGGCCTTGAATCATAAGATATAAACTCATATTCTTCATGCAACAAATATTTGTGGAAGTAAATCTGTCTGGTGCTATCCCAGGTGCTATGGCTGTAAAGCTCTGCCCTCTGAGGGCTCACAGAGGGGGAAGAGGGACAACCACACAATGACAGTGCAGTGCGATGAAACTTGTAAGAGAGGGACCTGCAAGACCCAATGGAGACCAAAGGAGTCCGTGACTGTCACAGCTGTGAGGGGTGTTTCGGGAAGGTGTTGCAGAGGTCAAATGCTTGAACTAAGTCTTAAAGACTGAAAAAAAGTTCAATGAAATGCACGTGCATGATCTGGTGGGGTGGATGGAGCCTTGTCTACGATGTACCTGAGAAAGAGTATTTCAGAAGATTCAGGTTTTCCTCACTCTGTTACTGGCATTAAAATGTTGCTGACAGGTTATACAGGAACCTTGAAAATATCTGGGCAAACACTAAACCCTTGCGACTCAAAGTGTGGTCTGGTAACTGCACCACCCATGAGCAGGTGAGAAACGCAGAATCTCAGGCTCACTCTGGACCTACTGAACTAGAACCTGCATTTTAACAACATGCCCAGGTGATTCGCATGTGTATTCAAGTTTGAAAATACCAAGCTGTTCCTTTTGGAAGATTGACTCTTCTATTGGAGGAGTTTGGGAACACTTTTTAAAACTGAAACTGATTCTTGCATGATGAAGGAAACACATGAGAAGTTTATTTTCACAACAGTATGAAGAGTTATATTAAGCCTGTGGCTGTTTAACTTTGGGGACTAAGTTATTCAGTTAGAAATTGGCCACCATCTACACTTGAGCTGCTGCAACAGGCTGGGAGGTGCCCTCCACTAACTTTAAGTCCCAGGTCTTCCTTTGATGAGGGATGTGACCTTAGCCAACTCTTTAAACTCTCCACGTATCCATTACTTTGTCATTTATAGGCACCTCCTATGTGCCAGTCCATTATCCTATTTCCTTATCTGCCAAGTGTGTGGGACAGTAATACCTGCCACACGAGGTGTCTTATTAGGACCCAAAGAAATAATGTGTATCACGGTGCTTTGCAAGTAATAAAGGGAATAGGTTATGATTTAAATATCTACACAGAAAAATACATATTTATGGAGCACCTGGTCTGATCCAAGATTGTGACGAATTTATGTAAGTGTGGAGAGATTTGTTAAAATTAAAATAGGAAAAGCAAAACAGACACATTTCATGCTTATTTAAGGTGAGAGGTGTCAAGATGAAATTGAAAGCCACTCTCTGCACACAAGTCACAGAGAACGTGTGACACTGGCCTTGTGGTCCAGTCCACCCCAGTAATCCTTTCTGCTTTCCACTTTCCCAGGCATGCGCCAAGGCAACGACTACGGTTCTCAGTACCGTTCAGCCATCTATCCGACCTCCCCCACGCACATGGAGGTGGCCCTGCGGTCCAAAGAAGACTACCAGAAGGTAGGGTCTCCTTTCGCCCCTGGCCTTCCGCTGTCGGCCCCCCACCATTGTCCCTGGTGGGGTGAGCCCTCCTGTAGAGGGAGCATCTGGTTCATTTCACCTAGCACTGTGTTCCAGTTGCACATTTTTGGGTCATTTCTGCTAGCCTCTTGGAATAGAACCACTCTGCTCCATAAATGTGCTAAATGAGATTTTAAGAATAGGCCCTTATGCATTTCTCTTTAAAATCAACTTATTCGGATGAATATGTCACTTAACATATAGTCTTTCTCCCTCTCTCTTTATCTCTCTCTGCCTGTCTCTCTGAATCATTCTCTTTTTCTTTCTTTCTGTTTGCTCATGCTTCCATAACAAAGTGCCATACACTGGGTGGCTTGAACAGCAGAAATGTATTGTCTCACAGTTGTGGAGGCTGGAAGTCCAAAATCAAGGCGTTGGCAGGGTTGGTTCCTTTTGAGGGCTGTGATAGAAGGATCTGCCCCAGGCCTGTCTCCTGGGCTTTTATATGGTCCTCTTTTCTCTGTGTCTCTTCATACCGTCTTCCCTCTATGCATGTCTGTTTCTGTGTCCCAATTTCCCCTTTTTAGGACAACTCTAGTCATATTGGATTAGGGCCCAACCTGATGATCCCGTTTTAACTTGATTACCTCTGTAAAGATCCTGCCTCCAAATTCTGAGGTGCTGGGGGTTGGGACGCCAACAATTCTTTGGGGGGCACACACAATTCAACTCGTAATGCTCTTTCTCTCTTGCTCATACCAGTAGATTGAATTATAATACAAATATTTCTCCGAAATATAGACATTACATCATAAAATAATTTTCACTAGTAACTTCTATTATAGTTTAAAAATCTCCTCCAATAGAAATTTAGTCCTTTTAAAAATAACCTCAGTTGCTTTAATTTTTAGGACTTTGTGATCATGTTTAAATTTTAATTATTGTTATATTTTCTGACTTGGATTCACATTTAACAACATTTAGCCAGTAGCTACGGTAATGCTGCTCTATTTTAGAATTATGTAAATAGTGTAATATGCAGCAGTTCCCAGGAGTGTGAGGGTTCTCCACCTACTCCCCATGGGGGCAGAGGTGGCAGTGAGAAGGAGGCAAGGACAAGAGTTTATCTACTGATGAAAAAGTAGCAGGACATGCAACTCATGGTCAGTTCATGTCAGAAAAGCAGAGAGGGCTAACGGAGGTGCTAATAGGCCCTCATTTATTCCTCAACATGCCCCCCTTCCCTCCCCAAGGCTGTGATGTTTACCTGGGTGACAATAGTAGGCAGCCTCTAGGATGGCCCTCAGCGTCTCTGCCCACGTGTCATCTCCTCTCCTTGAGTATGGGCTAGATTCAATGACTCACTCCTGCCAAATGACTGAAGTGATGGAATATTACTTCTGAGATGAGCTTATTAATGATTGTGGCTTCCTTCTTGGGGACCCCTTCCTCCGACTATCTCTTAGATCACTTGCCCTGGGGCAAGCTTGCTGCCATGTTGTGAGGCAGCCCTGTGTAAAGGCTCATGTGGCAAGCGATGAAGGCCTCCAAGAACCACTTGAGTGAGCTTGGCAGCCCCTCAACCTCAGTCAAGCCTTCAGATGAGATTGTAGATCCGGCTGACAGTTAGATTGCAATCTCGTGAAAGACTTCAAGCCAGCGGCCCCTAACTACGCTGTGCTATATGTAGAAATCATGAGATAATAAATGCTTGTTTTTTTAAGCTGCTGAGTTTTGGAGTATATTCCTATTTCTATTCTAAAAAGCTTTTAACTATAAGTTTTCCTTTCTCATATCCCTTTTCATCCTGCTTTTTCTGATAGTGGTGGGCTTACCTAGACACACGATGTGGTGACAGTTACACATGTAGCCTCTAGCATCCAGTTATCTCAATTTGTATGTCAGCTGTGTTCCTTTTTATCAAGTACCTAACACTTAGAAAGCCGTGTATCTTATTTACTCAAGCAAACCTATAATAAGGATGAGAGACCTCATTATTATCTCCATATTGTAGATGCCCAAAGTCCTGAGGTTAAGTTAGTGGCATTAGAGAAATAAGACTGGATGCAGAGAGATGAGTGAGGGTTGTAGGACCCCAGGCCAGAAATGATGGGCGCTTTGTCGAGGAAGGTCAAAGTATGAATGGAATGAAGGGCTATTGAGGAAGTACAACTCATAGAACTTGGAGCTTGATTGGGAGTGGAGAATAAATGAAAGTGAGGAGTCCAGGGTGACTTACAGGTTTCAGGCTGGTGGTGATTTGTATAAAGGTATGGAGGAACAGAGGCGGACTTGTGGGGGCGGGGAGGTAAGTTCAGTTTGGAAATGTGAAGTTTGAGGTACCCGTGATGTGGATATCTAGATGGTTGCTAGGAGGAAACATGGTCTGTTCCTACCTTGTGGAGAGGGTGGTTGTGACTATTAACTGGGTTAATGCTTATAAAGCACAGGGCCGAGCGCCTAGTAGGTGCTCAGCAAATGGTGGTAGCCCAACAAATGGGGGTTAACTTATATGTGGTACAGGAAGCCCATTTTTCTGATACGATCACTAGGAATAGTGATAAAGATGAGAGAGTGTCAACTTCAAGCAAGAACTGAAAAATTAGTTCTGTTTGGTTTAATTTCACTGTATTTAATGATAAAGGCAATGTTAGAAGTTGACACTTAAAGTTACCTCTAATTAATGCTACACATAAATGTTGTAATGACTCACAGTCCTTTAAGGTACCAATGGTAACACTAAAAGACTCTGGAAGGATATTAATTTCCCTCTAGAATGTCTCAAAATGAGATGCTATTCTGGTGTTCATTCAAATGAAGATTTTTTAAGTTTAAATGGTCTCCCATGGGATGAAGAGGCTGACTTATACCAAATTTTCTGGTTTCTACCCCAATAGTTTCTTACCTGTGGCTTTGAGTAGAACCCACGTTGATATTAGATAACTGGTACACATATGAAATAAAACTTAGATATTTAATATCAATTAACTGTTTTAATAATGTCTCTATTTTTTGGTAGATTTGGGGAATTTTAATCTTATATTCTAGACAGTTGTTCTAACCAAATGCTTTTTAGGTGTTCTGTACCTAAGCATGTGGGAATTATATATAACAGCTTTATCACCAGCTCAGAGAACAAATACTGTCACACTTCTTTTATTTGACCACACAAATAAAACTGGCCCTGGATTCCACTGAAGGCAGAGGGTGTATCAGTCTGGCTCCCTGCCTGGGAGACTCAAGATTCCAAACCGTGTACGCCTGTGTTGGTGTATTGCCGGGGCACGGCCTGCGTGGAGCACAGGTCCTCATGGCCATCAGAGATGCTGCCCCAGGAACTGCTCGCTCCTTTTCCTTTCTGGAGATGCACAGCATGAGGGTCAAATATTCTCCCTTTCAGCCATCACCGGAAAGAGCTATTACTGTAAACCACAGCCCTAGGGCCCTTTGGCTGAGCTCCGTCAAGTGCAGAGCTCTTTTAATTCCTGGCATAGCCATTGCCCAAGGGCCCCCTCCAGGAAGCCCCGGGTCAGGACTGATCCTTCTGTACCCCCTGAGCACCAGGAACTACCGCCCTCTTTCCCCCCTTTTCAGATCTACACAATGAGGGAACAAATCATTTTCCTTTTCAGGGACCAAAGTGTCTCATTGTGTCACTTACCTTGGTGAGCAGGAAAGCTAACTGCACCTGCACGTGAGTGACCCCTGTGATTTTTATCTTCGTCTGGGTACCCACGGAAAGCAGAATCTATGACAAAGCCTCCTGTGTGAGGACTTATTGGTTCACATGGTGCCGTGGAGCAGGAGTAAAGGGAAGGGGGAGTGGAAAAGAAAAGGAGGGAGAACCAATTCAAGTTGGCCCCTGGTATCTGTAACCGGTTGTTTGGTCCTTATGAAATGGCCAGTTATTCTGGGGGAGGAAGGAAAGCCTATGTCCATTGGATGCCATCTCCCGTGGGTTCACGCTACATTTCTGCATTGCACGTGTGTAGGCCCAGGGTACCGTGTCCCCGGGGGAGGATGCAGGAGCTACAAGGCAAAAGGCATGCATGTGAGGTGGGGTGCTGTAGGGTTGCACCTGCATAAAGCTAATTAGAGTCCATGCAGGGCTGAGCGCTGAAGCGGGGGAGAAGAAAAAGGTGAGACCAGGGGGATCTGAGCTGGTGCAGGAGAGGTGCCCCATATGACGATCTACAAGGGGTCTTTCACCCAACTCCACCCAATCCAGGCCAGGCAGCTGACTACAGTGTCTCAGTGATGGTTTACCACAATTCAGTGACTTTCTGGCACCACTGTTAGAGCAGAGAAAGAAAAAACAAGTTTGATTTTCAGCAGGAATCCTGCTACAATCATACACTTACATAATATACAGTTACACATGTACATGTAGTTTGTGTAATATATTTATATGTATATATACATAGCTAAGTAATAATGATGATGATAATAGAACCGCAACAACAATACCAACTGAGTACTTACTGCACGCTAATTACTGTTTTAAGCACTTTATATAAATGTAGTCTAAATGAGGTCATTTATATATCTCTGACCATATTTATCTATACACATAGGTAAAATAGATATATTTAGATATAGGTATGTATGTGTCTCTCTTATCTTTATGTAAAATTATATGCATTCATGTATCTCTTGTTTCTAGTTTTGAAACTTTCATAGGTTTCCAAATGTCCATTCAATTGGTATAATTGCTAATTTTAAAAAAAAATCAATAATTTGCAATGCCTATGAGAGGTGATAGAATTATCTTTTACACCATAAAGAAGTTGATGTGTACTGTTACGTTTACCTTAAAAAATAATGTAGTTTCTAATACATCCCACAGAGTAGGGAGAGAGTCTCATACCACCAGTTGCTTTAATAGTTGAGTGAAAGAGGGGAGGAAACTGAATAGGTGACCCCTGGAATTGGTTTACCAGTGTTTTCTATCTAGGGTAACCTTGAACAAATTCCTGAAATAAGAGGTCTGTAATCTAGGATGAGTCATTTCTTAACAATACTACCGTGTTTCCCCGAAAATAAAACCTGGCCGGACAATCAGCTCTAATGCATCTTTTGGAGCAAAAATTAATATAAGACCCCATGTTATTTTACTACAATGTAAGACTGGGTTTTATATAATGTAATATAATATAAGACTGGGTCTTATATTAATTTTTGCTCCAAAAGATGCATTAGAGCTGATTGTCCAGCCAGGTCTAATTTTCGGGGAAACATGGTAGATTGGGGTCTAGGATTCCGCAATCTCATCATAAACATTTAGGTTTGTTTCTAAGAGCAGGGAGATCCTGCAGATGACTTCTATGCATTTTATATCAACATACTATTTTCCCTTTTAAGAGTTGGCATATCTGCCCCTGTCACTACATTCTGGGAATTCATCTTTTTTGAGCCCTGGGGGGACCCCTATGCCTTAACTATAACATTGACTTAGGTTACTAATTTAATAGTCTTCCCTAGTTTGCCCCCAGTGACCTCCTAGTAATCAGCTTCTTCAGCAACTTCTTTATATGTGAAGTTTAGAGTGACAGTATTGCTTACCGCGGAGCAGCCATTTGAACATAAAATTAGCTGATTTTATCACAGGGACCAATTGTTGAGCTAATTAGATGTGTAGTACTGCTGATGAGCCAGAAACCCGAAGTGATTTTCCATCTAAACTGCGGTTTTGTGCAAAGTTGGCTGGGGTGTAGATACCAGGCTCACCCACAAGCCTAGGGAAGGGAAAAGGACTGAAGAAGTTTGCTAATTTCTATTCAGATTAGAGGAGGCTGGAGAATTTTACAGAAGAGGGTGAGGGTGAAACAAACTTCATACTTCTTCCTTGACCTTGAAAGTGCTGGATTCTGCTCATGGAATTTGACAGCTGCTCCGTATCTTTGGTGAGCTGAAGACTTTGCACAAAATGTGGGGGTGTTTCTTGCCTTTGGATGAAGACGTCGTAATCATTTCTTAACTGTGTTTTCATGTTTTTTCCTCAGAGTTTCATGGTAGAATTATTTGCTTATGGTATTAATTGGAGCGGATAATCTAATGTATTATTAGTTGTTTTTGGATTATCAAATGTTGATAGTGTACCTCCCAAGTGAACCTGTCATGACAAGCGTTTTCTAATATTCTAAACTGAGTTGTGGCCTCTGGCAAGGGTGGGGAATGTGCACATGTGATTCTTACGTCCTGAAAATGCAACTCTTCCTCATTTAAGAATTAAATCTTTTGATCACTGATAGATTGTTTCTTTAAATTTGATAGAGAATTCATAAATCTAAAGATTGTTCTCCCGGCCACATGACCTGCCTCCTTCCTGACTCCTCAAATCTTCAAACAGCATACTCTTCCTCTGGATAACTTTTTCGGGTGGATGTTAAATTCCCTACTATGTGGCAAACATAAAACAGTGTTTATAATCGGTCTTTATTATTTTCTCAGTCTCTTTATTCATCCATCCATCCATCCATATCTTCATCATTGCTATAATCTCTTAGGTATTTATCGTGTTTTATCTTAAATTTCAATTATTTGGCAATAAAGTGAAAGATAAAATCAGTATGCAATGATTGGATCACACAGCATTTTTTAGAATTGCTTCAGCTTTGATTATTTAATTTTCTTCCCTAAATTTTAAATTCATTTTATAGTTTTGTTCAGCTTTGATTATTTAATTTTCTTCCCAAAGTACTCAGAATAAACAGTCAGTGACTCCCCATGCGCTCCAGTTAAACCCTGGCAAGTTATTGTTTGGCTGCTCACTGTGTGTTTGTGTGTATGAGTGTGTGTGTGTGTGTGTGTGTGTGTGTGTGTGAGAGAGAGAGAGAGAGAGAGAGAAACAGCTTTCATTTCCAAATAACCTACCTATCTGTTCTACCAATTAAGTTTTAGCTTCTTTTTTCTAGCATAGTCATTTCTACACCATCATAAATGTCATTTCTACACCAATGGTGCTCAAAATTTCTGGTCCAGAACTACCCTCTGGGTTCCAGATCCCCATATTCTATTGCCTGTGTGTTATTTCTACTTACTTGTCAACATAATAATTCCTAAGCTGGAGGCTTGATTCCCACCCTGCCCCCCAAACAAGCCCCAGAGCTCCTTCCCCCACCCCACCCATGGACGGCCTTCTCAGTCATCTTTTAACTTGCCTAAGCTGGAGTCATCCCTGATTTACCCCTTTCCCTCACTCTTCACCTCCAATTAATCGGATCAGCCTAGATTCTACCTCTAAAATATATCTCCAGTGTGCCTGCTTCTCGTCATTTTCCTGTTCACTATCATAGTTCAGGCCACTGTAATCTGCTCCTGGACCAGTGGGCTGCTTACCTCTCTCCACACCACATACCCCCACAGGGCAGCCAGAGCATCTTCCTAAATCTAATTCCAATCGTGTCCTTTTCCCATGTCAAACTTATCCATGGCTTCCCCGTGACATTTAGAAGAAAATCCAAACTCCTTAGCCTACCAGGTCCCACACAGTCATTTTGCTGTCTTCTCATAAGACACGTGTAACTTCTAGGCAGAGTGACTAATTAATCATGGCCTATCTAAGGATTAACATCTAATTCTTGTTCAGAGCTCAGAACCTTTGAATAAAGCTCGAGAACGTCTAGAGATCTGGGGACTCAGGATGAGAACCATAGTCCCTCATAGAAAATGTTATAGCTGTGCAGTGAATATTGTAAAAATAGTTTTATATTTCTTTGTATTTCACTTCTGCATAGACTCCCTGTTGCCACCAAGAGACCAAAGTCAGAGGTTTGAGGAATTGCCGCTTTGTTTACTATGTGTTATTTACCTGTAGGAATTAACTACTGCATTGATCCTAGTGTTCCTTACCCCAAAACCTCGTTTGCAAACTCTCTTGACACAAGAAATTGCTAAATATCAGAATCATCAAACGGTACTTGCTGAGACAAAGTTAGTGTTTGGCATATGAAATTGTCTTCCCTCCTCTAATTTTCCAAATCTGACTTCTTATCCCTGTCATAATTTCCTGTGGCTACTGGAACAAATTTCCAAAGACTTGAAGGCTCAAAACAACAGAAATTTATTCTCTCACAGCTCTGGAGGCCGAAAGTCCACAATCAGTTTCACTGGGCCAAAATCAAGGTTTCAAATGAAGTGTATTGTACTAACCTGTGCTATACACAGTCACAAAAGCCCCCTGTCATAAATGTTCTTTCTTGTAGACCATTTCCTAGGAACCTTCCTGACATTAAGTGAGTTCTTTTATTCATCCTGTTTCCCCTGCGGCCCCGTACTGTGCTTCGCACCTAGCAGATTGTCAAGAAATATTTGTTGACCTGAATTGAAAAGATGTATGAAGCTGGATAAAGAAGACCGTTGTTACCCCTCGTTATGGACTGAATGTTTGTGTCCCCCCACCCACCAGTGCTTATGTGGAAGCCCTAACCCCCGATGTGAGGGTTTTTGGAGATGGGGCCTTTGGGAGGTCATTAGGGTTAGATGAGATCGTGAGGGTGGGACCCCCATGATGCGATCAGTGCCCTTATAAGAAGAGACACCAGAGAGCTCACTCGCTCTCTTTCCACATGCACACAAAGAAGGGGTCATGTGAGCACACAGTGAGATGGTGGCTTTCTATACGTCACGAGAAGTGTCCTCACAATGAAAGCTACCCTGCTGGCACCTTGAGCTGGGACTTCCCAGCCTCCAGAACTGTGAGAAATGAATGTCTTTTGTTTTAAGCGACTCAGTCTTTGGTACTTTGTTATGGAAGCCCATGGAGGGGTGGGAAGAACCACGGCCTTGGAGGAGAACACATGGCTGGGGTCCTGCTCTGCCTTTACTGACTGATCTTAGACAAGTCTTTTCTTGGACAAGCTCCAGTTCCTCGTCTATAAAATGGGGAAAATAAGAACAACAAAACTTTTTATAAATCTTAACAGTTTTCGGTGCTGTTATGTTACCTGAGTGCCCCTCAGCCTCACACTGGGAGGTAGGTCAGGATCTGTTCTCCTGCTGCCTTAGGAAGCAGCTGAAGCTCAGAGGGCTTCATTCACATTCCCAAGATGACCCACGTAGGACATGTAGAGAGTTAGTCATTTGACTTTGAACTCCATATGCTTTCCTCACACGCTGTGTGGAAGTCTGTGGTAATCTGTCAAGCATTTTCATAAATACCAGGGTTTAATGGGTGACTCCAGAGACAAGGCTGTCTGTATCCTGCTTGTCCTGAGGCCCTCAAATTTCAAACCATTCTGAAAAGATAGGATCGGGGAATCTTCCTTTCTGTCATGAATTGAGAAAATGGCAGGGTTATTTTTGTTTCTTTGTTCCCAGGGAAATGGGTAGGTTGCATACCAGAAGTATTCCCCGTCAGTCTGTTTGTATTCTCTATGCGGTGATGTTAAAACCAGTAATAGCACTAAAAGATTCTGCTTTCACCAACACCAAAATTCATTTATTTGCATCAAATGACCCTGGTTAATGTCATAGGTAAATGTCAGTTGGTATTTTATGGTTTAGGGATTAGCCAGTTCTTCTTTAAAAAAAAAAAAAAAGCAAAAAAACAAAAAACTTTTTTTTTAATTTGTGCTATTGTTTGAGGCACGGAGTTATGGTTTTTAAATGCCTTTGGAAAGGCCCTGAATAATTCATTCACCTATCTTAGTCAAAAAGAAAAATCCCCCTTTGTATGCTCAGCTATAAAGATGAAATCCTCTCCTACCCCTCTTGTAGCTTTGTGGTTATCATTACAGGTATTATTATGAACTCTAAATAAAAACTTATAAAATAAATGTTTTAAAACTGCCCATTTCTGGGAGGCAGTCATATCTATTTCTGTGTATGCAGGCATTTAGATGGCTAAATTTTTAGTCTTAATGGTTTAGTTGCACCTGGGTGATTATTTTCATTCCCACTTATTACTATGTGTTAGACTCCCTGTGTATGAGTACAGATTGCCCTTTCTTGCACTGTATTTAGAAATATCTGCATTACCCCTGGGCATTTGTTCATTAATAGGGGGTGGGGAGAGGAGAAGCTTGTAATAATAGGCTTTACATATTATTAAACTGCGTGCGTCCACATTTGGGTCCAAATGAAAAATCTGGTTTGTGTTACTGCCCTCTGGTGGTTATAGTCTGTTGCTGCAATGGCACAGAAGCACGTCCCTGGGGTGGAGTTTAGCC
Organism: Rhinolophus sinicus; assembly: GCF_057876585.1. Lineage (NCBI taxonomy): Eukaryota > Metazoa > Chordata > Mammalia > Chiroptera > Rhinolophidae > Rhinolophus > Rhinolophus sinicus. Next base: position 103,866,443 of record NC_142515.1, on the reverse strand, counting down.
TGTGGTGGCAGCTTCTAGGGGCAATGCAGACATGGGCATTGCTGGGACATCCGTCTTTTATTCACCTTCACTGCTTTTCATTCAAGTGCTTTGCAAGCACCCTAGGATTCCACTTACTTGCCCAAATAGTAATAGAAGAAAGCATTCTCGTGAGGCCCTCGGAGACATTTTCATTTTAGTGGCGGTATATATACAAAATAACCCTGACCAACATAGGGTGACATTTGAGTGAATTCAAACTGTCCACAGGCCACACTCCTAGTACTCATCTTTCAAAGCCAGCATGAGAAAATGCAGTGGCCCCCAAAGTGTGACATATGTACCCCGTCTGGTACACAAGATGACTTTAGGGTGTATCCAGATGAAACTTTTAAATTTTAATAGTCATGTGTTTGTTTCACCGTGTATTAGGAAATGTGCAGTGAGTATTGAAAGTCCACGATTTCATGGACTTTATTGCTTAGGTGGAGACCAGGAGATGGTGCCTACACGCACAGCTGCACTTTTGCAGCAATGTGTCACTTGGTTGATGGAACAAAACCCCCCATGGAGGTGGGTGGGATGACTTGGGACAATAGTGCCACTGCTACTTGCTTATGGTACGGCCTTGGCCTGTTAACCCCTCTGAGCTTGGGTTTCCTGATTTGTTAAATAGGATAATGGCTACTTCTTAGGGTGTTCTAAGCATTATACGATAACGGTATGCATGTCAAGTGTCTGTCACAGACTATGCACTCTCATCTCCCCACAACCCAGGACACTTTGCAGAGCCTGCCTCCCTCCATGTTTGCCATGCTCAGCTGGCCGCGACCTATTCTAAGAGCTTCCATGTTTCTTTTCCCTCTTGATTATAAGTAGAATCTTACTTGCTTTGCATCGTTTGCACTAAGCAGGCACTCCATGAGTGTTTGTGGGGGGAATGAAGCACAGGTGCAAAATAATTCTAAGCAACGTTTTCCCATCCTCTGACACATTCAGCGCATTCCATCCATCAGATTAGACCTATACGTTTCTCCTGTCTCCCTCATTCACGCGGTCTGATAAGGGGAACAGGATTAGCTTTCTGCCCATTGGCTGTGAGCAAGGAGGGAAAAAGGCCTGCAATGTCTAGTGCCTGCCTGCCAGTATCGCTGGTATCTTACCAACTAAAATGTAGGTTTATCTGGTGCGCCTGGGTACACATGCTCTACTTGCTAATTTCAGTAGAAGATAAATGAAAGGCAGAGGAAACATTTTGAATTCAGCTAGGATAGGATCTATTGTAGAGACAACAGAAGAGCCTTTGTTGCTCAGGCAGATAGATTTGTAAGCCTGGCCCTGGTTTAGTCTATAGAAAATGGTGTTAGGAGTGGTACAGTCAGACAGCCTAGCCAGGGCAGAGGCAAGTAGGAGCCCTTCCGTTTTAGTGGCGACCAGAGTGAAACAGGGTTTGTTGTTTGCCTACAGAGGCAGTGCATTTGCCTTTAAAATTCCTGTGGATTTTGTCCCCGCTCCGTGTGGTTCTCTCCAGCTCACCTCAACAGGGCTTCCCAGCCTGTTCTTAAACCCCGGCTTGCATTTCTGCGATAGAGGTGATGTTCATTTAAGGCTTTGAGAAATCAGAGCTTTCATGGTTGCCATGAAAGCCAGAGAGCTGCAGCACCTCAGTAGTGGAGATGAAAAGGACATTTGTGTGTGTGCATGTGTGTTTAGAACTTAAAGGCCAGGGAAAGGAAAGAAAATAGATGTTACCGTTTTGCACTTACTTCAAAATATGCCTCACTCCCTCTGGTGGGACCATTTAGCTCCAAATGCATCCCCCGGTCCCCCTCCACCCCTACCACATGCTCCCCACCCCCACCATATTCATCTTGGCTCATGTGACATCTGTTCTGGGCACTGCACAGCAGCCTTCTCGTTGCCATGGCAGCCGGTGGAGTGAGCCCACCCATTGGCTGCTGGTGGAGAGGAGGAAAAAAAGGCCCACCGTGTCAGGGGTCATGTGCCTAGTGCCCGCCTGCCACTGTTTTCAGTCAGCTGCTAGCTTGGCCACATTAACAGAGCATGCTGCAGGGGGCAGAGGCCCACAGAGACTGCCCGCCACAGCTGTGTACACCACCAAGCGGAATGGGGGCCCCAAGGTCAATGTCATTAGTTTCTCCCTCAAGTGTGAAGTGTGTGAAGGACAAAAGCAGAGCACGTAAAGAAAAGTGGGCTGCCTTTTCCTTCACCTTGAACTCCTCTGAGCTCTCTTTTCCTTTGTGCTGTGTGGGTTTGAAATTCACAGAATGACCCTTTCTACTCTCAGCCATCCCCACAGTGAGAGGGCCTGGGCCCCAGTTAAGCTGTCAGAATAAAAGCCTCTATCAGATTCCATTTACCTTGACCATTACCCTGTCACTGTAAAACGAAAAGAGGACAGCATTCCATTTCTAAATCTACACCTGAACCTGATTGTTTTGAAAATCATTTTCCTCTTGTTGGAGTCACATTGGAATTGAACAATGGGATTGGAATCACTGTTCTGGCCTCATAGCTGTAGGTTAGTCGTATCCTTACCCCATGGCCAAGTGAATCAATGTCCTCAAGGCCTGGTCTTGCATCTGGCTAATCAAACAGGTGTAGAGAAGTGCCATGAAAGGCTTGCTGGCCAAACCGAAGCTGTGTCTTTGGGCTCCTTTCTCCAGGCGGGGTTTGAGGTCCCCACCAATGAGTGATGGAGACCTGTGTGCCCCAGCCACACCCAGGACCTTTAACCTCAGAGCCCAGTACCAGTTGGGATTTGGCTGTGGCTGATGACCTTGCACCTTGGCCAACACTGACAGCACCTATCATCATAGCTGAAGGTAGAGAAGGACCTTTCATGAACATTCTCTCATCTGCTGCTCCCAGTGAGCACCTGAGGTGGTTCCTCCAAATCCTTGCTCTACAGGAGACCAAAGACGCTGATAGTTTCCAAGGTTACACAACTTGCAAATGAGCGCGCCTGGGATACTCACTCAGGTTCTTTGCTTCCAAACTCTGTGCGTGCATTTTCCATTCTGTCACACAGCCATGGTAGGTTCCTGGACAGATTTATATGTGGGGAAGGGGGGCTAGTATTAGATAATTCCTCCCATTTCTGCTCATGCTTCATCGTGCCTATTTTACATTTAATAAGAATGTGTGACTAGTGTTTAATTTGTCAAGATCAGGGGCTAATGGCTTGAGGAAATGTAACATGTTGTTCCTTCGGGTGTTGCTTGTGGCTGTGGTCTGACTAAAAGCACCACACACAATGTCCTTTTGAGGAGTAAAGGCTCCTGGCTAACTAAGGACAAGGAGGGGATTTGTGCCAGAGCCAGTGAGACAAATTTAAAAATTATTCTCCCCTCTACTTCCCTCTCGCAGACTTATTTTGGTCACTTACTTATTTTGGGATGGTTTGGACACTGTCAAAATAGAAACATACCACAAAATCACGACAGGGAAGGTCTGTATTAAACCTATTTTGCAAGGTTGTGAGGATTATATACGGTCCCATTTCAATTCATTTCAAAAGCATTTACCAAGGACCTGCATATTGTGGGGGAGGATGTTGTGGAAACCCAAATGCAGAATCAAAATCTAAAAACGCTGTGTGCGTGGCCACTCAGAACCTGAAGGGCATCTGCGTCTGCTTCTCTGTCGGCTTAGTCTTCACTTAGCTTCACGTGAACAGCAATGCTCAAGATACTATAATAAAAATACTGTTTCTTTGAGAAACTAAAAAATGTTCCTGAAAAGAAAGCCAGGTGGTAGTGCTGGTGTAGAAAAGGCTTTCCAGTGTGAAATGACTTATCCAAGTAATCATATAGCTATTTAAAAGCCAAGCTAGATGTCGACTCAGGTTCTGTGAAGTCCAGAGCCCGACCCACACAGACGGAATTAGAATCTTTAGGGGTGAGGCCAAGAAATGTGAAATTTTTAAAGCTCCCCAAGTGATTTTGATGCACAGCCAGGTTTGGAAACCTTAGTGTAGTGGACGAGTCCTTAGTCTTGGGGGTGAATCCTTACTCCCTCGTCTTAGTTTTTTTGAGCCTGGATAACTAACTTAACCAAAAGGGAGCTAATCCTATGTACCTCAGAAGCTTATTGTGTAGCATAAATAAGATAACATGGTTTGCAGGAGGGCTTGATCGATGTCAGCTGTCTTCCCTTCTCTTCATGCTCTTTCCATCCTGGCACATCATGTTCAGTTTCTATTAAAGTCTTCAGTTACGTCAGCAACTGGCACAGAGAGGCAATGACTCGGTCAAGGGAGCCAATCTCGAACACTCAGCTGTTGATGAGAAAGGCCTGGGTCAGGGCAGTTGCTCACTGAGGTGCGCTTATAACTCAGTCTTCTGCCAGCACATTCCTTGCCCTGACATAAGCTACGCCTACTCAGTGGTGGGCTCTCAATCTATGGCTAAGGATTTTAGGGAAGAGTTAACCCACCAAGTCCTCATCAAAAGGTCTCTTTCCCACTCTAGTCCTCCTGTGCTGTGTGAGTCAGCTGGATCTGTTCAAGTCAAGGTATTAAAATAGCATGTTAGTAATCAGCTGTGCAAAAGCAAAAGGAAAGCACCCGTCGTCTGGTTCCTTAAGTTCTGCTCTCCAGTGTTTGAGGTTTTAGACTGTTTTGTTTCCATTGACCTTAATAGGCGTGACCTTGAATAGTAGTTCTCAGACTTTTTGGGTTCAAGACCTATTTAAATGATTAAAAAATTATCAAGGACCCCAATGAACTTCTGTTTTTGATGGTTATATCTATTGATGTTTACCATATTAGAAATTAAAACTGAGATTTTTTTAAAACACAAAAGCACACATACCATTAGCCATCAGAATGATATCATCTCACTTCGTGTAGCTTCTGGAAAATTCCATCTACTATACTCTTGAGTGAATGAAAGTGAAAAATGGAGATACACCTGAGTATTAGTATGAAAACAGTTTTGATCTTGTGGACCCTGAAAAACATCTTGGGGACCTTAAAGACCCCTGAACCACACTGAACTGTTGACCTTTAAGTGCACAGGTCATGTCCTGCCCTGTTGATCTGTCTCACAGAGAAGCACAGAGATAAAGCAGGCATCATTGAATCACTCACCAATACAGCTGGAAAAGGCTCTTAGAGAAGGCCTGAGAGACCAGTCACCAAACTGAGTTTATAACCTATAGCTTCTGACCACTGGGCTTGCTTGCTTTAAGCCTCAGTTTAATGGCTTAGGACACAGGCTCAAGTGAAAGAAAGCTGGGTTCTAATCCCAGCTGTGCCATGTGTGACCTTGGGCAAGTTTCTTAACTTCGCCGGCCTCAATGTCCTCCTATGTAAAATGTAGATAATAAACGTATCTGCTTCATAGGCTTGCTTGGGAAATTAAAGGAGACAATGTACAGAAAGGGAATGGTATCTTATGTAAGCATTTAATAAATATTAGGCACAATGACACTCTGATAGAACCCCCCTGAATTGTTAATAATTTTTATATTCCTCTTTTAGCTTCAATCAACTAACTCTTGGAGGTGTACATTTATAATATTATAGCAGTCACCACTCCTAGGAATTACTACCAATTTCTCCCCATATTATGGCCTCAATGGTTCCATTTTTCTGACAACCTTCAAGCTGGTTGCGCAACTGAGCAAAGCAAGGGGATTCCAGGCTTCGTGGCGAACACCCTATCTGTCTACCTTCCCAGCAGGCTGAAGGCAGAGCAAAAATTGGATATAATTAGTTTACATGTCAGACCCAACAATCCATGCTGTACGTCACGCAGGCGTGATCAGTGTTTTCAAGGTGGTATGAAACCTCATAATGAGCCAACAAATAGTATTATTACAGTTGAATAAACTGAAGCATGATTTATGATGATTAAAATTTGTTTGTAGCATATGTTTTTCTTTTTTTTTCCCCCAAAGTGGAATGTTTGCTTCTTTCTGTAGCACCATCCATTTGCAAATTGCATTCCCAAGCCACTTTTTAATTGTCTACTAATCAGTTCATGAGAGAGCTTAGTGATGGTAGGTGACCTGGTTCTTCTTATCTGACAAATGTAAATCTAGCATTTTCTTACTTGGGGCGGGAGGGGTCCCTGGTGGTCCTTGCATACAAGCCAACAGATTTCTACTGCAAAACGTATAATATTGTTTTTAAACAATATACATGAATTTGAAGGCTTCACTAACAAAAGAACAACAAAAAACAGAGATTTTAAATAATGTCCTACAAATAACTAGTTTTATCTATCCAGCCAAATGAGGTAATCTATAATCCATGGCCCTGCTCTCTCAGACCCTGTTCAGACATATGTGGTTATTAATAATGAATGAATGAATTCATCCTCAGTCTTGCTGAGTCAGATACCTCTTGTGACTCTGTTGGTCACACAAAGGTCTTTGAAGATAGAGCCCCCTCTGTGGTCCCAAATGGCAGCATTATGCCTAGAATTGACATGTGACCATTATCTCTAAGGATTGGAGCGTCTTCCTCTTGCTAAGGAAGTAGCGTGATCCCCTAAAAGATATTAGCTTTGGAATGAGAAGACCTGGGTTCTTATCCTGTCTGTTTTATCAACAGCTGTGTGATTCAGGCAAGTGCCTTTGTCTCTCTGGTCACTTTTCACCCTATTTTTGCAAAGATGTCTCAGCAGCCATCACTTCTGATATTAGTCTAGAGAGTGGTGGCTGGTTCCCTCCACCCTCAGGCATCCAAAGCCAGCCATATCCAATGTCTTTGAGGGGAGGAGTATGTTGCATAAAATGTAGCAGCTGGATGAGCTAACTACAGTGATTTTGGTGAATCTAGAACTTGGAATATAAGGTTTCCAAGTCAGGGATAGTTGAGTTCACCCAGACGTTCTCCAGTCCTGTGCGAGGTGATGGATTTCAAAGACTTCAGTTCCACTCTTGGGCCTATGAATTACTGCTGCGGACAGATTTCTTTTCCCTTAGTACTGGTTAGCTGTCACTGCATAGCAAACCACCCCAAAATGTAGTCGTTTAAAGCCAAAACGATTTTTTTTTTCTATTTCTCATGGTTCAGTGGGTTGGCTGGGTCATTTTGCCTGAGCTTATTCTTGTGACTCCCTTTAGTTGGTGGGTCACCTGGAGGTTGGGCTCAGTCAGGGCGGCTGGGATGTCTGGCTCTCTTTCTTTTCACATGGTCTTTCCTTTTGAAGGAGGTTAGCCCAGTCTTGGCTGCCTCACAAGGTGGGGGCGGCATGCGGAAACCTGGTGCCCATCAAGCTTCTGCTTCCTTTCCTGATGTTCCATTGGCTAAAGCAAGTCACATTGTCAAGCCCAAAGTTGATGTGGGAGGTGACTGTACAAGAGTATTGGATATCAGGTGGCGTGATTCATTGAGGCTATTTGTGTAGCCTTCTGCCTCTCCCCCCATACACTTAACCTTAATTTTCTGGTCAATAAGATGGGAATAGGTTACTAAGAATGCAGAGGGCCATCCTGGGAGTGATGAGATGTGGGTTTTTTTTTGTTTTTTTTTTCATGTCCAGTCTATTTCTACGTATGTGGGTGATCGTAGGCGTAGGGTGATCGTGTGTGTGTCTAAGCCCTTGGAGCACTTGGTCCATGACTTTCCAAAGGGAAAGTCATGGACCAAGTGCTCCAAGGGCTTAGACACACGCGCGCACACACACACACACACACACACACACACACACACACACACACACACCCTTTTCCATCTCCTATACAATGTGAAAATCAAATGTGCTTGAAAGTATCTTGAAAGTGACAAAGAGCTATACAAATGTAATTTATTATTACAAATAATATTTATTAAGAAATCTGATAAAATTTCAAAAACACTTGTAATGAGGTTGTAAACATATCTATTAAAATATGGCATAATTAAAAGAAGCATCTTATTCATGATTCTATTTCTTTTCTGGTGTTTTAAGTTCACTCTAAAGAAGTTTGGCAAATCAAGGTGTGCTTGCATGAAGTTAAGCACAATAGGAGGGGACTGAAAGGTCAAATCCACCATTTGGTTGCAGCTTTTGTTCAAAATGAAGGCATTTTAGGTAATTCAAGTTTTTATTTACTCTAACTATTTAACAGCCTGTTCTGATACCAAGTCATAATTCATCCATTTTTTCCTGTCTTCCTCATGTTTTGTTTATTTGCTTCGTTCGTTGTGTTGTGTTTATTTCTATGTGTGTGTTCAGGCAGCTCAAGCATCACCTCTTGCTCAGTATTCCAAATTTGCAAAGTCCCCTAAGGGTAGGAGGGCATCCATGGACTCCTTACTTCTCATATGGTGACATGACTAGGAGGCACCGCTTCTCAAACTTGCATTGATGTGTGGGTACCCTGGGAATCTTGTTCAAATGCAGACTGGGATTCAGTAGGTTTGGGATGGGGCCTAAGATCCCACAGTCCTAACAAGCGCCCACATGAGACCCAGTTTCAGTGTTACAAGGAACTTTATCTGGACCCTGGAGCTCCCACAGTCACAGTTCAGGAGGAAAGCATGCCATCGTGCGGTTGCTGGCTTGTTGTGAGAGCGATGAGAACTGAGCCGACTTGTGAAGCTGTGGCTTTAATGTTCGTGAGCTAAGTCAGTCATATTTAGTAAATCAGCAGGAAATGTGGGAGTTTAAGGAAGGGAAAAGTGAGCTATAGGAAACATCTTCCTGTTTCCTAAACTGTTATTAGGAGTCAACTGTTTTGTTTACCGGTGCTGATGAGCAGGAAAACATTCAGCTGAACAAAGTTCTATCACAGTTGGACAAGGTAGAGATCTTGGAGAGTTTAATAGAATGAGTATTTTTGAATCCTCAAATTGTTGCTACATATAAGAACATTAGATAAGAACACATTAAAATAACATATATGACTCTGTGTGTGTGTGTGTGTGTGTGTGTGTGTGTGTGTGTGTGTGTGTGTCCCATGCAAAATATTTTTGCTAGTGTTATACATGGGAAAACCTAGTGTTTGGAATGAGTTCTGTGCTGTGCTTTGGGACCACAAATTGAACTTAGGACAGGGCAGAGGGGTTGGAGAGGAAGAAAGGGGTAGAGGGGAGAATGGGGCCATCATTCCTGTACAGTTCATAGCAGGTTACTTTAGTTTTGGTCACAGAATGACCTGCGGGCTGGCTTATCCACGTGTGGAAGATTGCAGTTGCAATTTGCTGGTTAGTCTCTGTTCTTTTAATGCTTTCCTGAAGTGCCATTTTGTCTCAGTAAAATGCTCCCTAAAAATACTCAAATATTTTTAGTTGTAGAGTACAAATCAGATTGAGCTGCACATTTCCCTGGTGAGGAAAAGTGATGAGTTTGTGTTCATTAACTTGAGGCCATCTGGTATAGACACGCAGCAGTCTGTGAATCAAACGTGCATCAAACTCCAGGGATCAGAGCCCGTGCCAGACCCAGTGTTTTGGAGAGTCAACAACAACCAGGGGGAGAAAAGGGCCCTGACTATCTTTTTCTTTTATTTTTAAAAACCAGTTCCGCCTTGCAGTATATCAGAGCGTTTCGCGCTGCTCAGCTGGCGAGCCACATTGCTTTCCCGTCATTGCCCATCTGAGCTGTCTTTGGGGTGTGCTTCCGCAGATGAAGTCGTTTTCCCTGTCACCATCTCCGCTTGGGAGGGGTGGCGAGGAGAATGAGAACGTTAGCGTCCCTTTCCCTGCACTTTTCTGTAACTAGAGGCTACAGCCACCCCCATGCGTGCAGTGTGTGCTCACACACATTCTCACCGTCAGACAAAGCAAAGCCATACTGCAGGTAGCAGACACACCGCAGGACATTCTCAGGAGAACCGTCTTTTGCAAATAGCCCATTTCTGGAAGAGAGAGTGAGTGCTCCTTGCAGCCTTGCTAATAAAAACCCCCTCGACAGCGGCTAGCTTTCTGTTGAAGAGTGCGCACCAAAATGTAAAGAAAGATAATCCATCGCTGTACGGATTCCTTACCGATTGCCACCAGACCCCTTACTGGCATGTATAGACAAGGACCTGGGAGGGGCTGTGGGTCTGCTTGAGGCTTCCTTCCACTCAGAGTCTGGGATTCCTGTATTTGAAACTAGGGTCAGTGTATTTGAAACTAGGGGTCAATGTCCACTGCAGAGCAGCATGGCTGACTTTTCTGTGATTAGGTGATGCAATTTTCTGGGTGGCCTCTGTTCTTTAATGCTTCCCTAAGTACCATCTTTCTGCCTGTGCAGTTCTCTTTAAGGCTCCCATGCGTGTTTCACCGAAGGAGATGAAATAGACTGGGCTGTCCATCGAGGAAGATGTGACTAGTGGCTATCCCTCTCTGTCTCTGCACCTGCCCACTCCCCACCCTTCTATGTTCTAAGAGGCCTAGCAGAGGGCAGAGTTCCACTGGAAAATTCTTTTGAAGCACACACAGGTCAATAATACACAGAAATAAATAGCTATTTTCAGTGTCTTGTAATGGGCCTTGGGAAACTTTGTATTTCAAAAATTATGAAGGAAAAAGAGGAGGCAAAGGACTTTAAAGATGGATGCAAACAACTTTATTGTTGCTGGAAAGCAGGATAACTGACTTGCAAGAAAATTTGCTCAATGCTGTGAAGAAAGCTAAAAGCAATTCTTTTTCTTTTCTCAAGGGGTTCACTTTTAAAAGTATTGAGTTATTCAGTGCATTGCATTGCAGTGTGTCTTATTACAACCATAATAGCTCCAGGTGTGATCATTGTTTTTAATGTTTGCTGATATGATAAGCATAAAACAAGAGAATGGAATAGAAGTATATGTACCACTTTATTTTGTTTTGCATATCTTTGGATAGCGCTCGAGTTTAAATTTGTTGGATTTTTTTAAAGCCCTGAATAAAGATTCTCTGGTACGTAGGAAAGCTCATCTTCTAATATGCAAAGAAGCTAGCTCACTGAAAGTCTTGTTACAACATTAATTGAATTATAATATGTTTCCTTTGGACTTTATCTCTGAGTTGGTGGAATCCACTTTGTTGGCAAGATACAACTGTAGGTCACAAATTCGAGAACACACAGAGAATGAGTGAGAGAATCAGATGAGTTTTCAAGGAGTTTTCTGGAGGAAGAGATTTTGTTTTGATTTGTATTATGCAACTAATATATGTTTATTGTGGAAAACACAGATAAGCAAAACGAAGAGAATAAACATTATCTTTAATAATCATATTTCAACATTTTGGTATATATACTTCTATTCCATTCTCTGTGGGAATAAATACAATAGAATTAAACAATAGAATCTTAGTGTACATTCCGGTTTGTAAGATACATTTTTCACTAATCAATATTGAATGAATATCTTTTCATGTCATTAAATGTTATTTTCCATGTTATTTTTTTGGTACATAGTGTCCACTGAATGGATATACCATGATTTATTTAACCAGTCCAGTATGGTTGACATTTGGGTTGTTTCCGACAATTCATGATCATAAACACCGCTGTGATGAGCATACCTGTGGCAAAATCTTTTCACGCATCCATTATTATTTCCCCAGAATCAGTTCTAAGAAGAAGAATTGCGGCATATATGGGCTTGCAGATGTTGATAACTTTGACACGTGTGTGTGCCAATAGCCTCATGTCCTTTTTGTACAATGATGTTATTATAGAAAAAAGTATTCACGACACTTGTTGAAGATGGTAAGGCAGACTTTATTCAAGTGGACCATGGTGATAGGTGTAGGGACCACCGCAGTGAGGTCTCATAGTGGGGGAGAGAGATTGGACTCAATGCCAAATACAGCGTGGGCAAGTGGGAATTTACAGTCAAGGAGCAGGGTCGGGGTCATTGGGTGGAAAAGTACTAAGAGGAAACATTACTAAGAGGAAACATGGCAGGTAAGGGAATTCTGGCTAAACCAGCCTAACAGGATTTTTGCCGAAGACAGGCCAGGGTGATGAGACATCACCTGGGGGATGGTGGGAGATGAAGAACCCAACCAGATATCAAAGCGATCAGATATTGGGGGTCGGAGATCTGGCTAAACTGACTTAGCAGGATTCTTGCTAAAATTGGGCAATGCATAGACAAACACAGAAGCCCAAAAGTCAGGCCTAGTTGAAAAAGAGTTCAGGGGAGCCTGGGTAGAGTTTGGTCAATAGAAGAATCTGTGTCAGCCTATGGTAACTTCTTCTTTTTTTTTTTTTTAATTATTTATGGCCCTCCCTTAAATTTTGATTTGTGTTAGTGCATGACTGTGTGTACCTTGTTCATCAACCTACGGTACCAAAATACCCAGCCAACCCCCTCCAGCACCACCACTCCTTATCCAGTATCATTCCTGGTACAGAGCTAATGGCGACTTACATGGAAGTACTGATTATTAACTCCTATTTGAAAAGGGACAATGGCCAAAATGGATGGAGAGGAAGGAGGGAGAGTCATTGTTGGAGACTCCTGGGTTCTGGTACAAGATTTATCACTGATCAATGTGGGATCTTTTCAAACCCACCATCACTTCTTTGATGCTCAATTTCCTAACAGAAGCAAATGAGCTAACTAAAAAAGACAATTGAGAGCATTTTTGAGAGCATTTCCAGAACTGCAAATGTATGAATCTTTTATTGTGAATCATATGTAAGGGATGGGAAAAGCTGACTTGGGTCGTGTGCTACATTGAAGAGAAACTGCAGTGACGTTGGGGAAGTTTGCCTAATGGGTAAATTCCTTCAGGACATAAATGACAACAGAAGGGCCTGCACTGCAGCCAGACAGTTACTCTGGGAAGTCTGGCCATTAGGGTGGCTCTTGGAAATAGGCAGCATCTGAAAGTCCTGACTGGCTGGAGACCAGCTTCACACTCCTGGTGGGCACCTTCAGAAGGCAGATGATTGGCAGTGGTCCTGGATGGGGGCGGTTCCAGAAGCAGGAAATGGTCAGAGGTCTAGCCAGACGGATGTCCTGCATCAGGGAGACCCAACAACATTCATGAGACTAGGATTCACAGTAGAAAGCCAGTTTCTTAGAGATTTGGAGATGACAAGGCCTGGCCTTGTTTCATAGGAGCTAGGGTTTAGATTCTCAGCAGCAGGAAAACTGGTGTCCCATGCTAGAACCGGGATTTGAAGGAAGGGTCTGTTCACTGTGGTCAGGATAGGGCCAGCAGCCAGACTGCTGAACTGTTGATCTAAAGCTCCTTAATTTAACTGGGGAGCTGGGGTGAAGCAGTGCCTGCTGTGAAGGTGGAGTGGTTAGAGTCGGGAAGTCTCGACATTCGCCATTAACTCTCTAGTCGGCATCCTTATGTCTTGGCTTTTATCTAGATAGAGCCTGGAGCGCTCTGAACAGCCTTTAAAACTAATCCCTCTTGTAATTTTAAAAAATTTTGTTTTCATCTTTCAATGTAAAATAAACCAGATAGAGAAAGCAATACTAAACAAATCTATAGCTTAATGAATTTTTATAAGATATTCTTGTTGCCATAGAACTTTGCTAACCTTCCTGAAAGCCCCTGCATTTGCCCCCCACCCCATCACACCCCCCCTTCCCTTTTCAACCTTTATAATAATCACTCTTGCATTTCTTTATAGATTTGTCACCTACTTATGTGACATATTCTACTTAGGAATATTCTTCACTGCTAATTTTTTAGCCTTGCCCATTAAAAAAAAAAAAAAGATATGTCTTTGAAGTCACTTTTGAAAGCTGCAACATCCTCTCCATCCCTTTCCTTTCCTTATACTTTTTCTGTGGAAGGACCCAGGCATTTTTTAATCTGTAGAGTTCCACAAGCTTGTATACTTGTGATGCTGTTCAACATGTTCCTCTGTCTTCTGTATTTCCTGCACATTGGCAGCTGCATCCAGAGGCTTGACGAGACTCTTGGTCCATCGCTTTGGCAAGGTAATGGTGCTTTCCATCAGGAAGCACATTATGTGTGGTTTTGCCATATTCATGTTAAGACTCAGTGATGCTCAATAATATCTAGATCCCCCACTTCACTGAGGGCTGCGTAATGTGTAACTACCTCTATAATCCTGTTTTCATTTATTGTATGGGATACTTTTTTAAGGAGAGGCTTCCATTCATGTACCATTTGGCTACCCAGTGGTACAGTTCTTACAGGAAAGGCAGAATAAATATTCAATGCATTCATACACCCAATTTTCAAGATAATAAATTAGCTTCCTGTCATCCTTAAAATGTAATCAATTAATTCTTTTTAAATGGTATTATTAACTCATAGATTTATACATCAGTGGTTTCAGTCCATTGCCTATTGGAGCTTCTTTAATTGGTACCTGGGTCCTTTTGACATGACCTGAGGAGGTTTCTAATCTTCCTTACTATCTGGTATATGAAGAGCCTCCAGGCTTATATTGTGTATTTCCTGCCCCAGATCTGGAATCAGCCATTTCTCTGTGAAGCCTGGTTTCTTTTAATAGGAAAAAGTATGTCAAGACCACAATTTGGATACTACAGATGCTTATTCCTACTGGGTGGGTTATCGCGTCTAGCTTTTTCAGCAGCCGTAACATACACATGTATCAAATGTTTGTGTGGGAGGGGAGATGTGTGTGATCAAATACTTTGTGAGTTCAAACTATTTTAGACTCAGATTCACACTACAGAGTTTTTACTTAACTACTTTTATATTACATTTGTGTCTCCTTTATTCCAAGCCCCAAATCCTGGTGCTTAAAAACACAGAATTATATTAGAATATCCCATCATTATTACAGAAGGCTCAGAATAACAATAATAAGAACATTATCACCATCAATTATGATTACTAAACAGTTTAAATTTTTCATCTCTGTATTCTTTTCCCTCTCCCCAATTTTTATGGTTGTATTACTATATTTGTGTTATCAGATCATATTGCTACTGTAATCTCTCCCTTTTAACCCTCATTTATTTTTAATTCTACAGGTAACTATATATTTAATACTCATTATCCTTAGATTGATGCCAATTTAGTCATTTTTGGTTGTCTAAAGCTGATTCTCTAGTGGATTCCTTAGTAAGGGTTCTTCTCATGGAAATAATATTCTGTGAATTCTTGCACATTATAACAGTTTGTGTTCTTTTACATGAAGTCAGTTTTGCTGGATATAAAATCCTTAGCTCACACTTTTTTTTCTTAAATATTGGAAATATGAGCATCAAAAAATATTAAAACAATCCAATTTCTTCTAGCATAAAATATTGCTCTCAAAAAGCATGTGATAATCTAATTTCCTTTCCCTTATAAGTCATGTATTGTAAATAAATTTTTATTTATCTTTAAAGCCCAGTAATTTTGCTAGATTATGTCTTGATGTAGATTGTTCTGGGTGAATAGTTTCAAGTATGTGGTGCACTCTTTCAATGTGTAGTTTCAAATAATTTTTTTAAATGAGTTTCAGGAAAATTGTCTTGCGTCATACATTTTAATATTTTCCTGTTCACTTGCCTTGTTTTTCTTTTTCAGAGATTGACTCCTATTCTCTACTGGTTGCATCTTCTTTCCCTATCTTTAATATTTGTCCCTTTCTTGAGATCTTTTTAAAAATCTTCTTAATCATTTCTTTTTGGTTTTTAAAAACTAAATTTTATCCTTTTTAACTTTCCATTTCCCTTAAGACATCATTTGTTTCATGTATTAACTTTTGTGTTCCTTCTAGTTTACTTTTCATTTCTAAACCAATTTTAAAATGTCATTTTAGATCATCTTGCATCATTTTCTTAAGGCCTTTAGCTGATGTTGAAGTAATATGCTACAATTTTGATAGTTTTGTGAGCCCATTTTTGTGGCATACCTTTATTCTGTAGGGATGCTATTCTCCTAATTTCTTTTTTTTGACACAGCTTTGTATGAGATTGTACCTGCATACTTACTACCACAGAGAGACCCCGTCTCCCAATTCCCCTACCAAACCTCCCCAAGAGGAGGGTCGTCTCAGATGGGGGTCTTGTGCAAAATATGAATTTACTTTTTTTATTTTTCAGGTGGAGGATTGGCTTATTTAGCTTTTCTAACTTAGCTCCCTCTTCTGTTGTTTCACATCATGTTAAAAAAAACATATGGCAGCTTTTTTCCTGAGATTTCCTGTTTCTCTTCCCCTCCTCTACTTTTATTTCAAGTCCATCTTTCCTTTATCTTTGTAATGTCTGTGTCCAATTTTGATTCCACTCCCTGCAGTGGAGTCCTGGAAGAGTTCATTGAGAGTTCATAGGGACCATGCATCTGCAGCCTCTCCACTTCAGACCTTCTAACTCAGGTCTTACATGCGCCTACTTTTAGGGTGAGCAGAACTGCTCCCAATTTTAGTCACTGTCTTAATATGGGCCATCTGTGCTTTCCAGTGAATACCTGGTGGGTATCAAGTTCATCAGATGCCCTGTGCCCTCCCTTTGCTTTCTCTAGCACAGATGCTAATGATACTCACATCTTGTGGCTGTTGGTGGTTTCGTCCATTGGCTTGTATTTGGGGGGTTTGTGGGGCTACTTTGTCCCCTAGTTTTGTTGTAAGCGTTGTCTTTGCATTTTTGACTTTGCATTTAGTTTCTCTGTATAATTTTGCTGTGAGGCATTGGGAAGATGTCACTGTAGCTGCTTTCTTCCCAGAATCCCCCAGCAGGGTTTTAAGTGGATGGAAGGCAGGGCTCGTTGTTGAATCTCTAGCAGCACTTCTCCTACATTGTCCTGTGTATAACATGGATTCGATAAGTGTTGTGGAATAACATGAAGCTGTCTCTCTCTGGAGTAGAACCCCAGCCCACAAAGAGTGATTTGGGTGCCTCATCTTATTTCCAGAGACTTCTGTTCATTGGGATGCCAGTCTTGAGGTGGGAGGAGAGTGTCTCTCGGTTGCCTGTTATTTGGAGGTAATAAGTTGCAAACATTGAATTGGCTTTTAGAGTTCATAGCCTTCCACTTTGAACCAAGACCAGGATGAAAAGTAGCCGGGCAAGTTGTGACTCCCAGCTGCATAGCCTATTAAAGCACTTTATATCTGCTTCTTTGCTTAGGTTCCTAATTAAAGCTGTTTTCAACCCAGTAAACAGCCTCACCCTGGCTAATAGAGTTGGACAACTCCTTGGTGGCCTCTTCCTTTGTCCTCCCATGTTCAGTGACTCCAGGGTTAAGTTCCTGTTGCCTACAGCATGGCCACCCACTGAAACATTTAATAAGGAGAATAGTATTGTTTCTTGGGGACATAATTATGAGAGACACTTAATACAACCTTTTCTGAGAAAACAGGCCTTTTGAAATGCTGTGTGTTGGGGGAAGATTTAGCCCAGATCAGTGACTGCTTTAGCTATTACGAGTCATATTAATAATACTGTGTTTCTGCCTTGGCTGAAAGGCTCTGGGGTCTGTCTCTAAAGTTTATTAAACATTTGTCTGAAAGACTTGTACTTGGGACTTGCGGTTCTAAGTCTTTTCTTTCAGCTTTTTAGGCTGTAACTCCAGTTTGCTGGTTGTAGATACAACTGTGAAATAGGTAACTTCCCTTTTGAATCTCTCATTACTGTAAGCTCATGTCCTGGGTTTAGGGGCACATACTTTTGCATCTTATTAGGATTCCTGAAGGCTGGAAACTGGATGCAAATAAAAACTACTGCTTGGAGACACATTGGAGGCATTTGAGGACTCGTGTTTTGTCCTTCCTTCTCAGGAACCCCCCTGTATTCCTCAGAAGTTATGTGTGATTTTTATTTGGCCCTTAGTTTAAAATTACTTGGAAAGCCATCTTCTTAAAGTAACTTAAGAAAATCACTTTGTTAAGTAAATATAACTTGTAATGTGAACAATGTCTCCCTAATTTACCCATCTTAAAATTCCAACTTTTTAACATCACACTGTTCATACTTCAAGACAAAACTGTGTTTTCTTTCTTTCTTTTTCTTCCCACTGTCTTCCCATTTCCTGGAAAGGGAAGTAGTTTCCTTCACATGAGGTATGTGGCTTCTCTTTTCATCTCCTATAGCATTGTTTCGTTTGTTTGAATCTCTTGTTTGTGAGGAAGCAGAGGAAAAATCTTGGGAGTAAGAGAGTCCTAAGGTTCCCATCCAGCTTTGCCCTAACGTGCTGTGAGATCTTGACAAGCTAGTAAAGCTTTCTAAGCCTTAGTTTTCTCACTTGTAAAATGGGCATGAAAGTCTCTGCATCACTTTGTTACTGCTGGATGAATGTCACAACATATATAAAGCACTTGGTGTCTGGCACAATGTAGATGCCCCCAAAATAATTACCCTTAATTGGGAGTGCTCCTGCCAATGAAAATGTGACTTCTTGCCAAAGGAAAATACTTTGTGATGTTTGTTCTCCCTCTCTCTGCCCTAAGAAGTGGAACTTCATTCCTTTCTCCTCCTGTACTATTGAGAATGTGTTTCTCCATACAAATGTATCTCCAGCCACCAAAACAAATCAGAAGTACCCATTCACAGTGATACCATGGCAAAGAAACCCAAGCCAAAAAGGTGGCTGTGGATCTTTAACAACGTGGGTGGTGGGTGGGGGAGGGGTCACTGTGACTTCTCTTGGCTCCCTTCCCATTTCTGAGTTTTCCACACCTCAACTGTTTTCTTTTCATATATGTGATGGGCTCTTTTCATAAACATGACTCCTAGCCAAGCAGTCCCCTTAGAGCCCAGGGGCCACACAGAAGCCCCTTCTCCATCCTACCCCACCATTGCCTCCCAAGGGGATGGTGTCTCAGATGGGGGTCCTTCTGCAAAATATTGCATGAGAAACTAGAAAATCAAGCTCATGCATGTTTGTCCTGATTTCTCTCCTGGCCTCCTGTCCCCCCCCTCTTTTTTTTCCTCCTTGTCAATTTTTAAACACAGTTCCCTCCACCAACCTATTCTGTCCCTGATATATGCGCCCCCCAGTCCCCAACTCTTTTGTTTTGTCCCTGCCACTGCATGCCTTCCCCCAATACTCTCAGCTTCATTGCTGCTAAATGTCATTTTTGAAACAACAGAAGGACATGCTGTTTTTGTGACATCTCAGGGAAAAAAATTTTTGATCCATTTGGTGTTAAGAGCACTCACAAGAAATGTATTCAGGGACCCTCGCCAGCCTCTTTCACTGGTGTGGTTTACATTTGGTGGTTGGTGATAGAACAAGCACAACGTTTTCCCCCAGAAACGTCCATTCTCCTATCATCTGTGTCCTCCTTCCTTAGATTGGCTTGTCTTTCAGATAATGCTGTATTTGAAGCACAGCAATTCCTGATTTATTTTCAAGCCAGGGATCCATCTTGATCTAGCCCCTTCTCAGGGCTTTGAACCAGATTCTCAGGAAAACCATGAGGGAACACGGTCAAGTCCGGCTTATTTCTCTGGGCCACGAGGTGGAGGGAAAGGCTTGAGACACTTTGCGCCCCCCCTTGACTCACAGGGCCAGTGTAGAGCATGAGTGTAATCTTAGATTGCGTGCATCGTGACCTCCCTTCCAAAAAGAAACAGTTGCTCTTTTCAGGAAACCAGGAACTGGGGGTTCCCTTTGTTCTTTGTCTCTTTCCTCCAGGCTCTACCAGGCTCCATCTGTGATGATATATATTCATATATTCTTATTCCCCTTAGACTGGAAAATTCTTTCGGGCGGGATCCATGTCTCATTCATCATTTCGTCCTCCAGTGCCTAGAATGGTACCCTGTAGGAACTGTACATTTACAGAAAGGAAGAACACACACTTACTTATTCACTCACTGAGTGTGCGAGGAGGAAGCAGAGAGAAGTGCTCACTTCCTCCAGACTTCTTCCTGGCAATGCTCTGCTGAAGACATGCTGCACACAGGCTTGGATCATTATTTCAATCCCAGAACCCCTTTGCTTCTACAAAAGGTCTAGCTGAGCAACTAAGTTATGAAAGGGAATTGTAATTAGTTTCTCATTCTGGCCCAAACCCCTGATTGCAATATAGTGACCGCGATAATCCCCACCCACTTGAGTTATTCAGAGTCCTTAGGACTCTGATGCTCTGAATTTAGTTAGCTTGTAAACCCACGAACACCCAAAGTGGGAGTTTTGCTTCTTTTCAGAACCATCAAAGCAAGCTTCGCAAGCCTTGAATGTACCAGAGGACCCTTAATTCAAGAGTAGTTTGAGAGATACTGTTCAGTCTCAAAATCTTACCTGGTAGCTCTTTATCCCCAGTTCCTTTGCTGGTCTGCTGTTCACTTTCGGCCCCGTAGGAAGAGAATGGTGGGCACTTAACACATAGTACTTCCCTCCTTCCTTTTAGCCGTCGTGTGAACTTGGAGGAAATGAGAAACAGCTCAGTTTTCACAGACACACACACAAATCAAGAGTTCTTGTTCTAATGACTTGTTTTGACATTCCACTTGACAGGAGGCTGACAACTTGAGGTTTGCAGCCTGCATGACCTTCTTTAAAAGTATACTGTGTCTTCACTGACTTTGAATAGAACTTACTGATGGGTGAATCTGGGCAGAGTTCAGTCCCGCTGCAAGATGGGCACACCAACCGTCGCCTACACTGCCGAGAATCTAATCGAAATGTGCAGTAGACGTTACCGCTCTCCAACTTTATTTTGGGAAATTCCCTGGCTATAGAAGCACTGAAGGTGTCGATTTCATGGGTGTAGGGCTTTGCTAAACCGTGACTCCTTCCTTCCTGAAATAATCATTAATCGATATTAATGATATGGATTCAAAATCAGCTTGGAGGTAGGCTCCTTACACACCATTGTTCTTGGTGCCTCTCTGTTGAAGAACATGTTTAAGCTTCTGTTTATCTGCTGTTTCCTCACCTTTGAATTCCTCATGGACGCTGAGCTTTGCCGAACAGACAGTTCTGGAGCAAAATTAGAAGCTTTTCACTGGGCTGACTTCTAAAATCCTTCCTGGTTTTCTAAGAAGCAACCAAAAATGGAAAGGAAAAAAAAAAAAAAGAAAGAAAGAAAAGAAAAGAAAGAAAAAAGTAGAGACTGGAAGAAGCAAACTTTCAGCTAATTATCCTCTTTTTCTCCCTCTGAGCTCAGAGCACTGTTCTTAATTTCCTGACCAGCTTGTGCCCCTCCCCCGCTCCCTCCGAGCATCTGTGGTGGTTTCAAATTGAACTGCATACCTGCTGCTCTGAATTTCCAACATACCATACCAGTTGGTTTGCCAAACAGCGAACTGCCAGCCATCTGCCATCCAAAGTCAGAATTTACATTGTTTCATCTTAAAATAACGCCTCCGGAATAGCAAGCCACTCTATGCATCAGGTTTTAAAATTGACAATCAGCCAAAATTAAAAACAAATACCAAATGGGCATAAAAAAGAACATGGCACTGGGGGCGGGGGGGCGGGGAGGGGGGTGGCATTTGACGCAGAGTTTATTTTTCAGCATTTTTACCTGATTTTTCCACCGAAATAGCCATGGCATTTCATTTTATCTGCAACAGCAGGAACTACTTATAGACTGAGAACATTAACTTTTTACTTGCCTAACTCTAGCTAGAAGAGGATCAGAATTACAGGGCGGGAGCTGTTGTCCTGGTGACCAGGAGTGTGGATGTCTTCATAATCCTTGGCTGCAGGGAAGGAAGACCTGTCTTAACCTCTCCTCGTCAGCCTCCCTGGTTGCTCAGCTGAAAAAGCTAAGATGCATGGAAGTAGAATGCCTAGTCCAAGGTCATGTGCTAGTTAACGGAAGAATGAAGTCATGAACTTGGAACTCCTGGCTCCCAGGCATATCCTCCTGCCTCCTCCTTTCTCCTTGTCTTGACTAGTCGTTATGGATGACTAGTTTAGTTCTTACTATCTAGCAACCTTATCATGCCTTATTCCCCCACTGCTTCAGGGCAGACAGGAGAAAAGGGATTTGGGGAACACTTGGGGACCTGTGGTGTTGGCCTTGTGGAAGAGCAACCATTAAATCTGGATGGCTTTCCAGAGCAGATGGGCTCAGAGGAGTTTTTGCTTTTTTTTTTTTAAAGAAAAAGAGGAGAGATTTCATGTTTCTTTTAAGGAAGCTGTTCCAGGCGAAGGCAGCTTGGGGAAAAGTGTGAATTTATGAGTGGGCAGAGGAAGCAAAGGGCTCTAAATTTATACCAAAGCCACCTGCCTACAGTTTGGCACCCTGTGCCATGGGCATGCCAGCCTGAGTGGAGAAGACACAAGGAGTCTGGGACTGGAAGGGCACTGGGTGACCCCGGAGCCGGGCCTTGTGCAGCCGCTTTAGAATTCTCCTTGTGGCGGGCATCACCCCCACATGGACTCAGAGATCCTGGGGTCCAGGTGAGCTGCCTGCTCTGCCTGTGTCTTGATGTGAATGTCAGAAATGGGAACTGTGGTTACAGTGGTGGTTACGTTTGGTTTTGAGCCAGAAGGTGGCATCTCCTCCTGGATGCCTTCACTCAACCCAGGGGTCCATCTTTCATGCTCCCACAGCCCCCTGCCTGTGGCTGTGATATACCTGCCCCACTAGCCTCTCTTCATTGCTAGAAGTGTCTGCCTTTCCCGTTAGACTTCTTGTGGTCAAGGCCGTCTTACTCATCGCTTGGATTTTGAGCACCATTCGTGTGCAACTCATGCTCATTTAATAAGTGAATCAATGAGTTGCTGAGATCATGTAGGACTTCATTGTTTGTGCTGACCAGTAGACCCAGTTCCACAGTATTTTGCCTACAAAAGCTGTTTTATTTACCTGAACTCTTCTGATTTTTGTTGTGTGCCAATTGGTGTTGTTACTAGCTTACATACATATTCTTAGCTGATGTGATGGCATTCTATGTACTAACAATAATTCGGTGAAGTCACTGCTGTCGTTATAGAGGTGAGCCAACCAAGGCACAGAGGTGTGAATTTTCCCGAGGCAGATTGGAACCCCGAAGCCTGTGAGGGCTCCTTTTGGATGGAGGCTGCTGCTGTGTGCTTGGTACCGCTCGGGCCTCATCCTGCTCCTCACACTGGAGCTTTGTGTCTAGAGCTGGGAACTGCCTGGAGTGCCCTGACACCCACAGCACTCCTGGAAGACGGTCACTCAGAAGAGAGGGGCCTTGTGAGAAAGGTTTGAGAAAGCCGTTCTGTTTAGCCTGAGAAGAAAACACGGAAGTGAGGGGTAAAGTTTGCATTCATGATTCTGCCAGGCTGTGCTTGGAAGCAAGAAAGGGTGTGCTCATTTACTCCAGTGGACGGGGCAGGACCTGGGGTGACAGTGGCCGTGAGGCAGGTGTTAGCCCATCAGAACGGATTTCCAAGTGAATGGAGCTGCCCACCAGTAGAATCCCCTTCCCTACAAAGGAGTGAGTGCCCTGCACAGTAAAATCAGGCAGCAGCAGAGTGACCATTTGTTGTGAAGCCATAGAAAGGATGCCTCCCTGATAGGGAGCTTCATACTAGTGGGACTTAACTAACACATCCATTCCAACTCCACAACTCCTTAGTCCTGTAGTCTGACTTTAGTACATAAAACAATGGTGCTTAGGAGGAAACATTTTTAAAGCTTAAAATAGTCAACTCACTTTTATAGAATGAGTCATTTTAAGGCCTCCTCTCCTCCCCCTGCCTTGAAAATCTCATCAGATGAACCTCAATTAAAAACAAATAAACAAACAAAAAACCTGAAAATGTAAAAACAAGATCAAATGCAATAGTACCATTTGATTTCCTAAAAGACGTTTTCCTTTGCAAAATTGGAAGATGGATGAGTGATCCTTTCCAAGAACTATAGATGTCGAGCCACAGAAGTCCTGGCCAGGGGCCGCAGGTCCTGCTCAGCGGAGGGGCTGAAGAGGGTACCACTGAAGGCCAAAGCCACTGTAACAGGGTCTCGTCCTTGATCGCTTCTAGTGCAGGAACCCTCTAGATTTGAGTTTTAAACTCTGCTGAGCTATCTGCACAGATGCTATCTGCCCGATGCACTGTGTTGTGATAAAAGATAAAAGCTCCTTTATAAAGCTGTTGTGAGACGGTTTGTATCTGACCCTGAGTTAGTGTCGTTACTAAGGGAACTGAAAAGAGAGAGAGAGATTATATTTAAATGAGCTGACATCTCAAGACTCCCCAGGGCAGGTGGGATGTTTCTCCCGTACGAAGGAGTGGAGCGTCCCTTCCTTCCAGGTAGTAAGCGGACCCACAGGTGCTTGTACCTGCCTCTCCTGCTTTTCCCTTCTGCCTGGGAGATAGGACCGTCAACTCTGAAGAGCCTTGTAGCTGATCTAGTAGCCAGAAAAGCAAAACAAGGCTTCCCCTCTAGTTGTCTCTAAGAGCTTAATAAAAAAAGAAAAAGAAAAAAAGAGTTCTTGTGATTATAGGGCACAGCCTTGCTAACAAGGGAACATTTCTCACAGGTCTGTTGAAACAATGGGCATGAATTTCAAAAGCTCAGAGTGTCAGAATCTAAGCTCAGAGTTCTCACTGAGTTTGAGATGAACTCTGCATTCAATTCTGGGGTAAAAACGAATTATGTTAAGTAGTGACTGAGTAATTAAGGATAAAGTAAATTTTATAACAGTTTGATATTTCTTTATATTAAATATTAAAAATCAGCTGGTTTTTAAAATACTGTTGAGTTGTGGCTCTTTTTGCAAAGAGTTTTTTGTTTGTTTGTTTAAAGGAAGAAAAATAGATTCTCCCTCCTAGCAAAGAAATAATCTCTTGTCCACAGACTCTTATTTGGATACAGCATGATTGTGACACTACTGCCACCTAATGGTAGAGTGCCTTAATTGCAGACCAAGAACCTAAAGAAATAAGCAGACACTACTAAGATTTCAAAACTAAATATAATTACAGCAAACCAAATGCCACCTATGGAGACTTATATACAGTGCATAAATTACTGTCAGATGCAACTAATAGGGGTTGTCTTGACCTTTGCTTGCCTTTGACTTGTGGTGTTTTATGCTTTAAAAGTCCGTCAGACATTATTAAGACAATGTAAAAGAATTTCAAGAATTTACAGTATATCAAAATTTGATTTTAGAATGAAAACAAATGTTAAAATGGAATACAGGTTAAAATAATTATTAATATGGGCTAGGTAATGGTCATCAATAGTCATCCTATTTGAGGTTTATTGATAGTTCAATAATTTAACTTAATTAGGGCCCTTTAATCACAAAGGCATTTTAAAAAGCAGTCCTAGGAAGAAAAATACATTTATGGGATTTATTCATCGGTTTTCCAGGTTTAAAATCATCCTTATATAACTTATAGCAGACAAAGAAGGAGCAGCCATTCACTCATTCTCCTATGTGGTTATGAAACTGTGAGTTCGTACCTGTCCACGCAGGCAGAGTTCTATCATCTAATCCTTGGTGGGTACTTGGCACGAACGTTCTATTCTTGTTTAAGAAGAAACTTGATGTTGAGTCCTCTGTGTGGGTAGATGGGTAAACTTTTATAAACTTTGTTTTGTTGTTATTTTTGCTTTCTGGTTTGATAACAACCAACATTTGTATTACATTTTACAGCTGCAAAATGCTTTTGCACATTGTTTTCATTCTCCCAACCGCTAGATAGTTACTAGCTTTGTTTTACAGCTGAGGAAACCATTATGTTCATAGAAGTGAAATGACTTGACCAAGATCACATAGCCAGTAAGTGGCAGAGGGTGTAAATCCAAATTTTCTGGCTCTAAATTTCATTCTCCTTCTACTGTATGGCACTGCTGCCCAAGAGAAGACCTTTCCTTAAGATGGAGTTCCTTGATTCTGTTTGTTATGGTAGCATAGCATTTACGTGGCCAGTCAAGACATAGCAAGCTAGGCAGAGAAGCATCCAGTGTCTGAAGCTTCTCAGGAAAGATTTCTTACTGCAACTCTTACTTATACCCTTCTTTTAGTGAAATGTCAGTTCTTATTAATTCATTCATTCACCCAGCACTAATGATTGTAAGAGAAGCAACCATCTCTCCTGCGTTGTCAGCCCAGACGGCAAAGGGCTTGCCCATAGCCTGAAGGGGCTCACAATTTGATGACCCGTAAAACGCCTCTCCCTCGTTCTGAACCCTTTTTCTCATCTTCATCTGCCATCTCCAGTCCACATCAGATACCTAGAAAACGGGAGGGGAATTGCTTGTCAGGGTGAACAACAAGGAGGAAAACGTACTTTGTTAAAAGTGCCTTATGGTTTTCACCTACAAGGTCTCGCTGGTCAGCCTGTGGACTGGCGCATGGGTCTGTTCTCCTGCCAAATGAGCCAGTCAACGTCAGAACATTCATTTGAGCAGGTAAGTGTCAGGGTTGCCTTGGAGAAAAAAAGATGCTGGCACTTTGTTCTGGGATGTGCTGTCACACATCCACAGGCGCACGTGCACGTCATTAGAAAATGTATCTTAGGAACAAGCCAAGCCTGCTCCCCATAGTTCTAATCCTTTTCTGACTTCGGCCCTTCCTAGAAATGCAGATCATTTGCTCACCATCCTGTGCTATTGCTACCTAACCTGGGCAGCTCATAACCCCCTGGGGGCGTTTTCAAGCCATGCTATTGCACTGCCCCCTCTGTGCAACTCCAATTAAAACAGAGCTCTCTATGTCCTGATAGGTGATTGATAAAAACTTAATTCACCAGTATTTCTAGGGCATATGATTTTGGGACAAGATCAGGAAGAGAAGATAAATACCAGAAGGCACTTGAAAGTCAGAAAGGAAGTAGTTTACCATCTCAGCTTTTAGAGACAGTACAGATTTAAGAGTGGGGAAGCCCATATGTGACGGGAGAAGTCTGCTTCCACGGGTTCTCCTTCGTGTTGGACATGGGAAGCGTGTCACCAGTCCCCAAACCTCGGCTGGCACCTCACTCCCCAATTTCCCTGCCCCCACACGTAATAAATGCATGATTGACACAGGCCTTGCCCAGATGGCCCCATACTTGAGAGTGACATAATCGTGTGTCTTGTTCTCAGCTTTTTGCGGGAGCAAAAGTAAACAGCCGCGAGGGGAAATAGTCTTACCAGTTGGGAAGAGAGACGAGGACATTGGTCCCCTAGCTAAGCTAGCATTTGGACTCCTTAGCTTGGCGTGCAAGGCTGTCCACAGTTTGCCAGACTCCCTTTTCTCCGCCAGCTCCTGTTTACTCTACCCTGAGCTTCCGTGTTTGCTTTGATACCTCTGTGCCTCTGCACACGGGGTTTCACTGTGAGCTGTTCTCACTTAGCCAGTGGGCCCCACCACCTTTCACCTCAGGCACGGCTCGGGGCTTTCTCACTGGGTGTCATTGGCCCTGCTGGGCAGCTGCTGCCATATGAGCCAGAGGGGTCCAATTAAGAATTAAGAAATTGACTATTACAATCACAGGCCTCATTGAGCCGAAAGTGTTCAGAGTAATTTTCCAAGTGAACTCCATGGAGATTGTTTTCACCACACGTGCAAATAAGATAAACAGATTCCTTATGCACGTGTAGTGCTTTACAGTTATAATATGCTTGTATGTATACCACTGTATTTCATTTTGCTCCCTACAGCATTACGAGGTAAGTAGGGCAAATGCTGTTTCCCCCGTTTCTAGATAACTAAACTGACTCTCAGAGAATCTGACTTATACAACCACTGTGTTCCTAGTGACAGAAACCATCCAGTTGACACAAATCTGCTCCCACCTCTCTCTCCCTGGATGTGAACAAAGGGAGTAAGCCTACAATTAAACAGAGCGAAGATATGAAAAACCAGACTGAATAACACTGAGTGATGTGAAACAGACGATAGGCGCTACTGGAATTCGCAAGAGAAGGTTAGAAGAGTCAGGGAATTCTCATTAAAATAATAGCTGCCATTTTTGAGGGTTTAAAAGTTGAGGCAGACAACTAAAACTGGTTTAGAAACTCCAATACAAAGTCGGATTTCCTATAAAGTTCTGCCTGTGTGCCAAGCACTGTGTTAAGAGAGTGTTTACCAGCACAGTCCTTAGTCTCCAATCCAGTCAGTCCCTCAGGCAGGGACTGTCATTGTCATTTTCCAAATGGGAAGGTTAGGTACATTGTTCGTGGTGACCCGGTGAGCTGGGAGTGTGGCTCCCACCCAGGCCTGTCTGACTGTGCTTTGCCAGACACTGTGCCGCTGCCTGTGGACTTTGTGGAAGAAGCAGGGTAGGAACTTGACCTTTAACCGGGGTCAAAATTGGCACTCTGGGGAGATGAGGCAGGTGCTCCAGGAAGCCAGCCAGCTAATGTGACCGGAGGCACCAGCACCGGACATACACAGTTTATGGGGACCCCAGGAGAGAGGGCAGATGTCAGGGGGAGCAGGAGCTATGGGGAGCAAATGGGAAGCGGTGAGAATGGACCGGATTACGATGCGACCTCGAAGCCAGACAGAGCAGCTTGGACCAGATGGGGTGGGCCATGGAGGCTTTGGAGGCTTTGAGCATGTGCAGGACATGAGATGGGGGCATATGTAAGGACCACGTGAAGTAAAGCCATGGCTGTGGGGTCCGTGTGGTAGCCACTGGCTTTCAGAATTCACAAAAAGCCCATGGGCCAGACCTGAGGGCAGGTGTGTGACTCAATGCCACGTTAGCTGCCTTCACCAGGGTGTTTGCCCTCCCCCGGCACTCTGCACGCCCCGTTCCTGGCTTCCATGCAAGCACAGGGGACACCAGTAGGGATGGCTTCCCCTGCTATTAGGCTGATTGATGGAGAAGTCAAGCCTCCTTCTGTTCAGTGCAGTGAACTGATGGGCTTTTGTTCTCCAGGCCAAATTCCTAGGATCCTTTTGGTCCCAGAACACTTCGCCTGTGGAGTTTATGATAAGAAAGTACAGAAGTGAACTCGCAGAATATAACTTGGGGATTATGGACAGAGTTCGTGTAGGAGGAAATAGTGATTCTCCTAAATCTGGGGCCTTGTGATGTGGGATCAGTGGGATGGGGAGACCCCTGCGTGGCCCCTGTGCTGTGTTAGCGATGAGATGAACAACCATTAACTTAGCAAATCCTGGGTTCCAGGCCCCAGGCTCGGTGCTTTCCATATGTATCTTACGGAACTCTCTGAGGAAGGTATTAGGAGTCCGATTTACAGATGAGTAAAGTAAGTCCCAGAAATATTAAATAACCTGCCCAAGGTCTTACAGCTAGTAAATGACAAGTAAAATTATAATGCGGGTCTCTCTGTGTCCTTCCCGCTATACGTGGGCAGGAAAATAATGACGCAGATATAGTTGGCGGGGGTCAAGGCTCTTTGTTTTGAAACATTCAGAGCTTAACCATTTTGTGGGCATTTCCCCCTCAATTGTGCCTTTGAAATCTCTTGTGCTTTTGAATAGACAGAAGACTCCTGGAATTGGCTTGTACAGGCACATAGCCGCTCCTCCTCTTTCTGTGTTTCCCCCTCTTTCTGGCGTCTTCCCTCCTCCCCATCCCCAATAAATTTAGAAAAAAACAAGGCTAGCATCAGCTCAGAAGCAGTCTGACTTTTTGTTAGACTTACTGCCAGCAGGAGTGAATGATTCCAGGCACCACATCTGGACGCTGGCGGTGGATCCTTGGCCCTCGAGGTGGATGCAGAGCTTCTTACTGGGGCACTACCACAAATCTACTTGCAGAACTGAATGCATGTGCTCTTTTTTTTTCTTAATTCCCATGGCATGATGTTTTAGGCAGCTGGTAGGTTCTGTGGATGCCTCAGTAGGAACAGGCCATGTTTGGGGAGCAGGGACCAAGAGCGGGTGGCATGTTCTCAGCCGCCGAGTGCCAGCAGGATTAATGGGAGGCACCCATTAGCCAGGCACAGGTCCGTGGGCTTTGGATTTTTCAGAATGGTAAGCCATTGATCAGTAAGGCCCCGGGCTTGCTTCTGTCCCTTTGCCTGCAGAAGGCCAGTCCACTCATGGGGCCAGGGGAACACACTCACAGGTACACCTCCAGCTACCTGCCACCCCACGAAGACCAGCATTGAGCTGGGGGTGCCAAGTCAGGACTTTGTACCAATGCCAAGCCACAGTCATTCCTGTTCTTATAACTATGGTTGTCCTGCCTTGGCCACTCTGCTCGAGGGAAGTTCCCCTCCCTCCTTTGCACTGGCGTGGAATTGAGTAGTAGTCAGTGACATCAGCGTTATATTGGAGGTTTCTGTGTAGATTTTCAGATGGGGCAGTTATTAATATGGTTTCCTAGTCATCATACTGTCCCCTTCCTGCACAAGTAAGGACTTTCTTTTGAAGGGCCCTGGAATCATTGCGTCTTCCTGGAACTTGACTTGACTTCGTGCAGGTTTCCATTTGTGACTTCCCTTTCTGGGTTGCACGCTTACATTTCTGTCGGTCTAAGTAAGCAGCTCATTGTTGCATAGTGGATAGATCATCTGTTCCTTTAACAGAATCATCTGGCAAATGGTAGTGCAACTTGGACACAGGAGATGATGTACTCCTTAGGGCGTTGATGTTTCCGGCATGTTCTCTGCAGGTCCTTGAAGCCCTTCTTCCCACACTCCACCCAGGAACAGCAAAAACCACTTGGATTGCTTAACCACAAGACATCTTCAGGACTGCACCTACATTTCTAGTCAAGTGCAGAGGAAGACAATGCCTCATTAGAGGCGTACAGCACAATATTAGGGTCATGGGTTCTGCTGTCATATTGTCTGGGCTTGAATTTCGACTCTGCCACTTACCATGTGCTCTTGGGCATGGCACGTTCCTTCTCTACTCTGCCTCAGTTTCCCACCCTGTGAAATGAGGATAATGATAGCTAGCACATGTTTCCCAGGGTTTGGTGAAACGTAAATTATTCCATGTAAATCATAGAATGATGCCTGATACAGCGGAAGTGCTCATTAAATGTTAGCTATTATTAAGCACTTCAAACCCCAAGGACATCCTATTTTTCACTTTATTGGCATTTTTAAGCTGGTTTTAGTTTAGTTTGAGTTTGAGTTGTCAACTCATAACTACAAATGTGCAAGGCCTACATATAGTGAACTGGCGTTGTAGGCTGCCATGTATGCTAAGTGCGGACATGTGAAGACCAACAAGGGAAAGTACTTTTCCTTAAAGAGAGCTTAGTCTGGTAGACGCAGGGGTTCCTGGAGATAGCACAACCAATACAGCTTTCTGCGCTGTATGTTTGCACTTAGGTTAAAAAAAGAAAACAAAACAACAAAAACTTGGCCGGAACTTTAAAAACAGAAGTGGAGGAGTGTGGGTTCAAGAGGACTGAGTCTTGGCCCAGATTGATTCACTCTGTGACCTTGTTAAGCCATTCAAGCTTTCTGGATCTGACTCAGGTTCCCCATCTGTAAAACGGGGCCACAAAGTCATGCCTTAACTTTAATGGTAGTTCATGTTATATAGCTCTGTGGAAGGACCGTGGTGATCTACCTTGCTGAAAGTAATGATCAAAAGGGTTTTCTTGGAATAATTCACCTGTCATACAGGTGGACCCATCTAGGAGGGTAAAAACCAGGCCAGCTTGCCTGCATGATTTTACATTAATTGCATTTGACATTCTTGGCTGGCAAAATTCCAAACCTGAAGGTGGCCTGAATCCCCTTTAAGGAGACTTCTGCCAGCATCTATGTGGGCCTCTGATATGAAGCACAGTTTGACCTATTAAGAACCAGATCCTTTGATATTACTAGGTGCAGTCTTTTTTTCCATTGCAAATCTTGAATCTTTTTTCACTTCAGTAAAAGCGTATTACAATTGCAGTATCTGACTCTACTAGAAGGCATAGCTTCTCTGTAGCAATATCCTTCGGTGGGTGAGAAAGGGGCATAGGGGTGAATAAAGTAGGGGGTGTAGATATTTTTACCTAGGAATATATTCTGGCCTTCCGACCTTTTGTTTTTGCATCTGCCCAGCCAGATGTAGTACCAAAATGGCTCATGGGGACCGCTGGAAGCCTGTGTACTGGAGCTGGGGACAGCAGGGCAGTGTGCGTCCTTCAGAACACTGGGCTGACTAATTTCAGGCTCTGAAATCAGATTTGAACCTCTGCTGGGTCTCTCTGGGCTGCCTTAATTATGGTGAGTTCACAGGGCAAACTCCTGCTGGGAAAACCCTTTTTCAAAAGAGGGTCATAAATACCAAAGTGCTGGGCGTGGAGGGGGCCCTGCATCTCCCAGGGCCAGCCAGCTGGGAGCTGCTTAGCACAGAACCCCAGGCCTGCCAGGAAGAAGTTTCCTGGCAGTGCTGGTGCCCATGGTCCAGGAGGGTCTCAGTTTGAGCTCGGCAGTGGCAGCACGCATGTGACCCCCACACTGGGAGTGCTGGCCCCAGCACAGAAGCTTCTAATCAGAGACACCTGCTCAGGGTGAAAGGCTCCAGGTGGCGAGGCCAGCAGATGTCTTTATTGGTGACTAAACATGGGCAGAGGAGCTCTGCTTACTTTTGAGAGCACAGGGCATATTGAGAGAGAAAGCACTGTGGCCCGGGCGCCCAGAGCCCTGGGTTCTAACTTCAGGCTTCCACTAGTCAGCTGTGTAGCTTCTTCCCTCTGGGCCTTGGTTTCTTCACCTCTGAGAGCTGGCAGTGAGGTTAGATCACCCACGGGTCCCTCTGGCGCTACTAGCCTATCGTCTGCATTCTAGGGGATCCAGGGAGGAGCAGAACGGGAAGAGCATTCACTCAGGCGGGGTTTCCTCGAGCGGGCAGCTGCCCCAAAGGAATGTCTCCTGGCCTCATGGCTTCCTGGAAACTAGGGGAGCTGGTGGCTAACGTGCTTATAATGATCCCTCAGTCTCTGGGAGCCATGAGGGTGTTCCCACCAGGGCAGCAACCCCAGTTACCTTACCGACCATGAACGGCACAGGGCTCGCCGCGTCCATCAGAACGCAGATGGGCATCCTGTCCTGGGCTTCCTGCAGCCTTACCACATGGGCTCCCAGCACCCTCTGCAACCGCTCAGAGTTCACACTTCCATAGAGACCCTGAACTAGCCCAGTTGTTCTCAAAGTGTAGGCCCCGCGGCATCAGCATCATCTGGGAACTTGTTAAAAATGCAAATTCTCGGGCCCTGCCCCAGACCCACTGACTCAGAAGCCCAGGAGGTAGGTCGAGCAATCTGTGTTTAACCAGCCCGGCAAGTAGTTCAAGGGAGGGTGACATTTGAGAACCCCTGCACTGGCCTAACCCCTTAGTTGGAGAACCATTGTATGCGTCTCTCTCTTATTTAAAGCTATATATTTTTTTAAAGCAATACTACAACAATAAAGATACTTTGAGAAACTACCCATTTTGACTTTCTGGGCTCTCTTCCAGTCTTTGTTGATTTGCACACACTTTTTACACAGATGACATTGTACGGAGACTTATAGTGTTGTGCTTTTTCTCATTTACATTTTTAGTGCTTTTCTTCCCCCTTGCTTCATAACCTTCATACTTGTCACTTTCAGTGACTGCAGAACACATCCCTCATTTGACGGGCTCTGTGTGCTTGACCGCTCTGCCCCTAGACATTTGGCAACTTGCTGCTTTTCATGATGGGAGAAGTCACCTGCCTGTCGGGGCGAGGTCAGCTTCTGGGGCGTTCCACGTGACCTCCCATCAGCTCAATGTCTGACCTCCCTGAAGTCCTCAACATGAGGTTATCTGACAAAGATTACTCAGTGGAAAAAAAATAATAATAAAAACCTATAACAGATACTAAATCTACAGGGATGTATCGCATCTGAAAGATCCCTGCTCTGCTGAGTTTTGCTAACCTGAGTATCTTCTCATTTCTCTCGCAGGTGGCATCAGCAGAGGGGGGTCTAGTGTGGGGTGGGGATGGGCACCTCCCCTGCCCTGATGGCCTTGCCCTGTGCCAGGCCTGCTGTCGGTCATTTCCTGAGCATCCTGGTCCCCAGCAGGAAGGCCTCCCCTTCTTTCTCATGCTGCCTCCACCGTCTCCCTAGCCCATGGCTGTGGACCCTCTCGTCTTCTTTCTTCCCCAGCCTGGGTGAGAGTCCACAGCACACAGCTTGACCAGCACAGCCCCGAGTGGTAGCCCCTTTGTTTTGACAACACCACTAATCCTTCTTGGGCCATAAATAACATTGTATCTTTCAAAATGATTTTGTTGGGGTAAATCCCTTCATACGGGATTGCTATGTCTCAGGGTAACCCTTTAGGGCATCTTTCATGCCACGGTCTCTTCTGTTAGTGGCAATCTGCATGGGTACCCTACCAGTGGCTCCGCACTGCTCTTCATGACATGGGGTCCTCCTTACTCTGCACGTGAGGAAACTGAGGCCCACTGAGGTTAAGTGGCTTGCAGTGACCATTGCGCTGAGGCAAGGGTTGTTCTGCATTACTTGGTTGTAGGACTTTATTTTCATTTCAACAGATGGGGCCATCTCCTTACCCTCTCTGGTTGCTTCTCCAAGTCGTCGAGCACTGCCAGCAGTGGAGGAGCCTTTGAATTTGAAAATGGCTCTGCTCATCGGCATTGCCCCTCCCCCACCACTGTGGTTCTCCCATGGCTTTAGGGTGAGAGTCCAGGGCTGTGATCTCCTTAATCTGGTTTTGGGGAGACGCCTGTCACCAGAGTCTCCCTTAAACTGTTTTTAGTACCCAGACCCATCGGTAGCAGCCAGCTGGTATAGAGGCTCAGCTTGACCTGGGAGGGAGGCACACCTTGAGTGCCACATTTGCAAAATGACCAGAGGCTATCATTCTACACCTGCTTGTCATTTGGACGCCTGATCTAGACTCGTAAAGGTGGTGCCAGGAGAGGGCTTTGCCAAAGCATCTCATGAAAATCTGGCTAATGGGCCTTTGGGGTCCACTAGATACAGCTTCACATGACAAAGATCTTGGATCTATTTTCATATTTGGCAGGTGGCAAAGGTCTTGAGTGGGCTGAAGGTCATTCAGTGGCCAGAATGGCGTCTCCAGACCCTTTTCCCCAATTGGCCATACCTTCCCAGTTGTGGAAGGACAATGCCATGTTAGAAAGAGGTCCAACTCTGCCACCAACTAGCTGTTAGTGCAGACTGAAATCACACAATCAGCCCCCTGGTGATTTCCCCATCCCGTCCCGCTTAGATCCCACTCTCCCCTCACCCCCAAATCAACTCTCTTGTAGGCATTCAGCTTCCTAAAAGTATCTTCTTCTTGTAGAACTTCCGTCATCTCCTGGGGTGCTGGATGGGAGAATAGAATTCTCGGAAAAGGGCGAGACTGAGGAGCTTTCCTGGAGCTATGGAAGCATCCATAAGAGAAAACCTAGTTCAGCCACCTGACCTTTGAGGCGGAACATTCCATGCCCGGTGATGTGCTCAGGTCCATAGAGACGGTTCATGGCAGACTCAGGACTGCCCAAGGAACAGTGCTAGCCAATTTTGCTGCCATCCGGAAAGCAAGGAGGCTGCAGGAGAAGAGGGTGGGGTTCAGCTTCAACATGATTGCCCGGGTAAGCCATGGATAAAGAGGGAGCTTAGAATGGCAAATGGGGTGAATGGGGTCCTGTGATGAGAAAATGTTCCCGTTCATCTCATATAGGTTCAATTATTTAAATTGAGGTATATTTGACAGTTAAGAATTGTACATATTTAAGGTGTACAATTTGATGATTTGATATACATATATACTGTGAAACAATTACCACATTTAAGCTAATTAATATATTCATGTCTTCTGATAGTTACCACTGTATGTGTGTGTGTGTGCACGCGCACTTGGTTCAATTTAAAAATGTGTGTGTGGGGTGGGGATGGAGCTAGATAGATAGAGTTTTGTGGTCTATTCTAACTCAAGCAGCTTCTGGGCTCTATTAAAGCAATTTCAATTTGATTTTTGTAGCTTAAAAGGTCCCTGAAACACTTGAGCAAAATTATAGCTCCTTAATTTAGCTGCCTGTCAGTTATTTTCATCCAGGTGGTTTAGGATTGACAGTGAATTTGACATTTGTAAAAATGTTTTGGAAACCATATCAGACACTTTGGAATCAAAAGGAATATAAAATACATTACTCCAGAAGCACAATTGGAATTATTCTTCTGGCCACTCCAAGTCATAGCTCTCTTCTTTCAACAATCTTTTCAGACAAAGCCCAGGGATGGATTGTAAAACTGCTGGTTGCCTTTGTGAGTTTCCTTCCCGCTCGCTGTCACCCTCATTTTGGTGACTTCTGCTTCATTTGTGCATAGCTAAGGATAAAGCATTTCTATTTTGTTTGTCAGAGCTTGTAGGATGTTACACATGGAAAGAACTTTAGGGACCTTCTTCATCTTCTTATACCTATTCCTTTCCCAAGGGCTCGGGGGGAAGGATGTCACTGCTTTCAC
This sequence comes from Rhinolophus sinicus, assembly GCF_057876585.1. Lineage (NCBI taxonomy): Eukaryota > Metazoa > Chordata > Mammalia > Chiroptera > Rhinolophidae > Rhinolophus > Rhinolophus sinicus. The sequence goes on along the minus strand of NC_142515.1, from coordinate 103,830,378 downwards.
ACTGCTGAGATTCACCCCCAAATCAATGACTCTAGACCACCCTTGATCCATGAAGCTACATGTTAAAATGCTAACTATGACATTTACCTGCCAGTTTTAGGACAGCTACGAGCCCAGAGCTTGTACCTTAAATTAGAAATGCCTGACAGGTAGGGCTGTGTCACCCTGGAGAACTATGTGATAACTCCTGTGCCCTTAGAGATTAGAGATGGGGAGGAATGGCAGGCTGCCTTGAAATGGGAGAGTCTCCTTTTACTCCACCCTGCCTGCTCTGTCTCCTTCAGATCAGTTCAAACACTTTGCCAGGCACCCTGCCAGTGCTAGGGATCCACAGGATGAAAACCCAGAATCTCTGCCCTCCCAGTGATGACAGTACAATGTGATAAATGCCCTAATGACAGTCAACGTGAGCCTCTCAAGACAGACGTGCTTTCTTTCTCCACGTAAAGGGAAGGATGTCCAGGCTGGAGGTTCTCAACTCTCATTTCGGTCACCTCCTGCCCGCTTCCCCACCCCCATTCTGATGTTTAACTAGCTGGTCTGAGGAGGGACCCAGGCATGCGGAGTTTTTTTTAAGAAGCTTCCAGATATTTCCAGGATGCAGCCAGGATTGAGAACTGCTGGGCTTGGTAGAAGACTCACATGTGAGTCCTACTTGGGCAACTGTTAAAGAAAAGTAAAATTATTCTTGATACTTGTTAGTGTGTAAGAAAAGCTCTATTCAAGGGAGGCTACTGCAGTGGGGTTTTGTAGTAGGAGAGAGATTGGGCTCAGCTTCCGATACAATAAGGAAAAGTGGGAATTTTTAGCCAAGGAGCAGGGTTGGGGGCTATGGATGGAAAATTACTAACAGGAAACGTCAAAGGTAAACCTACCTAACAGGATCTTGCTGAAGGCAGGCCAGGGTGATCAGACATCACCTGGGGATGGTGGGGAAAGAGGACCCAATCAGTTACTGGTCAGATATTGAGGGGGTGGGGGCAGGGAGGGGTGTGAAACCGACTTAGCATCATTCTTGCTAAAATTGGACAATACAGAGATGCATATGAAAGCCCAAAAGTCAGGGCCTATTTGAGAAGATTTCAGAGGAGTCTGAGTGCGGCAGAGCGAAGGGTAGGAGATGTGATGCGATGGGTTTGACCTTTATGATTGGGGCAGGGTCGGGGCAGGGGCGTGAGAAGATCAGGTCTGCGATTTAAAAAGATTATTCTCTTCTTGGGAGGTTGAGGGGTGCCTGGCTCTCAGAGAAAGGGACTGTGTTCAGTGTGGGATATGTGGCATTTGAGGCCCTCATTGGACAATCCAGGGGGAGATTTCCAGGAGGCAGTGGAAATGTCAGTTCAGAAAATCAATACTCAGTTCAAGAGGCAAGTCATTTATTTGGGATCAAAGAATTGCAATTCGGAATACACAGAATTAGGTAGCAACCCAAATAGTGGTCTGATTATAGTAGAGGGAATTAGGGAATTTTATAGGGAAAAAAAAAAAAAAGAGGAAGATGAGGTCAGTTGTTTTGAAGAAAATTTCATTGGTGCTGACAAACAAAGCTAGATTTGTACTTCATTGGTCAGTCAAGCGAAGTGCTCACAAGGTAAAAGACCACTCTTATCGGTCCTTTGGACCAGAAACTCTCATCCTTGCTGACACCTTAGAATGTTAGTGGTTTGGCTCAGTTCAAAGATTCAGGAAACAGGACCCGCAAGACAGTTCCTCTGGAATGGCTGCTCTGGCTCCATTTAAAATGGCTCCACTTATGTTATTTTTCACAAAGTAAAGGTCTGAAGATGAGGGTGCTGGTGGGGCAGCTACACAGGTAGGATTCATGAGCATTTAAAGACTGTTTAAACGGTTCCTTCAGCCAAAGGGGGTACACTGTGAATTGTATCACTCACCCAGGGGAGGGATCCTCTAAAATCAGGTGAAGGACAGAACATCAACAATTGTGGAGAACAGAAGAGCTTGCAAAGGTGACAAAGAGTAAATAATCAGCGACAGAGAAGGACAAAAAAAGAAAATGGGGTGGGAGGTGGTTCCATGTATTGTGGAAACCAGGAGAAAAGGGGTGGCTTTCTGGAGATGGGAGACGTAAAGAACCTGCTCAAGGTTCGAATCCTGGCTTTTTTCCATTCATCAAGCACCAAATAACACACACAACACAACCCTCAATATTGTATTTAACAAGAGCAGGACTTCACAGCAGCAGCTGGCGTTGGGCCAGGGAATTCATTGTTAGGGAGGTGGGGGCTGCCATGTGCATTGTAGAACGAATGCTTTTCCCTTCTTTCAGCTTCCCTGGCCTGTACCGCACTAGATCCAATAGTTCAGTCCCCATCCCCACCCCCACCCTCTACCAGTTGAATCAACCCAAAATGTCCCCAGTTATTGCCAAATGTCCCCTGGGAGGAACTTGTCGCCAGTTGAGAGCCACTGACCTAGAATGCTAGTTCAGAGCACTGTCAGTATATTAAAATTGCCTGCAGTGCTTAAAAAATCACTACCACCTGGGCCCCACCCCGGACAATCCAAATCGGTGTTTGCTTTGAGGAAAAGGACCCTGGCATTTGTATTTTGTAAAAGTTTCCTAGCTGATGCTACATGGATAGCCAGGCTTCAGAACCACTGGAATCATCTTCTAAACTGAGGAGTGATATGCCTGTAGCAAAAATAGCTTATTTTTGAGGCACAGTGAGAGAAGAGAGGACAGTACCATCATAGTGTGAGACATTAAAAAAAAAAAAAAAGTATTTGGTTCTCCCTGCAGTATTTTTAAAAAGTAGCTATTGTGCTCTAAAAACCCATGAAATTAATTTATTGTTGTGTTTTCTCATCAAATTGGAACTTTCTTGTTACTACTTCAGTAATCAGGTTATTCTTCAAAAAAAAAAAAAAAATGGGGTGGGAAGTGGTTATAAGGACCCTAGACAGGTTTCCTCCTGAGCGTGTCTTTTCTCTTCCTGCTGCACCTGGGTTGTGTTGGAGTATGGCCTGCCCTCCTCTTCTGCCTGCCTTTCTCCTCCCAGTCAGCTGCCTCAGCTGCCAGATTAACCTTTCGCTACATCCTGTGCTTCCCTCTTTGTTCAGAAGATGGTTTTATTTTTTTTTTTCCAGAAGCCTTTTTTTAAAAGACTTCAGTGGTTCCCATTCCCCACAACCACACTCTTTTGCCTGAAATTCAAGGTCATTCACAGTGTAGCCCCCTGTGCACAAACCTAACCTACCAGGCGGGTCCAGGTATTTGACGCTCCTGTGCCAGCTCCCATGCTTTTGTGAGGGAGGGGGAAAGTTCCCCTCTTTTCCCTGTTCGTTCTCCTGGCTGATGTAATAATCAAACTGACATGAGACAGTGTAACAGGAGAAAATAACCAAATTTGGTTACACACGTACATCATGGGGATTTCATAAGAATATGGGACCCAAGGACAAATCGGGTAGTTGGGACTTAAATGCCATCCTGAGCTAAGGAAAAGGGTTCAGGGGTAGTAGTTTGGACTCAAAGGGCAGGAAGGCAATTCCCATGGGGATGGAAAAGCACATGGTTCCCACACAAATGATTTCTGGGCCATTGTTAACAATGGGACGTGAGAGGACTTTGAACAAAAGGGCCTTGTAGATTCCTCCCTGTCTCACGCTAGTTCCTGTTAAACTATAGTTATCTGTGGTGATAGCTCCCTTCCTGGAGCAGGTCTTCCACCTACATTCTCTTAGGCAGTTAAGGGGAAGGTCAGTGGTTTTTCCTGAGTTTTTTCTTTCTTAAAATAACCACCTTAAAATCATCAATATCCCCAAAAGGGCCTATTTTGGGGTGGCAAGCTCTGCTCCCTGTCACTTTGCCCACATTGTCCTTCGTGCTGCAGACCCACGTCGGTTGCCACCTCTGTTGTGTCCCCTGGTTAGATCGAGTCTTGCCCTCTTCTGTGTTCCTGAGGTTCCCGGCTGGGCCACTTGCAGAATTTCTCAGGGTCTCTCTGACTTGAGGGCTGATCTGTGCCCATGTGTTCTGCGTCATGCCCAGCACAGGGTCCTGTTGTGAGAGCACAAAGGCATCCATGTGCAGTGGGCATGTCCTAGTTGAGTGGAGGGGGTCCTTGGTGGTCACGTGTTAATGGCCTTTTGTTTCCTTGTGCAAAATTGGGGGCCTGGTAATTATCTGGTTATGATCCATCAAGGATGGATGACCAGCCGTACGCGTCTGGGTAGCTGTCAGCTCTGATCAGGCCCATCCATTAGGGCTCCTTGCCCTTTGGATCTCACAGCCCAGCTTCTGCTCCCTTCCCCCACCCACCCCAGGAAGCCAGGGGCATCCGTGTGAGCCCAGACGGCATAATAGAAAGTAAAACAAAAACTTCTACTTAAATCACACCATTGTATATCTGACTGCTGTCACATGTTGATTTGGGAAACTTTTTAGATAGTTATCAAGTCCAAGTAATAATTACAACAATAAAATGACACATTTGTTCAGCGAATTATGAGTTTTGTATGAATCACCTTTCTTGAGCCTCCTGAGAGCTGTAGACAGGCATTAACTCCATTTCAAAGGTGAAGAAATAAATGAAGGCTATAAAATTGCATTTTGAAAATAACACGAGGTATTGTGCTCTGAGTTTTTACAAGGTGAATTCTACCCATTCTCAAATGTCACTCACGTTCTGGGATTTCACAGAACAAAAACAGAGGGAAGTATTTCTTGAACTACTTATCAATATACTGACTCTACAGGAAGAACACTTTTAAAAAAACATTAACCTCATTTTGCATTGACTTTTATTTCCCCCTTAAAACTTTAAATTATCTGTAACACAACCCCTTACTTAACCCGGTTAGAAAAGAGGTTTATTCATCACTGCCTCGCGCCCAGTAGATAATTGTAGATATCTATAGCATTCTGAATGATTAAACTAAATAGATATCTTTAATTAAACTCTATTAAAATATTTCTCACCACTCATTGATAATTCTGTGGGCATTTTACTAATAGTAAATTTAATGAATGAGCCCCAGAAGGTTTCACAGAGGTCACGTGAAACCAACAGTGACATGACACAGATGAGAATGCCAAGGACTGAAGAGGTGGGGGTGTGGATCACACATCTGGCTATCTGAACCTTGGTTAGCCAGGTTTAGAAGCCAGCTCTACTTCTGCACAATAACACCTAACACATCTGTCACCCACCATCCTAGCCGACCCTGCCCTTAAGTCCCAAAAGAGTAACTTGTGACTTCATTTGTTCATTACTTCATTTGTGCCATGTAACAGGAAGTGATGGAGTAGTGAGTGGGCAGATGATGACATCTTTTAAAAAATACTTCGTTTCACTTACTAGGGTCTTGGGTCGCTGGCCTAGTTTTGCCACAGTGCTGGTCCTGCAGGGACTATTTCCTGATCTTTAGAAATGTCTGAAGCATTTGTCTACATTTCTAAAAGTTGGTATTTTAGGCTTAGTTTTCAGCCTTTCAGATTAAAAAAAAACAAAAACAAAAAACAAAACCTCACTGCATGAACATGGAGTGCTCAGAAAGCAAGGTAAGAAGGTTTGGTGAATCACAACATCCCCCGTTAGCCTGGTAGCAGAAGGCTCACCTCTGAGAAGGAAAGTGAGTATGTTCTTTTCTGTGTGATGATGACAATTGCCCTGAGACCTTTATGATGAGAAACAGGGGGGTGAGGGCACACCATCTAGGCTGGCCAGGGCTGAAAGGATGGACATCTGCCTCCTTCCCTTACACGTCAGCAGCCAGTGTGCTGGGGCTTCCTTACACATCCAGTGGTGCTTATCTCTCCTGCAGCCATCTGAATTGTGAATGTCAGAAGGGGTTGTGGAGGCTGACTCCCTGCATTTACAGCTCAGGAAGAGGTCGGCCCGAGAGGGAAGATGGCTTCCCTGAGATCACACAGCTGGTCACTGTCAAAGCCGGGCAGTGAGCCCAGCCCAGTGTCACTCCCTGCTGGTCCCCACCTCCAGCCCGCTCTTGGTTCCGAGCTCCGCGTTCCACCCTCATCTCCTGCTTCTTCCCTCTCTCTGGATCTCGTCATGATGCTCTTTTTGTTATCAGTAAATGTGCTCAGTAGCCAAGTATATTCTGTAATTAAAAATTAATCTGGCAGCTAAGTATGTCACTGTGAATACACTTCATCCTCTAATCAGCAGTGTAGCCCTCAGCCATCACTTTATCCCTGGGCCCTCAGTTTTTTCATCTATGATGTTAGGAGGGTTGAACTAGCTGACCTCAAAGGAGCATCCCCACACTAGACAAATGTTCCGCAATTCCTGAGCCCTGAGTTACACAGGCAGAACAGAACTGACCTCAGCAGCCCAGGGCTACGCCTGAGTCCCAGAAGAATGGGTGGGAGGATGGAAAGCTGAGCCTCCCCCTCCCCAACCCACCCCTATCCCCATCATGTGAAGAAGACTCAAGACCTCTTCTGCTTGCACAGTGGATACAACACCAGCTTGATGTTTGTTTCTTTGCCGTGCGTTGGACACATTTTTCTGTGTTATTTTTCCATTGAACTTGCCATAATGGAGTTTTCAGACTTGAATACAAAGTTATTACAGCAAATCCTGCTGTATAGCTGAGAGGCTTTTCTTGGCTTTTAGTGAAAGTAGGACTTGTGTTCTAGGCAAAAGGATGCCATCTTGAAGAGAACTGGCACAATAATCCCTCGCCTGGCCTCAGTCACCATGTGCCACTATGCACTCCTGGGTGTTGTATGAACACGCTGTGTGAACAGCACCTAGGTATTACAGATGTACCGCTACTTGGCCATCGTACAGACACAGAAGTTATAGTTATATATGCACAGAATGTATATGGAAACACTCTGTGCCTTTGGGTACAGCATGAGAACTGTACATATTCAGGACCGCCAGGCATGCCGCCGTCCTGTTCAGTTTATGACCTATGCTCAGGCAGCAGGAATCTCTAGTTCTATAGTCAGCACGTGGGTGGTGCGTGTGCAGTGACGTGGCTAACAGGTGAACGTGTGCAGATATGGAATTGAGACAGTTTTGGGACTGGCGCCTGAGCATCATGTGTGCCCTTTGCGTGACCTCTATCACTGGATTTATTATTAGTAAAATGCCCACAGAATTATCAGCGAGTGGTGAGAAATATTTGAATAGGGCTTAATTAAATATATGAATTTAGTTTAATCATCCACGATGCTATAGATACTATAATTGTCTGCTGAGCCACAGACAGTGTACAAGATATCTCATATACAGCATGGCGCCTTCCCCTAGACAGGGTTCCTGTGTTTACATATGTAGGGCTGGCATGAAGATGCCACCTGTCTGCAGACAGCGTAATGTATGCGTGGCCGCGTGGCCAGCCCACTGGCCTTGTGTAAGGTTTCTTTGATCAGTGGCAAAGTGAACGGCAGATGGGAGAGACCCTAAGACAGCATGTCCAGTGTTGGCACTGGGTTTCTAGGAAGTTGATGGGAATTATTAGCTAGGTGGCATCTGTGTCTTGTATGGTGCTGATCACATTGAAATATTTTACCAGTCTCTTCATCTTCCTGGTTATGATGAGATTGTCTCGGTGACCTTTCCAAAACCAGAATAGGCTGTCGAATGTTTTTATTGTAGAGCAAAAAAAGATAGCACTATGTATCTATATGTTAGCAGTCACAACTCTGTGATCCTCAAAGATAATCCTTTTTGTTTTCAAAGAAGCTGTCCCAAAGTGTCAGACCCTTTACAGACACACGGGTGTTAAACCATAAATAGAGTTCCCCGTCCTTCCCATCCCATCCCTTCTTTATACAGTCTCCACAAAAAGGGGGGGATTAACATTATAGTAACTATAAAAATGTGCTCATCACAGTAAGATTTACAAAAATAATTGTGTAAGTTTTCTCATTTGAATAGAATAACGCATTTTTAGTTCTTAAATTTCTTTCTTGTGTATTATCTCATCGATTCTCGGAGCCGCCATGTTAGATTGGCAGAATTCTCATATCCACTTTATAGATGAGGAAATGAAACTTACCCAAAGTCACACAGCTGCTAGGAGAGAGCCAATTCCACAACCAGGTCATTTTCCATACCTCCCACTGATAATGAACTAGGAGCACTTTCTTTCCAGTCTGCTCCAGTGAATGGCATCAGTAACTTTCTAAATAATTTGTACCGAGAGGTACAAATGTGAATGGGCTTGTCCAGTGTCTACCTAATATCATACTGGGTTATTTGTCTGAATTGGATCCAGATTTTTTTCAATATTGTCCATACTTCTTACTGGTTATAAGTCAGTAATATCTGCATTTCTATATGCCATTCAATCAATACACAAACCAAGTTATCTACCATATTTAAGACACTGTCTTAGACCCTGGGATGTGTAGAAAGGTGGTGGAACCAATAATAATGATTTCAGCTCAGTCTCTGCCTCCAAGTTGACCCACAATCAAGTGGCAGACACCAATGGCCCCCTAGAACACTGATAAATGTGGCAACAAGGATCCGTTCAGGATATGCCAGGAACACACATAAGGAAGCATTGAATTCTGACCTGGAGAAACCAGGAATGCTTTCCAGAGGACATTCCTATTGAGGAGTATGCCGTGAAAGATGAATAGGATTTTTAAGCAAAAGTGTGTGTGTGTGTGTGTGTGTGTGTGTGTATGTTTGTGTGTGTGTGCGTGTGTGCACACGTGTTTACAAAGGACTGTGGTGGGTAGGGGAGAGGGAATACATTCCAGCCAGAAGGACTAATGTAAAAAGGTGTGATTCTGGAAGACAATGTGTTCATCGAGGCAGAACCACAGGATGTGTGTAGAAAGGAGTAGAGAGTGGAGCAATTGAGACTGCAGAGTTTGGCTGAGGCCAAAATGTGGAGGAAGCATGTAGCCATGTTTTTGAGCAGGGATTGTATATCCCTGGATGTGTTTTAGAAATATCATTTTAACAGTGGCGAGCTGAATGGAGCAGAGGAGGTAGATGCCAGACTCTAAGGCCATTTTGGAGGCTATTGCAGGGGTCTTGGAAGAGCCTTAGCGAGTCATCCCAGCTCACGGTGACAAGGCTTCTTGTCACTGCCCCTCCATTTATAGTGACCTGTTGAGAATGTCTGAATGTCTGCTGACCCTAGGTCCACCCTGGCTACAGAAATTAACCTATCAGCACAGGACAGTTTGAAACCCTCTCTGATCCCGGGAAAATGCATTTGCCTACTTCTGAGAGTGTTTTTCATCTTCCTTTGCCCTGCATCCCTGAAGAGTGCTAGAGTCCTTGCCGTCATAGATGACCTATCTTCTGTAAGTCTCAGAAGCAAATATCTTTAGTAAAAATATAAAGTGGTACTCCTAAGTACACAGCCCCTTTCTCTACAAAAGCTGAAATCAGAATTGACATTTCACAGAGATTCCTGTTTCCGTCAATTTTCACAAGGCCCTCTGAGCGGGGTCAAGCCCAAGCGGGCCCTGTGTGTGTGTGTGTGTGTGTGTGTGTGTGTGTGTGTGTGTGTGTGTGTGTGTGTCCGTAGCTACAACCTTTTATCTCTCAGGCTAGCATCTCCCTCCTTCGAGGCCTGAACACCGCCCTCCTTCTTTTCCATCAGGACATTGTTTTTTCTGTTCATTCTTTTGCTAACTGGTACCAATGGCCAGTTGAATTACAGGGACAAGCAGGTGTTGTTATTGGTGGTCTCTGTGCTTGGTACAAGTGCCAGGCCTCCAGGAAGCAACATTCACACACTTAGCCAGTGCTGCTGATCTTCAGACACATCATTTTCTTCACCTTTGAAGTCCTCTCCCTTCCCTACCCCCCTTTTCTTTACACATTGAGTAGCAAGGGCTATGAAAGAAGATGCAGCATTTCAGTGGAAGAAGGTGTAGCACTTCAATAACTTCTCATGTTCCTATATTTGGAGATTTCAGTGCGATAAGAGGCTGTATCATTAAAACAAAATACTGTTTGGAGGAAAACCAGATAAGTGTTTTAGTGGGACATTAAATGGGATTAATGTTTGAAGATTATGCATTGAGAACTCACGTTGTGCTTCCCTGAACGTGTCCTGGTTGTTAATACTTTGGGGCATGGTTATAGGTCATTTCAGATTCCCTAGAGTATAAGGACTTCTTCAGGTATGGGGTGAAGGTAATTTTGGGATTAGAACTTTCTAGAAGGATGACAATTTTTTGACTGTTGAATGACCTTCAAATATCTTTACTCAAAGAATATGCTATTAGAAATGTTTCAAGACCAATACCTCCACTTAGAACCTCAAGGTTAAGTGAATGAAATTGCCCAAGCCAAAGGAAATTGAGGATCTGGGATATGGCCCCGAAACTGAGGTTTTAGCCCCTGTGCAGTCAGCCTGCCCTGTTTAGCGGGGACCACCATTGCTTGAGGAATTGTGTGACGTTTTTCTTTATTTTTCTCTCTACTGTCAGTGGCAGGAGTGATTACTGGCTTGGCAACATGTGGCAATCTCCCCACCAAAGTAACCTAATTTAGCTAGGACCTCTCCGGTAAAGCCTTCCCTGACCCTACCAGCCAAAGTTATTCAATTGTATGTCTGTCTTCGAGGCATGAACTGTTGTGTGCTGATACCCCAGGCAGCGTCCAAATAGTGAACGTTTGGAACATCCACTGTGTGCCAGCTTCTATGCTTTTGTACTCCAGAAATTGGTATAAGGGTTGCTCTCCATCCCCCGGCAGCTTAGACTATGTCCTGTTCATCCATGAGTCAAATTTGCAGTTCTATTTCAGCAATTGTGTAGGACTCTGTGACCTGCGTGTGCTCATTCTACCCTGGTCCCCTAGAATATGTATTTTCCCTGGTCTTGTTTTATTTTTGTAAGCCACCTCTAATGCTTGGGAAATAAAGCAGAGGCATAAACAAACAAATGGACACACATTTAGAAGGTACTTCTCCAAAGCTCTGACATTGACCCTGGTACTTTGTGGGAATTTAACAAATGTTGCTTGGATTGCATTCATTTGAAGTAAAAGCAGCCAGAGGACAAACCTGTTGACCTGCAGAGAGCCCATGGGGCTGGTATAGGAAGAGGTGAGAACAGCCCAGTGTGAGCCGAGCACAGGTGTGAGCACCCTGGAGCGTATGTACTTCTCTGGGGGCACTGCTGTGCTGGCGTCAGTGTGCTGATCAGAGGTCCCTGGAGGGCAGGGGCCACATCTTTTGCATGTCTTCATCTAAGTTCGGGCCGGGCACATAACCAATTGTCATCTTTGAATTGAAAGGCTCTCTGCCAAGTGAAAATTACGTTTTCTTCTACCAACGTCATGTTCTCTTGCTTTAGATTTCCATTTAAAAATATGCCACATTGAATACGAAGGTGTTTTTGGAGAACTGGATATCTGGATTGAATATAAACGCAAACGCTTTCTTTGAAGAACATTCTGTTTTCTCATAGTCTTCAGGACTTTTTATTCTTGTTGTTCTAAATTCCTAAATAAGAAAAAAGCAGAAGTAAAGAGCTGAGCCCATGATAACAGCTTGGTAAAGAACAGATGTGGGGAGAGGCCCTCTATTATTCTCCCTTGTGTTCATGTGGAAAGCCTTGAACTTGAGTTATAACATCAACACTATAAAAGGTAGCATGGCTTCAGTACAAAGTAAAGAAGACTGGCACTTACTCTGTGGGTTTAATCAGAGCAAATCAACAAATTTATAATTTACTGTAAAATTCCACCTTAGAGTCTATTAAAATTTTGGCACTCACTATCCCGTTGCCTTTCCTCAGTGGTAGCTTCCATCGACTCCCAGCTGGTCTCCACTGGCCTTCCCAACTTTAAGAAGCTAAGTTCTTTTCACTCCATCCAGAGATCCCTCTTATGACATTCCTGGCGATGTCCAGTCAGTCAGCCTCTGTTTGAACAGCTCTGGAGCAACCCATCCACCAGCAGAGACCTCTAATCAGAGGAGATTTACATTGGGATGAAATGGTTCAATTCTGCTTCTAGGTAATTCCTTTCGCTGGTCCTAGTCTCAGGTGGAGAGCAGGACAGGTCTTCTCCCTTTTTCCTTTGAAGGGAGCGATGAAGTTCCTCTGGAGTCTTCTGCTTGGCGGGGTGAAGCATCCCTTTCTCCTGGAAGGGTCCCTCAGAAGGTCCTTGACCCCTGAGATTGCCTTGGCTCCGAGACGGTTAGACTTTGACTGTCAATGTCAGAGCGGGTGCCCAGGTCCGGACAGGGGTGTTCTGCCCAGATCGTGTTGTTGCCCCTGCATGATGCGTGGGGGAGACGCTGCCTGATGCCAGCAATTCCTCCACCAGCTGTTCAGCCAAAAATAAGTTCTCAGCTGCTGAGGGCTGATCTTTCCGCTCCCCTTCTTCTCGGAAGCTGAGAGTCCAGGGGTCTGCCAGCTGGAACTGGGAGACTGGGGATTTTTTTCAATTCAGCTGAAAGGAAAAGCAGTATGAGGCTTTCCTTTCTTTTTTAACCTTATTATGTCAAAAGAGTGATCTTCTTAAGGGCAAAACAATATCACCATTGGTTCTGAATTTGCTTTTAAAATAGTGTTAGAAGTGGTAGGGCTGCATGGAACCTTTTCTGTTTCCCTGGCAGAGCTCCTATCTAGAGCATCCCATGTGACTTCCATTTGTGTGGAGAGACGGCTCTGGGAAAAAGCCTGGGGACTGAGTTTGGCTCAGCATCTCTGCTGCCAACCTTTGGATTGATAAACTGCCTATTTGCACAGAGGACATGAGCAGCTGTCCAAACCGCAGAATTTTCCAAGGGCTGCAAAACTTTAAAGTAGGAGCTTGAAGTCATTCCTTTATTTAGCAATTGTGTGTTAGCACCTGCTGGGTGCCAGATACTGTGCTGGGGCTGCAAAGATGAACAGAGGGCAGTCCGTGTCCTCAAATCTCTCCCTGTCTAGGGCAGGGGTGTCCAAACTGCGGCCCGCGGGCCAACTGCGGCTCACAATCCATTGTTAATTGGCCCGCAGCAAAGTCCAAAAATATATTTAGTTTACTTAAATAAACCAGGTGAGGCAATACATATTTCACCTCCAGTGAGTGGCCCAGCTGTTTGTGTGTTTTACCGCATATGGCCCTTGGTAAAAAACGTTGAAAACAGTTTGGACACCCCTGGTCTAGGGGAAGAAATGGACAAGAGAACAAAGGAGTATGGTTTCACTGTGATACGTCTTCTACAGGGGTTACTCTCTACATGAGAGGCCTGCAAGCAATGGTTGTGAAGACGGTGATGGGGGCGGTAGCGTCCGTTATTACTGTTGCTGTTGTTTTTGTTAATAAACTGCAAAGAATGCACAACACAACACATAGGAAGGCTTCATGCGGCCTTGGGGGAGAATCCAGAATTGTCACAAAGGAGATGATACTGTGAGCTGCTTCACAACAATAATGTGGACCCCAGGACTAAGGGCTTTCCTGACAAGAAGAAAGTCATGTGCAACAGAGTGAGAATGACAGTGGAGCACTTCGGGACTCGCAGCAGAGGTAGAGTCAGATTGGCATAGTGCACAATCACTCTGGAGAAACGGGGGAAGCTGGGCTGGAACTGGGTGGACCTAGGGTCAGGGAAGTGGGATAAGGGTGGGAAATGACGTGAGAGAGACTGGATGAAGGCAGTGGTAGAAAGCATGGAAGAGAGAAGATAGATTTAAGGGGAAAAAATCAGATGAAGAGAATTTCATGACCTTGACCTATTCAATCTGTATATGGGGGGGGGGGGGGTAGGGGTTACAAGTGATGAATGAATGAGCAGGGCTAAAGCCTAGAATAACATTATGGTTTCCCCTTGTATGGCTGGACAGGAGTGGGAACAGATGTGGGAGAACAGCATTATGTCGATGTGTGCAGACTTTGAATGGTGCACCTGTGTTTTGGGGCTGCCACCTGGGGGTAGTAATGATCTGGTTAGTGGATGTGGGGATAGGCAGCTGTCAGCCCTTTGGGGAAGCACTTCATGTTGCTGAAGTGGTGGCAGAAAAAGAAGGGTAAGCAACAGTATTAAAAAGGAAGGCTGAACCCTCACATATAGTATATATGGTCAATTGATTTTTGATAAGAGTGTCAGGACATTCAATGGGGAGAAAAACAGTTTTTTCGACAAATTGTTCTGGGAAAACTGGATATCCAATTTTATGATTGAATATAAGTACAAAAAAAAAAAAAAAATGAAGTTGGACCCTTACCTTATACCATATATAAAAATTAACTCAAAATGAATCAAAGACCTAAACTTAAGCGCTAAAACCATAAAACTCTTAGAAGAAAATGTAGAGGACAATCTTCATTGGGTTAGCAGTGGACGTAATGCAAATCAGCATTGGATTTGGCAATGATTTTTTGGATATAACACCAAAAGCACAGGCAACAAAAGAAAAATAAACTGGACTTCATCAAAATTAAACATTTTTGTGCATCAAATGACATTATTAAAAGAATGAAACTACAACCCACAGTATGGGAGAGAATATTTGCAAATTATAATTCATATATCTGATAAGGGATTGATACTAAGAATACATAAAGAAGTCCTACAACTCAACAACAAAACAAGTCAATTAAAAAATGGCCCAAGAACTTGACTAGACATTTCTCCAAAGAAGATACGCAGATGGCCAATAAGCACATAAAAGGATGCTCAATATTATTAGTCATTAGGGAACTCCAAATCAAAACCACAGTGAAATACTGCTTCATACCCATTCTGATGGATATTATAAAAAAAAAAAAAAAAGCAGGTATTAGTGAAGCTGTGGAGAAAGTGGAACCCTTGTGCATTGCTGGTAGAAATGTAGAATGATGCAGCCACTGTGAAAAACAATTTGGCAGATCCTCAAAAAAATTAAATGTAGAATTACCGTATGATCCAGCAATTGCATTCCTAGATGTATGTCCCCAAAGAACTGAAAGTGGGGTCTCAAACAGTCCTGCTTTCTGGATATTTGTACACCCGTGTTCACAGCAGCATTATTCACGATAACCAAAAGGTAAAAACAACTTGTGTCCATCAACAGGTGAATGGATAAACAAAGGGTAGTATGTACATACAATAGAATATTATTCAGCCTTAAAAAGGAAGGAAGTTCTGACACGTGCTGCAACATGGACGAACCTTAAAAACAGTGTGCTGAGTGAAATAAGCTAGTCACAAAAGGACAAATATTCTGTGAGCCTACTTATATGAAGTAGCCAGAATAGTGAAATTCATGGAGACAGAAAGTGGAAGAGTTGTGGAAAAAGGGAAACGGGGAGCTGTTATATAAAGGGTACAGTTTCTGTTTGGGAAGATGTAAAGGTTCTGGAGATGGATGGTCGTGATGGTTGCACAACAGTGTGAATGTACTTAGTGCCACTGAACTGTACACTGAAAAATGGTTAAAATGGTAAATGTTATAGTGTTTGTTTTACCATAATATAAAAGAAAGAAAGAGGGAGGGAGGGAGGGCAGGCCCTGAACTTGAGAGGCTCTTTGCTCAGCTTCCGGTAGTTCTTCCATCTGAGTGCATTTTGGGCTTTGACATGGCTGAGGGTTGCAGTTCACTCCCTGCACGATTCCTGTTACCCAGGGCCGTGCTGTGGGTTCACACCCCACCACCCCTGGGCATTTGGCTGAGAAGGAGTTGCCCTTAAACTGGGGGAAACAAGCTCTGGTGAGGTCAGCCTACCCTGAAGGGTCCTGGCCCCCCATTCCAGCTTCTGCCTGGACAGGACAGAGAGAGCCCTGCCAGGCCTCTCACACTGAGAGCAGCGCCAACCGGGGTTCGTCCTCTACAGCCACGAGCTGTTTCCTGGGCTGACATCTTTCCTCCATTTCACAACTTCCTCCCACCCACAGTTTTCCCTAAGAGGAGAGTCCAGAAGCTGTATTTTGTGCTTCAACATTCCAAAGGGCAAGCATTTAGAACCCCACTGCCTCGCACCATCCCTTAGCCCAGGATGCCCCTGGAGGCAGCTGGAAGCCCAGGCACCCATATCATGCTTTCCAAAGATATCTCCTAGCTTGTGCATCAGCGATGGAAACACTGTCCTCACAGAGGCCTGGTCACACCGTGGCTGGAAGTGCCCCTTTCACAAGAGGCTGAGTTGTAGAGGGCCACACTATATATATATTTTTTAAAGTTTTAAAATGTCCACTTTATTCCATATAACACTTAACTAGATATCATTTATATCTGAGGAAGAGATGGCTCACAAAACTGATCTATGGATAAAACACTAACTCTAAGACATGTAATCCAATTTTATACATTTCCAGGCCTCCCTGGACAAGTGTATCACAGTGCAGAAATATGGGTATCACTACTCCATTTTACGTAACAAGAAAATATCGATAAACTTCAGAAATCACAAGGGAAATAGAGTAATACTTTGGGGTGGTCTTTATCATCAACTTTGTTTTGCAATGTGGAATCGGTAGGGGATTTTCCAGGCTTGGGTTAAGCGATGTCAGAATTGCCCTGACATTGGGGACGAGCCTGGTTCCTCCTGCTGTTTGGAGGAGTTGTTTCTGAGAAGCGAAGAGAACAGCATGCCCACCCCGTCCTTGGCCCCTGAACCTGTGGCCAAAGTACGTGCCTCCCAAGTAGCAGAGTCCTTTCAAGTATCTGAAAACCAGAAAACGGCTTCTAAACAAGCTAAAGATAAGTCACCAAGTCCCTGCACTAAAGCCAGGACACTGTACCCCTGTGTGGCTCTGGTTTGAGGCACACATACATATAAAGTGTGACATTCTTATTTACCAGCCCCTACAAGTTAGAAGCCACAGATCAAAATGTCTCAGGACTGGTTTGAGAAAGGCCTTCTGAAAGCACCAGGGAAGCTTCTAGAAGCTCGGCAGCCTGAGAGGAAAGCAACAACAGCCAGCAGACAGTGGAAAATAAATGAAGATTCCAGAAGCCAGGTGCCTCATTGTGCAACATCCCAGGAGAAAAATGACATCGACCCCAGCCTACAAGAAAAAGTCCCACTGTGCTGTGTGAGAAGGCAGGCCAAACCTGGGGTGCACCTGCTGAAAGTTGGGGTGCCTGGTCCCTGCCTGCACAGAGCTTCCAGGCCAGTAGAAGGTCACTGGGGGTACCGGGGTGCCTCAGACCCAAGGCCAACCAAGGCAGTGCAGGGAGAAGAGAGCCTGTGGGGGGCTTTGTGAGCCTTGGGGGCAAGGAGGACTTCTGACTGGGAATCCGGAAGTGATTGCTGGGAAAATGGGGCTTCAGGCTGGCTTTGACTCTCAAGGGAAAGGCTGTCAGGTGATTCTGTGTAGAAAAGCTTTCCAGGAGAACCCATAGTGGGTATCTCGTGTGTGTGTGTGTATGTGTGTGTCCCACAGAGGCCCAGCATGAGTGTGCTTTGCACAGTCGTGGGTGTTCATGAAGGCCTCACAAAGTTGAAATTGCTTGGAGGATGCAAATGGGAGGAAGTCGGAGGGTGGCTGACTGGTTCCAATCCGGGGCCTGGAGGCACCCAGGCTGGGCGGGAGCCCCAGCTTTGCATGAACCAGCTGTGTGTCGCTGGTGAGTAACAGTACGTCCTTAAGCCTAGTCCTCCAATGTGGCAAATAGGATAAAAACTGCACCTACAATATAGGATTGTTGTGAGGAGTTAAAAAATTAGGTAGTAAAATACCTATAACTGATGAGCAGTTAATACAGAACAAATACTTGAAAACATAGTGGTCAGGGGAGTACATCCCTCACTTTAGAAACCTTTTTCACTAAAGGTTATTACAATATTAAAAGTTTCTATTTTATCTTAATGAAGCCAACTTTGTTTACCTGGAAGAAAATGCTTCAGAGGACCCAGCCCTGAGCCATGTCACCCTCTGATGCTCATTTCAACCCATCCTCTCACCAGGGGACACGGATGGAACATCTCGTTCCCAGTGGGGCCAGGAAAATGGAGTGTTACTGTTCTTCCTCCACAGACAGTGAGGCAGGGACTTCACCCTGGGAGTGTCTGGGCTCATGCCTCCAGAGAAGAGTTACCCTGGAATGTTTCTCTTCCCGGTGGGAAGAGAAAATGTGTGACAAGTGACTGTCCTACCTGGTACCAGGGAGGCAAGGACAGTGACATTCTGCCCACCCTTCCCATCAGGAAGTAACTGAACAGCCAAGATTTCATCACACCCCCTCCTAAATGGCATGGGCTTATAATGAACAGTTGGCATTCCTGTGGGGACAGGCCCTGTGCTCCCCGCAATAGGCCATCCCGGGGCGGGGCCGCCTCCCTCCCTCCCGGCCTCCCTCCCTCACCTATGCTCTGCCATCAGCAGCTGTTGGCGACAGGTGCTCGGGCTCTCCATGGCAGATGGTGACCAAAATGGACTTGTTGGCAGGTTGTACCACCCTCCTCCTTCCCATCACACACACTGATGTGTGTGCAAATACACATCTAAGAGCTCGGCTTTGTTCTAAAGGCACCTGCCTCAGGTTTCAGGTGACACTGGGGGCTCATTCCAGAGGACAAGCTTGGTCTGGAGGGCCATCCCCCTCAGTCTGAGACCCCTCAGTATTTGGCCACCAGACTGTGAATGGGGCACGTGCTTGTTCCCAGGCGCAGCTTCCTGCCTCCTCCGTTCTGCAGCCACGTGTCTCCTCTCTGGTATGTTTGCCCAGGAGGGTGACTGTTCCCCGAGGTGCCCCACAATGGCTTTGGACTCAGCCTGGACGAAGGCCGCGAAGGCCAAAGTGCACTGGGCCAAGGTTGCAGGACTCCAGATGCGAAGGCTGCGCGTTGCTTTGTTCCCACCGTCAGTTTCCTGGAGTGCGGCCTTGCACACTGGACGAAGAGGCCACGGGGAGCAGAGGCTGCCCCACTGTGGACTAGATCCCAAATGCACTGGGAACCTCGTCTTTGTAAAAGAGCAAGACAAGTAGGGTCTCACAGCTCACTCTCAGGAGAAAGCCAGCAGGGAATAAGCAAGTGTGCCCTTCTGGAGGGCGCTTTGCCTCCCTCCGACCCGCCCTGAGCAGAGAACTGCCCAGTAACTGACCTGCCCCCCACCCCTGCAGGATGGGGCATTGCTAGGGCTGACACCCTGCTTGGCGCCCACAGCCTCGCAGGAGCCCCGCCTGCCCTGTGTTTGGGCTGCTCATTCCAAACAACTCACCAGCCAAGGCAACCAGATGAGGGTGACATCTGGCTTAAGACTGTTGCCAAGTAACTCTTGTTCCATCCCTGGCAGGAAGGAGGTGAGCTCTTTGTGCCAGATTCTGAGAGAGGGAGAGAGTTCCACGCCCCCACATTTTTTTCTTCTTTTTACCCTGACACCTCAGCTGTCACTTTTCTTTCCCTGGAACTTGGACACTGAAGGACCCAAAATCCATAACTGTTTTGGAGCAGACTTTCCTACCTGGTGGCAATCAAATCATTGGAGTAAGTGATACGCATGGGGCCAGAGGGAGGTTTAGGGGTGAACTCTGAGGCAAATGCACACAGGCACACACATACGTGACGGATCAGCAGGGACAGAGAGGTGACAGGCACTGTTTACTGAGTGTCTGCCATGGGTAAGGCTCTCTACAGTGAGTGCATTTCTAGGGAACTGAATAGGATGAAGAACACGACAGGAGGAACTAAGTGTCATGTTTCCTGCCTTGTCCAGCATTGAGGAGAAATAGTAATAACTCGCACTGTCGCTGATTCTTCATAGAACGACAAGCCCAGCCTGGGGCCTGTGAGCCAGGCTGGAACTAGAAACAAGACTCATCCACTTGTGCTGGGTAAGAGGGAGAGGGGGGTGCATGTGCTCAGCGAGGGGCACTGAGAGAAAGTCCCTGGCAGGCCGAGTGAGGTACCCAACAGTCGTGGCAACTTGTTGGCTGTGTGACCTTGGGAAAGTTACTTAACCTCTATGAGCCTCTGTTAGTTATCTGGAAAATGAGAAGAATAGCCTCTTAAAGAGTGTTCTTGTGAACTTTCAACAAGCACCTCTACAAGGTAACATTGTCACGTTCGGTTTAGAGAGGAAGTGAAGTACAGAAAGGTTAAGGGACTTGGCCCAGGTCATGCAGGTAAGTGGGCTGTTCTAACACAGAAAGGGGAGAAGTGGCGTGGGGATGCCCAAGAGTAGGCAGGCTGGAACTCATTGCAGGAGCGTCAGGTATGGGCAGCGTAGCCCAGGGCATTTGGTGTTATCTCCCCCAAGTTGGCCCTCTGCACTGCTTCCGTATCTTCAAGGCATCCACTTATCTTTCTCTCATGGCATAAATTAAGCCGACAGCCGACTCCCACACACAAAAATGTGTTGTTTTTTTACATATGACCTGTGTCTCCCCTGCTCTGTGCTTTTTCCTTTGATTTCTTTGAAGCGGGCAGAGGTTTCTTTATCTCTTTGAAACATCTTGTTGTTTAGATCTACTTTTCTGGCCAGCGGAGAACACCTTGAAATATATCAGGCTCAAGGCACCAAGGTGAGGTGCATGCTGGGCATGGCCTTGAGGCTCGCCTTCTCAGATGTGACATTTTCTTTGTGTCATTCGTGAATGTGCTAACAAGACTTATATTTCACAATGTGGAGGTGATGTAACACCCCCATGCTCTCACGGCCAGCGCCCCTCCTTGGTCTATGGTCAGGTTCAGGGATAGATTTTAGGGCCATGAAATGAGTCAGCACCACCAGATGGAGTGTGATGGCCACAGCCCAGGCAAGGGTGGTGATGGCTAAGCCTGGGACGCGTCGATGAGATGGGGCCGATTCGTGCACCATTCGGGATACAGTGTCACGATTGGCTTGATAAACATAATTTGCAATGAGACATCAGGGGAGAGTTGACAATAGCAGTGAGATGTATAGCTTGAGGGATAGGTGGCTGATGATGTCATCTACCAAGAAAGGGGACAGGAGAACACGAACAGCTTTGGGAGAGGAAGAATAATGGCTCCAGTTTGGGACACGCACGGGGCAGGGTGAGCAGCAGAATTCAGTAAGAAGTAAAGTGAAGGGTCTGGCTCCCAGGACGTATGGAGTCTTAGTCTTCATTGGTCTAAACAACACAGTACCTGGAATGTAGGATAGTTTGCATTTGTATTGTAATTCTTACTTGCTCATTATGTTTATATTTGGATGCCTATTCTGCATCCTGTGATGATTGCCTTCTGAATCCTGATCAGATACCAATTCTGAGCGTTTTGTCCGGCATTATGGAAATCTTTAAGCTACTCTGGCAATGCAAGGATTCTTTGAGTGGATCGATAGGATTGCAAAGAAGAACCGATAGGTATGAATTTCTTAGACTTTCAGTAAAAAAGCAGTGGACAGGAGGATAAGCTTCTACACCAAATTCTAATTTTGTTTCAAGGGTGATCATGAGGTCAGGAGCACAGCAGAAAATCTGTGTTGTCACAAACAGGGAACTGACTTACTAACAGGAAACAAAGCCAGAGATAAATGGCCACATCTGGGGGGGGGGGGAGCATAAAAATCAAGGTTCTCGGGCTCATTAAGGTGGACCCGTCCTATTTTACATCTGTATAGTGATGGTCAAAGCGGGATATGTAATTAAAACACTCAAGGTTTTAGATGAAGTTAATCTCTTCCATCACGCTGAAAGCAGATAATGTGAGTAAATATTCTGTCATGGGCCAGATATGTTGTCACACAGCAGACATGAAATACTTTTTAGTTCAGCAGACAGCTATGGTGAGTAGTTAAGAATGTGGACTCAGGAATTAGACTGTCTGAGTTCCAATCCTGGCTGCCCTCTTCTCTGTGCTGAGTGTCCTCCGTACAGAAACAGGGTTAATAATATTCCTTTCATCAGAGGGGCTAGTATGAGGATCACATAAGTAACGCACACAGGGCCGTGCCTGGCACAGCGTCAGTGCTCGGGCAATGTCAGCGCTTAGCTCCTCTCCATCTCCCCCCTCCCCCCAGCACACACATCCTATTCCTGATTTTCCAGAGAGGCACGATTTTCCTCGAGGCCTGAACAGACATCAGTCACGATGTTTCTTCACAGAGAAAATGAAAGGAAAGAAGGTTATCCTCCGAGGGCTGGGTCCAGGCTCTCCCCACTGGCCCTGCCAATCCCACCCATGCTGTGCGACTTGTGCCATGCCCTGCTCATGTGTGGGCTGAGAGCTCGGCCAGGGCCCACCAGCACTCTAGTGTGGGAAGTCCGGTGCACAGACTGTGTCTTCAGAGTACCCCAAATCTGCATGACTGGTGAAGAAGGACGTCACTCATTTTGTTGTTGTGCTAGGGAAAAACAGGAAAGGGAGGAACGAGGGTTCTGTGAGTGAGGAGGCTCTGGTCTTCCCACCTTCTCTAAGCAGAATCCCTGCCACCTCACGTTCCCGAAGTGTGCACATTGCAAGGGCTTTAAAAGATCATAATACCTTCAAAAATAACAAACACAGGAGGAGCAGTGCTACTAAAATGGAACATACTATTTTGAATGTGTGATCTCATCTATTCCTCAAAATAATGCTGAGAGGTAGGTCTCTTATCCCCATGTTACAGAAGAGAAGGCCAGGCTTCAAGGTCATGGGGTGTATTAGAACCAGGGGTAGCACTTAGATCCCTCTCGTCTCGAATATCTGGACAAACATGACTTACTGGAGAACCCCTGGAGGTCTTATAAGGAAGTTTTGATACTTAGAGATGCAAAGTGCTACTTTAAACATACAGTGCCATTGTTGTAACTCCAGTTGACATGGATTTATATTGCCTTAACCAGAAACCATGCCAATGATATTGTATTACCAAATTTAAGTTGTCAAATTAGCTTATGTTCCTGTCGTCTTCTCTTCAGGGAGTTTCAGTTCCTCCACTGGTTCTGAGCCTTGAAGAAAATTAAAATTACGCTTTGGCAGAGAGCCCCTGTAGCCTATTTTGGATCCTTTCTTTTTTGTATTCCCCCTTTTCCCTCCTTCCCCGTCTCCTTCCCCCCTTTTCTTTCCTCTCTAGAAGAAATCCTGACTGTACTTCAGGATTGCTAAGAAGCTTAAACAGCCTGAATAGACAGTCTGCATTAATCCCTACCCCTCCATCTTATCTCCACTTGGGTTTTACTTTTCCCGTTGTCATGTTAGCAATTAGAATGGCCGTAGAGGCGAGTGTTTCAGTGGCGCCTGCTTACAAGTCGAGATGGGGTGGCCTGAAAGTGCTCGTCCCCTGCAACTTCTCGGTATCACAGGGAAACAGCCTTCTGTGGGCCGTCCTCCATCTACTCCCACTGTGTCATCTTAAAGCTTTAGAGCAAACGAACAAAAGCTTCTTTTCTTTCTTTCACCTCATTATGTATTCTCTACCATGTGAGACTGCAAGCAAAAGCATTAAAGCAAAATATATCTTAAATGAATTTTTTTCTTATAGCTCATATTTTATGTTATAGTCCTATTTTTAGTTTCCTTTGATAATAATAATAAAAAAATGTCCAATCATTTAATTCTCAGTCCTAGACCATACAGCGTGAGGTTATACATATTTCAGCCCCAGGGAGAATTTCTGCTTGCAAGCTGGCCGGCCTGTTTGCAGTTGACAGATGTAACCAACCCCAGGGCAGAGAAAGTCCCAAAGGAGGTTTTAATTTCTTAATATTGAAATGAGCACAACTTTTATTATCTTAATCAGTGAATAAAAAAACAATAAAGTTGCTAAGACTCATCTTTTAAACTCGGTGTAAGAGGATTGTAAGAAAGCGCAATTGCCTTTTAAGTTACTGTGGAAAGTGCATTTTCTCTGTGTTTGGGAAGATTCATCCAGCAGTTCTGCAGATAGAGTCACACTGCAGTTAAGTGGAACTTGGCTGAGCTGTGCTGTAGACCCCACTCCTCAGCAGGGAAAGGGTGTGGCCTGAGATGTGCAGAGTGGTTGTGCTTTGGTTGGAAGAGAACATGACTTGGCTTTCGTCCCATCTCATGAGCTCAGACTGCAGGAGTATCCATTTAAAATTGCAGCAGAAATCTTTTAATGCAAACTGCATTCTTTCAGCATATATGCTGGTTTAGGTCTATATTGAGGGATATCTCTATGAATAAAGAAAGGATTTACTGATGACGATTACTGGCCTTGATAACGTCAGAATCAACACGTTTCAACCTTTTGCCTGAACAAATAATTAATTTTATTTACAAAAAGTTGATGTGTTACGTGCTGTCATTCTTACGTGTTTCTTTCTTTTATTTTTTTAAACTTTTTTTTTATTGGGGAATATTAGGGAACAGTGTGTTTTTTCCAGGACCCATCAGCTCCAAGTCGTTGTCTTTCATCTAGTTGTGGAGGGCACAGCTCAGCTCCAAGTCCAGTAGCCATTTTCAATCTTAGTTGCAGGGGGCGCAGCCCATCATCCCATATGGGGATTGAACCGGCAACCTTGTTGTTGAGAGCTCCCGCTCTAACCAATTGAGCCATCCGGCTGCCCCTGTTAAGGTGTTTTGTAATTTAATCTGGTTTAAAACCACATTTCTTAAAACTGAAAGTTCCTCAGTTGCAGGGGTCATATGCTATTCAATTCTGGCTCTCTAGTACCTTGTAGAATGCCTTGTTAGGGACACTATAAGTATTTCTCAAACAAAATTGAAAAGGAAGATTGTTAAAGGAGCTATATGTGTGTATGTATGTATGTGTGAGCATATATATATGTATATGTATATACATATACGCGTGCACGTGTGTGTGTGTGCATGCACATGCACACATACATACATACACCAGGGATGCCAAAAAAATGGATACAAGTGGACACTTTCGTCAACGTTGCTCAAGCAGTAGTTCACCGTAATCAGAAGTGTCTGGACGCTGGTGGTAACCACTTTGAGCACCTCCTGTAATTGCAGAAGTCAAACTTGTCTTGTATTCATCTTTTGTCATCGATATATATTGAGTATTACAATTTTAATACAGTTTTCCTTTCTTAAAATGTGTATGCATTTTTTTGGCACTGCATGTGTGTGTGTGTGTGTGTGTGTGTGTGTGTGTGTGTGTGTGTATTACGTATGATATAAAATATAAAACATTATGTTACAGATGTAGAGCCAAGGTGCTCAATACCAGAGTCTCAGGGCAGAGGTTATGCATTTGAAATCAAAACACAACTTTGGAATATATAAAGAATTCTCAAAATTCAACAATAACAACAAACCATTCAATTAAAAACTGGGTAAAAGGGGCGGCCGGATGGCTCAGTTGGTTAGAGCACGAGCTCTGAACAACAGGGTTATGGTCTGATTCCCACATAGGCCAGTGAGCTGCACCCTCCACAACTAGACTGAAGACGACGACTTAGAGCTGATGGGCCCTGGAGAAACACACTGTTCCCCAATAAAATTAGAAAACAACAACAACAAAAAACTGGGTGAAAGATTTGAATAGTCACTTAACCCAAAAATATATACAGAAGAACCAGGAAGAACATTCAAAAATGCTTCATTTGCAGCATTAGTCATTAGAGAAATGCAAATTACAGCCACATTGAAAGACTACTACACAGCAGCTAGAATGGCTAAATTAAAAAAATAATCGCAATACCAAGTGCTGGCAAGGATGCAGAGCAGCAGGAGCTCAGACGTTGCTGGTGGAAAGGCAAAATGGTACGCCTGTTTGGAAAACCATCTGGCGGTTTCTCGTTAAGTTTAATATACATTTGTTGCCCGTGACCCAGCCATTCCTTTCTTAGCTTTTTACCTAAGAGAATTAAGACTTATATTTACACAGAAACCTATACCCAAATGCTTTTGGCAGCTTTATTCATAATAGCCCCAAACTGGAAACAACCAAAATGTCCTTCATGTGGTTGAATGTATAACCAAAATGTGGTACGTGTATACCTGAGAAGGCCCTAATCTCTCACCTCTGGCTGACCTTGAGAAAGACGAGACAGAGCTGAAAACTCTGTAGCCATGAAGCTCTGGTTGCTCCAACACACGCACAGGACCAAAGGGTGGAAGACTTACTGCCTCATGGCACTTAAGGAAGCCTGTGCCCAAGCATTTGGGTTATTTGCTAACCGAGCAGAGATTTCAGTGTCGGCACATGAAAGGGAATACAGACTTTACAGAATTAGTCCAAGAAAGTCATTAAACAAATGAACAGCAGCAGCGGCAACCACAGCAAACGGATGGGGAGGGTGGTCTGACTTTCAGAGTTACATTATTTTATTGCACATGTCCAGTTTTCAAGAAAAAATGATGAGACAAAGAAGCTCGAAAATAAAACTTACTAGAGAAGACTGAATCTGCTGTTATAAATATGCTCAAAGAACTACAGGAAGCCATGTCTAAAGAATTAAAGGGAAATAAAACAATAATTTCTCACCAAATAAGGACTATCAATAAGGAGATAGAAATTATATGTATAAAAAAACAAAATGGAAATTCAAAGGTATAATAACTTAAATGGAAAAGTCATCCCTAAAGGGGCTGAGTCGGTGAAGAAAGAATGAGTCAGTGAAGTTAACTGAGATTATCTAGATCTGAGGAACAGAAATGAAAAGCAATGGTGCTGTTTGCCCAACTGTGTGACTATGCTCAAAACCACTAAAGTATAAACTTTTTCTTTTATGGTATGTGAACTATATCTCAATACACATTATCTGAAAAAAAAAATAGCACAGTTTAGAAGGTGCTCTGGAACTCAAGGCTCAACGAGAGAACATGTTTAACAGGAGGGCGAGCTCTTCATTTACCCTTCTCAGTTTAAAACAGAGGAAACTGAGGCTTCGATGGTGAACCAAATTGCCCCGGGCTTGTGATGTGACAGACACGAAATTCTGTTCCTGCTCTACAGGGACAGTGACGACCATCCGGTGGACCCCAGACTGCCTTAGGTTTAGCACTGACAGTGCCTTCCTGAGCCGGCCCCTGGTCCTGGGCAAGTCACGACAGTTGACCACTCCATCTGCAGTTCAAATAGGATGACTCCTCCTTCCTGCGATGCTGAATCCCTGAAACTCAGGCACACATGAGAAGTGGTGGTATTTAGGGAAGTTTCTGGACCTTGCTGAATGCAGTGCCTCAAACTTCAGCTGGCGTTTTGCTTGTCGTCCTTTTCTATTCAGCCTCTCAGAATGAAGGAGCTTTCCTTTGAATGAAATCTGCATTTCCTCCCCAAGGTGAAAGCCAGCGTCCTTGGCTTCCCCTGAAAAGTGACAAGTAGGTTCTGTGTTACTGATTTCTAGCATAGTCCACAGCACACGGCCAATGCCCCACAATGATTACTGAAACTAGTTAACTAAGTGAAGGCAGAGAGTTAAAAAAAGCTCCCTGCAGAAACGTCTTGTGACTGGCTTTCACTGAGGTGTGCCTGTCTTCCCTGACCTTTCAGCATCATAGTCCAAACCAGGGAAAACCAGGGAACTCTGGTAGAGGAAAGAAAATATTCTGTTTGGGGCCTCTGCTGCAGGCTGTCGCTGCCCTTACGCCAGGACCCAGGCTGATGGAGCCACCACTAGCTGGAACAGCGCTGGCCACTGAGGCCGAGGGGGAAAGTAGGAAGCCCACGCTGGTGCTGTACAGCTTCTGCCCAGAAGTGACCTAGGTCTTTCCACCCACAGCCCATTGACCAGAGCGAGTCAAATGGGCGACCTGACTTCAAGAGGGAGGGCAAGGGATGTTGGGAACCACGAACGCTATCTGCTACTCTGGTCCACTGGAGGAGAGCTTCTCAAATTTTAACATGCATGTGGATCACCTAGAGATGATTTGAAAATGAAGATTGTGATTCAGTAGGTCTGGGGAGGGGACCAGATTTTGCATTTCTAACCAAGCTGATGGCCCGCTGTCCATACTCTGAGGAGCAAGGGTAAAGCTTTTAATCCTTACTAGGCAAACTGAACTCTTTCCCTCTCCCTATTCTCTGCAGAGACAAAACTCAGATTGCAGCTCTATCATTTTGCATTGCAAACCAAGAAAAATGCCCTTACCAGTCAGAAGGACACTTGGGATTTATCTCGAGGGTAAGGGGCACAGAGGAATACACGATGAAAGCCATTAACTGCTAGACATAGCTCCAGAGTCTGGGGAAGGAGAGGGCAGAGGCATGCTGTAGCTGTTCTAAGAAGCCAAAGCCATTCTGTGTAGAACCACCATTTGCTGGAGCAGGTTTTGTAAATGGACCACATGAGATCTAATTGTGTCACCTCTTTTTCTCCTTTGCCTCCCTTAGTTTCACAACACTGTGAAGAGTCAGTACCGCTCTGACTGGGTCTCCTCATAAGCCCCTCTGAGCATTCTCCTTGTCAACATCACGTCTCCGTTCCAGGGATCTTTTCCCCCGATCTGTCCCCCTTACTGTGCTGACAGTCACTGATTAACTCATGGGTGTGATCCCATGGTTCCAAAGCTGGGACCTTCTGTTGTTCCAGGGCCCACTGTGGGCAGGGGCAGATCTGCTCCCCACATACCTGCAGGGTTGTGGGTGCTCTGTGCCATCCTGAGCTGGAAACACAAGCCTCAGCTCAGCTCAGAATAGATGGCGATTTTCTTCCTAGTGGCTTTCTTTCAAAGCCATGCCAGTCATTTTATATCTTTTCCCAGAAGTTTTGATTGATGGCAATCTGGTCAGCCAGAATCTGCCAATGGAATAAAACTGCTGACTTGGGCACTGGCTTTGGCTGAGTTTATTAAGCCTGAACAGGATGTGTGTGTGTGTGTGTGTGTGTGTGTGTGTGTGTGTGTGTGTGTGTATGTGTGTGTGTACACCCACATGTGCACAGGATAGAATCATAGCATGGGATTCCATGGAATTGGATCTGGAAGGAACTGAAGGGGTCTCTCAGTTCAGACAGGAAGTAGGAAGAACCAAGAGTGGGCTATTCCTGGTACATGCTCCCTGCTGCCACTAGAGGGCAGTGAGGAATAGAATCCTGTCTCTTGCCCCACAGCCTTCTCTTCTGAAGCAAACCTGGTTGGCCCTGGGGCAATAGTTTCAGCTTGAGCTCTTAAAAGTCAAACCCCAATTTCCTACAGGCTCAGTATCATAAATTGGATTTCAGTTCTAGGACGAATTTTTTACCATTAAAATATTTTTAAAAAGTGATGCTAAAATGAAATGAAACACACATTTACATTTTACAAATAATTACCTAAAAACCCAACACTCGAGATAAGAGTAAAAATTATTTCACTGGGTGGAGGAGATGGGATTAGCTTGGACCAGACTTAATGAGGCTTTAAAAATATAAATCTGATGAGGTTTTCACTGTAGGTACCTTCCTTTCCTGGTGACTTTCCCATTGGCAACATAGCCATTTCTCATTGGGCCTTCAAACTGTGATTGAATTAAGGTCATCTGTCTTGAACATATTCACTGCCAATTAGATATGCCTGCATGTTTCCAGAACCCTATGAATAGGGAATGGGCAATTGCCATGATGACTTTGGACTGGGTGGCACTGTGTAAAGGTTCTGAATACAGGGCCGGGGGTGGACAGAGGGCCATAGAAGGCTTTGAAATTATGAGAAAATATTTGATTGTGAGTTGATGGGGGAAGAGTATCCATAGTGTTTATTGCATTCTCAAAAGAATCTATGACACCCCTACCCCAAGATGTTAAGAACCACTATCATAAATTCAAGTTTCTTTTTTATGATACATTTTCTTAAAAAGGAAAAGTCACTCCATCTACGGTGGAGGTTGAATAGGTATCACGTAGCAGCCTCATGAGCACTTGTATACACTTACATATGAGTGCACACTCGTGCCAGTGTGCACATACACGCTTCTTCCACGCATGTGTCAGTGTCTGTAGAACCAACCCCCTCTTCTCCCTCCCTGCCCTGATCTGCAGAATTCCAGTACAAGGTTCTTGGTGGGTTCATATCGACCTATTGTACCTCAAACACACTGCAGGACAGTACAGACTGAGCTCCCTGGGTCTCACTTATCCTACATTCCCAAATTCCAGGGACAGCATATATATGGGAAGGAGCATGGAATCCAGAACTGGGCAGACCTGGATTCCTGGCCCAGACCCACCACTAACTCTCCAGGTACATGAATCGGAGCATGGTTCTTAACCTCTTTGAGTTTCATTAAGGGTAAAGTCAGAATAATGACACCCCTCCCCTGTAGGCTCGCTGGCATGATGAAATGAGCAAATGGAAGAAAAGGCACCCCTACAGCTCATGTCTGCACCATGGGAGGGGCCCTGCAAACTCCTCTGCCTTCCATTAGAAACTCGATACGGAACCTGGCACTTAAAATGCAAACTCTGCTTTATGACACTTTGAGTAGGTCTTCTGTCATCTCTTGGCATCAGGTGATACTTGGGAAGTTCATGAAATTCGTATTTGGAGGGCATTTGTCCCTCTGAGTGGAGGGGAAGCAGGCAGTTCCCGCTCTCTCTCTGTTAGGTGACCTTAAATGGGCTTTCAGTGTTCGTTTTCAGCATCTTTATAATATTGTCATTGGTACATGGGATCAGTTGAGGTGGGATAAGAAAAAGAATAATGGAATCACATGTTGGAAACAAGTCTTTTCACTATTATACTCTTTGCACTTCTTTGGGGACTTCAGCATCTTCACAGGAGGCTACTGACATGACTAGGCCAGGAAGTATCTAAGTAACTGTCATGGGTGTGCTTGTCGTGTGGCGAGATGTATTATTTGAAAGCTAAAACAAAACAAAACAAAACAAAAAATCATGAGAAGTAGCCCCAGTGTCCACTGATGGATGAACGGCTAAACAAAATGTGATATTTATAGACATTCTGACACATGTTGCCACATGGATGAGCCTTGAGGACATTTCGCTAAGTGAAAGAAGCCAGTCACAAAAAGACAGATACTGTGTGATTCTACTCATATGCAGTACTTAGAGCAGTCAGATTCACAGAGACAGAAAGTAGAATGGTGGTTGCTAGGGGCTTGCGGGGGAAAGGTCAGCAAGAAAAAGTCAGCAAGAAAAAACAAAAAAGCCACATACAAGGAGCTCTAGATAATTGTTTTGGAATCATCAACAGTAAGAGTTAGAAAAATGAGGGGTGAGAGAGTTAGGCCCAAATCATTTCTTCCCCTGGAGCTGGTCCTGGTTGAGGAACCTCGCGGAGGAAAAGCAGGGCTGGCTTTCTGTGTCGCGGTGAGTGGACCCCGCCCTAGAGCCTGGAGAGTTGAAGGACACGCTGGGCCCTGGGGTTTGGCCAGCAAGAGAGCATATTTTCTGGCAGCATCACATAGCAGGGTTTCCAATCAACCTGGGTGGTCACTTTGACCAGGCAAATCCTGCATGATTTGCACTCATTCCCCAAACCACAAGGTGGTGCTGTGAAGCCTGAAGGAAGAGCACACCTAGGGGTGGCGTGAGCCCTGAGCTGGAGGTCGGGCCCACCAGCTTGGGGGCCCCTGAGGGATTCATCCTGTGAGGACAGCGACCCTTGAGACCAGAGTGTTTGCTGAAGCCACTTTCAACTGTTTATCCGCCATGATTTCCCTATGGGCAACCCACTCTCATGGGTACAGCTTCCTTTTTTATAAGATACCAGAAAACTGTAGGTGATGTGTTTCATCATTTCTATAATCAGGAATAGTCCATCATTGGCGCGGTCGCCCCCATGAACAGTGGGTGAGATTGTGCAGGCTGAGGACATGTGTGTCCCAGTTGCCAGCCCTTCTGACATTGCCTTCCCTTCTGCTCTAGTGGGCAAGTGAGCGGAGGTGATGCTACGATCAGGATAGCTTTCCATCGGCTCTAATTCATTCAGGAAAAATAAGTTACTCACAATCATTGGTACGTTCGCCATGATCAGTAACAAATGACGTATGCCCCGCCATAATTGAGCAGGGCATCTGGTGTGTGGTGAAGCTGGAGGAGGAGGCGTCAGAAGACCGAGGTGCCCCTGGCAGCACCGGCAGAGCTTGCAGGGGCCCAAACTGACCCATGGACTTGGAGGCCCAGAGGGACCATCAGGAACTGAGTTTTCATCTCCCGCCTCCCTCTGCTGCTCCCCCTCCCCTACGCCCCACTCAACCCCTAGAAGGGCAAATGGGCTTTTTCAGGAGCTGGGGGTAATGCTGAGGCCACCTTCTGTGAAACACAGTTGGTCCTTCCCTCATGGACACAACTGCCACAATGCCCTGTCTAAAGCGTAAACCCACCCACGGAGTTGGCCAAGGGCCTGTGACAAGGAAAGTGGCAGCCCAAGCACCCTGGTCCACGAGCCCCCTCCCGCTCTTCCTTCCCAGGTCCACAAGGGTGGCAGCAGGGATCCAGATGGAGTCCCAAAGGTCAGGAGAATCTCTAAGAGATCCCAGGACTCAACTGTTCTTTTTTAAATGCATTTGTTCATTTCTTATGGATTTTGCACTGAGCTGAGGTAGACAAATAAGAGCATCCCCACTCAAGGAGCACACAATCTAGTGTGTGTGTTGCCAGTGAAGAGTGGGAGTGGCTTAGAGAAACAAAGGACAATTAAAATGCAGTGTCACAAGTACTGGGTTGCAGGGGCATAGAAGGTGGTGTAACTTCTGCCTGATAGAATCTGGAAAGGTTTTATAGAGGCGGGAACATTTGATCTGGGTGCTGAGAGATGGGTAAGGAGTTCATGCAATCGGGAAGAGAAGTGAAGAGAGAACATTCCTAGGAGGTCATGTTCAAGGGGATAGAATGTTCAGGAGATACATAAAAGAAAACAGTACTCAGAGAGGAAGAGAAAGAAAAGGTTGAGGGAGGTAAAGCTGAGGAGATAGAGTGGAACCCAGCAGGGAAGGACAGGCAGGTCCTCCTGAGGGACCCGGGAGAGGCTGCCACTCTGTGTGCTGCCAGCTTCAGACGAGATCCTAGAGGGAGAGTTCACGTTCTGTTCACCCTGTTGTTTCGCCCAGCACAGAGAAGGCACACACAGTGGAAGGGGTGGACAACTGCATACCTGACCGTCACAGTTTACAGTCGCAGTTAGCACACAAATGCATAGAGAAGACTGAGGAAGTCATGTGGAATCCCTTGCCCTGCATCCAGCGACGTGTGTCTGGCAAGACCTAGCGGAGGAAACAGGCCCTGGGAGGTGGCTGAGGGGAGTCACTTGCTTTTGTAATGTGAGAAAGCTGGGGCTGTGGGGAAGAAGGAAAAATAGAGACTATATAGGATTTTTTATTTTCTTTCTCTTTCTTTTACATCCAGTTTCTTTGCATGTTTTTGTCCCCCTGTCCCCCAGTTATAGAGCAAGGGTTGTGGACAGCCACAGCCCTGTGCTGTGACGGTCTCAGCCTTAAGGCTGGCTGGCCCAGAGCAGAGGGGACAGTGTGCACCACGGGCCCAGTGTCTGCCACCCCAAGAACCTGGCCAGATGTCCCAGTTTAAGGGAGGCTGGAGGAGGGAAGCATAGCTCTGTCTTCTGTAGGTTTTCATCACTGTTTATTCTTGGTTTTTTTCATCTCAAATAAAAGTGAAGTGTCTGCCATCTTGTGGCAGAGGTCTGGTACTGCCTGGGTCCCCATCTTCACAGCTTCCTTCTCACTGTTCCCCAAAAGGGATCCTTTGGGATTGTCCATGTGTGGGGGTCAGTGAGAGCTGGTGTGAAGAGGAGGGGAGCCTGGGCAATAGCACTCACTGGCACTGGCCTCCCTGCCCCTGGTAGAGAAGCTTCTGGGACTGTCATCCTTGTCTATTCAAGGAGGACATCCACCTGTGAAAGAGAGGCCAGGGTGAGCAGTCTGAGGGCAGTTCGCCCTCAGAGAGCACAGAGCCCAGATGAGGCAGGGAGCAGAGACGTCAGCAGACCCAGCCTGGCCCTGAGGGTGAAGGAGACGGACGGGCAGAGGATCTCGACCGTGGGCAAGCTGCCATTCAGTGTGGCCATAATGGGGCAACTTCTGAGATCAAAATATGAGATGACCTTGGAATGGGGAAGACTCCTGTTACATGCACAGAGTATCTTGGGTAGAGCCGAGGAGGAGCATGGCTCAGTGGGTGCGTCTGGAACAGTGTGAGTGGATGAGCTCTTGGAGGGTATCCCTGGGTTTCACCCCTAGTGAGGGTGTGAACTCCACTTGTAAATCTGGAAACTTCTGGGGCCACCCTTTTATTTGGTATTTGGACCCAGCAACAAGAAGCAAGAGATTATATTATAAATCAGCCCAAGACATTATCTGGCTCTCTGAACTTGAGCCAAGAATGTCAAGTCCTGACCTTGCATCTTTTTCTTCCCACAAGCTCTAGGCCAGCTCACCCCCCTGACCTTGTGCTTATCATCTTCACCAGAATATTCCATGGCCACAGCCACCTAGTGTCCCAAAGCCTCCCTGCAGTGGCATTTCTTCCCAGGCAAATACCAGTGATAATTTACATAAATGCATTGCCAGTCTACGCTGTGGGCACTGTGTATACACACTGAGGCCATTTCCATCCCAGGGAGGCCATTCCCAACTCTAACTAGGACAGTTAACAAATCCCAGCTTCTCATTCTCACTGAGGTTCCGCTTCCTGAAAACAGGGCTGTGTAAGCTGGGGTTCCGTCACAGAAACAGAAAGCGTTTGAGGTATTTCAAGCAGGGTGGGTTTTCCAAAGGGAATTTGGTGCTTCCAGAATCACTAGAAAGGCTGTTGCAGTGAAGGTCAGGGAGAAGCACCTCTGGACTTCAGGATACCAAGAAGTCACAGGAATTGCTAGACATCATTGCCGACGACTTTCATTGCCTGTAGCGCAAGAGCGAATGGTTCTCAGGAGGAACGGGCAGGGTCAAGTCTGCTCTCGGCAGATCCCCGCGCCCACTGTCACAGCTGCACCTTGCACATAATGGCTTCTCCTCTGATTGAGCGTGCCAGATTTCATGTGTGCTCCTCTCATCGGTGGCATCGAGACTGGAGTGCTGCTGGCAACCGAAGCTGGGAAATGTGGTTTCCAAGCTTTCAGCCTATGCAGGACCAGGGCCAGCTGAGCATGTCAGGGATCAGGACACAAGATCTGACACACACTTTTAAAGACGGATGATAATAATAGTACTTCCTTCGTATGGCTGTTGTGAGGCTAAAATTAACATTGTGAAGTCTTTGTGCAGAGTGTGGCATATGGTAAACCCTCGATAATTGCTAGTTTACAAAAAAGTGTCAAAACTGAAGTCAGAATGGCTCCTCGTTGTCATTTCTAACCCCTGTAAGGAAACTGGCTGTTTCTGAGCTGCAGGGCCCAACCCACCTGCCTTGGCGAGCATCCTCTCCCTCACCATCCCCGCCTGCCTCTCAGATCCTCAGTCGGCCTCGTGCTGGCTCCGAAGGCTGGATGGAGATTCAGGAAAAGGGTGAAAGTTCTCAGGGGAAAAAAAACGGTGGCAGTGAATCATGCTGAATATTAATATTGGATTCCCAACACCGCAGATGTGAGGACTTCCTCTCAATTGGACCAATGGATAGTCAGAGACTGCTCAGTTCCCTTATGGAAACACAAGTCGCAGACCCCACCTTGCCCCCCTGTCCAAAGTGGAATCAGTGAAACTGGGCACGACTCTCTGTAGGCTTGTGCTCAAATACTGCAAGCAGCCTGGAACAGGGAAGAATGAGGGCACAGCTGAAATCTAAAAGGGAAAGGAAACGGGCTAAGATCCATGGGGAGCCATGTCTATTTCTTAATCCGTCTCCTGCCCCAAATAGCTCCGCTCTCCTCCCCCAACTTGTGTTTACGTGTCTGTTTCTTTCCCTGGCAGCAGATGCCACCCGGCCTTCAACTAGGTCACTGAGGGTGGTGATGAGCTGGCAAAGGTCATCAGGCCACGACCTCCCCTGACCTCACTCTCCAGGCTCCTGGGCCTGGAGTAGCAAAACCCAGACCGCAAATGACCCCCTGCTCCCCAGAGTGTTCTGGCAGGCTCCCTGCTCCCTAACCACAGCAAGTGAGTGGAGGATCCTCTGTCCTGCCTGTGAGATGGCAGAGGGCCTGTCTCTGACCTGGTGGCAGAGGGGACAGTAAGGGGCAGTCCTGCCACCCTCCCTGCCCTGTCCTCTTGGTGCCCTTTTATCCCCTCCCACGGCAGCCCTGCTTGAGTGCTCTCAGGGACCCCATTCTTCCCAGGGCAGCCAGAGAGCCATGCATCCCTGCTGTTTCCCCTGGGAAAGCCCTGGGCCGGTTTCACATGGACCCACAAGGAAGGCCAAACCAGGGCTCCCAACGCACATGGGGGACAGCAGTGATGTAACAGGTAGAGCATAAATTACAGGGTCAGAGAAGCTGATTCAAACACCAGTCGCCTGAGGCACAGGGAGGGAGGTAAGAGCTTGCCCAGATGAGCCAGCTGGGAAGTGGCAGAGCCCGAGCTGCAGGACCCACTGCACATCCCGAGCCACCTGCGTCGGCCTCCCTCACAGCCCTGTCCCTGTCCCCACCTCCTGGGACCATCCCTGCCCAGGATCAGGTCCTGATGGTGTCTCTCTCTCCACAGGTTCTGTCGGAGCACGGCCACGGCCCGATCACCACGGACATCCGGGAGGGACAGCCTTTCTACTACGCCGAGAATTACCACCAGCAGTACCTGAGCAAGAACCCCGACGGGTACTGCGGCCTCGGGGGCACTGGCGTGTCCTGCCCCCTGGGCATTAGAAAGTAATTTCTTCCCACGTGGCGGGCCCTTCATGTCACAGCAAAACGCTTTCAACAAATGGGGTAATTCTTCTGTGGCTCTCGTCAATGCCTTTTTGAAGTACACAAAGCACAAAGGCTTTGGTAAAAATCTGGTTTATTGAGGTATAATTTACAGGAAGTACCATGGCGAGTTGATAACATGTAATTTGTCTTCTAATCAGTTGTGGTGGGAGTAGAGCGGTGAAATGTTTTGGATCGTTCAGGGTCTGTCTGAATGAGGATAGTGAATGTGCTGCGTTAACCCTTCTTCTGGCTGGGTGCCTGCCATGGGAGCTAGGGAGGGCAGCCGGCTTGTAGGGCAGGATAGAGCATGCTGGAAATCCTTTATCTGAGCCCTGTCCCACCTCACATGCCCTTCACCCTCCAGTGCCTTAAAATTTGCAAACAGTTATAGCCTCAGTGAGTCACTCACTGAAATACTTAGCTCTTCTGATCCTGTACTTGGGTAAGGCCCTCCTGTGGCAGAGAAAATGGGAGCTAGCTGGATTCATTCTAAGGCATTGCTTACAGCTATGAGAAATGCTTGTTCTAATAAAAGTCTACCGTCTAATAATACAAACTGCCTGATGTCTCATCTGTCTTTTACTTGTTTAGCTAGGATATTTCTAAGTATTGTGAGATAAAAGCCTCAGAGTCATTTTCCTCCAAATGGAAAATATGATTGAAGGTTTTTGGAAAACACATACACCTCTGGCTCCTTGCAACTTCGGTAATAATAGCTGTTTTCCACATGCATGTTACATCCGTCATATCGGGGACTATTCTAATTCGCGAGAACAGACACGTGCAATTCCTGCCCTTAACAGTCTTTATATTCAATACAAAGGGTGGGGAACATAAGCAACAAAGATGTAAACACATGAATCAGTAAGATAACCGCAGGTCCTAAGAAATGGTAACGGGGATATTAAGTAGGATAAGATGGTAAGTTGTGTGTGGGGCTGTGGCGTCTCCTTGAGGGCTGTTTTAGTGTTGGTCAGGGGAGGCTCCGTGAGGTGGTGAAAACCTACATTGAGAACTGAATGATCTGAATGATGCAAAACAGACACAAAAAGCACAAGTTGGGGGAGGAGAGCAGAGCTCTCTGGGACGGGAGACGGATTAAGAAATAGACATTGTTGGCCATATAGTATATTTAGCCCCTTTCTTTGCCCTCTTGGATTTCTGCTGTGCCCTAAGCATCTCAAGCATTCAAGGAGACACATGCAAAAGTGTACAGGACAACACTCTCTGCAAGTGTTTGTGACTGAAGAAATAAGAAAGCTCTTAAGTAATAGAAACCAAGACTACAAGAGGTGGGTGGTACAAGAGTCACTGAATGATAGAACTGGGAGAGTTCACTGAATCCAACTTTCACACAGGAAGAAACCGAGGCATCAAAGACATCTGAGACATTCGTGTGAAGGAGACCCTGGACAGGGCCCCACACACACACAAAGTCTGGGAAATAAGGTCTCTGAGAGGTCAGTCACTGTAATCTTGGGTGAGGTTAAGAGGGCCGGCGTGGCGCTGAGCATCAAAACCAGCCTCTGGCACACAGAAGTAAACGTGCATGACCACTGACTACCTCCGCCATGTGGTTGTCAGGAGGATACAATGACACGAACACTTGGGAAGTCCTTAGTCCTCAGAATTGGCTAACTTACAAAGACAGTTTTCCCAAGACCTAACTTAGAATGACTGACTCCTCCATCTCACTTCTAACAAGTTAGGGACGCGGGTGAATTGGTTCTACCTGTTTTGGCCTTGATCAGGGTCCTGGTTTTATCATCACTGACTGCCTAGTTTCAGGAACCATCAGTCTCCTTTCTCTCAGCTCAGAGGGTGAATAGAGTTCAGGTTTCCATGTGAGTGCTCGGGAAAAAATGAACTGAGGAACAAGCTCAGTGTTGAAACTAGATCTAACACGCTTAGAAGACTTCAGTTCTTCACTCTACACAGAATCAATCACAATCTAATTAACTCCTGAATGAAGGCACAAGCCCAGGACCCACCTTTCCCACTCTGTCCCAGAGAGAATTAATGAAACTGGAGTCGAGTCTCTGTCATCTTATGCTCAAATGCCCTAGCTGGCTGGTAACAAGAAAGAATCAGGACACAGCTCAAATACAAAAGTGGAAAGAGAAACAGGCTAAAATCCACAGGGAAAACTTTCTATTTCTTAATCTGTCTCCTGTCCCAAATAGCTTTGCTCTCTTCCCCCAATTTGTGTTTGTGTGTTAGGTTCCTTTCTCTTGACGCAGATGCCACCAGACTGTTAGTCTCTAAACTAGGTCAAAGAGTGGTGATGGATTGACACAGGTCCTCAGGCTGTGTCGTGCCTTATCCTCACAGTCCCCTCCAGTTCTCTGGCCTGCTTTCTGTAGCATCTTAGGGTGGTCACCATTCCCCAGAACCTCAGGGGTTTGGGGAATCCTCTGTCCAGCTATAGGACTCTTGACTTGCAAATTTTCCGCCCTCTTAGCTAGAAGGAGCGAGTAAGGTAGATCTTTACTCTTCTCGGCCCTTTTGTCTCTCCCTAATCCTGAGTCCTCTCGTTTTTCATTCCACTCTAGCACTGATGAAAGAATTTCAGAGGACAGTTATCTGTTTTTCATGGCAGCCAGCAAACCAGATTTCTCTTGTGGCACTTGCATTGCAGTGGGGCCTACTTCAAACAGACAGGCAAGACCTAAGTCAGAGCTCCCCTATGTGCAATTGTGACAGCGTTGGTGTCGTGAGGAACAGGTTTTAGAGTCAAACAAACCTTATTTCAAATTCCAGGAAACAGAAACTGAGAGAATTAAGTCGCTTTCCCAGTGTAACCCAGCAAGGGGCAAAATCCAATGTCCAACTGCAATCTGACAATTCCTACTCCAATTGACTTTTTGCTACTTCATTTAAAACTTGCATTCCCCCTGAGTACCTCTCTCCTTCCTGGATTACCTACCTCTGTTAAGAATCAAGGTTCAAATCTTTCCTTTTCCTCAAGATGTCCTTTAAGAGAATAGCAGACATGCTGATGACTAATAATTGAGAGGAAAGACATTATATTATGCTCAAGATTGCCATCAGCAGTGTTGAAGTAAAGACCCTGTTGGGATATTGTAGACTTGGGGCAAGGGATTTTCCTTTCCAATGGGATTTAAAAAATAATCTCTCAATTTTTACTTCTGGATAGTATGCTATAAACTATGGTAGACCAGGGCTCCCACTGTATCGACAGAACAATCTGAATAATTTTTTTTTTTTCAATCACAACATAGGAAAGCTATGAGAGCAATGAGGATTGAATTAACTAAAATTTCAGAGGCTCAGCATTGCTATAAAATGAGCTGACTTTGCCAATAGGTTTTTATCCCTCCTCTTCTCTGGAGAGGTTTTCGAATTCTGACTACAGGCTGAGAACCAGACTTAGTTCAGAAAGGGAACATCTACAGGATCAGAGGAAACCAGTAACACTTTTAGTTGTTGTGTGGGTCTGGAGGAGAAACTGGAAACTTCAGAGGCCTCTAGTACACAATGTTGAGCTGAATGGATGACTGACAAGCTAGACTAACATGTTCCCAAAAGTCGGAGGGAACCATCTTGCAGTCTCCATGCTCAGGGAACAAAGATGGACCAACAGAAGGAATCTGCCTCGCGATCGCTGCTCACGTCCTCTTCAGGGAAGCTGCCAGGGTTAAGCTGCCTGAGGTGAGAAGCTGGAGATGGAGGATGGAACCCCAGATCTCCTGCAGTCTTTCAAGGCCGAGGAGTTTGAGACCTGCCTGCCTCTCAATCAGGACCCTGGAAGGGCCATGCCCGGAAAATAAGGGTTAGCGAGAAAAAGACTGAGTCTATCTGAGGTTTGACTGCAAAAGCAGCCATAACCCAGGTAAATCCCTGACTGGATTGAGATGATCAGCCCTTTCATTTATCTGCCCAACAGAGACCAGGGGAATCCTTTCATGTGGACAACAGCAAACAGTGTGTGGAACCTCTTTTCCCTTTCTCTTTCTACATACGCAATCTCAAGTATTTGAATTGATTAAATTTAATGAAAATAAAAAATAGAAATTATTAACCATATAAAAAAGAAAGAAAATAGAACTCCACAATTTAGACATTAACACTTCCAGTGTGAATTTAAAAAGAAAGCCAATTATACAATTTACCTGTGTTAAATATAAGAACATACAGAAAAGTTGGAAGTATAGCAGGAAAGAAACCATGTGAGCACTAACTAAAAGATGGCTTGTGAAGCTACACTAATATCAAAGCAGACCTTAAGGCAGGGAGGGAGACAGAATCACATACGATTCAGACATTGGAGGTGACAGACGTGGAACTTTAGATAAACCATAATTAATATGTTAAATAAAATAGAGGCAAGGTAGACAGAATGAGTGAAAAGTTTTAGAATTTCAAAAGAGAACTGTAATTTATAAAGAACCAGTGGATCTTATAGAACTCAAAGAATACAATGTCTGAAACTAATAATGAAATGGGCAGTTTCAACAGCAGATTATGAGGTCTAACAATTAAGTTCTCGAACTTTATTGCAACGATGTTGCTAACCTTTTTTGGCATCAGAGGGATTATTCATTATGAATTTGTTCCAACTGGACAAACAGTTAACCAGGTTTACTATTTGGAAGTGCTGAAAAGGCTACATGAAAAATTTAGACAACCTGAACTTTTCACCAACAATTCATGGCTCTTGCATCACAAAAATTGCACCAGCTCACACGGCACTGTCTGTGAGGGAGTTTTTAGCCAGGAAACAAATTAACTGGATTGGAACACCTTCCCTACTCACCTGACCTGGCCCCCATTGACTTCTTTCTTTACCTGAAGATAAAGGAAATGTTGAAAGGAAGACATTTCGATGACATTCAGGGCATCAAGGAAATTCGACCACAGCTCGAGGAAATTCGACCATTCCAGAAAGAGTTCCAAAATTGCTTTGAAGGATGCACTAGGTGCTGGCATCAGTGCATAGCCTCCCAAAGGGAGTACTTTGAAGGTGACCGTAGTAGTATTCAGCAATGAGGTATGTAGAACTTTTTCTAGGATGAGTTCGCGAACTTACTTGTCTGACCTTGTAGACACAGCAGAACACAGAATTAGTTAGCTAGAAGACAAATCAAGTGCCAAGAGACGACAAAAGGAAATATGCAGACAATAAGACACATGTGGGACACATTCATAGCGTCTATCATATGTATAATTTTAGTTTCAGAAAGAGAGGGGAAGAAAAGGAGACAAAATCAATATTCAAAAAGTATTGAATGAGCATTTTTCAAAACATTCATATGAATCCCTGTATTCAAGAAGCTCAGAGAAGCCTAAGCAAGAAAAACACAAAAATACCACAACTAGTAAAAACCAAAGAGAGAAAATCTTCAAAGTAGCCAGAAGGAAAAAACAAACAAACAAACAAACATATTACCTTCAAGAGAACAACAATAAAAATGTCAGCTGACTTCTCAACAGAAATGATGGAAGCCAGAAGGTAATGTAATAACATCTTTAAAGTAATGAAAGAAGAATAAGAAACAATCTAGAATCCTCGCCCAGTAAAACATCCTTCAAAAATGATGGTAAAATAAAAATGTTTTGAAGCAAATGAAAACGGGGGGAATGTGTTGCCAACAGGCCTGCATGAAAAGAGTAATGAGAGGGAGTACTTCTGGCAG
This sequence comes from Rhinolophus sinicus, assembly GCF_057876585.1. Lineage (NCBI taxonomy): Eukaryota > Metazoa > Chordata > Mammalia > Chiroptera > Rhinolophidae > Rhinolophus > Rhinolophus sinicus. The sequence continues at coordinate 103,788,266 of NC_142515.1, read as the reverse complement.
AAGAAAAATGATCCTGGATGGAAATATAAAACACAAGATGAAAAACAAAACAAAACAAAACAAAAACGCAGAAAGAATAAATGTGTGGGTAAATATAAATGAATATATAGTACAAAGCAACAACTATAATGTCTTTTGGAATTTAAAATAGAGAGAGAGAACCAAAATGCATAACAATAACATGAAAGGTGGGGTTTGGTAAATAGAATTCAAGGACTTTGAGCTTCTGCCAGTGTCAGGGAACTCTCCGGGCAAGTTGCGGTGTCCCAGTGAAAACAAAGCAAAGAGACAGACCCTAGATTGCATCATGATTCAGGGCAAAGCTCAGACTGTCTCACTTCATTCTCCTTTGTCCAGAGCAGAACTGACATGTAGACCGGTCTCTCTGAATCTGTTGCTGATAAATATAAGGAAGGCATCAGTATTACTTATCTTTATATTTAAAGTCATAAAGCTGAGACTTAGGGAAGTTAAATTACTGGCCCAAAGTCACATGGCTTGCGAGTGCCATGACCAGAGCCAGACCATGAACCCAGACTTCTGACTAAATGATACGCTTTTCCCAACTGCACCAAGTTTCCTGAGAGCTAGGCCAGAGCAGGTAATTTTCCATGCTCAAACCACACTGGTTTCTGCAGACTTGAGTTCTGCCGCTCCATTCACGCTTCTCTCACTCTCATTTCTGAAAGCATTTCTTCTGAAAGCATCGACAACTTTGGGGAATAAGAGTTTCTGAGACAGCACTGATGGAGGAAGCCAACTGGATTCAAAAGCTGATATGAGACCTCCCAGGCTCATACCATCTGCTCTGATCCGTCCCTTGCTCTGGCTGGATGGTCATTTGGGAAAAATCTGTGCTCTGAGATGATCTAATTCTAGAGACATCTGGAATTCACCAGGAAGAAACGTTTTATATCCCCCATGGCTGGGCATTAGGAGGTTCTGTGACTCCTTTTTGTCTCATGATACTGGTGGATCTATGACCTCACTTGCTGCTTAAAAACCCCAAATATTTGAGCTCCCTGGGAAGTCTGTAAGAATAACAGCAATCACAGCTCTCAAACTTTGTAGGACAGGACAAATTTAATGTAATTTCCAACAAAGTTACTAATCATTAAATGTGCATAGCAATGTCTGAATTGTTTCTTCATTAAGACTTTTAGCTTTTAATTTTTTAAATGACTTTATTAAGGCATGATTTACATATCATAATATCTACCTGTTATAAGTGTGCAATGATTTTTTTTTTAATTTTAGTAAGTTTATAGTTGTGCAGCCATCACCATAATCCAGTTTGGGAAAGTTTCTTCATGCTCCTTTGCAATTAGTTAATCACCACTCCCACCTCAGCCTTTGATCTGCATTCTGTCTCAGTTAATTTGCCTTTCCTCAACATTTCATGTAAATTGACTTATACAATAGGTAGTGCTATGTGTCTGGCTCCTTTCACTTGGCATAATGATTTTGACATTCATCTATGTTGTATAATGAATCAGAGGTCCGTTCCATTATGTTGCTGCATAGTATTCTATTATATGGATATTCCACATTTGTTTATCCATTTACCAGCTGATGAAAATCTGGGTTATTTTGGTTTGGGACTATAACGAATAGTGGTGCTAAGAACATTCACGTCCATGTCTTTGCATGAACATAGATTTACATTTTACATTTATCTTGGATAGATTCCTAGGAGTAGAATTGCTGAATTGTGTGATGCGTCTTGGTTTACCATTTTAGGAAATGCCAAACTGTTATCCTATATCACCACCAGCAAAGTAGGAGGATGCAGTTTCTCCACATCCTTGCCAATATTTGTTATTGTGGGTTTTTGGGTTTTTTTAATTATAGCTATTATGGTAGGTGTGGAGTGGTATCTCATTGTGGGTTTAATTTGCATTTCCCTAATATATTGAGTATATTTTCATATACTTCTTGGCCATTCATTTATCGTCTCTAATTAAATGCCTATTTAAATAATTTGTCACGTTTTTTCTTTGAAATTGGGTTGTTTGCCTTTTTTAAAGATTTTAATTAAAATGTAGCCAACATGCAATATTATATTAGTTTCAGGGGTACACCATAGTTATTCCACATTTATATACCTAAAGAAGTGATCACCATGGTAAGTCCAGCAACCACCTGACACCGTACCATCTATCACAATATGATTGACTATATTCCCTATGCTGTACATTATATCCCCATGACTTATTTTTTTTATGTCTGGAAATTTGGATCTCTTATTCCTCTTCACCTTTCCCCTCTTTTTTAATTTTTCATTTACAGTTGATATTCAACATTATTTTATATTAATTTCAGGTGTACAGCATAGTGGTTAGACATTTGCATAATTTAAGAAGTGATCCCCCTGACTAGTCTAGTACCCATCTGGCACTATATATAGTTATCACCATATTATTGACTATATTCCTGGTGCTTTACTTTACGTCCCCATGACTATTTTGTAACTACCAGTTTGTATTTCTTAATCCCTTCATTTTTCACCCTGCCCCCAACCCCTTCCATCTATCATCCCAACAAATCTAGTACCCATCTGACACCATACATAGTTATGACAATATTATTGACTATATTCCTTATGCTACACCCTACATCCCCATGATTACTATGTAACAACCAACTTATGCTTTTAATCCCTTCCCCCTTTTTCACCCACCCCCACCTCCCATCTGTCAAACATCAAAATCCTCTGAGTCTATTTTTGTTTTGTTTGTTTATTTTGTTCTTTAGATTCCACATATAAGCGAAATCACATTGCATCTATCTTTCTTTGTCTGACACTCCACTCAGCACAACACCCTCCAGGTCCATCCATGCCACTGCAGATGGCAAGAACGCATTCCCTTCCGTGGGTGGTATATATGTACCATCTCCCCTTTATCCATTCTTCCATTGACAGACACCCAGGCTGCTTCCCCATCTTGGCCATTATAAACAATGCTGCAATGAACATATGGATGCAACACGTCCCCTTGAAGTAGTATTTTGGGTTTCTTCAGGTAAATACCCCAAAGTGGTATTACTAGGTCCTTCTTTGTCTCTTGTTATAGCCTTTGTTTTAAAGTCTATTTTGTCTGATATAAGTATTGCTACTTCATTTTTTTGTTTGTTTTTTTTTGTTTTCATTTTCATGAAATATTTTTTTCCATCCCTTTACTTTCCGTCTGTGTGTGTCTTTCAATCTGAAGTGAGTCCCTTGTAGGCACCATATGTAAGGGTCTTGTTTTCTTATCCATTTAGCCATCCTATGTCTTTTGATTGGAGCATTTAATCCATTTACATTGAAAGTATTTGTTAGTAGATATGTAGCTATTGCCATTTTATTATTCATAATTTTGATCCTTTTTTTTTTTTTTCCATCTTAAAGTAGTCCCTTTAACATTCCTTGTAATACTGGTTTGGTGATGATGAACTCCTTCAGCTTTTTCTTGTCTGGGAAGCTTTTTATCTGTTCTTCAATTTTAAATGATAGCCTTTGCCTGGTAGAGTAACCTCGGTTGTAGGTCCTTGCTTTTCATCACGTTGAATATTTTGTGTCAATCCCTTCTGTCCTACAAAGTTTCTGTTGAGAAATCACCTGACAATCTTATGGTAGCTCCCTTATAAGTTACTAGTTGCCTTTCTCTTGCTGCTTTTAGGGTTCTCTCTTTGTAAACTCTGCCATTCTAATTATAATGTGTCTTGGTGTGGACCTGTTTGGGTTCATCTTGTTTAGGACTCGCTGTGCTTTCTGAACTTATATGTTTATTTCCTTCACCAGGTTAGGAAAGTTTTCAGTCATTATTTCTTCAAATACGTTCTCAATCCTTTGCTTTCTCTCTTCTGGTATCCCTGTGATGCAAATGTTGGTATGCTTCCTGTTGTTCCAGAGGGCTCTTAAACTATCCTCATTTTTTTGGATTCTTTTTTCTTTTTGCTGTTCTGTTTGGGTGTTTTCTGCCACCTCACCTTCTAAATTGCTGACTCGATCCTCTGCTTCATCTAGTCTGCTGGTGATTCCCTCTAGTGCATTCTTCATTTCAGTTATTGTATTCTTCACTTCTGACTGGTTCTTTTACATGGTTTCTATGTCCTATTTTATGCCTGCTATCTCTCTGTTGAAGTTCTCACTAAGTTCCTTGAGCACCCTTATAACCATTGTTTTGAATTCTGTCTATGGTGGATTACTTGCCTCCATTTTGTTTAGTTCTTTTTCTGGAAGTTTTTCCTGTTCTTTCATTTGGGACATATTTCTTTGTTTTCTCATTTGGACTGCTTCTCTGTTTGTTTCTATTAGGTAGATTTGCTGTGTCTCCCAGTCTCCCAGTCTATTATGTAGATTTGCTGTGTCTCCCAGTCTTGGCTGGGTGGCCTTATGTAGTAGGTGCCTTGTGGGTCCTTGGCACAGTCTCCCTGGTCACCTGTCTGGGTTCTCCAGGAATGTCCCTTGTGCGGGTTGTATTTGCCCTCCTGTTATAGTTGAGCCTTGATTGCTATTGACACATCAGTGGGTGGGATTGACTCTCGAGCTGATTAGCTGTGGGTTTTGGCCATGTCTATAGATTACCATGGCTGCTATGAGGGAAGACTTACCCCACTGAGCGGGATTCATTCCAGTGGGCTGTGGTGCTTGTTTGAGACTGCCCTTTGGGTATGCCACTTGTAGGACTAATTATGTGGTGCTCTGCTGTGATCTGAGCTAAACTCCAAGTATGTTCGTTCTGGATCCTCTTGCAAAGGTCTCCAGTTCAAGCCCAGTTCACTCACTTCTGTGACCAACTGGGGACTACCTGGTAGGAGCTACCAGGTGGTCCACAGTTGTTTGCTGCCTGTGCTGGAGGCATGTGGGAGAGGCCACACTGTGAACTGACGATGGCTGCCACCAGTACCGGGCCTGGGATAGCGCTACAAAATGCCAAGACAACCTGAGGCCTGCTGCCACCTGCCAGCTCCCTTAAGGTTCAGCCACTGATAAAGCCTCATACAGTACACAAGTTGGGTGAAACAGGGTCTCAGGAGGTCACTAGAGTGGAAAGAGTTCTGGTCAACAGGTTACTGTAGACTCTGTACTGTAGACTCCAGTGCTGAGCCTGGAGCTACTCAGCAAAAGTCTCAGAGCACACGGAAGCCAGTCGCTGCCCACTTGGGACTTGTCTGATAGTTTTCCAAAACATAGAGCAACGCAGGTGGGGACGGCTACTCACAGAGAAAGTGCCTCCAGCGGTGTGCTAGTTGGTTGGGGCAGGATCCCAGCTGAGTCAGCAGGGCGGAGCAGCAGAGCTCAATAGGCCAATCAGATTCAGATTTGACCGGAGGGGGCGGGCTCAACACAGGAAAGATGGCACCTGCCTGCCGGCTGTAGAAAAGTGGACCCCTCACCAGGAAAATGCTGAGTGACCCCCGTCCTCCCCACAAAGCTACATCCCTCAGTCTGCCCCTCTGTATGTCTTCAAGGCCACTGAGTCACTGTTCCTCCTCTGGCGCTCAAGGTAAGTGACTGCCAACGACTGAGTCTGTGCATGGGCGGTTTAAGAGGATGTCTGGGTTTCCCATAGCCTTCCAGCCCACATGGATTGTCAGAATCTCCATTGTTTTTCACAGCCAGATATTGTGTGGGCTCCTCTTCTTGGCACCAGTGCTCGGGGCTGGGGAGACTGGTTGTGGCTAAGGTCCCTCACTCCTCGGGGGGGTGAGGGGACCTCCATAGCCAAGATATCGCTCCTGGTTCTCAACCACCATACAGAGGTTCATGTCTCCCCCCCGCCTACCAGTCTCAATGTGGCTTCTTTATATCCTTAGTTATAAAACTTCTGTTCAACTAGACTTCAGATGATTCTCCAGGTTGATTGTTCTATAATTTAGTTGTAATTTTAATGTGTTCATGAAAGGAAGCAGGAACAGTGTTTATTTACTCTGCCATTTGGATCTCCTCAGTTGTTTGCCTTTGTATTATTGAGTTGAAGTGTTCTTTATATATTCTAGATATAAGTCCTTTATTAGATATACGATTTGCAAAATTTCCAAATTGTCAGTGTATGGCTTGACTTTTCATTTTCTTGATGGTGACTTTTGAAGCAAAAGTTTTAATTTTGATAAAATTCAAGTTATCAATTTTTTAATGGATTATACTTTTTGTCATTGTATCTAAATCTTTTGCTTAAACACGGGTCATGAGGACTTTTTTGCTGTTTCTTTTAGAAGTTTTGTAGGTTTAGTTTTTAACATTTAGGTCTATGGATCATTTTGAGTTAATTTTTGTGTATAATGTTAGTTAAGGGTTCATATTCATTTTGTTTTGTGTTTTGTTTTGTTTTGTTTTTGCATATGGCTGATCCATTGTCCCTGGACTGCTTGTTATAAAAATTATCTTTTGGTTTACTGAATTGTCGTAGCATCTTTGTAAAAAATTACTTAACTATAAATTTCAGAACTTTCAATTCTGTTCTATTGATCCATATTTTTTGTGTCAACACTTCACTGTCTTGATTACTGTAGCTTTATAGTAAGTTTGAGGGGGGGGGTGTTCTTTTGTATACGTCCTCCAACTTTGTTCTTCTATTTCAAAATTGTTTGTGCTTCTCTAGGTGCTTTATATTTCCATATACATTTTAGGATCAGCATATCAATTTCTACCAAAAGAATCTGCTGGGATTTTGATAGTGGTTGCATTGAAGTTATAGATCATTTTGGGGAGAATTGCCTTCTTGATAATTTTGAATCTTCCAATCTATGAAATGTCTCTCCATTTATTTAGATCTTCTTCAATTTATCTGCACAATGTTTTGTAGTTTGTACAAGTCTTATATTTCTTTTGTTAAATTTATTACTAAGTGTATTCTTTTTGATGCTGGTGGGAATGGAATTGTTTTCTTAATTTTATTTTCGGGTTGTTTATTGCTAGTATATAGAAATCTAATTTTGTACATTGATCTTGTATCCTGCAACCATACTAAACTCATTTATTACTTTTACTTGCTCCTTTTTTGTTTGTTTTTGTGGATGCCTTGGGGTTTTCTACATCTGGGATATTTAATCTAGAAATAAAAAGAGTTCACTTTCTCCTCTCCAATTTGGATGCTTTCACTTTCTTCTCTGTCCCTGCACTACCCCCACTCTTATTCCTTATTGAAGTGCCAGAACCTCCAGTATATCGCTGTATAGACGTGATGAAAGCAGCCATCTTTGCCTTGTCTCCTAAGTATAAACCATTCACCATTAAGTGTGATATTAGTTGTGGGTTTTTCATAAATGCCCTTTATGAGGTTGAGGAAGTTTCCTTTTATTCCTAGTGTGTCAAGAGTTTTTAATCATGAATGGGTGCTAGGTATTTTCAAATGCTTTTTATTCATTTATTGAGATGATGATGTGGTTTTATCTTTTATTCTATTAACATGGTGAATTAGAAAAACCTTGTTTCCCACCTTCTGGGTAGGGAAAAGCCCAGTCTTTCCCTTCTGAGTTTCTCCTTTACTACTTGTGCTACTCCCACACTCACACAGAATGCTCCACTTCTGGTCACCCAATGTGTGTGGGGTTTTCCCGGCACCAAGCAATTCTCTGTGACACTAGCTGGGTGTCCTACAATTTAACTAAATTCTGAAACTATCCAATTGGAGATAGAATCAGATCCCACAGGTTAAGGACTCAGTCCCATGAGACTGCCCCCAATTCAGATGCCATTGCAAATAGTAGGTCTCCAGATTACCCACACCTTCTAGTTACCCACAAATTATTTTTATAAAGTATTGGTATAAATATAACCATTAGATTTGAGAAGTAAATTTTTATTATATATAAATATAATATAAAGCAACATGACAAACTGAGGGCTGATTTGGCTGCATATCAGAGTTCTCATGACCCCCTCCTCAGGTTCAGTTAATTTGCAAAAGCAGCTCATAGAACCGAGGGAAATATTTCCTTATGTTTGCCAGTTTATTAAGGGATACATATGAACAGCTATATGATGAGATAAACAGGGTGAAGTCTGGGAGGGTCCCAAACGCAGGACCTTCTGCCCCCAGTGAGAGTACATCACCCTCCCTGTGTGGATGTATTCACCAACCCGGAAGCTCTCAGAGTCTCATGCTATTGGCGTTTTATGGAGGTTCCCTCCTGTGGGCATGATCAATTATTAACTCCCATTTTTAGCCCCTCTCTCCTCTCCATAGAAGTGGGGTGAGGGGAGAGCATTGTAAAGACCATGGCTTGTTCTTTTTGGTGACCAGCCCCCACCCAGGAGCCATCCAGGAGTTCACCCAAAGTTGCTTCCTTAGAACAAAAGATGCACCTAGTGCTCTTATCATTTAGGAACTTAAATGCATTTTAGAAGCCCTAACTTTAGTGTCAGGGATGAGGTCAAAGACAAATATTACAACAAGAGATGCTACCAGTGCTCTTATCACTTAGGAAATTGCAAGCATTTTAGGAGCTCTGTGCCAGGATCCAGAGGCAGAGACCAATATAGATGTTTTTTTTCTATTATCTTACATATAGTTCATTATAGTAATTGATTTTGAGATTTTAAACCAACCTTTTCATTCCATGTATCATGGGTTTGGTTTGCTTATATTTTATCAAGTAGTTTGCATCTATGCATAGATTGGTCTTGATTTGTTTTGTTTTCTTGTGATCTCTTTCTTTTTTTTTCTTGTGATGTCTTTATCTGCCTTTGACATTAAGGTAGCACTGTTTTATAAACTAAGTTACGGAATTATTTTTTTAAATATTGGTGTAAAGGTAGCCGTGAGTTTGAAAAGTAAATTTTCATTGTATATAAATATAAAGCAACATGACAAAACTGAGGCCAAATATTATGATCATATATCAAGTTTAGAGTGGCTTAGTTGGACTATTAAAAGCAAAAAATATAGCTCAATCAAAAACTGAAATCCAACACTACACTGTATTCAAGAGGCACTCTTAAAAGAAATACAGAAAGCATACTAAAGGAATGGGCAGAGATATATGAAGCAAATGCATAGGAGACAGGAGTTATGATATTGATATTCAACATGGTTGAAACAACATGGTTAAAACAATGAAGAGTCAAAGAGTCAAAAGTCATTAAAGGAACAAAGAAGATAATTCATAATGTTTACGGCTATAATATGCAGTGAAGATATGTTATTCCTATTTTGGGGGATATTTTTAAACATCTCTCTCAAACCTATAGAAATCATGTGAACATTTTTTAATTAGTAAGAATATTGTAGAAGAACAAACAACATACTCAATAAGCTAGACCACAAATACATATATATTGAAACCCAATAAAAGGAAATTCTCCTTCTTTTCAAGTGCACATAACATAGATGAAAATGAACATATTTAGGCCACAGTGAAAACCTCAATAAACCCCCAAAATTAGAAACAATACACACAATATTCTTCGACTATAATGTGATAAAGCTAGAAATCAGTAACAAAATGAAATGATAAAACCAAAGGCTTTTTTAAAAAAATCTGTGAATTTTTTTTTAAATTTTATTTTATTAAATTTATTGGGGTGACAATTGTTAGTAAAATTACATAGATTTCAGGTGTACAATTCTGTATTACATCATCTATAAATCCCATTGTGTGTCTGATAAGGGGCTAGTATCCAGAATATACAAGGAACTCATGCAACTCAACAACAAAAAAACAAACAACCCAATTGAAAAATGGGCAGAGGACTTGAAGAGACATTTCTCCAAAGAGGACATACAAATGGCAAATAGACATATGAAAAAATGCTCAACATCACTAATCATCAGAGAAATGCAAAATCTGTGAATTTTAAAGCATGTTATGAAGCCACCAAAGGGTCAAAGTGGAAATACAGATTCGAATTGCGGAATGTCTTTGAAATATCAATAATAAATAAAAACAACCAGGATAGATAGCTAACCCCTTATCTGCTTTGAGTTTACGTGCCATAGGAGGCAGTAATCTCTGGAAGCCAAAAAGCAATCATGCACCAGCACCGTTTGTGTCTATTCCTGATGTTTTGTATTGATTCTATTATACCAGTGTTTCCATTGTCCATTGTGTCAAGACCAGTTGCTCTCAGTTTGTGTGTTGGGGTTGGACAAGGGTGATGATTCACACAGTGTTTGCAGTCCCAGCACTGGCGCCACCCTTGGTGTCAGTTATGCCCGTGGCCTGGTTAAGCACACAGAACCTGGACAGCAGGTCCAGAGGCCAGGGTTTTGTGTCCTTCCACCTGTCATTAATCTGGCTCATTACATTGTGATTGTACAAGAAGGCCTATCTTTAAATTCTCGTTGTGATCATCCAACCATACAATTGAGATTTAAAAAAAATATGGATCCAGGAGTTCTTAGCCTGCATATTGGAATCTCCCTCCACAGATGGTTTTGCTCCTATTGGAAAAGCTAGAAGCCAGAGCCAGTATTCAGGTGGGAAGGGTGTGTCAGCCCAAAATATGTCATGCTTCTAAGTTAGCTTTGAGGTGGTCAAGGGGACCCTTCCAGAAGAACCTTCTGATGTTTTTGAATTTGACTGGGGGCAGATGTTCCAAGCATCTTCTGGAAAGACAGAGATGGAAGAGTCCTTTCCTGTGGTGGAGAGGCAGCATTAGCTTCATGCTATCTTTATTGTGAGTAACTACAGCCAAACTTGTTTCTGAAGTGGTTGTACCAATTTGTCCTCCCAGTAACAGAGTCTGAGAGTTCCTGTTTCTTCACATTCTGTCAACGCTTGGTGTTATCAATTTTTTTAATGTTAGCCCTCTGGAAAGTTACAGAGTTATTTCATTGTGGTTTTAGTTTATAGTTCCTAGATAATTAATAAGTGTAAAACATTTTATATATGTTTATCTGCTATTTGAAGATTCCTCTTTTTGAAGTGTTTGTTCATAACTTATGCTCAAGGAGGCCTCTAGTCATCACACGTAGTTTTTTTTTTTTTTTTTTTTTTTTTAGCTATACAGGTCAATTACGACCTCAGTAAGTTTTATTTCAGTCCTTTGGACCCCGTGATTAGCGAGCACTGCCAAAGATGCCTGTTGTTCAAACCATTACAATGATTTTGCTTGTACTGTTGTTTGCCATCATATTGCTTTCCGTGTCCATCATATTCCTAATCATCAAAGGTCACCCTCTGGCCTTTGACTTTCCAGGATGATTTTGATTTTCCGGGATTATCCCTATATTAATCAATGAAGCCCATTTCAACCTCAGCATCTGATATTGTCCTCCCCAGTTTTCAGAAGACAGCTACTTGACAGTGTATCATGTACGCTGGGTTTAATAAATAGGATAACACTAGCTGCTGTAACACAACTTAAAATGTTCATGGTTTAATGCAATAAATTATATTTTTAGTTCAAGTAGCATTCCAATGTGGGCAACCCTACTTAATGGTTGATTTATTCCATATTTAATGGTTGATTTATTCCATACACTGATCCAGCATATGGAATACAGGGATACAGACTGCATTCATCGTGTTCCATTATCCCTAGGGCCCCAGGCTCCCCTATTCAGCTAACATACGGGGAAAGAGAGAGTGGATGAGGCACATCCACTTCTTAGCTGCCTTGGCCCCAAAGGGACACACATCAGTTTTGCTTCTAGGTATTTACCCAAGAGAAATAAAAGCATGTACACAAAAAGACTTTTTACAAGACCTTTCGTAGTAGGTTGTTTTTTTAAATAATAACCCCAAACGGGAAACAGTCCACGTGTCCATCAAGATAAATATGGTATACCACTCTGCAATAATAAGGAGAGAGCTACTGACACATGCAACAACATAGAGGAATCTCAAAAATATGTTAAACTAAGGAAAACAGACACAAAATCATTCATACTAAGTTATTCCATTAACAGAAAGTTCTGTAACAGACAAAACTAATACACAATGAAAGAAACAAGAATGGTGTTGGACCCTCGTGGGAGCAAATTGGGATTGGTAGGGGCAGGGTTTGAGGTGTCTTTCTATGGTGATAGAAATGTTCTGTATCTCGATCAGGCTATGGGTTACATGGCTATAAGCGTTTTTAAAACTCATCAGATAAGCACGTAAGATCAGAGAGTGTTTCTCTATTTAAATTACACCTCAGTTTGAAGAAAAAACACCCTACTTTGAGTTCTTACTTCTTCTTTACAGGGTTGGCAAAAATCTGAAAGTTTGACCACATGCTTTGAGATGGAGTCAAAGCAGCCCCCCTCTTGCACAGACTCCCTTTCATAGCCTGGCTGAGTGTCCTGGCAGTTTTAGTTTCTCTGTCAGCCTGCTGCCCTGAGGTGATGGCACAAGACCATGGCCTCCATCTCTTCCAGCCTGTGCCTTCTGAACTTTGAAGACCAGGCTGCTATCACTGCCTCTTCTTTCCATGAAAAAGAGGAAATTCTTTTTCAAGCTGTCTTGCTCAGGGACACTAACCCTTCTGCTCGTAGCCCTATTTTCCCTGCTTTCCAACAGCCAAAATTCTTGTGGTAACTCTTCAGGTTTGACAAAATGTAACTACATACTGATTCTTTCTGCTCTCACCCACCTAAATGCTTCTTCACCCATCCTCTCTCTAGATTCCAATGGTAGCCAAGCTGCTCTGAGGTAGCCGATGAAGATCAGCACAAAGAAATTGTCTTTTCATCCTCTTTTCTTCCTTCGTAGAATGCATATGCACAGAAGTTGATGATTTCTTCTTATTTCGTTGTTATTGTTGTTCACAGCTCAAGGAATTCCACTTAAGGCAAACTCATAAAAAACACATCTTTTGGAGTACTCTACAGCTTTTCCCTCTCTCTTCAAAAATGTGCTGAATTGTCTCAGAAAAGAATGCCATTTATTGTATCTTGCCTGATTGGGAAAAATATGCTCATGGATGATTATATGAAGGATGGACAGTCCACCCATTCGTTCTTCCAGACGGCCCAAAATATATCCTTGGACTAAGTCAGACTCTCAGAGCTGTTTACTAGTGCTTACTCTCCCAAGTCTATGCTGCTCTTCCTTTGATTCTGTGCTACCCCAGTGTATTTCTCATTTCCATTTTTGCTTCTGGTTGAGTTTCTGATGCTTGTAAGCAAAGGTGCCTTGGTTACTACAACCCGTTCATTAGCTGTATGTTTCTTTCCCGCCTCATCTCTAGGTCATTTCTACTTCAATGATTTCCTGGTCCTGAATCTTAGCATTGTTTTGTGATCTCTGGGAGCCGAAAGCAGCATTTACTGGGGGCTCTGAACAAGGTGATAGATACAGCGGCAACGGAGGGCGAAGACAAAGGATATTTCTGGAAACCCAATCTGTAGGTCTCAAGGATGAGCTACAAGTAAGGGAGAGAGAGGAGTTGGAATGTTTCTTATTTCAGGAAATTTGAGAACTGTCTACCCCTTTGAAAGGTGAACTAAGTTGTGGAAGGACACCTTTTTGTAAGAAAGGAAAGAATAGGCTTTCTGTTTCAGAGACACCTGACATGCCCTTCCCCATGGAAGGGGCTCCATCCAAACTTTTGGAGAGGACTCACCTGAAATTGTTAACTTGCCTCCCAAGTTCCAGGGCAACCAGAGGCCTTGTTGGGGGACCCAGGCTTTCTTAAGCACTCCTATAGGTATATGATTATTTCAGACACAGCTAATCCTATGAGACTCTCTCCTCACAACATTCACCCCATCCTTGACCTTACTCGACAAACTGAGAAGGACACTTGGTTTTGAGGCAATACAGCATTTAGTCACAAGGGTAATAGAAGCATCACAAAATACAGGAACAAGATGGCCCAGGATGACAGAAGCAAACTGTACCCGGAGTCTGACTCTGTACCAGGAATGTAGGACCTTCCTGCCCTTGTGGTCTCCTTCTTAATCCATAACAGATAATTAGATATCTTTGTGTATACTCCAGGCAGATTCTTCCGGCCACAGCCCACTCCCCAGCTGACAATACCCAGCTGGTACCATAAGCTTTTGTTGGTTTTTTTCTGGCAAACCAGAGGCCCCCCACTGTCACCCTAGGAGAGAAAAGTTGTTTGGGAATGGAAGGGACAGTAGCAAGTTACTCCAATAGCCTATTGAGGTGTGGGCACCTGGCACACGGCAAAAAGCACTTGTGGCATCCTTTGATGAGCAGACATTTTAAATTTTGATTAGACTCTCCAACTACATGACTATGTTCCCATGTCTGTGACTGTCAGAGAAGGCAGCAAGCAATTTAGTCAAAAGCAATGATGATGAATGACAGTTTGGTCAAAAAGCGAATCTCCATCATCATCATCATCATCATCATCATCATCATCATCATCATCATCTGTATGCATTCATTTTGTTGTACAAAGGAATGATTTTCTAATCCATTTTGCCTCTAAGCACTTTTGTTAAATTTTTTCAGAATTCTTCCAATTGTCCCCCACCTTCTTACTTCAAATCCAATTTCAGCCAGCCTATTTTGCTCCTTCTGTATTGTTCACAATAGCAAAAAGTGAAAAAAACAAACACAAAAATCCATTATGCCTCCTAATAGGTCATGGGTTGACTACAGCAGGTACACAAACTGATGTGTGTATAAAATGCAAAAAAACAAAACAAAAAAAATTGAGTTAAAGGGTTATATTATAGTTTGAAACATGAAATTTTAAACAACTTACAAATTTTGAAACATCATGGAAAAGATTGTCAAATAAGCACAGGTGAGCAAAACAGGTATCAGTGACATGAAAATTGAGGCATATACCACCTTTCATGCCCCCAAACCTTTTGGACCACTTATATTCTATTAAAGATTAACAGATTCATAAAAAAAAAAAGAAAAGAAAAACAGAAAATTCATGTATGGAAAAAGAACATAAAGAATACCCATAATTATGTAAATAATTAAATTTATATGTAAACATACACGATTGTATATAAAAAGAATGTTTCAGGTAAGATATGGTCACCCTGTAGCAATGGTTTTTCTGGGGGAGTGAACCATTGCAAGAACAAGTGTAAGAGGTAAACTTCCCCTTCTCTACACCCATCTGTACCGTCTGAATTTTTTTTACCACGTACTCAAATAATGAATGAACAACATTTCTAATTCCAACCATGCAGAGGCAACTTTTTAGTCCAATACAACTTTCCACATCCTTGTGTGTGCAAATATGCATATGACATTATTATTTTACAGAAATAGGATCAGGCGGTACATATCATCTCACAGTTTACAAAGATTTATTTTTGTGACCCATAAAAAGTTGACAAGGAGCACCCTTCAATGATATACCAAAAGTCCTAATACAAAAAAACATATACAGGGTATGCATTTATTTGATTCCTTTTAACCAGAATGTCATCATGAACAAGTTGCTGTGCCCATCAGCTTACTTTAAACCAAACTGTCCTTTACCAAATTCCTTGAAGTCATTGGAAAATTCCATGACCTTTCTTTAAAATGAATAATTATAATCACTTCTCTGGAAAAGAGGGAATCATGAAACATGACGGGCAGAAGAGCAGCACAGTTAAGAACTTAAATTTCTGGAGACTTTGGATCAAACCCCAGGGTGAAAATTTAGTTGAGAGAATGTGAAAATTTTCTTCAGTGTTTTATGCTCGTAGTTATTGAAGCTCTCTCACAGGACAGCTGTGCGAATGGGAGGCATTGACAGCCCTAAGCACTAAGCCTGGCCGGATAGATGACAAGTCTCTACTCCATGGTAGCTCTCAGCACTTTCATAGTTGATGAGCCAGCCAAATATGGGCATGGCCAAGCTGACTACCGGTTTCTACAGGAACCCAAAAGATGGCTGTACCCCCAGAAGTCAGCATGCCTTTGTTTGAATTCGGGGTGTCTAATTGACCTACTGTGTTTCCCCGAAAATAAGACCTACTCTGAAAATAAGCCCCAGTTTAGATATCAGCCAGACGGACGCATTTAGTACGTTATGACGATGTTCCAGAAGATGACATGACTGTATTTGAATAAATGTAGATTGTTGTATATGAAAAAAATAACACATCCCCTGAAAATAAGCCCCTATGGAGCAAAAATTAATATAAGACCCAGTCTTATTTCCGGGAAACATGGTAGCTGGTGTGTCCTCCGCAAAGCTGTCAGCTTCCCTGATCCTCAGTTTCCCCTGCTTGCTAGGGCGAGTTCATAACCCTTTCAAGTATTTGTGGAAGCAGTTTGTGTGCTATTGAGCTCAGAACAAGTGTAAGAGACGATGGGGGAGAACACGAGATTCATAGCATTTATTACAACCCTCCTCTGCTGTGTGCTGGGCTAAGTGCTCGTGTACATTGACTCAATTTTCCACCATCCTAAAAAGGTAGGAACTCTTATTATTCCCATTTTACAGATGATGAAATCTGAAAAGCACGCACAGAGGGAAGTCACAGGCAGTAAGTAGAGAAGCCGGAAGGGAAAGTAGAGGAGCCTGCACCCCTAACCACTACCCTGCACAGCCCCCCTTTGATTACAGAGCATCTGTACTAAATTGAATAGCATCCCTCCCACATTCATGTCCACCTGGAAGCTCAGGCTGTGACCTTATTTGGAAATAGGGTCTTTGCCGATGTAATTAAATCAAGATGAAATTCTACTGGATTAGGGTGGGCCAGCCCTAATCCAACAATATCCGTTTAAGAAAATAAAATAGACACACACATAGGGGAGAAAGCCACTGTGAAGATGGAGGCAGGGATTGGTTGATGTACCTATAAGCTAAGGAACACCAAGGATTGCCATCAATCACCACAGGCTAGAAAAGGCAAGGAAGGATCCTCCCCTAGAGGCTGCAAGGGGAGCGTGGCCCTCCAATACTTTGATTTGGGGCTTCTGGCCTCCAGAATGGTGAGAGAATACATTTCTGTTGTTTTAATCCACCCTGTTAGCAGCTTTAGGAAACTTATCCAGAGGAGGACGAGGGGAGCCAATTATTCTGGAAATGTTGGCCAGCCCTCTGTGGCAGCCCCTCTCCCAGCAAAAGACAAGGTGCATTACCTGGCAGGCATCCTTCCCCTTTTCAGGGCTCCCAGCACACAGCATGTTCCTCGTGACCATAGGCAGAACACGGTAGCATTTTTTCCATTTGACCAACTTGAGGTTGACTTTCCGCAGCTCTAAATCTATAGTTTGCATAGGAACTGACCCAAAGAAGGAGATGGGGAGAGGACCCTGAGCTCAAAGTGGTCCCTTTTGAGTAGAGGTCAAGCACCTACCCACATCATGTCTTTTCACACCAACAAGAGAACTGCCTTATGGCCCAAACAACAACCCAAATTTGGACTGCGTGAGGAAGGGTGGGAGGGATATCCAGGAGACTCTCAAACTCACTCTCTGAGTCCAGAGGTCCCAAGACAGGACCTCTACTAGATTTCAGCCTGAATGTACCCTCTTCTCACCCCATGAAAGCTTCCAGGATCCAGCTAGAGTCCTAAAAGTTGTTTTGTTTAAACCCGCAAGGATGTAAAGAGAACCCATGATGACAAGTTCTATACTGAGGCCCATGGCACATAAATATGGCCTTGAATTGTGTCAGGGCCCTTGATGCATTCACTGCCTGTGGAAGAGGTGAGCCCAACAACCTAGAATGTTCACTCCCCAAAGACAGGGATATTTTTCTTTTTGTATAATATTGCTGAATCTTTCGAGCCTAGAACACTGTCTGGATCACAGAAGAGGTTTGATGAATATGGGCTGAATGATGCATGAGGAACTCTTAAGTTAAGAAGGGTGGCCTTTTTTGAAGCTCATGAAAACCTTCTATGGGTAATTCCCAACAAGGAATTCTAAACAGCTCTGAGTTTGGGACCGCATGAGAATCTATGTACAGACATTTGGGTGCCTACTCAGAAGAGCAGCACTGACTGGAATATGTTTTCTTCTGCTCTGTTGATTATGGGGCAGGACGCATTTACCAAGATGAAGGACAAAAGGCCACCATTTTGTGTGTTGGCTGGAAAAAGTGGCGGGAGTAGTTTAAATGTTGACTCTACAAGGACAAATTTATATTCGGTTTATCCCCTTCTCTTGGCCTATGGTTTTCAGATATTTTGGCCACAGAGCCCTTTATCATAGGGGAACAGAACTGACACTATCAACTGGAACAGAGCTGCTCTGGCTGACATTGGTTTGGATTTACTGGAACCCAGTCCATTTTGCACACACACACCCCCTTTTGCCTATCAATATGTCCCTTAAAATTTCTCCAAGTCACCCCTCAGACTCTGAAAACTTCTGCCTGGATTATCCCTAACACCCTGTTTAAGTTTTAAGTTCCACAATATGGACATAAAACTTGCTACAGGAACCCAGAAAAGCCCGGGAAGGACAGCTCCATGTGAACTGAGGAGAAGATTCATCATGGGACATTAAATGAGAACTTAAAATCCCCAAATTCACCAGGCTGATTCCCAAGGCCAGCAGAGCCTCCAGCTTTTTGCTTCTCATCACAAACAGCAGCCAGAGTACCACACCCACCCCCCTGGGTTGGGCTATAGTAACTCACTGGTAATGCCCCATCCAGACACCCAGCAGTTTCTCCATCTCTTTATGTTAGTGACTTCTGAAAGGCAGATGGGTGCTGTCTTGACACCCAGGTTCAATGGGGATTTGAGCAAGAGTAAAGCAATGTCATTATCGAAGAGCCAGCTATCAAAATAAGGGTGAATAATTAGCTTGTCCACTTTCATCTTCGTCACGTTGTCGGTGTTAATATTTTTGTCACTGTGAATGATCTCCAAGGCAGATCTTATTTAAAAACAGAAAGAGAAAAAGGGTAAGTGGTAGAAGGGCAAAAGATGAGACTTATGAAAAAATAATCCACCAGTCTGAGGCTGTGATCTGAGAGCTGAGGAGATGGAGGCATCTGGGGCTATGTACTTGGTATAGAGCCGGGTAAAGAGACCTGAATGGGTAGGAGGAGACAGACATGAGTTCTAGCCCTACCATGTTGCCAACCAGCTCTTGGCCTGATGGTCTCTTACTTGCAGCAAATTCACTTGGAAATTTCACCAATAAATGTCTGGGAAGCCATGCTACGCACAAGTAACTGAGGGAATTGACCCTTGATTTGCAAGAAGGTTGGAATGGCTATCTAACACCTGGGAAGTTTCTCAAAAATACTGATTTGTGGACTTAGGCTAAGACAGCATCTCAGGAGCTTTTATCATGCAGCCAAGCCTGGTGCCCTGCCTTTGGTTCTAGTCCTTTCTAGGATTCTCTAACTCTGTGGTCACTGCCAACCTGCTCTCTCTCTCTCTCTCTCTCTCTCTCTCTCTCTCTCTCTCTCTCTCTCTGTCTGTCTCTCTCTCTCTCTCTCTCTCTCTGCGCAAATGCTTAGAAAAGTACTTTCCAGAGGTTTGGACCTGGACACACTTGGCAAGATCCTGAGAAGCCCAAGGAACATTTGCTTTGCCATTTGGGTCCTACACAACAAGATGTAAACCCTCCTAGGAGGAGAGTATCGT
The DNA here is from genome assembly GCF_057876585.1 of Rhinolophus sinicus. Classification (NCBI taxonomy): domain Eukaryota; kingdom Metazoa; phylum Chordata; class Mammalia; order Chiroptera; family Rhinolophidae; genus Rhinolophus; species Rhinolophus sinicus. The sequence goes on along the minus strand of NC_142515.1, from coordinate 103,768,863 downwards.
CTCTCCCACCTGCGAAGCGTAATACTCAGCAACAGGAACATATATTTAGCCTCCTGGGACTTTGTTCTATGGCTGGCAAACCTGGATGGAGAGTCCAGGAGAATAATAAACAGGTAGAGGCAAATATTCTACCACACTGCTTTAAAACAAAATCTGTTTGCAATACTTACTTATTTTTGTTTATGAAGCAATGGGCCGCAGTTAAAATCCACCACTCACTGAGAATCGATCCTCCACAAAGATGTTTCCCTTGGTGAAAAATACTCACCTGCCATGGAAACTCTATAATGTCTGCCGGTTCCCCACCTGTGATTTTCGGAATCTTTGATTTCTCTGATTTGGTAATTATTCTTTGGCCACATGTCACTAAAAGCAGAAAGAAGGAGGTGGGAAGAGCCAACAGTCCAGGATCCAACAGTCAAGGTTGGTTGGCTTGCAAGAAACTTAAAGGCAATACCCGCTTCTCCTCTCCCCACCTGCCCCCAGCACACAGATAGCAGTGGCTTAGCCAGGTTAATCAGACAAAAGTGAGGCTCCCCCATGTCTGGCAAGGGCACCACAATTGTGAGAATGTGCCTGGGGGAGCAATGGCTGCTGCCTTCACCATAGCTTTGCTTCTTACAAGCTTCTCCCACGGAGGGCCTATGGGCAGGGGGACACAACTACAACCCGGGGGCTGGATCTTGCTGTTGCACCCCAGTAAAGAAGCCCAAGTGGGAACATTCATTTATTTATTAGGCCTCACTGTCCTCTGGAAAAACAGGGCCTTGCTAGATTGCCTTGGCATAGACCATAAAACTCTCCTCAGCTCTGGATAGATACTTTCAAGGGCCTCTCGAAGTGGATGACACAGACACTAGAAATTCTACAGCAAAGGCACATTGAGCAGCCCTTCCCTTCCTACCGATTCTTCTCCTGTATTTTTTATTGTGATTAGTGGCACTGTCTTTCACCCAGTTTTAATTCTAGGGATCATCCCAATGGCACCTTGAGAGGAATTAACATTGTGGCATTTCCTGTGTAAGAGGATTGCTTTTGCCATCTTTTGATGTCTTTCAAATGTCCTTTAAGCAATGAGAAAAATATACATCATAAAATCGAAACTGTTGAGCTCTTGCTATTTGCCAGGCACCATTCTGTTTTGTCTCAAGTAATTCATTTAATTCTTACATAAACCCCATGAGATCACTGAAATTATTATTGCCCCATTTTAAATGTGAGACGACAGAGGCAACTTTAAGGTTAGGACACCTGCAGCTCTGAGCTAAGACCCAACAGTTAATGTATGACTAAAATTTGAAACTAGACAATCTGGCTCCCAAGTCTGTTCTTCTAACCACTGGGCACACTGCCTTCTAGGTGTTACCCATGCTTATACATGGGGAGAAAGGCAATACCATTCAAAACTTTTCACAGGAGAAATGTATCTATTATAGAAAGATATGTCTATTCAAACCATCCCCACAGCACACATCACTGCCACCCACATGACTATCACCACACATCCCCACATCATTGCCCCGACACGATGCAACCCCACCGCCACATGTCTCACACCACACATCTCCACACCACACAACTCTACCACTGCACAACCCCACACCACATGTCCCCACCATGTTGCCATCAGCGCATTACTAACTGCCACATTTTACTACCACGTGTCACCATCACTAGCAGTCACCACCACTGCCTCTGCTTATCTCTGCCTTTAGTTTCTCCCTCATCTGTCTCACCCCTCTTTACCTATTTAATTTCTATGCATCCTTCACATCTTAGCTCAATTATTACATCCTTTTAGGAATCCTCCTCACCTTTCAAGATTACATAAGCTACCCTCAGTATAACTTTCTTATTCATCATTCTCTCTTCCCCTCAGAACACTAACAACAGTAATTAAGCATTTGTGAAACTGTTAGTTTCAAAGTCTATTTCCCCCATTAAATTGTACTCTCTGTGAAGCAGGAACTGTGTCTGGCTAACCTCTATATCCCCATTACCCACCTTAGAGACTGGCACATGGTAGAAGCCCAATACATACTTATTGAAAATTGGTGGATGGATGGATGGATGGATGGATGGATGGATGGATGGATGGGATGGACAATAAAGATCAACATCAATGGTAAAATCCTACCAGTGACCTCTACAGGTGATCAGTGGATTGAGGAACCTCAGTTCAAAGATGCTATTTCCATCCACATCCAATGGAAGCAGCTGCCCTTTGAGTTTCTAAATCAGGAAGTCTGGGGTGGGGAAGAGTTAAGTGGTCCATAGAGGTGTTATCTCATTTGAAGATGCAAAGAGAGAATAAGTAGCTAGTACCCAGCAATATTCCTCACCCCCACTGTTCCCATCAAGGGAGATATGTTTTGGCGTTCTGAAACCTGCAACCCAATCTCAGATAGAAATGTCAAAATTTTCAGGGCCAACAAGAGAATCTTGGAGTTAATATACAAAGAAGCAATGTTGAATCTCTGGGAAAAATTTTAAATACTTAATTAAAATAATAATTTGTGAAAGTTTAAACAAAATTACTGATCACAAGCCAGAGTGGATTCACAATTTAAAAGCCCCAAACTATTAGTCTTTCTGATACAGAATGATAGGTATCGCTTATTGAGCACCTACTCTGAGTCAGCCTCTGCAGTGTGTGTGTGTGTGTGTGTGTGTGACATTTAATAACCCCAGCAAACCTCTAGGATATGTCTTATCAATCCCACTTTACAGACAAAGAAACAATCCTGTGATTGCCCAAGAACACTCCACCTGTGAGAAGCACATGGGGAATTTTCAGCCAGGTGTGTCTGCTTCTAAAGCCCAGTTGTTTTCTTCACCTTGCCCATGGCATACATGGTGTGTCTATAGCTCAACAAAGCCTCTGCTCAATTTTTTGAGAATTTTATTTGGTTTGGATGTTTGCTCTCCATGGTGCATGTCAAACAGGATGAGACATTACATCCAAAACATTGATCATTAACTCTGTGTCCACCCAGAAGGAAAGTTTCATGGAGTGAGGCAGGGAGAAGGTCTTCCCTGGAGAGCTAAATCTGATTGGTGGGCAGTGGCTGTCTGAGGTCGGTCCTCTGTGTAGAACAAGTCTGAAGGTGCATCTAACTAAGCTCTGCAGAAAAGAGTACTGTGATCTATCGTGGTAAGGTAGCTCAAAGGCGTTGGACTGGCAGTAGGAGACCAAGCCAGGCTAGCACTAATAGATGCCTTTAAAATTTAAATGTGTAAATGTCATCTTAAACTTTGAAGGAAAGAAATAAGGAAAAGTGCTAATAATACATGACAATAAAACTGAGCTAGAACTAATAATATTATAGATTACAGAATTGAGATTGAAAATGATCTGTCCAGATCTGAATCTTGGCCATGAACCATCAAAATCAAACTCAACAAGGAATTGACGCAAAGTCTTGTAACTCTGGTTATAAAAGTAATAGATTCAAAGCTTAAGATTGTGAAGGACACCTTGACTTGGAAGCTTTTTATATGACAATATCAACCACAAGATGCTGGCAAGATGACTTGATTGCAAAACTCTCTACCTCATAGATGGCAGCATTTGAGTGGTTGTTGGGCTGGGACTTCGCGGTCTAAGAACAGCATTAATAATTAGAGTGAGTAGTCAGCACAATGGAAAGACTTATGTTATAAGCAACATAGGAGGCAGGAAGACTCAGATGGGCCTTCAGGCTCCTGCAGGATTTTCTTAAAGATGTGACATCAAGCTTGTTTAGATCCAGCATCAGTGAGTGGAAACCACAGGGTGGCATGAAAATTCTTAGAGAAGTATAAAAATTAAGCTATATTGTTATATTGCACTTTGCTGGAAATTACATCAAATTGAGGCTGACCTGAACAATCTGGGGGCTATGTGTTTGTGAAATTTATGAGAGTCCCTGGGAGCCCAAGAAATTTGTATATTCTTTTTTTTTTTTTTTTAATTTATTGGGGTGACAATTGTTAGTAAAATTACATAGATTTCAGGTGTACAAGTCTGTATTACATCATCTATAAATCCCATTGTGTGTTCATCACCCAGCATCAGTTCTCCTTCCATCACCATATATTTGATCCCCTTTACCTTCATCTCCCACTCCCCACCCCCCACCCCCCTTTAATATAAAAATGAATTTTGCGGAATTTCTCAATATGGGAACAGGTTACCTCTAGGATCTTCAGTGTTCTCACCTATAAAATGAGGGATTCGATAAAATCATCTCTAAGTTTCTTTCCAGTTCTAAAACACTCTACTTTTATAGTTCAGAATGGTGAGGGGGAAATATTTTTACTTCAATTACATTAATATAACACATAACTATTTAAATTCTTACATATAAACATTGAAGGAATTTTTAGCTTCCTTATTCTTAATTTTTCCTTAAGAGGTATCTCATTTTAATTACACCATTTTAGATGCTGTATTGCTATTGACATCAGGCTATCAATGGTCATGCAAAGTGAATATATTTACATAAAAGGTCTTATGCAAGTACAAAAATTCTTCCATATTTTTATGTACTTAATGTCTGAAGTTTTTTTTTTTTAATTACATAGAATTGGAGCTAACCTGAAAAATAGGAGACTTGTGGTTGTGAAATTTAGGAGAGTCCCAGCGAGCCCAAGTGACTTATACATATATTCTGTAAACAGAGAGCCAAATGAATTCTTGGGTCTGCCAGCACCACCGAGCAAAACTTATGGTGGAGAAGTTCAGAGATATTCCCTTGCAAGTCCCCCTGAAATGAAATCACTTGAGATTCTAGATTTTTCCCAAATGACTGAATGATCTAGATGCAGAGATGTGATGAATCAGATCAAGATAAGGAGGTTTCAGGTCAGCTTTTTAGTCCAGAGTGGCTTCTCTTTGCCTGTACTATCCGAGTGTCTCAGAAATTCTTTCCTCCAAAAGAGCATATTGAGGTGTTGGTGACTATGAGAGAAAGAGAAGCATGACTGGAGAGACTGAACTTGTCTGCAGAAGGCACTGTGGTTTGGGCATGGAAAGTCCCTAGCTCTGTCCTAGCTGGCAGGACACCTGGTGAAGAGGGAAGGAGGTGGGATTTGGAGGCAGAAGTTCTGAATTGTCTCCCCTGTTTGCTAGCGGTACCACTGGGAGCCACTAATTTAACCTCTGAGCTTCTATGTCCTCGTCTTTAACACACAGGTAAGTATTAACTCAGACTGCTGCCTATTTTTTCATGTAATATTGATTTACGATGGCAGCATTTGGCTTCATTCTAGTCTGGACCAAAGAGAAAGAAGTCTGAGAAATACCAAAGGAGGCTATTTGACCACCATCAACAGGGACAATTTGTGGCAACCAAAACATAAAAAGGGGGAGAGTATATGGAATATGGGAATGGAGTAAGTAAGCGTGCTGAAGAAAATGGAATACTCTAAATATCAAACTTCCTTTTACATAAACTTAAGGGTAACCACTCATAAAAAAATCCACAACTGAAATATATACTGTAATAAAAGAAGAAACAGAGGGAAACATCATAGAATACCACCACACAGAAATAACAGACAACAACAAAAAAGCAAAGAAACAATGGAGACACGGCCTTACCAGAAAACTAAAGATAGAATGACAGGAAATCCTCACATATCAATAATCACCCTAAATTTAAATGGACTGAACTCACCAATAAAAAGGCACAGAGTAGCAGATTGGATCAAAGAACTAAACCCAGCCATATGCCGTCTCCAAGAGACACATCTCAGCTACAAGGACAAGCATAGACTCAAAGTGAAAGGGTGGAAATTGACACTCGAAGCAAATGGTATCCAGAGAAAATTAGGTGTAGCCATACTGATATCAGATGAAACAGACTTCAGAGTGAAAAAGGTAGCTTTGAAATTGGGTATCAACTGCAAAAAGAAAGCAGGAAAAAACACAAATACATGGAGATTAAACAACATACTTTTAAAGAATGACCAGGTCAAAGAAGAAATTAGAGGAGAGATCAAAAGATACATAGAAACACATGACAATGAAAATACATCCTACAAAAATTTGGGGGATGCAGCAAAAGCAGTTTTAAGAGGGAAATTTATATCATTACAAGCCTATCTCAAGAAACAAGAAAAATCCCAAATAAATAACCTCATGTTACACCTTAAAGAACTAGAAAAAGAAGAACAAATGAAACCCAAGGTCAGCAGAAGAAAGGAAATAATAAAAATCAGAGCAGAACTAAATGAAATAGAGAACAAAAAGACAATAGAAAAAACTTAATGTGACAAAGAGCTGGTTCTTTGAAAAGATTAACAAAATTGACAAACCCTTGGCCAGACTCACTAAGATAAAAGAGAGAAGACACTAATTAACAAAATCAGAAATGAAAACGGGGAAGTTATCATGGACACCACAGAAATACAGAGGATCATCCAAGAATACTATGAAGGACTATATGCCACCAAATTCAATAACCTAGAAGAAATGGACAAGTTCTTAAAAACATATAGCCTTCCTAGGCTGAACCATGAAGAACTGGAAAATCTAAACAGACCGATCACCAGTAACAAAATTGAATCAGTCATCCAAAACCTTCCCAAAAGCAAATGTCCTGGACTAGATGGCTTCACTAGTGAATTCTACCAAACCTTCAAAGAGGATCTAATACCAATCCTGCTCAAACTCTTCCAAAAAATTGAAGAAGAGACAGTATGCCCTAACTCATTTTATGAGACCAATATTACCCTGATACCAAAACCTGGTAAGGACAACACAAAAAAAGAAAACTACAGACCAATATCTCTGATGAATACAGATGCAAAAATCCTAAACAAAATTCTAGCAAATCGAATACAACAATGCATTTAAAAGATTATTCATCACGACCAAGTGGGGTTCATCCCCGGGACACAAGGATGGTTCAACATCCGCAAATCCATCAATGTGATACATCACATAAACAAAATAAAGGACAAAAATCATATGATTATATCAATTGATGCAGAAAAAGCATTTGACAAGATACAACATCCAATTATGATTAAAACACTTAATAAAATTGGTATAGAAGGAAAATAACATAATCAAGTCCATATATGACAAACCCTCAGCTAATCTCATAATTAATGGTGAAAAACTGAAGCCCTTTGCTCTACGTTCAGGAACATGACAGGATTGTCCCCTATCACCTCTGCTTTTCAACATAGTGTTAGAAGTCCTTGCCAGAGCAATCAGGCAAGAGAAAGAAATAAAAGGCATCCAAATTGGGAATGAAGAAGTTAAATTGTCACTCTTTGCAGATGATAAGATGCTATATATAGAAAACCCTAAAGACTCCACCAAAAAGCTATTAGAAACAATCAACGAATACAGTAAAGTTGCTGGCTACAAAATCAACATGCAAGTGTCCATTGCATTCCTATATACTAACAATGAAATCTCAGAAAAAGAAATGCAAAAAACAATTCCTTTTGCAATTGCAGCAAAAAGAATAAAATACCTAGGAATAAACTTAACCAAGGATGTGAAAGACCTATATGCTGAAAACTGTAAGACATTTTTAAAAGAAATTGAAGAAGACACAAAGAAATGGAAAGACATTCCATGCTCACGGATTGGAAGAATCAACATAGTTAAAATGGCCATGTTACCCAAAGCAATATACAGATTTAATGCAATCCCCATCAAAATCCCAATGGCATTTTTTAAAGAAATAGAACAAAAAAATCATCAGATTTGTTTGGAACCACAAAAGACCCTGAATAGCCAAAGCAATCTTAAGAAAAAAGAACAATACTGGAGGTATCACACTCCCTGACTTTAGCTTGTACTACAGGACTACAATAATCAAAACAGCATGGTATTGGCAGAAAAACAGACACATAGACCAATGGAATGGAATTGAGAACCCAGAAATAAAACCACATAAATATGGACAGATAATTTTTGACAAAGAAGCCAAAAACATACAATGGAGAAAAGACAGCCTCTTCAATAAATGGTGCTGGGAGAATTGGATAGCCATGTGCAAAAGAACGAAACTGGACTGCTATCTGTCACCATGTACCAAAATTAATTCAAAATGGATCAAAGATTTAAGCATAAGACTTGACACAATAAACTGCATAGAAGAAAACATAGGTACTAAACTTAAGGACCTTGGGTTCAAAGAGCATTTTATGAATTTCACTCCAAAGGCAAAGGAAGTAAAAGCTAAAATAAACGAATGGGACTATATGAAACTTAAAAGCTTCTGCACAGCAAAAGAAACCATCGACAAAATAAAGAGGCCACCAACTAAATGGGAGAAGATTTTTGCAAACAGTGCCTCCGATAAGGGGCTAATATCCAAAATATACAAGGAACTCATGAAACTCAACAACAGAAAAACAAACAACCCAATTGAAAAATGGGCAGAGGACCTGAAGAGACGTTTCTCCAAAGAGGACATACAAATGGCAAATAGACATATGAAAAAATGCTCATCACTAATCATCAGAGAAATGCAAATAAAAACCACAATGAGATGTCACCGCACCCCAGTCAGAATGGCTGTCATCAACAAGACAAATAGTAACAAGTGTTGGAGAGGCTGTGGAGAAAAAGGAACCCTCATACACTGTTGGTGGGAATGCAGACTGGTGCAGCCGCTATGGAAAGCAGTGTGGAGGTTCCTCAAAAAATTACAAATAGAATTACCATATGACCCAGCAATCCCTCTCCTGGGTATCTACCCAAAAAATCTGAAAACATTTATACATAAAGACACGTGTGCTCCAATGTTCATTGCAGCCTTGTTTACAGTGGCCAAGACATGGAAACGACCAAAATGTCCTTCAATAGATGAATGGATAAAGAAGTTGTGGTATATATACACAATGGAATACTATTCGGCAGTAAGAAAAGATGATATAGGACCATTTGTGACAACATGGATGGATCTTGAGCATATAATGCTAAGCGAAATAAGTCAGACAGAAAAAGCAGAGAACCATGTGATTTCACTGATATGTGGTATATAAACCAAAAACAACAAAAGAACAAGACAAACAAATGAGAAACAAAAACTCATAGACACAGACAATAGTTTAGTGGTTACCAGAGGGTAAGGGGGCAGGGGGCTGGGAGATGAGGGTAAAGGGGATCAAATATATGGTGATGGAAGGAGAAGTGACTCTGGGTGGTGAACACACAATGGGATTTATAGATGATGTAATACAGAATTGTACACCTGAAATCTGTAATTTTGCCAACAATTGTCACCCCAATAAATTATAAAGAAAGAAAGAAAGAAAGAAAGAAAGAAAGAAAGAAAGAAAGAAAGAAAGAAAGAAAGAAAGAAAGAAAGAAAGAAAGAAAGAAAGAAAGACAAATGAGTAGTTACGAAATAGTCACAGGGATGTAGAGTACAACATAGGGAATATAGTCAATAATGTTGCAACAACTATGTGTGGTGCCAGGTGTGTACTAGACTAATCAGGGGGATCACTGCATAAGTTATATAAATGTCTAACCTTTAGGCTGTACACCTGAAACTAATATAAAATACTATTGAATGTCAACTGTAAATGAAAAAAAATAAATAATTTACAAAATAAAAAGTCACCACCAAAAAAAAAAAAAAAAAGAAGTCTAAGTTTTTCCCAAGACTCTTGGTTCAATCTGGGGTCATCTCTGGGCAAAATTTCACTGGGACAATGCACTTGGTTGTCGTCTTTCTACATCAGTGGCCATTTCTTCTCATACTCTTTGGACAAATCCTTCTTCTCTTCCAAAACCCAAAGCTCAATCCTCAGACCACTTCTCTCTCAAGGCACTTTAGCTAGAGTATCTCATCCCAGCAATAACTTCAAACGTGAACTCTATACAGATGATCTCACATTTATCCCTCTCAGACCTCCCCCAACTCATTTCACCAACTTCCTGACTCAGTATCGCACAAGAATGTCTACGAGGCACGTCAAACTTAATGTGGCTCAACTATAGACATACCCAATCCCACTCCCCATCTGCTTTCTTACAAGCCTCCCACAGTTCAATAAGTAGAACCAGCATCCATCCATTTTCTTAGGCAGGAACTTCCCCTTGAAACTTCCTCTTTCTGTCATTCCCACATCCAAGGCATCATGCGTTCAGTCAGCATGACTAATCGACATCCAGAAACCAACCACTTCTCTCCATCCCTGCTGCTATAAACCCATCCAGGCCACCACCCTCTTATGCCCACTCACTCAGCTCTCTCCTTCCACTCTTGCCCAGTCTATCTTCTGTGGCAGCCAGAGCATCTTTCTCAAGCACCTCTCATTTCTCACTCTCCCATTTAGACTCTCTGATGGCTTCACATTGTAACCAGAATAAAACCCAAAGTCCTTACTGTGCCTCTATGAGGCTCAGCATGATCTGGACCCCAACGACCTCTCTGAGACCATCTTTCTCCAGTGCCCCTTTATCATTTACTCTGCCCCTACTAGTCTGACCTATCAGCCTCTAAAACATGCCTAGCTCATTCATTGCTCAGAAACTGCTCTTGCTGTCACCTCTGCTTCTCATCAGATGGGTCTGAACCCGAGTCTCGGCATCCCAGGAAGGCTTTCTGTGACAACCTACTAGAACAGGCTCAACAACAACCCGCAGGCCTTCCATCACATTAGCCTATTTCGTCTGCTTCATACCATTTAACAGGAACTGAAATTAACTTATTTATTGACTCATTTATGTGTTTAATACTTCCTTCCTGTCACTAGATAGTAAAACTGCTTAAGGGTAGGAAATGAATATGCCATTCTCTGTAATAAACCAGCTCCTAAAACAGCTCCCGGCATGTGGTAGAGGTTTGATATTTGTCAACCAACAAATTGAACGTAACACAAGGCTCCATAAATTCTCAGGACTCACGGAGCTGAAGCCATAGCAGGTATTAATACACTGCCTTCATTATAGTTATATCATGTTATGGTTTTGCATTAGACTAGTTAAGTGCCACATGGTCCTTCAGAATGTATTCAGAGAGAAAGCAGCAGGGAAATACCTTTTTAGGATCACACGTGGCCTTAAAGCCAGAGGACATGGCTAGGTGGCATCTCCAGCTTGACATCTGGTTACTCCTTTCAAAGGTTTACTTACATTGACCATTCATTCTGGGAAACTCTGCGACCTAACATAGATGTTAAATACACACACACTCACACACACACACACACACACACACACACACACACACACACACACTTGGCTCTTCTACCTGTAACTTTAAAGTTGGGGTGTTGTAGGAACAATAATTTGAAAGTCTGGTCCAGCCTCCCCCTGCCATCGCATTCATCTGAGGGGTGTAAGTGCAGCCACCCGGAACTACAGAATCATCAACCTAGGACTTGACCTTTTGAACAAAGCTCCCCGGTGATTCTCCTGCCAAGGCGAAACACAGACACAAGAACACCATGAGAGACCTACGGTCCAGGGAGCTGTGTGCCCAGGGAAGCAGCAGGGCCACAGGCAGCAGAAGCACTGCTCTTCTATCCTCCATCCTTTCATTGGCCCCAGTCTTTACTCAAGTCAACGGACATGCTTCAAGTGAGACTGCATTCAATCTGGAGGGACTGAGTCAGGGTTCGCCCACAGTGCCTGCTATCTCACAGCCCAGCCTGACCGCCGAGGTCACAATAGGGCACTGGGTGGAGCTGGCAAGGAAGCCAGGTAGCATCCTGGACTCTCATGGTTTCTGTGAGCCTTTCCTCTGAGGTGCTAGGGGTTAGGACTTCACGTGATTGGAGATCAGTGTGAAACTTGGGTACCCGAGGCAGAACAGTGGGAGGACTCCATACCAGTTGGGCTCTTGCAAGTCAGGGCATCTCAGATTCACTAATGCCTCAGGACAAAAGAGCTGACAGCACTCCCCAAGAGAAAGGATCTGAGGTTGCTGGTCCAAACAGGTCAGGTGGTACGCACGGACTCAGACTCCTATGGAAGAGAGCTGGCATCACTATTGGGACCTCATGGGAGATACTGAACTTTGAGGCCCAGATTCCTCATCTGTAAAATTGGGATACTAATAATACTTCCATCATTATATTGTTGGGACGATGAATGAGGTAATGTGTGTATCCTAGCACAGATCCTGGCAAATACGAAGCCCGTGATTTTAATATCTCATCTCTCCTAATATCTCTCTGCTAATTGCATCTCTACTAAAGTCTTCCAGCAAAGGAAGCCACATTGACCAGCAGTTTCTATGAACAAGGCACGCATAAGGTATAGATGCACACAGAGATCAACAGCAAGGTGGTTTGTGTTGGTGCAGTCCATTCATTTGTTCATTCATTTGTCCATCCACTAGACTAGCTATCACTTTATGAGCCCTTTCCAAATATGCCAGGCTTGGAGGATGGTGCAAAGATGAACAACATTTGTTCTCTGTCTCCTGGAAGCTCACCCCACTCTGGGAGAGACATGTGAGCAAAGGCACTGCCTTCGTACAGTGGGGTAAGAGCATCAGTATTGCTGGGAGCTGTGGAGGGGCACCCTACCAAGTCTAGGCGGAGTTTGGGTGTGTGGTAAATGGGGGAAAGAGGCCATTAGGGAAGATTCTGTAGAGGAAATAAGCTCTATCTGGACTGAGTCCATGTGCAGAGAAGAGGCGTTGGGGGAGAACAGGAAGGCATCTGTTACGGGTTGAATGGTGTCCTCCCAAAATTCATCTGTTGAAGTCCTAACCCCTAGCACCTCAGAATGTGACCTTATTTGGAGATGTGGTTGTTCCAGATGTTATTAGTTAAGATGAGATCATACTGGAGCAGGGTGGGCCCTAATCCAATAGGACTGATATCCTTAGACGAAGGGAAATTTTGGATATGTGCACCCGCCCAGGAAGAATACCATGGAAAGACAAGAGTTAAGTTGCCACAAGCCCAGGAACGACCAGAAACTAGGAGAAAGGCCTGGCACAGATCCCTCCCAGCACCTTCCGAGGGAGCATGACCCTACTGACAGCTGGATTTTGGACTTATGGCCTCCAGAACTACAGACAATAAACTTTTGATGTTCTAAACCACCCAGTTTGTGGTACTTTGTTATGACAGCTCTAGGAAACTAATATGGCATTCTAGATGGCCAGAAAACATGCACAGGTACCGAGCTGTATGGGAATTGTAGGAACATTTAAGTTAAACCATATGGAATTGCTGTTTTAGTCTAATATTGGCAAATTCAAATGGTTCAAACTACAATACTGAGTTGGAATGTTGTACAAAGTTGAGTGGCAGGGACCAATGTAGGGAATACAGTTTGAATCTGAATAAACAGTCTTCACTTCTAGGAAGCCACTGAATAATTCTCATAAGAAATCATGGATGTGACAGGTGTGTGGAAAACAAGTATTATTACTAAAGAGCTGGAGGTGCAAATGTTTTCCAAAATTCTGTGCATAATGGATTTCCATTTTAGGGGAAATGACGGTGGGACTTTTTCTTTCCTTAGCTGTTTGGGGGCTTTAAACTTTATCTTAAAACCCCTGGAAGTATCCTGTCAGAATAAGTGAAAGGCAGATGAAATATTAGGAAGTTCGCTCATGTTATTAGATGTAGTAAAGTTTTAACAAAACAAGCATTTACTGTATTTCTCATAGCTGTAAGCAAAGCATTAGAATTCATCAGGGTAACTCATATCTTTTCTCTGAAAGGAGGGGGCTTAAAAACGGAGAGAAAGCCTCCTTGCCTCTGTTCTTTGGGAAATAGCATGAACTTGAGCTCAGTAGAGCAAAACGTTTCATTGCAGCTATAGGTGTTTGCAAACGTGGGCCAATGGAGGGCATGTGTTTATATGCAGTGGAACGGCATGAATAAGAAATTCCCAGCGTCATCCTCGATCCTGCCAGCTTAACCATGGAGCTTCTATAGCCAGCCCCAGAGTTTAGAATGAGAGATGCAACATCCACATTATCTTCATTCAGACCCCAAAGAATCCCCAAGTCTCCCAGCACATCAGTAGATGAATTTACATTTTATCAAAACACTGTTGCATGAAGACATATATCCACAAAAACCCAGTGACATGTTTATAGACATTTTAGTCATAATTGCTAAAAACTGGTGACAACCTACACATCCAACATCAAATGAATGGATAAACAATGGTACACCAAACAATAGCAATAGCATTCAGTGGAAAGAAAAAAAACTACAGATACACATAACAACGTGTACGTCAAATGCATTATGCTAAGTTGAAGACGCCACACTCAACTACATTCCGTATGATACCATTGAGATGACGACATTCTGGAAAAGTCAAAATGACAGGCACAGAGAACATCAGCTGCTGCCAGGAACTGGGGTTTGGGGAAGGGGATGGATTACCAGGGGCACTGGCTAACTTTTGGGGGTGGTGGAAAGGTTCTATGTCTGGATTGTGGTGGTGGTTACACAGTCATTTGCATTTGTCGAAATTCACAGAACCATACACCTTAAAGGTGAATTTACTAAATAAATATAAATTGTATCTCAAAAACCAGAATTTTTAAAATGCCTCTGTGCTTTGTGTGCTTCAAAAAAACCACTGATGTGAACTGCAAAACAATGGCCCAGTTTGTGGAAAACCTTTTTGTTGTGACTGCAACGGCCGGCATGTAAGGGGAAATTATTTTTTGATACCGTGTTAGTTCACTCAGGCTGCCATAACAAAATACCACAGATTGGGTGGCTTCCGCAATAGTAGTTTATTTTCTCCCAGTTCTGGAGGCTGCATTTCTAGATCAAGGTGCCAGCCTCTTCAGTTCCTGGTGATGGCCCTCTTCCTGGCTTACAGACAGCCGCCTGTCACTGTGCCCACACAGGGGCCTTCCTCAGGAGTGTTGAGAGCACAAGCTCCAGTGCGCACACTGGTACCTCTTCTTACAAGGACACTAAACCGATAGGATCAAGGCCCCTCCCTTATGACCTCATTTCACCTTAGTTACTTATAATTACTAACCTTACTTACTTATTGGTCCCCATCGCCAAATAAAGCCACACTGGAGGCTAAGGCTCCATCATAGGAATTTTGAGTCTATCACAAATACTCAGCCATAACACATCCCCAGCGGGCAGGACACGCCAGTGCCCTCAAGGCCGCAGTACCCGTCGGGGTTCTTGCTCAGGTACTGCTGGTGGTAATTCTCGGCGTAGTAGAAAGGCTGTCCCTCCCGGATGTCCGTGGTGATCGGCTGTGGCCGTGCTCCACAGGACAGGACCTGTGGAGAGAGAGACTTCATCAGGACCTGATCCTGGAAGGGAAGGTCCCAGGAGGTGGGGACAGGGACAGGGCTGTGAGGGAGGCTGACGCAGGTGGCTCGGGGTGTGCAGTGGGTCCTGCGGCTCGGGCTCTGCCACTTCCCAGCTGGCTCACCTGGGCAAGCTCTTACCTCCCTCCCTGTGCCTCAGGCGACTGGCATTTGAATCAGCTTCTCTGACCCTGTAATTTACGCTCTACCTGTTACATCACCGCTGTCCCCCGTGTGTGTTGGGAGCCCTGGTTTGGCCTTCCTTGTGGGTCCATGTGAAACCGGCCCAGGGCTTTCCCAGGGGAAACAGCAGGCACCTGGGAAGAATGGGGGTCCCTGAGAGCGCTCAGTCCCGGCTGCAGTGGGACGAGAGGAAGGGGCATGGGCAGGATGGGGCAGGGAAGGCTTCAGCACTGTCCAGTGCCGTCCCCTCTGCCACCCGCTCAGAGACAGGCCCCCTGCCATCTCACAGGCAGGACAGAGGGTCCCCCACTCACTCGCTGTGGTCCTAGGGAATAGGGACTCTGCCAGGATGCCCTGGGGAGTAGGCTGTCATGTGAGGTCTGGGCTCTGGCACTCCAGGTCAGGGGAGGATGTGGCCTGAGGGCCTCCTCCTCACTGTCTGTGACCTAGTTGAAGGCCGGGTGGCATCTGCTGCCAGGGAAAGAAACAGACACGTAAACACAAGTTGGGGGAGGAGAACGGAGCTATTTGGGGCAGGAAACGGATTAAGAAATAGACATCGTTCCCCATGGATCTTAGCCCGTTTCCTTTCCCTTTTCGATTTCAGCTGTGCCCTCATTCTTCCCTGTTCCAGGCTGCTTGCAGTATTTGAGCACAAGCCTACAGAGAGTCGTGCCCAGTTTCACTGATTCCACTTTGGACAGGGGGGCAAGGTGGGGTCCGGGATGTGTTTCCATAAGGAAACTGCCTGTTTGCTGACAGCCCGCTGGTCTCTTGGAGATGAAGTCTTCACATTTGTCAATAGGGGTGGGCCTAGTCTTTCTGTTCAGCATTCTTCCACTGCCTGGACTTCTGCTGACTTTCTGACTTTCTAACTGGCCCTCTGAGGCAGAGTCAAAGAGACCAAATGGCTCTGGAAACACAGACCCTGGATATTTAGCATGATGACCCTGAGTGTATCAATTATGGAGGGTCCCAGCCAGGAAATAGAATTCCACTGAGAAAGTTCAAATGGAGGTACTTTTTTCATGAAGGGACTAAGAGTTGTGGGCATCTTAAAGGGACCCAACAGGGGCCGGCCCGGTGGCTCAGGCAGTTAGAGCTCCATGCTCCTAACTCCGAAGGCTGCCAGTTCGATTCCCACATGGGCCAGTGGGCTCTCAACCACAGGGTTGCCAGTTCAATTCCTCGAGTCCCGCAAGGGATGGTGGGCTCCGCCCCCTGCAACTAATATTAAACACGGCACCTTGAGCTGAGCTGCCTCCGGGATGGCTCAGTTGGTTGGAGCACGTCCTCTCAACCACAAGGTTGCTGGTTCGACTCCCACAAGGGATGGTGGGCTGTGCCCCCTGCAATTGCAACTGGACCTGGAGCTGAGCTGCGCCCTCCACAACTAAGACTGAAAAGGACAACAACTTGAAGCTGAATGGCACCCTCCACAACTAAGATTGAAAGGACAACAACTCTACTTGGAAAAAAGTCCTGGAAGTACACACTGTTCCTCAATAAAAAAAGTCCTATTCCCCTTCCCCAATAAAAAAATAAATAATAAAAAAAGAAGTGTTTATTAAAAAAAAAGAAAAAGTAAAAGGGACCCAACAAAGGAGGAGTTCCAGAGATGAGCAAAAAGAAGAGAGAAAGGATGGTTACTGGAATCCAGTGAGAGTGACACATGTGGAGGAGGGGCACTGAGCAGGAATAGCGTCAAGGAGGGTCCCTGTGCCCGGCAGCAAAATGGCTCAACAGGAAGGGACAGGGAGGAAATACCCCAAACCCTCTCACTTCCTGCCTGTACCCTCTATCAGTACCTCCCATTGCCAAGGGCAAGCCAAGTAACATTTAGGATCCCAGGTGACTCGGTTCCTAGGAGCCAGTATACCAGGACCCAGGGAAGGACAGCTAATGCATCTGCAGTGGGAAAATGGGGACAAATAGAAAATAACTGTGCCGAATCATCTAGAGCTCTCTCCCAGGGGACAGAATAGAAAGCTATGAGCCATTGTTATTTTAGGGCTGATAAAGTTATCAAGCTACCCATTAAGCCTTATCGTGTATAATACACTGTGCTCAGGACTTTGCAAGTGTTATCTTATTTAATCCTCATAGCAACTATCTGAGGAAATTACTCTTCTTGTTTTCCCCACTGAGTAGATCAATATGCCAGATATTGTGTCTTGATATTTAGCACTATCTCTGCCTTTCTAAACTCTCTTAAGAATTGTAGAAGTTGAAAGCTTGGAGTCACATTTCTCAGAATCCCAGCAGCCTTCCAATTCAGATCCTCAACCAAGTTTTAGGAGACAGAGGTCAGGGAGAAACCGTTCCTTTCCTGTACTCGCGGTGTGCAGGTCAATGCAGATCTCAGCAGGCGACAATTGTGAGGTTTTGCCATTCACTTGGGGTATCCTCCTTTATATCGTCAGTCTAATGCTAAAGAGAATAATAACATCATGAACAGTGAGTTCCTATGATTGCTGAAGTTTACCAAGCTCCTGAAAGCAAGTAACTCTTTTTCTTGACCTTTGCCCTCTAGCCCTTTTAATGGTTCTGTAAGCATCTGTTTCTATGTACTCAGTCCGCATCCTTGAGATGTAGAGGGTTTTCTGTTTTCTTGATAGAAACCTGACTGATACAGCATTTGGTACTGAAACTGGTTCCAGGAAATACAATCACAAAGATGAGAATCTAAGATTTGTTGTTAGGCCTAGTTTGATTTGAAGGCAGTGATGACCTCATCACTAGTGGAAAATGGGATTCTGGGGGTCCATAGTATGCAATGTCAAAACAGTTTCTCAAGTTCTTACCTGTCATTCCTGGAATCAGTTACCTATTAAAAGAGACCAAGTGGCTTTTGCAATAGAATGTTCTGGTAGAAGAGATAAGTACAAGGGTTGCTGGTACTGAATGCCATGGAAAGCTTACAGAAAACAAACAAACCCAACAATCTTGGGGTTTACATTTTCACCTCAAAGGCATAATCGAAGAGCTAGAGAAACTTCTACAGTTATCCTAAAAGAATCTCTTATCAATTGTGTCAAAAATCAGACCCAGAGCTGTTCCTGCAGGTAGAAAAATTCCAACATAACTTGATTTCACAGCCTCTTTAGATGCTTACATGACAGACGATTAATTGGGGAAAAAGGTGCCCAAGATAATTGCAATGTAATAGTTAAGTGGGTTAAGATGAATCATACTGTGCCTTAAAAACTCAAATCCTGCTGAGCTTCCCTTCCTATCAGAAGCAGCCCCTCCACCCTTGTCTGGGGAGGCTAGTCTCTTCTTAATGAAGACTTTGCAATGACTTACCTGAAATAAGTGCTTTCCCAGGGGCTACTGATTCTCTCCTCAACCCACACCCACCACCTCTCATGGCAGTCAGAACCATAAGTAAAGTCATTCCAATAACCTCATAATGGACCAGTTCAACTCTGACCCAGGAGAAGATAGTATGTGCATTAAAGGAAATGTCACATTCTGCTAATGTATATTTGTAGAAACTCAAGGATTGTGTGTGAGAAGGGATTCCAAGGGAGTTAGATGAGGAATAAAGTAAAATGTGATTGGGCCAAATTGATCGATCTAGGTGCACTTAAGAGAAATTCTGGATTCGGTGGTTTAGCTAGAGCAGCTGTAAGTGGCTCTGTTTGTTTAGCTGACAGACTAAAACCTTGGACAAAAAAATTGCCTACATTAATTTTTGTATAATATAAAAGAAAAAAATCAGTCTTGGATAGAAATGTTGGAATAGATTTATTGTGACCTGCCCACCCATCCTCTAACTCTATCCCTTACGTGAGTCCTGAGGACAATGTGTTAAATTGGGCTTTGAAAAATAGTTTCAAGGGGGGGCATCAGTATCCTTGAAAAACTGTTGTGGCCGTCATCTGTAAGCTAAGGATGATGTGACACATAACCTATCTGGTGGGGGGTTGATTGCATTTGACCCTGTCTTTCGTGGAGTAGGCAGCAGTTTTTCATCATGGTAATAATAGTCATCTATTCTATGTATGAATGTGCCTGCCTTGCCCACAGTGCTTTTGCCTACTTATAACGAAGTGCCTAGTTATTCATCATGTTGATTTTCCATTTGGCACTATTGGTGACCAACTGGTTATAATGCAACAGAAATGAGGCACTGAGCTGATGCCCATGAGATTCACTGATATCATCATGCACCCCACCACCCAAAAGCAGTACACCTGGTAAAACAGTGTAATGGTCTGCTGAAGGTTGTGGCACTTAGCTTGTCGAGATCTAACTACTTGTGAGGTTGGATGCTCTTTTACAATGTACGCCATGTATTGAGAACCAGTACACTATATATGGTGCTGATTCTCCTATGGCCAGAAAACGTGGCTTTGTAAATCAAGGGATAGAAATGAGACTGGTTCTCTTTACTAGTCGCTACTGATCAACTCAAAAAAATGTTTGGTTTCTTAGCATCACAACTTTGAACTCTGAAGGTTTAGAGGTCTTAGTTCCCAAGGGAGGAATGCTTCTCCCAGGGGACACAGTGGCTTTATTGACCTGAGAATTGAGACTGCTGCCTGGCCATTTGGGGCTCATCAGGCCATGGGACCAAAGAGCAAAGAAGGTTCGTGAGCTGACTGAGAAGATTGACCCTGGTTATCAAGAGAATAGAGTTTTGCAGCACGCAACAGAGACAAGAAGGAATGTGTCCAGAATCCATGAAATCCTCTGGGGATGCTCTTAGCATTCCATTATTCAAAGGGAGAAATTAATGGAAAATTATAGCAACCCAATACAGACAAAAACCACCGAGAACTCAGAAATGAAAGTTTGGGTCACCACACCAGGGAAAGAACCACAATCAGCTGAGCTTCATTCAAGTTGAAAGAAGGAATTTACAAATACAGTAGCACCTCTTTTTTCTAACATCTCCGTTGACGAACATTTCGGTTTACAAACTCTGTAAACCCGGAAGTAAATGCTTCAGTTTTTGGACACGCCTCGGAAGTCGAACATGTCATGTGGCTTCTGCTGAGTGCAAGATCCTGAGGCCTAGCTGTCGGCTGTTTTCCAACATTTCAGAACTTGAATGTTCTTCCAAAATGGATTACCTTCGAAAACCAAGGTACCACTGTACCAACTAAGGCTTCAGGACGAATTGCAGACTTGAGAACTATAGTAGCCGCCCAAATTTTCATGTTTGCTTTGTTAGGTATTTGCATACACCAATTTTCCTTTACTCCCTTCTTTTCCCATGTCATGTTGGTGGTCAAATTTATTATTTAGTCTTTAGGATACAAGATTGTGGTGGTCATGGAGGTGTACTGCTCAGATCTGCTTTGAGAGAACCTGCTGCAGGGAGCATAAGTGACGACAGTCTTCAGCAATTGCTCTTTTGGATCCATAATGGCAGACAGACCACAACCACACTTCTCTTTGGCTGCACCCAACCAATGACTGAGAGTGCCAGGGGATCTTAGAGCCAGTTTGTTACAGCCCAACGTGGCTTTGCTGAAGAACTCCTATCAACCTGATCGAGCCTTTCTCAGATCTGTACTGGGGTCTGAAGACACCCTGCCTCCTGCTATTCCTTCCACCCTTCATTTTTTCCAGGCATTTCCCCCCAACAAATTTCTTTCACGTATAATTCTGTCTTAGCCTCTGCTTCTCAGAGGACCCAAACTGACACAAAAATATGAAGGAGGGATTATGATTGAACTGGAAAAAAATGATTACCCTCCAGGGATAGATATTGTGACTTGTGAGGCTTTGGGCTCCCCACTATGGGAAGAGGGTCAAATGGTTTTTTTGTTTTAGCAGACAGAAAATCAGTTAGTATATAAAAGACTTTAACAATTTGATCGACCAACTTGATCTAACTTACATTTATTAAACACTCCATCCAGTGACAATACAATACACACCCTTCCCCCCAAGTGTCCCAGAACATTTATCAAGATAGGCTATATTCTGGGCATAAAATAAGTATCAATAAATTTGAAATGATTCAAGATATACCAATTATGTGCTATGACCACAGTAGAATTAAATTAGAAATCAATAACATAATGATATCTGGAAAAATCCCTCAGTATTTAGAAACAAAATTGCATACTTCTACATAATCCATAGGTCAAAGGAAAAAAGCAAAAGGGAAAATAGAATGCAATTTGAACTGAATGAAAATGAAAACACAACATAGCAGAATTTGGGAAATGATGTTGAAACAGTATTTAGGGGAAATTTATAGTACTAAATCTCTACATTAGAAAATAACCAAGGTCTCAAACCTGTGAACTCAACTTCCAACTTATGAAATTAGAAAAAGAGCAAGTGAAACTCAAAGTAAGTAAAAAATAGGAAATGATGACTACAGGATGAAAAGTCAATGAAATAGAAAACAGAAAAATAATAGAGAAAATTCATAAATCAAAAGCTGGTTCTCTGAGATCAATAAAATTGATGTACCTGTATAGACAGACTGATCAGAAGAACAAAAAAAGACAGATGGCACAAATTACCAATATCAGGAATGAGAAAAGTAATTCACTACAGATGACACATATGTTAAAAGAACAATAAAGGTTATACAGATATTTAAAGAATAACATTATGAAAACATGAAATTTGGGAGGAAGGAAGATGAATAGGAGCACAGGCAATTCTTAAAGCAGTGAAACTATTCTGTATGACATTGGAATGGTGGGCACATCATCATACATCTGTTAAAACCCATAGACTATGAAACACAAAGAATGAACCCTAATGGTAACTATAGACTTTCATTAATAACAGTATATCAATACTGATTCATTAATTGTGATAAATGTACCCCACTACTGCAACATGTTAAAAATAAGAGAAATTGGGAGGGGGTGGGGGTACACAGGAACTGTCTGAACTTTCTACTACATTTTTCTGTAAACCTGTAATGGCTCCATAAAAGGTCTATTAATTTTTTAAATGTAATAGTAAAAAAAACTAAAATTAAGAAAAATAAACCTTTGTGATTTTAGGTTAGGCAAAGATTTCTTAGTTACCACACCAAAAGCATGATCATAAAAGAAAACATTGATAAACTGGACTTCACCAAAATGAAAAACTTTTGTGCTTCAAAAGTCACAAGGAAACCTTTGGGTTAATAGGTACATTCACACTCTAGATTGTGGTGATCATTTCATGGCCATATACACATGACGAAACCTACCTAATTCTATATTTAAATGTATACAATTTATTGTACACATAGAGCTGTTTAAAAATTAAATTTAAAAAATTTAAATGATCCAGAGGCTTCTTAATTCTGGGCTTCACTCCTAGAACTCCTAATTCTGTGAGCCTGAAATAAGGTCTAGGAATATGCATTTTTAACAGGTATCCAGGTAATTCTAATGCACATTTGAAACACTGTTCTAAGACATGAGCAGCAGGACTTACAGTAGCCCAGGTGTGAAGCAAACCCAGAGGACTGGCCAGGGAGAGCAGAATAGCCTGGAAGGTCTAGAAAGAGAGCAAGGAAGCCCATCTGAGTGGCATGAGAGAAAAGAACCCACAAGAGTATCTGTAGAATAGAGGGCATTAGGAAGAATGGTGTTTCAGAGGCGCAGGAGAATTTCAATTTCCTTTTACCATTTAATGTTTGATGTGTGTTATATTTTATTAAGCTCCAAAGAGGGCAGACCTGTATTTCACATTCTTCCCAGCAGTTCCAAGTGATGGCAACATATCAGTGTGACGGTTAATTTTATCTGTCAACATGGCTAGGTTATGGTACCCAGTTGTTTGGTCAAATACCAGTTAGATATTGCTATGATTTTTTTAGATGTGATTAACATCAAAGTTAGTTGAGTAAAGCAGATTACTTTCTAAATGTGGGTGGGCCTCATCCAATCAGTTGAAGGTTTAAGAGAAAAGACTATGTCCCCCGAAGAAGGAATTCTTCCTCCAGACTGTCCTCAGACTCCAGACTGCAACATCACTTCTTCCATGGTTCTCCAGTCTGCTGGCCTGCCTTGCAGATTTCAGACTTACCAGCCCCCACAACTGCATTTATTTCTTAAAATAAAACTCCAATCTCTCCTTTCCTTCTCCTTCTCCTCCTCCTCCTCCCTTTCTCTCTCTCTCTCTCTCCACAACACACACACACACACACACACACACACACACACACACACACACACACACAACGGTTCTGTTTCTCTGGAGAACCCGAATATAGACAGTAAAACAATACCATCTCATAAAACTAATCATTAGGAGACCCTGTGAAAAGATACATCACTTTGGATGTGACATACGCATCTGAAAATATGAACCACCTATATCATCTGCATCCCCATATCTTTATAGTGCTCTATACACATTCAGCGTTCACAGGTATCTGAATGAATTAATGTTTTTCTCTTTGGAGACTCATGTGGGGATGCATGTGGTTGATTTTTTCCTTTACATCTTCTAATTCTGATCATACCTGTGCCAGGTAGGCATAACCAAGACAAGACCCAGAAAAGATTGTGCTTCTAGCCCCTGACTGCACTTTCTAGCACTGACCTTTAAACATTGTCTCACAATTTTATAAAAACAAATTCTTATCCTTTGTATTCAATATGGTCACGTAAGTTATTCTGTTTCCTCTCAGTGATGAGGCTGCTTGCTTGGCCCTCATTCAGTTATCCACATATATGGTGAGGGCAGATATTTCTGCTTCCTCCAATCCACTTTATTATCCTAACTTTTATTTGGATACATTAAGGGAAGGGAAAGAAAGGTGTGGTCTCTAAGACCCAAGACATGATCTCCCCATTTTCAATCAAACAGGACAAGAAACCCCTGATCTTCACATTGCCATAGATTTTCTTTCCTGAATGGCCCAGGAGATTAAAGAATTTGTACCTCAGATGGGAAGCTCCCTGTATTTGGGTCTTTGTTAAGCACTAAGCTGATGGAATAGTCATTGGCTAGGTAATATTGTATTTTATGAGAGGAATAAAAGGAGATATTAAGCAAAACAGAGTGTTAGAGTGATGGAAGACCTTAAGTTTCATCTGATCAAATCTCTTTGTTCGTGGATAAAGATACCGAAGTCTAGAAACATGAAGTGATTTCTCAAGGTTGGTTTTCCAAAGCTGTCAAGAGCTTTCCTTGACCTCTTCATCAGAGGTCATTGTTTCTTCCTCTGGGCTCCTCCAGGCATGGCCTATACCTCTTTTTAGCACTGTGTTTGATCTTCCTTTATTAGACTGTGAGATTTGGGAGAATTATGTCTACATCCAACTTCCAGGGTCTGGTGTAGAGGCTGACCCATAGTAGATGCTCCATAGATGTTTTGTAAGGATGGGCGAGAAGAAAGGAAATGGAGAGGAAGAAAGTGTGGGTCCAAAGCCTAGTGATTTGATTTATCAGCGGTAAACATAATGCTGAGCAGCATTCCATATCCCAAGCCTAGCAATAAGGAGTACTGAGGAGCATGAGGCAGGGAGCTTCTCCGGGCTCCTGAGATGGTGTAGGCTTTCCCCTCCTTTTCTGTCTCCTCCTGGATCCATGGAATATATCAAGCAACAGACAGAAACATACCAGGCTTCCCCCTGAAGCCAGATTTTATGCCCCAACTGAAGACACCTACTTGGAAGAGCCTCTGGGATCCATGGATAATACAGACCATTGGTGCCCCACTGTCTCCCTGAGAATGAGAGAAGGAAGAAGGAAGAGTCTGCAAGCAATCAGCAGTACCTGTAGCAAGAGGGCAGGGTGAGAGGGTCCTAGTGGCATAAGCTAGAGGCCTCCCCCTGAGCTCTTTCCTGAAACCTAGAAAATGGTGGGTCATGTAGAAGTCTGGGCTGAGGCAGGGGCTGAATACCTGGCAGTTGCCTTTGGTGCCCGATTCCTTCCAGGTACAAAGCATGTTCCTGGAGAGCTGGTCAACCCTCTTCCTGTGTCCTCTGCAGCTAACCAGCACCACTCTCGGCTTCTGCAGGTACATGTTTCAGCCCTCATAGTGCTCTGGCCACGTCAGGCAGCTAGTGTGACAATGAGCACTGACTGCATCAACCACCGAGAGTAACAGGCCCACAGATGATCAAGATGGAAGCGCTGGAAGTATGCAGACCAGCAGCAACTCACAGACTCACAAGAGATGGAGGCCTTAGAGGTGACTGACTAATGCCCCACTCAGTCTCCTCTCCAGTATCCCCAATCCGTGGCTCCTTCATCTCTGCTTATATGTATCCTCACTTCTTCTGGAAGCAGCCTACTAAACCTCTAGCCCCAGCCCTAGCTCCTGCCAGGAGAACCTGAAATGAGCTTTCTCTGTGCCCCCACCATCTCTCCATAGCCATGCTTTGTCTCTGTGCAGAGGTTCAGAGCAGCCCAACTTTTCAATCACTGTCATCCAGGGTCTCTGCCAGGCTAACGAAGAATGAGGAAGATGAAACATCTATAAGTGCCATCTTGAAGCAGCCACAATCCTTGAGTTGCCCCTGGCCTTCTCCCCATCACCCTCCTATTCTCCCAGCGGTCCTTCCTGTCTGGCCAGCCTGGTGCCCTGGGAAGGGAGCGGTCACTGATGACCAAGCATGGTTGGGGAGTCTCTGGCTCAGAGTTGCCTCAGGATGGTGGTCTATGTGGGCTACATCAGAGGATAAACAGATGGGGAGATATGCATTGTAAAACAGCCCATAAAGGAAGAACCCAAACTGGCTTGCTACAATGCTTCTGGGATACAAAAAAATTATCATCACTCTCATGTTTTGAGATTCTTCTATGTTCCAGGCTTATATTAGGGACCTTACATGTATAATTTCACTTAATTGAATCCACACCACTTATTTGAGGGAGATATTACTGTCATTCTACAGATGAGAAAAGGTAAAGGTGAGGAAGGTGGAAGAGCTAGCTTAAGATCACAAAGCTAGAGTAGTGAGGCCAAAATTCAGGCCGAGTCTTCCAAAGCATCAGGCTGGCCAGCCCAGGAAAACCCAAATGTGGGCTTTCTGTGGATGCTGAAGGGAAGGCCTCTATCATACTCATCATCAGCTGTCACCCACTCTGTCATCCAACACTGGTGCCAGATACCCTCCTTCTTCTGCAGGCAGACAGGCATTTTGAAGTTAGTGAGTTGTGCTGGTGATCCAAGCAGAAGCAAGGCAAGGTCACT
Organism: Rhinolophus sinicus; assembly: GCF_057876585.1. Taxonomy (NCBI): domain Eukaryota; kingdom Metazoa; phylum Chordata; class Mammalia; order Chiroptera; family Rhinolophidae; genus Rhinolophus; species Rhinolophus sinicus. The sequence continues at coordinate 103,742,334 of NC_142515.1, read as the reverse complement.
GTCAAGGTCAGTCGGTTTATAATCTTTGTGAATAATTATCTTCTGCACTTGCTTTCTTTCCACATGGACATTGCTGAATGTTCTGGTTCCCATGACAACAGTGACATTTCCCAATGCCATTTCTAATCTAAACAATGAATATCATAACTCCAAACTATATTAATAGTTACAGGACACTTTGCATTAGTAGACTGGTAGACACATTTGTAAATGGTAGTGTTTACAACTGAATGCTGAGAAGTCCGAAACAGTGGGTGTGCAGGGGCCTACAGCGTGGCTGGAGATCCAAGTGTCAGGAGGCAGGGGCCCAAACTCAGGCAAATCCCTGAGCTACTGAACCATCAGCCCAGGGACACATCCCTGACCCAAAAGAAATGGAAGTATTCCATCCAAAAGAATAGAATGTGAGCTCCTTGATGACAAAGAACTTAAACGTCTTGTCGACCGCTCTATTGCCAGCACTTAGAACAGCACATAGTAGGTGTTCAGTGAGAATGTGTACAAGGAAAGAACAGTGTACTGGCTATACAGATGGCAGGCAGGACAAGAGAAGCTTTGTACTGATTTTCCAATATTGGAAGCATAGCTGCCACTAGCGGCCAGCCTTTGGATCTGATTAACTTCAGACGACTAGGTATAGAACAGAGACTTTTTGGTGCAAAGCCAATGGGAAAAAGTTGGGTGTAGAACCCATGGCTCCACAAGCCTTGTGCGCTAACCCATTAACCTTCCCAGCCCAGACCGAAATGTTGAGGAGACCCGATGTAAATTAAGAAAATGCCTCAGAAACTAACAGGGTTCTTGGGAAGCAGTGTGTAGCCATCAGAACCCACCTCAGAGATATAATTGAGCCTCCACAGTGGTGTTTCTGTGAGATCTGGATACTCACTTGCCATGGGAACTCACCTTCCTGGACTTCAAACAGTTCATGAATTTGTAACGATGAAGAGTTTGAAAAGGCCGGTCTGTAGCCACATTGATTTTGTCTGAAAAAGAACAGAAGGAGCCATTTATTTGTACGTACGGAGCATGAGAAATCCTTCTTCTCCTGTACTCCAAGCACCTTCCCAGCTAAGACCTGTGCTGGAGCTGAGTAAAGAGAGCAGGCACGGAAGGGACAAGTCTCTGAAAACACCAGCAAAACACACCCCCTTTAGTGTCTGTCCCTCACATTCAAAAAGAGCCCTGAGACCTGGAGAAGTCAGGACAGGGATCCATCAGAAGCTGTACAGGGGTTGGGGTGGCACTGGAGACCAAAGACATGCAGGGTCCATTTGGGAAACAGAAACCATGCGGCATTTGAACAAGGAAAGTTTCACATCAAGAAGTACAAACTATAACAGCGGAATAACTACAAAGGGTCAAGAGGACTCCAGGAATGCCAGAGGGTTGGGGGAGGGGAGAAGGATCTTGTCAGGGGAGCCCCTCCCCAAGATTGGAGTTCAGAACTCACTGAAGAAGGTGTGTTCGCAGCCCAAGGGAAGGCAGGAGTTTGCTTGTCCCCTTGCAGAGCTAGTCCTCATTGCTCCCTACGCAGGAAAGACTTCTCTGGAGAACAGCGAGGCTGAGGCTGGAACTCCCCTCCTGGGTGCAGTTAGACTGAGGGCTGGTGAGCAGGTGCACGGAGGGAGCTTAGGTGTTGAGAGCTTTCTCATCATCAGCCAGGGCGCACCAGGCCTGGGGTGTCCATACCAGTGTGGGACAGCGGCAGCGAGGAGGTGTAGGGGGTTCAAGGAATTTGGGGGAATGAGCAAAGGAAAAGATATGACCACGAGGTGGCAGTAGCGCACACAAGCTTTATTTGAGAGATGCTTTGGCAGGTCTGCATGCAGGAGAAGCCCTTTACAGCATGAGACCATTCAGAGAGGGTAAGACGCGGGAACCACCATCCAGAAGGGGAGGAGGAGAAACAGAGGGCACAGAAGGGGCTTAACATCTAGGTAATGTCTCTCAGCGGCGGTCTCTGGGTCAGCGAGCTCCAAAGGGCAGTAGAAGTAGGGGGTCTTTGTAGCCACAGGTTTTATGTTATCTAACCAATATCTTTATGTTATAGCTAACCAATGTTGGGTGCAGTTTCATGGAGTATCCAAAGCGGGCAGGCTCTAAACGGCTAAAAATTGCTCCGTTGGGCTATGTTGAAAACAATTAGATGTGTAAAAAAGTTTGGCATCGGTGGGCTTGAGCTAATGGGTATCAGCTTGCTGTGAAGAAATAAACAATCTAGGGACCACTAAACACAGGCCATCTTTTGGCCATTTACATAACAGGAGGTCACTGAACAGGGGACAGGTGTCGAGTTCATAGGGGGAGCCATAGCTGGAGCACAGCGCCACTGGATATGCCCCCTGCCCCTGGCAGTCATGCCTTAGGAGCAAGGAGAAGCAAACAAAAGCCTGCCAGACAGAATCAGAAAGAAGAGGCTCTTCCCTCTACAGTATCTCTCTAGCACCTACTACTGAGGATGCTATTGTTTTCCAGCTTTATTGATATACAATTGACATATAATGTTGTGTACCCTTAAAATGTGCAATGTGTTGATTTGATACACTTACATATTGCAATACAATTACAATAGTATTAGCTGACACCTCTATCACATCCATTATTACTATTTCTTTTTTGTAGTGAAAACATTTAAAATCTATTTTCTTAGCAACTTAAAGTATAATTAACTGTGATCACCATGCTGTACATTAGATCTCCAAAACTTGCTCGTCTATTACTGGAAGTTTGGACCATTTGACCAACATCTCCCCATCCCCCCCTACCAGCCCCTGGTCTCTGTTTTTATGAGTTTGGCTTTTATAGATTCCACATATAAGTGAGATCATACAGTATCCATCTCTCTCTGTCTGACTTATTTCACTTAACATAATGCCTTCAAGGTCCATTCATGTTGCTGCAAATAACAGGATTTCCCTTCCTTCTCTTGGCTGAGTAATTCATTATATACCAGGGGTGCCAAAAAAATGTATACAAGTGGACACTTTGGTCACCGTTGCTCAAGCAGTAGTAGTTCATTGTAAACACAAATGTCTGGACGCTGATGGTAACCACTCTGAGCACCTCTTGTAATTGCAGAAGTCAAACGTGACTTGTATTCATCTTTTGTTATTGGTATATATTGGGTATTACAATTGTAATAGTTTGTTCCTTTCTTAAAATGTGTATACATTTTTTTGGCACCGTGTGTGTGTGTGTGTGTGTGTGTGTGTGTGTGTGTGTGTGTGTGTATCTTCTTTATCCATTTATCCATTGATTGGACACTTAGGTTATTTCCATATCTTGGCTATTGTGAATAATACTGCAGTAAATGTGGGAATACAGAGCTCTTCAAGATCCTGTTTTTACTTCCTCTGATTTTCAACCCAGAGGTGGGATTGTTGGGTCATATATTAGTTCTATTTTTAATTTTTGGAAAGATCTCCACGCTTTCTCCATGTCCTCTCCAGCGATTGTTATCTCATGTCTTGATAATAGCCATTCTAACAGGTTTGAGGTTCTCTCTCATTGTGGTTTTGATTTCCTTGATAATTAGTGGTATCAAGTACCTTTTCATGTGCCTGTTAGTCATTTATGTGTCTTCTTTGGAAAAATGTTGTTTAGTTATTCTGTTCATTTTTTTAATCGGATTGTTTGGAGCTTTTGATTTCAAATTGTAGGAGTTTTTTAGTATATTTTGTATATTAATCCCTTTTTCAATATATAGTTTGCAAAATTTTTCTCCCATTCTGTAGGTTGCCTTTTTATTTTGTTGTTTCTTTTGCCGTGCAAAAACTTTTAAGTTTGATATACTCTCATTTGTTGAAAACCAAAAGGTTTTCTGTTTTTGTTCCTTTTTATATATAAAAAAATTTCGCTGCCAAGACTAATGTTGAGCTTCTTCTCTATGTTTTCTTTTAGGAGTTTTATGGGATTGGTGTTATGTTTAAGTCCTTGATCCATTTTGAGTTAATTTTTGTGGTGTAACATAGAGGTCCAATTTCATTGTTCTATATGTGTTTATCCAGTTTCCCAACACAATTTGTCGAAGAGACTATCCTTTCCCCATTGGGTGCTCTTGGAGCCCTTGTCGAATATTAATTGACCATATAAGCAGGGGTTTAACCCTAGGATCTCTATTCTGTTCCAGGTGTCTATTTTTGTGCCAGTATCATATTGCTTTTATTACTGAAGCTTTGTAGTATAGTTTGAAACCAGACATGGGATGTCTTCCCATTTGTTTGTGTCTTCTTCGATTTCCTTCAGCAAAGTCTTACAGTTATCATATAGATCTTCCACTTCCTTGGTTAAATTTATCCCTAAGTGTTTTACTGTTGTTGATGCTATTGTAAATGGGATTGTTTTCTTCATTTCTTTCTCAGATGTTTCATCCTTAATGTATAGAAATGCAACTGATTTTTGTTGATTTGTATTGTGAAACTTTACTGAAATCATTGAGAAGTTCAAACAGTTTTTTTAGTTGAGTCTTTGGGATTTTCTATATACGGAATCATATTATCTGCATATACCGTGTTTCCCCGAAAATAAGACCTAGCCAGACAATCAGCTCTAATGCATCTTTTGGAGCAAAAATTAATATAAGACCTGGTATTTATTATATTATATTATATTATATTATATTATATTATATTATATTATATTATATTATATTAAAATAAGACCGGGTCTTATATTAATTTTTGCTCCAAAAGACATATTAGAGCTGATTGTCTGGCTAGGTCTTATTTTCGGGGAAACACAGTAGTGAGACTTTTACTTCTTCCTTCCTGGTTTGGATGTATTTTATTTTTTTGTCTTGCTCTGGCTTGGACTCTAGTAGTATATTGACTATGAGTAAGGAGGGTGGGCATCTGTGTCTTGTTCCTGATCTTAGCACTCACATTATGCTATAGGTCTGGTTGTGTTTATAATCTTGGGATGAAAAGGCCCTTCTAATGCATCAAATACAAGGCAAGGACCATAAGTAAAAATATTTCTGAATTTTACATAAATTTTAAATTGCTGTTTTATCCAAAATAGAGTTGGAAGAGCATTAAAAAATTAGGAAACAAGAGTTTGCAGCACATAATAGAGACAGAGGGCTAATGTCATTAAAATAAAATTTAAATGAGGTTCTGCAAATCAATTTACAACATCCACTCAAATAGGAAACATGGGAAAATGTATGAACTAGTAATTTTCATAAAAGTAGAAAATGTTATGAATAAGGCTGGGAGTGGGGGTAGAGTGAGCTTGTGCCCAGATACATTTCAGAAATATTGGATTAAATAACATTAAACCATTTGCATTACTATGAGATTTCTCAGAACCTTTACAATGTGAATATCCACTATGACTTTACAGAAAAAGTATCAAATGGAGCACCTCCAAATCTTGTCCATAGAGCTTTTTGCTGTGCAGTTTCTAACAGGACAGTCTCTATAGAACATACGTGGGGGGAATTCAGCATTAATTCATTTGCTCCTACAATAGTTCTATAACTTTACCCTCTTTATGAGGTTACATAATTTAATGCAGGTGGCCTAAATTGAATAAGGCCCTTATTCCACCACAACAGCTCCTAACAGCTTCTCCCAGAGTGTTAGGCCCAGAAAGATCCTTGATGCGTTTACACAGAGGGGAGTAGAGACTGGAGAAACAAAGGCAGTAGCTAAGTTGTTACTCCAAGTCCCCTGTATTTCCAGAACTTTGGGTCCAGACCCTGGGGATCTTTTTAAATGGCATATTCACTGAGCCCAATGCATCTACTTTGATTAACTAATTGTAATCTCCTCATTTCCTGAGCCATTTACTCTAACTCAGCATCCCCTTGGGCCTCTGAATGAACTCTTCAGGAGCCAAGGAAGAGGTGGCAGGCCTCTCCCCATCCTTTGCTTTGGGTTGGCCTGGCACAGACGTGGATCTTCCTGGGCATATCCCTTGAGAAGTCAAATTAGAAACTGGAGCATCTTCCTTTAATTCCAGTCCAATTGCCCAACCTGTGCCTCTAGCCAAAGCTGATAAAATGCCAGCTGCAGCTGCATCCATGGGGGCCATCATAGAGGCATGGCAGAGCTGGTCGTGGGTGGCATCACAGTAAGCCTGGCGTCAGGGAGGAAGCAGGGGATGAAAGGTAGCCTGGCATGGCTGAGTCTGCGTCATAGCCCAATCTTTCCCTGTCTGTGTTCCCGCTACAATGGGAACTCAAGGGACCATTTCAGGCAAACTTCTGTGTGTACACTTCCCCTTCACCCTTGACTCTGAGCATCTTGAGGAACCATGTATTCTAGCATCTGCTTTGGCATTAAGGAGCTTTGGGTCTTTAGGCAAGTTTTCCTAGTCTGTGGAACCAGATCTCAGAGCCTACTATGATTCGTTAGGAGACTTGGATTTATTGTGAGATTACTGAGGAGAGTGGTGGAATGAAAGCAGATCATATAGTCATAGGTACGTTAAAAGATTATTCTGGATGTAACATGGAGATTAATTTAGAGAAGATGAAACTAGAAAATAGAATATCATTCGGGCAGTGGCTCCATCATACAGATGAAAGATGGTTGTAAAGTAAGAAGGAAGGTGGTTATATTAGTTTGCTAAAGCTGCTATAACAAAATACCACAGACAGTATGGCGTAAACAACAGACATTTCTTGGTTCTGGAGGCCTGGGAAATCCAAGATTAAGGTGCCGACAGGGTTGGGTTCTTTCTGAGGGCCATAATAGAAGGATCTGTTCCAGGCCTCTCCCCTTGGCATGCAGATGGCCACCCTCCTGCTGCCTCTTCATGTGGTCATCTCTCTGTGTACCCCCACTCCTGGGGTCTCTTCCTATATGGACACCAGTCATATTGAATGAGGACCCTGCCCTGAGGGTCGCATTTTAACTTCATCACCTCTTTAAAAACCCTATCTCCAAATATGGTCACATTTTGAGGTACTGGGGGTTGGGACTTCAACATATGAATTTTAAGGGGGACCCAATTTAGCCCATAATAGTGGAGTTACCGAGAAACAGATGTAATTGAGAGATACTAAAAAGGTTGAATATAAAAGTATTGTGGTTGATGAGCTATGTAGGATTAGAAGGCAGATACACTGCATATCCCAAACATTGCATGGGGTATACGTATACTAGAAAACATTGTTCTTGATTTGAAATTCAAATGTAACCAGGAATCCTGTATATTTATTTGCTAAATCTGGCAACCTTAATCTGCACTGAACAAGCTCCCTCGTCTGGACACCAAAGTTACAGAATTACTGGCTGGGACAATAGTAAATAAAGTCACTACAGTAATGCCACCCTGAGCGCTTCTGGAGCAGGAATCCTGGGCAAACGATGTAATCATGTGCTTCCTTTCTTCTTTGAATTTCTACGGATTCCTTATAGAGCACTGAAGTTTCTCTCCACACCCAGGCCCCCATGTTTGCCCAATTCCAGAAATAGCCATTCTCATTGCAGTCTATAAGAATAGTGCCCTCTGGAGTTGTTGCTGGGCACGGTGGTTCTGTCCCCATCCATCTATCCATCCACCAGTTCAGGCATGGTGCAGTCCATTGTTATTATAAAGAAGCTTGGCAAAGAAATGCTGGACAGTGAATGAATATTTCATGAGAAATAAAGCCCAAGTCATGTTAACAGGAGAGATTAATAGACCCAGAAAGAAATGGATCTTCCTAGAGGTGAGCTGTGATTTTGTTCAGATACTTTTGTAGAACATGAGTAGCAGTTTAGAGTGGCTGTGCCTGTCATCACTGCCTCTCCATCAGTGAGATTAGCTGTCGTCCTCCATCCTCCCAATCATACCCGGGCCCAGACTCCACCTTCCCTCCACACCCCCAGAACCTACAGAACCTGAGCAAAGGAGAAGCCATGGGCATTTTTCAGGCAGTGGTAGCAGGGCCCGGGGAGGGAGAGAGATATATCCAAAAGAAGTGCAGAGGGAAAGCCTGGATCTTCCCGGTGTCGACCAGAGCCAGGTGACCTGGTGCCCTCTGGGACCTTTACCCACATGCCATTAAAGAGAGCCTTAGCCCTCCGTCAGGGCCAGGATATTCTGTTTGAGAAAGCAGGTGAAGTATTGTTCAGAACAGGTGGGGATAGCACCATTGGTGGCCACACAACAGGCTGGCCCAACCCTGTGAGTGGACCCCTGGGCACCGGGGAGCTGCAGGCTCCATAGAAAAGGAGGCGTTTGAGTCTTCAAATAGGCTGCTCATGTCGGGCCAAAAGCAAGGGGCCCCTCAAGGACTTGATGAAAGAGAGGCCACGCCTAGGTCAGCAGGAAGGGAAGCGCAGACAAGACAGCTTCAAGGATGAGGTACCTCTGTGGAACCATCTTAGAAACAAATGGCCAAAAGAGAGACCTGCATGACCTCTCTGAGTTCTCAAACCCACAGTCCATTGTGACATCGCCAGCCAGGGGCTTTCTTAGGCTCATTCCCCTCAGCCCTTGCCTCCATCACTTCTTAGGCCAACAGCAGAGCCCCAGGCCATGCTCCTGTTATCAGTTTTGCTGCTCATGTCCCAAGCCAAGGGCGCACATCTCGGTATGTGGACTCCACTCTCAGTGGCCAGAGCAGCTCTCCCATGCGGGGCCGGCCATGACAATGACCCTGCTCACATCCCCTTCACCCAGTCACTAATGATCATTAGGGGCGAAGGGAGACAGTTGGTTAGTGAGCTCATTAATTAACCAATTGGCCACTAAGAGTCTGGCTCAACAAATATTAATGGAGTATTTCCTCTCCTGGGGGCAAAGAGCTGGACCTGGACTCTGTCCAGAAGGCAGATGTCGCTTCTCTGCACAGGCAGCTGCAGCCTTTGTTCTCAGCCTCCCAGGAAATGGAGCTGCTCTGCCTGGAGCAGAATGTTCTAACTTAGAACAGTTCATGTCTTCCAGTAGGTTCAGGCCCTTTTGGGCCACCCCTCTGGTTTCCCACGTGTATTAGTTTCTTACGGCTGCTGTAATAAATGACCGCAAACTTAGTGGTTTAAACAACACACATTTCTCATAGTTCTACAGGATAGAAATCCAACATCATCTCGCTGGCCTAAGATCAAGTCGTCAGGATTCCTAGCGGAGGCTCTTGGGAGAATCTTTGCCTTGCCTTTTCTAGCTTCCAGAGGCCATCCACATTCCTCAGCTTGTGGGCCCTTCTTCCCTCTTCAAAGCCAACAATTGCATCTCTCCGTGCCTTTCTGCCATAGTCTCATCTCTCTTCTTCTGCCTCCCTCTACCACTGTTAAGGACTCTTGTGATTCCATTGGGCCACTCTGACTATTCAGGATAAGCTCCCTATTTTAAAGTCAGCTGACTCGCAACTTTAATTCTATCTCCAAAATCCCTTTCACCTTGTAAGGCAACATCCACAAGTCCCAGGGCATGGTCCATTAGGACGTGGACATCTTTTGGGGGGTGTTATTCTGCTCACCACTCCATAGTTGATACTGGACAAGTATTTTCCTCCAATTTCTCTTGGATGAGAATAGGAATAAGCTCAGTGAAGTGACTTGCCCGAGATCACAATGCTGGAGGGGGTATGGAGCCAATATTTCTGACCCATGTCTCAAAAATTACGTATCTGTTAGCTTACTCGTGTTCCTGGGCTACTTCCCTGGGCCAACCTTAGTTTCTTTATGTCTAAAATGGGTATAATGGTAGCTACTTAGAAGCCTCCTATGGATGTTGACTAAGTGTTGCATCTTTTCCCTTCCATTCTGCCAGAATGTGGTATAAGACCCATTTTTGAGGGAGGACCTCAGTATTCCAGAATCATAGAGGGGATGGAGGCTGAGGTGGGTGAGTTTCCATGGCTGGTGAGTATTCAGGCAAGAAATGAACATTTCTGTGGCGGCACGATCATCAACGAGTGGTGGATTGTCACTGCTGCTCACTGCTTATTTAATGAGGAGCTAGTGTAAGTATCAAGAGCCCATCCCTGTCGCTTCTGACAGGGCTCCCCCCTGAAGCATCCCCACACTCAGCCAGAGCTGATTGCTAAGGGGACTCCTAGGGCTGCTCAGTGCTAAGTCAGACATTGTGGCGGCCACCAATCCCCTCCACCCCTGGGGATGAGGAGGCAGCGAACCTCACGCTGGTACTCTGCTCTGCCCTCCTCGTTGTCACCCAGGGCCAAAAACGATGGCTTCCCTGTGGTCACACACTGTGGTCCTAGGAACGCCTGTGGCCTGGTGGGGCCAAAGCGCTTGGTCTGTTTACCTTTCCTAGGTCAGTGAAGTCCTTTTAAGAGGACATTTCCCTAATTCTGGAAGTCTGGATTTCTGGGCCATCCTACTTCCCTACTTCTTGTACAGTTTTCTCTGTGCTCCAGCTGACTGGTGGAAAATCTAGCATTTACTCATGGCTAATCATGTGCCAGTGACCTTCTAAAAAACTACCTGCGTTAACTTATTTAGTCCTGCCAGAACCCTGAGACACATAGAATGTATAAGCCCCTTTTAACTCATTCAGTCTTACAACAACCGCTGGGGGCAGGCAGAATGAACAGCTTTATTTTATAGAGAAGGCAACTGAGGTCCAATACGGATGGGTGAGTGACCCAAGGTACATACCACGTAGACAGAAACACGATTTCAATCCGGGGTCCAGTGCTTGTGCTTTCTGCTACAATTGCTACACCCCCTCAAGGACATTTGAAGATTCACAAACTAAATAAAGTTAAAGGGCTAATCAAATACCTGGGGCAAGTTTCATCATGCCATGGCCAAGAAACCTAGTCGTACCTGATCCCGTGGGATACTTAAAGACTGACTATTGGAAAGTTCCCAACAATTCCGTCTGAAGGGAGTTCCTGAATTATTACTGAGGATTTTTTCTGCTTAATCAGTGGCAAGGCTAGATTAAATTCTGTCCCAGGGTCTCGAAGTTGCTGGTAGACACATCAATGTAATAATACCGTACTTATCTGAGGGCTAGTTTGATTTGTGCTGGGAGTTGTGTGTTGTTTTTATTTTTATTCTATTTTATTTATTTTATTATATTCTTTTATTTTATTTGTGGGCTCTTTGGAGCAGCCTTTGTACCAGGAGGCAGGAGTAGGTATCTCGTTCACGTCTCTGAGCCTGTACTGGGGCAGCCATATAGCTGTGGTCGGCCACACCAGCTGCTTCACCCTCCTTCTTGACCCTTCTCAAATTCTCACATCTCCTGAGCAACAGCCTCAGTAGGACAAGTCCTAAAGACCTCTAGAACTATATAGGATGTAGGTATTTTTAAGCACTGGTGCTTTGTGACTTTCCTTCCCCTCCCACCTTCCCCTCCCTGGTTCTGTGCTCCCAGTCCAATAGACCTGAGTGTTGTGCTGGGAACCGGCAACTTACAGAGCCCATCCCTGGAAATAAAAGGCGTCTCCAGCATTGTTATTCACAAGGACTTTAAAAAGCCGAACATGGACAATGACATCGCCTTGCTGCTGTTGAACTCACGCATCACGTTCAGTGGCCTGAAAGAACCCATCTGCATGCCGAGGAAGCCCAGCCCCTCCACATGGCGCAAATGCTGGGTGGCAGGATGGGGGCAGACCAAAACTGGTACGTGACTGCTCAGCATCTGCTGAGACCTGCTGGGGGAGGAGCCACATCCCAGGCATCTGAGGATGGGCCACTCAATCTAACGAAGGGAGGAGAGTGGAAAGGGGAGAGGAAGGAGGAACGAGAAAAGGACTTGCATTGGAACAAATCCCTGCACAACAGAGGTTCAAACAAATCCCTGCACAGCAGAGGCTCACAGAGGCCCAATCTCAGCCTCTTCCGAGGGCCAAAGAGGCAATTCTCCAAGGCCCCAAGCTGAGATGCCAGGTCTGAGCCAGTCCCCAAGACTGCAGCCAGTTCAGAAAAGTCTTGTTTGTTTAATTGAATTTAAACTCTGCAGTTTGTCAGGGGCCCCTCTACTCTCCATTCTTTCACATCTCCCTTGATTCACACGTTAAATCACACATTGATTCACACACGTTTCCCACCAAGTTCCTACAGGCATTCGGGATGCCTGCCCTGGCTTAGATGTTTGATGGCCCTGGAATGGTGCCCAACCACCCTCAGAAATTAATCTGCTGTTACTTGTTACCTGTTGTTACATTGTTACTTGGCCAAAATAAAAGGAACTGTAGGAGGGCAGAAAGGGATTATGAAAGAACCCCCCCCCCCAAAAAAAAAAAAAATAACTCAATAAAACCTTGGACTGTCCCCAACGAAAACTCAACAAAACCAAGAGCCAATGGATAGGGGAGGGGATGGGCATAGCACAGCACTGTCTCAGGCCTGAAAGAGACTCCAGGTCCATAGGGATGCTTTGCAATGAGATGGGGTCTGGAACATGGGAGGTATTTCAGGAGTTTCATAGCTGGACAGCATGTGGTGTAACATTGATTCTGGGCGCCAGGCACTACTCAAAAGTTAGAAGTGGAGGAGGAGGTCTACCAGATTTAAAATACTCAGTAAGGAGAAGAATTTTGAAATCTTTGTGTGGTCAGAGTTAATGAGATGGAGAGAAATTCAGACAAATTCCTGGAAGCTGTCTGAAAAGGGCCATGGCAAATCCCCTGTAAAGACTTGCAGCCAACCTATCCTTACCTAGAGGACCTGGAAGCTTTCTCACTGGGAGTGCAACCCCACTCCCAGCAGCCTTGTGTTAGGGAACCACCATTCTCTCCTCATTAAAAGTGGTAATCGGCAGATATGATGCAGAGGCGGGATTAGGCTGAGGAATGATCAATAGCCAGTTCCAAGAAGTCAAGTCTATAGGTCAGGCTGGAGTCAAGCTGGGAGTCTTCTTGGAAGCAGGAATATGATTTTGAACGAGAGGAAAGATTCAAGGAGGTGGAGAATCATTTGGGGAAACCTGGGATGGTGGAGTGCGTAAACTGTGTGGGATTACTGGAAGGAAGTAGAGTGTGAGGGGCTGTGAGGATGTGAAAGAAGGTGGAGGGGGGCTGGGGGGAGGCAAGGATGCTCAGAGTCATCGCGGGCACGGTCCGCTGCACTATCAGCACCGGGACTGCTGTCCAGGGACTTTTCTAATGTGCTTTCTCTGGGGCCAGATGACAGAAACTCTATGACAACTGATCTCATGAAAGTGCCAATGATCATCATGGATTGGGAGAAATGTTCCAAGCTGTTTCCCAAACTTACCAAAAATATGCTCTGCGCTGGATATGAGAATGAGAGCTATGACGCGTGCCAGGTAACTAAGGGATCTCCCCACCCTCACCCTGTAGGTCCCTACCCCTCAGGGCTGCTGATACAAGGGTATCCTCTCTCTACTGGGAACGAACAACAAGAGTCGGAAAATGTGTGGGGATCAGGGTTTGGCTATGGGAACAAGGACACGGATTGGGGAGTACTCGTCGTCAGGTCCTTGAATAGCAGCACATGCCTGGGAGTCAGCATGCGGCCACCTGCATAAATATTGAAGGTCTTCTCCAGGTACACTAGACTTTTTCCATTACTAAGACTTCTTAAAAAAACAAAAATCCAAGGAGGATTTGAAATCCATACAGGGAAACATTTTAATTCATTCATTGAGCAATCTTTTTTGAGCATAGTAAGCCCTGGGGATTTAACCGTGAATGAGACATGGTTTCTCATTTAAGGGAGCCCACAAGCTCCTGGGCAGATAGGTGGGTAAATACCTATAATATATTGGGTGATGCATGTGTGTTTAATTGAACCAAAGTGTGGTATCTTAGTTTCTCTTTAATAAAATGAACACAAAAATCAAAAAATAAGATCACTTTTTGATTGATGCTAGAAAATATAGAAAGGCACTACTCAGAAATTAGCTTCCTCTGGCTCTGAGGATGGTGATGGACTTTATCTTTAAAGCTCAAAGATGCTGTCTTCGTCTTGGGAGGGATCCCCTGATGAGCCCACTGAGTCATACTTATCAGCTAGACAGTGGATCTGGTCATTGGTGTAAAACTATAAACGCAGGCGTTAAATATTCAGTGGGGTGATGGAAGGTTGTCTCATGGAAGGGGAGAGTATTTATCCACAGAATTAGCTATCACTGTTTAATGTTAGGAAATTGTATTTTTCCCTAGTAGACGATGAGATCAGGCCTTCGGAGGGAGTTGCTGGGATAGAGGTTAGGGGCACGAATGGAGTAGAGAATGGAGAAGGGGCTCTGAGGAAGGCAGAGTGGACTCCAGCAGCAATGGCACCACGTTTAAAAAGGAGTCCCCATGTGGTGAATACTGTGAAAACCAAAACGAGAGACAGAATCAATGTCACAGGAGCCTTGTGTTTTCTTCACAATCTGGACCACTTAAAATATAGCAAAACAGACAATTAAATTAGGATTTCTGTTATGGACAAGATGGAGTAGGCATATTTCTCCCCATCCCTTCCATTGACTACAGCTAAAAGCAGTGGGCCGTATCTTATAAAATAAAAATAAAGGCTCTGAAGGTGGAGAGAAGAAGAGAGACTGACAGGATATCCTAATATTTAAGGAATGAAAGAGCAGTGGGTTCCCTGGATTTTCTTTTGGCTTCTGATATATCCCAGACTGGATTCTAGAGAACCCTGCAACTCAGAAATGCCAGTGGGCACAGACAAAAACCAAACCAAACCAAACAAGAAAGCTTTCTCTCTCTTTGGACCGGGAAAGGGGCAACCTAGCAAGGCAGAAAGTTTTTGACAATAAATATTTTATTCCAGCCAGTCCTCCTTCCCCATCAACCAAGGTCAAGTGAACAACCTCGCCTTGTCCCCTGCCGCTGCCTGCCATGGTGGTGTCAGAGGCGGCTAAGCGGAGAGCCAGGACTTTGACCCCCATCTAGTTGTCATGAGCCGTCCTCTGCCCCTGCTCAATGGCAGTGGAGACCCCCTGAGAGGCAGGCCTTTCACCCCACGCTGAGGTACCTGAGCACTCCTGCCCCACCCCTTGGTGTCATCGCCGGCCTGAGTGCGGAATTTGGACTTCCACCCCAATCCAATGGTAAAGCATTGGTATCCTCTTTCCTCTACTCCAGCTTTATAAGAGGTCTGTAACACAGAAGATTTAAATAAGAACCAGACTCTAGTAACCTAATACTCAGGACAATTCTCAAGACAGGACGTGTCATAACTAGAATAGTTGCACTAACATATATGGATTCAATTTATTGATAAGCATAGGATAAGGAAAAATAAAGCTAACAATCTGAGTAAAGAATCCTTTTTATAAAAAATTGAGAATTATTAATTCCTAGATTAAGTTCAATTAATACCATTCAAAATGAATCACGCACTTAACTGTAAAATTATGAAAATTTTAGAAAAAAATGTAGAAAATCTTTTGGACATAGATTGACACCAAAAACACAACTCAGAAAAGGAAAAACTGATAAAGCAGACCTCATCAAAATTAAAAACGTTTGCTCTATAAAAGACCCGATTAAGAGGGTGAAAAGACAAGCTACAGAACGGGAGATAATATCCAACAAAAGAATTATAGTTTGAATATATGAGTATAAAGAACTCTCAAATTCAACAGCAGAAAAACAAACTATCAAATTAGAAAATGGGCAAAAGACATGAACAGACATTTTACTAAAGACGACATACAGATGGCAAATAAGAACATGGAAAGATGTTCAACGTCATCCACCATTAAACAAATGAACCCCAATGAGATCACTGGCACACCTCTCAGAATGGCTTAAAAAAAAAAAAAAAAAGTAGTGACAAAACCAAAAGACTGACAAGAGTACAAAGAAACTGGATCACGCACATACTGCTGGTGGGCTCTGTAAAACAGTTTGCGTTTCCTGAAAGAATGAACGTGTTCTTGCCATACAACCCAGCAAATGCCACTTGGAGGCGTTTATTCCAAAGAAATGAAGGCTGGTGTTCACAAAAAATCCTGTACAGCAGTGTGTGTGTGGCAGCTTTATTTATAATAGCCCCAAACTGGAAACAAATGTCCTTCAAGACGTGGATGGTTCAATAAAATGTGGTACATCCAAACCACTCAGCTATGACAAAAAACAACTACTGGTAATGCAACAATGGGGATGGATCTCCAGACTCAATGCTGTGTGAAACAAGCCAATTCTCAAAGGCCCCACACTGTATGATTCTACTTACATAACATTCTTGAAATAAAAAATAAAAAAAAATTTAGAAATGGTTAGTGGTTGCCACGGGGGTCAAGGAGGGGTTGGGGTGGGCGGGAAGTGGATGTAGCATAAAAAGGACAGTAGGAGGGGTCCCTATGGAGACGGGAATGTTCTGTATCCTGACTGTATCTCCATGGATATCCTAGTTGTACTATTGTGCTATAGTTTTGCAAGATGCTTTTGTTGGAGGAAACATGAAAGGGGTACATGGAATCTCTCTGTATCATTTCTTACCACCGCATTTAATCTACAATTATATCCAAAATAAAAAACAGAGAAGACAAAGCTTTCCAAACTTTAGGAAGCAGTTAAAGGAAGATCTCAGATCATAGCCATGCCACAGACCTAGGGAACAACCAGTTCACAATGCAACAGGAGACAAAGCGCTCCGGTATCAATAGACAAGGGGAGACACCATTTAATAGACAATGTAATTGGAAAGAGCGAGCATTCCAGAGGAGAACCTGGGAAAAATCATAGAGGCTTGAAACAGCATCACGTGTTCAGGGGACTCCCAATACTTCAGAAGCCAAAGGTAACACACGATGACTCTGGAGAGGTGAGCAGAGCTCACTGTTATCCCAACCTGCCGCTCCTCTGTCTCACCGGAGAATATTAGACTCAGGCCCCACCCGTACTCCCACCTCTCCTTTCAGTCTCTTTGATTCAACACCATCCCATATCCAAATGGCCAAAGACAACTGTGGCAAAATTAAAATCATCAAGTGTCATCTTTGCTGACATTGTCTGTACCCTTTCTTTGCTTCAATGGCTGGATCAACCATCTGGAATCTAGGAATTTTGCTTCAATCCCTCCCCTATCAAAATGTACTTTAATGGAAGTTTCTAAAATTAATCATCGATTCCTTAAGAGTGCTATAAATAAATATGCTGTTATTGTTGTAAGCCCTTTTTAAAAATGTTGTGAAGTGGAAAGCTTCGCTGTCTGTTTAGAAAGCTGTCTATTGTCATCAATAAGCTGACACTGATGCGGGCAAGGAAATTTTTCAGAAATTACACAATATTATCATCACCTAAAAACAGATAAGCCAGGGTCCCTTAAAGTTTAAAAATAATGGCCCTCGCAAGTAAAATCACATCTTTAAAGTTAGCTAACTTTAAAAAGGCATGGAGTCACATAATTAAGGGAAATCATAATTTTATAACAAAAGAACATTTAAATATGTTCAAAATAATGGCAGTAAGATTATATGATGCTTAAAATACTAATTAAAAGTAAATGCTAAAATGAAAAACAATTGGATTTTGGATTTACTTTTCCCAGCACTTTTCTTCTTTGTAATGTCCTAAGATTATACTATGGGGGATAAAAACATTTGATTTTAAAAAATAATAATTTTTTTAAGTGGCATAGTCAAGCAAAACACAAAATCAAACATATCCCAAGAAGTGACACGGTACTTCTCTGAATGACTAGCTCCCTCTGGAGCACGGGCCGCCGCAGTGAACCACGCTGCTTTGTCAACTGTCTCCTCAGCTCCAACAGAAATGTCTTATTCATGTGTGAATTCTCAGTGCCTAGTGCAGTGCTTGGCTTGGGAAAAAGGCTCAGCAAATGTTAATCAAATAGGTGAACTTTCCAAGGAAGCCAGCACCTATCTGCCAGCAAATGAGCCCTCGTGGAGGAGACATCTGAGAGGGGTCCTGAAGGAGGCAGGGAGTCTGCAGGTGGAGAGGAGGTTATGAGCTGGCTGATGGCTGGGCTGTGGGACAGTCTGCTTATGGGGCTACCACGCTGACCTGGGTTTAGACCCAAGCTACTTTTTTTAAACCTCTCAACCTCTCTCTCTCTCTCTCTCTCTCTCTCTCTCTCTCTCTCTCTCTCTCTCTCTCTCTCTCTCTCTCCCCCTTCCTTCCTTCCTTTTTTTCTTTTTCTTTCTCTCTTTCTTTCTCCTTCCATCCTTCCTTCCTTCCTTCCTTTCTTTCTTTCTTTCTTTTTCTTCCTTTCAAGTTTATTGGGGTGACAATGGTTAGTAAAGTTACATAGATTTCAGGTGTACAATTCTGTAATACATCATCTATTTATCACATTGTATGTTCCCTGCCCAGAGTCAGTTCTCCTTTTCATCACCATATAGTTGATCCTTTTTACCCTCATCTATCATCCCCTCCCCCCTTACCCTCTGGTAACCATAAACTATTGTCTGTCTATGAGTTTTTATTTCTTCATTTGTTTGTGTGGTATATAAGACTTTATTTTTTTAAGGCAGTTTTAGGTTTACAGAAAAATTGAGAGGAAAGTAGAGATATTTCCCATATGGCCTCTGTCCCCACACATTCATAACCTCCTCCACTACCAACACCCTGAATGGGAGGGGTACATGTGTTACAACTGACGAACCCACACTGACATGTCATTATCGCACAGAACCCATAGGGTCACTCTTGGTGTTGTGCATCCTATGGGTTTGGACATATGTATAATGACATGTATCCACCATTATAATATCATACAGTAGTTGCACTGCCCTGGGCTACTTTCCAGGGTGTTACTTTGAACATATCACTCATGACACTTGCACAAACATCTTATTTCGTTTCATAGAATCTTAGACTTTTAGAGCTGACAAGGAATATAGAAAATATTTCATCAAAACTCTGTTTCACAGATGAGAAAGCATGGATATTTTAATCACCAATCATTTCCTTCACTATCTGAATGGATCCAAAGCGGTACGCTAACTTCCTTGCTCTTTCCCACACCTTCAGTAATGTTGTTCTCGCCACTGGCCTGTAACATTGACTGGGCAGGTCTCACTCTCCCTGCTTAGACACATGAGAATTTCAGTGATTTCCCATTCTTCGTCCAGGTAGTGGGGGGCCCAGGCTGGAAACCGGGTCATGTGCTTCTATCCCAAAAAGGACAAGAGTGAGTACATGGTGTAATTATCTCACAGCTGTGATGCTGGGAGGCTCTAACCAGACAGGTCCCCAGCTGCCAGCCGTAGTCCTTGAAAGAAAGTCCCCCTCAGGTGGGCTGTCATCTGTCCCAGGTGCTGGCTGGCTGAAGCTGGACCCTTCTTTTAGGCAATCCTTTATTTCCGAGAGGAAGAAGAAACAACTGTAAAGGCTTTATGCATGAAAGGACATTTATTTATTTATAGATGTCCCTCTGGGTCCCAGCAGTCCATGAAGAGACTCTGTTTCCTAAATATACAAGTAATGCTTGTAATACATAAGCGTCAAATAATACTACTAATACATTTCTGGATCATTTACTATATAGCATTTACTCTGTGCTAAGTGATTGATAGATTTTTTTTAAATTTCACTGTCAACAATCTTGGGAAGTAGTTGGTATTATCTCCATTTTAATGACATTTTAATAACTTATAAAAGTTATTTGCCCAAGGACAGTTCTCTCCTTGTTATGTAAGTAAATAACAATCAAGGAAATGTATTAATAAAAATTTTTATTATAACATTCATGCCTTCATAAAATTGAGGAAAATTATAAAAACAGCATTTATGCAACAAGCTAGTTGTGTAGAAATTGGAACAAGCTATTTGAGTAGAAATCCTGTGGATGGGGTTCTTGCCCCATGACTTTGAAACAGACCTAGCACAAAGAAAAGCACAAACCTACAAAAAATAGCAGCTAAGTGTTAGAGGCAACGTTTCGTACTGGAAAGGGTCATTTTGGTTTTGGCCCATAGATACTTACTGGGTGTCCTTGAGTTCCGATTTCTCTGTTAATTCTGCACTGTTTAATCCTTTGCTTGGGGATGCTTTGCACAGTCCACCCAAACTCCACTTGAACACAATTTATTCATTATCTTCCCCTGCCTTTTATCTTTGTTAACCATACCCCGTGACCTTGGAACTAGTCTTCACACATCCATATCCAGTGTCACCAGTCACCAGATCATGTGGGTTTCAATCCATCCCTGCCTCTCTGACCTTCTCAGGCCTTGGGTCAGATCCTCATCATTTTCACCTCCTCTTAGTCCCTCTCACTTCTGTCCCACTCCTCTCCAATAGGTCCCACACACTCTCGGTCAAATTCCTATTCACCCTCCAAATGAAATGCTCTGAAGTCTATTCGGACAGAACTTTCCCTCAACAGAATCAGTTCGTCTCCCGCTGCACTGCCCCCATATCTTCTTCATTCTTCTCCTGCCCCACCAAACACAGTGGGTCCTATTCGTTTTCATTTTTATCTCCTCCACTAGACCATAAAGTCATGTATCCCAAATGCCTGACAATTAGTTTTTCCTCTGTGAACATTTGTTCAGTGGGAGTGATCAAACCACTTCTGACCTTCAATTTGCTAATTATAAAATGAGAATCAAAATACTTACATCAACGGAGATGAGAGGTGGTGAGGTTGATGAGAAAAATAAGTCAAGGGGTTAACACAGTGCCCCGTAATCCTCCTCCTCCCCCTGTTAGAGTCCGTTATAAGAGTCCTTCATTCTAGTCACCTGTTTATGATCGTGGAAAGGGAGGCCGTCTCTCCACTGAAGAAGATGGTTTGAACGATTATAGTCATGCAGCTCCTTCCGTGAGATGTGAGTAGCCAGGTGGAGACAACGTGTGCTTTGGTGTCAGAAGTCCTGGTTCCAACTCTGGCCGAGCTACTATTGATGCTGAGCAAACCCTTCCTCCTCCTTAAGCCTCAATTTCCCTGTATTAAATGGATGAAGGGAAGCCATGGATATGTGTGGTACACAGTAGGGACTTGGATCATATTTTCTGTATAAATAACCATGTGCGTCATAGAACCATGTGATGCCACCCTGGAGGGACCACACATTCAGAAAAGTTTAGCTCATTTACCTCCTGCAAACACCCACACTAAAGAATTAAAGAGGAATATGATTCTCCCTCATGCCTCTGGAAGACCATCAAAGGAGATCCCGTTCATATCCATAACCCCAATAGCACTTCTCGTATCTGTTTTCACTCCTTCCCCTTTACAGCCCTTTACAGAGCTTCTGATTGGATAAGACCCATACAACTAGTCCCCACTCTTCTCGTAGCCTCTGCAACATTTATTCCGTCTTCCAGGTCCTGTCTCACTGTGTTGCAGACGGAGTATTTTTTCACCAAGCCCTTCTTCTTCTTCCTCTCTCTGCAGTCCTATCCCATCCACTGCCCCTCCTGTACACCCCTCAATTCCCAGAACCAGCCTGACAGCAGCACACTCCTCCCACGGACCTGGGATAGGGGCGAGCATTGGTCAGCAATGACCGATCTCCTTTGGCCGCCTGGAGTAGGGGAGGTCCACGCGTCCTCTCCCGTTAATGAGCAGGGCCCTGCCTCATATGACAGTTTAGAATGGGACTTGCTACTGAACTATGTTCTCTGCCCCAGGGTGACAGCGGAGGGCCTCTCGTCTGCACCCCAGAGTCTGACAAGAAGTGGTACCAGGTGGGCATCATCAGCTGGGGAAGGAGCTGCGGAAAGAAGAACACTCCAGGAATATACACCTTGTTAGAGAATTACGGCCTCTGGATCAAGAAGGTGACTGAGTTAGAGGGAAGGCCCTATAACGCCGAGAAAATGAGAACTCCTCTCCGAAAGAAACGAATGAGATCCCAGGCCTCAGAATCCCTGGAGCCACGCGGCCCCAAATTCTGGCTCCTGCCCTGCTTTCTGTCCTACGTGCTGTTCTAGGCCATTTTCTACCGATAATAAAGCAAATGCTATTCCTCAACCAAGGAGGGTTGTGAGAACGTGCCACCAGCAGAGGCTGACTACAGATTAGAGCTAAGCGCTAGAAACTGAGGCTGATAACAGAAAGTAGGACCAGAAAGTCAGGCAGGCTGGAGCCCTTGCTTGGGGACTGGCCTCTGGGACCCTGCGTTAGTCAGGACTCTTTCCATTACAGGCGAGTTACTGAACTCAAACCATCCAAAGCCAAAAAGGTTTGTCAATGTACATAACAGCAGAAACCAGGAGTGGTATGTTCAGTCATGGCTGAATCTAGGAGCTCAGCAGATTTTGACAGGGACTGTCTCAAAAACAGCTTCCAAGGGGTGGCCGTAATGACCACCAGTACCTCCAGTTTGGATCCTACCAGCTTAACAGCCCCAGTAGAAAGAGAGAGCCTTGTTCCTGGGAATTCCAGCTAAAGTCTGCGGTCTAACTCTTGTGATGCCTAAGGCCCTGAAAGCATTTACATCTGCCCTGATGGAGACCCTTATCTCCTGTAGCCACAGGGCTGAGGTGGCTAAAACTCAAACTCACAATCTCATCCTGTAACTGGCTGAATTACAGACTTGCGCTCTCAGCTTCGCGGGGTGTCTACTGTTAAAGTGAAGGCATGGATGGCAAAGGAATGAGATCCTGAAAGCTGGGATGGTCGTGTGTGAGAAGACGCTGATGGAGCTCGGGACGCTGAGCCTCTAAATTCTGAGTCTTCTTTGCCAGTGGCAGAAGTCTCCACCCTGCATCGCCTGGGAAAGGGAAATGGCTTCCCCGAAGGCAGCTGCCGAGCAAGACAAGGCTGACCCTCAAGACCCACCCCCATGGCCTTCTCAGCTTCTAGACACATAACTAGACTCAAGTGCCAGCAGGCCCCTAAAGGTGAGGTACAAAGTGTAACCCAGGAGGAGAGGCACTGCACGCCAAAAGAACTACTTGAGTTTTCTAATTTATACAGATAGAAATCGAGGTAACACGTGTGGGAATGGATATTACGATTGGGATAATCCTGGAAGGAACCTACAGTTGGAGCACGCTGATATGGGCTCACGAAGCAGGGATTTTTGCATCTAACATTGCATTTAATGTTGCATCTGTATCTACTGTTCCTAGAGTTAGGGAAAGCGCTAACAGTTTGGTTGGTTGGTTGGCGGGGCAAACTAAACATGGGCCAAAAGGAGACCCACAGTGGTGAGTTTGAAATGCCAGACCTGCCTTGCTTTAATGTAAAGGAAGGGATTAATGGCTTAGGAAGATTGGAATGTTAGAGTGGATTTGTCATTTGAGACCTACTCACCCACACTGGGAAGGTGCAGAGCACATGCCTTTCACCTTACGGTGAGAAGTAGATTTGTGAGGGGAGCCCTGGCGACTTTGCAGGGTGCTATGATCACTCTCTCTGTAGGCCAGACCTCACAGTGGGAATTGCAGTCACTGAACTGGGAAACCTAAATGCAATGGGGTAATTGGATCCTGGGGTGGGGGTGGGGGGGCAAGGCCAAGTGGTGGCACTCAACCTCCAAAGGGCAGGTGGGCATGGTTCCTGAATGGACAGCGGAGTCAAAGCAGCGAACAGAACAGTCTGACACGCAGACTTTGGGTGTCAGCTAGCTGATCGCATTGTTCCTAGAATGGAAATGGATACGGAACCCACTAAATTCTTACCTGTTCTGTATAAACAGAAAAGTTCTAGGTCAAGTGAACAAAGTCTAATCTGAATCATGAAAACAGAGCTATGGCCCCTCAATCAATCCTCAGACCTGAGCCAAGCGACAGACCCAGGACCCCTTGAATGAGAGGGAGGCTGGGTCCCCTTCTGGAGGGACTCCCGTGCACTACCAAATATTTATACTGTTCGTCTCTCTCCCAGCCTTCCCCAAAGGGACCTACGGCCTTTCAGCAGGGTAACTGCGCATTAGAGAAGAGGAAATACTCAGAACTTTTAGGCACTCCTGCACGCTGGCTCTGAACAGACACTGATTCCAGGAGACGCCCTGTGTCCCACCAGTCGGGGGAGGGGGAGGATTTTTGGAAATCAAGTGATTAGTGGAGTGTTTTAGCTCAAGTCCATCTCACAGTGAGCCCAGTGGGTCCCCAAATTCATCCTGGTCCCCCCCACCCCCCACCCCCACCCTCCGGTTCCAGAATGTATTGCCGGAATAGGCATACTAAGCAGCTGGCAGAATCCCCACATTGGTTCCCGGGCCTGTGGAGTGAGGGATATTATGGTGGGAACCACGTTATGATCTGGCTGCTGTGATAATGAGGTGGGGGCAATGTAGACAGTTCCCATTTAACTAACGAATGCGACACTTTATCATGACACGGAAACTGTGAGTTTAAACATTATCCAGTGAATCAACTGTGCTTCGTCATGTCCTGTGATTATCATGTATGTCCCGTTAGAGTTTTAATACCTAGAGCTGCAATTCCTATCCTGTGTGCTGAGGTGCCCAGGGCACGACCACAAACTCTTGGAGACACTGTGGAAACACAGAGACATCTGTTGGACATAGAGGGAAACAGCAACATCTGTCGGATGTTGAGCAGACTGCTACTATTAAGTTATTTGGACCTAACTAAATAAATGCAGTCGTTAGGTATTTCTTTTGGCCTAAGAGGACTGTGAAATAAATTACTAAGACACTATAGGCCCACACTGAGAAAGTTTGGGCACCCATGTCCTAGTGGATACCTGCTGGTGTTAATATTTTGTATTTAAGAATAAAGCGTGGGCGGTTACAGTAATTTTGTGCATCTTGGTTGTGACAAGTGTCTCAGACTTTCCTTGTTTTTGATGCACTTGACCGTTTTTGGAAGTGCTAATCAACTCTATTGCTGAATGCCACTCCATTGGAATTTGATCTTTTTCTCATGATCAGATTGGAGTTACGGGTTGGGGAGAGGAAGGTCACAGAGGTTAAATGCTATTTTAATCGTCATATCAAGAGGACGTATTGTCACACTGATTTATGACAGTTGATGTTGATTTTGATCGCCTGGCTGAGGCAGTGTTAGTCAGATTCCTCCACTGTAACATCACCCTTCGTGTCCCACCTTTCCATACTGTGCTCTGTGGAAGGAAGTCACAATGTACAGTCCATGCTTATGGAGTGATGAGTTATGCTCCACCTCTTTTAGGACAGTATGGAATTCTTCTGCATGAGATATTTGTCTCTTCTCTCCCATTTATCACTTTATTCAATCATTTACATATATCAGCATGGACCTGTGGATATTTATTGTTTACTATGGGCTATAATCCAAAACTGTCTCTCTCTTTTTTGTTTTTTATTGCTCAAATTTTCCAGCTGTCATCATTGGGAGCTCTCTGTTTGTCCCTGTGCCCTTTTGACATATTCCTACCAGTGTCTGTGTGTGTGTGTGTGTGTGTGTGTTAAGCACTTTCTTACTTTCTGGCACTGCAAGATGCTAAAATGAAGCACAGGTTTTTAATTATGAGCCAATGAAATTTTTTTTTAAAGTTTGGTGTCCACGTATGTCTTGCAATTGGAAGAGTTCTAACTGATACAAAGTGTACCAGCCTCAAGCCTGCACACTTTTTACAAATTTTTATTTATTTGGGCAAATAAAAATTGTATATGTTTAAGGTGTACGTTGTGCTATTGTGATATATGTGTATGTTGTGAAATGATTGCTAGAATCAAACTATGCAAATTAACATATGCATCGCCTCCTATAGTTACCTTTGTGTGCGTGTGGTAAGAACACTTGAGATCTACTCTCTTAGCAAATTTTAAGCATACAATATATCATTATTAACCATAGTCACCACGCTATCCATTAGATCTCCAGAACTTATTCATCTCATAACTGAAACTTTGTAACCTTTGATCAATACCTCTCCTTTTCCCCCACTCCCCCAGCCTTTGGTAACTACCATTCTACTCTCTGGTAGTGTGAGTTCATCTTTTTTTTCTTTTTTTTTAGATTTTTCGTGTACCTGACATCATGTGATATTTGTCTGTGTCGGTCTTATTTCACTTAGCATAATGTCCTCCAGGTTCATCCATGTTGTTGCATATGGCAAGATTTCCTTCTCTTATAAGGCTGAATACCATATCTTTTTAAAGGCTGATATATATATATATATATATATATATATATATATATATATACACACACACACACACACACACACACACACACACACACAGAGGGTGCCAAAAAAATGTATACACATTTTAAGAAAGAAAAAACTGTATTAGAATTGTAATACTCGATATATACTGAAAACAAAAGATGGATATAAGTCACATTTGACGTGTTTGACTTCTGCAATTACAAGAGGTGCTCAAAGTGATTACCATCAGCGTAATTTTAATATAGTTTTTTCCTTTCTTAAACTGTGTATACTTTTTTGGGCACCCTCTGTATGTATAACATTTTATTTATTCATGCATCTGTCAATAGACACTTAGGTTGTTTCTATAGCTCGGTTATTGTGAATAACACTGCAATAAACATGGGAGTGCAGATATCTCTTTGAGATAATGATTTTATTTCCTTTGGCTATATACTCAGAAGTGGGATTGCTGAACCATGTGGTAGTACTATTTTTAATTTTCTAAAGAGCCTTCATACTATTTTCCATAATGGCTGCACCAAATTGCATTCCTTTCAACAGTGCACAAGGGTTCCCTCTTCTCCACATCCTCACCAGCACTTATCTTTTAACTTTCTGATAATAGCCGTCCTAACAAGTATGAAGTGATATCTCATTGTGGTTTTGATTTGCATTTCCCTGATGATTAGATGATTAGTTGAACAACTTTTCATATACCTGTTGGTCATTTGTATGTCTTCTTTGGAAAAACGTCTATTCAGTTTCATTTTTAAATTGCGTTATTTGGTTTTTTACTGTTGAGTTATATGAGTTCCTTATATATTAATCCCTTATCAGGTACATGATTTACAAACATTTTCTCCCGTTCTGTAGGTTGCCTTTTCGTTTTGATAATTGTTTCTTTTGCTGTATAGAGCCCTTTTAGTTTGATGTAGCCCCACTTGTTTATTTTAACTTTTCCCCCATGTATTCTTCTAGGAGTTTTACAGTACCAGATCTAATGTTTCAGTTTTTAATCCATTTTGAGTTGATTTTTGTGTATAGTATACGGCTCCAACTTCATTCTTTTGCATGTGGCTATCCAGTGTTCCTAACACCATTTATTGAAGAGACTATCCTTTCTCCATTGTATATTCTTGGCACTTTTGTTGAAAAATAGTTGCCTATATACATATGTGTGGGTTTATTTTGGAACTCTCTCTTCTATTCCATTGGTCTCTGTGTCCGTTTTTATGCCAGTACCATACTGTTTTGATTACTATAGCCTTGTAGTACAGCTTGAAGGCAGGAATTGTGATGCTTTCAGCTTTGTTCTTGTTCAAGTTTGCTTTAGCTCTTTGGGTTTTTTCTGGTTCCATACAAATTTTAGGATTGTTTTTCCTATTTCTATGAAAAATACCTCCTCACACACAGATGTGGCCATTGGGCACCCTGGGAACACCCACCCTACTCCCAGGCCTCACAAATGACCCTTACTGGGGTCTGCACCTCTCTCCTCCCAGAGATTCCATTACAACCAGTGGGGAATAGCTCCTTCCAAGACCTGATGGAATCTTGAACTCAGGCAGCATCTTTGTTTTGGTTAGGGAGTGAGGGAAGGGAAAGAGTGAGAGGGAGAACGGGCACAGGAGGAGGGACAGGGAGGAGGGAGAGAGAAAAAGAGCAGGCAGCAGCCAGGGAAGAGATAGAGATGGGATGGGTAGGGCGGATGGGGAGAGGAAATGTCCACGTTTCCTGCCAGCTCCTGCCATCCAACATTTTTTCCTGGAGAGGAAATCAGTATTCCTCCCTCTTGTTCTCTCCCTAAATGTTCTGAATTTAGAAAAGAAAGAGCAAAACCCTGACAAATGCATATTGTTTTCCAACTATAAATGTCGCATCCGCTTCCACCCCCACACAGATGTCACCGCCTTTTCCTGGCTGCTGAGTGGCAGTGTCAACCGGCCCGGGCGCTCTGCCACCACCGCTGGCAGTGCCCACTGTGGGTACAGATGGAGCCAATGAAATGAACTATTGGCTTGCCATTCGAGGTCACCTGGTTTCCTAAGAAGCAGATTCTTGGCAATTCCTTACAGGATAAGCATTTCCAACTCAAAACTCTGTTGGCATTTCCCCCTGACAACTCATTCATTTGGAAAATAATTGTGAAACCATTTATTCTTCACAAGCACCCTGTCACTCATCCCTGTCACCTTTGGAGGTAGCAGGGCAGAGATGACCACTTCCTTTGTCCAGATGAGGAAACTGAGGCTCAGAGAATGGAAGGCATTCACTCAGAGTAAATAGTGCTAAAAACCAGGATTGGGGGGACAAACACGATGAAGCCCTAGAGCACCCCATGAGCCCCAGTGGCCTGAGTTCTAATTCAACCCCTCATTTGCTGCTAAAGTCACAAATGTCTCAGATTCGGTCCCCTCCAATCACACGATTGAGTGGCTCTGAGCAGGCATAAGAAATACTGTGCAATCTTCTTTGTTAACAATGGCTAGCATTTATACAATGCTTCCCACATGCCAGGCACTCTTCTAAATACTTTTAGATGAGTTAAGATCCCCATCAATCCTCAGAGTAACCTATGAAGTAGGCATTATTATCATGCCTTGTTTACACACTGAGGAGACTGAGGCCCAAAGAGGAAGTGACTTGTCCTAGGTCACACATCCATGAGGGGGTAGGGCTGGCATTCACATCTAGATCATCTGGTCCTAGAGACAGAGGACTTCCCCAGTGAGCCGCACTGCCTCGGGGCGTTCTCCAAGGCCAGGACACCGGGCTGTGGGTCTGATACCTGGGTACAGGGCCTCAGTTTTTACTTACTCTCTGAGGGATTGGTCAAATCTCAAATTTTGTGTCCTCCTTGGTAGAAGGAATCTCTAGAGAAACTCTAAGAGCCCCTTACAGAGTAAAAACCCATGATTTTACTTTTGCACAGAATGTCGAGGCTGTACCTCAGCTATTTAGCAGGTGGGAAGCCCCGTCTTGGATCCTGGAAGAGCAATGGGACAGGGACAGAGGGTCCTCATTCTTCTCGGGCGCTCTTCCATTCTGATTGGCTTATCAGTCAATACATCATTCAATCAACACACGTTTATTAAGCAGCTACAGTTTTCCTAGGTACAGGCATTACTACCATTAAGGTGGGCCTGGTGAATGCTTTCCTGGAGCTTTGCTTTGTGGTAGGGAAGCCAGCTCTGGATAGGAAATGACACAGGGACAAATCTCACTGAAGGGAAGCCCGGAGTTCCATGGCAGTTTAACCAAGACTAGGGTTAGGGAAGACACATTTGAGAAACGAAGAAGTCGGACAAGTTGCCAAGGAAGCACCTCCCTTCTCCACCTCACCATAATCCCCACAGTGTTCTTCAGAGCAGTGAAGTTCCTGCTCACTGTAGGACACGTATGTTGCTAAAATACTGCAATTCCTATGGCACTCCAGAAGTGTCCGGGACTTAAGTCATTTGTTTGCAGTCTGCAACCACCTCTCAGAGCATGGTAAACTCTGGGAATTGTTTGGTAGTTTTGTTGGGATGAACAGGGTCATGAGTGTATACGCAAACCTGTGGAGCATGAGAAGCTACACTTATCTACATAAAAAAGGGGGTTGGTCACACGGAGAAGAAAAAATGAAGATGAGGAGCAGGTGTCTAACCTGGAGACTAACTGCTTAATGCCTTCTGTAGTGGTGGTCGGTTCCCCTACACTTATCCCACAGGCAATGCACAGTACATAGCTACAGTGTTTTTACAATAACACGCAACCATCGATTGTTGAGAACATACGAAGTGCCAACACTTCCCAAACAAGGAACAAGACGTGCAAGGTCTCCCTGCACTGAACCAAGCACGACTCACCCTTGAAGCTTTGTGTAACCTGCATAAAACGGGAAGGGCTGTGAGGCCAGCCTCCGCGTGCTATTGCATTCGGAATAAATACAAATCTGACTCCAAAAGCTTTGAGATGTACTGGAAGTCTTTACTGGAAATTTCTGAAGGGGAGACGAAAAAGAGAAAACATCAGATACACACATCAAAACTTGCCACAAATCCTCTAGAGGCAGCTCGTTTCCAAAACGTGCGTTTCCCAGCAGCTGCTCACATTCATCCCTCCTCCTCTTCACATTTCCAGCTAGCCTGGACTTCCTCCCCATTCCTGCCTCTTCTGTTGGCAAACTCCCTCCCCCACACTTTTCTCCTCCCCAAGCGTCTACCTGCCTGCTCGTAGGCATATCACTTGAGATTCTTTCATTTTCTCCACGTCCACTTTTGCACACATCTCCCCGACTAACTTCACAAAAAACAAGTAGAACATTCAGCCTCCTGTGACTCCTCCATGTCCCCTCTTCTTCCTCTCTCTGGTCGGGGGGTATTCCCTCCCTCCTTCTTCAGTCCTGAATCTCTTGTTCTTTTTGTGTCCTCTGTAGACTCTTGGTTAGAGGACCCCTTCAACCAGGAATGTCTCCCAGCTGTAGCAACTTGATTTGCATTACTCTCAACAGAGTCAGCTGGGTCTTCCTTGAAGATTCCACCAAGCCTGGCTCCTCAGCTGCAGTTTCTCTGGATAGCATGTAGGGACAGTGGGACTCTCATTTACCCTTTTTCTGTTGAACGTTTTCATTTATTTTTACTGTCTTCTCCTAAAACTCAATTGATCTGAAACTATACACACTTTCTCACAAGATACTCTCCCTTCCCTGGGCCTGTTTCTGCCACCGGCACCAGCCAGGCCTGTAACCTTAGAGTTCTTCACCTGGGCCCATGGCTAGGACTCAGGCTCATGGATGACCTTATAATGAGCTGTGAAACTTGAAATTGTGTTCAGTCACAAAACTGAAGACCACATGTTGCAACTGGGAGAAAATATTTGTGACACGTATGTCAAACAAAGGACTTTACCCAGAATATGTACAGAATTCTTGCAACTCAGTTAATTTAAAAATGAGGAAAATATTTACCAGACATGTTGCAAGAAAAGATTTACGAACGATCAGTAGGCACATGGCAAGATACCCAACTTCATTAGTCATCAGAGAAATGTAAATGAAAACCACAATGAGGTATGACTATGCATGTACTAGAACATCTGGAATTAAAGACTGGCAGTGCCACGTGTTGACAGCGACATAGAGAAACTGAACTTCTCCTACAAGGCTGATGGAATTGTAAAATTGTAGAACTCACTAAGAAAACAGTTTGCTAATTTCTTAAAACGTTTAACATATGCCTTAGGACTCAGCCATTCAGCTATATATTTACCCAAGAGAAATGAAAGCACATGGTCACATAAAGACTTCCCCTATGAATGTTTACAGTAGCTGTATTTGTAACAGCAAAAGCTGAAAACAACCCAAATGTTGATCATCAATTATTGAGTGGATAAAAAAGTAGTGGTACATGCATACAATGGAATACATTTCAGCTATAAAAAGGAGTGAACTGTTGATACACGCAACAACATGGATAAATCTCAAAATCATTATGCTGAGTGAAAAAAAGTCAGACCAAAAACATGTATACTGTGTGATTCTACTAATATGAAATTCTAGAAAATGCAAAGTCATCTATAGTAACAGGAAGCAGATAAGTTGTCGCCTGGGGTCCAGAGGGAAAGGGGAAAGTGGATTTGAAGATACCCTTTGAGAGTCATGGAAATTTTCTATATTTTGGTTGAGATGGCAGTTTCACAGGTGATTTCCTATCTCAACACACCCCAGTCTACACTTCAGATATGTGCAGCTTGTATTAAATTAAACCTTATAGAGGTATAAGAAATTGTCTTCAATGTGCTATGAGAACTTGTTTAGAGATTGGGCCTTGATTTCGTGGTTTTAAAACGGGCACCTCAGTGGTTCCTAGAGCCAATGTTGGAGTCATAAAATGAAAGAACTGGAAGGGCCCTTAAAACGAAAATCTTTTCATTTTATAAATGAGAAACCTGAAACCCAAAGAGAAAAGGGACTTGCGAGAGGTCACCCAGCTACTTTGTGGTGAAGTTGGGTTTGAACTCGGGCACCCTGATTCTGCGGTTGGTGTGCAAGTCCCAGGAGGGGCCTGCAGCTCCAGGAAGGTCAGCTGTGGCCATGAGCTAAGGGGTAACACAGCCGGAGCCCAGTGTAGTGCCTGACACAGAGCCACACAGTGAGTGAAGGGCGCCCTCCTCCTCACCAAGCCCTTGAACCTGTGGCTCTGCTGTAACTGGGCATTGAGGGCCACGAAACTGACCATCTGCTCTGCAGACTCAGCGGTATGAGCAGGGAGGACCATGGACTTTACTTCTTAGACCCTCTGTGGGGATAAAAAAAAACACACACAAAAAAACAGAGTTTTTTGTTGTTTTAAATTTCTAACATCGCAAACCAATACTTTCATACAACATAATACAATTGAATTATTAGAACAACGAACAACAACAAAAAAATGAGCATATAAAATGCAAGCCAAACCTTATGTTATTAGAGTCAACCCATATAAAATTGTTCTGTTCAATGGTTCCGGTCTAAAGGCATCTAAGCATGTAGTCTCCATGTCTGTACTTAGTATCTCTTCGCGGACCAGGAACAAGACATTTGCAGACCAGCAGTGCTCTGTCTATGTTTCACACTTTGAGAAGTATTTCCCTGAAAGATCCAAACTTCAATCACCAAGAAATAGGGAGTGGCTGGCCGCCAAGCGTGGGCTTTCTGAAGTGTAGGAAGGTCGTGTTAGAATCTGGATTGACTTGGAATGAAGCCTGCACTGTGACTCTTGGGTCATCATTTGAATTGAGACTATACAGACTTACGTATTTATTTGTTGTTTGAGCAATAAAAATCTCACAAAATTCCTAAAAGCCCCAGGCCCCAGAAGAGCTTCATTGAGTGTGACTGCTCTGCGATGCAAAGTGCCTATTTCGTTCTGAGTTCTGCGTGTTTACATCAGAAGAGGCCCAGTAAAAAGCATTTTCTATCTTTGGTCCCTGCTCATCTCTCTGTGCTGGCATGTGTGAATGGGCCACCCCTCCCTGTGGCCCATCCTTCCAAAGCACTGTCCCCAGATCACCCGGAGGCTCAGATGCTGTGTGAGCAGCTGTGGGCACAGACGCAGAGAAGAAAGGCAGCTTCCCTTTGGGGTCTGGAGAGCAGAGCCAGATCTCAGTGTCACCACAGGCAAGGCCTGGGCTCCCCTGGCCTGAGTCGGCCTTGAGGGCAGGGGTCCTGAGCTATGGGGTCAGGTCCAGAATCGCACTGGCCAAGACTCAGGGCTTCGCCCCAAGAACACGAGCACCTGTGCCCCAGGTTCCATGCCTGGAAAATGGGGAGAATTGTCACATAGACTACATGAGGCCAATGGCAGGGTGCAATGACATAGCTGAAGTGATGAGCAAAGCCTGGCACACACAGGTAACATACAGGGGACCCAAACACCTGTCACAGGGCAAAGCTGAATGACAAAACTTCAGGTTGGGATGGGCCCTTAGTGAGTTCTCTCTCCTCTCCCCGCCCTCTTCCTGACCCAGACTTGAGTCCCCTTGAAGTTCTCTATATAAACCTCACGAGTTACTTAACTTGAATGCCACAAATGACAGGAAGCTCACCACCTCCAAGCAGGCCTTCTCAGCTTTGCACAGCTTTGCCTGGGAAAACAAAGTCCCATGCTCATTAATGGGCTTCCCTGTAGCTGTCTTGCACAGACACGGGGTGCTGCTCCTGGGGGCCAGCAGACAGCCGTGTGCATGCTGGGTGACCGTGCTTCTGGCTTCACAGAGCCTTGATGTCTCTAAGCTGCACAGCCCCGGCTCCCTGTCATGTCTCCTATTTATAGTTTTGCACTTTGCACCATCCTCTCACTTGCCTCAGAACACACCCCCACATGAAATAGCCCCCCAAAGTGAGACCCATCCCTATCCTGCTTTTGTGGGTTCTTTTTGTGGACCCCAAAAGTGGACCTCACACCTGATCTTTCCAAACCATTGAATGTGCAAAATCTGTCTCAGCACCCTCAGTTTCCTTGTTTCTTTCTTCTTAACATCACAGCTGCCTCTCCCTGAATCCTGGGGCCTCCTGGTCCTGCTCTTCTTCCTATTGACTCCCACTCAGCAGGCAGCCACATTCAGGGGACACGCTCAGGAGTAAAGTCTTAAGCTATCACTTCCCTTCCCTTCCCTTCCCTCCCCTTCCCTCTTTTGCCCTTCCCTTCCCTTCCCTCCCCTTCCCTTCCCTTCCCTTCCCTTCCCTTCCCGTCCCTTCCCTTCCCGTCCCGTCCCGTCCCGTCCCGTCCCGTCCCATGTTTTCCCTTCCCATGTTTTCCCTTCCCTTCCCTTTCACCCAGAACAATTCAGTCCTAAAGCCATGATATGGGGTGGAGCATCTATTGTGTCCTCAATTCGGGGTCAGGAGAGCCATGGCGTTTCAGGGCTGCATGAGAGAAACCAGGAGGTTATATGCAGGGGGAGGTGGCTTGGCAAGGGGTGTTGGAGCCCAAGCTGGGTGAGGAGCCTCCTCAAGGAGGGGTGGCCCAGAGTGAGAGTCAGAGCCTGGATGGGGCAACAGGGCGTCCATGCTGCAGGATGAGCAGTGTGAGAAGTCAGAGTCCAAGCGAGCTGTCCTCATGGAGGGGGCCTGGCATTGAAACAATTGGACCATAATCTACAAAAGCATCAGAGAAAAATGGAGGAATTGTGCCAGACTAAAGAAGACTAAAGAGAAGTGACAGCTCAAGGCAGCACGTCATTCTGAATGGATCCTTTTGCCATGAAAGACCTCATTGGGTCAACTGGTAAAACTTCATGGGGTCTGAGGATGAGGCTGACAGTAGTGTGTCAGTGTCACCTCCTGACACTGATGGGGGTGCTGTGGTTGTAAAGGAGAAGGTCTTTGTAGAAACACACGCTGATGGAGAATCTGGTCAGCAGCGGACTCTCAAATGATCGGGAAGAAAAACGTTTTATTATATAACTGTACTTCCTACTTTTCTGTAAGTTTATCATTGCTTGAAAAATTTTTTTAAAACAAAGAGAATTTCAAAGCTGGCACTGCATTAGAGATTACCTGATTCTACTCTTTATTTATGAGATGGGACTCAGTTGCAGAGAAGTTAAGTGACTTGACCAGGGTCACAGTCACTTAGTTGGATTGGAGCTGCGACCCTAACCCTTCTTTTATTTATTTTTATTCTTATCTTTTCAAATCTTTCCTTTAAATCTTACTGTTAGATCTAGATCAAGTCACTCACGTTACAAGTTAAAAGCTGAGGTCAAGGGTCATGAAAAGATTTGCCCCACAAGGAGATAAATCAATTTCAGGCGTCCGTTCATGGGGACCTATTTAGAGACCTTTCTAGGTGTCTGACATTGAACTCTCAGGACTAGCCTCCTCTTTCCATGCATACAGAAAGTTCCCTGGGTGTGGGCCCTCCAGCCAACTTCCGCTTAGAAGGGAAGTCCCCTACCACTTGCTCAGGAGTTTAATTTGTTGCCAGGTAAAGTGGCCATAATATACATGAGCTGCTTGGCTTGCAGGGGTCTCTGTGGCTTCTGGGATTTTCCTCTCTCAGTCACTGATGGCCTGGGACCTTGCCCTTGCAAGTCCAGTCATCTGTCAACCAGCTGGCAATTCTGAACAGACAGAAAGGCATCCAGAAGCTCTCCAAAGAGTGCACAGACCCCTGGAGAAAGAAGGTGACAGTTGTCAGATCGGGGTCCAAGGCAGGGAGCGAAGTGATATGGGCTGAATTGTGCCCCACAAAATCCATATGTTAAATTTGGTGAATCCCCAATATCTCAGAATGTGCCTATATTTGGAGGTCGGGCCTTTAAAGAGGAAATTAAGGTAGAATGAAGTCATTAGAGTGAACCCCAGTCCAATCTGATTGGTGTCCTTATAAAAAGAAGAAATTAGGACATGAGCACACACAGAGGGACGACCATGTGAGGACACAGGGAGAAATGGGCCATCTACCAGCTAAAGAGAGAGGCTTCCGATGACACTAACCCTGGTGACCCTTTGATCTCAGTCTTCCAGCCTCCAGAATTGTGAGAAAATAATTGTCTGTTATTTAAGTACCAGTCTGTGGTACTTCGTTTTGGCAGCCTGGGCGGATTAATACAGCAGGGGCGAAGAATACGGGAGAATCCACTTTTCTACAGACCACTGGCTCTTTGCCCAGATCCCGCTGCATACCCCATAATGCCACTTTCTCCCAACAATCTAATCCGAGTGACAGTCTCCCCATTTGGGTGCTAATCAAGGAAAGCCAAGAACACAATGCTCAGTCTGGAGTCAGAAGTGCCAGCATGTCCTCTCAGGCGTTGTGTGATCATGGGCAACTCATTTAATCTCCCTGTGCCTTAGTTTCCTTATATAAAAATAAGATTCGTAATTCCTGTTTTTAATCTTTCATAGAATTATTGAGAAGATCCAGGATAGAAAGTGATAAATACTACAAAACAGATTATAAATGTGAGGACTTGTACTAATGATGGTAATATGATAGTATTCACAATAAAAATATTTATTTATTGGGCTTCTGCTTCAGTTAGAAAATGCAAAGGTAATCTTCTCCAGAAGATGGAATCCAGGAGGTAGTAGAGGGATTACATAAATAAAGCTACGTACAAGATGGCACATAATGACATACCATTCACAAAACAGAAAGCAAGTGTTTAGAAGAAGCAAAGTCATCACGGACTGGTGTGCATCTCAGGCAGTTCACTCTTTCATCAGACATTTACTGGGCGCTTGTGTGTGCCAAGTGCTGTTCTAGCGGCAGAGATAGACTGGTACATAAGACAGCACACCTTCAGAAAGCCAACGTTCTAGCGGGGGGACAGACACAATGAACACAATGTGACAAGCGGAGACAGTGCAGTGAAGGAATGGAAAGAAGGGGGAGAGGGTGGGAAGGCTGCACGTGGGGAGGAGGATGGGCTGCTTTATAGCCGTTAATGGGGTGACCGCTCTGAGAGGTCAGCCTGTGTCGCTACTCGGGAAAAGAGCATCATAGGTGGTATCGGGTGCCTTTACAAAATAGAGCTTCACAGAGCTTTACCAAGTGAATGAACAGGACTTGATTAGGTTGCTGGGGAGGGTTTTGGAGGTGGGAGAACCCAGCCAACAAGGTTTATGTGAAATTGGCCGGGATAGCGCTGCAATTCCCAGAGTTTGCCACCAGGTGGCAGAGTGACTTCAGACAAAAGGTCTAGCAGGTGTCTGGGAAGAAAGTTCTTTCATCCTACAAAGGAGGAGCAGCCTTGAAAGGAAAGAAAGAAGGCAACTGTTTGGAGCTTCCTGAGAGCCCCTGGAGTCCCTCATCTTCCCAATGGTTGTCACCTCCAGATTGGCTCTCATAGATGGGTCTCTGGCAATGGTAAACCCATGATAAACGACAAGGCATTTTAGATATCCAAAGGATCACCATTATTTCATTGAGAATCACTATAGTAAAACCATACCATGATGCATTAAATGGGGGCCGATTAATCCAAGGTCCTAAAATGCAACACTGGGGTGTTATAAGGTCAATGAATGAATGGGCCGCCCCCCATCTAAGGCACAATACAGTCGGCCCCAGCTCCGGGTCTTGTTTAGTGCCCCCTGGTGGCAGATGTCTGCTCTGGCTTAAACATCAGAGATGATTCTGGGTCCTAGGACCTTTGCGGGGATTTCCAAAACAGATGGAGATTACAGGACTCCCCTAATTGGCGCCCTTTTGTTGGCCTTTTTGGAGAAATTTGAGACACAGAGACCCATCCTCTACCTCCCCTCTTTCTGTATCAGGATTACCTGCAGTCTCTCCACCCAGCTTCGCCCTCTCCTCCCAGCCTGTCCCCCCACCATGAGAACATTAGATGCCAACTGTGTTATATCCAAACTCCTATTGCCCTGGGCTATGTCATCTTGGGTTTTTACTGTATTGGGTTTCTGTCAATTCTAAAGAAGCGGCTTTCCATTCGATACCTGTGTCCACAACATGATCTACTTCCCAAAGGACATATGTGTGCATTTGTGTGTGTGCATTTATGCACGTGTGTGTACACGTGCGTGTATGTATGTGCATACACACATTTGTATGAGGTGGAGGGAGGGCTTGAGAGAAAGGTGTTTACTTAGTTATCCTGTCTTCTTTCATATTCAGATGACTCTCAAAGAAAACTCTCAAAAAAAACAACCAGTTCCACTAAGACTTTTTCCTACCTCATCAGCCAAAATGGACCCAGCGCCACTCCAGGACTGCTTTCAAATTCCCTTCCACTGCCACCCTCCCTTATTGTCTTCTTATATCTGAGCATGCTTAGAAGGTCTGGCAAGTGGTGGGCTCTGAGCCCCATCCAATCTCCCCTTCCTTCTGGGAGGGCAGTGGAAGGATATCCTTTAAAAGCAGTCTGTGCTCAACAAGCAGTAAAGGTCATGCTTCATAGCTGAAGGTCAAAAGGCACAGGAAGCAATCCTGCACACTGGACTTGTCACTGATCTCCTCATTTGCCTTCTTTCCTCACAGGACAATGACCTTGTGAGGCAGAAACACCCTTGGCTTTCCAGTGCCGTCATTCACTCAATCATTCATTCATTCATTTTGTTATTGACTCAGAATAAGTGTGGAGTCTTTCTCTGTGCTGGGAAACACAATGCCAGGCAGTGCACGGTTACTGTCTTGGGGGAGCTCGACATCGGGGGGAAGCCGAGTCCCTGGCTGCATCAGAGGTCTATGGGGGGAGAAATAAAAGTAAGGCCACGTTGGAGGCATGAACTGACAACCTGTGTCCCAGAGGATAGAAGACAAGCTTTCCTGTGACTCTTTGCCTGAGTCACCTTGTTCAAGATTCAGGAACTGCATAGAGGGGCTTTCCTTCCTAACCCCAGCAATGCTGACCAATGTATCAATGAGTGGGGGCTGAAAGAAACAGCCAAGAATGATGGAGCAGCGTCTCCTCATCCTGCACTGACCCAGAGGCTCTCGATGACCAGGGAGAAGGCCATCCCTTTAGGGGGCAAACAAATAATTGCATATTGTTTTGTCCTGGGTCAAGTCCCAAACTCTCCTCGCTATAAAGCATTCTGGATTCCCTTTCCTTCCCATGGGTCTGTTTGAGGGGAGCCAACAAACAACTCCCAAAGGCAGAACCTTTGCCAAATCCCTGCTTTCAAATGTTCCTGCCCAAAGGGACAGTGAAACAACAGAACCATTGTACAGCTGGGTAACAGCAGTGGGCAGCAACCGAGCGGTGAGAAGCACTGCAGAAAATGGCTGGAGATTACTACTTGGGGAGAAAAGACCCATTCTCCTACCTTATCTCAGTAGAGCTTCATGTGAATAATGTAAACTGGTACGTCTTCCTGTGTTAGAAGAGAAAGTATTGGGAGCTACTGGTTTTGAAAAAGCTCTTCATCTTCCTGTTAGTATAAAGGCTACGGGCTGTTTGATTTAAAGCAAAGATCCCATTGCTAGCTTACTGATGCCCTAAAGTTGGAACTTTTGAGAAATCCCTTTCTTTGAGAGCCTGAAATCATAGGAGTGTTAATAATCACAAAGCCAGCGATGGCTGGACGGGCTCCAGGGAACATCTTCCTACACGAATCTACCGGATAATCTACTGGATTGAAAAAGCAAAGAAGTGTTCCCACTTTGCAAAAACTGAACCCAGGAAATAAGCAGGCAAGGGCCATGGGGATCCTGTGCCTTCATCTGCAAAATCTGTGTTTTTCTTTTTCTTCTACAGGAGCCATTTATCAGGCAGAAAACACATTCCTTAGGCGCAGTGTCAGACTGAAAACCTTTAAGGACTTATTCTGTGCAAATGAATGAAAAAGTCAAGATAAGCCTCTCCGTTTGGTGATCCTCTGGCTTTGTGGTAGAAGTAGCCGCAAAGTGCTGTTAAAGGGGTCATGTTTCCCGCTTACACATGAAAATTCAGGCAATTATTAGGAAAAGGAACAAGTTACACTGATAAGGAGAATTAGGCCTCTTACGCGACTCTATTGGTTTTATTCCACGGCAGGTGAGAGGGCCGAGAGTCTGCTTTGATGATCCCATTGATAAGGGCTAATACAATAATGGCACTTATTGAACATGGATTATGTGTGCTGTTAAACACCACGTGTGCTGTAAAAGCCCATTTAAAATCCATATGGCCTAAGGCAGTAGGCCCTCACATTTATCTCCATTGGACAGATGAAGAAAATGAGACACATAGGGGATGAAATAGCTTGTCCCGGGACACACAGGGGCAAGTGTGGACTTCCCACTCCTGGGCCACCCCCACGAGGTAGCTGAGCACCACCCAGGAAATGTGAGTCCTATGGAGCCAGCCAGGCTTTGGTTCTAAGCTGCATGTGGTCTCTTACCCTAGGGACTGGTGCTCTGAGGCCTCCTTCTGCGCTTGCCGCTGTGGCCACCCTCCAGGCCTCTAGAACTTCTAACTGAGATGCACACATTTAATTAATGTGTATCACTGTTATCTGGAGAAAAAAACCAACAATTATTTTAAAGAGAGAGAGAAGTCTGATTATAATCCCTTCACGCTAAACGTTCACCCCTGCCAACACTGCCCATTTCCTTTTCCTTCAGGCCTCTATTTTGTCTTTCATCCATTTAACTACCTGCTAAGAGACCATCCGTGGGCCAAATGCTGGGGAATTAGGCAGAGAGCAAAAACAAACAACCATGACTTTGTGAGCATGTATAGACTATACCAGAGGCAAGCATCCTTGGGGAAGCTGCAGAGGTGATAAATGTGATGCTGGAGAGATAACCGGTGACCAAGTGGAGGCGAGATGAGGGTCTGGCCTGTCTGAGATATCCTAGAAGGCTTCCCATGAAAGTGACATTGAAACTGAGATAGAAAGGTATGAGTAGGACAGTGAAGGAAAGGACATTCCAGGCAAAGGGGACAATAGACACAGACCTCAGCAAGAGGGAGCATGGAGAATCAAGGGTTAATATAACAATGGTACTCATTGAACTTGCGCGGTGGGTGCTGTTAAATACCATGTGTGCTCTAAAATTCCACTTAAAACTCACATGACCCAATGCAGTAGGACAGAGGGCTGTGGAGAGAGAACTCCGGGGTATGCAAGGTGGTGGCAAGGCTGGATTGCTGGGCAAGGGCAGAGCTGCAGGACCAAGGAGGCCATGGTACAGAGTTTTGCCCTCCTCTTGTGAGCCAAGGGGAGCATGCATGAGATTCAGCAGGGGGTGATGTAACCAAATGCATATTTGGGGGAGGATTCGGTGGCTATATTATCAGGGAGGAGATTTGGGAGTGGAGTAGAGTGGACGCCTGTGGATCAGTCTGGCGCTGCGATGTGGTGCAGGGGAGAGTCATGGCTTGGGTGGGCAGGTGGCATGGGGGGAGGTGGGAGGAGGACATTCGAGGCGGGAGAATGAAATTGATAGGCTCAGGAGCTAGTTCGGAGGCCAAATTGATGGGAATTGATGATAGACTCTACAAAGGTTGGTGGGGCAAGGAAGGAATCTAGATTTCTGGGTAGAGAATGCAATTCCTTGAGACAGAGATGAAGGAGAGTCAGCTAGGCTGGAAACAGACCGCGACCCAAAGTGAATGCACATTTACCTGGCCAGACTTTGTCCCCATTCTTGAGGACAGCCAGTGGGTAACAGACTTGAACACCTTTCTATTCTGAGTGATTTTCACGAGTGTTTTAAAGAAGCAAATCTACACATTTGGCAAAAGCTCTGGCCATTGCTGAGGTCTTCAGCAACTAGATGCCATCCATGGCTCCTCAGTCTATTTCCATGACCTTTAAAATCTTCTCCTTGCCCCCAGCCAACTCACCCTCCACCACAACCATGCACAGAAAATAAAATAATATATGCACAATAAAGGCAGACTCTATCAGCAGAAAAGCTTACATTTTTGCAAAATTTCTACACTCTTATCAAATTCTGTTGAAATCTATAAAAAATCCCACCACTCTAGGTTCTCTCAGGGTTGAAAGACCAGGAATACACAGAACCCAAGCTGGGTGACGGGCATCCCCTACAGGTTGCTATGGGAGTTCCTGGCAGAGATTGAAATGTTCAGAACTAAGGTCATTTGTCTCAGCAAACTTTTACCTGGGCCCAACTGTGTCCAGGGGCGCTGATGTTTCTCAAGACCTCCAGAGCTGCAAGCCAGCTTCCGGGGTCCCCACCAGGATTAGGGAGTTAGATCCCAGCTAACCTCGAGTTCCAGAACCTCCTCCTGTTCCACAGAGCCCTGCCACAGGGTCAGTCTGATTTCCTGACTCACTAAAGATAAGTTTTACTGTGTCCCCTCCCTCCCTACCCACTTCTAAGAGCTTTGTCCCACAGACTGGGAATTTGGGCTTATTGCCTAATAAGAGGCAAAGAATCTGGTCAAAAAGACTTTGTTGCTGACCTAGAGAAGTCCCAGCAAGGACCTAAGCTAAGACAACTTTTGTGCCTCAATCACCCTGAGCACGCTGCTAGCTCATTGGAGCCTTTGAATGCGAGGTCAAGG
This sequence comes from Rhinolophus sinicus, assembly GCF_057876585.1. NCBI lineage: Eukaryota > Metazoa > Chordata > Mammalia > Chiroptera > Rhinolophidae > Rhinolophus > Rhinolophus sinicus. The sequence continues at coordinate 103,700,023 of NC_142515.1, read as the reverse complement.
TTCCCATAGACAGATGCTTGACCTCCACCGGGCACCAAAAACTCAAAAGGCTACCTCTGCCTCCTTCAGCCTCGGGGTCCTGTCCGTTGTGGTCAGGCCACAGCTGCAGCCTGGCACAGCAGACCCCACAGCCGACCTGAACCCCAAGAAACTTGAGAAGAGGTCCCCAAGAGCCCACCCCAACTCCAGGAGTACACAAATGCTGGAATTTCTGTGGAACAGTTGCATGTATGAATGAATGAATGGGGTATTATTGGTTGATGCACAGTGACAAGGGCTTGGAGTAGGAGGCGCTTCTCTGAGGTCCCCCGAGGCAGGAGAAGAGGGAAGTCCCCTCACTGGCTAGAACTTCACCAGTGGAAAAACAAGGGGAAGAGCCACATCTCCTGCTGAACCACAGACAACTCCCAACATACGGGCCAAGAACCGAAACTAAAACCCGGAGAACTGAAAACGTGAAGTACTTACATGTCTCCAACTATCCCACAGTGGAAATTTCCGCTGTAACTGGACAATTGTCGAGGAGAAAAGAGAGCCCAGAGCCAAGAAGAGCTTCCCCTAACTCAGACGTCTGTGTCAGGAGCATATATTCATCCCCAAGGAGGGCTTTGAGGGACAACCAGGACATGAGGTCCTCCTTGAGTGAACCCCAGAGTTGCTGAGAGGGCTCTGGTTCGTGTAACTCCCGGCCCGCCATCTCCCGAGGATTTTATGGAACCCTAGGGTTCCCGCGGCCTGAGCACAGAAGGACGAACCGTCCTGGAACAGGGCAGTGGGGCTCTGGGAGTAAGCACTGCTCTTCCCGATGTGCTGATGTGATCAGCTGGAACCAATTGGCAGCTCATAATTATTCAGCAGATGCTTTGCATTCAAATAAGATTCAATTAAACCACATGGAACCTGTGAAAATGTTTATCCGCAGTGTGCTAATCTGTTGTCAAGCAGCATTTCTCTCCATCTCTAGGTGGCAGGTGTTCATGGTTGACTTTGGGGGCTGTGGGGACTGCCCTTTACAGGGGAGGGAGGATTCTGGTTCAGACTGGTGAGTCAGGTCTCCTGCAGCCTGGGCTCAGAGTCCTGACGCTCCTGCTGCTGGAGAAGACTTGGCGACCACCTCAGCGCTGCCTCTTCTCTCACCAGGATCTTTGTCTGCAACAGATGTGACATTTACATTCCTTTTCTCGGTCCCTTGAGTTGACCTTCATTCTCAGCCAGACTTTCGGCTTCACACTTGTCCCCAAGTTCTCAGGTCCCAGGAGGAAGAAGCAGCTTCTTCTTCTAAAGTAGACAGAATGTCCCTCTGTAGCTTTTAGGTCCCTTGTCCCAAATCCTACAAAAATTGCCCAACTGACCCTCTTTCCTCCTTTACCTGTCCTTTGCCCCTGGCTGCCTGGCCTTGTCTATTCTTGGCATGAGCCTGCCTCTCCTGGAGCCCAGAGTCAGCCCTCCCCTTTCCAATGGATCCTGCTTCAAGGGTCTCGTGAAAAGCTCTGTGTCCAGGTAGGCTTAGGAAACCTTCCTGGCTGCATCTCCCCCTTGGGGATACAGAGTGCATGTTAGCACAGTAAAGGTTCTAGAAAGTTCCACGGAAGAGGCTACTCCTCGACTTGGCAGACCTGGCCTTTTCTAGACTTTTATGACTCTGGAAGGCCTTTCTCCACATAATGCTTGAGAACGTCCCACAGACGGCTCAGGCAGCTGAAGCATCTGACACAGGTGTGCGGGATGCAGTTCCCCAGCAGAGCACGGAGACCTTGGCTCCAGGCACACATACTGGCTTTCTCCCTAGACACTCCAGGCCCAGTACCCTGCTCTCCTTCACTGAGCTTACCGCCTTGTTGTTTGCCCTCGGTTACTTCCTTATAGTTCAGGCCCTGATAATATCAAGTAGTTGTCTGGGCTTTCTGGAAGGCCCAGAGCTCAAATCTGAGTGTGCAGTTCCAAATGAGAAGTTGAACGTTGATTTCAACAGTGCCAAATAATGATGAGATGCATTTAAAATGTTTGTGGGTTGAACGAACGACCAAGTGGATGAACAAATGAATTCGTTGAATAAAGGAGAAAGTGAGTGAGCTGGGATCTGGGACATCGTTCTGATTTATTTCCATATGTAGGTCAAGACCATGATGTTCTTCCTTAAATTTGTGTATGTGTATGTGCAAAGGACTCAGGTCGAAGAGAGGAATTGCTCTAGAAATCTCTATGAGTGGACACACAGTGGTGGCATATTTTACCAGGTGCCCTGTTCTCTCCAAAGCACTCCCTCTCTTCATTCTTTTTCATTTTCCTGTTCACATCTGGGAGAAAGCCTTGCAGGGACCCGTGGCCAACAAATGTGCCTTTTGCATGTCCTAAGCACTTCTCTGGCAATAGGGAGGCTGTGCTCATAACAGCTGGTGCTGGCGTGTCCCGGGGAGCAGGTACCAAATCCTACAACCAACGGTTTCCTTTTGAGTGCCGGCCACCCCCGCTTTCACAGGTGAGGAAACTGAGTTCCAGCCAGAGTTGAATTGCCCAAGGGTGAACCACTGGAAGACTCAGATGCAAACCTCAGGCTCCTCACTGGCAGAGCTAGCTAGACCTAGGTTTCCAACCCCAGCTTGCTAGCAGAATTACAGGGAGATTTTTAAAACTATCAATGCACAGGTCCTCTCTGAGAGAGGCGTAGGGAAAGGGCTCTGCCGTGGTGCCCTGGCAAGTTACACAGACCCACATAGGCCATGCAGGCAATGGCGTGAGGCACAGCCTGTGAGTCTTGGCAGGACAGTTTGTGGTGATCCAGAACACTAGGGATGGCAGCCTGGGAAGACCTGCTCCGAGGCCATGCGACATTCCCTGTTGCAGTCATCGGCCCCTTTTGTCTCCGTGTTGTCCTTTTTGGTGTGTGAGATGGGACTCACCGGGAGATGGCTTGTTCTTTTTTCTATCTCTGCACAAAACAAATTGGCTAACAGTGGCTCCTCGTATTAAGTCTTCACCTTGTCTCACGGGAGTGCTTCACAAGAATCTGACTCGATGATAGGGACAAAGCCCGGAATGTTTCCTTTCTGATTGTGGGTTTTACTCTTTATTTTGAAGCAATTATAGATTCCTAGAAAGGTGCAAAGTAATGTATGGGAGGTCCTGTGTACCCTTCACCCAGGTTCCCCCGATGACAACGTTATATGTAACTGCGGGACAACATCAACACCAAGATGGTAACATTGCTACAATCCACCGAACTGCAGCCTTCACCAGTCGGGCTGGCACCTGTGTGTTCGTGTGTGTAGCTCTGTGCCATTTTATCCCACGTGTAGATTTGTGTGTCCACCACCATGATCGAGATACAGAACTGCTCCATCACCACAAGGCTCCCTCATGCCACCCCTTCTAACCTCACCCACCATCCCATTCCTGCCCCTGGCAACCACTAATCAGTTCTCCATCTCGATAATTTGAATACTTCAAGAATGGTATATGAATGGAATCAGACAGTCTGTAACATTTTGAGAATGGCTTCCTTTCCTCGGCATACTTCCTCTGAGATCCCTTCAAGTTGTGGCACGTATTGATAATTCACTGCTTTGTCACTGACTGGTCTCCCCTCGTATGGATGTACCACACTGTGTTTAACCATTCCACCTATGAAAGGACCTGGGAGTTGTTTCTAGCTTGAGGCTATCACAAATAAAGCTCCTGAGAACATTCATGTACAGGTTTTCTTGTGCACACAAGCTTTCATTCCCCTGGGATCTGGGATAAGTGCCCAAATGGGCGATTGCTGGGCCATATGGCAGTTGCATGTTCAGTTCTCTCAGAAACAACTGTTGCAGAGTGGCTGTCTGACGCTGTGTTTTACTCACACCTGACTGTACTGTGCGACGGGAGCTAAGCATTGCTGCTCTGGAAGTCAAGCTGAGGTGTTCCCAGAAGCTGTAGGAACTTCAGCTAATGGAGTTGAGGTCTTCCACTTTGTTTTCTCAAGGATAATTCCTGGGAAATCTTTCTGAGTCGTTCCCCAACTGGGCTGCTCCCTCCGCCTTCCTAATTATTTATTTGCGGTCCGCTCAGATATGAGCTCAAGAAAAATGTGAGTGTCCACTCTGGCATCTACACACGATTTAGTGGCAGTAGAACACTGGCCTAAATTCAGCTGGTTGGGAGTCAGGTTGAGCTTTGTGGCTAGGGCAATTGTCCCTTTTGACTCCTGCCACCCCTGTCTTGGGGGCAAGCAGTTCTTTTAGAGAATTGAGCTCTCTCGAGACAGCTGAGTCTTCAGCGCCCTGAGCCCCACCCTGGAGAACCAAAGTCAGGGCAGTTTCTCTCCCAAGGGGTGTGGCTTCTCTGGGCCCCTTGGGTGTGCTGGGATAAATCTACCATGTCTTTTGCCAGCCGTGGGGAGCAGACAGGGCAGCGTTTGCACTAGAACATTGGTAGGGCTTCCTTGGACCCACTTCCTGGAAGGCAAGCATGGAAGCAAGAGTGACTGAGTCACAGAGTCCGAGCTGCTTCTAGATTCCCCTCTAATGGGTCTCCGTGACTCTGCACCCCTCCACCCACCCTTCAGCTAGTCATTGGCACCTGTCACGTGTGTGGCCTTTGCCCCAAATACAGCACACACACAGTTCCTACGGTGCGCTACCCAACAGAAATACATCTGGTGATCATGTCACAGCATCTTACTCTCCTCTCCTCACGGAGCCCCCAAACTCTCCCTTACAAACTCTCCCCACGAACCTTGTGGTCACCCCACTCCCATACCAACCCCCGCTGGCTCCTTCAGTGTTCTCAAGTCCCTCTGTGCCGGCACCATTGCCCCTCTGCACGCAGGGAACCTGGGGCTAGCCAAAGGCCAAACAAAAAAAAAAAAGGGAAACAAAAGCAAACAAAAGAATTCCCCTGACCCCCCAATAACACATACAAAAGAGCAGGCTTGTGGGAAGAGGAAGCTCCCACCAGCATCTACTCGGCGGGGGGGCCAGGGGTCCCCTCATTGTTCTCCCTCCCCAGGCCTAGTGATGACAATCCCAGCCCCGGACAGGTTGCAGCCCCCCTGCCCTGCAGCCAGCACCCCTCCTCTTTTCCCACTTTGGGCCCCCTGAGAAAGACGCCTTGAAGCAGATGTCATAGGCCCAGGAGCGGTTCCCACAGGAGGAGGAAGTAAGAGCTCACAAAAGGCCGGGCTTTTCCCTGAGGAAGCAGCGGTGGCTTTTCAGTGACAGACTCCTGCAAGGATGAGGGACAGGGCAGGCCTGGGCCCTGGGGACCAGGGCCAGGAGAGGAGCCGGCTCTTGGAGGAAAAGAGGGCATTGTGAGCCCTTGTTTACTGCGCTGGCGGGGGCCGTGACCTTGCTGCTTGTCAACAGGCCCTGGGCTCCCTCCTCTCCCCACAACCTTCACGTATTGTTGTGGAGTCAGCCCATTCATAATTTTATTTGGGGGGTGGTTGTTTTTCGGCCTCCAGCCCCTCCCCCAACTGGCTCACTTTCAGCATTGTCACCCAGATAAAAAGCAAGATATCCTTCCCCTTTCCTGGAGCCAGCTTCCTATCCTGGCCTGGTTGGCTCCCGACTGTTAACCCTTCGAGGAGCGGGAACCTGGCTCCCCTCCAACCACAGTCTCGCACAGCAGGCCGAGACTCCCGCCCCACCTCCCCCATATTTGCAGGGGACAGAAGCACAGGGTCCCAGGAAGGGCTTGGGAGAGAGGCAGTTTGGGATCGCAGATTTAGATACTGGAATGCCTCTTTGCTGGGACGTGGGGACAGGTTGCAGGGCGAGAAGGTGGGGTGTTAGGGACTGAGGTTATCCTGAATAGGGGCCCACATCCCACAAGCCACAGGACCCGGCCCCCCAGGAGAGCATACACGTTTTCAAAGGAACACTGGCAAACCAGGGGGAGTGCAGGAGGGGCTGAAAGCTGATGAAAGGCCTAAAAGCCTGGAAGTGGGGCTGAAAGCAGGACAGTTAAGTGGATTTGGGAGGTCCAACATGAAGAAGACCAGGGGGCCATGATGGAGGCTCCCTGATATATCGGGGACTGTCATGGGGCAAAGGTTTACTCTGAGTAACTTAAAGGGCAGAACTTGGACCAGGATAGAAGGTACAGGAGGCCTAGTTCACATCAATAAAAGATGCTCCCTGATGTTGAAGGTGGAATGTGCAGTCCTGGGAAAGCAATGAACCCTGACATTAGAAGCAGAGTCTGGGCATCAGGGAGCCAGAGGACGCCCAGGTATCACTCAGCCCAGGCATCATGGGACCAGAAAGCTGCAGCTTACCGTGTGACCAGCTCAGGGCTGCTCAGGGAGCCCAGGGCAGAGCCAGGACCAGAACCCAGGACTCCTGGAGCAGTACTCTCCCACCTGCGTATTCAAACTGAGGCTGGCTGCCCCCACCAGGGTGCAAGCCTACAGACAAAAAGCAGTCCTGCAGGAGCTTAAAGCTCCTTCCATTGTGAGACCTAACGCTTTGAGGATTCTTTGACTTCACCCTTTCACTCTGCTTGCTCTTCCTTCTTGACACCCTGCTCGTTTAGATCCATTTCTTCCCTGACCTGGTCCCCCAGACCTCACACCGTCTCTCCTTGCATCCCTGGCTCCAGCTCAGGAAATCTGCGGGCTGCCTGGGGCTCCCTGCCAGCTTGTGCCCCTCTCTGTAACTACCTCCCTTCCCCAGTTTGCCCCTCCTCATGCCCCATGCCTCCATGAGGCCCCTAGTCTAACATTTTTATGGCTCACCTACCCCCAAGGAATGTTCCCTGATGGCTCCTGAAGGTTCTGGTGAGTCCTTGCCTCTGTCCTCTGCAGCAATCACACCCCCCTTTGCAATGTACCATTTGCCTCCACAGATGTATGTATTGTGTCCCAGGCATTTCTAAACAGTTTCTGACGTTTAGGGCTCTACTCTGAAGTTAACGTGAACGTTTTCAGGAGACAAAGTCTCACTTCTGCTCATGCATTTGGGGCTATAACCAGATACAAGGAAGACAGTGGCCATGCCCTCACGGGGCCCACAGGTCAACAGCACCTTCCATGCTCCCCACAGCAGCCAGCTCAGACTGAGCACACACCCCGACATCCCCATTTCCTCACGTGGGGGGCTGTATGTCCTGAGTCATCCAGGCATTGGGGGTGTGTGAGTCTGCTCGGTCTGCCATAATGAAATACCATAGACTGGGGGGCTTGCATGATGGATGCTTATTTTCTCACCACTCTGAAGGCTGGAAGTCGGAGATGAAGGTGTAAGGTTAGTTTCTTCTGAGGCCTCTCTCCTTGGCTTGTAGGTGGCTGTCTTCCCTCCCTGTGTCTTTGCATGGTCACCCCTCTGCCTGTGTCTGTCCTCATTTCCTCTTCTTATGAGGACACCGGTCAGATTGGATTAGGGCCCGCCCTCATTTTAACCTAGTTACTTTTTGAAAGGCCCTATCTCCAAATAGGATGGGGGCTTTAGGGCTTCCGCATATGAATGTTGAGGAAACACAATTCAGCCTAGAGCAGGAGGGTGTGAGGCTCTCTTTCTCTCAGATCATCTCCAGGAGCTTGCTGCTTCTGTGACTAGTCAAGGGGTCAAACAAATAGAAAAGAAGAACAGTGGGATCTGAAATTAAAGGTGGGGTGAGGGCTAATGTCTGGAGAGCCCTGGAACCTTCATTGTAGAAGCACATCCATCCCTCCACCTCGGCTGTCTCCTCAGGGTCTGACCTGTTAGCATTTTGGGTGGCTTGAAGCCCACCCATGGCCATTTATGGCCATTTGGTTAAGGTCTCAGTCAGGCCTAGGTACCAGGGTAATGATATTTGTGAAGTGACAGAAATGGGCTAAATGGAGGTTGGGTCCACCTTTGGGGGGTGGACAGTACATTGAGAGAAGTGGCCTCACTGGAGGCAGGGAGGGATGCATGGGGTTGGAACATTTAGGGATTAACGATCTGCCCAGAAAGGCTGCTAATCCTGACCCACAGAGGTCACACAGAGAGCAGGGTAAGCAAACGCCTTCCTATAAATGCCAGCATTCCTGATGGGGAGCCAGCATCCACCTCCAAACTGCCTTGCCAAGTGTGTGCATGTTTGTATACACACACACATGCATGTGTATGCCTGTGTATGGGTGCAGGTTTACATGTGTACCTGTGTGTGTGCATGCACATGTGTCTGCATGCTTGTGTGCACGTTTATGTGTGTACACGTGTGTGTGTACACTCTCAGGCACTGCAAGTGGCCGAGTGTCCCAGACAAGGTGAGAAAAAGACTTGGCCCAGCTGGAGTAGGGAGACCGCAATTCAGGCCACAGGTTACTTTGCCAGTGAGTGGCCACAGCTCACCAAGCCCCCAGTTTCACCCAGGAACAAGTGGGAGCACCCAGGTCTCTTCACAGCCTACCTTCCTTCAAAGCCTTCCTTCCAGCTCATTGTTGCTCTGTTGGCTTTTCTCCAAGAAACCCCTGCTTTATAGAGGTAGAGACCATCAGAAGTTGAGAGTGGGGGTGTCTTCTGCCCAGGATCAGCGTGAGGGATGCTGAGAAGCCTTACACACAGCACATTGCTCTGGAGCTCAAAGACACACCCCGTGAGTTCCTTCATGTGATTTTCACAATGGCATTGAAAATGGAGTGCAAATTGTCCCCACTGCATCTTGGCTGGGAATGCTGGCCCTGGAACTTGGCAGCCAAAGGGGTCAGGGCTGGGGTCCTGGCTCAGCCACTGAGCAACAGGTGACTTAAGGCAAAGTTGACCTCTCTGAACCCCAATTTCCTGAGACCTAAAATGGGGCTCTTACTACTTGACGGAGTTTTGTGGCAGTTGATGAGATGAAGGATATAAACATGGAGCACAGCCAGAGTCGGTGTGGCAGCCCATCTCTCCTCCCGCCTCCTTCAAAGATGGAGGCCCAAGGTCACAGAGCGCAGAGCCAGGAGGACGAAGACTCAGGAGCACATTTTCTCCATCCACCCTCTGCCTGTCTCTAGAAATCTCTCTGTTCAGCTATCCTACCTCAAGACTGTCTCTTAATCTGGGACTAACATGAAGTTGAGGTGATCAGAATATTCCTTCCCACTTTTCACTTCCAGTGGCCCCCAAACCAGCAAAATACCAGATCAGAACTAAGAAGGCAGAGACAAGGTAAAATGGACCCTTCTCAGAACCCCTGGTGGGCCGAGGGACCCCCAACCTCACAGAGCTTCACCTCCCTGGGGTCTGTCAAACAGCAGCTCAGATGCTGTGAATGACCCACCTCCCTGCTTCTCCCCCCCCTCTCTCCCCATATCTGCATCCTTCACACATTCCGGCATTCATTCATTCCTCACTGAGCCCCAGTGTGGATAAGCGGCAAGGCGGGGCCCATGGCAGAGAACAGCCCCATACCCTCCCATTTCTCCCAGAGTTAACCATCCAGGTCTCCCCACTCTGCCAGCTATTAGGTTGGTGCAAAAGTAATTGCGGTATAAAAGGTTAAAAATAATTGCAAAAACCGCAATTACTTTTGCACCAACCTACTAAGCGGTGACAGGAATAAAAATGAAGAGCAAAAAAGGTCAAGTTCCATTTTGATGAGGCCTCTGTCTTGGGTTTCTGTGTCTGTCCTTTCAGAGTCCAGTTTTAGCAAGTGTCCTGCCAAGTCAGTTTAGAGACTTCTCCACCCCTGGTATCTGATCACCCCCAATATCTGATCAAATCGCTCATTCCCCAAGCTCACCGCCAGGTGATATCTGATCACCCTGGTCTGCCATCAGTGAGAATCCTCTTAGGTCATCTTAGCAAGAATCCCCCTACCTCGATATCGCCTCTTAGTAATCCCCATCAGCTGGGCTCACTAGTTCTTGTCGTAGTTGAAGGTGAGCCCCATCTCTCTCCCCTACCTTGATAATCTTGACACTTGCCATGATAATCCTGAAGTCTTCCTTCCTGTTTTAACAAGTGTCAGAATAATATTTCCTTTAACAGGTAGTATTAAAAGCAAGCAAATGAGCAAATACCTGCTTGGTTAGGGTGGTTCTGTTGAATACAGGTCTTTGCCGATGAGTTTTATGGGCTGTCTAGCTGGCCAACTCCTGGGGAACAATCATCAGGATTGTTCCATGACCAGCGGGGAAGAGTCCAGGCTGTCGGATTTCTCTTTCAGGGAGAAGAATCTAGAGATACGGGCAGAAGTCTCAACAGCGCCAGTCCTCAGCCCTGCTGTTGATTCCCTGGCAGAGTGGGACCACCATGCTTAGTGGCTACCAGAGCTGGATACTTGCTTATTGAGGATCTGACCCAAACTGGAACCAGAGCCCATAGCCACCCTCACCCTCTGGCAGTCTCCTACCATTACAGGGCGCTGCCCAAGGACCGTGGTGGAGCGTCTGGCCTCTGGCTGGCTCCTGCCTGGAGACGAACTGCCACAGGGGTAGAATGGTCTTGCCCTCTCTAAGCAGAGACTTCTGTCCACGGGTCACATCTAAGAGGAGGATTTGACTCTTCAGTGCGCGCTATTTGTATTCACAGCACTTGGGAACTAAAAGAGAGTCCCCAAATCTGGCCCTACTCCCCCATTTGAGTGTTAGGAACTGAACCATTGGGTGTAATCCCTCACCCAGCGTCAACCAGTGAATGTGCGGCCAAAGCCGGGAACGGAATCTAGTACCGGGGCGAGGGACAGCTCCATTTCGGGTTAGCTGGATCCCACATCATTGTTGCTGAGGGCACTCAGACATGGATTTCACAGTTATTTTTCACCTTCGCAGTTGGGAGAAAACTACCCTTTACTAAAGTTTTCTTTGTGGGAGGAGGAAAAAATAAGAACCTGCAATTCAGTAGGGAATACAATTTTAAAAATAAGCCTCCCGGCCAGTGCGTTTAATGCCCGCCCCGTGGGGCTCCTCGGCCCATAACTCAGGAGTACAATGGCTTTTCTTGTTATGAATGAGTGTGAAGTGCCAGCAGAGGAAATAGGAAGCCCCCAATGTAGTCTGAATGGACCTGTGAACAGGGATAATAAAAGTTGTCCTGGATTTCCGTTACCACCAGGTGTTTCCGCCGGGACTTCTATTCATTCAGGCTTGGGGATGGCCACGGGTGCCAAACCTTCCCGGCCCCCACCCCGGCCCCTTGCTCCATTCCCCTGACCTCACTGTATCCAGTGGAGGCCACTTGGGACTCCATGATGGACATGTTCTCACCCCAGGACACCATCTCTGTGGGATTTGTTCTAGAGTGAAGGAGAGGGCAAGGGGTCGGAGGGAGGATGGAGTCACCAGATTACAGGCCCCACTCGGTTTGAAAAGAAAAGCTCCTGAGAGGGAAACCACGTGCCCATGGAGACAGGTGGTCACAAGCTATGGGTGACAGAGGCATGACGAGGGACTCGGGCCAGGAGCCAGAAGTTCCCCAACAGTGGGGAGAATTGGGTCAGAAGTTGAGAATGACACGAGGTGTGAGGGAACGCTGACATGTCAACACAGGCGCGCGCATGGAGACTGCTGGAGGCCGGCACCATTAGCTAAGTCTACCATTAACTGGCCCTGTGACCCTGAGTGCGTCACTCCCTGCTGAGCCCATCCATTATCTCCCAAATGACAAAGGCAGACCCGCTGCCCATCCAGTGCTACCTTTGGAAATCAGACTCTAAGACAAGAATGCTTCTCACCAAAAGGGAAAAGGAGGCTCGAGTCCCAAATGCCCACAGGAACCAGGCAGGAACACAGATGAGTGAGGTGGGCCTGGGGTAAGAAGGGAAACCGTGGGGGACAGGAGTCCACCTGCCCTGTCTGTGTAGTCCAATGTGAGCACACACCTGCCTGCTGCCAGGTGAGGAACTCCACCCCACCAAGGCAGCCTTCCTGTCACCAGGCGCTAAGGAAGCTGCTGGGAAGGCAAGGCCGCACTTTAACAGTTTTCATCAAGCAGATTCACAGATTTGCTGCCATAGCAGGGTGGTGGGGGTGCGGGGCCTCCGTCATTCTGAAATGGGAGGGTCGGGTGGGTTTCTTCTTTTGCGGTAGAAAATATATCATAAATGACTTGGCTCTTTGCACAGTAGATGGTTTACAACACACATTAGCTGGATGGACAAGAAATCTCAGCCCGGCCATGGCCCTGACCCCTGTGTAGGGAATCAGTCACTCCTCCCCCATCACAAATAGGAAATCCCACCTCCTCCAGGAAGCCTGTCGTGACTGCCCAACCTGGAGGGATGCTGCTTAAAATCCATGAATAGTGGACCCTGTAGTCACTAGAACATGTTGGTCAAGATCATTCCATTTTGGCAGCATCACTAATGGTGGAAGAACCTCCAGCTGGAAACCCTAAACCCTACTTCTTCTAGCTTCTTTTGTTTCCATCTGCAGGACAGGTCAGTGAGCCAAGCAATAAACATGTACTAGGAACTTCCTGGGAGGACAGGAGGCTTCTGGTTGCCATTGTTTGGAGAGCAAGTTCTGACTATGAACAGCCCAGGGGTCTGACTGATATCTTTATTAGTCACCTAAGGCCTTTGGTAATTAGCCATTAGAGTTCCACATCACTACATGCAAAGTAATGTACATCTTCAGTTCTCCCCGGCGACAATGATGATGATAAAAATGGTAAAGGTGACTTCGATGATACATAGATAAACAGCTTCAGAGTGAATACAGAGCTGCATACGTTTCACATCATATATTTTAGTTGGGGTCTGGTAACTACATGATGTAGGAAGGATGTACGTTATTGTACAGGCCAGAACATTCAGGCTCACAGAAGCACGTGAGTCAGATGTGCATCAGAGCTCTCATACCTAGGAAGTGGCAGAGACAATCTTTTGTTTCCTCAACCAAGACAGTCAGAGCTGCAAAGCACTGTCTGCCACAGGGGCTGCCAGAGGATGCCAAGTGCGCTGGAAACTGTTGTGCACACTGGGGAAATCTGTTGGGCTCTGAACCCCGCCGAGACTGGAAGGCTTTAGTGTTTCTTACAACAAACATGGGAGGCCTGGTCCTCCCTCCTCGAGAAGCTAAGCAGGCCCAGGGTCTCTGCCAGACCTGGAAGCGTGGCGACAATGCCCTCGCTATGGTCTATACACTCATGCTGGGTGCGGGACCACCAGGCACAAAGCCGATGACGGATGTGGTAGGAAAAAGAATGCCAAGCTGGAGGCCAAAAATCTGTTCAGTTACAAGGCAGCTACTTATCAGCTGTGTGGTCCTAGGTGAGCACCTTCTCCTCTGACCATCAGTTTCCTCATCTGTGAACTACGGGAATTAAATTGGATACTCTTGGAGTTTCTTCCAGTTTTATTATTGACTGATTCTACAATGGCTCCGGCCCCCTTCGGGGATTGGATTTCACTTGCACCTTTTAGAAGCCTGGCCAGTGAAGTTTGCTAAGATACCGTTCTCTTACCTGGAAGACGGAAAACCTGAGTGCAGGAAGCAGGTGCTGCTCTGAGCAGAAAAGGAGCTTCCCATCTGTGCTTAGCCATCCAAATCCCAGCCACCCTTCAGGTCCAGACTCTGGAGTGAAACAGCAAATGCAGCTGCCACGTCCAGGCTTCCCCCACCCCCTCACGTCCCCGCTGGCCCCAGCTCTCCCTCCTACCCCAGGGCACTGTCTCCCCCACCCTTTCTACTGCCAAACCACATCACTTGCAGTTTTGCAATTTCCAAACTGAGCTCAGACTCTCACTTTCCAGAAAGCTCCACAGGCACAAACCAGGACAACCCCACCCTCGATCCCTCCAGGCTCCCCTTGGCCTAGAACTTACCACCCTCTGGGTATGGCTGTGTTGACCATGGATTGCCTTCTGTTCCTCATGCTTTTTGGAAAGGGAGGGTGTAAGGTGGGAAGAACTGGTGGGATGAAGTCACCATGAGTTCAGGCAGATGTACTTTTGCACCTGGGTTTCTGACTTGGCCTGTTGTTGCTGCCAGGGCTGTGAGGTGGCTGAACTAGGAACAAAGTAGCCATCCCCAGGGCTGAAAATTTAGTCACAGAATCCCTTGGAAAGGAGGACAAGAATATGACCACAAGCAAGACCACTGCTTTCATGCCTTTGAGGTGGGGGCAGGAGCAGACAGACAGAAGAACACAGGTTTTAAGAACCCCCACCCAATCAATTAACCGTCTCATGTATCATGAGACTTGCTTCATTGTTCCTGAAAGCAATGACAAGCCCAAGTCAGATGCCTTCTCCTTCTGGAAGTTTGTTCAGCTCTCCTCAGCCCAAGAGTCGGGGAGGTTGCACCACCCTTTGTCTTAGCCTCTACCACCAATGCCTTGCATTTTAGTTATGGGTTGACCCAGTTGTTTTCTTCTTTACTTTGATCCAGTTCAACAAATATTTGTTGAGGTCACCGCATGTATATGAAGTAAGGACAGATTTCTTTTAACTGGGCCCAGCTGTGGTTGGCTCATGGACCCTCCCTGACACTCAACACCTTCAGGCAGGGTCTGTGTCTCTCCCATCCCCCAACCACAGCAGGCTCAGTACCTGCGTGGAATTGAACCAAATCTTCTGCTCCCTTTATCGGTGCCCCGCCTGCCTAGTAGGTTCCTTCTGCCAGGGGTCCTGGACTGCTCCTACATTAGGCCTGTTTCCCTAGGCAACAAAGTTTCCACTTTTCTGCAGGCCAGAGGCAGAATTAATCCCTTCTGCAAGGGAGGTACAGAGAGAAGAAGACTTCCTTTCTCCCAGTTGTGTCTCTTCCCAGGGAGTGGAGGCTGGAGATGTCTTGCCGGGATGCAGTCAGGGCCCCTGACTTTTACATGCCAAGCGTGGGAGGAGAGCTTGGGTAAGTTCCCATCTGAGGGAACGCCTCCTTCTCCACCAGCCTCGGCCTCCAGACTACTCCATATCCTGAGCACCAGAGCCTGGGTCCCTGGCCTACACGGATATGTCTCTGCCTGCCGCTCCTCATGGGACCTTCCTTAGAACTCTCTGTTCTCCTGTGAATGGGCACTGTGCCCTTCCTCACCTCCTACCTACTTTCCTCCACTCAGTTCAACAGTGGAAACCCACTCGGGTCATAGAGAGGTCGCAGTGACGGATGCACATTGAGTCAGTGCAGGGCTCCCCTCTGCAGAGTCTCCGTCTCATCCTTCATCAGTCGAGGCAGAGTAGTCCAGTGAGAACAGTTATCGGGCCCGGACTCTCAGCCAACTCCACCACATGTAACGGCCAGTGACTGAAGTTCTTTGAGCCTCAGTTTTGCAAACTGTAACATAGAAATAACCATCCGTATCTCACACAGTTGTTAGGAGACCTAGTGAGGAAATGACCTAGCTCTAGTCTTCCTAAGCACCGTCTTCTTCTGAAAATGGATATAATAATACAGTGGTACCTCGGTTTACGAATGTCTCTGTTGGCGAACATTTTGGTTTAAGAACACTGTAAACCCAGAAGTAAATGCTTCGGTTTTTGAACACACCTCGGAAATCGAACAGGTCACACGGCTTCCGCTGAGTGCAAGATCCTGAGGCCTCGCTGTCGACTGTTTTCTAACATTTCAGAACTCGAATGGTCTTCTGGAACAGATTATGTTCAAAAACCAAGGTACCACTGTACCTAATATGTCAGGTGGGGGTGAGGATTAAATGGGTTGATGCATTTAAAGTAAGCAGAGTGTTCCGTACGCAGTGGGTCTCAATAAATGGCAGTAGCTGTCATCGATAAAGACAATAAGTAACAGCTGTTGTCATCAATCAATACTGTGGTCTCTATCGAGGGAACCGTACTACCTGAACACCCAGTGTGGGCATGGCCACATTTGCATCCTGTGCTTCCTGCCCTCAGGCAGGTTGGAGAAGGGAACTTACAGATCTTTGGCACCTCCTACTTGGTATTGCACTAAGTGTATTATTCCATATGCTCCTCATAGGGAGGTAGGGTTTATTAAAAAAAAAAAAAAAAAGCATTGATTTTGGAATCTGACAGGCCTGGTTTGAAATCTGTATTTCATCGCTCACTAGCTGTGTAACCTTGGGCAAGTTATTTAATCCCACTGATCCTCCGTTTCCTCATTTGCAAAATAGGGTCATAAGGAAAGATTTCACAAGGGAGCCATCATGTGAATTGGACTTGAAAGGACGAGTAAGATTTGGAGAAATGGAGAGGGGGAGGGCTGCGTGGGGCGAGGGGGAGGAGAAGGGGAGAGAAAGGACAGGAGCCTGGCTGGTCAGAGGGCATGGGGGAGCCAGATCATGGAGGTCTTGCCTGCCGGTCAGCCAGGACTCTTTTCTGTAGGCAAAAGGGAAGCATGGAAGATTCAAGAGACAAGGACACCACCTGCACTGAGTTTCTTGGCCTGTATTGGGAGTGACCTCATGATACTGCAGGTCATGCTATGGTTTCTGGGAAGACAGAGATCCCACCTGCAATGGGGGATCCATTCTTGGCAGAGTGACTAAAGAGCCTGGGGTTGTCTCATGTTTGTTCACGCCTCTCTACAGGTGTATGTAGCTTAGACATGAACTTGGCCGGTTAGGAATTTTTTCTCATTATTCCTACCACATTGGCAATGCCAAGGAAAGCAGAGAAAGACAGATGAAGTCCCTGCAAGTTGTGCCCCTGAGAATGTGCAAAGAATAGTAATGAGGAGTGAGCAATGGAGTCTCTTTAGTCAGGGTGGAAATATACGAGGTCGGACAATTAAGTTCGTGAACTCAATTAGAAAAAGTGTTACGTACCCCATTGCTGAATATCACTACAGTCACCTTCGAAGTACTCCCCTTGGGAAGCTATGCACCGATGCCAGTGCCTAGTCCACCCTTCAAAGCAATTTTGGAACTCTTCTTCTGGAATGGCCATCAGAGCTGTCATCATATTACCCTTGATGTCCTGAATGTCATCAAAATGTCTTCCTTTCAATATTTCCTTTATTTTCTGGTAAAGAAAGAAGTCATCGGAGCCAGATCAGGTGAGTAGGGAGGGTGTTCCAATACAGTTATTTGTTTACTGGCTAAAAACTCCCTCACAGACAGTGCTGTGTGAGCTGGTGCATTGTCACGATGCAAGAGCCACGAATTTTTGGCGAAAAGTTCATGTTGCTTTCATCTAACTTTTTCACACAGCCTTTCAGCATTTCCAAATAGTAAACTTGGTTAACTGTTTGTCCAGCTGGTACAAATTCATAATGAATAATCCCTGTGATATTAGAAAAAAAAAAGGTTAGCAATAGTGTTGCAAAAAGTTCACAAACTTAATCGTCAGACCTTGTATGATCTGGTCATTCTAAGAGGTGGGTACCAAGGGCCAGCAGGGCAAGAGAATTTCAGGCCAGAGTTCTGGCTGAGCCAGAAGGGCCAGGAGTTTCCTTGGGTTAAGACCAGGATGGGCTTAACCCACATAGCGTGCGAGAAAGTGCGCCAGACCTGGAGTTCAACAAGCCAAGCTCAGCTTCTTTTCCAGCCACTGGTTAGCTTTGAACCAGGGTGTGAAACAAAAGATGAAACCTTTATGAGCTTTAACCTGCTGCACTATATAATAATGATATTGCCCTTTCAAGGATGTGATGAGAAGCACACGAATATACCGACTTGTCTGCCACCAGAAGCAATGGATTTAAACACCTGATATGGACACCACAGGAAAACGCAGGCTGGATGGAAAACTGGAATCTGCGGTCTAAGATCATTAGCAAGAGCTGATGGCGCAGGGAAGGGGTCCAGGCCTTGCTCCAACCAGGAGCCTCGTAAGGAAAGAAAGAACGGGACGGTGACACCAAGTCCTACAGCAGAAGCTATTTGCTCTGTCTTCCAAGTCACAGAGCTGATTTTAGTCAACAAGAAGTTGGAAACCAGCATCCCGCAAATAACCTGCTGGGGGTGGGGGTGGCCAGAGGCACTTCTTTTTCCTCTGGCCCCTGGCTCAGGCCAAGTCTTTCTTATTCTATATAATTGAAGGCAGCTGATTTCTCCACCGTGGAGAAATCTGGACCACGGTGGCCAGTGCCAAATTCACCTTATTTGAGAACAAAGACAGCATGGACTTTTATTTTACTCTCAAGGAGTTTAGATTAATAGGACCACAGGTTTCAGTCTGAACCCATGGCAGGTGAACAATGGTATCTAACATAATTTTGAAAGGTATCCATTGTAATGAATATCGGCAACAAGATAAACACTCAGCCTGGTGTCAGTGGACACTGTGTTTAAGTGGCGGCTTTGTGGATTCAGGTTTGGGGAGATTTCGCGGGCCGAGCACTGGGCTTGAAGTCAACGGACCTGATGGAATCCTGACTCTAGGACTCACTGAGCACATGGATTTAGGAAAGTTCCTTGGGCCCGTAGGCATTAGTTTTTCTCCTGTGTAAAATGGGACAGTGGGACACTATGACCATAAGGAAGTTGTCAGGGTTGGAAGGGATATGGACGTGAAAGAGCTTCACATACCATAAAATGCCATAGAAATGAGGAGCGTTGTGCTTTTTGAGTTCTAGGGTTGATTTTCTTGACCTGAAGACTCTCTTGCTCAAGGTCATCATCATCCATTGGCCCTCGCCGTTGTCTCCCCCACTCTCCTGAGGTGGAGGGAACGTGGAGCTGCCAGGAATGAAGGGCATAACAGGTCATGGGCTTGTCCTGGGCCGGGATTGGAGGGGGCATCCAGGAAGCCGGGCTCCCCTCCTTCTCACATAGAGGCAGAAAATGCCAGGGGGATTGGGAGAATCCTGAACGCAAAGATTCCTGAGCAGGGCCCTTGCTCAGGGCCCTCTCTGGGGTTGAAAACCCTGGTGGCTCATAGGGCATTTGCCACCATTACAGTCTCTATGGGGTGGAAGCAGTGAGATGTGGCGGCAAGAAGGATAGACTTGCAAAGCTGGGACTATGGCTCCAGCCCTGTGGTTCACATTACCTGCAGCCTTGGAGAAGTCACACCCTCCCTCTGAGCCTCTGTTTCTGGCCTGGAATGATCTCTAAGATCCTTGCCAGCTCTGAAATACTGGCTTTGAAAAGTAAATTCTGGCCCTTCAAAATAAGTCCCCTTTGTTCTTAGACCTCAAAATTTAACACTACAGGCAAGAAAAACTATTGATCAGTTTTCATCTTCCCCTCTGCCCCACTGAATAATTTCAAGCGTCCCCGTCACAGAGGTTAGACCTGTCTGTCCCTCCTGATACTGGCATGTCCTATCCAGGCCCTGGCAGTGGCCATCCTCTGACCTCCCAGGCCATGTCTGACCTGTTCTCTTTTCCCAAACAAAGAGATTTAGTCATGGAAGAAAGCCGTGAGGCACTCTGATGGCCCTAGATCTCCCTCCCAGGCTATGTCCATGCTGACAGAGGCTCTTCTGACACAATGTCCCCACTTGCAATGCAGCTCAACTTTTAGTTTAACCCAAAGAAGTGAGTCAAATGGTGGGCACTTCCTTTCAGATGAAGTTGGCTGGTAAGTGAAAGACTCAGGGGTCGGCAAGATCTTCTAAGGCCCTCCAGGTTAGATCACATGGGTGACCACCCAGCCCACCTAGTTAGAGGGACTGAGTCATGCTCAGTGCTCGTTTGATGATGCTCAGGGCAGGTTAGCTCACTGGGTATGTGCTAAGTAAGAGTTGATGGGGAACCCGGATCCCCTCAGTGATACAGTGATTTGAGGGGCAGAAGGTGAATCTCACTGTACCTAATCCTGCAACTGCCAAAGGACTGAGCCCAGTGCCTAGACACGTGATAAAACAAAGCCATTTCTGTTATCCCTTCTTCTGTAATCCAAAGGCACTGTCATCTGCACAGCCCTCAGAAGAAACATAGAAGAATGGTCTGGACACATTATTAGGATGGCTCCTTACAGATGGGGAAACCAAGACCCGGATTCAAGGACTGACGTGGATGAACTCACACTCATGAGTGACAAGACCTGGAGTGTGACACCAATCTCACTGTTGGCAAAGACAAGGGACACCTGTCCTGGCACAATGCCCCAGGTCTTCTGAAGGTCACCCAGGGAGCCAGACACCCGGTTCCAGGCGAGCCACCTATAAATAGCCCTGGGATGTGTACCTGCACACTCCGGCCACCGCGGACAGGGCGGTGTGCACAAGCTCAGGCACAATGAATGGGGATTGTTAGGCAGGAGATGGCTTGTATTCTTCTGCTCGGCTTGGAGCGGCGCCAGCCCTTTTCTCCAAGCAATCCCATTTTGGCTATTGTGCCGATTATGGCTGATCATTATCTTGGTTGTTTATCCAGTTGCTGTATAGATTGACTTTCTGAATGTCAGGGTTTGGCTGTTTCCATAACAGGAAGCCGCTTGCTGTCTTACTGTGTTAAGAAACTCCAGTCTACACAATAGAATCCCAACAAAACCCTAAACACTCCATTTGCCAGGGGAACCTCATTGAATCCAGCTCTTATTGTTTCTTTTATAGGCTGAATCCTGTATTTACAGTCTGAGCGGTGTGTGCGGGTGGGTGGGTGTGTGTACGCATGCACAGGATATTAGGCCTGGCTTTTCACTTTCCAAATTCTCCACCTGAACTTCAGCAAAGATTAGGGTGATGACATTCCCCAGACATAGACCTGCTAAAGTTGGAGGTGGAGGGTACCAGCAGGACCCTGTCCCGGGAGAATTTCCTCCTGGTTCTCATCAGGTTGCCGTGTATTCAGAAGGAAGCTGGCGTTTTTGTTTCCATACCAAGGCCCAAACAGTAGAACAAAACGCTCAGGTCAATGTTGAACTCAGGCGCCAAGACCCTTATGGAGGGAATAGAAGATCAAAGGGGAGGCATTTAGCCCTATTTCTGTCTGTCACTATTATTTATTATCTTCTGAGGTAGTTTCCATGCCCATGGGCATTTTCAAGAACCCCTCTAGGCACTTGATTAAATATCATGGACTTATTTTCGATTTTATCCGGCTTTCCTCTTCCGTCCTCAGCTGCCAAGGAGCTTAGAGAAGAAATCAAACGGAGAGCGGTTGGAAGAGTCTGAGATTTCCATGGAAAACTGCCTCCTTCACAGCAGAGACTTGGCACATCAGAGAATCAAGTGTTTAGAGCTTGGCTGGGAGCTCCTGGAGGGCACGGGCCTCCCTAGCTCAATACCTGGTGGGGTAAGTGCCTGCTGACCTGAACTTTTAGGAGACCTTAAGATGCATTGTAGATGGGAAAACAGCCTGGATTCTTTGGGGCAGGGTCTCCTGATTACCTTTAAATCTGACCCATAAATCTCTGTTTTGGTTGAAGTCTCTTGGCGTCCTCTGGATCAAACCATCATTTCCACCTTGTTCCGCTTTCCTTTGGGGGAATCCTTGTAGACAGAGCCTCCATGTGGAAAGCTGTTTGCAGGCTGTCATGAAAGATGTTTAGCAGTAGAGGGCGCTATTTACCTACAATCCAAGCATGAACCCAGGACAAAAGGAAAAATTCGGACACCCTTAGAGTGGTCATCTAACTGGTTCTCCTGTCTCCTCTAAAACATATATCCAAACGAGCCCAATGGATGAGGTCATAAGTTCACAAGACCTCTCCTGCCTTACTCGGGAACTCTGTCCTGTTGTAGCCGTCCTCCTTGTCAAGAAATCCTTAAACCAACCTGCACCCATTGTGTTCCATTTCCTCTTGTTCTGTTCCACTGACGACTTTGAACCTCATGTTCACATTGCAAAAGATCGAATTACTTCCCCAAGATGCCTTCCCTCTATTATTCTTGTTTACCCAGCATTCCCTCCATGTTAATGTCCCTGTGGTAGGGGCATAGGGTAGAGTTGGGACAGTACAAATTGGGCCTAATTTGAACATGGACAGATTAAATTGAACATTTCTGATAATTCAGGATAAAGCTAGATCTTGTAAACAGTAAATAAAGAACATTTGGTTATGCATTGGGCTTACAGTTCAGAAGCCCGATTTCTATAAAACACATGCAAAATTCAGAATCATACTTACAAGGCTATGCTTCTTGGGGAAATGCCCACAAGATGCTGGAAACACTCAAAATGACCAGACTTCCATAGTGTTATTCTCTAAATATTTAGCCACATTTTACCTTTGTGTTGAGATTCGGCCTTGGTCTGCAGGCAGTGGGAAATTTACCATGAAGCCAATGAAAGTTAAGCCTCAGGGCCCCTCATACTAGCCAAAGTGCCCTAACGACATAGTCAAATGGCATATGTTTTTTGTGAAATTTGCAAAAGTAAGATATTTTAATGACAAATTGGTGGAGACCATTGTTTGTTACCACTCTGACTTTCCCTCCGTCCTATTTGCCATATGTATACACGCTTCAGTCACTTCTGTGTAGTTAAACATTTGCTAACTGTCCTGGCATAGACGTGGCTACCCAGCACACCCCAGTGACCCATCAGTGCCATGAGATGAAAGAGTGAGGCCAGAAGTCGTGCCCTGGTGCGAACACATCTCAGGGCTCCCAGCCCTAGAAGCATGTATCAATCAGAAGAGACACAAGAATTGAAATATACAGAGCCAGAAGCTTGTCTGAATTATTTTTCTGGTTTCATGATACTTGCAGAGTTTTTCACCTTTTAAAAATACCCTATTTGGGGGAAAAAACAACCCTATTTGGGGAAAACTATGGAGAAAGTCGCAAGATCAGTGGTTGCCAGGGTTAGGGTGAAGGAAGGTTGAATCGGTGGAGCACAGAGGATTTTTAGGACAGTGAAATTACTCTATGGTGCTGTACTGATGGATACATGTCATTGCACATTTGTTCAAACCCACAGAATGCGCAGCACCAAGAGTGAACCCTATTGCAAACTATGGACTCTGGGTGATAATGATATATCAATGTGGGTTCATCAATTGTAACAAATGTGCCCCTCTGGTGGGGGAATTGACAATAAAGGAGGCTGTGTGGGGCAGGGGTTATAGGGGACATCTCTGTACCTTCTGCTCTATTTTGCTGTGGACCTAAAACTGCTCTAAAAAAAATGAAGTCTATTAAAACTATGCAATTATTTTTGTGATTCACTTATTCATTCCAAATAAATATTCACTGCTGAGTCCACTGATGCATTCCCAATCTTGTATTATGTTTTTTTAAGTAGTCTCCATATAGCTGAGCCCCTCCCCCCAAAAAATGTGGGTCTGACCTGTTTGTATGTAATAAATCCTTGCAGCTGTATTAACTAATAACTATGTCATTTTTCCATTCAGATAAATATCTTGATGGTGAAAAAGTATCTACTATTTCCTGTATTCAGTACATGAAATAAAACTATTACCTGGAGGTGACAGACCCCTCTCTTTACACTCCATGGGCTGGTATCTGCAGGAATTGCGTCACAGGTCTGTTGAGTAGAGGGTAGAGAATTTTGTCCTGAGATTTCTGGTCACTTAGGGTGTCTTGAGCTGAAAGAGAAGGGGATCACAGGAAGCATGTAATTATCTTTGTCACAGAAGAGAACAGCAAATAGTGAACTACAAAAGCCGGTGACTTTAGAATTGCGTCCCTGGTACAGTAAACGAGAAAATGGCATCCGGCCCGGTTGGGTCAGGAAGTTTGAAGAGGGCCTTCCGTGTGCTCATCCCATCCTGATTCTCCTACTGCTATTAAAGACACTGAGAGACATCCCCTCACAGACTGTTTGTACTTTTCTGTTTCTAGAAGTGTCTGAGTTTACTCCTTCTGGGAGACAAAATTAGTTGAACTTTATATTTTTGTTTTCTCTGAGTTCCTGCTTGGCTAGAGTAAAAGAAATGCGGATGAATTTTTCTTTACAGAAAAGCCACAATTCAGATTCTCCCAGAACACCTAAAGAAGCGTTGAAGATAGGCGATAAATGACGTCCATCTGGCAAAATTCTTCCAGAGACTATCCCTGAATGAGAAACCCCATCATATTTGCATCTGCCAGCAGAGGGCGAGACGTCCCCACAGGTTGGAATAAAACTGGCTCCATAGCCAGGTTTCTTTCCTTGGTCCACCTCCATTACCAGGCCAGCTCTGCAGACTTCCCTTTATGTACTTGCACCCCTTGGGGAGGTGGCCCCACCTGAGGAGGCTGCAAAGAGCCCTGGGCCTGAAGGTCTGGCCTGGGCTGGGGACATTAGACTTGGAGCATCCCCTGTGCTCTGGTTGGAGAGCCACCTCCAGCCTGTAGGTCTCCTTTAGAAGATTCTGGAAAAGGTGCTCCAGAGAAGCTCTAGTGAATGACACGAATCCAGAAAGATTCCCTCCCCCGCACCCCATCCCATCTCTTAATCCTGTCTGAACATTGCAAAGACTTTGCAGCATTCTGGATCCCACAAGGGGGTCTTATGTAAAATTGTCAGGTAAAATACAGGATGCCCAATTCAATTTGAATTTCAGATAAACAAAGAATGATTTGTAAAATGTAAGTACATCCCATGCAACATTTGGGACATACACTAAAAAATATATATTTTTTGGCTGTCCTTTCTTTTTGTTTGCTAAATCTATACCACCTAGCTCTCCTGAGATGCCTAGAATATTCTAGCCCAGTGCGGATCAAAAGTATGGTTCCTTTTTCCTTCCCGCAGACCCTTCTCCCAAAAAACTCTGGAAAGGAGCTGCTTTATTAGGCCCACTCTAATCTAAACCCCTCACTTCAGAAAGTGAAGCAACTGTGAGCAAGGAGTGTTCTTCACACTTCCATTTCCTCGGCCTTATTTGGTCCTGTCAATAAAACAGACAGGCCTGTGCTTAACGGAGTAGGATACTGGGACACGGGGATTCTAACTTGTGCAGGGATTCTAACTTGTGATGAAGAGACATGGAGCATGTGTATGCCTCCCAATATCATAGCTGGAAAGTGGGGGGCCTGGGCCCAGAGTCTCCTGCCCTCCACCCCAAGCACCAAGAACCAAGATACCCCAAATAGAGCTTGCTGCGTACCGTGCACTCCACCTGCTGGGCAGAGGGCCGGGACTCTGGGACCGGCCTGGGAGGGACATGACTGTGCAGGCAGCCCCCCCCAGCAGGACACCTGGGCCCCAGCAGCGGCCTCAGCAGCGGCCTCAGCAGCAGCCACGCTTTCCTGTGCAGCCGCTGCAGTGTGTAGGATGCTGATAACGGGAACAATGCAGCAGAGGAAAAGTGGCAAGAGTGGGACAATGAGCCGGCCATGGGGACTCTCCCAGGCCAGGCGGGATCGAGGAAGGATCTGCAGGTCCCAAGGGCCAGGCCGGAGACGGCTGTGTGGCGGGGCGGTTAGGGGGTTCCCCAGTGTCCTAGGAAGGAGGGCTGGCGGGCGGCCGTCCCTCCTCAGGGCAGCCTTCACACTGCTCTAACCCCCAAGAGACCCTCTCACTCTGTGGGTGGGGCAGGTGCAGGCAGTGAAGCATCACCAGAGAGGGCACCTTCCAGCTTTCCGCAGTCAGGAGGGCAAGTGTCCCACAGCTGGAACAAGGGGAGAGTGGCTCCCAGGATGACCACAGGGCTGACCCCAGGAGGCCCTGTGACCTCTAACTCACTCTCCTGCTTCCCTGCCTGTCCCACACCCAGAAGGAGGGCTCTTCCACACCCCAGAGGCCATTCAGAGAGGGTGCACACAGGACTCCCAAGCAGGCCTGCCAATCATTCAGGTGAACTGGCCACTGAGGGCAGCAGATACACAGATATCTTACGGTCTGGCCAAACAGTAGACTAAGTCATCTCAGTGGCTGAGTGCCTGCAGGGACCGACACAGTTGTTTCACTCCTGCCTCTGCTCTCAGCCAGGAATGACCACTGAGGTACCCCCAGTGCCACTGCCATCTTCCTATGGTTCATAGCATATGGTACGTAGGGAGCAAATGTGTGCAGAGTAGATAATCAATCCCCCTCCAGGTCAGAATTGGAGACCCCAGGAGAGGTGGTCCAGGGGATAAAGGATGCGTCTTGAGGAATATTTGTCTCGTTCCTGTACAAAATCCAGACCAAGGGTACTGAGACTGTTTATTCATCGCTTAGCCCACCTTATGCTAAAAAGGATTTAAAGCAACCTATAGGATGTAGATAATATAACAGCATAAAATAAACTAAGAAAGTAGAGGTGGAAAGAACACCGGGGAAGGGAGGTAAGATTGAGCCAGGAGAGAGGGCCCCTCCACGGCAGCAGGCAGGGGAGGGGAGCCACACACGCAGCCGTCACCATGAGAGAGGAACATGAACTTTTCACAAGTTGTTGCTTGGGAAAAGCAAAAACAACAACAAAAACCCTAAGTACCAAAATGCTATTTCTGCGACTAAAACCAAAGACCAATTTTTGCCCAAAGTCCTCATGGAGAGAATTCAGAGGAAGGCAATGGCCGCCTTTCCCAGCAAGGGGAGCCTGTGGCCCAGAGCTTCTCGCCCTGTCAGGCAAGGGCCATGGACCCAGCTGTCTGCTGTTTAGGCTTCATTTTAAGGCAGAATTTTAAAGGGCAGATTCTACTGTATCGCGAGAAGAGGACAGTTCACACAGCCCCCCAGGCAATCCTTTGCCGATCCTGTTTCTCTCAGTTGAACTCAGGCAGGAGGTATTTCTCCCTGGTAATACCTGGGAGGGCCCTTGTGTTCCTGGTTCAATGCAGGCCTCTCTACTAAGCTGATTACCGTGGGTGGGGCACCCTCCTCTTGTGAAACATGAGATGTTTGAGAGGCAGCTCGGCCCTTCTCCACCCTGGAGGTCAGAAAGGTCAAGGCGCAGCACAGCCAGATAGGGCCTGGCCTAATGCAAGGTGTCCTGGTCATGAGCAGGGGATCTGGCTTTTACCTTCCCAAGCCCCACCCTCAGCCACACCTCCACCTGTAGGTGAAACTCATTAACCTTAGATGCGTCATTGGTACAGGGGAAAGATAGCCGATTTGTGGCAGGAGGCAGGGGTCCTCTCAGTGCCTCCACTTCCATATCCCCAGGATGCTGAGCAGCCACGGACTGCACTGGTCAGAGAGGTGTGTGTCAGATACCAGGTGCAGCCTTGGGGACAAATCCTGGATTCCAAACACCAAGCTGTATCAGTTTAGAAAGATTCTAGCACATTCTCTAGGTTGGGGCCAGGATACATTTGCATTTGCTTCCAACTGGTCCAGCTGGGCCAGCTGCCTCTCCCTGGGTTACCCCCAGAGAGCTGGGGGGCCATGCTGGGTCAGTTCCCGGCAGCTCCCTCACCCACACAATCCAGGGCAATACACAGAGCTCCCTGTTACGGACTGTTTTGTCAGCACTTGGCATGCAATCAACAAAGGTGACACCAATTACTTGTGTCACAGCTTCTGGGGAAGACGGAGATGTATGAAATCCAGGGTGAGGGCCATCCATCAAGGGCTGAGAGGGGGCCGAGGGTTTGTCACAGTGACAGTTAGTTGAAGGAAGCCAGAGTCTCTCAGGACAGCTGGTGGCAAAGCACATTCTATCATCAGAATTGATGCCTTGGCTGCAGAGCATAGCCCAATATGAGGGACCAGGACTTTCAGAGCCAGATATCCAGGCCAAAATGCGCCCCCTGCCCCCCATACCTGTGTCTGGTGAAGGTGGACCTTCCCTGCCTCCTAAATCTCTTGGCTTTTGACTCTTCTGTCCCTTCCCCTAGGATCTCCTCGTCTCAACTTCTGATTCCTCCAGGTCAAGCCCTGCTATTTCTTCAAAGTGCCGATCAAAGGCTTTATCTCTTTTGTGAAACCTTTCCCAATTCACTCCCCTCCAGTTTGAATATGCTTTCTCTCCCCAGCCGAACTCCAGGAGCATTTTATGCCTCTTAAGGCAAATGATTCCCAATCTGTCACAATAATTTATGTGTTAAATATTTACTATGGCATGTCTGCATTTATTATACTATTTAATTCTCACAACTACTTAGGTGGGCATTAGGCCCATTGTCATAGATGGGTAAACTGAGGCTCAGAGGCATTGGTAACTTGCCTCAAATTACACGGTTGGTAGGTAGAATGTAGCAGATGGGTGAATTGTTGGTCCAAAGAAGGCACGACAAAGGGGGTCTGCAGCGGGGACTTTGAGGTCTGCCGAGTGCCGCTGTGGCCCCTGCTAGATCGAGGCTTCCCTCAGGACACAGGAGGCTGACGTGATCGGGTCCAGGAGTTCCACCAGGAGGACTCTGGCCTTTCACGAGTACAATGGGTGAAAGAGAAGTCAGCACATTTGGTGGTTGTGGGGCCTAATCTCCTTTCTGACTGCTGGGGCCCTGCTTCAGGTTACCCTGCAGAGGCAACTTGGTATGGTGCTTGCAAGCCTAGGGGATTTGAGTCTTTCTTGTGAACTGTGATTCCCAGTTGAGTGCTGGCTCACAGTGTGCGTGGTTTGCACCAAACCCCAAGATGTTCAAGGGACACATAATTTATCCATGGAGAGGGACTGTCCTTGACTAGCAGGCATCAGTCTCCTCGGGTTCTGAGAAGCCCCCACTACTGGCTGTCACAACCTGAGGTGCTTTCCACAGGAAGCCTTTCACTTTATTGCTCCAATCCTCCTGTTCATTCTCTCACGTCAGTTTCCCCATCCATCGAATGGGTACAGCAGACTACCCTGCTTTTTCTCTGGGTCATGCAAAGGGCCAAAGGAAATCAGGCTGGGCTTTGTAAAATGTGCAATGCCCCTCACAGGTGAGGTGTGGTCAGGTAGATTCTCACTACCTACTTTGTGGAAGTGGACGGGGAACCAGAACAGAACCCTGGGCCATGGAGAAGTCCATGTCTTAGCCAAGCTCAAAAAAGGCTGAGGCTGGCAGATCCCAGGCCCCAACCCAGGACTACTCCAGAGGTTTTGCAGACCTACCAGCACTTGGCTCTGCTCTGTGATGGGAAAGTCAGGGACATGACTCAGCCTAGTAGGCAGAGCAGGAAGAGACTCTAGGAATGCTGTAGATGAGGAAGCAGGCCCAGAGGAGTGCAGGGGCTGGTCTCAAGTCACCCAGCTCATGACGAAAGAGCTAAGACAGGAGCCCCCTTCCCCACGCTGCCAGGAGAGTGCCCCTATAGTGGTCCCATAGGGGACCCTCCTAGGATGGACCACTAGCTAGCATAAAACTCTTCTTCTGTCTTCAGTGTAGATCCTGCATTCAAGAAACCACTTAATTGTGGCAGTTTTCATAGCTACTCAATCCACATGCCCTTCAAAGGCTTCATGGAGCGTGGCACGTGGCCACTGCAAAGGACTATCTTTTCTAACTGAGGAAGCTGAGGCCACATGGGGGTGACGTGGTCAAGCCTTGCTGCAGAAGAGACTCAAGTGTACTTGCCTGACTCTCTGCCGTGTTGCATTGTCACCATATCCCAATGCCTCCCACATCACGAGCCATCAGTCTGCTGATTTAGCCTCTCTCTTCCTAATTGTCCTCATTCCCGTTCCTGATTTGCTTGATACCACAGGTTACCTCAACTTATAATCAGTGTCCAATGTACCCAAATCTTAGAGCCTGGACCCCAGCTCCCTGCTGTCGCCCCTGCTGCCTCCTCAGAGCTCAGGGACACCAGGGATTGGAAAGTGTAGCTGTCAGCACTTTTCTGATTTAAAGTGACCCTGTTGCATTAATTAATTAAACCTCCTCGGCCTCTCAGAGAGAGAAGCCACAGAGTGATTCCTACTTAAAGCCAAGAGTCAGGGGGAGGTAGGCCAGTTCCATCTCATGCATTAAAAGGAAACATGGAAGCAGAAGCGCGGGGTCCTAAGAAAGGGACGTGGATGCCTCTCCTTCTCTCATCCCTTCACACGCCTGAGCAGAACCTCCACAGTACATCTGAAAAGGTTTCACACTCCCATCTTTCCAGGCTCAGCAGGCTGCAGGGAGGGGCATCAAGGCTGCAGCAGCACACACTGGAAAGGGAAGGGGGAAAAAACAGCCTAGAAAATGCGTATTGGCTCAGAGAGCGGTAATGGGAAGATTTCAGTGTGATGTATGGTGCCGCGGACATTATTAATGGTTTGCTGATTTTTACCTTTAAAACCTTTGGGCAGATTATTTATTATGTCCTTGGCATGCCTATGATCTATGGAGGGGGCACTAATCTGCGAGCACGGCCCCCCATGTCCCCGCTCCTCTACAGCTTCTAATTAGGCTGGGACACTGCCCTCCCTGCCCACACTCTCCACCCACAGGAGCAGAGGCGGCAGCCTGGGCTCTGAGGCTGGGGCTCTGGGGCTCTGGAGCCAATGTGGGCCTGCAAATCAGGGAACCCAGTTTGTAGGCCTGACTCTGTATTGATTTGCTGTGTGACCTTGGGCCAGGGCGTGACCTTTCTGGACCTCTGTGTTCTCATCTGTCAAACGATGCCCTCAACTCCCACCCTTTCCATCCATCGTACCCGGTGGGTGTCTGTCCCTGGGTTTGTCCTTCCCTAGAACTACTATGACTGATGAAGCTTTGAGAGGTCACCCAGTTTATCCCTTTGCCTTAAGGCAGGGTGCATCCAAGCTAGCCTGGAAATGTTAGGAGGTGATTGCCATTTTATTTTTTCTGGGATACAGTGGGAAGAGTCAGAAATCAGGAGAGCTTATCCGCTCCTAGCCCTGTGACTCTGGAGAAGCCACTCTGCTCCTGAACTTCAGTCTCCTCAATTACAAAATGCAACACTAATATTACCTGTGGCATTTAGGGTGACACTACCTGTCCTTGTGAGGGACTGGCCCACGTGTGTTGCAGGGCATTCAGCATCCTGGTCCCTTCACACCAAACATCACTTGTGCGACCAGTTGTGACAAACAAACACATTCAGTGTTTTTTCAAGGTTTCCCACAGTTGGAAAATCACAAATTCCCTGTCCCTTATCAGGGATGCCCCCAGAAGGGTCAGTCCTGGGGTAAGGAGACACCAGCTAGGACAAGATGTGAGAGCCTGGAAGACTCATGCCAGCAGACCAAGGACAGGACTGCAATGTGGCCAGAGGTGCAGCCCAGAAGGCACAGCCACCCCGGCTGGCGTCTGGCAGTGGGGCTCCAAGGGGAGATGGTGGGGTTCAAAGCCCAGTGCAGGGATGTGAGGTGACAGGACCCTCAGAGTGTTAGGCTTGGGGCCAGGCTGCATGGAAGAGGAAGCCCAGGCCCAAGAGAGTCAGGTTTGGGTTCAAATCAGGGCTTCAGGATCTATGAGCCTATCTATGTCCTTGAGCAACTCACCTCTGAACCTATTTCTCCATCCATGAAGTGACGATAGGACAACCTTATAGGGTTATGGCAAGGATTAAAGATGACAATATACATAAGAGCCTCTTCCTGATACACATTAGCAGTGCAATAGGGATTGCTGGTTTTCTTGGGGATAAGGGGAAATTGCACATTCAAGAACAATGTAGACCCTCTATCAAAGGGCGCTCCGGACAGAGCTGAATTCCCAAGGCAAAGAGTTGAGCCCAACAGAAAGGCAGCAGCCCAAATTGATCCCAGGGCTGTTTCATGCCTTTGACCAAAGGTCAGGGCTGTCCTGGAGCCCGGGGTTTCCAGTTGCCTCTGCTTCCGGGCGCTGTCTCTTCATACACCCTAGTCTCCAGAGACCCTGACTATTCACTGTTTATCATCCAAGTCCATGCTTGACTTTGCTGCTTTGCTCCTATTGGCCATCACCTCCACCTGGAGTGTCCTTCCCTTCATCTCCTCAAACTAAAGTTTATCCCGCAAGACCCAGGCCAAGTGTCGCTGTCCACCTGGCTCTTTCCTATATAGCCTAGCTGGAAGGGAACCTTGCTTATTTCAAGTGTCCATGTGTTTTATCCACATCGTGCTGTCATGGTGGGGTGGGGGAGAGATGAGTCCAGGAGGGATATTGGTCGTGCCGTGGGCATGATGGGGTGGGAGATGAATGTAGGATGGTGCTGGTGGTGCCAGGTGAGTGTGTACGGAGAGGAACAGCCTGAGGGAGGGGGATGAGCTCTACTCTGATGTGCTGCTCTTTCGGGAAATGTGGTGGCTGCAGGCTCAGAGGGAGGCCTGGGATGAATTCCTGGATTTGGGAGTCATCAGCCGAAAGCAGGAGCGGAAACAGCAGGAGTGGGTGGGATCACCCAGGGAGACGAAGGGGAGGGAAGAGCAATGGGCTGAGGATGGGGAGATGCCAGCATTTCAGGTTCAAAATGCAGGCCAAGGATGAAGAGCCAGAGCTGGGCTAGTGAGGGCCATGAGGAGACATTGTCACGGAGCCAGGGAGGTGTCATTAGGAGTGTGGGCCACCAACATCTAGAGAGATGACGACCAAAAAATGGTCCCAGTGTTTGGAAAATAAGCAACCAGCAGTGATTTCAAGGTCAAGAGGGTGGCAGGAGAGGTGGGTTGAGATGGAGGGCGGACATAGGTGAAAGTGGAGGAGAGATGGCACATGGTGGGAGGTGGGGCATTCTCCTGACATGTGGGGCTCCATTCTGTCTTCTCATCAACGAACGAGGTGCTTTGGGCTATGATCACCCTCCCATCATGTCTAAAACTTTAGAACCCAGGAGGACATAGGTAGGTTTCTGTAAACCAGAAGGAATGAAGTCCCGGGAGGGGGTCTGAAAGTGCCTCTGGAATAAGGATGTGGCAGCAGAGGGAGGCTGGAGACCTGGCCCAGAGGAGGAGTATCGTGAGGCAGTGCCCTCTCCTCCTGGATGCTGAGGCTCAGCTCAGGTGTTGGGAAGTGTCCCTGGATAAAGCATTGAAATCCTGGGCCAAGCACCACAGGAAGTTGACTCATTCCAATGGAAGTCGTGAAACAGGTTTGGGTCACTGTGCCTGGGCAGCTGGGTGAGTGAGGGCATGAGCTCGAGGACCTTGGCAGCCCAGCTCCGTGTCTGCCCCGGGTGAGTCCCATGGACAGCCAGGAGCTGGGGCTGCCAGCTGTGCCTCTGGACACCAAGCGAGTGGGAGGGCCAACAGAGGGAGATTGCTCCTTCCCCACCCTAACTGCCTCTCAGGAGAGGGAGACAGACAGAGAAATCACCTGTGACAGACCTGCACTCTCCCTCAGGGAGACAACATAATGAGGGAGAGCAGGGAAGCTATCTGGGTGTGTGTGCACTCATGTGTGTGAGCTCATTCGGGTGGGCAGGGTGGGTGAGGGGTGCGCAGCCTCTCTGAGGCCCCCCGGGTCCTGGGGGGATGGTCCGGGTGTAGAATGCAGGCAACTGGGTAGGGGGCTGTGTGGGTTTACCTCCAGGTGCTTGTTGTAACATACATTTCTGGGCCCACCCTCAGACACACAGAATTTCCTGAGTGGAACTGCCCATCTTAATGAAATCCATGGAACTGTACATGTTCATTACAGTGAGGGAGACAACCCTGGCCCATGCTTGGCTTGGAAACCTCTCAGGATATGTCCCCTTCCAAGCTGTCCTGTACCGAGGGCTTCAAAGACTAAAGGCAGGTTACTTCCCTGGACATTTTGGCAGGGCCCTTCTGGAGACAGAGCCTGGGTCTCAGGGACAGACTCAGACGCAGGGAATTGGGGTGAAGAGGAAGGTACCATAGGTGGGGTCTGGATTACAAAGGAGAGGGTTTGCAGCTTGTTGCATTTCTCTGCAGGGCTTCCCTGAGCTCTGGGAAGGGAGAATATGAAGTGAGACATGAAAAGGACCTGCTGTCTGATCTCAGCATGACCACTTATCCAGCTACGTGATTCAGGCAATTCTCTTTTGCAAGGTAGGTCTGTCTTCTCACCCGGAAAAAGAAAGCTAGACTCCATCAGTGATGGACCACCTTGATGGAACAGGATACACATCTGGGAGCTTGACAACGTAGTGTGCTGGGGCCCTAACTCGGACCAACAAGGCCAGAATCTCTGGGCCTGGGACCTGGACCCGGGTCTTTAGTTCTCAGCCACTGAAAGGTGGCCTTTTGAGCTGGACTCTCTGAGCCCCACCAGTTAGACGAAAGGATAGGGGACAAGAGCTTCGTTTCTTTCCACTACCACTTACTTCCTTGTCTCACTTACTTCAAGGAGAACCAACTGACTGAGAACGTTTGCATAACTACTGATGCTGTAACTGCTTTGGCAACACTCAGTGACGGAGGGCGAATGAATCAAGTTTTGAATCAGGGATGGACTGAGGCGACAGGAATGACAACAATTTCAAGCAGGGCTAAATTTCAGAGGCCTGAATTTCAGAGGCTAAATTTCAGCTGGGGCGGGGGGAAACAAAAATCCTCCCCTTAGCCAATGGCCCTGAAACGCTTTTATCTCCAAGTCAGAAGAAAACAGTTTTCCATTAACAGCAAATTACATATATATATGAACGTCAGAAATATTTGAGGGCTTAAAGCAGGTGAGTTTGTAACTAAAAGAATCCCAAGGATAGATAACTTTTCAGTTTAAGTCTCAGCTTTAAAAAGCCAGGTTATCTCCAGCTCCTGCTATCTACATGAGTAGATCATTACTGTGGACATAATGCAATCAGTTAAGCAAAAAAGGCCCATCTAATTTACTTTCCTAAGTCTTAACTATTTTGCAATAAATTTATTCAGCAAAGTGTTGATCACCTTCAGTCAAGTTATTTATTTATGGAGCCTGAATTAAATGAAGAAAATATGAGGCAATGGAATAGGGCATGGATTTTAGAGTCTGAAATATCCTCATTTAAATCCTGGCTTTGCCGCTAACCAGCCATGTGAACTTGAACACATGTATGTAAGTCTTCCCTGCCTCAGTCAGTTCATCTGTGAAATGGGGATGAGAATGTCAATTTGCCTCCTTCGCAGACAAGAGTAACTTATGTCTGATGTAGTACCTGACACATAATGGCATTGAAAACGTAGCAGTTCTAATTAAAGTATTGATATTTTCCCATCACGAACGATGAAGCTTTATATGTTATCTCATATGTCATCTACTCCTCAACAATGCAGTGGAGAAAACATTACTTCACCCATTTCACAGATGTTGAAACTGAGATGCTGTCACTGTAACTTGAGTCAAGGTCATTCAACTGCAAGTCCCATGCTTTTTCCATTGCATTCTCTTGACCAGGAATGGACAATGCCATTTTAATAAGTGCCACATCGGTGAGTGCCAGGGATGGCTGTCTCTGTCTTTTGGGGTGAGCTAGATTATGAAACAAAGAGATTGGAATATCTCTTAGGGGATGGCTGGGGATCTAGGTCAGAGAAGAGGTACACAGAAGAAGCTCTATGTCAACCAATAGTGACAACCCTGCCAAGCACCATATCTAAACCAAAGCTCACAGTGCGTTCCGTTCCACTGGGGGTTTCTAGCTAAAATACAAGTTCATAATATATGTGTGTATGTGTGTGTGTGCGCGCGTGTGTGTGTGTGTGTATGTTTTTAATATAAAGACTTTAAAGAATCACTTCCACAGAAATTTAAAAATGTCAAATTTTATTAAGAACATCTTCAGCACTGAGAAACAGAGCAGAACGAGTAACTGCAGGCCTGAGGCCACAACCTACACCCAACATTTTCTTCTTTTACTCTCTCTCTCTCTCTCTCTCTCTCTCTCTCTTAGTAACATTTACATTTAAACAACCAGTGAACAACGCCTGTTCTTGTAGCATACAATTCCATTTTAATAAGTCTGAATACACAAAATGGTCATGTTATGAGCAGAATGCTGGTGAGAACCAGTCAAGGAAATTCTTTTCCATCAAGATGCTCCCTACGCAGACAGAGCCCAGGCCAAGGCTTGCTGGAGAAGGATACGGAGAAAGGGCTTTTTGTTTTTAATCTCAAAAATGATAAATAGAATATTTTTTAAATAATATAAAGGGCACATGTAAAGCAATTCAAAAAAAAAAGGTAGGATGTCAGTTGAAAAATGCGCAAGAAGCATACATATATAATTCATATGCAAATAGCTTTTTCAAAAACCTAGAAAACGCTCTAATCTCATTAGTGATCAAATATATCTAAAATAGTACCCCATTAAAATGAGATACTATTTTTTGCCTATAAAATAAGCAAACAGATTTCTCATTGTAATGACTATACCAAACACTGAGGCGAGGGCGTCGGGCCAGGTGATGTAAATTAGTATAGACCTTTAGAAAAACAATTTGGCAGCAGGATAGCAACAGCCGTAAAAAAAGTCGATATCCTTTGACCCAGTAACTCCATGCCTGGGAATCTATCCTAAGGAAATCATTTGCAGTTCTGGGGAAAACAAAGTTTTAAGAAAAAAAAAAAATGATAGAAACCATGTACATGGTCAACAAGAGGGAAATGATGTAGTAGAGTATTTTATATTCTCATCATGTATTACTCAGATATTAAAAACATGATTCAAGTATTAAAAATAGGTTTATGAAGATTTGGAGATAAACTGAGGAAATACTTTGTAATGTGGAGTCTCAGCTCCCGCTTCCCGCATAGGAACGCAGGATATGGTGAGGCCAAAAAGGAACACCCCTGGAGCCACAGATAGGGGAGTCACACCACTATATTCTCGCTGGCGGCTGGGTTGTAGATACGGGAAACAGGATCCCCACTTGCTGGCCACAATCCACAGTCCGCTTCTCTGCCAACCAACCAACCCCCTAGCGTGGCCACGGCAGTTATATCAGTGGCCAATGGCTAACCGGTAACAGCTGATGGCCAACAAGTCACAGCTGATGGCCAACAAGTCACAGCTGATGGCTGTGTACTGCCTGAGCCAGCACCTTTCCACGTGAGGCCGAGAGCCTGGAAACTGCTCTCTGGGACTCTGTCCCCACATTCTTATACTGTTAAGTTAAAAAAAGAAGTATATATGGACGACCTCCACTACCCAATGGTTAGAAAAACACTGGGAAAGAAAACATCAAACTGCTAACACAAGTTATCTCTGAGTGACGGGCTCATGGGTGACTACTTTTCCTTCTTCCCGCTTTATTGCATTTTCCTACTTTTTTCCATTACCTAAAGAGAAAAATATGAATCAAGGAAATACACTTGGATTTTTGGGCTGAGAACAAACTTTGTCCATCCAATGACCCTGAACTTATCTGCTTCTCCCTGAATTTATTCACATCTGCAGAGTCACCAACTATATTCAAGACCAGAGAAAAGCACCTCAAAGTCGAACGAGGTGAGTGCCAAGAGAGGCCAAGGAGAAAAATAACAGGAGATCAATAGGCAAAAGAATGAGAGAAACACTTGCTAGCAAAAAAACAAACACAAACAAAAACTCTCTTGGAACCGTTCCAATCAGTTCCATCCTTGGGCTCAGTAGGCAGATGCAGGGGGGCCGCTGACCTCCAGTAACAGGGCGTATCGGAGATAACCTCCTTCACACAGCGTGTGGAACAGGCCAGCAGGCCCTCTGAAGCTCCAGAATTTAGAGCCCAGGGGCAGAGTGGTGTGGCTGTGTCCTTGACACATCTTTGGTCTTTTCCCCACACTGGGCACATCTCTAATGGGCTGAGTCATGCTCAGGCTCACATACAAAATATGAGTTAAAAACAGAGCTCCAGACTCATGACCGTCTTGCAGCTGGATCTCTAGAAATCTAAATCGTCTTGGCCAAAGCCATCTGTCCTGTCCGTGGTGAGGTTTTGGAACCTCATTTCTGTCCGTGTGAGACTTCTCACTACCTTCTTGGCTTCTAAGTCAGAGCCTTGGCCGGCGCCCGTCTCTGGAGTCAGACCTTTGTCTGTCCCTCGCTCTGGAGTCCTTGAGCCCGAACCGGCCCCTTCTTGCTCTGAAGTGGAGCTTTGTGGATACATGCCTGTGACTTTTCTCTCTGGACCAGGGACTCCCTTGGGCTCATCTCCAGTGGTCCTCATGCCTCCATCTGACGGCTCCTCTTCAGAGCCTTTCTGGGAGCGCTGAGAGCAGTTGCCCAGAGATGACGTGCTGCATGAGGAAAGGCCTGTTTGGGGGCCTGACGTTTGGTGGGGGGCATCTCCACCTGGGGCAGGGGGTGGCGTGGGCCTCCCCTCTTGGTCTGGGTTGCTGTGTCCAGAAGCCTCACCTGACTGGCCCCATCTGGGGCCAGCCTGTGGGCTCCCTTTCTCACCTTGTTTTCCTCCTTTGGACTCTGGCTGTCTCTCTCCTTCAGTTTCCTGGGCCTCTAAGCTGTCAGCACCATCATTCTGTCCTCCTAGATGTTGGTCACTTCCTGCAGAGGCTTCACCCTCCACACTGTCCTCAGCCCCAGAGCCCTCCTCTGTGTTCTCTTCCTTGGCACCCACTCCCTGCTTCTCCCACTCGATGGCCTCTGGGGGGCAGTCTACACAGGGATCTTTGTTCCCTTCTGTCTTCTGAGGAGCCACACCCTTCTCTCCCCTCCCCAGATCTTCATCTCTGCCAAGGGACTGGCTGCCCTCACCCTCATCCACCTCTTCCACCCCAGGGCCCCAGCCTGACCCCAGCTTCAGGCCTCCATCAGCTCCCTGGACAGCCCCTGTCCCCGAGGGGTCCCTCTGAAACGGCTCCATCCCTGTGTTCTCAGGGGCCACTGCTGCTGTCGCCCCGTTAGCACAGCCTCCTTTCTTCTTCTGCAGAATTTGCTGCAGGTCAAAGGCCTCTTTGATGGGTGCACTGGCTACGCCTATTGTGTCCTTTTGGGACACAAGGGTCACTTTCTTTTTCATACAGTTTTCGCAGGGACAGAACTCGTCCCCTTCGGCCTCCCCACCCGGCCAGGTCTCCAGGGCTCTGCTGAGAGGTGGCATGTCCTCCAGATAGGAGGAGGGCGGACCCCAGACCCGGATCTGGTCAGAGAAGGCCGAGAGGTTATGCAGGCCCTGGAGGCGACGCCTACGCAGCTCTGTCTGCAGGGATATCTCCCACCTGAGGGCTGCCCTCGGGGGCCTCAGGGCCTTCCGCCCTGCCCGGCTCTGGATCTTCCAGAGCTCTTTCTCTGTGCTGTTTCGAAGTCGCTGGCCCACATCCTGCTGCAGCTCAGCCACCATCTGGTCCAGGAGGTCGTTGCTCTGCAGGCTCCAGCGGGCTTGGAGCTCAGCCGTGGCGCTGGCCAGGTGGGCCATGAAGGCCTTCTCCATCTTCCTCAGTAACCTGGAAACCCAGAGCGGGTCAGGGTCCAGAGATGCTCTGTGGGCCCTAGCAGTGCCCTTCTCCCCAGCCCCCTGAGTGAACTTGGCCTGGGTTTGCTCATGGTTTGTTTCAGCTGCCGTGGGCGGCTTCTCCAACCTGGGCTCAGCGTAGGGACCACTTTGACTCCTGCTGGCATTTGAGTCCTTCTCCCTGAGGCTCCCAAGGGTTTCTGTCCATTTTTCTCTCCTCCCTGGAGGGTGCAGCATGGCAGAGGCAGGGTCTCTTCCCGTCTCTTCCTGCACTCTCTCGTCTTCCAATGCACCTTCCCTGTCTTGAGAGCCAGCCCCTGATGGCTCTTGTCCCAGGTCCCTTCCCTCTTCTGGAAATCTACTGATACCCTGTCCTTGCGGTTCTGCTCTTTCTTTTTCTTCTTTTCTCTTCTCTATTTGCACTCCATCTTCTTGCATCGTGTTTTCAATTACTTGGTCCAGGTTACTGCCCAGTGTCTGCCCCCTGCTGCTTCCTTCTGCCCCATCCTTCCCGGTGGCGCAGACCCATGCTTGGGGACTCGGGGAGGCCCTGGAACCACTAGGCTGTTGGTTTCCCAGATCCACTGGGTTCTCTGAGGTTCTGGAATCAGGTCTCTGGTCGGGGATTTTCAAGGGCAGTTCTATCCTTTCAGGGACTAGGATGCAGCCCACGGCACAGGGCCCACTGCCCTCCCCCGAGCCTCCAGAGCCACTGCCAACATCCACGCCAGATGAGGACGTTGGCGTGAAGTCCTCAGTCACAGCATGGGACCTGAGGCCCGGCAGAGCCTGGCACCCATCGAGCTCCCCGAGGTCCGAGTCCGGCTCACCTCGCTGGAGGCCACACCCTGGCCACAGGGCCTGGAAGGTGCTCAGGAGCTCCTGGTACTGAGGAGAGTCTCTGAACCTCACTTTGCTGGCGGGAGACCCAAGATCTTCATCGAAAAAGTGGAGCCTGGTGAGACAGGTGATGAGAGCCTGGGCGGAGTGGCTGAGCCTCCTGCCCACCGAGCGGGACACTTCGGGCAGGCTGCTGGGCCGGCCCTGCTTCGCGCCCATCAGCACCTTCATGATCTGTATGGAGGCAGAGACCCTGCGAGGCAGCACACACTGTCCCATGCCACAGCCCTCAGCCATCCCTTGTCCTGTTCCAGCCTCCTTGGTGGCTTCTGAAATGCCACCGTGAGGAAGACCCTCTCCTGACTGGGGACGAGCATCACCCATCGCTGGGAGGGTTCCGTCGTCTGGTTCTGCTTTCTCACTGGTGCTCCCTTCCAGACGCGGTCGTCTGGCCTGGGTTTGTTCCTCCAGGCTTCCCAGGGAATGTTTCTCAACAGGGACCTCCATGGGACCTTCCTGGCTATCCCCAGACCCATCCGTGCTATCATTTACCACCTCATGTTTCATGGGCATGGGCTCCTCCGGGATGTTGCTCAGCCATTCACGGACCACAGCCTCTGGCAGAGTTTGGGGCAGAGTGCCTGGTGTCATGCCGCCATCATCCTCTTGCTCCTCCAGGCCTTCCCCTGCACCAGTGACCTGCGTCTGGAACATTCTTCCAGGCCTAGGACCTAGGCTAGGGCTGCTCCTTCTTGGGGCTCTGATTACCACCCCCGCGGCCCCTGACTGAGAGCTGGAGGCCTGTGGGTGCAGCAAGTCCAGCTTTTCCTCCCCTGGCTCAGCCCCCCGTGGTCCCCAATCAGTACTGTGGTCTACAGAGGGCTGTGCCCTAGGGGGAGTGGGACAGTACCTGCTATGTACCAAGCTGGCCTCAGAGAAGGATCCCTGGCTGTCCTGAGGCTGGGAGACATGCAGGGCCTGAGTCTTACCACCCAGGGTCCTGTGAATGGGAGATATGCCCATCTGTGAGCAGCAGGCCCCTTGGTGGGCTCCTGGCTTTCCCCCCTCATGCTGCCCAACTGGCAGAATCAAGGGACGAGGAGGTTTGGGGAGGTCACCCCCTGCCTTTTTGCCTAGACCATCAGCTTGGGACCTGAAAGAGTTGAACTCAGGGTCCCCTTCCGTATCAGCAGAGGGAGAAGATAGGGGGTAGAAATTGGAAGCACAGTCTGAATTGCTCACAGGTGTAATGGGGGCACTGCTGACCCCTTCTGCGTCCTGGGAATGAAGGGAGGCAGAGGAGGGCGGCTCTGGGTCTTGGGAGGCCCGGTTCCTGGTGCTAGAAGGGCTTCCAGAATGGTGTGGTACTGGGCTAGCCCTGGGTAGGCTGGGAGGCCCCGGTATTTGCCTGGACACAGGTGAGTGCAGCAGACAGTGGGTGTCCCTGTGGTTGTGGTGATGCCCGGGGCAGTCTCTCTGGGCCCTTTGGCTGATGCCAGAAATGCTGGGTGAGGACACAGCACTGACTCTGCTCTCCTGCATTCTTCTCCCACCTGTGGCTGAGGGATGGGCCGAAGGTGGGGAACAGCCTCCAGCAGTGTCCCCAGAGCCAAAATAGTCCGCAGCCAGGGGCAACCTGGTCCCAGACCCACCCCTGGCCTGGGGGTATCCAGGGTCCTTCCCGTTTTCCTTTGCCTGTGGGTCCTTGTTCCTCAAAGGCGAGGGACTCGTGATGGGGTACCTGGGTCCTCCCCTCTGGGTGGCCTTCCATGAGGAAATCACATCCCTTGTCTTGCTCAGGTGGCCCTGGTGCCACTTATCCCTTTCACTGGACTCCTCATAAGACCTGTCACTTGCTGAAGAGTCAGAATGAGTACCTGCCACACCTTGGGTGCTGGGTTTCAGGCAGTGGCGCTCCCTGCTGCCCAGCCCTGCTGCCTCTGGACCCGGGCCCTCACCAGCGCAGGGCGTGCCTCCAGCTTCCCGCCCTGCTCTCCTCTGGGAGGCAGCCCTGGAGGCCAGATACAGGTCACAGCTGCCCACACTGCCCTCTCGGGACCTGGAGCAGCAGGAGGAGTTCGGCTCAGAGCCTTCGGGGGGTCTGTCACTGGAGGCAGGGCTGACGCTCTCCTTGATGCTTCTTTGCCTGCTGGTGACCCCTTGGCTCCAGGCACCCCTGGAGTGGGAGTGCTTGGTCAGCCCAGACATTCTACAAGAAGCTGTTGCGTCTCCCTGGGCGGTGTACAGGGGGTTCGTCCAGATCTCATATCTAGACCCTGGCTGCCACCGGCCTTGTTCAAAGGCTTCCTTGCATCCTGCTCCACATGGCTTCTGTCCCTGTGCCCCAGGCTCTGAGGAGCCCCCAGGGTGGCCCTCCCACACACAGTGGCGGGGGTCTGCCTCCCCATGGGCTGCTGTGAGGGCGCTAGCCCTCCCGACCCTCTGGGACCAAAGGAGCATGTCATCGCCGAGTAGGTGGACGCGGACTTTCATCTCCACAGACAGGCTGCCGTCCTCATTCACGTGGACCTTCTTCTCCACATCGTCACCGGTCACCAATGGGCCAAGCTGGGCGGCTGTGTCCTGAGGGGGCCTTTCAGGAGGAGGGCCCATCCAGGCACGATGCAGGGACACCACGGAGTCACTGAGACCAGACCTCTCTGACAGCAAGGAAGACCGCTGTGGCCTGCTGCCTGACCTGGGCCTCGAGTGGATCACGCTCTGCTGGGTCTTTGGCCCCCAGCTCCCTGGCACACAGTGAAGAGTAAGAGGAAAGAGGAAAAGACAGTGAGTTACTGGGGGGAGCTTCAGGGCAGGAGCATAAAGGCTGCTCATAAAGGCCACCTCAACACCCCTGCCGCCTCCAGAACCACACAGCAAGGGCGGAAACCATTCTAGAACAAACATCCACACTCTGCCTTTTGTGAACGCAGTAGAGCAAAGCAAGATGCACTTGAAGCCTGAATTCACTCTCAACCCTGCCACTTCCTAGCTGTGTAGTTTTTGGCAGAGCCTCTTTTCTGAGCTGTAAAATAAGAATAATCGTATCTACTTGGTAGTGTGTTTTGATGATGCAAGGTAATGCATATAAAACTTCCTGCTGAGTTGCTAGCACAGAGTAGGTTCTCAATAGACAGCAGAGGGGGCAGGCATGGCAGCGGTGCCCAGCGCTAACTCCGACCCCTGCTCATGCCCATTCCCACCACAGGAAGCAAAATCAATAAGCTGCTGCATACACACCAGATTGTAAACTGTAAAATGCTTTGCAATTATTAGTGGTGATTTATCATCCTAACATTCATCAAGCTCTAGGGTTGATAAATGATTGCAAGGAAGGACCTAGACACACAATAGCAGGTCCTGCTAGTCAAGCCTGCACCCCGGCCACGAAAACGAGAAGAAGGAGCCACTGAGGAGAAAAAGAGATGACTTCAAGAGAGAATGAAGCCCCTTTCTCATTTCATCTCCTGAGCTAACACTTGACAAGACGAAGGGGCTAGGGGCATATGAGCCTGGGGCCAACAAAAGAACAGACCTCCTTGACACCACCTGGAAAGAAGGTTTTGTCAAGTTCTGCTCTTTCATAAGCACCAGCTGGGGGCTCCTCCGGGGGTCGGGGGCTGTGGCTCATG
Organism: Rhinolophus sinicus; assembly: GCF_057876585.1. Lineage (NCBI taxonomy): Eukaryota > Metazoa > Chordata > Mammalia > Chiroptera > Rhinolophidae > Rhinolophus > Rhinolophus sinicus. The sequence goes on along the minus strand of NC_142515.1, from coordinate 103,656,813 downwards.
GTCTTTGTACCTCTAGCACCTGGCATGTATTATAGCAATCACCACAACCATTATTGTCATTCTTTAACATCTTTTTATAAAGGATATTATTTATTTACTCGTCAAAATTTGATCATTGTCATTCCAATAATTTTTCTGAAACTTTTATTCTACAGTTTTTAATGATGCTTTTAAAATAATGTTTTTTTAATAACAAAGCCTAGACTCTGGCACACAGTAGGCTTTTGGGGTGGCTATATGGTTGGATGTATAGATTAATGGATTGGATGGATGATGGTTGTTATGAGTTTTAGTCCATTTGGCCCCCACCATTGCCTAAGAGAGTCACGACTCTTGAAAGATGCCAGTGCCCCCTTCCCATGGTCCGTTGCCTCCATAATCTCATCGTGCTTGATAACGCTTATTTTATTGCCTAAGAACTTAGAGTTGAAGATCTCCTCATCCCTTTTCTCTGTAAATACCAGACTCCCCTCTCTCAGACCCGAGTCAAATGTTCAATCCAGTTAAGGTTGATGGTGATAAGAAGGAGGAAGAGGCAAGAGAGACCCAAAACAAGTGGGCTGCCCAAGAATTGGGGCCAAAGGCAGGTTTCCTAAATTATCTAGAAAAGATATCTGCCGAGCCCTCCTGAACCACTATCCAGTGCAAATAACTTGGGGGAAACTCCAAAACCAACTCACCATTTTTGTTCCTTGAAGTCTGCCCTGATGATGTTTCAGTCCCATTTTTTCTGGCACCTTCCATTGCCGGAGGTCTGAAGGACTCGTGACCAGCACACACCAGCACCGAGGGGCCGCGCAGTAAAGCCTTCAGAGAGTCCACCTGAAGAAGGAGAGTGTTGAGTCAGGAGGCCTGGTCCGCAGGACCCCCCCTTCTGCTTGGGGAGACACAGTGAGAGGAAGACTCCACTCACTCTGGCCCTTTCCTGATGTTTGCACATCTCACCTCAGATTTCTGATCCAAGGGAAGCATCCTATCCACTTGTCGAAATACCATTGTAACCAGCTGGGGGCTGAGGACCTACAACCATGATCTTCCTCTCTACCTGCACCCTCCCACCACCTGGTGTGAGGCCTGTGGTTTAGAGGTTATTCTGAATGCTTCAGGTGGAAAAGACTTCACAAGGTCTTTGCCCACACTGCTCCCCTGCCCACACTTGCACCCTCCAGAACAGGCATTTTTTAAAGGAACCAAAGCAGAAAGCCTTCCAGCTTCCATGTGGAGACCTGATTCGCTATCTCACCCAAGCAGACTCCTCTCTTAGGTTTGATCTGTGGTTTCCAGTGTAATCCGAGCCCATCGCTTCTGCTTCTGCCCCACGTGGAGCGGAGAAAGGTAAGGCACTGTTCTTTCCACAGGTAGCCCTTCCTTCCCAGGCTGTTCTGAAGATTCTCTAGTCTCCTGCCCAGATGCTGGTGTCATCCTCTCCCCACCTACCCACACACCCACCAGCAGGATGTCCGGAGCTGCGAGCTGAGCGGGCAAATCAGTCCTGGATTGCATTCCTGGAAACAGGGCCCTGCTTTCCGAAAAAATCTCACCTGGCCCTGAGGCCTCTGCATATTTGAGCCTTTCCACTACTTATAACATTACATTATAATTAGCAGTGTGGGGGGGATTTAGTTCCATCTTGTAAGGGCTGTATCTGTTCTCTTTCATTTTCTCAAATTAGAAGGGTGTGTTTATTAATAAGGAAATGAAGAAAAGGGAGAACTCTACATCTTCTCCTCCCAAAATGACATTAAGATTGCTGTACAGCAAATCTTTCAGCTCAGTTAATTCGGAGCTTGTTTCAAACTACTAGGTACATTCCTGTTTTGATTTAGGTCTCCAGTCCATCACAGAAATACAAACATGACCTAAGTCTATCGATTTATACATATAGCCATGCTTCTAGGAAATCAGACGTTTCCAAGGAAGAAACTAGAATTGAGGCCTAAATGACACTCCCATTTTAGAAAGAGGTAGAGATCTAGGATCTGTGGGGACAAAAGAGCATTATCGAGAGTGTCCACCCAGTAGAGGACCTGCAAATTGATAACCATGACACAGCCTGTCATGGGGAGCAACGAGGTCACTTTGTTTACAGAAACTCTAATAACCCTGTAGTAAGTCTATGTGAAAATATGCTATTTTTTTTTCTCCAATTAATTTATTTTGTACCTGCTCTCTTCCTCTCACCACATCCACTTAACTACGTATAGCCAAACTGAAGGTATGGACTTAGTCTTATTTGTCTGTAAAATGTGCATGTAGCACATGTCAGTACATAGCAAATGCACCATAATTTAGAAGCATTCTTACCTCAGGACTCTGGAATCGTTAAGGCTAGCCCTATCATTTGCCAGCCATCCAATTCTCTGCCTCAATTTCCTTATCTCTACAAATGGTATAATAATATAAACTGCCTCATGAGTTTGTGTGGTGGGTGCTATGTCCTAGATTAGTCAATCTCTAGTCTATTCTCTTCCTGGTGTGCTGTCCAGTACTGCAGAGCTTAGAAAGCTCCAAACACATTTTTCAGGAGGCGATGGCAGCTAAAGCCACCGTGGCGGGACCCAGCACCCCAGTGTGTCTTGGTGTCAAGATGCAGATGTGACTGTTTCCTGAGCCCAGCTTTATCTGCTTGGAGGCCACTACCAAGCATTCCTCTGGAACTCAGTAATCACAGTTGCTTCAAGCAGAGGTAGTAGCTTCCTGCAGAATGCTGGGAGCCGTTCCTATAGACCCAGCTTAGAGCTTGTCCCTCCAGCTGTCCAAAGATATGGAAGCCCCCTGGTGCCCTGTATTGTACTGCTTTCTGCTTAAGGTACTTCAAGCAGTATCTCTTTCCTGCACTGAACTCTCACTGCAATAGGTGAGACTGGATAACAGGAGGATTGGATAAGAAAATAACGGAAGCGTGCAAAGCATAGTGTCTGGCACTGAATGCTCAATAAATGCTAACTACACATAGGAATGACAAGTGCTTGTTTGATGAGCTGACGGAATGAATGCGTCCACTCTATCCACCTTTAATTAGCAGCAAGACAATCAGTGCCTCTTTTTAAGGATGACCTTCCTCTTCCATCCAAGTATTGTGATCTGAGACCCAGAGAACTTTTTAAAAGAAATAGCCCACTCTGACAGCCTACCTTTTCCCCACTGGTTGTGTACACCTGCTTCACAGGAAAGAGCAGAAGGTCTGAGGCTTTGCTGAGAAAGGCCGTCAGGTTCCTTGTATTTCTATGACTGAGAAGCACTGTCTGCTGGAATCGAGGGTCCCCATTCTTAACCAGCATTATCCTCCTTGGGGCTTTGGGACCCCTCTGGCAAGAGGGTGTCCCTGGTGCCTCACACTGGTCTTCCACATCCTGTGACTGCTGAGCGGCGGTGCTGCTCCCCTGTGGCCGGCCTGGCCCACTGGAGGTCTTGGGTGGCTTCTTATCGGAGCAGAGGTAGCAACCACCATCTTCCAGCTGCTCCAGGGCACTGAGGTCATGCAGGCCCCGGGGTGTGGTGACAGAGCGCACCCCAAAGGAGAGAGGCACACGCTGGGAGAGCTCGTCCATCAGCGTGCCGAAGCTCTTGAAGGTGCGCTGGTGGACAGCCAGGCGAACCCCAGAAAACCGGGGATCCCCTCGCTTGAGGAAAGTTATCTTCTTGGCTGGCGTGACCTGGGTGACAGAGGGGGTCCGGGCCATGGAAGGCAGGAGGCACTTGCGATAGCTTGGGGCCTGGGCATCCCCCAGGGTGCTGTTCATGGCATGGAAGCCCAGGCAGCTGAAACGGGTCAAAGGAAGAGAGTCAGAGAGTAGCCGAGAGAGTGTGCATTTCCTTTCTCTCCTTCGTTATAGAGGTGCTTCCTGCCCACCCCAAATTTGCTCCACTCTGCTCAGTAGAGGCAGGTGAATCCATTTTGATGGAAGAGCAGGAAGGCTAAAGGTTTAGCATCGGACAGATCTGAATTCAAATCCCAACCCGTTCCCCACTTACTCCCTGTGTGACCCAGGAAGTGAATGATGTGCTCTGTGTTTGGTGGACCCCACCTGTAAAATGCAGCCGTGCTCACGCTGCAGAGTGGTTATCACGAGTAAATGCATTTACGTTTAGAGAGCACGTGGCACAGAGCAAGCACCGGTACATCTTGATTCCTTTCCTTCCTCTTGCTGTATTTCTTAACATTTTCTACCACCCTAACCTCCTTTAAATACCTTAGGGTTTGTCTCCTAAAGAAGTGGGTAAATAAAGGGAAGACCATGTAGAGCAGATGCAAGAACACGGAGCCAACGGTCAGGAGGCCTGGGCACCTTACCCGCTATCTCAGTGCAAAGTCTCATGTGCGGCCCTGGGGATGCCCAGGTCTCGGGACTGTCATCCTCCAGCTGCCAGGTGAGAGGACTGGAGTTGATTCTTCCATCCCAAACCCCTTAGGGATGGCTGGCAACCCAAAGAGGATGCCACCATTTGATGCCATGTGTTTTCCCCATTGTATGGTGATGTTCGCTTTCAGATGAAAAGAATGCCCCCCCTCACATCCCTCCAAAGTCTTTGCAGGATGCGTGATGAACCCTATGGGTGAGTCCCCCAGCCCGCTGCCACTGCCATGGAAGAGTGGGGGCTCAGGCCAGCTGTGGTTGGGTAAGGCCATCCATCCCACTGTGTGTTTCTATCCCCACCGCAGTGGAGCCCATGGCCTCACCCGGACTCTTGCAGAAGTCTGCCGCTGACTCTTCCTATCACCACCAGATGCTCTTCTGTGCACCTGCCAGCCAAATTGTCCTGAAACCCCGTTTTCACCTGGATGCTACCTATGTCCCAAGCCCTTCCAGTGGTTCACAGTATCTGCAGAAAAAGCCCAGGCCCCTTATCCCACAATGCCAGGCCTCTCCCCTTGTCCTTATCCTTCCCCTAAGCCTCAGCTCCTGTTCTTTCCTGCAGGAATTCTTCACTCCAATCAGGCCGCCTGACTCGGGGCTCCCCCTGCCTGGCAACCCCCATCCTTCTGCTCTCCGCCTTGGCTTCCCTCCTTTATGGAGTTTTCCGCAGCCCCCCAGTCTGAGGCAATCCCCATTTTCAACATGACTCCTCTGCTATTTCCCACATGCCAGGACTGTGTTTTTCTTCACCAGCTACGCCCAGGCCTGGGCAGCAGAACCTCAGGGCACCCAACCCCATGCTTGGCACAGCCGGGGCCCAGGAAATCCAGACTGATTCAGCAGGCCGACATTTCCCAGAGCCCCATACTAGAGCCCAGGCCTGTCAACAAACTGACACTTGGGCCATTATGATCGGGTGAGGAGTGGTCCCCACTTGCCCGTGGTTCAGACCATGGCGGGACCCTCATTAATGCGCGCCCTGCAGGGAACCACGGCCTCCCTCCTGCAGCACGCTCCCTGCTCCGGTTCCTCCAGTGCCAGCCTCTCCTGTCCTTACCTGCTCCCTATTTACCCCACTCATCTTAGGGGGAAGACTCTTCTCTCATTTTCAAAGTCCTGGTGCACAGAGGCCTCATAATCCTCTCATCCCTGGCACAAACTTTATAATTAGCTTCTTCACTCCCCTCCCTCCCCACTAAGCCCGTTAAGCTGCTTTCGCAGACCTCCCAGGAGCAGCCCTGCAGCTGCCATCACCGTTACTCTGCTGCTTTCCCTGCCTTCCTGAAGCACTGACTTTTCTTCCCATTTGATTTTCATTTTCACGTGTGACAACGAACGTTCTTCCTGGCCCTCACCGAGGGACTGAGAGGTGAAAGAAGGGTCACCGTGTCCCCAGTGTTACCTGTCCTCCAATGTCACTGTGTCCCCCAATGTCACCACAGCCCCAGCATCACTGTGTTCGCAATCTCACCATGTCCTTCAGTGCCACCGTGTCCCCCAGAAGCACTCTGCCCCCCATCATCACCATGTCCCCATAGTCACCACGTCCCCCGGCATCACCAACAATGTTACCATGTCCTCTAGTGTCATTGTGCCCCCCCCAGTATTATCATGTCTCGCAGCATTGCCATGTCCCCCAGGACCCCCACTGCCTTGAAGGGCTTCTGCTCCCTGCAGCCCATTTCTGGGCAGAGAGGGCCTGTCTAGAGCCCTCCCGGACAGAAGCTTTGTAGGGCAAGGGAGAGCGCTCAAGGGGAAAGCAGGCACCTGGCCCGGAGCCAAGTAAAGACCACTCGGTGACTCTTTCAGGACCCAGGCAAAAGCATATCGCAACATACACTCAAGTGGACGACTGCCCCCTTCTTCTGGCATTCGCCTAGGAAAGAACATCTTTCTGAAATGGAATTCCCAGTCTCTGACTGGATTTTCAAAATAAAAAGAGAATGTGACCCATGGTATCCTAAGTACCAAAAATCGGGCTGATAGCAGCCGGGGTCCAGCATGAAAAGTCCCTCCCAACATGAGACCAAGTACACAGCCCGGAGAGAGGCTGAGGGAAATTATCCCCCTGCTTGCACTCATATAACTGACAAAATTCTGCATTAACTTCAGGTGGCTTACACACACGCACGCACACACACAGACATGCACACATATATGGGGGACACACACACTCACACACATACATGTACACAGACAAGTTTGAAAAAATTTAGGACCCAAGAGAATGAGCTGAGGGAGCCAGGGTAGCCTGGACCCATGGACTGTGAAGGGTGAGGGCATATAAAACTACAAACATCACCCCGATCCTTGCAGGAAGATGAGACGACTGCTTGCAGATGAGATGACTGATTGCTCTCCAGCCTCATCAATAGAAATAGACAGGTTCACCTTCATCCCCAAGACAAGTCACTGAGAACTATGACCTCCTCTTGCAGCATCGGGAGGGAGAAGCAAATTGATTTTCTTTTTTTTCCCCCTTTCTTCTGCCTCCCCCCCCACACACACACACCCACACACACACACTCAGGTTCAAGCCGTTGTTTCTCAGTCTAGTTGTGTAGGACACAGCTCCCTGCCCCATGCTGGTATGATGAGCCTTGCCCGACCCCCCAGCTGAGGCAGTTGGTCTCCAGTCATCGGTCGGCGCTCACACTGGCCACCGGCCGCTCAAGATGGCACACAGCAGCCCGTGGCAGCCCACGCCAACCTCCAGCTGCTCACCGCAGCCCAGCTCCAGGGAGAGCTGTTGTTCACAATCTTAGCCGTAGAGAGTACAACTCAGTGGCCCATGTGGGAATTGAACCGGCGGCCTTTGGTGTTAGGAGCAGGGCACTCCAACCACCTGGGCCACCAGGCCGGCCCATCGATTTTCTTTTTCAAAGAGGCTTTAATGCACTTTTGATTCTTTCACCTTCAAAACAGCCTAGTCCAACCAGGTTGTTCATTCATTCAATCACTCATTCATTCACTCATTTGTATACCCAACAAAAGTTTCTGAGCAGCTATTGCATACCAGGCTCTATGCTGGGTCCTGGAAATATAAAAATTACTGAGATATAGCACCCATCCTCAAAAAAGTCACATTCTAGTGTGACAAGTAGGTACATTACTAACTGTAGCATAAGAAATGTTCTGAGATAGATAGATATATAGATAAAGACAGACATAGAGATAGATATAGTATAGATTATACAGAGGACATGACTGAAAGAAGATTAAGAAAAACGGTAAGTAAGGGAAGACTTCCTGGAGGAGGTGACATGGAGCCTTCTGAGAAGAGACCGAAAGGACAATTTAGGGATTAGCCAGAGAAGGAAGAAGTTAAGACAGACATGGCAACTAGACATAGCCTTGGTGCCAAATGTGACAGGCTGTGGTTGGTTGGGGGATGGAAGGAAAAAGTGCCCAGGCTGTGATCAGCTAGAAATGCTGTCATAGCGTCAGGGCAGAGAAGGGCCATACAGGTGCCAGACATTTGCCATCCTTGAACACAGTAAGATCAGCTTTGGCCCCAGTTACCTCGACAGCAGCACCAAAAGCCCTTCTCCACTGAAGTCTGCGAGGCCAACACCTGGCAAGCAAACTCAGGTGTTCCTACGTTAGCTCCAAGAAGAAGTAAATAAAGAAGAGGATACCAGTAACAGAGGGAGGCAAAACAGAGGAGGAATAAGAAGCAGGTTTCATTGCAGGCCACTCGTCCCAGTGTACCCGGGACTGCCCCAATCTTAACACTGAAAGTCCTAATGCAGGGACCCAATCCTCCCCAACATCTTTGGTCACCAGCTCATTGGGGCAGTTTGTCACCTTTTCCACTGCCTTCACTGTGGGGCCTGGGCAGTTTCCTAGGACCAGGTGGCCTCTTTCTGGCACTGGCCCTACTGGCAGTGAGGCTGTGGGGACAGAGTCCAGAGAGCAGTTTCAAGGCTCTCGGCCTCCCATGGAAAGGTGCTGGCTCAGGCAGTACACCGCCATCAGCTGTGACTAGTTGGCCATCTACTGTAACCAGTTAGCCATTAGCCACTGATATAACTGCCGTAGCTAAGCTAGCAAGCGCAGATTGCTTTTAGCAAGGGAAGGTTGGTTGGCAAAGAAGCGGATAGTGGGTTGCAGCTAGCAAGTGGGTTGGTTGGCAGACAAGTCCCACACAGAGGGCTCCCTAAGTCCACCTAGCTCCCCTTTGCAGTATCATGAACCAGACAGGCCATGTGATCGCAAACTGTCCTCACAGTAGAGGGAAGACAGCCTTCCCCCATAAACACTCAGGGGGTGGGGGTGGGGGGACGAGGACAGCAAGAGAAGGCTATGAAGGAAGGAAGGAGCCTGACCTTTCTGGGTGCAAGGGATCGTTGAGGAGAGGGGGCAAAGAAGAGTGAAGAGCTGGAGGGCAGCAAGATGGGTCTGGTTCCCCGCTCTCCACACTCCAATCCCAGATTGGAGTCCAGTGGGGGATTACTGGTCTTGGGGGAAATCTAGATAAGGTGAGAGACACTCCCATAGCAGAGGATTTTGTCCAGCCAAGGCCCATGACTAAGTTTGAAGGAGACCTCCTTTTGGACTTCTCTTACCCCACTCCCACTCAGGATGGAGCTTCATCAAGGTATGGTGGGCAGAGCAGATTGGAGGAGGCTCTGATGTTCACCTTTCCTCAGTCAGCTGTGTGCCATGGGGTGTGGACAGGACCACACAGCAGCTCAGGGGCTGACTGTCAATCTGTGGTAGGGAGTCTTGGAGGAGCATAGAGATTGGGGGGCAAATCACTAGTGCTGAATGGGTCCCAGCAAACCCTAGAACTCATAGCACCAACCAGTCGGAGGAATTGTGGGATTTGTTTAGGGCAGACAGCAAAGGATGGGGGATGGGTGCCAGGGGATTTCAAGAGGAAGTAGGCCAAGAAAACAGAGGAGGCATTCCAGCTGTGTGTGGGTGGGGGAGGGAAGCAGAGAAAAACAGATTAAGGGGCAAAAGGAGAAAAAAATAGAAGTCACAGGAAATGCTCCAAAAGGTGACAGCCCCGCTAGAGGAATTGGGCAGGGTGGGCCTGCAGGGGAGGAAACAGTTTTGTCATCAGTCCTGGAAGTGAACTAGGCCAGGGTGAGGGGCTGGAGGCAGGAGCAGGCAGCAAGAGTGATGGATTCAGGAAGAGAATAAATAGGGTGGGAGAAGTCTGCAGGCAGGATGGAGGCTGGGCTTTGTGGAAGAAAAACTACAAGTGACAATGACACCAAAGCTAAACCTATGAGGTAGTGAGCAGGAAGGGGTGGGTGGGGAGAGTGCTGTGGCCGAAACCTTGAAGGGTTGATTGATATTACACGTGAAGGGCTGACAAAGTGACGATGATGTGAGTAGCACAGGTCTCAGAGAAAAGTGCTTACAGCACACAGCCTCCAGAGAACACAAGAACCGCTGTTATTCTGCAGGCCGTTAAGCCCTTCGTAGGGTCTACACAGGCTGTATGGGGTCTAGGCCATTTTCAACACCACCTTTCAGTGACTCCAGTTTGCCAAGGTGCACTGTTATTTTATGAGCTGAGAAGAAAGAAAGAAAAAGGTGGTGACAAATTAAGAGAAAGACATGCTATTAACTTCAAGATGCATCCTGATCTCAGAGATATTAAAACATTGGAGGGAAAGAAACCTGTGTGTATTAAAGTCAGTGAATATGACAAACAGCAGAACATAGGTTGTACACATATCCATGATAAAGCCACAGTACTTACTCAGGTTTGATTTCGGTTAACTTTTAGGTTATGACAGCATTGGGGAGCCAGTGTGCTATATAACCTGATAGTCGTGTCATGATGGTCAGATGGGCAAATGTGACTCACAGGAAAAATGAGGTATCACTTCACACCTGTTATGATAGCTATTATTAAAAAGTAAAAACACAAAGCAACAACTATTGACAAGGATGTGGAGATTTTGCTGGTGGGAATATTACCTAGTGCAGCTGCTGTGGAAAACAGTGTGGCAGTGCTTCAAAAAATTAGATATAGGTTTACCATATGACCCAGAAATTTCACTTCTGGGTAGATATCCAAAAGAATTGAAAGCAGGGACTTGAACAGGTGTTTGAACACCCTTGTTCAAAGCACCAGTATTCACAATAGTCAAAAGGTGGGGGGCAGCTGGATGGCTCAGTTGGTTAGAGCGCAAGCTCTTATCAACAAAGCGGCCGGTTCAATTCCCACATGGGATGATGGACTGCGCCCCCTCCAACTAAGATTGAAAATGGCGACTGGACTTAGAGCTGAGCTGCGCTCTCCACAACTAGACTGAAGGACAACAACTGATGGGTCCTGGAAAAACACACTGTTCCCCAGAAAAACACACTGTTCCCCAATAAAAATTAAAAAAAAAAAGGTGGAAGCAACCCAAGTGTCCCTTGACTTATGAATGGATAAACAACTGTAGTATGCCCATACAGATTAATATTATTCAACCTTAGAAAGGAAGGGAATCCTGACACCTGCTACAATATGAATGAACCTTGAGGACATCATGCTAAGTGAAAGAAGCCAGACACAAAGGGACAAATACTGTAGGATTCCATTTATATGAAGTACCTCGAGTAATCAAAGTCATAGACACATACATTACAATGGGTGTTGCCAGGGGCTGGGGGACGCGGACCTGAGGAGTTAGTGTTTAAATAGGAACACAGTTTCAGTTTGTTCTGAAAGATAAAAAAGTTCTGTGGATGGAGGGTTGGCACAACATCGTGAATGTACTTAATCCACTGAACTGTATACTTAAAATTGTTGAAATGGTCAATTTTATGTTATGTATCTTTTACCATAATAAAGTGTCAAATAAAATAATGGAAAAATTAAAAGGGAGGGGGTGAGATGAATCGTCCTTTAAGAAAGGCCCTTTGGTGGATGATGACGACTTCTGAAACCTGGTGCTGAGGTGGTGAGGGGTCAGGGAAACACCTCCCTGGCTCCACACAGCAGAACAGGCACTCCCTGGGCTCAAGGGTCTGAGGGGTGGATTCAGGAACAGAATAAACAGAGTGAAAGAAAAGATGGTCTAATAGCAGTAGGACTGTTTATTAGTAGGTACAAAGCAATCTAGCCACCAACATTGAGCCCTAGTATGTGCCGGACATTTGGTGATACGCAGAGAGACGGGCTCATGCTTCATGGAATTTATAATACAGGAAAGCAGACAGAACTTCTGCACCTGGGTCCTCACCCTTTGGCATATGAGTGTCCCTGCTGCTTCTGGAGGGCCCCAGGCTCAGGAGTCCCCTTGGTTCTGCCAGTAACTTGCTGATGGCTGTGAGCAAGCTACTTGACTTCTCTGAGCTACTTTCATCATAAGATGCAGGTGCTAAACAAAAGGGCCTCATGTAATGGAGGTTACACGAGGAGATTGTAGGAAAAGACAGCACATCATTCTGTGCTATAAATGATTACCTTGAATCTGGAAGACCTACCTCTTAAGAAAATATCAAAGGCATTCATTTTTTAAATTTTCCAGGTAATACCCTTCCCTTTCAAAATTGTGGTCTGAAAACCATGAAGTATGCCCCCATCCAGAAAAATGAGCACATTCCCATATGCACAAAATATTGCACAGAATTTCATAGGCCTCTGAAGCCCACCCATAGAAGCCTCTCAGGGATACATGAAGCCCAGGTTAAGAACGTTTGATCTGGGTCTGAGGATCTAATGTAAAACATAGCGAGTATAGTCAATAACACTGTATTGTATACTAGAAATTTGATAGGAGAGTAGAATTTAAATGCTCTCAACAACAACAAAAAGAACCTTTGGTGTAGTCATGGGAGATGAGGAAACTGAGAGGAGGAGGAACAAAAAAGAGAAAAACACCATCGAGCTCCTGGCTGACCAATACATGCTGTGGTGTGACTTAGAAAGAAGAAAAGAGATCATGTTTGTAGATTCTCTCGTTCAACCTGTAGCTGCTGGGAAAAGTTTTCCTAAAGATGGTTCGCTTTCTTTCTGCTGATAAAGGAAAGACACATCCATGATGACTTAGGAAAAGAGACAGGACTGGAAGAACCCTAAGATTGACACAGAAAGTAAAACCTTTGGAATCTGTGTAAAAAAAACAAAACCAAAAAGAGCATTAGAGTGTCTTCCTGCCTGCCTCCCTATACCCCCCCCCCCCCCCGCACACACACACACACACACACACACTTGCTAATAGTCTCCAGGTAGCTTATCAACAAGGGAAGTAGGCTAATAAGACTGCCTGGGTTTACAGGGCTTAAAATGCAAAGTGGGATGTCTGAGTTCCTTGTAGGCAGTAAGTGCTTCTGGTTCTGTCCCTGATGCTGAATAAACGATGCTTGGGAGACCATGCCGTGGTGAGAACCGGGTGAGGAGTACAGTCAGCAAAGAGTAAAACAATAACATGGAGGGCAGGCGAGCCCAAGGGCAGAATGATCTCTTGTCTGACCATAGGCTCGTGCCTGGAGGGAACATACGAGTATAAACAGCCAAGGAAAGTGGAAATCCAACAATTGCCATGGACTGGAGGTAGCTGGGAGGATCTGTGAAGTGCACAGACAAGATGCCCACCCTCAGGCTGCCCATGGCCTTGAGCCACTGAGAGAGCAACTAAGAGGGCCTGTTGTCCAACACACATACAATTGCAGGTAAAACAGATGGAATAAAGATGTTAAGATGAAAAAGTCAAATGGGAAGGAACTGGGGAGATGCTGGAGAGAAGTAAGGGACTACATTTCTTTGGGGTGACCCTAGAGGACAGAACTGGGAGTTAAGAATAGCCAGGGCTTTCCTAGGATACTAAGGCTGATCTCAGCTCAACTTTGAAACAACTTGTAAACAACTGGAGTGACCTCCAAATGACTGCTGTATCAGAAATTGCCTTTGGCCGCAAGTAACAGAGAGCCTCATCCCAAAATGACTTAAACCAGGGAGAAGTCTGTTGATGTCTCACACAAAAGAAGGATAGAGATAGACACTCTCGAGCTGGTACAGAAGTTCCACAACGCCATTAACGTTCCTGGCACCTTCCATATTTCTACCCTGTTAGCCTTACTGCTGATTTTCCTCTTCAAGTTGCCTCAACATCACAAGATGGCTGCTGTGGGCCCTGCAATTTGACTGGGATTCATTCCGCCGGGTACGAATGGTCTTTGTGGTCTTTGTGTTCCTCAGTCTTTGTGTTCACCAAGACCACCTACCACAGCTTGACAGGCAGCCCCTGAGCTCCTGTGTGGTCCTGTCCACACCCCATCGCACCCAAGTGGCTCAGGAAAGCTGAACATCAGAGCCTCCTCCAGTAGATTTCTCCCAACATACCTGATGAGGTCCTGTCCTGAGTGGGAGTGGGGTGACGGGAGTCCAGAAGGAGGTCTCCTTTAGAGCTCAGTCATGGGCCTTGGCTGGACAAAAGTCCTTTCCTGTTGGAGTATTTCTCACCTTCTCTAAATAGTTCTCTCACTCCCCATCCCCACTACTTCTGCACTTGACCCAAGCTGGGAGTGGAGAGTGGAGAGCTAGGAAACAGAGCCCTGTCTTGCTTTCTTCCAGCTCCACACCCTTCCTTTTGCCACCCCTCCACATTCCAGGCAGGAGGAAGGGGAGAAGGCAGAGGCACTTACTGAGCTAGCCCCACGGACAGTTGACCTGACACTTTCATTGGACTTCTGTCCACATCCCACTGTGGAACTTACTTACATGACCCTTGCTATCTACACGGGAGCTGGAGGTGACCGCAGCAGCAGGCAGGAGATGAGGTATGGCAGCGATGACCACTCTGGGCCATCCCTAGCATTCAAGTGGAAAAAGTGGTATAACGTTTGAGGACAATAAAGAACAGATTGAGGGAAAACTTCGAGACAAATTCTGGAGAATGGAGGGTTTTGCTTTCGGTGTATGCCCACATTGTTTCCCAGGAGAAGAAATCCCCATCTACAGGGTAGCAATGCGAGTCAGAGGAAAGATCTCTGCACTGTCAGGTAGGCGGCCTCCAAAACGGGCCTGGCCCATTGCATACCTCTATGATTGTGGGCAAATCAATTTCCACCCCTTGGCCTCAGTTTCCCATCAGTAAAACGGCCTCTAAGTTCACTTCCAAACTCTAAATCCAGTGGTTCTCAACACTGTCCTGTTTCTGAAAAGAGGAGCTGTCCTGGGCGTGATGGTCTTGAGAAATACAAGGTGGGCAGAGGTGGGTGAGCCCTTGGCCAGGTTGTCTCCTGCATGTACAGAGGGGAGAAGTAAACTGAATGACAACCCAGAGAGAAGTGAGTGAGGTGAGGCCAGCGGCATCACCAAATAAGATTGAAAATCCTACCGGGAATGACAAGTCGTTGGAGGAAGTGGCATATGGGCCAAGCCAGCGTGCCAGACAAAGATGGTCAGAAGAGTCAGGTGTTTGCCCAAAATAAGAGAAAATATTAAGCGTGCCAGCTAAGGTTGGAATCCCTGGAACAGAGAAAGGCCTTTAACAGACAATGATAGAAGTTGTTTACGTAAAACTGGCCAAGATGATAAGCATAAAAACATTGTAAAAAAAAAAGAAAGAAAAGTCCAAAGCATCTCAGAGTGTGATGGGACCATCAGGAGTAAAGGATCCTGGAGAGAATTGCATGAAAGCCATGTCCTATGACATAATAAGCCTTTAGTTACTGATAGGTCAATAGTCAGCTATATACACAGAGGGAATCAAAGGTATAGCTCCATCCCTGGCCTCAGGGAGATTCTGATCCAGTCGGGAGGAGGAAAGGGGGGGAGAACAGAGTGGCTGGAAGACGGGCTGTTCCTTGGACGTGCAGTAGAACCACCTAGTATATTAGTCTGCTCCGGCTGCCATAACAAATACCACAGACCAGGGGCTTTAATAACAGACATTATTTCCTCATAGTTCTGGAGACTGGATGTCCAAGATCAGGGTGGTTTCTTCTGAGGCCGCTCGCCTTGGCTTTCAGATGACTTGAGTTTCCCTGTGTCTTCCCATGGTCTTCCTCTCTGTGTGTGTCTGTGTCCTCATCTCCTTTTCTTTCCAGACACAGTCATATTAGAGTAGGACCCACCTTAATTAATTACCTCATTTAAGTTAATTACCTCTTTAAGGGTCCTGTGTCCAAATATAGTCACATTCTGAAGCACTAGGGCTTGGAGGTTAAGACTTCAATATATGAATGTGACAGGATGGGGTGGGGGCAGGGGCACAGGGACACAGCTCAGCCTGTAACTCCTGGAAAGCTGTTGGAAGTACTGACACCCAGACTTCGCCTTCAGAGATTCATAGCCTTTGGCTTGGCCTGAGGCCCAAACAATATTTTAGTATTTTAAAACATTTTCAGTTTCTTTTAAAAGTTCCCCAGCTGATTCTGAGCCAGTGTTGAAAACCACTGAGCTAAAGCAATACCCAGACACAACTGGATGCCAATTGCATGCCATCCTGTGTGATGTTAAGTCTAATTGCAACAGAGGTTCATAAAAGGAGAGACTGGTCGTCGCAGCCAGAGAATTTGACAGAGAATTCCCAGTGGGCCCTTGGGGGATAGGAAGATGTGCATTGACAGAGCAAGGTGAGGGCTGCAGCAACTGTGGGAGTGGAGCCTTGCTTGATGGAACAGATGCCTGACTCTCAGGAGTGATGGGGATGCAGGGGTTATATAAAGCAGGCTCCATAGTTGGGAGCCATCGTGGACTTCTGAGCAGGGATATGATGTCATAAAAGTGGTGATCTCCCAAAATGAACCAGCAAGATGGATGGAGGGCCTGTGGAGAGTAACATCCAGGTGGAGATATTGTCATAGCAACAGTAACTACACAAACACACACACACAAAAACACACACTAGAGATGGGGCACTTCTTCGAAATACATAATGAATTTATAGCCACAACTCAGCAAAAGTTCACAAAGCCTACAAAATCCTTAACTGTACATAAGAAATCATACAGTATAGAATCTTTCAAATGGTTCCAAACAGGCATACATAATGAATCTATGCTATTATCATAGAGGACAATGGTTCTATTCATGAGGGAGGGGGGGACTCGAGATTGGGAGCACACTTAAGGATGGCGAACCTACAAGGAGAGGAGAAGCCGGGAAACCCCACCGAACAAAGGAGAAGTCTAAGGCCTGGCATAGTTCCAGGGTTTGTTTGTCCCTTGGCCTCCCGGTCATGAGTGACAGGCCAGGCTTAGTGGGCCTTCGGACGGCAAATGCCACGTTCTCTGCCCCCAGCTCGGGCCTCGATCTGTTGATGAGGACTGGTTGAAGGCAGAAGAGAAACAGTCCACTCTTGATGAAATAGAAACCAAGGATGACTGGCCTTTAGAGATTCTGTACCACCCTGGGGACAATACTATGACCGCAAGTGTCTGGATTCAAAAACAGGAAGGTGGGGAACCAGCCCAGCGCAGAGTTGGACTCATTCCATGAAAGCAGAATGAATACCTCCAAACCCTGCTTTCTCGGACACTTACAGTGGCCTCCGTGAGCGAGCAGAGCAGCTTGTTTCCTTGAGAATGTTTTTGTCATTGTGTCATCATGCTTCACACAGTGGGAGCTGGTGGGGGAGGGGGCCTGCAAAGGGCCACCAGAGGACAGGTCCTGTTTGGAAAGGAAAAGGAGCAAAGATGGGGACAGACCTAGCCCCAGGAGGAGGCAGAGGGGTGCAGGCTGGGAGGGTCTGCTTTTCACAGTCCTAACACTGTGTTATCAGGGTTCTCTAGAGCAACAAAACCAATAGGATAGAGAGAGCAATAGATACATAGAAAGAAATTTATTATGAGGGACTGAATCATGTGATTATGGAGGCTGAGAAGTTCAGATCTGCCGTCTGCAGGCTGGAGGCCCAGGAGAGCTGGTGATATAATTCAGTCCAATGCTATAAGTCCTAGTGGAGTCTGAAGGCCCCGGAACCAGGACTCTGATATCCAGGGACAGAAGATGGAGATCTCAGCTCAACAAGAGAGAAAATGCTCCCTTCCTCCACCTTTTTATTCCATTCAGGCTATCAATGGACTAGATGAAGCCCACCTGCATTGGTGGGGACACCAATGTATGTACTCAGCTTACTGATTCAAATGCTAATCTCTCCTAGAAACACCCTCAGAGACACACCAGAAATAATGTATTACCTGTATTACCAGCCATCTGGGCACCTCTTAGCAAAGTCAAGTTGACACATAAAATTAACCATCACACGCTGATTCTAACAAATGCCGTAAAATAGTCTGGGGCAACCACCAGGTACAATCATGGCAGGAAATCCCTGTTTCCCCTGTTTAGGTTTAGTTACAACTGACTAGCACTCTTCTCTATGACCCTTCGTTGGGGTGGCGATGGAACATTCTATTTAGCCTTTCCTTCTCCGGGAAATGGATGGAAGCAATTCGTCTGTAATGTATGGATGTAAAAGAGACTGCAGAGAGACAGACCTGGAATCTGAAGCTTACTGGGCAGTGGGGATAGTAGTGTTTACCAGGAGGTCTGAGATAATGGTTATGAAGCATGTGGCACATAGTAGGACATCAATAAAATTAGGTTTTGGTTTAGCATATTGGTAAACAATCAGCTCTTGGCTATACAATTTATATATTTATGTAGTTACCTCCACCCAAAATTCAGGGGAGGTGATGCCCCATCTCATCCGATTTCCTCTTTCTCCCTTGAACTCTTATAGCACTTCATCTCTTTCTGTCATTCTCATGCTGATTGTATAACTGTGCTCACAGCGTATTTCTCCCACTATATTAGGAGATGGTTGGGAGTGAGAACTAGGCCGTTTTGGGGTCCCTAGTGGGTAGCATAGTGCACAGCACATAGTAGGTGCTCAGGAAATGTTTGTTGAGTGCCCAAATGAGTAAATGGATGAACATTCTTTGGAGGAATGGCCATATGATTCTCAGTCTGAGATTGACCTAATACAGGGTCAATGGACTCAATGTTAGGATTGAAAAGCATTTGAGGACCCTTTGAGGATCTGACACTATTTGGAGCCAAAAATGACCTACCCTTTGAGACTGCTCAGCCCCTCCATCAGAGTCATTAGTTTCTACTCACGCCTCCTTCGGCTGAGACTGTGGTATACAATGAATGGTACCCCAGCCACTGCCCTCACCTATCTGTTATGGTCGGCTGGACCTCCCCGAAGCTCAGGCCTAGAGCCACTGAACCCTAGGAGTCACTCTGAGAGCGAGGGCATCTGATAGTACCCGCTTGTGTCAGTCATGGTTCCCATGGGAAACACAGGGCACAGGCTAATTGAAGAGAGTTTAGAGAAGAAACATGGGGAGAGTGTATGACACTCTGTGTCCAAAGAGGGATGGTGATGTGCCGAGGAGATAGCAGTGGGGAAAGCTGCCAAGCCCCTGTGCCTGAAGGAGTGAGGACAGAAGATAGCACTTCTGGACCAGTGAAAGCTGAAGCTACAGAGCAGCCACCCAATGGCCTTGAGCAGAGGAATATAGACGCTACCAAAGCTGTGGCCTGACAGGGGATGGGGAAACACATTCCCCAGCTTCTCTCTCCTTTCGCCCCTGATCTCCTTGGTGGCTTCTATTAGCAAACCCAACAAGAGGCCAGAGGGCAAAGGAGACTGGGAAGCAATCCATAGAGGTCAAACTCCTAGGTCAAAGGACTAAGAATAGATCTAGAGGGGCAGATGGGTACTTAAGAAACCAAACACCCCAAGTGAAATCTACTTTCAGCCAAAGGACACCCTGGGCAGGGGCATCAGTAACAACCCTGAAATCTTGAGTGCATTTCAGCTCCATAAACACTCTCCATGTCCCTACTGTGTGCCAGGCACTGGGAAGGCACCAGGGAATCATATGCCTACCCAGAGTTGCTCACAGTCCTGGGACAAAAGCAAAATGTCACCCTTTTTTGTCCTTCTTGAATCTGGTGTCAACCCAGAGCACCAGGAGGGTCCCAAACCTCTAGTCTGTGACCCAAGTTACCCCTGAAAGTTGTGCAGACCTACAACAAAATCATATGAACTTCAGTAAACACGAATTCATGGTGGGTCACTGTTACAAGGCATTTTCATATCATCACATATAATTCCCACATAGCCCCATGAGGGACATAAGAACTAATATCCCTCTCCACCCTCCCCACGTTTTTTTCAGATGAGAAAACTGATTAAAAGCTGTGAGGGGAACCCAGGCTTCATGACTCTAAATACCTTACCCTCTCTTTTGTCTGTGAAGAAAGGTGGCTGAGGGCCTGACCAGGCTCCCAGATTCACCCTGCTCCCCAACTGGGGGCCTGACATGGCCTCAGGCTCCTGAAGTAGAGCAGACAGGGCTCCAAGGGTCGGGCTGGACCACATCACACGTGTCTGAGCAGAAAGAGAGGTGAGGGGGGCATGAAATGGGGCCACAGAGCAGCTGCTGAGGAGAGAAGGTGCTTTTGGCTCCTCTGTGACACAACCCCACTCACTTACCCTCTACATGAACTCAACCGTATATCTGCTCCTCTCTTCTGCAAACAGTTCAGAATACATGCTCGCCCGGGACCCAAGAAGGAGGAGCCACCATGGCCATGAGCAAGGGCAGCAAGGTGCTCAGCATGTGGACCTCCAGGAGAAGATGCTGCCTGTAGGACAACCTCACCCTCACTGGCATCTGGGATGCTTCTACAAACATATGAACTAAATCTCTGTGATCGGGACCAATTAAGGAAGAGCACATCAAAGAGAGCAAAACAGCCAGTGTGTGGAAACTGGGGATTGGGTCTGGTGTTGTTACATGGTGGGAACTTGGTTTCCGTGACTGTCCAGGGCCACCCCAAAGTTACTGGCATTGCTTGGTTACTGCCTCCTGGAGCTGAAGGAGGCTCTAGACGTGGCAGGGCAGCTGGCAGAAGAATACCAAGTCCCTGGGCTCTTGCTGGATTAGGAGGCCATCCAAGGAGTTAGGGGACATCCCAACAGAAATTGAATCTATAGGCGTGGTTGCTCCAGCATTACTGGAGCCCCATATAGAACCCACCAGGCCAAAGACCCCACCCCACCTATGGGCAGAGCACATCCACCACCAGGCCTTATGGCTCTTCCACCTTGTACGAGGCCACCAACCCTAAATGGGATTCCCCCTCTTCAAGGGACACCAACAGGCAGGGCCTCCCTAGTCTTCTTGGCACCCTCCTCACCAGGAATTAGAGGCCCCCCTCCCTCGGGAATGCATCCACCCAGGCCCGAGGTAGTGTTGAGCCTTCGTAGTCACATTTTTCTTGCCATGCCTGGGTGGAAGTGTACAGAGTGTTTGGGAGCTTTTTGTCTCCTTTTTGCTTCATCAGCGTGCATCATTAATAATGAATTCACAGATCAATTAAACTGGAGGTGGGGTGGGGGGACAAGCAAAGGCTTGGGAGTCCGAAGACTAGGTCTTCATCCTAATTCTACCTTTAAGGAAGTCACTTGGCCTCACTAGGAAAAATGGGGGAGGAGATGGAGCCCAAGGTACTTTCTAAGTGACCCTTGAGCCTCAGTAGCGCCGGAGTCCATTACCTCCTCCCAGAGGAGCTCCTTCTGGGCATCCAGCAACTCCCCAAGTTAATCTCTGGGCCTTGTTCACCTTATCATGTGTTGTTATCCCGATACATCCCTACAAACCCTATGCCTCACGTACCTTCTGTTCTCTCTTGCGTGCCCTAAAGAACCATACGTAATAAGACTCATATCATTGTATGAGACCAAGTCCTTCCACAATTACCTACTGAATACCTACTAAGTGCAGGGCATTTGCAGGAAAAAAGACTTCTCGGGACAGAGCTCTTCAATGTTGGGAGAAACTATGAAACAGAGAAAGGGAAAACCCTTTGATTTAAACACTAAGAGTGCCCTGCTTCTTCCATTCTTCTCTTCGCTTCCCCTCCCTGCACAGAGCTGTTCGTCAAGGAAGCAAGTGGTGAGGGCGATAGGTTCCTGCAGAGACGATGGAGAGGCGGGAGTTCTTTTTACTGTTCTTACAACTTTTCAGTAGGCTTGGAACTCCTTCAAAATAAATATTAGTTACTTTAAAAGCATGAATAGTCAGGACTCCAGATCAGCTGGAGGCCAGTGAGTGGAATGCTTAGGGGCAGCAGGCACAAGAAGAGCCCCCAGGCCTAGCCATCGCATTGACCTGCGGACAAAACCATCCCTACTGAAGAGGCCAACACGGGCCGAGACTGTGAGATGGGGGCTCGGACTCCTGTCCAGCTCTGTCACTCATTCCATGATTTATTCAGCATCTGTCTGTGGATGACCTGCCTTCTGCCAGGTAGGGTGTGGAAAGCTGTGTGAATGTGTATGACTTACTTTACCTCTCTGGCCTCATCTATAAAATGAATTATTTGGACTCAGTGATGCCATGGGTCCTTCCAGTGCTTCCCCTTTCTGCACCTGTAACAAAGGCTCCAGGACACCTCATGTCTGGGCATTGAAGAGGGGTTCTGAGGGCATTCAAAGCAGTTGAAGGCTTGTTTGTCCAGCATGAAGATGGCAACACAAGGCAAAGGGAGGAGAAGCAAGTTTGAAGTCAGCCAGACCTCCTCAAAGCCCCAGTGCTACCCTTTAGCAGCTGTAAAGCCTTGAACTTGGACTTGGGAAAGATCCTGTCTGAACCTGGTCACCACTCCTGTATAAAATGAAGACATCAACACCTGCCCTGCAGGGTTGTGGGGATAACCTGCGTCCTTCCTGAACAGTCAGTGCCTTCCTTCTTCCCCTTCCCCCTCGAATGGCATCTCAGGGGCCCGCCAGCCCCAGGAGTCTGCTTCATAATGACCTCCTTGGATGAAAGGCGCTGGGGCAACAGGAAGGACTGTTGTTTTAACTGCTCTGCGTTTCCTCCCTTTGTCTCTGACATTATAAACAAGCTTATTCCCCAAAGCCACATCTGATAATCCAGCTGCAGGAGGTCAGCGGTCAAGCAATCAGAAATGCTCTTAGCTGGGATTAGGTAATTCAGAGCTGGGCCTAATGCCTACAGCAGGTCGGAACCAACCCATCCTCACTGGCACTGAGGCGCCTGGGTGCAGATGCCCGTCGGGAAGCTGCCAGATGCCCAGACGAATGCGAGTGAACAGGGTGAGGGTCTTCCTCTCTGCACAGACCCCTCAGACCGCTCCCCAGCCAGCCCAGCTATGAGGCCATGTCAAAGGCCCTGTTTGGGGAGGCTCTTTGCAGTCTACAAAGCACTTTCACCCACTCCCAGCTGATCCCCCAGCAACCTTATAAGGCAGACAGACGGAGAGAATTTAGTGCAGAAGGCCATGAGGCCCAGAGAGGAAAGGACTGCTCAGGGCCCACGGGAGCAGGTAAGGAAAGCGCAGAACCTCCTGGGTCGGGTTTCTGGACCCAAATTCAAAGCTCAGTCAGAAGCATCAGCTTTACATTCCCCAACACTCCAGGCTTGTCACAGAAGCTGCTGAGTGACAGGACCCTCTTGCCCCCAAGTAGAGCCCGCAATCTCCTTCAGTGTTTATCTAATACACTGAAACCAAGCCAATTAGATGATAAATTTAATGAACACTTAACTGTGTGAGATCTTATGTGGGGACCAGAAGACTCTTCTTGGTCTTTTTGGCACTAAATGGAGGAATAAACATATCAATAAAAATGTAGTCGAAAGAGCACCCCCCTTTCGTGAGGCAACCCACGTGATACATACTAGATGCTCTAGTTAATTACAACTCAGCTGAGCTTTCCTGCAAGGAAAGAGTTAATGTAGCTGTTATTTGTGGGAACTTATCTCCCCCTGGGCTCTTCTTTCCCTAAATTGGTTGAGACAGGAGGGGATAGAGAGGGGGGGAAATAGGAAGAGAGAGAGGAAAAATGGATTAGTTTCAAGATCAAAAGATGCTCCGAGATCTAAAAGGAAATACAAGCTCCGGGGGTGGGGGGATTTTCAGGACTCTGTATCCTTCTGATAAGGAACAGTTCTTGGGATGGCCCCACCCTCTTGTCTGCAACCCCAGGGCCGCGTCCCCTCTACAGCAAGTGGCAATAGCACCCACTCCTGGAGCTGGTGTCCTGAGAGGCCAGAGCAGTTTAGGAAGCACAGCCATAGACCAGGGGAATGTGCCCTAAATCCACAACATGAAAGAACAATTGGAAAATACCTGCTTTGTAATATTTTGTTAGTTTCAGGTATGGCAACACAGATTAAATATGGGAACATAATAATATTGGCTAAGCTTGCCTGTGCAAATTCAACACACATGCAAACACATTTCCATTTATCCACAGGCACTTGGGAAGGATGAAGTAGGAACTTCCCACGGATGCTAGGGACTTAAACAGGAATTTGAGTGTTTCACATGGAAAAAAATTAAAGGAAGAATTGCAATAATTCATTCCCTTGACTTTTTTTCTCACAAAATTAGATTAAAATTTCTGCTCAATTGTTTGAGGGCTGGAACTGGTAGGAGCAGAACTGTGGACAAATAAGGGGGCTCATTAGATAGAAAGACACAGGTAAACCCATTAGCTGCTCAACAGATTAATGGAGGAGCTACAGCTGGGCAGCTGAGGCCAGGCATTCTCGCCTCTGTTCTCTGATGGAGCAAGCACGCGTTATGTCTGCTGAGGCCCTTTGTTCACCCTCAGTTCTGGTCTTTGTAACTCCATCATCAGTGGGAAAGGCAATGCAGGAAGAAGAGAGCAGACAGACAGACAGGACATATGGACATTGTGTAATCCAGGATTCAGGTAATGAATTTGTGTTAACCTGGCCCACCTCTCTCCCTTTGCTTCCCACCAATACATTCAATTTACTTAATAAACCACACTATTTGAGCATCTTATCATGAGCCTTTCTGTTTTATGACCCCAGGGAAGGCTTGGTTGAGCTGTACTTAGACTAGCCATGCATCAAGGTATTCCCACACAACAAATCTGAAAGATGAATAGATTTAACTTGGCAAAGGTGGAATAAAAAGCATTTCAAGTAGAAGGAATGACGTGAATAAAGGCTGTGATTTTTTTCCCTCTTTTTAGGGGATGCTATTGGCAGAATGGTGCATGGGATGTATTTACTACAGGATGCTGAAGGGTCAAGGTTTCTGTTTATTTGTCTTTTTGTTGTACTTTATTCTAGTTAAAAATAAAACAATCAACAAGACAAATAGTAACAAGGAGGAGAGGTTGTGGAGAAAAGGAACCCTCATACACTATTGGTGGGAATGCAGATTGGTGCAGCCTCTATGGAAGGCAGCGAGGCGATTCCTCAAAAAATTAAGACTAGAATTACCATATGACCCAGCAATCCCTCTCCTGGGTATCTACACCAAAAATCTGAAAACATTTATCTATAAAGATATATATGTTCCAATGTTCATTGCAACTTTATTTACGGTGGCCAAGACATGGAAACAGCCAAAATGTCTTTTGATAGATGATTGGATAAAGAAGTTGTGGTATATATACACAATGGAATACTATTCGGCGGTAAGAAAAGATGAAATAGTACCGTTTGTGACAACATGGATGGATCTTGAGATTTTAATTCTAAGCGAAATAAGTCAGACAGAAAAAGTAGAGAACCATATGGATTTCACTGCTACATGCATGGTATATAAAACTGAAAACAACAAAAGAACAAGACAAACAAATGAAGGAACAAAAACTCATAGACATAGACAATAGTTTAGGGGTTACCAGAGGGTAAGAGGTGAGGGGGGCTCTAGAAGAGGATAAACGGGATCTAATATATGGTGATGGAAGGAGAACTGACTCTGGGTGGTGAACACACAATGTGAGATATAGATAATGTAATACAGAATTGTATACCTGAAATCTATGTTACTTTACTAACAATTGTCACCCCAATAAACTTTAACTTAAAATAAATAAATAAATAAAAATAAAATAAAACAAAAAATAAAGCTACCTTGTATTGACACCGGTCATAAGAAAGAAAGCATGGAAACTGGCCGATTTTAGAGGGAGGTTGACAGGAGCCTTAGGTTGGCCCAAGAAATAGAGTTGCATGATCCAAATGCTTAACTCTGTCCCTTTGAACTTTGCAATGACACTGTTCTGACAATGAAGCCTCATATATCTCACATAATTGGAGAATCAGCCATTTTAAACAAAAGTCAGCTTTCCAGGTAATGAAAGTTTTATTTCATAAAATACTAAGATTTTTTTTTCTAGGCTATACATCATTCTACAAAAATGTTTGAAGAATTGGTAAGTAGGAAAGAGATTGTTGTAATATTAACTTACAAAATAAAATACGACACTTTTCATATACTATATAACAGATGCAATGCCGTGGCTCACCAAAGCTTGTGTCATGTTCCTCCTTCTTGGTATCTGCCAATAAAATAGGGGTGGACATGACATGTATCATTACTATGCAGAGGCAGTGAAATTGGAGACGTCAAGTGGGGACAGCGGGGCCAATTAAAGCAGCTTGGATCCTTGAGTCACCACCTCCAGGACAACAGCCTCTCAGGGTTGCCTGCATTGCTGATGATCCTGCGTAATTGAGAAATCAATTTCTTTTAGACTGAGCCACTGAGATTTGTTGCTGCAGCGTAACCTATCCTGTCCACATTAACACATATTGTAAACATGAGAACAACAAAAATAAAAATATGGATTGTTTTCAATGCATGGAGAAAACACTCCAAAGTGTTTATAATTCTGTTTTTAGATGATGGTACTTACAGGTAATTATTTTTAAAACTTTGTGTGTGTGTGTGTGTGTGTGTGTGTATGTGTGTGTGTGTGTATTTTCAGTATTTTAGAATGTAATATATTATTTTAAGTGGGAAAAACATAGTTTTCTTTTAAAAGCCCCAAAAGTTATTATTGGAGGCATAGACATGTAAATGAATAGGACAAGATAAAGAACCCAAAAAGAGTCTCACAGCAAAACACTCAACTGATTTTTGACAAAGATGCAAAATGAGAAAAGTTAGCTTTCCTAACAAATTGGTACTAGAGCAATTGGACATCCATAGTAAAAAAATATTATTTATTAACCTCAACCTCAAAAAAATAACAGTTTTAGGGAAAAAACAGAAAGATATTGTCAGGATCTAGATGAAAGTTCTTAAACTCAAACACATGATCCAGAAAAGAACATTGGTTAAATTAGAACTTATCAAAATCTAAAACTCTTATTCTACAAAAGACCCTGTTAAGAGAATGAAAGGACAAGCTAGAGAGTGGGAGAAAAAAACTACAAACCATATCTCCAGCAAAGAATTAGTATCTAGAATACATAAAGAAATCTCAAGACACAACAGGGAACAAAGAATCCACTTAGAAAATGAGCAAAAGATATGAGCAGACATTTCATCAAAGAGGAGATATGGATGGCAGATAGGCATGGTTTGAAAAGATGTTCAACATCGTTAGCCATTGGGACACACAAATTAAAATCACAAAGAGATATTGTTACCTACCTATCAGAATGACTGAAATAAAACCAGTGACCACATCAAATGCTGGCGAGACTGTGGAGAAGCTGAGTCCCTCACATACTGCTGGTGGCAATGTAAAATGGTACAGACAGTTTGGAATCTTGTAATAAAACTAAACATATAACTACCATAAAACCCAGCACTTGCTCTATTGGACATTTATCCCAGAGAAATGAAAACTTCGGTTCACACAAAAACCTGGACACAAGTTTATTCTTAATAGCCAAAGACTGAACACAACCCAGATGTCCTTTAAAGACTGAACACAACCCAGATGTCCTTTAAAGACTGAACACTTAAACAAACTGCGGTACATCCACACAATGCAATACTACTCAGCAATGAAAAGAAACAAACTGTCCATTCGCACAACAAATGGTGATGCAAAATGTGGCATGCTCTACAATTTCATTCATATAACATTGCTGAAATGACACAATTGTGGAAATGGAGAACAGATGAATGGTTACTAGGTTAAGGAGGGAAGGAGGTGTGGCTATAAAAGGGCAACATGAGGGAGCCTTGTGATGATAGAAATGTCCCGTATGTGGACTGTATCAATGGTTGTGATATTGTACTTTAGTTTTATGAGATGTTACGATTGGGGGAAACTGGATAAAGAGCACAGGCGCTCTCTCTGTGTCATTTCTTACACCTGCATATAAATCTACAATTATCTCCAAATGAAAGGTTTAATTTTTTTTTAAAGAGGCCTTTAAAAAGTCCCAAGAGTGACAGAGACAAAAATAATTACCATGTGTGGCAGAGTCCATTAATGTCCATTGTTGCTTTCAACTCGTACGGAAGAGTAGATTGGGGGCTACTACAGAGTGGGGGCTGCAACACATCAAGTTAATACAACTGCATTTCCCCAATTGCTTTTCAAATGGAGATGAGTTTTATGCAGAAGCCACTTGGAGGGGCTTCTAGGAAACCTCTTTCAAGTTTGCTCTTTTCTCTTCTGGATGCCTGGAATATGTATGTAATGGCAGGAGCTATAAACACCATTTTGTCACCACAGTAGAATCTCGTATTAAGGATAATGGAGAGAAGGAGCTTAGATGCCAATGGCCATGGTGACACAATCCGAGCCCTGGACTGCCTCTGAGTTTCTCAGTGAAGTCACTGAAAGGTGATTGTCCATTGTCTGCAGTCAAACCTAATCCGAATTGGTGTACCATATAATCTACCACATTTTTCTCTGTTCAACCGTCCCCAATCCCCACAGAGGGAAGGTGGTTTGTTAGCCTGGGGTTTAGCCGTGCTTAAGGGGCAAAGAGCAAGTCTGCAGAATTGAAAGAATAGACAAGGCCTGGATTTATTCATGTTAGAAAGCTCTCCAGAAACTTAAGAAAAGCAAAAATAATTGCAAAGTTGAAAGTGAGGGAACACACGAGAGAATAATGAGCAGTATTTGGTGAAGACTCAGAGACAAAGAATTTTGAGGAGCTTCTAGGAAAATCTGGGGAGAAAAGATCGATGAAGAAGATCTGTTGATTGGTTTGCTCTGAAGTTACTCCCTTGGGTAACATTTTCAGGGAAATTTTCGTAATGATTTGGTTTTCGGAAAATTATTTTTAAAATACCAGAATGGTGTTTCTCTGATTCTGACAGCATTTTGTGAAGTGCACCAGACAGCCCAGGTGCATTTAGGTTACTAAAGAATTGTCTATGTGCCCAGGCTCCCCTGGGCTAGGTGCTCAATAACTTAAGTGAAAGCTAAGAAGAAAGCAGGGAGCTTTTAGGAGGCACAAGTGGAGAATATCTGCTCTAGCAAAATTATGATCAACTTTTAAAAAGCACAAAACATAGTTTTTAAGAGGAAACTCAGGGAGGTTTTTTTTTTTGTTGTTGTTTTTTTTAAATGCAGAGCTTCAATCAAGGCACTGTGAAACTGAGAGTTGCAAAATGCAACCAAATTATGGGTGTTTTCCTCCCCACTTACTAGTTATATAATTTGGGTAAATTAACTAGTATCCCCAAGCCTCAGTTTGCTCATCTGAAAAAGAAAATAAAAACTACCCCAAGTTTTACACAAGAGCGTGTATTTGGAAATGCCTGGCACACAGGAGGTGCGCATCTTAGTTCTTTCCTTTCTGACGGCTCCTGAGCTGACTTCGTCCATCGGAGGGCCAGCGTGCTGGGAGCTAGCTGAAAGACTCGGGGATCAGTGATGAGAGATCCACTTGTAACTTCTCAGAAAAGAGGGGAAAGCATTTTATATTAGCGCCCTTGAAAAACAACACTGTCTTCCCATCTGTCTCTTTTTTTCCAGGTGACAAAGAATCTGGAAAAAGCTGGAATGTGGTCTTTCCTGCCCGGGAGAGGAAAGCCAGTCCCTGCACCAAAAAAGAGAAGACCTTGGTTCGGCCAACAACCTAATGTGGGTGCTAGAAAAACACTTCTTCCTCACCTGGGGGCTTGTGGGCGACCTCTCACCTGGGCAGGTGGTGGTATATGGCAAAGCATCCAGTTCTAGGAATATGTTGATAGATCCCTGGAAATTCAGAGAATGGAAGCAACTGGAATGTTACAAGAAACATTTACAAGACCAGAGCAATAAAACTAGATACAGTCTGCGTCATTCTGGCAAACATGGCCAGGGGTGGGCGGAAGGAGAGGGGGTGGTGGTCAGGGAGGGTAGCAGAACCTTCTAGTATGTGTCAACAAAGAGGCAAGTTGCCAGAAACTGGTTTGGGATGCGAGGAGGCCCTGTTGGGTCCTGAGAGCCTCCAGGCCAATTCTGCGCCCTGGGAAAGCTTGCGGCTGCTCTTGGGCCCTCAGGCTCCATTCGAGGACGGGTCGGCTGGCCCAGTCACAGGGAATGCTCAGGTCTGGGGCCAGGTGACCCAGATGCTGTCTCGCCAGAGCAGTGAGGACTCGGGGATTTCACACTCCACCTCTGGACTTCTAATTTCTTCTCCAAAAACAGCAGAGGACAGACAAGGGACAGACACGTCTTGAAAGTCTGTGATTCTGCGGGAAGCCAGCGACTCTCCTGACTTGCATTTCCCAGAGTAAGACAGCCCATGGCACGCCTTCCCACCCCTGCCACACTCCTGCCTTTTGGAGGTGTGCACGAGGCTACACAGGTCTGATTCACCCCTGTCCTCAACTATATGGAGAACCGCGATGACAGATTTGACTGGGTCAAGGAAAAGGTTACGACATCCGTGAACAGAGACACAGAAGTATCCCCTTCCCTCTGTAGCTTTTGGCTGGTTGGGTCACCTCTCTGGGCCTCAGCCTTTTCATCCTTTATCATCAATAAAATAAGAACAAAATTCCTGCCTATTTCACAGTCTTGTCCTGAGAATACTGTGCAGCTGGTAACTAGGGGGAGCTCTGCCGATGCCAGAGCAGCACTTCTCAAAGCCTGCTGCACGTCAGGACCCACCCAGGGCTCTGCTCAGGGATCCCCACTGAACTGTCACTCTTCTAATGTTTCCCTATGGGATTCTAATGTATAGCCAGGGAGGAGAACCACTTCTCTCCAACTCTGCATAAATATAGGGGTTGTTATTGCCACTAAAGATGAAAAATTCAGCCAAGCAATTGTTCAATTTATACAATACTAACACCAGTTTGACTGACTTTTGTTTTAATGACCATTTATTTTAATATTGTTCGACATAAAATTGAGTGACCCTAGTCAGTGCTCTCTTGGATTTCTATAGTGCTGCAGATTCTTGAGGGAATGAGAAATTAAACAAATAGAAAAGAATGAAATCTTAAACTCATTTCTGTAAAGATCTCCTCCAAACCAGTGGTTCCCAAACATCAGTCTTTAACACCAAATATATGCAACCCTCTGGAGATTTTGGTTGAAATCACAAATTTTCCAAACACCATAGAACTGAATCCAAACCCCTGTAGGTGGGGAATGAGCCATGGCCCCCGGTGATTCTGAAGCATGGCCAGATCAGAGAATCACTGCTAATACATTCCCGGACGGGCACATCCTGCCAGGAAAAAAGGCCTCCAGGGAAGGAAGTGGGTGTGTGACCTTGAGCCTTCAGCTTCCGCTTACTGGGCCTCCATGTTCCCAACTGTGAAATGGGACACCTGTAAATGATGGGCTCTGGCCGTGCAACCAGTTTGGCATACCCCACAGGCTGTTTCCCATCACGAGGGAGTACGGCTCCCATGTCACAACCAGGCCAGGTGGAGGATATTGGCCACCATTGTACATTGGCCACCAGCGAACTCAGATTCCACGCTGTGGAGGTAGGAGGCATTTGCTGACATTGGCTTTCTCCTCTTTCCTGCTTGCCTTTTGTTGCACTCAGAAGCTTTGATTCCTTCAATACCCTGCAGGACACCCTGCCGGCCACCCTGCCCCATCTTCATTCCCTCATTAAGCAGACACAGACTGAGCCCAGGCTCCGCACTGAGAACACGACAGAGTCTGGGAGATGGGCGAGGACCAGGCTGTGCCAGGAGAAGCAGAAGGTTCTGTGGGAGCAGCCCTGTGGGCATAGGACCCCGGATATTGCCGAGAGAGCCTTTGGTGATGAGGGTCTCAGACCCACTTGTGGATCACTTACCCTGCTAGCTTGATATCTATATACCCCTGCAGGATCCACTATCATCATCTCCAGTTTATGGTGGAGGAAACGGAGGCTTAGAGATTTAAATTACCTAGAGATAGGCAGCAGCTGAGGAGTGAAGCTGGGCTTCACACCCAGAAGCATGGAAACCATTGCTGGTTTCTGAATGGCTAAGTGCCTGATGTGCTATATGAAGATCTTGTCTTCCATTTCTGAGCCATTGAAGGATTTTGCTTACCTTACTAGGGAGGGTGGATACAGGCCCTAAAACCTTTCAGGGAATTCCGGGTCCCCAGTGGGTAGTCAAGAAGGGAGGGAAGGATATGCTCTCCGGATGGGACATGTCCCGTGACCCTCTGGACTTCTCGTCCCATAGGAAGAGGGCCAGAGCCAGCCCATCTAATGTCCAGGGCCCAAGACAGAGCCCCTGTTGCCCACACCTAAGAGTAGTAGCAGGCATGGACAGAGCCCTGAACTCAGAAAGGAAGGTTGGAGCTCTAACCTAGCTCAGTTACTATTAGCTATGTGGCCAGGCAAGTGACTTAACTGCTCAGGGCCTTACGTACAAAACAAGAAGATGCTGCTTTCCTCAGAGAGGGCTACGAAGTTTACAGTGAGGATTAAAGGACGGGTGTGAAGGCTCTCAGGCACTTTGCATCCATTTTTCTCAAATGACAGCCCTCAGCTGTCAGTCCCCTCAGGAGCTGCTTCAGCAGAAGACAGCCTTGCCCGAGGCCACGCCCTTGCCTGTAGCACATATCCAAAGACAGATGCAGGCCTCGCTACCACGGCCTTGTCACCTCACCCCAAATTGGGACAGTAATAACGAGCTGTCCTGCCTTCAGGAATCCCTGTGACATTGGCTGAGTCTCCACTGAGACTACATGGTAGCCTGTCTTCTCCTGCTCATCCCGCTTCTTTCTCTTCTCTCCACAGGGATTGGTCCCAAGGCCACTCCCGAATAAACCTTCCTCTTACCACCCTACCCTTCCTCTCAGAGGCTGCTTTCTGGGAAATCCAATCTGGGACACATGAGAGCATGTTTTTATTGCTGTTGCTACTAAATTTTTTTGTAATTGCAGTAAAATGCACATAAAATAAAATTTACCATGCTAACCATTTTTAAGTGCACAGTTCTGTGGTATTAAGTACATTCACATTGTTGGGCTAATGTTGCCACCATCCATCCCTAGAATTCTTCTTCTTGCAAAACTGAAACTCTGTCCCCATTAAACACTAACTTCCCATCCTCCTTCCCCCCAGTCCCTGGAAACCACCATTCTACTTCCTGCCGCTATGAATTTGAATACTCCAGGAATCTAATATAAGTGGAATCATATAGTATTTGTCCTTTTGTGATTGGCTTATATCACTTAGAAGAACGACCGCAAGGTTCGTTCATGTTGTAGGTTGTGTCAGAATTTCCGTGTGTGTGTGTGTGTGTGTGTGTGTGTGTGTGCGTGTTCCACATTTTGTTTATCCATCCCTCCATCAATGGACACTGGAGTTGCTCCCACCTTTTGACTACTGGGAATCATGCTGCTGTGACCATGGGTGTACAAATATCTGTTTCAGATCCTGCTTTCAATTCCTCTGGGTATACACCCAGAAGAGGCATTGCTGGATCATATGGTAATCCCATGTTTAATTTTGGGAGGAACTGGCATACTGTTTTCCACAGCAGCTGCACCATTTTGCATTTCTATCAACAGTGCACAAGGTTTCCAGTTATTCCACATTTTCACCATCTCTTGCTCTTTTTTTTTTTTTTTTTTTTAAATAGTAGCCAACCTAATGGCTGCCATTATTTTTCAGTGTAGGTTCTCCGGCCCCTCCTAGAGATGCTGTGTTTTTTAAGTGCCCCAGGCAGGTTTGACACCCAAATAGGTTTGAGAACCTCAGCTCTGAAATCCAGTAGTCACAGCAACCCTCTCCTGCATGGATCAGATCCGTATTTCCAAGCTGTTAAAACAAACATCCTAAGAAATGGTGGGGCAGGTCTGGGACCCTGATGTCCAAGGCTCTGGGTTCGTTGTCTCTTTTAAAGTGCCCTCCATGCCTTTACCAGTAAAACAGCCACTTTGAACCAGAAGAGCAGTAAGTTTCCTTTGGCTTTGCATTACTGTGACTCTTAAATGGAGTGAGAGACTCGGCTAGGAACTCATTTCGAAAAATCCCCTTTGCTGAGCATGGACAGACACCGCACGCATAGGGGAACTGGATACAATCTTCCACCTTCTCACTGTTTATCCCCCTTAATCCTCCCTGTACCTCCCCAAGAGACACCCACAAGGGTCCCAACCTCACAGCTTTCCCATGACACTGAATAGAAGCTAGGAAGGGGCTGCAGGGCCAAAGACAGCACCCTGCAGGTAGGAGGGGTCAGGACAGTGAGGCTGCAGCCACCCCCACCCCTCCTGGCCTGGCTTCCTTCCAGAGTGTGGCCATGCCTGAGCCCAGGCAGGAGCCTGCTCCTTAGAATAAAAACCTGGTGGGGGTCTTCCCTTCCTGTCCCTTAGAAAATCCCTGGATCCACAACTGTAATGGATTCACAAAACTCCTACAGAGGAGGAAGAATGAGATTGGAACAACCCACAGATACACCTTTCTTAGAACGCCTGTGAAACCTAGTCCCCTATAAAAGCCTTCTTCACTCTCCCCATCCCCACTTCTTGAGCAAACTACTTCAATTATCGCAGTTAGAGTTTATTTCTTAAGAAAAAAAAACATGTTGGTATTTGTCAGGCACCTGCTGTGGTGCTGGCACTATGTTAGATTCAGGAGGAAACACCACACACAAGAGTAACATTGGGACATGGATTTATGAACCCTCTGGATCAAGCACTTTGCCTGGGAAAAACCCTGTGGTGTCTGAGTTCACTAGGCTGTGGTCTTGCCCTGACATTCTACACCTGCCCCACTAGGACAGGGGGCTGGATGGTTGTGCTCGGCTCCTAGAGAGTTCAGTTTCTCTTGTGAAGGTTCACAAACACCGCTTTAAACAGCATTTCAAGATTCTGCTGGGGTGGCCATCCTGTCATATTGTGGATGAGGAAACTGAGCCTTAGGGGAGTTATAAGAACAAGACTCTATAGTTCTTTATATTCCACAAATTGCTTTTATATAGGTCATCTCACTTAATCTTTATAAAAATTACTATTAATATCCTCATTTTATAGCTGCGTAAATTAAAACCATGGGTAATATTAAGCTATTTTTTTAAAAAATTTATTGGGGAAGGGGAACAGGACTTCATAGGGGAACAGTATGTACTTCCAGGACTATTTTTTTCCAAGTCAAGTTGTTGTCCTTTCAATCTTAGTTGTGGAGGGTGCCGTTCAGCTCCAGGTCCAGTTGCCATTGCTAGTTGCAGGGGGCGCAGCCCACCATCCCTTGCAGGAGTTGAACTGGCAACCTTGTGGTTGAGAGGATGCGCTCCAACCAACTGAGCCACCCGGGAGCTCAGTGGCAGCTCAGGTCAAG
Source organism: Rhinolophus sinicus (assembly GCF_057876585.1). Taxonomy (NCBI): domain Eukaryota; kingdom Metazoa; phylum Chordata; class Mammalia; order Chiroptera; family Rhinolophidae; genus Rhinolophus; species Rhinolophus sinicus. The sequence continues at coordinate 103,622,032 of NC_142515.1, read as the reverse complement.
GTGCCGTGTTCAATCCTAGTTGCAGGGGGCGCTGCCCACCATCCCTTGCAGGACTCGAGGAATTGAACTGGCAACTTTGTGGTTGAGAGCCCACTGGCCCATGTGGGAATTGAACCAGCAGCCTTCGGAGTTAGGAGCACGGACCTCCAACTGCCTGAGCCACCGGGCCAGCCCAGGGAATATTAAGCTATTAATAGCTGTATTGTGTTTTATAGTGTAAAAAGTGCTTTCCGCACCATAATTTGTCTAATTATTACCTTTAAATCTAATCTGTAAGGTACAAGTTTTATAAATGAAAAAGTAGACTCAGAAGGGTCAATTCACTGGCCACGGTCCACTCAGCTCCCGGGCTGCTCATCGTGTACCAGCGTTCTCGGTTCTCACATGCCGGCTCCAGACCACAGCCTCAGCATCGCCTGGGAGCTTGCAAATTGTCTGGCTCCACTCAGATTCCCCGAGTCAGAAATTCTGAGGTGGATCCCAGTAGTTTGTGTTTTACTGAGACTTCCAGGCAATGCACACACGTTTGAGAAGCGTTTGCTTCGCGCCACAGCTGGCTCTTTTTTTTTTTGTGACTTGTCCAAAGTTACCCTGCCAGGTTAGCCAGAGATCTCAGCCAAGGGTCAAGTGCTCTTTCAAACACAGAAAACTGAGGTTAAACTGAAAAAAAAGAATATGGCTTTCCCCAACCACAAAGGTTAAAGTCAAGATCACAGCTGTTGGTCTAAGACTGTAAAATCATGAATCGTATGCTAGACTATAAATAAAAGACTGTCCTTCAACCGTGAAGAAAATTATTTTAGGATCAATAAGCAGAGACAATGCTATTGTGCACATCACCCATGGTCACCTAACAGAACTTAGAACCCCAGCCACTGGGACAGTCAACACTATATCCAACCAGAAGTGTTGAAGGCTCTTCCGAAGCTGATCTGTAATTTGCTGTTGAGAAGAGTGATGATTATACACATGGATCGCCTACTATGCACCAGACACTTCCCCACTGTGATGTCATCGAGGCTCAAACAATCCTTCCAGGTAGGTGTAATCCTGCCATGTTATCCTTAAACAACTGGAGGCTCAGAAAGTTTCAATAAGTCACCCAAGGTTTGCCCAGCTGATGAATGCGGAAACCACTATTCAAGTAAAGGAATAGTTTTCTCCAAATTCTGAATTCTTTTGGCTATTTCACTTTGTTATGGATCATGCTGCATGAGACAAAACCTTTCAGAGCAGCCCACATCTAACTCCAATGGCCCCTTTTTGCTTCTGTACCCCCACTTTCCACCTTGAACACCTGCCTCTCATCCTGGAGTTCAGGGACTGTATCACCCTCATTTCTGCAACCCTCGCACAGCCTAGCAGGGGCTCTGAACAGAGCAGGTGCCCTTAAATGTTTACTCAAAACATTTTCAGACACTGATATTGGGGGAAGGCCCTGATCTTTGGGGGATGATGGCATTAAAAGAAACGATGTCCTCCCAGCATAACCCCAGTGCCTCCAACCACTGCAGGACAAATGAACCCTTGGTCTGAGCCAGAGTGAAAACTCTTTTTTGTTCCTGTAGTTGCACTGTATCAGCCCAGCACCTCCTGCAAGCCACAGGGTGGTTGCTCAAGAGATATTGTTGACAGATTGGTTTGCTGGCTAATTTATATGACATACTTAACCAATGACATAGGTATCTTGGAGGGAGTTCAGAGGAAAATAACCAAGATGATTAAAAGACTGGAAAATGTGCTTTACAGGGAAAGGTTATAGGGACTGGGGTTATTTAACTTGGAGTTGAGAAAGCTGCTGAAGGCTGTCACCCTGAAAGAAGCGATGGCTGGTTTAGTCCAACTCGCTCGCATCCCACCTGGGAAACCAAGGCCCAGAGAGCAGGGGCACTGCATAGCCAGCCAGAGCAGGGCTATGCTTTACCACTGCTGGTCCAGTGCTCTCTCCATAATAACACCAGATCTTTCTAACCAGCATGTGCACAAACCCCCCCCCACACACACACACACAAGTGCATACACATACCTGCAAGCATGCAGACTCACGTGCACATACACAAACATACATTGAAGCACCAAGGAGCTGAAAATGGCAACTAGTTCTTCTCTCTCCCCTCAGTGTTAGACATAGAGAGCAGGCCTGTCTGAAGTCACCACAATTGATAAGAGGATTTCTGGACGATGTTTATATACCTAAGAGGGTAAACAGAGCATGATGTGGGTTATACCTCTCGGAGGGTTGCCCCGAGCAGATGTTCTCACTATCTGAGGTGTACTCTGGGCCGGGCGGTGGGAGGGACCGGGGGCGTGGGACCAGGGCTCTCCCAGGGCTGCCTCCTTGGTTACACGGCTGGGAGGCAGTGGCTTTTACCCCCTTCTCTGGCACTGTGGGTGGATCTCCTCCTCTATGGAGACAGCCTTCAGTGTGGGGTACAGAAGGGACAGAGTCAGGACAGAGACAGTTAGTGGCAATCATTCTGGGCGTGGCCAAGGGCCTGTCCTCATGGCTCTGTGCCCTCTGCAAGTCACCTACCCCCGAGCCTCGGCCTCGTGGCCAGCCAACCCAAGGCAGGAGGATGGCGCGTTCCTTGCCCAGGGAAGATGATAAAAAGAGCAGTGAGGAGGGAAGAGGCTCCAGACACACCCGAGTTTGACTCTGTGGGCCTTCCCTAACTTAATCTCTGGGCACCTTACTTTCTTCTTCTGTAGAAATGGGCCCAGGATGCTCATCTGGAAGCCACAGAGAAAATTCAGTGAGTTCATGCCGAGGGACCCCGAACCCCATTCCATGCTCTGTATTTGCCCAGGCTCGTGATCGCTCTCTCTTAAAGTCTTGATCCTCAAGAAGCAAACATGTCCCCCAAGCCACCCACACGGCTGGCCTCACCCCATAGGAGTGGGGTCCCCCCCACCCCCCCACCACTCCAAGAACCAGAGGAGGGTCCTCAGGAGGGATTTCTCCCTCCCTGGCACCAGTGCCTATATTGTTCATACTCCAGGTCCAGGTGGGAGAACCAGACAGGCTGTAATGTTAACATCCCGTAAATCAACGAGCAGGAGCCTGACTCTCAGCTGTGCCGTGTTGAAACACGACCTAACACCAAACAGCCTGGCAGGCTGCGGGAAGAGCCCCAATCTTGCATCATCACGAGCATCCTTCTCAAGACATCCCTTCCAGAGTCTCAGGCTGAAATGCCTGCCAATGGCTGTGACTTCCCAATGCCAAGACACACTGCCCTCGGGTGGGTGACCCCAGGGACACAGACTCACCATTCTCCAGGGAGCACAAGGGCATGGCCGGCTCCTGGAGCCCCCAGAGCCCCAGGGGAACGTGCCGTGGAGGAAATTCAGGCCACTTTAGATGCCACCTCACTCCTCGCAGCTGGCTCGACTTCCAGGGGCCACAAGGCTGGCAGCCCTCCTCTGGACGATCCTCACAGCCGCTCTCTTTGGTTCAAGAGCCCAGAATGCCAGCTCCACAGAGCAGGCACCCTGCCTCCTCAGCGCAAGCAGACACCCCATTTGCACTGAGGCTAGCCACCCAGCAGCTCTCCCAGAACAGGGCTGGATTATAACAACCCCAAAGAGGATTAGTGGGGGACACCATCTGCAGAGAATAATTAGCTTAGTGGGTTACGCAGATTGTTCCTGGCCCTCTGCCCAGGGGTACACTCCTCAAGACTGTTACATACAGTCCCGTGGGCTTGTGGGGAACCCTCTGAGCCCCCAGGGCTCCCACCCAATTCCAGCCACCTGGGTGGGCCACAAGCAGTCTGTGCTGGCTGGGGGTGCCCGGTCCACAGGGGGTGCCCCATAGAAACACAAGTCCTGAGTGGGGCACAACAGGGGAAAAGGTGGCTGGCTGGTTGCCATCTCCCCCAATAAAGGAGAAAAGGAAATACAATGCCACCGCATGAATCGGGAATTAAGTATATGGAGGCCTGAAAGAACCAGCTGACAAGGAAACCTGTCCATCAGCTGTTTACTATACTGATGCTGAATAACCAGTTTCCTCCTCAGAGGACCCTCTTTCCTCATTTTAGGCTAAATTGATCATTTGGGCTTTATGTTGGCAACAATTAGCGGGGAACTGCTACAGTCCAGAATGATCACATCTACTCTATGTGGGCAGAAAACGATTCTTTCTTAGAATATTCATGTTTAGGCGCACAGTTGCCTGGAGGCAGAGATAAACCATGTGACCTGAAGCTGGTTGTTTCCTCACTGGGAGTTAATTAGGTTAAAGAGCCACCTGTGGACATAATTGGGCCTGAGACTGTATTGTCATCAAGAGGCAAAGACTGAGCCAATGTATGTTGAACATCAATAAGACTGATCAATTCTGCCAACAAAATCACTCAAGGCTGCTGCTGGCTGCCAGATGCAGCAATTCAGTCCAAACGATCAGGTGTGCCTGGATGTGGGCTGCAGAGTGGAGATCCCTCTGGATGTGAACACTGGGTGTGTTCGTCAGGTTTCTCCAGAGACACAGCATCAGTAGGATATATACAGCCACAAAGAAAGAAATTTATGAGGGATTGGTCCATGCAATTTTGGAGACTGAGAAGTCTCACAATCTGCCGTCTGCAAGCTGGAAACACAGGAGGACCCAGGTGTAGTTCAAGTCCCAGCTTGAAGGCTTGAGAACCAGGGAAGGTGATGGGGTAAGTCCTGGTCTGAGTCTGCAGGCCCAAGAACCAGAAGCGCTGACGTCTGAGGGCAAGAGAAGGTGGAGGCCTCAGCAAATTCACCTTTCTTCTGCCTTTTCGTTCTCCTGGGGCCCTCAACAGATTGGCTGATGCCCACCCATGTGGGTGAGAGAAGTCAGTCTACCAATTCGAATGCTCACCTCTTCCAGAAACACCTTCACAGACACACTCAGAAATAATGTTTTACCAGCTATGTGGGCATCCCTTCGCCCAGTTAAAGTGACACATAAAATTAACCATCACCCTGGGCTTGCCCAAGTAATTGTAATAAGTTAGAATAAACATTGTCAGACACAACGGTCACGGGCTGAAATCCAGATTCTTCAGGCAAAGTGCAGGATATGGGCAGCTCAAAGAAATTCCAGGTGCTATGTGTGGGTTCACATTCACTGTGTACCTGCAGGGCGTACAAGATGCCTTGGTATTCGACAAACGCCACTTCATCTGAACATGAGAATAAGCACACAAGGGCAATCAAACCTCTCACTAGCTTTTTCATTTTCCGGAAGAATGTGGGAATCACTGCAAGTAAAGGGAAAATAAGTCTGTTTGATGTCCACATTTATGAAATGGAGGGAGTGAACCGGTGACCTCCAGGAGGAGTGACTATATGTATATTTTATCAGCCAAAGCAAGACACTTTAGGAAGTGAAACAGGACACTATTGATTACTTTGGGACAACAGGAGTAAACCAGAATTCCCCAGGCAATTTGGACCTTGGGACTACCCTACCTCTAAAAAAGACCATGCATAAATACCTATGATTCCATGAGTTGCATGGTCAAATAGGATTTGTCCTCCAGATAACCTATTTAAATTATTCAAAGCTCTAAAAAGGTAACTAGCACTTTTGTGCCTGACTCTCAGAGGCCTTTGTGTCAATTACTAAGAGATTTATGACTCAGTGTTTCTAAAATACTTACTATATTCCAGTGTCTTCTTTGCTACTATGGAAAATGCAAAGAAATCCCAGAGAAGCTAACATCAACGTGTGTGGCATCCAGCCCACAACCTGGCTTCAAATTCCCTTGACTCAACACCCTTTGTCTACACACCACCTCACAAACTACTCCCCTGCCCATCCCCCAAGCCTTGTCACCCAGACATGCTCAGCTCTAAGAACCTCAACTCTACAAGGTCAGTCTCAGGCCATGGCCTTCTATCTCTGGCTTCTTTCCTGCTCTTCCTCCCACCACATCAGTTTGCGCCCTCAGCAGACCTTAGTCAGCCTCCTCAAGTCCCTTTAAACCCTTCTCAGCTCTGCCCACAGCCTAGAGCCTATGGGACATTGCTTCAGCCACTCTCTTGCTGATCAATCCAGCCACTTCCTTCCTTTTTTCTACCTCCAGGGGTTGGAAGCTTCCGGAGGAATTCACTCAATCCTATGGACTGAAGTTCCTTCAAATTCATGGTCTCAACATAACTGAGCCTCCAGTGTGACTCTTCAGTGCTTCTTCCATCGTTTCCTGGTCAGGCCCACACCTCACTGTAGCTATTCCGAGCCATCACCAGTTTCCCCAAGTCACTGTCTCAACAGATCTCTCTGATCATAAATATCTATGATAATAAGAGCCAGGCCTTTTGTCTGTAGGGTTAAAACTATTCCTATTTGCAGAGGAATAGAAAATCCCCTTTAAAGAAAATGCTAGTTGTCCTGTTGCAGTGTCATCTCCATGGCCGCGTGTGGGATGAGTCGTCATAGCCCAGCTAGCTACGTTCTGCAGTCCTGTGGCGTTCAGGTCAGCTTCGACAGGAAAGCCACCTGAGGTCCTGCCCTCAGATCTAAGATGGCTGCTGTGCTTGGATAGAGGAGTTTTGTCTTCTCTTCATCATCTAGATTCTCCTCCTCTTCCCTCTGCCTCTTCACTCCTCCCTACTCTTGGGAGAGAAGGAAGCCCATTTCCTTTCTCCTTACCGCAGAGAAGGGCCCCCCAGCTGCAGACAGCCAGGCCACCCATTGGCCACCCCAGCAGGGCCCCTTCACTGGAAAGGTGGCTGGCAGGGCCCCTTGGGAGCTCCTGGCTGGACACAGGTCAGCCATTGCCTGACCTCTGACGCTAGACTTCAAAAATGAGGGGGTTTGCCATCGTCCAGTGCTACTAAAAGTGAGCGCAGCTAGAAGTGACGTCAGGAACTGCTTGTTACCTGAACAAAATGAGATACGGACAGACACTAAGAACAAACATTTAGAAACTTTTATAACAATTTGACCTGTGGGGATATCCAAGTGTGAAAATGGTTGACCTGTGTTTTGTATGTCTCATATGTTTTCCAATAATGCATTTTATTGTGTTCTTTTGCATATTGACCTGCAACAGATTGTAAATTGAAACAACAAACAAACAGCTTCTTCCCAGGGAAGAAGCACTTCCCCGGCCTAGAAGTCCCAGCATCCTTCCCCTTTCTTTGAAGGGAGGAAACCTACTTATAATTGTGCATATCTCACCCCATCCCACCCTAAAGGGCTGGTAACCACATTGTATTAGTTTCCTCAGGCTGCTATAAAAAAAAATACCATAGACTGGGGGGCTTAAACAATAGAAATGTATTTTCTCACAGTCCTGGAGGCTAGAAGTCCAAGCCCAAGATGTCAGTAGGGTTGGTTTCTTCTGAGGCCTCTCGCCTTGGCTTGTAGGTGGCTCTTTCCCCCACGTCCCCCATGTCTTTGCATGGTCACCCCTCTGCACGTATCTGTCCTCATCTCCTCTTCTTATGAGGGCACCAGTGACATTGGATTAGGGCCCGCCCTAATGACTCTCTCTAATAACCTCTGTCTGTAAAGGCTTTATCTCCAAATGCAGTCACATTAGGGGGTTAGGGCTTCAACATGAGAATTTGGGGGCTACACAACTCAGCTCATAATACAAATGAAGTCACACACTTAGGACGTAGGCCTCCCAACTGCTCTTACCTTCTCCACCCTACTCCCCACACTCACCAACACTTTAGCTCTCTGAACGGCAGATGCAGCAGGACTTTGAGGGCCTTGGCTCAGTTTGGAAGGGTCTGAGCAGTTGTAAACAGGAAACCAACAGGGTCACTGGGGGCAAAATTACTATCATCCAGCAACCTTCTTTCTTTCATGAATTCAAAAAATATTCATCTAGTCCTTAGGAAGCACTTGCTGCTGTCCTAGTCACCGGAGGTGCCAAATAAACAAAAGTGCTCTCACAGGCTGCTGTTCCGGGTCTCCCACCAAGTCTTTCATCTCTCAGGCCCCCAGGCTCACTCCTTGCCAGCCTCTGGCTCCTGGAACCCTCCTCGGACCTCTCTGTCACACCCTTCTCTCTGAGAGAGGTCTTTGGGAAACTGTAGACCTTGAACAAAGGCATTCGCCCAGGGTGGTAAAGGCTTTGTCTGAGTTAAGTTCTCCAAAGTTTGTGTGTGGGAGATCCAGGGCTCTCCTTGAATCCATCCTACTCTCTACAGCTGTGCTTCCAAACCTCTGCTTCCCCTGCCCTCTCACCCTCAGTGATGCCATCATCTGTGCTCTACTATTGTAAAGTGAACATCAGACTGAGGTCACTCTCTTTGGAGAGAAGAAGTTAAACGGGTTCCAACCGCAACCCACCTGGGTGGAAAACTCGGCACCCCTCCCCGTATCACTGAAAGGATTTGAGGGGCTACAACTTTTACCGCTTTGCCCCTGAGTCTCACTTACTGCTGCCAAGTTCCCCATCCTTCACGGAGTGCTATTTGAGTTGCTACCTTTATGCCCCACGTTGATCTCAAATTCTCCATAATGAGACCAGTGTATGTAACAGACATCTGTGATATTGAGGGTGAGGGAGGGCTCTTGAGGTTACCTCACAGCCCAGCAGAGAAGGATATTTTAAGTGACTCTGACACACCCCTGTATTCGAAAGCCCTTGATTGTCACTGCTGAGGACTGTGCCTGGTGACGTCTCCCCTCAGTCCCCAGCTTCCTCCATTGTGTTCTCCTCCTCCCTGGAGCCCCACATCCCTCACCTCATCTAACTTCAAGGTCCTGACACTTTTACCCCCAACCCCCAGCCAATACTTTCTTACGCCCAGGCAAAAAGGCTTTGTTGCTGGGGCAGGTGAGGTTGCTTGCCTACCAAATTGCCACACCCACTTTCTTCATTGCCAATAGAACCCCACTTTGGAGGCTTGAATATTGCAAGTCCAACCCACTTCTTATGCTGAGCTATTCAGCAATCGTGTAGCCATCTGTCCTCTGTCCCAGTGTTCCCCAGGGCCCTCTTTCTACAACCGAAGAGGCTCATTAAGCTACTAAAAAAAAATCTCTCCCCAACAGGAATTTTATCCCTGGCTCTAAAGCTAATTTCTACATTCTCTTTCCCACTTTGAAATGAGTCACATTGTGGGATGGCCCTTCTCAACCTTCCCACACCCCCAACTACCATTCTTTGTCTCATCCTCCATCCACTTCCCCTGACTTGGGGGACAAAGGGGTCCCCAACCTGCCCTGCACAACGAATCTACCAGACGCTATCTTCCGTTTCTGCACTGACCCTCAGTTCGTTAGCCCCACTCTGTCTCCAGCCGTCATTTTCTCCAGGAAGCCGTCCCCATCTTGACTGGGCTCCCCTCCTCTCTTCCCTTCCAGCCCCTTGATGCACAGTCGTGACACTTAGCATATTTATAACTTGGTCTGCTCTCCCCTGGACTGGGCATGTCTTGGGGTTCCAGGCCGGTATTCATTCATTCATTCAACAAATACATATGGAGCGTCTGTCCCATGCCAGACCCTGTCCTAGGCACAGGTTCCCACAGTGAGCAAAGCAAAGATCTTGCCCTCATGGACATTACCTTCTAGTGGGGGCGACAAACACACCGTACATGAATATATGTCAGGTGAATAAGTGCTGTGAAGGAAAATAAAGCAGGATGAGGGGAGAGAGAGTGAGAGGAAGGGACTGTCATTGTGAAAGCATGGCCAGGGGAAGCGTCTCCAAGCAGGTACCTGGGAGAAGAGCCTTCAAGACAGAGGCAAGAAAAAGTACAGAAATTCTGAGGAGTGTGCCCGAGGCATAGAAAGTCCAGCAGTGCAGATAAAGTGAAAGAGAAGGTGTGAGGGATAGTGCTATTAAACAGGGTGGAGGAAGAAGTCAGGGTGCCACATCAGAGAAGACTATACAGGTCAACTCTGTGTCTCATCATTTTGGTAGAATGGCTACTCTTCCATGCACAATACACATTTTTTGAGTGAATAAATTAATGATCACTTAGAAACATGCTGAGATTTACTGTGTCCTAAAAATGACCTTTCTCAAATGTGAATCTCTCTCCACCACCACCTCCAAAGGTTCTTTCCTAAGGAACTAAGGGTTCCCACCTGTCTAACAGGCTGACTGATTACAAAGCCTAAATTTACCTTCTGAGAAGTGTCCACAATAGTGGACTTTTGGTTCATCATGATGATTTGTCCTTGATGGGGCTCCTTTCATGTTAATAAGCAGAATTCCCACCCTCCCCCAGACCTGGAAAAGTCTTCCAAGATGCCTATCCCTTTCTCAGGGCCCTGACAGGAAGTCGGACGTGCAGCTCACATTGGTGACCAGGGGACATATCCTGCAACCTAATCGCCCCCACTTCCTCGTTCTGGCAAATCACTTTACTTCTGTGAAAAAGAACCCCTCACAGCCTGGTCCATCTCATGACCTCGTTTGACCCAACTTGAGCCTCAGAAATTAGTCTCTCTAGCACTGAGAGACTGAAAGTAGCTACATGTAACTCTCAACCAAAACAAGTGGCTTAAGAGATACACAAAAACTGCAGAGGTGATGGAAGGAGAACTGACTCTGGGTGGTGAACATACAATGTGATACATAGATAATGTATTACAGAATTGTACACCTGAAACCAAAGTAACTTTACTAGCAATTGTCACCCCAATAAACTTTAATTTAAAAAAACAAAAAACGAAAAACTGCAGAGGTCAGCAGACCTTGGCTATCATCAGGGAATCCAAGATGGGATTCTCATTCACATACATACAATATGACTGCTGGTGCTCCAGCAATCACCTCTGCATTCCCAATCAGAAGAAAGAAAGAGATAAAGGTGAAATGGACTTTCCAAGGCCTGGAAAACGTATCAAGGGCCTATGTCCATGACCATTCCAATCCACAAGGGAGGCAGGGAAATGTTTTTTCAGCTGTGCATACTGCTGTCCGTGGGAAAATTGGAATTCTATTGGTAAGACTAGTGGAGAGTAAATAGTGGACAGACCGCAAGCAGTATCTGACAGAGTCTACCCTCTTGAGCTACCCATCATCCATAAATACCCCTCTTCATATTCATATTCACATACACTTCACATTTCCACTAAGGAACACAAAGGATCTCTGGGTGATGCTCTCCTCTCTATCATGTCTAAGATGTGGTCCTTGGGGTCCAAAGCTCTAAAAGTCAAAGAGTCTTCCCCAGCATGTCCCTTATGCAATGGCCGAAAAGGAAGCCAGCTGTCATAAAAACTCCCATCAAGAAAAGAAGCCGGAGGGGTGGCTGGTTGGCTCAGTTGGTTAGAGTGCAGTGCTCATAACACCAAGGTCACTGGTCCTATTCCCACATGGGCCAGTGAGCTGTGCCCTCTATAACTAGATTGAAAACAACGGCTTGATTTGGAGCTGATGGGTCCTGGAAAAACACAATGTTCCCCAATTTAAAAAAACAATTTAAAGAAAAGAAGCTAGCCACAAAAAGGCAAATACTGCATGATTCCACTTATATGAGATACCTAGAGTAGTTAAATTGATGGAGACAGGAAGTAGAATGTGGTTGAAAGGACCTGGGGAAAGGGTAGAAAGGGGGGCGCTTCATGGGGACAGTTTCAGTTTGGGAAGTTAGGAAAGTTCTGGAGACGGATGGTGATGATGGTTACACAATAATCTGAATGTACTTAGTGCTATTGACTGAACTGAACACTTAAAAAATGGTTTACAAAGTAAATCTTATGTATATTTTACCCCAATAGAAGCAATAGAATTTTAAAAAGATAGAAAAAAAGAAAAGAGTACATGGGGTGAGTCTTGAAGACATTATGTTAAGCAAAATAAGCCAGTCACAGAAGGACAAATACTGCATGATTCCACTTACTATAAGATATCTGAACTAGTCAAACTCATAGAATCGAGGAGTAGAATGGTGGTTGCCAGAGTCTGGGAGGGCGTGGAGGATGGACAGATGCTCATCGAGAGGCACAAAGTCTCAATGATGCAAGACAGATAAGTCCCAAAGAGCTACTGTGCAGCCTCATGCCTGTTGGAAACAACACTGAGTTGTGCTCCTACAAATATATTGAGGGTAGATCGCATGTTGTGGTCTCACCATAACAGAATTTTTAAAAAGGAATATGTGACTGAGAAAGAAAAGAAGGTGTGGACAGAACCCTACTGACCTGTAAGGGGCAAACAGAAGTCTTCACAGAAGGCAGGGAAGGAATGGTGGAGAAACAGAAGCTCATTCAGGAGACAGCGGCTTATCAGAAGCCAAGAAGTAAATATGTCCAAAAGAAACAAACACCAAGGATGACGAGGACGGGAAGGGATCTATGACATAACTACGTGTTGCAACGGGGCGCGCTTTGTGTGTTCATTCCCTACATGAGATAATCGAGAGGGTGGAAGTCGTTGAAGAGAAAACGGGGACATTTGCATGAGGAGCCCAAGAGCCTCATGGGAGGACCCCATTGCCTTGCCCCTAGTCATCTGCAAAGGGAGAACAAAGTGGCCCTAACCAGTCTTCCTCTTGGTGGGAAAAGCAGTGAGGGCCCTGAAGTTACGTTCCCATAAGGACAAGGAAGGTGGGCCACGGAAGAAGTCTTGATGGAGTCCTTGGCCGACAGGGATGATGGCTCTGGGGCTGAGGGGGTAGACGCTGTAAGCTTGGGATCGCCTACTCCTTCCCCGGTTGGGGGAAGAGCTGTAACCTGAAAGCTGTCCTAGCCAGCAGCCCCCAGGCCAGGCTGAAGCCCAGAGGGCTGAGGAGGCCTGGGCAGGTACCAAGGGAAGCAGCCCCAGGACCAGACAGCTCAGCAACCACCGCAGCCAACGTCCTGGTCTTTCCTCACTGAGGCTGCTGGGCAGAGTCAGGGCTTACAGGCAGGGAGGCAGGGCAGAGCAGGACTTGCCCCTCAGATGACCAGCGGGCACCAGGTCTTCCAGGACAGAGGAGGACAAAACTAGCCAGGAGAGAGACTGAAGCCCTACGAACATCGACATGTGGGTGCTTGGGCACTGCACTTGGGAACACCCTTGTGGAGCTGTTTCCTGTACCCCAAGGCAAAGTCAAGAAGCAGGAAACAGGGAGTCATGAATGCCACCGGCCAGAAGAAGTGGGGTGGAAGCCGGATCCTAGTAGATGAGGAGTCAGGGCGGATGTGAAGAGAGCAAATGGAGGCCAATCTTTTCAAATCTTTGGCTGTGAAAGGAAGGAGAGAAAGGGTGAAAGGATATGGAGGATGGGGGGACATGTGTGTGCGTGTTTGCAGGAAAGCCTAAGAAGGTCACCTCCTGAAGGTGAACAGTCTGCGAGGGAGACGTGGGAGATAGGAAAGGAATCAGTGTCCGCAGACAGGGAGGGGAGGGGGGGACCCAGACTCTAGGCAGCGAGGAGGGGCTGAGAGGAAAGACTAGAAAAAGCTACCTTGAAGCAGGTCTTCATGACCTCACAAAGCCGCACCCTTACCCCCAGGTTCTGGGAACTTTGAGTCAGTCCTGGCTGGGTCTCGTAGCAACCGGATGCAGGGGCCATGGCACTCTTAACACCCCAGGGAGTGAAAAAAGTCTTCCAATTTCAGGTGAAGAGAAAATGTGGCTTTTCTAAGGAAGTTTGCTCAGAGTGGTCTAACATTGCGTTGTGTGCGAAAAGCGGCCCCTCAATGGTGCGTCTTTGGACAAACACCTCGGGCATCACCGCTTTCCCAGCGTACCACTTCTGAGGCCTGCAGCGGGTGTGTGTGAGAGAGCAGGAATTCCCGGTCAAAGGCTCACCAGCCCTTCCAGGTCTTCAGGGCCGACAGGGACAGCCCATGATGTGGCAGAGTCCCTGGAGGGAAGGAGATGGACATGCAGACGCTGTGCCTGCCTCCACTCCAGGAGGCCCTGGAGGCCCACACGGCTGGTCACAGGGCCCTGTGAGATCTCTGGGTGGGGTGTGTGTGTGTGTGTGTGTGTGTGTGTGTGTGTGTGTGTGTGATGAGAGGGTCTGTTGCTCTCAGGCAGGGAGAGGGGCAGATTTCATCAGTTTCTCAGAACCAATTCTGAGGCTGAAAGGCATGACAAGAGGTCCTGTAGAGGATCCAATCCGAAGGACCTGGACCTCTCGGTCAGCTCTTTCCAGAACAGGGCTGTCCACAGGGGGTGTTGGCACTGTTGCTGACCTCAGGCAAGTGGGCCTCCTGCCAACTGTGTGCTCAGGTCAGCTTCGGACCCACAGCTACGAGCAGATGGGCAGGCACCAGGTGAAGGCTGCCCCTGGGGGCCCTCTGTCTCCACCTTGAGATGAGCTTTTAACCACCTTGTCTATATCTTCCAACGAGCTGTCCCGTCAGACACCAGCCCGGGGATCTGTGAGGGCTGCGGGAAGGGCTGCCTGCGTCAGGCAGCAGAGCGGTGCTGGTGGGAAAGGAGTCCCAGGAGGCTGAGGACCAGGCTGAGGGTCCCCCTCTGGTACCACGTCAGCCATCAGTCCCCGCATCCATGGTCACTCCAGGCAGAGCGTCCGCTCACCCCAGGGGAGCAATACTCCTGTATGCGTGGGTCTCCACTTCATGACACACCTTTTCTTACCCCCTCTTTTAAAGGCACTTGTTTCTCTAACATCTGTTGGTAACCTATAAGAACTTTTTGGAAGGGCCAGGCGTACTCTCAAGTAAAATGGATTCTTACTTACAGATAGGAAAAAAAAGTACCCGGATCAGTCTTTACCCACTAGCCTGCCAGGGTGCCTGCATTTTCACCCAGCAAGATGCATTCCTTCTTGCCTTACCACACCTCTTTTCAGTCATTCACACTTTAGTATGAATTTCATTATCAGATGACTAGCTCTGGGGGAGTTGTTGAGAGTGGGCTCAGAGAGAAGTCGGATTTTGTTTTAGGAAAGAGGAAGGGAGGGCCATCTTTCAAAACTTCAGGCCTGCTGGAGGTTTCCAAAACCACGGCTGCCATGGCCAGCACGAAAACTCTCAGAGGAACAAGCAGTACTCGAAAGAAGAATACATTCCCGGAAAGGGGAGGGAGAAAGCTGTCCAGAAATGAAAGCATTTCTGGTGTTCCCACCAGAACCCAGGTGTTCCCACATTCCCAATATTTTTCAGGATGGTGGGGAGCATGTGGGGTCCCCGGGACTGTTTTGCCTACTGAGGATGGCATCCTGATTCCTCAGTCTCACCCTCCACCCCTCACATCACGCCCTGCAGAAAGCAGCGGGTCGGGAGCACCTACGGAGACTGCTGAACTGGGAAGAGTTTGATGAACTGAGAGACTCCCGCAGAAGCATCCTGCTGGATACCCTCTATGAAAGCATCATTTTTGCTGTGGGCAAAGGCTTCCCGTGGGTGGAGGTGGCCAAAGTGGTCAAGTTCACAGAAGAGCTGCTCGAGGAAACCAAAGGTATGGGGCATCCATGGCACGAGTCAGATAGGCTTGTGGGGGGGGGGGTGGTAAGGGGACCGCACAGGACTCCCCCCCTGCTGTCCACTGCCCCAGGAGCCCTCTGAAGGGCCGGGAGCCCATTCCTTTTGTTCCCTGACATTTAGCCTCCTCACAGCGGGGCCCCTGTCCAGGCTTTCCAGAAAGTGGAACAAACAGAATGTTCTTGCTGAGTCTTTTCACGGGTCTCCCTGGCTGAAAATCTTGCACCACTCCTAACTGTTCACACAACAGACATTTACACTTTAGTGTGAATTTCATCATCAGATCAATACCTCTGGGGTAGCTTGTTGAGAAAAAGCCCAGAGGGAAGTCAAATTTTGTTTTAGGGAAGAGAGAGGAGGGATCATAATTCAGAATTTTTGTTTCATTTAGTTTTGTTTTTGCTGAACCTAAATCAAACATGTCACTCTAACACTTCAAACCCTTCATTGACTTCCCATTGCAGTCCTGAAAGACTGCAAATTGTTCCCAGTGTCAGGTTTTGCTCTGCTGCATGTCTTGGGGGAGTCCCTTGGGGGTATCAGCTTGCGGGCAGGCATGAGGGACCAGCAGGCAGGTAAGTTTACAGACGGAGCATCTACGGACGGATTAGAGAGGGAACCCCTGCCTATGTTGGGGCTTCAGGAGAAGAGGATGAGCATCTCTCACTGTCACTCTTTGGCACAAGGGGCTGTAGTCACATCTGTCAATGTCTTGGGCTGTGAGATGCAGATTCATTCATTAAGCAAAGATGTGGAGCCGCCCTTCTATGGCCCCCACAGTGATACTCAGTCAAGAGTCATCACTAGGTGCTAACACCAGCGGGCGAGTGCAGGATGAGAAACGGGGAATTTCCATACTTCCAAAGGAGCTCCCCACATCCTGACTGATCACAGGGAAAGGGAATACTTTTACAGTGAGGGAGCCTGGCAGACACCGCCTTAAACAAAAGCTCCCAGGAGGCATCCTCAGTAAGAGGATAGACACACAGAGACTCCTGTGGCACTTGGTAGGAGGCAGAAGAACCCACCATCCTTCTGTGATGGTTCCAGCAAAGACTCAGAACCTAATCTAATCACGAGGAAACATCACATTATGGACATTGAACTGAGTCCCTCTCCTGTAAGTTTCAAAAAACATTAAAGTCATGGGAGCCAAGGAAAGTCAGAGGAACAGTTTCAAACTGAAAGACATGGAGGAGATAGGGCCACTAAATGTGACATGTGGCCCCAGTTTGGGTCCTTTTGCTATAAAGGGTGTTACTGGGACTATTTGAAACACTTGAATGAGGTCTGGGGATTAGACAGTCGCGATATGTCAAAGATGATCTGATTCTGATTGTTGTGGTTACGAACGACCCCATGTTAGGAAATGCACGCGAAAAGATGGTGGGATGATGGAGTACCATGGGGGTCACTCTAAATAGATTGGAAAACTTTTCTTTGTACTATTTTTTTCCAGTTTTATTGCAATATAATTGACATGGAACATTGTATTAGTTTAGGGTGTACAACATAATGACTTGAGATATGTGTATATTGCAAAATGCCTCATTAAAAGTGTTTTTCTTCTGATGGGAAATTTGAAGGGTACTCTCTTAGCAAATTTCAAATACGCAATACAGTATGTCAACTCTAGTCCTATGCTGTTTATTACATCCCCAGAAGTTACTTATCACTGGAAGTTGATACCTTTTGACCAACTACACCCATTTCCCTCACAACCCCCACTCTTGTCTCTGGCAACCACCAATCTATTTTTGGTTTCCATGAGTTCCGTTTTTGTAGATTCCACATGTAAGTGAGATTATACAGTATTTGTCTTGGTCTTTGACTTCTTTCATTTAGCATAATACTCTCAAGGTTCATCATGTTGTTACACATGGCAGGATTTCCGTCTTTTTTTATGGCTGAATAATATTTGTGTGTGTGTGTTGTGTGTGTGTGTAAAATCACATTTCCATTCACTTATTGATGGACATATAGGTTGTTTCCATGTCTTGGCTATTCTAATAATGATGCAATGGACACGGGAGTGCAGATATCTCTTTGAGACAGTGATTTCATTATCTTTGGATAAATACCCAGAAGTGGGATTTCTGGATTATATGATAATTCCATTCTTTATTTTTTGAGGAACCTCCATACCATTTTCCACAGTGACTGAACCAAATCACATTCCTGTCAACAGTGCGGAAGGGTTCCCTTTTGTCTATATCCTTGCCAGTACTTGTTATCTCATCTTTTGATAACAGCCATTCTAACAGATGCGAGGTAACATCTCACTGTGGTTTTGATTTATATTCCCCTGATGATTAGTGATGTTGAGTGCCTTTTCACGTATCTGTTAACCATTTGAATATTTTCTTTGGGAAAATGTCTGTTCAGGTACTGTGTCCATTTTTCAATTGGATTACTTGAGTTTTGCTGTTGAGTTGTCTGAGTTTCTAATATATTTTGGATATTAACCCATTATCAGATATGGGGTTGCAAAAATTTTCTCCCATTCCACAGGGTGCCTTTTCATTTTGTTGATCATTTCTTTTGCTGTGGAGGAGCTTTTTTAGTGTGATGTAGTCCCATGTATTTATTTTTGCTTATGTTGCTCATGCTTTAGGTGTCACATCCAAAAAATAATTGTCAAGACCGTGTCAAGGAGCTTTTCCCCTGTTTTCTTCTAGGAGTTTTATGGCTTCAGGTTGTACTATTTTTTTCTTAACAGACTTTATTTTTTAGAGAAGTTTTAGGTTCACAGCAAAATAGAGCAAAAGATACAGAGATTTCCCATACACCCCCTGCCCCCCTCCGTAGGCACAGCCTCCCCCCTTATAAACATTCCCCTCCAGAGGGGTGCATTTCTTATAATTCATGGACCCACACTGACACGTCATTATCCCCCAGAGCCCACAGTTTACGTTAGGGTCACTCTTGGTGTTGTGCATTCTACGGGTTTGGACAAATGTACAATGACATGTATCCACCATGACAGTATCATACAGAGTAGTTTCACTTTCCTAAAAATCCCCTGTGCTTCATCTATTCATTTCTCCCCTGGCAACCGATGATCTTTTTCCTGTCTCAGTAGTTTTGCCTTTTTTCTGAATGTAGTTGGAATCATACAGTAAGTAGCCGCTTCAGCTTGGCTTCTTTCACTTAGTAATATGCATTTAAGTGTCCTTTGTGTCTTTTCATGGCTTGAGAGCTCATTTCTTTTTGGAGCTGAATAATATTCCATCGCCTTGATGTCCCACAGTTTATTTATCCATTCTCCGACAAAGGACACCTTGGTGCCCCAAGTTTGAGCAACTTATTGGACTAAAGCTCTAATAAATACTATCTGCATGCAAGTTTTCCAGTGAACATAAGTTTTCAACTCCTTTGGGTAAATATCAAGGAGCTCAGTTGCTGGATCATATATGGTGAGAGCATGTTCAGTTTTGTAAGGCGCTGCCAAGCTGTCTTCCAAAGTGGCCGCACCATTTTGCACCCCCACCAGCACTGAATGAGAGTTCCTGTTGCTCCACAGCCTCACCAGCGTTTGGTGCTGTCAGCGTTCTGGATTTTCATCATTCTGATAGGAGTGTAGTGGTGTTTCATTGTTTTCATTTGCATTTCCCTGATGACATATGATGTGAGGCTTCTTTTCTTGTACTTATCTGTATGTCTTCTTGGGTGTGGTGTCTGTTAAGGTCTTTGCCCATTTTAAAACCAGGCTGTTTTCTTAATGTTGAATTTTAAGAGTTGCTTGTATACAGTAGTCCCCCCTTGTCCACAGTTTTGCTTCCCACAGTTTCAATTTCCCGCTGCCAACGGTGGTCTAAAAATGTTAAATGGGAAATTACAGAAATAAACAGTTGCTGAGTTTCAAATTGCGCACCATTTTGAGTAGTGGGATGACATCTTGAGCTGTCCGTCTGTGTCCCAGCCAGGACGTGTATCACCACTTTGTTCCATGTGTCCATGCTGTACACACTCCCCACCACTGTTCACTTAGTAGCCGTCTCCGTTATCAGAGAGGCTGCAGGGGTATCGCAGGGCTGTGTGCAAGTCACCTCATGGGACCTGAGGCCTGGCATCTCCGTCGTCCCCAGAGCTCATCCACCCATCCCATCGGCAGCACCTCAACGGCCTCCCCTCATCACACCACTTTTTACCACTTCCTCATCCACTACCCTTTCTAACCCACTTCCATCTCTTGGCCAATCCACTGCCTTCAAATCTTGTACTTCTGCACCCATTCCCCAAAGAGTATAGTGATTTTTTTTTTCAGACACCAAGTAAATCCCATGACTCTTCTGCTTCAAGCTATTCAGTGTCCCCATCACACATTTTACGTGCACTTGGATCGACCTCTTTTTATTTCTTAAGCTGCCCATGCGCCCTTCAACTTCTCTTCAATAGGCTGCTTTTCCCTCCCAGCGGTCCCAGGCTGAAAGCTTGAGTCATTGCGCAAGGGCTGGTTTTAGAGATCCCGGGGAAATTTCATCCCCCCCCACAACTCCGCACACCCGCGGCCTTCCTGGCATCCCTCTGGGTCCCACACCCCGCTGCGCACAGCTACACATGGGTACCAGAGTTCAACCCGTCACCGGAGCTCTGCAGTGGCCCAGGGCCAGAACAAACATGGACAAGCGGGAAGAAGAACGTCAGCTCCAAGCAGGTGGGAACTCGGGCTCTTTCAAGTGTCTATCAGAGCCTTCCACCGGCCAAAGCCTTGAAAAACAGTCGATGATGATGCAAACCTAACTTCATACTGAGGAGATGAGATCGCACTGGAGCTGCCGGCGTTTCTGGTTATCGCACATCCTGCCAACACAGCCTGTCGGTGTCTTGTAGACTTCTAAAACCTTAGAGTTGGAAGGAAACTTCATGATCAGAAAACTTAACTCCCTCTCTGCAGGGAGCCCATCAGCCAGCCAATAAAGTTCTTCCAGCCTCTGTGGGCACCATCCAGGAAACGGGGAACATCCAGGAAACAGGGGAACAGAGGCATTTCATTCCTTTGTGCACCACTCTTGTTATTAGGAAATTCTTTTTAATATCTTCCTGCATCTGCCTTTTACACCTTTTACTTAACGTCTGTCCTCTAGACGCAGTGTGCAGGCCCTGGAGAGATTTAATGAGCTTTATCTAATGTGATTATCATGTCTTCACATTTAAACTAGCCATCCCCTCGTGCCTTTTATCGTTCTTAACACAGCGTCATTTCCATAGTCCCCCTCTCCGCAGCTCCCCACCACTGCCACCTTTCTTGCTGCCCTTCTCTGGGCGTACTTGTGTTTGTCAATATCATTCTTTAAATACAGCATCCAGATCCAAACACAACACATGCTGTGATTTGATCAGGGAAGCACTCAGGGATTTTATCATCTCCCCTGTCCTAGTGATGATATTCCTGTTAATATATCCTAAGGGTGCATTTACGTTATCAGCATCAAGGTTACATTGATTCATATTGGTCAGGCAGTCCCATATGGGAACCGTCTTTCCTGTCCTGCCCCTGTGCAATGGAGACTTTGAGGGTACATGTGGGACTTTACAATCATCCCCACTGATTCCATCTTGTCAATGTTGATCCATCTTTCCTTCCTCCTGACCGTTTAACTCTAGATCCTGGACCATCCAGCTTACAAGCTCTTCCTCTTACCTTTAAATCATCTCAAAATTTGTGAAGCATGGTTGGTATAAACACGGAGTAGAAAGGAATAGGCTCTTGCATGGGCTCCCCTTGCCTGGAATTCAGCTCCCTGAAAACAGAACCCATCAGGAGGCTCAGCACCCAAAGAGAAGAGTCAAATCCCAGTTCAGTTCCTTACTGGATGTGTGGTCCTGGGCAAGTCACATCACTTCTGAGCCTTGGTTACACATGTATATATGGGAAAGGCAAGAGCACCCACTTGCTAGGATTGTCTTAAAGATTAAATGAGCTAGTATGTGAAGCCCACAGCATGGCCCTTAGTGCCTGGTAAGTGCTCAGTGAGTGCTAGCTCTTATCTTTAGGAGGGAACCTCAGGGACAAAGAACTGGATTTCTGCAGTGCACCTCTGGGTACCTGCAGGCATGCTCCTGTGATGGCTGCCTCGTTCATCCTTCTCAGGCCCTGTTTCCATCAGGCCATCCTCCCTCCTTTTCTAGGCAGATCTGAATCCCTCCCCCAAAGGCCTACAATTGTACAAGGAAGGCCAACCATGAGGGGCTGGAACCTCTGGAGAGGACATCTACGCTTTTTCATTTTTGTCCCCTCTATCTGTTCTCTCAGTGCCAAACAATGCATGTGGCACACAGTGGGGGGAGGGGGAGTGCATGAAGAAATGAATGAATAAATGAATGAATGCATGAGTAGATTCTTGATGCTCATGGAGGCCATCTGTTCTGCATGCAGAGGAGGTTAGGGCGCTTGACTCATCCCAGGGTGACTCCCTTGAGGGTGGTGTGTCCAGGTGACGTGAGAGGCAGCACAGTGGAGTGATCAGACACCAAATGCTGCAGTCAGAAGATCTGGGTTTACATCCCATTCCCATCACTTGGTACCGTGTAACTTTGAAAGTGTTACTTTACCTCTCTGTGCCTTCATTTCTTCATCGCTAACATGAGGGCAATAATAATCTCAACGCATAGGGCCGTGTGGCAGGATTAAATGAGACAGGGCACACAAACATATTGCAAAGTGACAGGCACATTGTAAGGGTGCAGCAAACTTTAACTTCCATGTGCCCATCGTGCATGGAGCTGAGGAGGGATGAAGAGCAGATGCTGGCAGTCCAAGACGAGACGTTGTTACATTCTGCCCCTCGGGGGGCGGGCTGTCTGTACCCTTTCTTGTACCCTGACCCTGCAAGCAGGACTGAAGGTGGCTTCAAATCACAGGCCAGTAGAATGGAGGTCCAGGCTCCCTCCAGCCTGGCCCTTAATGGCCCACATGTGTGACCCACCCTTGAGCACACAGGTGAGGAGGCATCCCTGCCCAAGGCATCTATTCACTGCCCTTGTTAGGGATCCAGGAGGTAAGGGGCAGGAAGGGCTGGCAAAGACAGCAGGTCAGGTCTTTCCCATCTCACATCCCACCCTGCCCCTTCTCCTGGGCACATGTCCCACCTATCATAGGTGGTGATGTGCCGGATGCAGAGAGCCAGGGTGCCCTGGCCAGCCAGCTCACATTCAAGCTTCTGCTTCGGTTAAAGTCCACACTGGGCTGTCACTCATCTTGGAAGGTAGCTTCTCCAGGATTTTTTTTGTTGTTAATCTGGGGCTAAGGATGATTGAGCTTGCATACTAGATAACAAAGTTGGCAGACAGCGTTTAAGGAGAGTCATGTTTGCACAACAATGAATCAGAGCTCTGCCAGGACAGCTGACACCTCAGCTTATCTCTCCACCCAATCAGGCCTCGGACTGAGAGGGACAGGGTGGCTGGCTCACCAGGACACTCTGGTCTCCACCTGAGGCCAGAAGAAAGTTCTCTCATTGCACTTCCTCTGCCAGCCCCTAAGAACGCCATGGGTAGTTCCTTTCCCTCCTGTCTCTGTGGGCCTGAGGGTGAAGTCACCAGGCAAGGCACGGCAGGGCAGAGGCTGCCAGCTCCATCCTGGTGGGTAGAAGTCGCAAGAAGGAGAGAGCTGCTGGGCATATGGGGACCCTGAGGACTCCTCCTGGGCCTGGGGGAGCTGCAGAGATTCAGGGAACCCAGGAGGCTCTGCACTTCCGGTCTGTGACTGGCACATCGCAGCAGGGGGGCTAGAGAGGGGAAACAGCCTTCTCTGCCCCAGACTTCGCTCAGAAGGGAATGGAGGGCTGAAAGTGTACATGCCAGGGCAGAGCCGACACTTGCCCGGGACCCACGACCACTACTCATCTGCAGAGCTCCCTGCACCAGCCATCATTTCAGCCCCTTTGCAGCTTCTGCTTCTCGTTGTCATCATCTGGTGAGCACAGGCCTTTCTCTGATGCTCCACGTAGACGCCTGGGCTAGGAAGAACCCTTTCCTGCTGGCCTGGTCTCCAAACCCTGGGGGTGGGAAGAAGTGGGACTTGATGACTGGTCAGTGGAGGTATAAGGTGGTCAGGCCAATGTCCGGTGAAGTGTGTCACAGCTCTGGTATCTGCAGTTCCACCCTTGGCCACTGTGACAATCCAGGAAATGCCATCCAGGCAGCCAGCCTGCCCACCTCCAACAGCTTGAGGCCGGCAGCAGTCAATAACTCCCCTGAGTTTCCCTGCATGAGCTCTTCCTCCCAGCACCCTCATGGCCATGACCAGGTCTACCTGCCAGCCCCCAAATGCCCGCCCCACGTAGGGGAGTCTCCAGTAATTCAGGACCAGCCTGAACAGAGAGCAGGTTCACCTTCCCAGCGTGAACCTGATGCCGCTCAGACTAAACTCGCAGGAGAGGCCCTTGGAGGCAACTTCTTTGTTGATGAAGAGAGGCAGCTTCCACAGAGGCCACTGATTGAGACTTTGAGAGAGCCCTTGTTGGGGCAAATGGGCAACTGTCATCTCAGAGGGAACTCCCGGAGCCTGCTCAGGCTGCCACTACGAAGTACCACAAACTGGACAGTTTCAACAATAGAAATCTGTTTCCTCATACTTCTTTCTGGAGGCTGGAAGTCCAAGATCAAGGTGTCAGCAAGGTTGGTTTTTCTGAGGCCTCCCTCCTTGGTTTATAGATGGCCGTCTTCTCATTATGCCCCTGACGTGGTCTTCCCTCTGTGTGTATCTGTGTCCTAATCTCTTCTTATAAGGACACCAGTCCTATTGGATCAGCCCCCCCCCCCCAATGATCTCATTTAACCTTAATCACCTCTTTAAAGGCTCTATCTTTAAATACAGTCCATTGTGAGGTCCTGCGGGTTAGGACTTCAACATGTGAATTGGGGGTGTGTGAGGGGCAGACATCGTGTTAATTCAGCCCATAACACTGAATGAGGTCACAGCTCCCCAGGAAAGGCTGTGACACTTAGTAGACCAGAAATCAAAACTGTGCCTTAGAAACTCTCCCTGACCTTCCCAAGGGGCGGTATACCCTGCAGGGGGATGAAGAGCAAGGGCTTGCTCAGGCCTGGCATTTTCACACATAGCACTGTAATCTTCACTACAATCGTGCATCATAAGCATTATTTTAAAAAGGAAGGAGCTGAGACCCAGAGAGTTTAAGTATTAATAACTCGTACCAGGTCGCGCCTCTAGTAAGTGGGGTCAGGGTTTGAACCCAGGTCTGTCTGACTGCAGAGCACAAGCCTCACCATGCGACCTTCCAGCTTGCCTAGAGGGATCTGTACACTGGGCATCTCAAGGCCTGGAAGCACATAGCCCAGGAGAACACTCTGCAATAAGCAGAACATAGCTGTTGCCGTGCAGAAAGAGCTTAGAACCTGGAAGAACCAGGTGGAACCCCTGGGGGCTGGGTTCCTTAAGTGGGTCACCTGGAGTTACCCACAGTGTGAGCCTGGGATCCTGGCCCCCAGCAGGATGACTCCAGTGGGTGGGTGGTGCAGACCAGCTGAGAGAAAGAGCTACGCCCATTGGCTAATGTATTCTGGCCTGGAGGTGCCACCTGTGTGTGGGCAGAAGGTACCAGTGCTCTTGAGACCAGACCTCTGGCCTTTTGGAGTGACCCCATGCCTTGTCTCTAACTTTCCATACCTTTCCTCGGTCATTTGGACATGCTGGGTGGTCTAGGAGCCCCCCAACATCAAAGGAGACAAAGTACGGATGTGAAGTGCCACGTCCCTGAGACAGTGGGATGACTTAGTCATTTCCATCTCAGGGATGATGAGAAGGATGATGTAAAGATCCGAAGTCAGGGCTCGCCTCACCAACCTTGAGACACTCCAGATGTGGCTATCGGGAAATGTCAGCTCTGTGGAAATCACCATAGCTTCTTAGCGTCAAACGGGACCGAAGAGCTCACCTGATACAAGCTCCCCACCGTCAGCAGCACACACACCTCGTTCAGAAATCTTCTCTCCAGCTAAATGCCTCCTCTGTCCTCAAGACAAGACCTGCTCCGTTGATAAAGCTCTGGCTTCTAGAAAGTTCTTTCTGCTGCTGAACTGAAATCTGTCTCTCCGAGCCTTCTGCCTGATGGATCCTAGTCTGCCCTCGGCCCCTTCCGCCCCCCCCACCCCGAATCAGCTTAATCCTGCCCCACTCACTCAGCCATTCTGCAGCAAGCGTTGACAGAGCACTGTACTAAGGCATGGAGAACAGCGAATATCTACTCAGCAGTCACGATACGCTAAGCTCTCCACGTAGATCGGCTCATTTAATGTTCACAGCAATCTTGGGTGGGTGGGTACTACTGTCCCCATTTCACAATGCTACCACTGAGGTTCAGAGAAGTTAGGTAACTTGCAAATCATCGCATAGTAAAGAGCAGAACCAGCCTTAACCTTGAGACCTTCTGGCCCCAGAGTCTGTCCTTCCTGCCAAAGCGCTTTAGCATTCAGCATGCCAACTTCTTGAGAAACGGGGGCAAGGAACAGTGAGTAGTGCCTTTGCCAACCAGACAAGGCAGGGGACCACCGTGGGCAAAGAGAAGAGCTTGGGCAAAAGCCTGTGACAATCTTTAAAACGCATGATTCTGTGTTTGCCCTTTGAGTCCCAGGAAAGTAAACAGAGAGGAACTCTTTCAAAGGGCAACAAAGTCTTTTTAATCCTAGTGTTTGGGTAGACTTTTCCTTTAATGTGGTTATTGGTTCATCTTAAAAATCAAAATAAAAAACCTGGTGAACAGGAAAACAGTATGGCAGTTTCTCAATAGATTAAACATAGAATTGCCATATGAGCCAACAATTCCACTCCAGGGTATGTGTCCAAAAGAAAGTGAGAGCAGGGACTTGAAAAGATATTTGTATACCCATGTTCATAGCAGCGTTATTCACAATAGTCAAAAGGTGGAAGCAACCCAAGGGTCCATCAACAATGAATAGATAAACAAAATGTGGTACGTCCATGCAATGGAATATTATTCGATCTTTAAAAGGGAGGAAATTCGGACACATGCTACAATATGGATGATCCTCAAGGACATTGTGTTAAGTGAAATAAGCCAGTCATCGGATCCTTGGTCCTGAGGTCACTGCCCTGCGACCGGGCAGCTTCACCTCCAGCTAGCTTGGACCTCCTCTGGCCAATCCTAGGTGGTGCTGATAAGGTCGCAGGGATGTTACTGGCCTCCCTCCCCAGGTGGGGAGTCAGACCAAACCGGGCCATCCCTTCTCCTGTCCCTGCAGCTCACGAGGGAGCTCTGCCACTGGACACCCGGGAGGGGGGTGTTCCCAAAAGAACTGCTTGTTCCGCAGCAGAAGGAGGGGAGGCCAGCAGCCCAAGCAGCCCAGGCAGGCAGGAGTCACGGGAGGTGGTCTCAAGCAGAGGCAGAGAGCTCTCAGGCTCCCACCTGAGATTTCTGCCTGTCCCCAGGGCCAGCCCTCAGCAGAGCATCCACAGAGCAAACTGCTCGGAACAGAACCAGACGC
Organism: Rhinolophus sinicus; assembly: GCF_057876585.1. NCBI lineage: Eukaryota > Metazoa > Chordata > Mammalia > Chiroptera > Rhinolophidae > Rhinolophus > Rhinolophus sinicus. The sequence continues at coordinate 103,595,232 of NC_142515.1, read as the reverse complement.
ACATCTCCTGACCTAGCTTATCCTTTCCCTGGGCAGGCAGCACTCCAGCCCACCTTTCTCAGCCATGTCTGACCTACCAAGAAGCCACAGGGCCACAGGGGCAATGATGAAAAACAGCAGCAATCCCTTCCCCACGCCGCTAGTGGTGACAGGTCCTGAATCACAAGACCCCTGGGCTGGCGCTCAGGGCCTGACTTCCCCACAGTGAGCTGCGGGCAAGTTTGCCTTCCTTTCCCTGGGCTTCAGTTTCCCACCTGCAGAATGACAGGACTAGACCAGCTCAATAGTTGCCAAAATACGCTCCTTGGTCCCAAGAGATTATTTGCCTCAAATAAACTTGAGGAACATTGCATATACTCAACTTTTTTTGGCCCTTTGCTGAGCCCATTAGCGAAGTAAGGGCTCTGTTTAATTTCTCTTGATCCAATATATTTTCAAGGTCTCTGGCCATGGAGCATTCACTGGTATGTAATTATTATTGTAGAACATCCTTTGGAAAACTGTGACTGAGAGGGTTGGGGGCTCCTTCTGGTGTCAACCTCCAAGGGTCTACAAAGAAAGCCCAAAGCCACTTGGAGCTGGATGGCAGAAAGGGACCTCCCTGGGTCAGGCTGGGCTTTGAATTTTGGCTCTGTCACTCACCAGCTGTGTGCCTTTGAGCAAATCCCCTGACCTCTTTGAGCCTCAGTTTCTCTCTTGATTAAACTCAGGATGGTGACTACACGTGCCTCACAGAGCTAAGGGGGGTTGGGTGGGGTCTGACCCAGGGTGTGCCGGGCAGTGAGAGCTCCCTAAAGGAGAGTCCTCTGAGCTGTCACTGTCATTGGCCCCTCGGGGTAAATGAGTTTGGCAGAACTTTCCTGAGAGCAGAAAGGTGGGCAGGGGACAGCGTTCAGGACACAGGATGGGGGGCAGCGGGTGGAGGGAGGTGGAGGTACAGGCCCTGTGCTTTCATCTGCTTCCCACCACCCCGGGTAGGTGCTCAGGCATTTGGTAATCCAACCAGGCTGCAGCCTGACTTGGTTCCTCCCCTGGGAGCCAAGGCGGGGGCAACCAAACTGGTTTGTCAGGGGCACCACTGGCACCTGGATCATCCCCCTCACGCCCACCCTGGAGGAGCAGCCCCCCTGCCTGGACTTGGTGTATCTCCTTGCTCTCTCCTCGCCCAGACCCACATGTGCGGGGCAGTGGGAGGCAGCCCAGAGCACCTGGTCCAAACCCAGTGCCTTTTTGCCCTGATTCTGGAGTGTCTGATGTTGTCAATTCACCCCCGCTCTTCTCTGTTCATGGCCCTCCTCCTCCACTCCTGTGCCTGCATCCCCGCGCAGGTGCTGGCCTCCAGGGGCTTGGGGACCATCTTCAGGAAGTTCTCAGCAGCCAATGCAAATGAGGGCCACTCCCTGTTATTGAAGAGCCACTTTACAGGTACAGATCTGTCCGTCCTGGCAGCCAGAGCTTTCTCCCTGAGACTTAATCCTCGGCTTCCTGAGTCATCGGGACTTCTCAATCCATAATAAATAGAGAGTGGTTTGGGGGCCAGGAAAATGTGTCTCATGAGCCAGCTTGGGACGAGGTTTGCTGAAAACCAGACCTGGTAGAGTGTCTTGGGGCTGAAAGTTAGAATTCAGCCCAGCGGCTCCTTTCCTGTTGATGCAGGACAAGGTCCACACTTGTATTTTATGAGCTCTAGGCTGAGGCCATAGCTCATGCCCATAGTAGGGCCTCTTCCAGGCAGCTGGTCGCACGTGCACAAACTTACTGAGGGTGCTTAGCACAGCTGGGCTTGCAGACTTCTTGGTTCAAACCTAGGCTGTGTGTGTGCCTGCTGAGTGAGTAGAGAACATCAAGGGCTGGCCTTGGCAATGAGGCAGTCATGGCCCCCATGTGTGGAGGATGCCAGTGACCTAGCCCCATGCATTGCCAGGCCAGGCTGGGAGGGGAACGGGGCATCTTCCAGTAGTTCAGCTCTTAGGAGCCCAGAGAAGATGCGATGACTCACCTCACAAAGGTGACACACAGTCACCTCTACACAGGCCTGGAGTCCAGCTTTGATTATCAGAAACCAGCGACCTTGCCTTGCTCCCCCACCCTCTGGGATTCTTTTACTGGTCGTCCTGCCATCCTCTCACCACCACCATCCTTCTGAAATACCCATCTGACCTCTCACTTCTCGTCTTAACACCTCTGAACAGTTCAATAGCTCTCGGCTGCAATTCTTAACTTTCCATTCAGGAATTTGATGATTGTCTCTATGCGTACTCTCTCCAGAAACACATGTGCATGCAAAATTCTGGATGCAATTCCACCAGGTCCCAGTGGGGCCTGAAGCCCATCCTCAGATGTCCTCCGGTTCCATGAATTCCAGCTTCTGTGCTGAAGTCCAGCTTTTTAATGTGGCTTACACATGCACGCTTGCCTTTTGCACACTGAAGACCTCACGCCCTCTGTTCCCCAGGCCTGTCCCCCAGACTCCAGCTTCGCCTCCCAGAAGCTGTGAGCCATGTGGATCCGTGCACACGCCCTCCACTTGCCTCCAGCCTTTATCCCTTCTTTCCCTCCTTTGGGAATGTCATTTCTACCAAACTCACCCTCATTCTTGGCCCCAGTATCCTTTCTGCAGGAAACCTTGCCGGGCTCGCAGCTCCAGCGTCCCAGGTCAGGGCGCCTCCCCCATCTGAGCACCTACCCGGTCTCTTGGCATTTCCCCTTCCTCCTCTCTGTACTTGGTTGTCCAGTTTTGCCCTCTGCCTAGGTACTCACTTGCATGTTTCCTTTAGAGGAGTTCTCAACTACTGTTCCGGGATTATGTAATGTAGGTGAGCACCATTAGAAAGAGAGAGACTGTAGATTGTGTCATTGTCAACCACCTCTCTCCAAAAGCAAAAAGGAATAGAACAAAATGGCCACCAAACCTGAGCAGCACGAAGCTCACACATGTACAGGAAGGGAGCCGGCAGCCATGTCACAGGTAAGGGGAGCAGGGTCCTGAGGGCAGGTGCCACATGACAAGGTCACTCGGCAGAGCAGGGCATTTGGGATCTTTGGCACCATCCTTCTGCTATTGGTCATTTGGTGATTCAATGGCTCCTGTGTGTTAATGTCTGAGTTCTTTGCCTTAGTTCAGCTCATAACTCTGATCAAATTTCCCAAGCCAGCCCCCAGCTTGCAAACCCCGGAATTTGCACTTCCTTTTTTGAGATGTGTGTGTGAGTGTGTGTGTGTGTGTGTGTGTGTATAGTGGAGGCTCTGTATTTTTGGAAAGCTCTGAATGAGTCTGGTTCATAGGGCTCCTGCTGGCTGTGGGCCCCTCCCCACCATCAACCTTGGACATGGGTTCATGGGTGAAGAGGTCCCCAGGATCAGCCACCTAGCTGGCTTGTTTCCCAGCACAAGGCCAAGGAATGCAGAGGTCGCTGTCCCAATGCCGGCTGGGTCTCCGTGACACAGGTGAGAAGCTGTGAGAATCAAATGAGAACATGGGGAGGAAAGTGCATTGCACATTGCAGCATGCCAAAGCAGCATCTCAACCTTTTACTTGTCGTTGTTGTTTACCTTAGGAGCCATTTAAAAAAAGAAATTTTTGTGTGTGTGATTCCCCCACCCCCAGCTTCATTGAGGTGTCACTGACAAATAATTTGTCAATAATTCACAAAAAAATATTTCAGGTGTATAACATTTTGATATACCGATACATTGTAAAATGATTGCCACGGTCGGGCTAATTAACATCTATCACCACACATAGTTCCCACGTTTATTTGTAGTGACAATATTTAAGATCGACTCTCTTAGCAAATCCCAAGTATTCAAAACAGTATTATTAGCTACAGGCACTATGCTGCACAGCAGAGCTCCAGAACTTGCTCGTCCTGCAGAACTGGAACTCGGTACCCTTGACCAACATCTCTTCATTTCCCCTTCCCCACAGCCCTTGGCAACCATCATTCTGCTCTCTGCTTCTCTGAGTTCCCCTTTTTGAGATTCCACACATAAGTGAGGTCATGCAGTATTTGTCTTCTTCGTTTCAATTAGCATGATGGCCTCCAGGTCCATCCACGTTGCCACAAATGACAGGGTTTCCTTCTTTTTTAAGGCTGAATAACATTCCACGGTGTGTGTGTGTGTGTGTGTGTGTGTGTGTGTGTGTGTGTGTGTGACAATTTCTTTATCCATTCATCCATCAACAACACTTAGATTGTTTCCACATCTTGGCTATTACGAATAATGCTGCAGTGAACATGGGGTCCAGATATCTGTTTAAGATGCTGATTTCATTTCCTTTGGAGATATACTCAGAAATGGGATTGCTGGATTATATTAAGGAACCATTTTAGACACTTTTCCTTAATTGCCCACCCCTATCAAATTGTAATACCACAGTTTGCATATCTGCTTACATGCTGTATGTGTACAATATCTGCTTTATACACATATAAATCTTGCTCTTTGTATTCGATTTAGTGATAAAGATTACTAAATACAATTTTTAAGTTAAATTAAAAATTTTAAAGTTTATCAACATCTAATTTAACATTATAACTGTAGTTTATGAGAAACTTTTACTGTAATTTATGTACTTACCTAAATTGTCATTGTCAAATTACATATGCAAAGAAGCACTTTATACAAAGTTGGACAATTAAGTTCACAAAATTGTTACAATAATGTGGCTAACCTTTTTTTTATATCAGAGGGATTATTCATTATGAATTTGTACCAACTGGACAAATAGTTAACCAAGTTCACTATTTAGAAGTACTGAAAAGGCTGCATCAGAAAGTTAGACGACCTGAACTTTTCGCCAACAATTCATGGCTCTTGCATCATGACAATGCACCAGCTCACGTGGCACTGTCTGTGAGGGAGTGTTTAGCCAGTAAACAAATAATTGTATTGGAACACCCTCCCTACTCACCTGATCTGGCCCCCAATGACTTCTTTCTTTACCCAAAGATAAAGGAAATATGAAAAGGAAGACATTTTGATGACATTTGGGACATCAAAGGTAATACAACGACAGCTCTGATGGCCATTCCAGAAAAAGAGTTCCAAAATTGCTTTGAAGGGTGGACTAGGTGCTGGTGTCAGTGCGTACCTTCCCCAGGGAAGTACTTCGAAGGTGACTGTTGATATTCAGCAGTGAGGTATGTAGCACTTTTTCTAGGATGAGTTCGCGAACTTAATTGTCCAACCTTGTATAAATACATAATAGCAAGACAATCAAATCTTATACATTCAAAGCTGTCAGTTTTCCAGTAAAACAATTGATAAAACTAATTTCTTAAAAATTATTTTCAGTACACTTAACCTTCAACTTTTGCTTGATATGGCAAAAGAACTAATTTATAGGGGGCGTGGGGTGGGGTGGTCCAGGAGGTCTCTGTGAGAAGGTGGCCCTCCTGAGGGTGAAGAGTGAGTCCTGTGTAGAGAAGGCCATCCTAGGCTGAGGCCAGTGTGTCGGGAGCCAGGGACCGGCAGGGGTGGGGGTGGGGGTGGGGACACCAAGTCAGAAGGAAGGAATGAATAAGCCGCTGTCGGATTTAGGCTTCCATAGTGTTAGGGACACTGCCCTCAGAGCTGATCCTTCCATGATTTACACAGTATCTGCCTAACTCTGTGACAGAAATCTCCAGTATTATAGTTGCCTGGACATCTGTCTCTCCAATCATCTCATGCTCCACTCTTATCAGAATCCCTTTTTCATACCCTCACCTCCCTCCCAAAGGATCTGACGTGGAAACCGTATAAATCACAGCTGAAGTAAGGCTTTAAAACAAGAGTTAGAAGTCAAAATATAGATAAGGAGTTGGGATCATCATATAAGAAAAAAAAAAGGGGGGGGGATAATGTAAGTTATTACATAAAATTGGCTTTGAGCTTCCAGGAAACCAAAGTAAAAAGGGAAATATGATACACTCCATAGCTCCCAAACGCTAGCTGGTAGGACATGGGTTCTGGGGTCAAAGTGCCTGGGTGCAGAGCCTATATTGATGAGCTATCCATGCAGTTCACCCTGGTTCACACCAGATGCCCGGCCCCTCTGTGCCCACAGGCTGCTCCATCACTGAGGCGGTGACAATCCTAGGCAACAAGCTCCGAGATTACCAGGGGCAGTTCAACACCACCCACCTGCTGGCCCTCTGCGACTACTTCCACAATACCTTCATCCGCCACTACAAACTCTACCAGTATGTCCTGGGCCAGGACCAGGAAGTCAACCTGACTGTGGACCACCTGGAGGTATGCGCACCGCCCCAGCCCCTCCCGCTGGCCCAGGGCATGGACAAGGCCTTGTGGAAGCACGAGCAGCAGGTGGCCGAGCTCAGTATGGCTGAGGTGCAGAAACGCACCAGTCTGATGCTTGTGAAGGAGACGCTGCACCTGGAGGCGGAGCACATGCTGCAGAAGAAGTTCTCAGAGGTGCCAGCACAGCAGAGCGCGGTTCTGAAGAGAGAGGTAAGGCTGGGCCCGCCAGACAGCAGGCTGCTCACCTGCCTCGTGCAAACCCCTGTCCCTACCAAGAGAACGTCCAGGCTGGAGTCAGACCCGCAGATGAGACCCCATTGTCTGCACACATAGGAGGGGGCAGAAAAGGACAGAGTCACTGAGCCTCTGCCATAGGCTTTTCATGTATGTTTCACCAGCATCCCTGTGAGGGATAATTCATGTCCCCATTTTAGTGATGAGACAACTGAGGTTTTAGAGAATTTCATCAACTCGTCCAAGGCCACCAAGCTAGCATATGGTAGAGTTTAGATTTGGACTGAGGCCTGGCTGACCTCTAAATCCAAGTTCCTTCCACTACATCATCAATGAGTGACAGATTCCACCAAGAAAGACCCTAGGCTCTGAACCACCACAAATTCTCTCAGTGCCCTTTGTCTGCCTACAGAGCCACATCCTGGGGGCCATGATGAAAGAAGGGCCATGGGGGACAGCTCAGGGTGGGTGATGTGATGAGGTGGGCAAAGGAGTGGGGCTAGGGTCCGGGGCAGTCCTAGAGGAGTCTGGTGTGTGGACCTAAGAAACTGGGCTGTCCTCTTGACAAGACCTCTGGGGCTCCAGGATCCACCGTGCCCAGTGGTCAGCTCTTCAATACATGGTGACTAGCTTGGCCCAGGGCAGCCAGCTTCTTGAGGGACTGGCAGAGTCTCAACTTGCGTTTTAATGATACATATTGGTAGGCACTGACGTCATCATTGTTATATCACCTTTGAACACAGAAACATGAGCATGTGTATATACGTGTATGCATGTTGCAGGGGGAAGGGTTGGGAGTCACAGGGCCTGTTAATTCCAAGAGGGTTTTGGTTTCTGAATTGTCAGCCAAGGAGTGAACGGCTCTGGAAAGTATTCCTTTAAATACATGTAAAACACTGGAAAAAATCTCTGAAGAATGATTAACACGAGAGAATGAATGATACTCTTCTAAGGTTAAGTTTCCCAGATAAACAGTGCCTTAGGCTGCCACATAATCTCAGTGCATTAAGATGTCCGGCAGGAACCCAGCAGAACTCAAGCAATAACCTGTCTCCATCCCTTCCAGGGACCTTGTTCTAGAATGTATGGGCAAGGTCAGGGTAGGAGAGGTACCTCCTGTCTCGATCCTGTCCCCCACCCCGACACAGCTGTTCCTCCCCGTCCTCCCAGCTCCTCTGTGGGCCTTCATCACTTTGCTGCTAGTCCATGCCTGGTGGATTGTGGGCTAGAGTCCTCCCCACTGTGTGCTCCTGGTGGTGTGCCTGAACTGGGGACCTCAACACCATGGAATAAACATGGTGCGTCCTCATGGAGCATAATCCTTCCCAAGGATGTAGGGGAAGACATGATTTTTATGTAAAAAACCAAGGATACATTCTAAGGCAAATGTAATGAGATTTTCAGGTGAAATATGAGATCTCAAAGAAATGTCTTCTAGGCAATTGGATACTCTAGGTATGTCCTCTAACACCCCCAGGGCAAACATGAACTCTCTTCTGCTGTTTGGTTGCTTGAGCAGAGAACTTGGAGAAACTCAATTACACAGTTCATGTCTCCAGGATTCCATGATTCCAGGATTCCAGGATCCTGACTGAGATGACAGAGGGGGTCCCCTGTTGAACATGGCAGATACTGACTGGCTGGTTGGGGGGGGCACACCCACTTCTGAGCAATTTCCCATCCCCTCTAAAAAAGCTACTAGACCTTTGAGGTGTGACAATGAGATGAGGGCAAGAAGGGAAGAAAGGGGGTGGGGGTGATATCCAAATGGAGCTTGCATTGACCAGAATGTAGGGGCTTTGGGGCTGGTCTCTAGGCCCAGAACAATGTTAACAATAAATGGCACATTCAAACAGGGTGATTGCCACAGTTGTCCTGAAGGAAGAAGGAAAGAAGTAATTACTAGAACCCCAAAACAGAGATATAGCTATGGGAGAGGTCACGAGAAAGAAGGTGTGGCTGTAGATAGAGCATCGTAGCCATGGCCAACCCACAGCTGGTCGGACGGAAAGTGAGAGACCTCATTCTCCTCCCATGTTCAGATCTCCTGCCAGGACCTCCCACTGCAGGAACTCAACCAAAAGCTAGAGGTCAAGGTAGCAAGTCGATACTGCCCTTATAAGTCAGCCTCTCAGGGCATAGAGTAGGGTGGAGAAAGGTGGAGAGGAGACCTGGAGGGGAGGAATGGAAGGTCCTAGCACACAGTAAAAGGAAGTGGCTAGTTGAGAGTTGGATCCTGTAGAAAAACTCTATCTGCAGATGGTCTTAACCTTCTCCAGAGCCCTGTTCCACCAGCCACGTTCCTTTTCTTCCAGGAGTTAGAAAATCTCATTAACGAGGCCATTCACATCCAGATTGAATGCCTGAAAAAGCTGCTACAGTATGAGATACAGATAACTTTCGATATTTTGAACCTGAAATTTCAGAAGAAGATTTTAAATCTCAACGCTCCTGTCCCTTTCCCACTCTCAATCACTGGCCAGCCAGGCCAAGACGAATCTCTCAAGTTCAACAAAGCAACCAAAGGAAAGAAAGCAAAAGCCAAGAGGTAGGAGGCCCCTGGTGTCCATTGTCTAAAGACTGAGGAAAAGACATTGACGATTATGAAAGTATTATGTGATGTTCTCAGTATCCAATAGATCAGAGATTTCTAGCGATTAAAAGAAAGAACACATCATCTTATCTCTTTCTTCTTTCTGGAAATCATCTTCTGCCACCTGAAAATTTAACTCAAATGGATTTTCCCCGCATGGTGGAAGAAGGCCGTTCTTCTCTGCTAAGCACAGAGCTTTGTGCCCAGTGGGCAGCAAACATCACTTGTTGACTAAGCCTGAGCTTAGACGCTGAAGACAGAACTACCACCTGTGGGTTGAAGCAGGTAAGAGTGAGGGTGAACCAGATACCAGGAAGGACTACCAGCTGATGCAGTGATCCTGTTGCTAGCATGGGGAGAACGGGTCTTGGGATTCTGGTGTCTTTCTGAGATTTGTACCACAGGCTGGAGAGCATGTGGCCTGCTCTGCATGTGCTGGCCCCCCCCTAGAGGACCTAGAGCTGCGTGCCTCTGGAAAACTCTTCCTTCTGGGAGACTCTACACTGTTTAGACTGAGGCAGGGGAGCAAGTGTGGTCTTAGAGGTCAGCAGCTCTACCACGGGTCTACTGTGTGACCTTGCCCATGTCCATTCGGTCTCTGGGCCCCAGCTCTCTCTTCTGTTGAGTGGGGAAATTGCTAGCTAGTATCTGAGATCCTCCTCCCACTCTAACATCCTAGGAAAGAGATGAAGCAAGGTTTGCTATTCCCATTTATCAAGGAATTCAAAGTTCAAGGAGGTGTGGAGTATTTCCTCAAAGTCACGCAGTGAGGCAGTGAAAGAACCAGGACTAGAAGTCAGGCTTCTGGGTTCTTATTTCTGCGCTCTTTCCCCTGCAGCATTGTGCCTTCTGCAAACAACCACACAAATCCTATAGTTGTTGGCTCATTGCAGCCATTTAGTTGACAGGTGACTGTGGCCCTGAGGTCAGAGCAGAAAGGACAGTGCCACTTGCTGCCTCTTCCCAGGCCAACGACCTGCTCTGTCACCTCTGCCGTCTGCCCCATGCTCCTTGCTCACGATGGGATGGGCCATAATGCAGCTCTCCCTGTCGTTGTCACGTCCATCTCTCCATGGGCACAGACGCCTTCTAAGTCTTGCCACCTAAGGTGTGCCTGGGTCTGCTTTTGGAGGCCAGGTTGGATGTAGATAGAGCTAGGGAGCCTTAGAGAGGACATGTTACCAGCTCTGGAGTCCTCTGAGCGAAGTCCAGAGGACAGGAGACCCCTGGCTGGAAGGAGGCTTCACTGGGCACACAACTCCACACTCTCTCCCCATCTTACTTTGATGCTATAGTGACGGTGATTTATACCTTAGACATCTGATACCTCGTCAGACAGAGGAAGGAGATTCCAGGGTTTTCTTAGATCTGTCATCCCTTCATTCATTCACTTATATATTCATCCTTCATTCCACAAACATTTTTTTTTTACCATCAATAGCTACTGTGTGGCTGAAATTGCTGTGGCCCAGAGGGAAGTATGAGAGCTGCTATCCTACCCTGCCCAGGCCTGACCAGGATCCCCAAACACTCCTGGAGCCTGGGGTGTGCGTGCGTGTGTGTGTGTGTGTGTGTGTTTGTGTGTGTTTGTGTGTGTGTGTGTGTAAGGAAGTAGAAGGCACAAGTGCGTACTGCTCCAACCCGGATCATATGCTGGGGACCCCCCATGCTGGAGCAGGAGAGAATCAGGAGCTCTGGCCGAGTTAGGCTGACAGCACTGAGAATATCCAGAAGGAACTGAAAACATCAGATGACATTGGGATGGGTCAATTCTGTGCAAAGGGATTAACAGCTCTCTCTTCCCTTACCTCTCTCCCAAGTTGAGGAAGGTTCAACTATCCCATCCACATCCATACCCATACCCAGTGTACCAGCCTTGCCCTGCCATTACTCAGAAATACCCTGGGGACCCTCGAGGCTTTGAACCCTTTCAGACTAAGGCCATTTGGACCCTGAGCTGTGGACAGTGGACTACTGGCATTGTCCTTCCCAATGGACTTCTCCCCAGGAGGACTCTTGCTATGGGAGCCCCCAGCTACCACCCCCAGAGGGTGGATCCCCAGTCTGACCAAGGTCATCCTTCTACCGTGTTTCCCCGAAAATAAGACCTGGCTGAACAATTAGCTCTAATGCGTCTTTTGGAGTAAAAATTAATATAAAACCCAGTATTATATTATATTATATTATATTATATTATATTATATTATATTATATCATATTATACCCAGTCTTATAGTAAAATAAGACCAGGTCTTATATTAATTTTTGCTCCAAAAGAAGCATTAGAGCTGATTGTCTGGCTAGGTCTTATTTTCGGGAAACATGGTAGCACCAGCCAAGTGGCCAGCAAGAGGGTGGGTTCTGCAGAGGCTGCGAGGGAGAGAATGTGGTCCCTACAGCCTGTGTGCACACAGTCAGCCTGCAGGCCCGCCTTTCACCCTCAGGGGTAGCTCTTTCTCTAACATGGTAGGGTTGGGGTTGAAGCTACGGTTTGCATCACACAGTAGGTACAGGTGTTAAATGCTGTTTGGAGACTGAATGATGAAGGAAGGAAGGAAGGAAGGAAGGAAGGAAGGAAGGAAGGAAGGAAGGAAGGAAGGAAGGAAGGAAGGAAGGACAAATTTAAGAAAGTCCTGGAACCTCTTTCCTCCATCCACAGAGCTATTGCGAAGCTCATCAAACTTCTCAGGTATAAGACATTCTTTCCTATGGCATCAGACCTGCCAAGGGCAAAAGCAGAGTTGATGGAAGTAGGAGTTTGCCTTTCCTTATGGAAACCTCCACTGGACTAGAAGGTTCTGCCTTACAGAAGATCTCCCCATGTAGCAATGGAGACCAACACCCCCAGGCCCAGACGACTTCCACACTCATTTGGTGTCATCTGTTCAAGGAAAAGCAGAGGGGTCCTGGGGGGTTGGTGTCTGAGGAGGAGGGACACCCTCCTGAGCCCCAAGGCTCTTCCAACTTAAGAGAAACCTTGGGAAATGTTGAATTCCAAGCCCAGAGCCCTGAGTAGGCTTGAGAAGTCACCCTCCTCATTTAGCTTTTACTCGAACATGTAGATGTCTTGGTTACAGTACATGCTGAATGTCTATTGCATGTGTTGCTGAGTTGCACTTACGAAGGAGCTGAAGACAGAGAAATCACAAGGGACCAAATATGAGGAGGGAAGCCATAGTGCCAAGTGGATTCAAAGCCTTCTCAGGGACAAAAGTGGAGTCTCCAAGTCCCACAGACCGTGGGAGCTAAAACAGGGCTTTCTACATCGAGGTAAGAGCAGAGAATGGGTGGTCCCACTGGGAAAGCCCTTCTCTCTGTCCCTTCTGAGGAAGCAGCACTGAGCAGCCTTCCACACCAACTTGAGGACCCACACTTACTGTGGGAGGGCAGAGTTCCCACCTGTGCTCACCTGCTCAGGCAAGGCCTGGGTGCTGGCATGGAAATTCAGAATTGAGAAAATGTCCTAAAACTGAGCTGAGATTGGAGCATCCCTTAGAGCTTGAGGAAAAAGTCCCCCATAGGTGAGGTGACCATACACCCTGGTTGACACCTACTGTCCTGGTGTCCTACCTGGTTTGTCGGGAAAGAAGCCGGGATAGGATTGGTACCCCTCTACTTGTACTTCCAGCTTCCACCCAGACTGCCTCTCTTGGCACGTGAGTCATGTGTGCAGTGAGCGAATTTTCATGTAAACTCAAAGCTACATTTGGTAGGTAACAACGTCTGACCTGCCTATCCCTCTCAGCCCTTTCCTAACTCAACATAACCCTCTCAGGCAGTACGTGCAGCTCTCCCAGAGACATTGAAATGAATGCAGACACAGGCAACTAAGGAGAGCTAATTTCCCTCTGTGATGGTGCTAAGAGATGAACTCAGCGTTGTTGCTCCTGCTAGTTGTGCCACAGACTGTGAGATGCATGAAGCCATCAGGCTTTGGGGTCAATGGGGGAAGTGAGAGCGACAGGAGAGGGGTATATGCACCATGTACAGGAGCTGGAAGCCAGGAGTCTTGCTGAAGGGCTCAGACAGCAGTGGGAGCAGGCTTGCTGCAGAGACTTTGCTATTTACTATATGGAGTGAATCTACAACTATTTATCTTGCTGTTTGCTGTGGCATTTTCATTTTTCAATAACCCTCAGTAGCAATGAGTTCAACAAAAAAAGAAAGTGCATGAGTAATGAAAATGTAAGTTATCTTGACTTTCTCTTTTTCAAGAAAATTAATGATGAAACTGTAACATGAGCAAAATAGTTCTCTGCACTTACCATCCCCCTGAGATGTCAATGATTATATAAAAAGCAAGACACAAATCTGCTCAAGAAGCATCAGCACCTAACTCAAAGGTCATCAGTAACTTTAAGAAGACTGGCCAAATGTTATTCTGGGTGTTTCTGTGAGGATGTTTTGGATGAGATTAATATTTGAATCAGTAGACTGAGTAAAGCAGATTGCCCTCCCTACCATGGGTGGGCTTCATCCAATCAGTGGAAGGCCTGAATAAAACAAAACACTGACCTCCCTCGAGTAAGAGAAACTTGCTCCTTCCTGATGGCCTTTGAAATGAGACATCAGCCCTTCAGGCTGTCTGCCTTTGGACTTGAACTGAAACAGCAACTCTAAAGATTTTTGGACTTGCCAGCCTCCAAAATCATGTGAGCCAACTCCTTATAAAAAGTACCCAACACTGGAATTTTCAACAATGGGTAAGAACTCAAGTCTCCATTCTTGACTCACATACTCAGAGTACAGCAGGGTCCCAGTCCCTCGTCCTCCTCACAGAACTCAGGTACAGGGCTCACAAAAATACTGATGGTACCTGGAACCTCTAGGCTTACAAAATAGTCCTACACCTCAGTGGGCATTTACAGCTTTGACTGCCCAGATCAATAACTCTTTCTTTGAAGAACTGTTCTCCTCCTCCTGCCCCAGTCAGGTATTAATAGTTCTGATGGGGGCTCCCAGCTACAGGGCCCCTCTCCCAAAAGAGGAGCACATTCCCCAAGGGGACCAATCGTAGTACTGCATTGCCTTTGGCCACAGTGATTGGGCCAGGCATGGGCACATGACCCAAGCTAGACCAATCAAAATATTCTATCCTCTCCCTATTCACCACAACCCCAGCCCTGGTGATTGACTCAGGAATTTTTCTACCTACAGCTGGCAAGGTTCTGTTCCTCTTGGTTGTAAAGCTGTAAGGATTCTAATAGGCCAGAGCAACCCGGGTTGCTCTGAGTCCAGCCTGAGAGAAGGAAGAGAACATGCAAATGGAAGCTGAAGAGAAAAAAGAGAGATTGATTGAGAAATTGCTCCTTAATCCAATCACCCTGGAGGCAGCTCCACCCTGGCAGTGGTTTGAGCCAGTGTGCACACACCCATTATCTGACTGAGGTCAGTGAGACAGGCAGGGCAGGGGAATGCTTCCCCCATGACAGATGAGGACACGAGGCTCATATAGGTGAAATGATTGCTCAAGGTCACTTGACAAATAGGGGGTGAAGCCATGACAGAAGCAACCAGAACTTCTACCCTTTCTCTAGTTGACGGTTCTTGTCTCATCCACTGCCTCAAAGGGCACAGTCCCTGTAGCCACAACCTCCACCCTGCCCACATGCATATTGGCTCCTAGGTATAAGCCACTCTTTTCGGTCTGGACTCTGAGTAAGACCTCAGCATCTCCTCTTAGATGGAAAGCTACTCAGGGTCCAGGAAACAGAACCTCTCCTCTGGGAACTTGCACGCACAAAGTTAAATGGATGATTTGAGCAACGCTAAACAGAATTTACCAATCACCATTGTTCCTTCTTCAGAAAACCTACACCCCAAAGGCAGTGGCATCAGAGCCTCCTCATTCCAGAGGGTCTCTAACACAAAACGCATAACGTTATGTCGACCGTCAACGTTTGATTATCATAGCTCATCACAGTGATACTTGTAAAATGTTCTTCCAAGAACCCCAAGGTCATTCTGACATTTTCTGTAAAGTTTGTTCATACCTCTTCCACAGGCTGAGGAAACAGAACATTCACAGTGCCCACATTTTTTAAATGAGGAGCAAGGCCACCCTTGTATCCTTTCTGAGGCCCTTTCCCGCTCCAGCCTTCTAAGAACATAGCAATGTGGCTCCCAGCTGGTCAAGGTTCCAAAGCACCTGGGTTAGAGTGAGAACAGGGACAGTTTTCTGAATGAGACTGTGTTATCCAGGCCCCCTCCTCCCGGAAGAGTTTCTCAGGAAGTTGTCCTTCACAGTATAGCCGAGGACCTGAGTCTCAGGGAAAGGAAGGGATTTGCCCACAGTCACTGTCATGGTCATAGGCAGGGCAGACACCAACCCAGGGCTCAAATTCCCAGTGCAGACCTTCCCACCACACTGTGAGGCTGGCTGGAGGAATGCAGGAAGGGCTGCCTTCCCCATAAGGAACCCTGCCTTCTGTGTCCCTTTCAAGTCTTTATCCCCCGGAAATGCCACACTGCAACCTGATGTAAGCAGCTACTGAAAGCTCTTCAGAAACAGAGACGACAGAGAGCCTGTGAAAGGGCTGAGGGTGTCAGCGTGAGGGAGGAGGTCAGACCGGACCCTACGAGGTCGCTGTGTGCAGCTTTGCCAGTTCCGTGTCTGTGCCCATCGTGGCCGCCTGGCCCAGCGCAACACGCCCACTACTGTCCCATCGACAGCATGCTACAGGAGCATGGGTGGGACCCCTGGAATATGCGGGGCATACAGGAGAACACAAAAATAGCACAATGCTGTCATCTCTAACTTAATACTCAGAACCTACCAAGTGCCAGGCACTTTATGTCATTATCCTCGTTTTACAGATGAGGACACTGAGGTTTGCAGGAGTCGAGGACTGACTGACTGTTCCCAAACAGCTGGGATGGAAATCCAGGCCCATTTGCTATAATCCTAACCATCTACCCTCTCTCCTAAGTCAGTCATCACATCAATATGATCCCCCACCTCTAGGAGGTTCAATGTACACAAGAGGCCAGCACCCCTCATACTCAGTCTATTGGGCCATGTGTGACCAAGGGCAGCAGGCCCACAGGCACGCAGGGGTGGGCCAGTCACCAAAGAGGCAGGACTGAGACATGAGGACTCCAGGAGGGCACAGGAAGGTGAGCCTCAGGCTAGGAGGCTTCGGAGAGAGGGATAGGTCAGGGCACCTGAGTGTCCCCCTGAGCAAAGGCTGTGCTGGGAAGAGGGGTGGATGCTTAGAGCTGGTGGCAGTCAGCCGTAAGGCTGGCTGGTGGAATCCCGGGGCTTGGAATCCTGTGTAGAAGAGCTAGGGGGTGTTCCTGTACTCCAAGTTTATAAAGGGGAACTAGGGAGCCTATCTTAAAGGTGCATTTGTACAGCAAGTTCTGTCGTTTTTTTAAATTGCATGTTCTCAGAGGCAACGTGCCCTCCGCCCCCTACAAACCCTATCTTGCTGTCATGCAGGGTGTCATGTGGGGTCTCTGGTCCCGCTCCCCACATAGGAAGGTAGGACATGGTGAGGCCAAAAAGGAACACCCACGGAGCCATAGACAGGGGAGTCATACCACTATAGTCTCGCTGGCAGCTGGGTTGGAGACACAGGAAGCAGGGGCCACACGATCCGCAACCTGCCATCCGCTTCTCTCTGCCAAACAACCAACCTCACTTGCTAACTGCAATCCACGCTCCCTAGCTCAGTCACCACCTATTTGCTAGCCCCCATTTGCTTGCTAGCATAGCCATGGCAGTTATTTAGTGGCCAATGGCTCACTGGTTACAGCTGATGGCCAACTAGCCACAGCTGATGGCCATGCAATCACAGTTGATGGCCATTTACTACCTGAGCCAGCACCTTTCCACGTGAGGCCGAGAGCCTGGAAACTGCACTCCCGGCTCTGTCCCCACACTTGCCACAGACAAAGGGTGGGGTAGGAATATGGAAAGGAGCCTAAATGTGAGGCTGAGCAGTGTCCCAGGGTAGGGAGCCACCGTGATTCCCAGAAGGGCAGTGGCAGGATGAACCAAGAGGAAAAGTGCTCTTGTATTAAGTGCCTAATTTGAGTCACTTGATGACAGCATGGAACCTCAATCCACCCATCAGTGAGAGGGTCTCAGAATCCTCATTCTTCCCGCTGAGGAAACTGAGGCTCAAGGAAATGAAGTGACTCACCTGGGGCTCACAGCCACTGAAGGAGCTGAGAGCCAGGCCCGAGCCTCTGCCCTCTGAGTGTGCTTTCTTCCCCCTGCAGCAGTGAGCTGGAAGGGGTTCAACCTGGAAAGGTAGCGGAGACAGGAAGACCACGTCCTGCACAGTCACAGTCTGGCTGCACAGAGGAGACATACACAGGAAAATACCACCCAAAAGCCCTCTGTGAAGTTTCTAGGACAGGGAGGCATCTCCAGGCCCAGGGACACCCCAGGGCCTTTGCCCCTCCTTCCCAGGAAGAGAGGCTTCCGCCCTGAGCAAGACAGCGCACGTCAGAGGCCGAGGGCTGGCAGGCCTGGGCCTGGGGCCGATTCCCAGCATTCTCAGGACAGCCGGGCCAAGCTGCTGACTCACTGAGCAGCCCTCAGACAAGTCACTTCCCTCCTGGGCACCTGGTGTGGCATTGGAAGCGGGCATCCCTACGTCCCTCACCACCCACGTCTGGGTCTGCACAATGTGTGCCAGAGGGACCCTTTCCACCAGAGCCACTGGCAGCTGGTTGAGTGCGGAGGGAGGTCCGGTGATATTGGAGAGTGGGAAACATGTCATCTGAAAACTAATATTCCATGGAAAACATAACCTACATTTAGAAAGTGAAAACAGGGCCTACTTGTTTTCATAACACACACCACTGAAAAGAAAGCCCCACACATTTCTTGGGTGTTGGAAACATGCATAGGAGGGTGTCCTGGGGGTGGCTGTACTTCTGGAAAATGGACAGCTGAAGGCTGGGAAACCCCGCAAGGTCAGGATTGTATCCTTTGCTCATCGGATGTGATAAGCAGGTGACCTGCTCTCTAGCAGGAAAGGAAGTTCCTCATTGAGGGCAACTGGGGTTTCTGCAGCAAACCGCAGGGTGTTTGTGGGGTCCAGTAACATGGGGAACAGAAAAGTGACTTGTAGAAGAGCCCACAACAGAATGTTCATCACCCACTAACAGACATGCACTGATGCAGAAAGAGATCCAGGCTACACTTTCACATTTTTTAAAAAGTGAGTTTATGAAAAAAATATAATCCTAATATTCTAAAATAAAGTTCAAAAATATTTGTGTGAGCACACACATACATGTAGAAAGAAAGCCTAGAAGGAATACAACAAGTTGCTAACAGAAGGTGTCCTTGCATGGTGAGATTATAGGGGATCTCTCTCACTCTCTCCATATATACTCGGGATACCAAAAAATGTATACGTGTGTGTGTGTGTATGTGTGTGTGTGTGTGTATTGTTGTATCTCTGTATTTCCAAGTTTTCTATATGTACCTATATAACATGTTTAATAAATGAAAGAATTAAAGTTTTTTGTTTTTTTTTTAAATTAGGCCTGGAAAAGGGAATTTACCAAAGGGCTAAATTTACTTCCAAAGATAATTTCGCATTTTTATTGCTAGAGAATTAGCAGCCAGCTCCTTACTGTGATAAACCTCAACACTAATCATTAGTGTCAGTCCCTGTATCTGTCCCATTGGGGTCAGCCAGAAAGCAAGCTATCCCCGTGTCTTTTATATCAGGCCTTCGAAAGTCATGGGGTGTGTGTCTGTGTGTGTCTCATCTCCACATGCAGCCCAGATTTTCTTCCTAATCTGCTCTGGTGGGGGCAATATGACACATAGTTTTTATTCCCGACGAATAGCCAAGGATAAGTATGGACACAGGCTAAGAGGTAGGCACAGCCACTGTAGAAATTAATCTTCAAAAGGCGATGGTACTAGGAATTTATACTTCACCATTGATCACCTCCTGAGCTACTCCCATTGCCTCCATTTATTACCACAATCTAAAATCTCTTGACATAAACCAGTACGAGTTTACAAAGAGAAACACTGAGTCACAGAGAAATGAATTGACGGGTCTAAGATCAAACACGGAGCAGAGGGCGGACCAGTACATGCTTGAGCTGAGGAGCTGTTCCATCATCCAATGAATATTGATTGGACACCTACTATGTGCCTGGCATGAAGTAGGCCCCATGGAATCAAAGATAAATGAGATGACTTTCCTAGATAAATACGTTCCCAGACTAGTGGGAGGATAGAGGCTTAAAAACAGAGAGATTGCAACAGCACCGTATAGATGCTGTGTGAGAAGGTTGTGGGAATACGCAAAAAAGAAAAAAAAATGGGGCCAGAAACTCACTTGAAGTGGGCCCTGGGGGAGGGTAGTTTGGACAGGTGGAGAGTATGTGGAAAAGGCTTTCTGGGAGGGGGGATGTTTGAGCTGGGTTCTGAGACTTAAGTAGGAATCCACAGAGTGAAGATGTAGGGAAGGGCATTCCAGCCTGAGGGAACAGCCTAGGCAAAGGCACTGGGGAGTGAAGAAATACATCCTATTTGGAAATTTGCTGTGCCCAGAACTCAGGCTGTGTTGTGGGGAGTGAATCAGGGGAGAAGAGGCCACCCAGGTGACTTGGGATTTGAAAGTCCCTCTGAAAAGTTTGAGCTTCATCTTGTTGGAAGTACCAGGTAGGCAAAAGTTTAATCAAAAGGGTGACATTTTCAGACATTATGGAACCTCCAGCTGAATTGGATGGGGAGAAGCTGAGGGGGATAGCTACTAAGTAAGTGTGTTGAGGGTTTGGAGGGGACAGCGACTGTGGGGCTGGGAGGACGGAGTTCAGGCATATCCATGACCATGGAGGACCCAGCCTCCGTCGGGAGACCAGATGCAACCTTTGCACCATGTCCTGCCTGGCAGGGAGGGCTCTCCTGGGTGTCAGGTTTACGTGAGTACCTGCTAGGCTGGGCTCAGACGACAGAAGCCTCTTGCACCATCCTGTCGAGCCCAACACCCTGTGTGGAGAGGTAGAGAGATTAGGCGATGTGGGCAAGATGGGGCAGAGTTCCAAGGAGGTGGGGCCAGGGCCCTGGTGATGCATGGGAATGGGGCCAGGCCAGGTGTCTGGGGGCCTCATGCTGTGGCCTAGTGACAGACGCAGGGCGGTAGCCCAGGGCAGCTGAGGCAGGAGTGGGTGATGCAGTGGGAGGTGTTCAAGGCCTGGATGCCGGAGCCAGAGCTCTGACACAGATGTGTGCTGCTCTAGCTCTGCTCAGGGGGACACTACCCCAGTGCCACCTCCTTAGAGACCACTCCTTTGCTGAAACCAGGAGAAGAGAGAAGGGGACTCTCCTTTCTTTCTTGCTTCCTTCTCACAGGCTCAGAGAACCAGGGATATTCTAGCCCACGGAAACTGTCAAGTCTGGCCTCCTAATTTACAAAGGCCCAGAGAGGGAAAGTGACTTGCTCAAGGTCACACCGCGGCAAGTGGCTGTGCCAGCCTTGCAGAGCATAAGATGAAAAGGGATAGACCCCGATCTTCCTTCCTGCCAAGCCTCTCCCAAATCCTGGTCTCCCATCAGCAGCAGACCCCAGGTTAGGGAGGGCTGCGCAGCCAGGGCACTCGGGTAGCCCTGTGTCACCAGTTGGACTGCAGGGGAGCTTGGTGCCCCAGGAATGCCCCACCTTCCTCTCAGCTGCCACCAGTTGTTCAGGCTCAGCAGTGGTTTGGTGGTAGGAACTGGGGAGGGCAAGTTTGTGTCCTGCTCCACAGGCAGGGTCCCCATTTCTGCTTACCTGCGATGTGACCATATGCAGGCCTTTTGCCCCACACGAGCATCGGCGTCCCCACCTGTGAAAGGGCCTAACTGCACCTCTGCTGGGATTGCTGTGATGATCCCACGAGATGCCACATGTGAAATCGCGCTGATAATGGCGGGGCACCCCCACATGTGAAGGGCAGAGGTACTGCCTGTTTATCTACGTGAGTGTGCACACTCGGGGTGTCTTTCGACACCCATGCAAATGTTTTTAAGGCAAGGACGTGTTCCTCTGTGCTGGGTGTTGAATTACCAAGAGCTGGCTCCCAGTGAGGGTGGAGGGGGTGCCTTTACCAGCGGGTCAGGAAGAAAGTCTGGGGTGTAAGGAAGGAAGTGGCATCCATAGTTTGGGGGTTGGATGCCTGGGCTGGTGGGCCTGGGGGAAAGCCATGCTGCTGCGGCAAGGGCCTCACCAGGGGGTCAGTGGCCCACTTCCTGGTGGGGCTCATGTCTGTGAGCGTGCCCTCTCTAGGCATCCTTCCTTATTTCAGGGATGGCCACTGTCCGTGGTGCTCCTAGAAGTGCTGGAGCCAGCATCCTAGTCCTCGATCCTGAATGCTGGGAGGAACGGAAGGAGGCCCGAGCTCCCACAGGGTCACCTCTTCTAGTTATAGACTAGAAGCAGAGCTCAGAGAGGGAGGGGGTCTCACCTTAGCCACACAGGTCATCAGGGCAGAGCAGGGCGGGAGCTGGGTCCTGGGGTCCAGCCCCTGCTCTTCCCTCTGTGACAGCCTGCCTGGCATCTTGCCTTCCAAGCCCGCTGCCCTCTGTACTCCGTGTCCTGGGACAAGTGAACAGGTGGGAGGGGTTCGGTACATGGATTGACTATGAATAAAGTGACCAGTTTTCTAGGCCCAAATTCCAAGCATAAGCTCTGACAAACACATAAAAAGGTTTGCAGACACTACCCTCCTCGGAAAAGGTTGACTTTGGAGCCAGAGGGTTTCCGCGCTTGGGGAGTTGAACTGCGGGGGGGCCCCCAGACAGGCGGGAGTCCCTGGGCCTGGAGCCTGACTGTCCTGAGGTGGGGAACGCTGGGCGTGCTGGGCCCCAGCCCCATTTCCTGTGGCCGCTAAGGGACAGGGGTGGGGGAGGAAGGCTTGGCCTGGGCAAGCTAATCTGGAGAAGTGATTTTCCTCCTCAGCCAGCCCCTCCCTGGGCAGGGCTCTAGGCTCCAAGGTAGGCTGGCCTGGGCTCCCTGGGAGGGGCCGGCTTATCAGGCAGGAAACACTGGGCTCCGGCCACATCCTTCTCCTCCTGGTCACAGCAGCTCCCAGGGGCAGGAAAACACTCAGCAGCCTGGCTGCTCCTCCGCCCTCTCCAGCTGCTCCTGTGTGCCTGTACCCTTCTCCTCATCTTCCAGCCGAATGGGGAGGCAGAGTGCCCAGTGTTGCGGTCTGCAGCCGTGGGAGCTCGGCCCAGGCGCCCTGGCCTCCCAGCCCCTCTGCCGGCCCCGGACTGCCTGCTGCCTTTCTCTGAAGCCTGCTCTCAGGTTGGGGCAGGCAAGGGTGCAGAAATATGACAAAGGGGCACTGGCTCCCAGAGAAGTCCAGGTGGGGTCCTTGGGGCCCTCTATGGCAGCCCCTGGCCCTCAGAAGCCACCATTTGTGCCCTGAAGTCTCTGGGACCCCTCGAGCTTGAGCCTGCCTCTGGGAAGCCCATTCCCGGCCTCGCTCTCCTGGGCCAGCACCATCCGGACCACTTGGACTTCAAGAAGCACAAGGAGAAACTCTGTGGGAAGTCTCCAGAAGGCAGGCTAACACACAAGGCTCCTGCGTCCTCTCTCATCTACATTCCCACAGCCCCTTCTTCCTGTCAACTCACCTCCCTGTATCTGTGCCCGAGCCCCTACCCGCGGCTGAGGCCGCTGCCCCAGCAGAGAGAGCAGTGGGGAGGCTTCTCCAGCAGCCCTGTCTGGCCACCCGCCTTGGCTGGTGCTGCTACGGAGCACTGACCACCTGGCCCTGAGGGGGTCTCACCCTGCCCTCCCCTACCCCCTGGCAGTGTCCCCCACCTCAGAGCCCTCCACCGGCTTCTGCTCTCAGCTGCTGGCTCTCAGGCAAATCGCCTGAACTCTCTAGGCCTCCATTTCCTTTTTCATCAAATCTGGGGGTTGACAGCATGATAACAATTTTTTCCAGCTCTGACCGCCAGTGCTTTTTTTTTTCAAGGTCACAGAGCTGGGACAAAAATGTCCTAATTCCAAGGCCCAGGTTCTTTCCAATAAAAATGGAACTGCTCTGTGTACTTTAGGACACCTCTGACGGCTGATGGTCTTCAGCAGAACAAATCCATTCCTCTCATTATACTCGCTCTTCCAGAGTTTCAGGTTACACGTTTTCCCTGACCTTTGCAGCCCCTTGGATACGGGAGCTGGTGCTGCTATTTGTCAGGGAAGGAAATAAAGAAAAAGAAAATTATGGCCTTGTTGTGATTGTAACGGAGGAGCTCTGAAACTCTCCTGGATTCTCTAACATGATAAGAAAAACCAGGGTGAAGAGACAGGTGGGAGCAAGCAGCCACCTTTGGCCACCTGCTGTCTTTGAACAACCTCTCACCCCTGGAAGTCACAGCCTCACCTCCCAGTTTTCATCATCAGACGTAATAGCAGCTCCCGGAGGCCCCTGGAGGCCGCAAAGACATTTTGTTCATCAGAATCTAGTGATTTTTTTCAGAATCCAGTGGAATCTTTTTCTTGGTTTAAGGTCCCCGCTCCATGCATCCCAGACCCAAGCCACCTCACGGCGCCTCGGATGGATGGAGAATGGGTGACTATTTGACCCAGTGATGTGAACCTCTGAGACATGACCACACCCTACACCTACATGTACAACATTCCCAAAGGGCCCGCAGAATCCACTCTCCCACTCCCAGGTGAAATCTCCACCTTCCTCTCTCACGATGGAGATAAGAGGACCTTCCTCCCCACTCCCACTCCCACGTCCGTACAACATTTAGCTTCTGATTAAGGGGAATGCAGACCTGAGAGAGGGTCTGGAGGGAACTGCTACCCTTACCTGGCCTCAAACATGGTCCCATAACAAAAAGGCAGGAGCCCGACCACCAGCCTTCAGGGCTGAGGACTACCTGGGCAAGATGGAGACCAAGTGCATGTATCTCCACACATGACATCAAGCGGAAATGGACTCAGACTGAAGCAGGAGGGGTTTAGGGGTGGAAGAAGAAAGAAGTTTTGGTGATGGAACTTGCTTACAGAGAGACTTGCTTACAGAGAGAAAAATCCCTTTTTCTAGAGGACTCTCAAATCAAATAGAAACCATATCTGCCAAGAATGCTTCAGAGGCGGTCGTCGGTAGAGGCAGGAGAATATACTAAATGACCCAAATGGTCTCTTTCAGTCCCAGCTCAGTGCCCAAAGGAAACTGACAGCATCCCTGTATAATCCCCTTTAACCATATTGTAGTGGTCCTGCCCCCTCATTTTTCCTACACAAACAATCCCAGTATGTCAATCAATGGACACATGGTTCCAATTTTTCAAACTGGTACCAGCCTCCAGGCCTAAAAGAAGTCTAAGTTGTCTAAAGAAATTAAAATAGACCATAGCTATCCTTACACACATACAAAGCTTTACAAGTTTTCAAGAGCCTACAAAATCATTAAGCACTCCCTTGGAAGAGAGAATAGGTCCAGGGATTTACCTAAGTCCCAATCAAAATCCAGTGATGGAGTAAGGTCAGACCTCAGCCCAGGCTCTTTCCAGATGCTCTCCCATTGTGTCTAGAGCTCTGAGAGCCCCATGCAAACAGCCAGCAGAACTGACGGCTCTGCACCAGGGACTCTGGGGAACCAATCTATTATAGTTGCTTTGTTAACTGATAAAACAATCCTTTCCCCCAGACGGTAAGTTGACACTCAGGGAAGGCCGTCCCAACCACTGTGGTGTTTAGGGAAAGGAACACTCAATTTTCCAGAGGAAGCTAGCAGCAAGCACATATTAGGTCCTCAGGAAGACACAGCCACCACGACAAGTGAAGCCCCCTGCACCTGGTCCGATGGAAGTCAGTTATAAATCATACTCAGGGGTTTTAATTCTTCCTGTGAAGAAAGAGTCAGTTCATTCTGGGAATTTAATGGAGTCATTTTGTGCCTCCACTATTAGGTGAGACTCTTTGGGAAAGCCAACAATCACACAGTTTGAAGCAAAAGCTGTAAACTTGCTCAGAGGCTTAGAGCCAGTGATACCCTCCTGGGAATCGAGCCCCGGACATAAACAAGTACATGTTCACTGCAGTGTTATTTGCAATGGCAAAAAAAAAATAAAATGGAACAATTCAGTTATCTACTAGCAAGGTAATCAGGTAAATTAAGCTACGTTAACGTCCTGAAGTTCAGTACCATCATCAAAAGTGACGAATATGAAGACAAATACCAACGTGGCAAAACTTCTACAATAGGAGTTGAAAGGATAAAGCCGAATCCCAATGGATCTATGGCTATGTGTGAGCGCACCAGGTACAAGTTTGAACGCATGAATACAAGTCTAGGCAGTTCAGTATACAAAAATAAGTTATGTTGAAAATGGTTATGTCAAGGTCATGGTGTGGGTAATTTCTTTTTTTCCAAACACTTTTACATTGATTTTTCAACTGGAAAGAAAACATCTTTTGCAGAAATATGAAGTTCAATGGCATAGGAAAATGTTTTTTAATATTAATGATTAAAATGTCTATTATAAAAGACATATGTATGTGTAGAGCTAGACAAAAAAAAAAAAAAAAGACTGGATAGATATATGGGAAAAAATGACCAGTAATGTCTCTAAATTGTGGACAACAGATGAATTATTTTTTTTCTGTGATGTTATTTTTTCTAAGCTTTCCATAAAGACTGTGTCCTGTGTCTCTTTTGAGAATTAAAATATCAATAGATGATTGATAGCTAGATAGATAGGTGGATGGATGGGTGGGTGAGGTGGGTGGATGGATGGATGGGTAGATGATAGATGATGATAGAGAGATAGATGGTAGATAGATAGACAGATAGAGCTATCTCCCTTCCTTTTTTCCTTTCTTTCTTCTTTCCTTCCTTCCTTCCATCCTTCCTTCCATCTAAATCCCTTTCACTGGGATGAAATCAAGAGCACAACCTTCTCAAAAAAAGAAAAAAAAAGAAAAAAGCTCTATTCTGCTGCTCTAAGACAGGATGGAAGAGAAGACGCTTCTTCAGTGTCCTTGTGCCCGTCTCCTGACCTGCAGGCTCCAGGCTACACTCCAGCCGTTGAGGGTGAATAGCCAGGGCTGCATTATATCCAGCCTCAGCCTGAGAACCACACACAAATGCTCTGAGGTCTTGGTTTCCAGAGAGATGGGCTAGAAAATTAGGAACCAAGAAGGTTTCAGGTCTTTCCCACCAAAATTAACCAGAATACCTATAGGACATCTCAACTGTTTATTCATTTGTTCATTCATTTATTTTTCCAGCAGCTACTATGTGTCATGGGTGGATGATTCTTATGCCAGGTGGTAAGTGCCGTAACAGACCTGCTCAAGCTCTGCAGGAGCTCAAGGAGGAGAGTGACCAGCCCCTCTCCCAGCAAAGTTGGGGATGTCTGAGGTGGACTTGGACAGCGAGGAGGATGTCATCAGACAGGTAATGGGAGTGAGGGTCTCCCTGGTCAGAGAAAAGCATGGGAAAAACACAGCAGTTATGGAAAAAGAGGGCACTTTCAGAGAACAAAAGGCTTTCTATGCAGTAGGCACACCATGGGAGGCGTGGGGGGACAGTAAGAGGCTCTAGAAAGCAGAGGATCTGCCATAAGGGTATTCACATGCAACAAAGACAGGTGTTAGGGGTCCTGAAGCTTGTACAGTTGGGAGGGAGGGACTCTTAAAGGAAAGGACACACACTCACACACACACACACACACACAAATCTGACTTTTGGCAAGGTTTATAAAAACAAATGGCCATGTGACTACATTACCAGGGCCCCTCCCAGGACCCTGCAGAAGGGAGGGGCCTGGAGTCATGAACCTCTGGCTTCATGTGACCCCACTTGTGCACTCACACTGTGTGCGCCGGGGGTGAGAAGCAGGTGCTGACAGATCTTAAGGAAAAGAGTGACATAGAAACATCTGCATTTTAGAAAAATAAATTATAACCGTGCATACCCATCAAATCTCATCAGCCAAAGAAAAAAGTGCTCTTGTCACCGGGGGTTGTGGATGCTTTCAATGGGCAGCTAAAACTCTAAAACACCCCTGGCTTCTGGGCATGACCGTTTCACTCAGCTGAGCAAAAGTGAAAGAACAGCCCTGTCTCCTGCCTGTTTCCTGCCCTCCCAGAGGCAGGGACAATGCCCCCGCCCCCACAATGTGTCCTGGAATGAAATGTGCCCTTTTGGCAGTGCTGCTGGCCCATGTCTTGGGCAGATGCTGCTGGACAAGTCCTCTAGCCAGCTGATGACTCTGTGACCGCCACTGTCAGGGGGCCGCCCTGGTGGGCTTGGGCAGCAATGAGTTCAGGATTCATCTGTCCCTGGCCCTGTGTTTCCCTCTTTGGTCATCCTTTATCCCCGGGCTGTGATAGGTATGCATTGGACTGCAGGCACAGTCATTGCATGGCACGGTGAAGCACTAGGAAGAAAGCACAAGGCAGGCCTCTAGCTGCGAGACTGCCCGCCAACGTATGTGACCTCAGCTGAGTGGGAGGAGCTGCACTGCACCGCCTTCCACCCCGGGTCTTGGTATCCCTGGCTGAGTAATGAGGTTGATGAGAAATAGCCCATAAAACTTACTGTAAAATTCCCTGCACCTATAAAGTGCTATTAAAATAATGACTATAGAAGATGGTCAAAACTGGAGAAGGAACATAGGACCATCTGGGGCTCCCCAGGCCCACTCTTTGGCCCGGAGAGCTCTGGGAGAACACAAGGCTACCCTTGACTCTAACGAGTTACAACTGCTTCACCACGGAGAGGAGCCAGACATGGGTGAACTGCACGGGGGCTGAGTAATCATCCGGTTTTTTCCAGGCACTTGTTGGCTGGCATTTTAATCCTCAACCTCACAAGATGTTACATCCTTTAATTGCTGATCCGTGTGTTCCCCTGCCGTCTCCACAACGTTCCACTGAATTTTGAGAGCCCACGTGTCTTGTTATTACCACATCCATAAATACACAGTAAAAAGGGCAATCCGGCTGTTTTTCAAGACTATTTCAAAAAGAAGGAAAAAATGGGGTAGCCTTAAGTAAGCAACTAATTAGGCAGAACTGACTTCCTATCTTGAATTTACACTTGGTTCCAGTTTACAAGCGTGAAATTATCCTGGGAAGAAAACTGTTATGCAGGTAGGCTATGAATTAATCTTTTCTTTCAATAGTAACAATAACAATGCAGTTTCCAATATTAGGCTTTATCTCTTTACCATAACTCATAAAATAAAATAAAGTACCCTTACAAGATAACAACTTTAAAAAAAAAGTTGACATAGAAAACATTTTGACCAAGACTGTAGATAGCACCAGGTGTAATATCTATGCCTCATTTGAAACCATTTTCTTTTGGCAAAACTATATTTCAAACGATAAAATGGTCACGGTACAAAAAAGTTTATTTAAATTAAATATTTTAGACAAATCAATATCTACAACTGTTCCAAAACATGTGTAGTTCTTGGCAAAAAAAATGGAACAGTTTAGCTTAATGTCTGTGATCGTGTTTTACAAGATTATTAATACACATTCTGGACTGCACCAGTCAATCATATTGTCAATGATTTACCATTTATTACCAAATGTCATATACAGTAATAGCATAAAGATTAATCATATCTTATAAGTGATTTTACAATAGGACTCCTTGGAAGGAAAAAAAAAGGATCTTTCAACAATACAAAATATAAGGTGAAAATAATAAGAGAATATATAAAACACTTACATATTTCATACAGGCAATAATATGCTGACATCAAAAGACAAACGACTGCCTTTCGCTCACTGTTAGGTATGTTCCTTCAAAGGAGGTCTGAGAGAAGGATGGGAATGTTTGGGGGGTGGGGTCAGGGCTCAGAATCATTTTCCAAATTACTGTGCGTTTCTGTTCTTCGGGAAGGAAGTACAATGAAGGTGCAGTGGGGTAGCTGTTTTGAAGTGCTGGCTGAAGATGTTACCGGAAGAAACAGCTGGCTGGTGAGGAGGATGCATTCCCATCCCAGCCATGGGAATGGGACTTGGAATTTTTAAGTCAGGGGACTCTTTGAATTAGTGGCCAATTTAGGGGTGGAGAAAGAGCAAATACTTGGGGGGGGGGGATTCCCAGGAAAGGGAGAGAGGGAGATGGAGACATTGGGAAGAAAGCTCCTTTTGCTTCTGCACTTTGCAGAAGGGAGACTTGCTGGAATTTTGCTCAAGAAATGAACAGATCCAGATTGGAGGAAATTCTGTTCTAGGATCCTTGCTCTTTGGGTCATTAGGAACAGGGAGTTGACAAGAAGTTGCCAATGTCAACAAAAGCATCTGATTTAGGCTGTGAGGGTGGGCATGAAGGTGTGTGCGTCACACACGGTATGTATTCAGGTTGTGTATAGTCTCTTGAAATGTGTGTGTAATAAAAAAAAGAACATCTCTAAAAAACATATTTTCAGTAAAGCAGCTTGAATTCAACCTCATTATCAGTGATGTAGTCAACACTACTGGTTCATTTCCCAAATCAAGATGAGTGTTTTTTTTTCTCAAATTGGAAAAGAGTCCTTTTGCAAGACTAGGATCATTTTGGAAGGCAGTCCAGGGGCAGAAAGCCTTGAGTCCTCAGGTTGTGCACACAGAACCACCACAGGTTACAGCTTAAGGAGCTCACTGAATCAAACTTTGTTTTCCTTTTAGTTAGCCTTGAGAAAATCCTACATCAGAAAACCCTGGAGAAGAAGGAAACTTAGGTGTCAAATCTGTGCCTCACTTTTCAGGTGGGGGGACAGGCTGGAAGGGGAGGAGATGCCAGTCAGGGTGTCACCAGCCCTCCCAGGATCCTGGGTCTGTGGATCCCAGCCCAGGGGTCTCCCCATCTGGAGAACCCAAAGATTAGACAGGCTGTACCCTTGAGGTTGTGTCAGATTTCAGAGGGGTTGTAAATGCTGCTGGGCTTTTTACACATTTGTTTCAGGGCTGGGGACAGGGAGGAGAGATGGGTGAAAATTGCACCTGGGACCAGCATCTTTCAGCAGCTACCTTGCCTTATTCCCAATTAGCCAATAAAAACTCATGTGAAGGAATATACTCAAAATGCAGGCTGCAGGCAGTGGAATGGATGGGGGAGGGGGCGGAAGAGCCCTCGGATGAGCAGAACCCAGGTCGCTGGGGCAGGCAGTGCAGACCTGCCCACCGGGCCGCAGCACGGAGATCTCGGCTCTTCTCAGTGCGCAGGAAGCAGAGTGGTGGCGAGGCAGGACTGGACCAGCGGCCTCGGGCTCTATGACACGCTGTAGCTGTTGTAGTACGTGGCCGTGGCATCAGCCAACACAGAGATGAGGCTGGTCTCCGTGGGGCCCGTGGTTGGCACCTGAGAGCCCGGGGCATGCCCACTGAGGGTCACGGCAGAGTCTGGGTGGCCGGGAGTGTTCAAATACTGGTCGAATTCATTGCGATCCATGTCCCCCAGGAGTTCCACCTGGCTCAGCTGATCCAGGGCATCAAAGCCGGGGTGGTCAGGAGGGGGGGAGAGCTGGCCCAGGTGAGCGTGGAGGTTGGAGTGGAGAGGGTGGAAGGTGGCAGGGGAGTAATAGGCAGGAGATGGGGGACAGCCAGGTACGGTGGACATCATAGTAACGCCAGGGGACTGGCCGAGGGCCAGGGAGCCCAGGGGGTGGCTGCAGTGGAGGGGGCTGGGGGTGTACTCTGGGGAGTAAGGGGGCCGGGGCAGGTGGGGGATGCGCCGGGAGTGCGCATGCTCCTCCTGGCAGGGGGAAGAGAAGAAGGTCTGCTCCGGCTCCAGCACATCCAGGGGTGACATTTCCGGAGGCGTGGGCAGCCCGTATGGGTACGTGTCCGTGCTGCCTGGGGTGCCGCCTCCGCCGTTTGGCCCCTCCTGGTAGCAGCCCCGCAGGCTGGGCAGGGCGGCGCCCGGGGAGTACTCACCCCTGTCCTCCTTTTCCCCCAGAGCCCCCCGGCCGCCGCCCCGCTTCTCCGGCAGGGCGTTCTGGTCCCGGGAGAGGGAGCTCAGCAGGAAGCCGGGGTCCACGCGCTTGCAGAGGCGCTTGGCCTGCTTCTTCCTGCGCGGGCGGTACTTGTAGTTGGGATAGTCCTGCATGTGCTGCAGGCGCAGGCGCTCCGCCTCGTCCACGTACGGCCTCTTCTGCGACAGCGTCAGTGCCTTCCACGACTTTCCTGCTCACACAAGTCAGAGAAGGCCACTTTCAGCATCTGCGCGGCTTGGGGCGGCTGGTGCACCTGTGTCAGACTGGTGCCCGCACGCATCACACACACGCACACGCTGGCTCCCTCCATCCCGCATCCCATCCGCGGTACCCTCTCTCCACAAAGGGCACGAAGGACACCGCAGTCCTCGAACCCGCTTCCCAGCCCAGAGCTTGCACAGCACAGTGAGGCCAAACCAACCTCCCCGCCTGCATCCCGCAAAACCAACTACACCGTCACATCGCCTCTCCTATAAAAGCAGATAACACGAATGTAAAAACAATGGGGACTCACAAGGAAAGGCCCACCTGACCCATTATCAGACACAGGACAAAAATATATAACGACTACGACATTGATTTGGGCTCTTTTTACCCTTGAGGGGCAATTCTAATTATGTATACATTTAAATGAAAACTCTCTGCCTTCATTCATTATGGCTGCTTCTCATGAAGGGATGCTATATTATTTATGGCATAATCCTCACAGGCCTTCCCCTGAAGGAACTCAGAGTCAATAATTTCACAGATGTAAGTAAATTATAGGCTATAATTTAGGATAACAGCAGATTATTCCTTACACCTGAAGGTCAAATAGAACCTTTCTGTATGAAGACCTGACCATGATCAGAATGCTCGCATCTATCTGCACCAGTCACATATGCATGCATGCACAAGCACACAGGCACATGCACACAGGCACACACACACACACAAGCACACAGGCACACGCACACACAGGCACACGCACACACACACACAGGCACACAGGCACACACACACACACACACACACAGGCACGCACACACACACACACACACACACTACAGCTCCCAGCCATCTACTTAGGACCCGTTCACCATGGCAGGGGCACCTGCTCAGCCATTGACTCCCCATACAGAAGAAAACCCCTTTAACTTCCCTGGATCTCTATTTTCCTCACTAGAACATATATTGTGATGCTACCCAACTCGAAACTCTCTCTTTAAAAAGCATTGCACACATGTATCCCACTAAAATGCTGGTTTCACTTGTATTTCCTATTGGTCCTTACTTGCTCGTATGCTGCTTGTAAATTGCTTTAGCGTCTCTCTCTGTCCTCTCTCAAAGTACATTGCACATCCCTCCAGCTGCAGGTTTTCTGAAGGTCGCTTCTGGACCCCATAGATTGTTACCCCCTTGGGTGGACTCCAATTCTACAGCTTTGATAAGTTCCCCCATGACTCTAATGTATCCTGAAGTTTGAGAGCCACTAACCTGGAGGGTAGGCCTTGCTAAACCCTGTAAGGAAGGGGACCACATCTCTCACCCAGAGCCCTCTGCACAGGGCTGAGTACAGAGCTGTGTGTGCGGCTACCCTCCCTCAGTGTCCCTGCGGGCTGGCGCTGTACACCAGGCCCTCAAAGGGGGTTGGTGGAGGGTGAATATTAAAGGTGTGCTACCACTGGTATGAAAGTTTATAGCTACTCTGACAGAGTCGTCAATTAATATAATTAGCTGTTACTTAAAAGGGTGACTTGACAAGTGTTAGGAAGTCCAGATTCAGGCTTGGTCCTCAGTTCCCGGCCTCGGCTGAGGCCACAAAGTTGTTGCAAGAGGCCCAAGATCCAGACACAACACACCCTGTCTGTGGACTGAATATAAACGTGACCCTAGTTTCTAAGTATACCTGGATATGGCAGTATTAATAAAAGGTAGGTTCATTTTTAAATGCCACTAAATGTGTAATTGTATGGGCCTTCTCGTTCATAGTATACTAAAAATACTAGCGTGACTGGGTGAAGTTTTAATGTTAAAGATTAGAAAGCTTATAGTAAAAAAAGTTGGGACTCTCACATCCAGTCCTTTCCTTTCCTAGGTCAGAAAGGAAAGGGTTGGGTTAGGTCACGGGGGTGGAAGTAGATCATCCTGCTGCTCCCCTGCGAACAGATTAGAAAGTCCTTATTTTAAAAAGCAATACCAGGTTGGTTTCCTTCACCCAGTGCCAGGGGCTATGTGGTTAAGCAGGAAGGAATCTGTGTCTTTCCTGCAAAATGAACTATAACCTCTGAAAGCCTAAATGCAAATAGACAGCAGGGATCAGCTTACAGGAGGCATTTGTCACCCAAGTCCCTTTGCCTGGGAGCAGGCAGGCCTCTATAGGGCTCCCCAACCCAAGTTCTTCTCCCATCGCTGTGTCCAGTCTGCAGCAGAAACCCTGCTCCATCCTGGTCACAAGAGCTCTGTTTGGGTACTAGGCACAGCATCTGGGGCCCACCGAAAAAGCTTTAGGGGACCACAAAAAAAAAACCACATTTTCATAGCTTTAGCAATTTGAGGGAAATATGAACCATCAGGTAGAATAAAATGACTTATTGTAGTACATATTAATATATATGTCTTTTTGCCAACACAGTGTAAAATACAATTTTAAATACTGTTCATGGAGGAAGGGGCTCACTAAGCCGGGCTCACTAAGCCGGGCCCACTAATGTGTCCTGGACACCGCCAGCCAGGAGGCTGGGCTGTGGGTAGGAGGCTCTGAAACCAGCACTCTACCAGGTGCTTTGAAAGCACCTCCAGCCTGCAGGAGGGATCCCCTCTGTGGGCCTGTGGCTTTAGCCAGCAGAAAGGTGCACCTCAGCCCTCACCCCACAGTTTCCACCCGGAAGGAGCCAGGCGCTCCAATGGAAAAAGAAACCGGGCTCCAATCCTTCTGGGCCTGGTGGGGTTGGGGAGGGCAGAGCCAGCCTGGGGTAACTACACACTGTCCCTGCTCACAGGGCCTGGCACCCACTGCTCACGCAAAGTGCTTTGAAAGCTTTCCATCGGTTAAAAGGAATAAAAACCACATCCAAGGGACTAAGAGGTTAGGAGTAAGGCCAAGTGGAAAAATGCTCAGCTCCGGACGAGGGAGAGACAAGAAGGCCCAACACAAACTCCTGGTGTTGCCGAGAGGCCCTGACACCGTCTCTCTGGGCTCCTCCGGTCTGGCCGCCCCCATCCCCAGTCCCGCCACCACTGCTGGGACTGCACGGATCGCTCGGGAAGCCCCGCGGCCGGGCTCCGGGACAGATACTGGCTGCCCTGAGCATGCGTATCAAAGTATTTAAACTCCTGCGATTGACAGTCTTGAATGGAGTCTATTTGCGTAGACTTTTTTTTTTTTTTTAACTATTGCTTTAACAATTAAGTTAAAGCAGGAATGCGTTCCCGCAAGGTCTCTCTTCACAGTGTTCTTTAATAATAGTTGCACTCTCCCTCTGTGATGGTGCCAGCGGTAAAGTTCAGGGAATGGTGGGATTCCCTGTATTCCGGTATTTCGGGTAAACGCCAGTTCCACCTCGTCTCTGCGTTTCGGTCCCGACCTTTTTGGGCGCACGGATCCCCGTCGCTGGCCGACCGGGGCCTGAACGCTGCCCGGCCTATACTGTCCCTTGAGGCCCCAATTCCGCTAGTGTCCTCGCGAGTGGACCTCCCGGGGCACCGCGGCGGATCGCGCGGTTTCACTTTGGGCCTTGCCCAGGTGTCCCTGCTCTGAATCCCGGCCACCGCGCGCACATCCACGCTCGCACAGATGCCCCACCTCGCATCGCTCCCCGCGCGTCCCTACACGTCAGGTCCTGCCAAGATCGGCGCGCTCGCCCCAAGCTGTCTTTTCCCGCGCCCCTCGCCCGCAACCTCGGAGCGCTCCCGCCGGCCCCGCTCACTCACCCAGCATCTTGCTGAGCTCGGCGTTGTGCAGGTCCGGGTTCTGCACCGCCAGACGTTTCCTTTCGTCCTTGGCCCACACCATGAAGGCGTTCATGGGCCGCCGGATACGGCTTTCCGAGCCCTTGTCCCCCGGCGGGCGAGTGGCGGCTGGCGGCGACAGCCCATCCGACAGTTCGGTTTCCAGGGCCGGGCACTCGAGCCCCTCCGGCCACGGGTAAGTTCCCAGCAGCGAGGCCATGGCCGCACGGGGGTCGCCTCGCGGGGCGGGTGCTGACCTGGCCCTCGCACCGGTCGGGGCGTCCAACTTGGCCCGCAGCCGCGGCCCGGCCCCTTATTTATCAGCTTCGAGCAGTCGCGTCCTCCAATGATTCTGGAAGGCGGCACGGCCCCTCCCTCCGTCTCGGCGCGGCCCCCTCCCCCCGGGCCTGCTTTCCCGGTCTCCGAGTCCCAGCTCCGACCTGCCGGGGTGTGGGGGGAGAAGGAAGGAGGGCCTCTTCCCTGCGCCCGCCCCCGGCCCGTCCCTCTGCCTTCTGGGTCCCTCTCCGGGATCCGCACCCCGCCGCCCGGAGGCCACCTCCCGTCCCGCCCGCTACGGGCTCAGGTGCCGCAGAGGCAGGAGGCAGGCGCCACCAGCAGTCACCTCGCTGGGGAGCGGGAGCCGGACTCCAGCCCCGTGGCTGTGGCCTCCCCAGGCCAGACGCCACTAACGCCTCCCGTGCGTGGAATCCTATGGAGAACCGAAGCCAAAGAGGTTTCGCTGGGAGTGGCGGGGCGCGAGAGTCGTTGACCACGAATCCCCCAGAGGAGCATCAGAACCGTTCTTAAGAGAACACTACAGCTTTTCTAAAATGACCCGGGCCCCCAGCCAACTTTGGTGGCCACCAGAGACTACCAAGGGCTGGGGTTGAATCCCACATCGGGTTCTACTGCAGGGTCCACCCCAGGGACCCCTCGATGTCCCTGCAGCTCCCTGGCTCCTGGGAGCACATGGCTGCGTTCTCAATTCTTATTCACTCTGCCTACTGATTTCTCTCTTCTTACCCCTCCTTCCCCACCCCACCGTAGTCTCGGGTGTCTGGGTCTCCAGCTCCCTTGTCTCTAGCTCTTCTCTCCAGGAATTCCCTTCTTCTATTTTCTCCTCCCACCAGCTCCCACGGAGCGAGTGGAGTTGCTCTAGCCCTCCCCCACCGCGTCCCCTCCGGCTTTGGCACGACCTGGGAGTTCCCGAGTTTCCCTCATCCTGACACCCCAGGGTAGACGGGGCTTCAGGTTCTGGCCTGCGCTCAACTCGGAGGGCTGGGAGCTGGGAGCTCGCCGCCGTCCTCGAGGACGCGAACCCCCTGTCTCGGTGGACAGCTTCCATGTCACCCGGTTTCGTCTGAGTAGGGCTGTTCCCCTGGCTCTTACTTCAGCGCTGGCACACAGTAGGCGCTCAGGAAATGCTAAAGAAGTGAGTGAATAAATGAATGAGTAAATATGGCTTAGACACACCCTACTGTATAAAACATAGCAATCATAAAGCTTAACTAGATCCTGAGATTCAACCCACAAATGTTCACTGAGCCCACCCGCGGCGCAGTGCTCTGCAGAAATGACCGTGAAAGGAGGTAGCATTGTTATGGGAAGACTGTGGAGTCTGAAGTCGGGAACTGTCCTCAGTGTTTGGGTTACTTAATGCGTGACTCTGGGCAAGTAGGGTGTCTCGCTAGGCCTCCTTTCCTAATCCAGAAACGAGGACGATGATAACACTGATTTCACAGGGCTGTTGTGAAGTATGGTGAGAGACTATGTGTGAAGCCCAAAATCTGTACATGATGGCAGATGTTAGTATAACTCTAGACATAGAGCCCATAAATTCTAAGCCCGATTTCAATGTCTCAGCGCGCAGCGTCTGAGCTCACAGGCGCCTCGTGTGCAGTACGCACTCTGGGACAAGCCACGTGGCTAAAGCCCGGCAAGTGGATGCAGAAGTGCAACTTCTCCGTTTTGAAAGTCCCAGTTTTAATTTCTAAAGCCCCGTGTAAGTTTCATCCGAGAACGGGCTTTCCGCATAAAATAGATTGTTTAGTTTTCCTCTCCCTTCCAGCCAGGATCCAGTAGCACCACCCTAGGCACATTCGCTCCACCCGCACCTCTCGCCAGGCGGGGCTGAGCAGCGAAGGGCGCGGGTCGCGGCGCGGCGCAGGCAGGAATGTGGATGCCCACAGCCCGAGAGCAGCCTGGAACCAACCGCGGGGCTGGCTGGCGCAGGGGACCCAGCTGGCAGGCGGGGAGGTTTGCGGAGAGAAGGTGCCCACGGTCTAGGCGGACTTCCCTACTCCGGGAAGCCTAGACCATTTCCCGTGTTGGAGCCCTCTGCCAGAAATTCCTCTAGAAAAATCCTACGCCAGAATGCCCTGGGAACTGCGGGGAGCTAGGGCCACGCCGGGCGGGGAAGGACGGCTTGTTGGGGGTGGGGGGAGGAAGGAAGAAAGAAGGGATCCCCACAGAAGGACTTGCGCGGAAGCCCAAGACCCTTGGGAGAACTCAATACCGACCCTTTCTAACCCACGGACGCGCCAGGGTGGGGACAGTGGCCCGCAGGGTCAGAGTCCTCTAGGGGACAGCGCCCCCTTGCCGGCCACGGGCGTCCCCACTCCAGTTCCAGCCTCTGGTCCCTCCTTGCGCGATTCCTGAGCAGAACGCGCACGCAATGGGGCCGCGCCCAGGCACCAGGTTAGGAAGATGCGCCGGCCCCCAGGAGCGAAGAGAAGTCAAATTGGATTCCACAGACTGATAGCAAAAACGGAGAAAACAGCGAAGGCGGTGTCAGAGAAGATACGTGTTGTGATTCTTGTTCCCAATCGTTTAACTTTTTGCATTTCGTCCCGGGAGAGCGCTTGAGCCGGGATTGTCCAGGATCTGGTTGTTAATGGCCATATTGCTAGTGCGGGCCTGGCCCCGAGCTCGTGAGCTGTCTGCACGCGGGAACCCGGGCTCTTACGCTGACTTCATTTCTTCATTAATCTGTCCCCATGTTTTGATTCACTTGGGTAACTATGCAAGCGTGCGCTGGTGCGGGCAGTGCTAAAATGTGAGGGGTCAATGTGACCCCTCAGCCTCTCTGGTCATTGCGACCTCAGTCCTCACGAGCTCCGCGTAGACCCCCCAAGTGTTCCCAAAGCCCGGGGCTCTGAAGGCTGAGCGACAGGGCCAGGGCTGGTGACCTCCGAGGCATCGCCAACACCTGCTCCGGCCAGCGCTGAGCCCAGGACCGCTGTCAGTTGGTTTTGGTCCAGAGACTCATCTGTTTAGACTCGGCGCGGTGAATCCGCAAGCAACCGACCCAAGAAGGCTCGAGACATAGGGGCTGCGGTGCCGGGTCCTGCGAGTGCTTGGAGCCTCGGCGGGGCGGGCTGGGGTTCCCGCAGACACGGGAGAGCAGAACGGGAGCGGCGGGTCCGCGTGTGACGACTCCGAGGCACAGTGGGCACCGCGCGTGTACCACGCACCGGAGGACCGGTCGGCGCACAGACTTGTGCCTTACTCTTCCGGTGTGTATTGCGTAAAATGCGCTCTCTGCTCCTCTTTTAAAAGGCTTTTCCTTTCCTTTCTTTACTTTTTCCTTCCCTCCTTGCTTGCTTCCCTACTTTGTCCCTCCCCCTCTCCTTCTTTCCCCCTCTCCTCTCCTTTTCTCCCCCCTTCCGCCCATCTGTAGTTCGCTGAACTTAGGTTCCAGGGACACAGGGCTTGAGGTCAGAAACCTGCAAATTGCTGCAACTTAATAGCGTGCTGCTATTAGGTTGGTGCAAAAGTAATTGCGGTATTTGCAATTGAAAATAATTGCAAACACCGCAACTACTTTTGCACCTACGTAATAGTTCATTTACCTGATCTCAACAGTTTTTTACCTGTAAAATGGGGATAACATAAGATTACTGATATACAGTATTTGTGAAAGCACCTCATATATGACAAAAACAACAACTGTGAACTGTTATAAAATAATGAATGGATGAAAATTTAAATAAGATTGATGGGGTCCTGCCGCCACAACTTTCTCCTGGAAGAGCTTTCCTTGTTCTATTTCCTTACTCTATTCCAAACTGAAGAATTTCAGTGATTCTAGGGCACCAGAGCGCTGGGCCAGAAAAAGTTGGGTGCCGCTCCAGTGGGCTGGTGGAGCCACAGCTCACGACCTTTGTCTTTGCAACAGTTTGTGCCCGTGTTTTGCTGGTGCCTTTTGCTCCTCACAGCAGGCTGCAGGAGGAAATCATCACCATCATCTTTGCTGCTCACACTGACTTATCCCTGTGACTTGATTGGCAGTCTTCGCAAAGGTCATCCTCTGGCTCATCCAGGCCTCTACACAGCCCTCTGCAAAGTAGGCAGCCCTAGTTTTAGTATTAAACTGTTTTCCAGATGAGGCAGGTAAGGTTGCAGCAGCAAGTGGCAGAGCAGAGACCTGAGCACACCTCTCTAGCCCTCATGCCTTTGTTCCCGAGTTCCCAGGGGCTCAGGCTGCCAGGGGCTCAGCTCCCAGTGCCCCACACCCACCAGAGCGCCAGACCAGGGGAAGAGCTTCTAACTTGCCACTGGGTCTCCCTCTGCCCTCTCCTCTCCCATCTCTCCCAAGTTCCATCAGACCTTTCCTCATCCAGAGGGCGCTTTAAAAAGTTCAAGGTAATGGGAAAAGCAAATGGGCAAACCCTGTTGGCTACAGGTGAGGTGTATGATGGAAAGCCAGGATACTGAGCCCAGGCCTGCCGGCCGCCCTCTTCCCCACCCTTCACAGCTAGTCAGCAACCGGAAGCCCTGCCTTTCTTCCAAGAAGCTTCGCTCAGAGTTCCTCTCTTTTAACCCACAGAAATCTCTTTATAGTCATTTGGGAGAAATTCATCAAGGTCCCTAATTTAGAATAATTTGGGGGGGGGGGATTCAACCACACAGCATGGATTTAAGATATACCTATAGGCTTGAAATCCACCCATTAAAGCAACCTCATAAGCTAAACAAGGAAATATCCTCAGCTTCCCCCAGCAGAATTGTTGGCTGATGACAGAGTCCTCTGTGATGAGATCTCTGTCAGTCATGAGAATGGACTGGAAGCAGGTAGGACACAAGGATAACTGGACAGAGTTTTGCAACATCTTAGGTTTAACAGTTTTTCTCCTGAGGACCAGGAGAAAAGGAATAGGGTTTACAGACGATACTGCTCCTGAATGTGGGGGGTGTAGAACCCCTGACAACATCCAAACCCTTTTTTCGGAGAGAATGAACAGTAATAAAACACTGAGGTACAGAAACCCACATTTTCTTGGGGTCAGAACCAGCTCCGTACCTGATCTGCAGTAACCAGATCAGACATCCCGGCTACTACAGAATCCCCCCTCTCCACATGCACAATTGTCTCTTATTGCGTCCCCCAACTTTTGCTGTGGAAGAACCCAGACTTGGAGCCAGGAAACACAATACCTGTTCCACCTGCCACTGCTGGCTGTACACATTTGACCAAGTCACTTACCTGGTGTACAGGGTGGAGAGCCCCGTGGTCCAGAAAGAGGAAGGCTTGCCTGTGTGTGTACATCCTCACGGCAGCGCTGAGATAAGCTCGTGCTCACTCTGGGGTTCGTGTGTGCTTCTCCCTAGCACCGAGGGCTGGGCGAATTCCATGTCAAGAATAAACCTTTTCTGCATTAATTTTCTCCCACTCCATTCTGAACAACAATCAGTTTTCCTTCTGTAAGGAGGGAGGATTACGGCACTGACATGATCTTTAGTTAGTTGGTCAGAAGCTAAAGTTTCAGACAAATTTAGATGGAAAAACCAACAAACCAACAAGAAAAACTAACAGCTGGTTCAAAGGGGTATGTTTCTATTGTGTTATCCTATTGACTCTTCTTTCCAAATGCCTAAGAGGAAGAAGGGAAAGTGACTATAAAATGCCTGTAAATAATACAACATGGAAAACACGCTTCAGTCTACCTATACATGTCTGATTTCTGCGTAAATAGTGTCAGGCTAATAACTGACGTTATGAGGCAGCAACGATAGAGCTCATCACAGAGGGCTCTGTCATCAGCCAACAATTCTGGTGTGAGAAGCTGAGGATATTTACTTGTTTGGCTTATGAGATTGCTTTAAGGGAAGGATTGCAAATGACCATTATTTTATGTTTTGTTATTTTAATAAAATGTTCATAGAAGTACAGTATGCCTACAGAGAAGTGCAGAGATACTGAGCACTGGCTGAGATTTCACGATATGAACGCACCTGTGTAAATGATGCTCAGATTGTGAAACAGAATGGTACCAGTCTTACTATTTTAAAGTCCCCTCTCCCACACTAAACTGTAAGTTTCCTTAGGGCAGGGACTGAGTATCACTCTGTTTTAAAATATAGCACATTCATAGAAAATGTGAGGTATAGTAAGGCCAATAGGAGATGACTACCCTTGAGAAACTAATTATTCACAGTTCCCAAGAGGGGCACGTCTAGCTATGAGGGCCATATGGGGAAGCACTGGGAGACAGGAAACTGTGGGCAAGAGTCCTTATTGTAGTTTTTTTGGAAAGGAATGGGCAATGGAGGGAAAGCAGGCTCAGGATCAGCTAACCTGAATAATTTAGGTGGGCACTGGGGCATAGAGGTATCCCGAGTTGTCAGGCACCTGGCCTTGGGGTGATTAGGGCAGGTGGATAGTGGCCCAGAGTGTGAGAGCTCCACCAAGGAGGTGGTAGGGGGTGTGGGTTTGTATGAAAAGCGCACTGCAGGGGAGTTGTTTACTCTCTGTAGGAATTGGCTAACCTTGGGAGAGCAGCCTGTCAGTCAGCGAGGCCCCAGATGTCAAAGCATCAGCATGCAGACAATAAATGACATGGCTAGTATGCACTCATCTTTGACACTCCAGAACCTAAAATAACGTGTTGCACATAACAGGCACTCAGTGAAAGGGGAAAAATGGAAGGAAAGAAGGAAAGAAGGAACTGGGGAGGGCAGACGGGATGGTGTATAATGGGCCAGCTGGTTGGGCAACAAGAGGGCTGCCTTCAATAGCCTCACTGGCCACAAGCACCGAAGTGAGTTGTTCAGAGCAACTCATGTGAAGAGACTTCATTCAGTAGCTCCTAGATTTCTATTCAGAAAGTTAGGATGTCTCGGCAGTCTCAGATATCCTTTGAGAAAGACATCACTGGGAAACACACCCCTCATTCAACATCTCCACGTAGACTAGGTGTCTACATTGGTCCTTGAACCATTCACTCTGTATGTCTGGTATCTGACTGGTGACTGGTGGGAAAGGGATGTGCCCCAGTTATCTACAGCTGTGTAATGAACTACCCCCAAATTAGTAGCGCAACCTATTATGCTCAGTGCCTCTATGGGTCAGGAATTTGGATAGTGTACAGTGAGGATGTCAGCTTCGTGACGTCAGATGAGGTTTCAGCTGGAAAGGCATGAACAACTGTCATTAACTTGAATGGTCAGGAGCTGGAACCATTTGGAAGCTTCTTCACCATATGTCTGGCACCGGGGCTGGGATAACTCAAAGGCTTGGCTAAGCTGGAGCTGTGAACCTGAGTGTCTCTCCATTGCTTTTCCGTATTGTTTTCTCAACATCATTTGTTGAAATGGTCTTGGCACACTTGTCAAAAATCATTTGAACATACATATATATAGCATGTCAGGAATAAATTCCACTTGGTCATGGTATATAATCCTTTCAATATGCTGTTGAGTTTTGTTTTCTAGTATTTTGTGGAAGATTTTTTGGCATCTATATTCACAATGGATATTAGTCTGCAGTTTTCCTTGTGTCTTTGGCTTTGGTATCAAGATAAATGCTGACCTCATAGGAGGAGTTTGGAAGTGTTACCCCCCTCTTCAATCTTTAGAAGAGTTTGAGAAAGATTGGTGTTAATTCTTCATTAAATGTTTGGTAGAATTCATCTGTGAAGACATCTGGTCCTGGGATTTTCTTTGTTGGGAGATTTTTCGTTACTGATTCAATCTCTTTACTAGTTACAGCTCTATTCAGATTGTCAATTCTTTCATGATTCAGTTTTAGTAGGTTGTGTGTTGTTGGCATACAAATATATGACTTTTATTTGTATAAAATTGGTAGTAGTGTCCCCTCTTTCATTTCTGATTTTAGTTATTTGAATCTTCTCTTTTTATCAGTCATTTTAGTTAAAAGCTTGTCAACTTTGTTGATCTTTAATAAGAAGCAACCCTTGGTTTTGATGATGTTCTACTGTTTTTCTATTCTCTATTTTATTTATCTCTGCTCTTTATATTTCTTCCTTCTGCTAGCTTTGGGTTTAGTTTATTTTTTGCTACTTCCTTAAGGTGTAGAGTTAGATTGTTGATTTGAGACATTTCTCTTATGTAATGTACGCATTCACAGCTATACTTTTTCCTGTGAAAGAAAGCTGTGAAAGAATGCACAGCTTTCTTTCACTGCATCTGATAAGTTCTGATATGTTGTGTTATACTTTTTGTCTTAATATTTCCTAATCTCCCTTGTGATATTTTTCTTTGACCTATTGGTTGAGAATGTGTTGTTTAATTTCCACATATTTGTGAATTTTTAAATTTTCCTTCTGCTGATTTCTAGTTTCATTCCA
Source organism: Rhinolophus sinicus (assembly GCF_057876585.1). Taxonomy (NCBI): domain Eukaryota; kingdom Metazoa; phylum Chordata; class Mammalia; order Chiroptera; family Rhinolophidae; genus Rhinolophus; species Rhinolophus sinicus. Next base: position 103,551,713 of record NC_142515.1, on the reverse strand, counting down.
CTGTGATTGGAAAGGATACTTTATATGACTTCAGTTTTTAAAAATTTATTAAGACTTGTTTTGTGGCCTAACATATGGTCACTCCAGAGAATGTCATGTGCACTTGAAAAAAAAAAGTGTATTCTGCTGTTGTTGGTTGGAGTGACCTGCATAGGTCTGTTAGAGCCAATTGGTCTATAGTTTTATTCAAGTCCTCTGTTTCATTATTGATATTCTGTCTGGCTGTTCTATCCACTATTGACTTTGGGGTATTGAAGTCTCCTTCTATTATTATAGAGCTGTCTATTTCTCCCTTCAATTTTGTCATATATTTATATATTTTATGATCTCTGATTTTTCACTTCATATATTTAGGAGCTCTGATGTTTGGTGTATATATGTTTATAATTGTTATATCTTCTTGGTGCATTGACCCTTTATTATTATATATTACTATAGAGTCCTTTGCTGTCTCTTGTAACAGTTTTTGACTTAAAATCTATTTTGCCTGTTAGTAGCTTAGCACCCCTGCTCTCTTTTGGTTACTATTTGCATGGAAAATCTTTTCCATCCTTTCAGCTTCAACCTATGATCCTTTAGTGCATCTCTTAGGCATATAGCTGGATCCTGATTTTTGTTTTGTTTTTGTGCATTCTTCCATTGTATGCCTTTTGATTGAAGAGTTTAATCCACTTATATTTAATGTAATTATTGACATGGAAACACTTACTTTCACTATTTTACTTATTTTCTGTATACTTATAGCTTTTTTGTCCCTTATTTTCTCCATTACTGCTTTCCCTTATGTTCAGTTGACTTTGTGTAGTGACACATTTTGATTCTCTTTTCATTTTCTTTTGGTATATTCTATGCATATTTTCTTTGTGATTATCATGGGGATTAGATATACCATCCTAAAGTCATGACAGTCTACCTTGAATTGATATCAACTTAATTTCAATCACATACAAAAACTACTCCTTTACAGTTCCACTCCCCCCAATTCTATGTTAAAGATGTCACAGTTTATGTCCTTATACCAGGGATGCCAAGAAAAATGTATACAAGTGGACACTTTGGTCAACATTACTCAAGCAGTAGTTCACCATAATCAGAAGTGTCTAGACCCTGATGGCAACCACTTTGAGCACCTCTTATAATTGCAGAAGTGAAATGTGACTTGTATTCATCTTGTTATTGATATATATTGAGTATTACAATTTTAATAGTTTTTTCCTTTCTTAAAATGTGTATACATTTTTTGGCACCCTCTGTATATTGTATGTCCCTTAATGTAGATTTCTATTTTTATTAATTTGTCTTTTAAATACTATAGAAAATAAAAATTGGAATTATAAACCAAAATTATAACAACATTATTTTGTATATTTGTCTATGTACTTACCTTTACAAAGAACCTTATGTTTTCATATGGCTTCAAGTTACTCTCTAGTGTCCTTACATTTCAACTTGAAGGAGTCCCTTTAGAATTTTTTGTAGGACATGTCTAGTGGCAATGTACTCCTTCAGGTTTTCTTTCTTTGGGAATATCTTAATTTCTCCCTTATTTTTGAAGTACAGTTTTGCCAGGTATAGAAATTTTAGTTGACAGTTTTTTAATTTCACCATTTTAAACATATCGTCCCATTGCCCTCTGGCTTGCAAGGTTTCTCCTGAGAAATCTACTGATAGTCTTACTGGAGATCTCTTATGTGACTAGTCACTTTTGCTGCTGTCAAAATTCTCTTTATTTTTGGCTTTCAACAGTGTGATTATAATGTGTCTTGGTGTGAGTTTCTTTGGGTTTATCCTACTTGAAGTTTGATAAGCTTCTTGGATTTATATCCATGTATTTCTGCAAATTTGGTAAGTTTTTAGTAATAATTTCTTCAAATATTCTTTCTGCTCCTTACTTTCTTCTCCTTCTGGGACTCCCATACTGCTTACATTGATTGGTTGGCCTGTTCATGTCCTACAAGTCTCTTAGGCTCTGTTCATTTTTCTTCATTTGTTTTTCCTTTTTGCTCCTCAGATGCAATCATTTTAAATGTCAAGTCTTCAATGATTTTTTTTCTTCTGCTTATTTGAATCTGCTATTGGACCCCTCTAGTGAAAATTCAGTTATTGTATTTTTCAGGCCAGAATTTTCTGTTTGGTTCATTTTTTAAATTTCTGTCTCCTTGTTTATAATGTCATTTTGTTCATATATAGGTTTCCTCATTTCAGTTCTTTGTGTTTTCCTTTAGCTCTTTGAAAATATTTAAGATAATTGTTTTTTAAAGTCTTTGTCTAATAATTCTATTATTTGTTTCTTCAAAGACTGTTTCTGGAGATTTATTTTGTTCTTTTAAATGGGTCACGTTTCCCTGTTGCTTTGCATGCCTTGTGATCCGTTGCTGTAAAGTGGGCATTTGAAAAAATAGCCACCTTATTAGTCTTTGCAGACTGGCATGGGAGACCTTTACTAATTGGCAGGTCCCTGAGCCTAGAAATCCACACAGGGTTAAGGCTTAAGAGCTCCTCTGGCTTTTTCTGGGCATGTGTCCTGACTGGGCCTATTTGTATGGGCTCCTCCCTCCTCATTTTCCTTGGCTGCTTCTAAATGTCTTAATTTCCCAGAGTCTCACTCCAGCTTCTTCTCGGGGACCCAGCTTGTTCTGTTGTATTCCTCTGCCCACAATCTCTTGCCCTCAGGCATATATAGATCTGCAATTCCCCTGCAGTTTTACATGCTATGGTGCCCACCACTTCCTTCCTTGGCTTATAGCCTAAGATCCAAACTTTGCCATCATTTCCTGTCTGAGGTCTGTGTCAGGCAAGAGAGATATGAGTCTCTTGGGCAGCCCACAGATAAGCTAGAAGGTTACAATTTCCACTTTACTCTTTCTAGCTCAAGGGTCAGAACTGGGGATTGAGCCACTTCCTCTTGACTTCACTGTGGGGGCATGGCATGGGCAAGTAAAAACATCATGAATTTTCCTACCATTTTAAGTTTTTTTTGTTTTTTTTTTCTTTCTTGATTTGGTGTTCTCTTGATTTCTGTAGATCTTTGGCTGGTTTTCAGAGCTCCCATAAAGTTATTTTAGTTAGCCTGTAGTTATTTATTTGATGTTTTCATGGGAGGACTAGGGCCTAGGGATTCCTAGTCTGCCATCTTGCTGATGTCCCCAGTATTTAATGTTTCTGATTGCTTGTACATGGAATTATGTTTTTAATATTTATTTCCACTAGTTCATTACAACATAAAAAATATAATTGTGTGTTGACCGTGTATTCTGTGAGCTTGTTAAACTCACTTAAAGGAGGCTTTGGGGTTAGATTCCTAGGGGTTTTCTATGTAGACAATCATTTTACAACTCAGTATTAACAGGAAAACGCAATGAAAGGGTGGGTAAAAGATTTGGACACTTTACAAAAGAAGCTGTAAGAATGGCCAATAAGCACACGAAAAGGTGTTCAACACTATTAGTTATCAGAGGAAAATGCAAATTAAAGCCAAAACAAGGGGGAACAACCAAGATGGTGCAGTAGGTAAACGCTATGTTTACCTTCTCTCATAACCATATCAAAATTACAACTAATCTACAAAACAACCATTATTAAGAATCACCTAAAATCAAGCTGAACTGAAGCCTTTCAACTAAGGATGCACAGAAGAAGCCACCTCCAGACTGGTAGGAAGGGCAGAGACGTGGAATGGGTTGGTCTCACACCCACATGTGACCACTAAAGATCAGGAGGTATATTTCAGCAGTGGGGGGGTCCCCCATCCCCCAGAGGAGCAACACGTCCCAGCCCCTCTTCAGCCCAGGGTTCCAGTGCTGGGGAGAGAAGTTCCCATAATTTCTGGCTGTGAAAACCAGTGGAGATTGTGACTGAGACTGAGAGTGGCTGCACTCCCAGGCTCTCCTCTTAAAGGGACTGCACGTGGACTTACCCACCAACGGAGTCACTTGCTCTGAGCTCCAGTATTGGGGCAGTGGCTGGAGAGGTGGTAGGGAGCTACGGTGTGGAACTGAGTTGTCTGGCTTGGGAAGGGGACTGGAGAGGTGACTTTCTCCTGGACAGGGGAGCTGATGGAGGCCATTGTTTCTTTGTTGAGCCCTCCCCCTACCTCACATGTGGATGCAGGCAGCCGCCATTTTTGAGCCTCTGCTGTTAGTTTGCCACACCCCGGCGATTTGAAACCTGGCTGAGCCCAACTTTTGGCATACCCAGGCTGCTTCCAGTAGCTTTTTCAGGTAGACTGTCTGCCTTGGCTCAAGCTGCAGACTTTCCTAGGGTCTCTCAAAGGTTCATGGAAACCAGACAAACATCATCTGGCTTGAGCATGTCCTGTACCTCTGGCTGAGCAACCCTAAGCATGGCACTACAGGTAGCCAGCCATGGTTCGTGGCTCGGCCTCTCAAGGTACTTCCAAGCACAGCATGGGAGGCAGCCATCTGTGGATTGCTTTGCGGCTCCTGCTGGGTGGCCCCATGTAAGGCACAGGTTGGGGCTGAACTTGAACTACAGTGGATCCCCTCCAAAGTGGTCCTGGGGCTGGTGCCCACAGTGGTGCAGCTTCAAAACAAGCTGGAGCATTACCCAGCTGCCTCCAAGTACGACACACCCAAGGGGTGGATTAGGCAGGCACCAGAGTCCTGCTGAGGCAGATTCTACTCTGTAGGATCAGCCCCTGCACAACAACTCTTCCACTGTAGTCAAGGCCAGTCCTCACAACCAGTGAGCCGAAGGGTCAGTCCCTCACATTGATGTGCCATTATCAAGCCAGGCTCAACTACAAGAGGAGGGCACACACAACCCACATGAGACACACACTTGGAGCGCGTGGCTCAGGTGACCAGAAAGACTGCACCACTGAACCCCACAGCACATCTAATACATAAAGCCACTCTACTAAGACTGGAAGACATAACAGCCCTACCTAATACATAGAAACAAACACAGGGAGGCAGCCAAAATGGGGAGACAAAGAAACATGTCCCAAATAAAAGAACAGAACAAAGCTCCAGAAAAAAAACTAAGTGAAATGGAGATAAGCAATCTATCACACACAGCGTTCCAAACACTGGTTATAAGAATGCTCAATGATCTCATAAAAATGGAGATGGAAACCATGAAAAAGAACCAATCAGAAATAAAGGACACAATAATGGAAATGAAGAATATATTACAGGGAATCAGCAGTAGATTAGATGAAGCAGAGGATCCAACCAGTGATGTAGAATATAAGGTAGCAGAAAACACCCAACCAGAACAGCAAAAAGAAAAAAAGAATCCAAAAAATTGAGAAGAGTTTAAGGGGCCTCCAGGACAATATCAAGTGTACCAACATTTTCATCATAGGGGTACCAGAAGGAGAAGAGAGCAAGGAATTGAAAACCTATTTGAAGAAATAATGACAGAAAACTTCTCCAACCTGGTGAAGGAAATAGACATACAAGCCCAGGAAGCATACAGAGTTCCAAACAAGATAAACCCAGAGGCCAATACCAAGACACATCATAATTAAAATGCCAAAGGTTAAAGACAAAGAGAGAATCTTTTAAAAAAGCAAAGGGAAAGCAGTTAGTTACCTACAAGGGAGCCCCCACAAGACTGGCAGCTGATTTCTCAACAGAAACTCTGCAAACAAGAAGAGAGTGCCAGGAAACATTCCAAGTGATGAAAAGCAACAACATACAACCAAGATTACTGTACCCAGCAAAGCTATCATTTAGAATTGAAGGACAGGTAAGGAGCTTCCCAGATAAGAAAAAGCTAAAGGAGTTCATCACCACCAAATCAGAATTACAAGGAATCTTCGAGGGACTTCTTTAAGATGGGAGGGGGGTTAAGGATGGGTGAAAGGGGAAGGGATTAAGAAGTACAAATTGGTTGTTATACAGTAGTCATGGGATGTAGGGTATAGCATAAGGAATATAGTCAATAATATTGTAATAACTAGGCATGGTGCCAAATAGGTACTAGATCTATCAGGGTGATAAAAGGGAATGAGGTTGGGGGCAGGGTGAAAAAGGTGAAGGCATTAAGAAATATAAATTGATAGTTAATACAGTATGGGGAATATAAGCAACAATGTTGTAAAGATTATGTAAGGTGCCAGATGGGCATTGGACTTACCAGGGGGATCACTTCACAGACTGTGTAGATGCTTGACCAATGCGCTGTACACCTGAAGAGCTTAAGTAGAATAATATTGAATGTCAACTATAACTAAATATATAGGTATATATAGTCATGGGATGTGGAGTACAGCACAGGGAAGATAGTTGATGGTATTGTAACAGCTATATAAGATGTCAGAGGGGTAGTGGCTTGTGGGGGTGGGGTGGAGTGGGCTATCACTTTATGAGGGGTTTAAATGTCAAACTATTACATTGCTTTGTACACCTGAAACTAATAAAAAAAAGCAAAAATGAGGTACTATTATGCATGTATTAGAATGGCTAAAATTAAAGAGATTGAGCAAATCAAGTGTTGGTGAGGGTGTGGAGCACACAGAACTCTCACAAACTGCCTGTGAGAATGTGAAATGGCAGCCTTTGGAAAACTATTTGGCAGTATCTAAGTTAAGCAAACATTTATCATATGACCTGGCCATTGCACTCCTAGGTATTTGTCCATGAGAAATGAAAGTATATGTCCAAATAAGAACTTGTACTTGAATGATCATAGCAGCTTTATGCACAAAGAATACACAACTGCAAAAACATCAAAAGTTCACCTGATGGATAAACTGATCTATTCATACAATGTAATTTATACAGTAACAAAAATGAACAAACTACGGACAAATACAGTAACACTGTTGAATCTCAAAAGCATTGTTCTAAGTTGAAATGATTCCACTTATGTAAAATCCTAGAAACAATACAGCTATAGTGAGAGAAAGCATATCAGTGGCTGCCGACGGCCAGGGCATGGGGAGAGGGGACCACTAAGAAGCACAAAGAAACTTATTGGCTGACAGAAATGTTCTGTATCACACTAGTTGTGATTACACAACTGTAGTCACTTCTTAAAACTCACCAAATTGCACACTTAAAATTGGTGACTTTACTGTTTATAAATTACACTTCCTTTAGTCTGACTTTAAAAATACAACATTGAGTGCCAGGTACAGATTTCTTGGGTCTACAGGTGCCCACTGCCTCAAAATACAGAGGCATGTGGGAATAAGAGAAAAGCGTTTTATTTCCTCACTCATTAATCCCATCATTTATTTACTCAAAAATGTTTCTTAAACATGGATTAGGGGATAGGCACAGCGTGAGGTGTTGGGGATACATCAGGAAAAAGTGTCTCCAGTGGTAAGTTTGGAAAAAAGCACACACTCAGCTCCAAAGAAGCAAAGGGGAGGGACATGTAATCCATACCAAGAGTGGTCAAGGAAGCAAGCAGGTGGCTGCTGAGCTAAGTTTTGAATCGTGAATATATTGTTTCTTCCCAAACGTGCTCACATGATGAGCCTCAAGGATAGCTAGGAGGCTCTGTACAATGGAGGAAACAGAGGGGGCTCTGCAGTCAGGCAGCTGTGGGATCCAATACTGGTTTGGCTACTTACCAGATGTGTGATCTTGAGAAAACGTCAATCAAGCGGAATCTCATTTTTAAAATCATACCTACCTATGGGTTGTTCTGAGAATAAATGAGAAAATAATTACACAGCATCCAGCTTAATAAAGGATGCCATTAATAACTGACAATGCAATGCACATATCAGCCAGGAATCCTCCCTGATTATGATAAAGCCTCTTTTAAAAAAATTTGAATAAATATGATGTGTAACATGGTGTATGTTTAAGGTGTACAACATGTTACTGTGATACATTAATATACTGTAATATGATTGCTGGTGTAACAATATCACATTACATTTAATGATAGTACAATATTATTATCTATCTTCATTATATTTAGATCTCTATGGCACAAGCCTCTTTCTACCATCCTGGGCAAACAAGACTGAGAAAAGAAACTGGGCCCAAGAAACTCAAGACTCACATTGTATCCGAGACAGTGGACTTGCGGTGGAGTGGTTTTTGTGGCCTGAGCACTTAGGAACCAGCAAGAAGGCCCAGCCCAGGGACTGGGAGAGGACACAAGAAGGTATCTAGTCTCTTTCCTTCAGTCTGGGGTGGTTTTGCACCACACTGTTGATCTGAGTTGCATCTTTCTGGTGAAATTCTAAGGTTCCTTCCAGTTCTAAAACTCTAAGATCTACGAAGCAGAACTGCAAACACTGAAGTCTAGCTTCAGCCAAGGGGTTTCAAGGCCATCACTGCTCACTGCTCTCTGAAGGGCGTACAGTCCTCTGGCACCAGCTCCTTCTACCTGACTTGTCACACTCATGGCTCCACACAGAGGGGTCTTGCTGCTCACAGATACCAAATGAACATTCCTTGGCTCACAAAATCTTTTAAGTGGACAACATCCTTCTGAATTTGGATACATAAAACTGTGAATATCTAGAGGAAGCATACGGCTTTCGTTTTTCCAACTTTCATGACACGGTTCATTAAATGGTGAGTTCCTTGAGGGCTGGGACCATGTCTTTGTCGTATCTGTGTCCCTAGCCCCCTGGCACAGAGCCTGAGCCACGTAAGGTTTGTGGAGTGACTGAATGAGCACATCTGATGGTGTTCTCCCACATCATTGTGTATCCCTCTTCTCTTACATATGAATTACACTGTAGTTGCTATGGAAGGTACCTTACATCCCCAAATAGACTAAGTCACAAGTTGAGAAGAATAAATCCAATATTTAAAAACAAAAATCAAACATAGTATCCATAACCTTTTCAGGATCAAAAAGGGGTTGAAGCTATTCAATTCCATTCTACAGCCATTCCATCTGCCACGTTATGAACTGGTGACCTTGGTCAAAGCACTTAGCATCTCTGAACCTATTTCTTCATGTATAAAGATGAGGAAAAATGCAACAATGCAGTTCTTATAGGGTTGTCAGGATTGCTTGTTTCAGGCTCTTCTGATTTGGAAGATCCACTGGCTTATATGGCCAGAGCACACTTGTTCTCCGTCAGCCAGCAGTTCACATCCTGTGTTCCCTTCACATTGGCAGTGCCTTGCCCCATCGCAGCAGCATTTTGTAATCCCACAAGGCTAATCTGCAACAACTTGCCTGACCAGGGCCGCCTAGGAGTCCCAGACGGGGGCAGGATCCTGAAGCCTGTCACCTGAGAAGTCTGAGTCAAAGTGACCACACCCCACCCTGCCCCAGGGTCTGCTCACAGGTTCCCTCCTTTCCTGGGGAGCCCTAAGCCCTCCTGGGACTCTGATGTCTTCAGGATGACCTGACCGCACCTGCTGTTTCATCCTACAGCTTGTCAGTCAAGAGGAAGAGAGGCTGCAGCTGTCAAAAGTGGTTGAGGAGCCCAGGTGATGGCTCTGGTGATGACTCTGGGAGGACAGCTGCTGCAAGAACTTCCTTGCGGCGAGGGCGAGGATGCCTGCTGCTTCCCTATGACTGGGGTACCTGACTGTTCATCGGGAATGCTTATTTTTCATTTTCTCTTGTGCTTGGAGGAAGAGAGGAAAATGTACAGAGGGCTTTCTGTTATTTTGCTAGGTCCTCTTTTTTTGTTTAATCCTATAGCTGCCACTCGAGGGAGACTTGAAACTAGGGCCCTGGGAGGGGGTCATTTGGGATCCCAGTGGCAGGGTGACAGTCACAGGGGAGGCCTAAGGGAGAAGTAGGGAGGAATTCATCCTCAAGCCCTCAAGCTGCGGGAGGAGGTCTCGCCTCCACTGGTTATAGTGTGGGGATCTGAAGAAACCCCTGGTGGGGGCTGTGCTCGCAGCAGTGTACCCGATTAGACATCTTCATCGTGGGGTGCACTGCAGAGCACGGGTTGTCTAGCTGTGGTCTCTTCCTTCGCTCCTTCATTTAAGAGTCCCTCTCTACCTGCCCTAGTCTTGAAGGGGGGAAATAAGACATCCAAAAGCCTAATATAGGGCAAACTTGGATGAATCAGAAGGCCCTACAAAAATTCAGAAAACGGAGAGATTGTTTCTGGGGGCTGGGTGAGGCAAGGCTGCAGAAATTGATGATGACACCAGAGGCAAGCCTTCCAGGCTATTACGTAGAGAAAAGAAGGCCAGCAGGAGAGAGCAGGGCGGTGATACAGGAGAGCTGCAGTCACGACTGGAGTGAGAGACTGCAGGTGTGGGGGGACCCTCACGGCAGTGGGTGCAATGGTCCAGGAAGAATTCTTACAGAATGAACGGGATGAATGGAAAGGAGGGATAGATCCGCGACTTGTGGGGCAGGACTGACCAGGCAGAGGGTTCAAGAGGGAGGGAGTGATATGTTATGAGTTCCTAGGGCAAAGACTTAACTTAGGACACTGATGACAGTCACTTATTTGGGTTGAACTGTTGTAAACGACCCTGGATGTGAAAGCCAGGGAGACTGAGAGCACGGGGGTACCCATAGCAATAAAAGGGTACAGAAGGTTAGCCTGGGAAGGATGAACAAGAGTTCCTTTCAGACCTTTTGAATTTGAGGGGCCCTCCGATGGTTGGCGGGAAACGCTGGATGGAAGCTTGAGACTGACCAGTGGGGGACAGAGATACGGACCTGAGAACTGTTTAGAAAGAAGCAAAAGCATTGGAGATACTCACACACAGAGAGAATGTAGACAGAGAGGGAGGATGGAATCTCTGACCGAAACACTCAAGGACTTCCTGTCTCTTTCTCAGACAACACTTACTTAGTTGATGGCAGGAGGAAGAGCCAAGGAGTATCCAGGAAAGGACACTCAGGAAAGACGTTTTAGGGAGTCTAGGACAGTTGAAGGAAGAAGACGAGAATAGTCTGGAACAAAGCCCCTCACCTTGAGGAAGCCACATAACTGGTAAGGATGAGGGTGACCATGAGGACGCTTTCGTCAGCCAAGGCACTTTGGTCCTGACCCCTGGGTTTCTCACAACCTCATCTTCCCCGCGTTGGAAGGCTGGAGTTGGAGTTTGCCTTCAGCAATTTTACATTTCTTTAACAAGCGTTTGTTAATGTGTTTTTGTTCCATCCAGGTCCAAAGGGTGTCCCCTGGTTGACAGGTGAAGTCAGGCCACCTCCTGGATACCGCTCCCCGTCCTTCTACACCCAGTCCCCTCAGCGGATATGCTGGTGACAGGAGGGATGGGGGCGGGGTGGGTTAAGCGGGAGAAGCTGGGGTCTATTTTTCTCACACTCCCCACTTAGGCAGAACACATTTTCAATTCAACCTCTGTGGGGGAATGTGTGTATGATTTTGCTTATTTATACGGAGTTAGAAATGTTAATGAGGGAGATTTTAGTAGAAAGTCACTCCTCAGGTTCAAATCAAATAATGAGTTAGCAAAGTATTGCTTTAGCTTACTCCCCAACTTAGTTAACGTTTGCAGGAATGCCACAGGTGACAAAACACCACCTAGCCACTGCAGCGGTCGCTCGTGGGTACATCCCTCTGACGGTGCTCCAGGGTGTGGCACAAGTTGGTAGATCTGGTCCGTGAGTGGGCCCCGTAATGGATTCATCACTCAGTCCTGAATTGGCCTGGGCTTAGTCCGAAGTTGGGGCTTAGCAAATGCTGTTAGAACAAATAACGGCTTCTCAGCACCCATGTACCTTTTTCAAAAAACAAAAAAACAATACAGGAACTACAAACAGAAAATTTAAGATGCAACAATTTAATAATTACAAAATTCTTCCTTCGGTTAAATAACTTACCAGTTTTCCTTAAAAGTCCACTGCGAGTGTTTATACAAAAATTCAGCTCAGGTGGGAGGAAAGCTCAGGGAGCATGTCCACATTAGGCCACACGCTGCAACTGCACACAACACTCTGGCAGCCCAAATGCAACCCTGCTCCCACCTACCTTTTTTGACTTGCTCTTTCCCTGTCTTCCCCACCCCCCTCTTAGCTGGTCCCATAAAGGCGTTGTGCATGCCATTGTACTGTATTCAATATTTCCTAACTAGACAGTATACTTTTATGCAATGAGTCTAGTCATCCTTTTTATGAGGACATGATACTAATTTGTTCACTATAAAATCGCACATTGGAACACTGATCTGACCTCCCCACCCCCACACGCTAGAACAACAGGCTCCAAACTGCAGTGGCTGCAGAACCCACGAGATAAACAGGGTGATGGTGGGGAGGTTCTTACTCAAATCTAAATACAGACACTGCTTGCTGGTCCCGGCTGAGATCACTCGGATAGATTGTGCCTAAGCATTTCTCTGATGCTGTTTCTAAAAAACAAAAAAAAAACAACAAAAAACGACAGGTCCCAGCTTGTTGCTGCCGGAGTCAGCCAACAGGTGAGGGAGGAGAGAAGCAGAGATATGCACTGTGGTCTACAACCAATGCTCATTTTGGTTTCTCTTTCAGAAGCATCAGTATTTTCTGCAAATTAGAAGAAATTCTGTCTTTTTTTTTTTCCCCATAGGCTGGCAAACAGGTGTTAAGTTGAGTTATTATACTTACCCAATTATTTCCCACCAATCTCTTGACCAAGTTGGAAAGGAAAATCCATTGAGAATTTCTAATGGGCAGAGTATCCAAAAGTATTTTCTACAGCTCATATAATACTAACTTCAGTTCACTGTAAAACTCTTTAGTTTGCCAGCTGCTTTCAAATATATTCACATTTAAAAGTACCAATGACATGTGAAGTAAGAGACTCAGAAAGTTTTACTAAAGACAGGTGAGATTGGATGTGGCAGGTGCAGGGAGACTGCCAAGAGGAGCCCGGGTTTGTGACCAGGGTGAGGGGACTGAAGCATCACTGGTTCTCTGGGGCTAGAAATCTAGTTATAAAAATTGAAATTGGCCCTTTTACAAAAGAGTTTATCTGTACAAGGGGATAACAATAGGGGTTATTTACAGGGTGGAGGACTATACAAGCTGATTTATTTAACGTGCTTGGCCTAGGGCCAGGCACACATGACCTCATGCAGTAATTATTATTATCTAGTAAAATTAACAGAAAAGTAAAGAAGGTGCTAATTAAGGGTAACATTTAAGAACCACTTCACTGGATACATCTTTTCCTGGGAATCTGCTTTCCCTCTGAAAACTGAAGGATGCCAAGGAAAGCACTGAAGAAAACAAATGTATTTTTACTAAGTAAAATAATTTCAGGCAAAAAAAATAGGATTCGTATGTTAACAATTTAAGAAACATCACGCCTATGAAATGCAATTCTCAAATGTATTTATTTTATTGTTTTAAATTGCATTTAGACCCAGAAAACTAAGTGGCTTAAAAAAGAGACATCTGGGGGAAATGAAAGCTGCAGATTTCTAGAGAAAATTAAGATTCTATGTCCTTTGAAGCAAATGGTCACACTGCTCTTTGCTGAGCATGTAATTCTTTTCTCAGGCCACCTTGAAATTCCTAAAATCATTCAGAAATTCTTTCTGCAGCCCATTGAAATAATGAAACTCACAGTCTACAGGCTCTCTCTAAACAATCTTGCTGTGTTCCAATCTTGCCTTGGAATTCCCAACTCCAAGAGCCTCCGTTCAGGTCCTCCCTCCTCTCGTCTTCCTAGCTGGCCCCTTCATCCGACCCGACCTGGATGCATCTCATCTGCTTCCTAAACACCCACTTGCTGCCTCCTCCTGCACACAATTCAATATATTCTCCTGGCTCCCATTTTTATTGGTAAAGAAAGTTAAAGTTAATAAAGTCAAAAAAAGATAAAAACACAATCCCAGTCAATATATATATATATATATATACACACACACATATATATTACATATATATTATATATTGTATGTGTTTTATATACGATATATATCATACATATATATTACATATATAGTTTATATATTGTTTGTGTTTCAATATGATATATATATTATACACATATTATTTAAAAGAGAGTTCCCTTTAGGTTTCATACTTTTCCACTCCCTTCTGGAACTCATTTCATGTACAAGATAGGACAGGGAGAGATAACTTGGGCATGTGTCTTCTGTAAAGAAGAGTGACTTTAAAAATCTTTGGTGCTTTATTAGACTGGACCATAGCCTGGGACTCCAAACCCTGGGGGCCATGATAAAACTGAAAAACTAGACCTCAGATTCTGAAGTCATAAGAATTTCCTCTGTGGGTTGTGTTATGTGTCATTTTTTTAAAACCATTAACACTATTCAGAATTCTTAAGAGACTCAAACCAAACATTCTTCATGTATTTTCTCAATTTTAAGAATCTCGGGGCCATGCTCCATTTCTAATACTTGACCCCGAGAGTTAAAAATCAAGGGCAAAAGGTCATCAGACTTTGTGTGTGTTATCCGGTACCAATCTATAAATCAAGTGGAGAACAGCACACAGCCGGCACCGCCCGGCCGCACCCCCGCAGCTACTCTGACAGGTCTGTCAGAAGCAGGCCAGCCATCACCAAGCCTGCAGGAGCAGGATGGGCAGGAGGCAACTAGAAGGGGGTCAGAAGGAAACTGGAACTGAAAGGAAGGAGGGAGCAAGGATGAGGGAATAAACAGGGGAGAAAGGACAAAAAAGAAAAGAAGGAAGAGATAAAGAAAACAAAGAAAGGAAGAGAGGAGAAACAAGCAGAGAAAACAATAGGGCTGGACCTCTAAGTTGTAAGCATGCATTTTCTTTTTCAGGCTGTGTCCCAAAGAGGGTGTGAAGGAGTCTGAAGTTATCTGGGTAACCAGCACACAGGGAGACGCCCGGGTGTGGCAGACGGCAGTATAAACACAACAAGATGACACCATTTGGTTTGGGCGGGACTGAAAGGTATCTTTTACATTTATGTACTATTTATATACTTTTAAGAACTTTCAAAAGGCAGTCCCAGTTCACAGACTGATTTTCAGATAAAATTAATTTCCTGAACTCAGAGTCCCCACGTTGTTGGTTTTTTTAACCCTGTGAGGAGCTCCTGATTGTTATAAACAAGGCAGATCCCACTCTAGAGGATTTGCCCTCCAGCACCACCAAACAGAGATACATCTGCTTGCCTGCTCTCCCCGAGGACTGACTGCAGGGCCTCCTGGGAGAGCTGGAAGGTTAAACTGTCCCCAGAGTCGGTTCACTTCTTAAACTTCACAGTCTTGGGGAGAAGACCTGAGAACACATGGGTGCCACTGCTCAGTGGAAGAGAGGACATTAAAACAATTTCCCCATCGAAGCCGAGCCAAGCTGAGCTGAACCGAACTGAACCAAACCGAACCAAACCAAGTCTATGATTTGGGAATGTAATCATATAATACCTACTTGGCAAAAAATGTATGGTTGGCTATAGAACAGAAAGAATGATCTGAATCCAAACTATTGCCTCTTAATCCTTTAATTAGACTAAGTCCTTCAGAAGGAAGCACCATTCATTGTTACTGAAGGAAATCAAGAGCAAATACACACGTGCGTGCGCGCACACACACACACACACACACACACACACACACACACACACACAGCCTGATGTAGTCCTACAAATATAAATGAACACTCATGCTGAAGGGCTCAGCGTCTATAACGAAATTTATTTGTTTACGGGACCATGATTTGGAACAGTAAAAAGTTCTTTTGGGAATACGATTTGGGACAAATGTGGTGAGAGGGCGAGACGCAGCAACCCACGGGCTTGTTAAAAGATGTGCACAAACTCTTGGGTGAACTCCGCTCTGCCTTCAGGCCAAAGGTGTCTGTTTACCTGGCAGTGCCCTGACATCTGAGTGGTTGGAAGGCCCTGGCTCGAGAGAATTTTATTTGGAACCTTTCTTCTTTTTCTTCTTCCTTTTTACTGGTGTTTCATCTAGCGTAGCATCCACTGCTGCCTCAACTTGCTTCTGTAGCTTTTTCTTTTCTCTCCTTTTTTTGGACTTTGCTGGTATGTCCGGGTCACCAAGTGGCCACACACCATCCACGCCAACCTCAGCAGAAGCATCAGAGTTCTCATCCCAGTGAGGGTCTCCGAGCTGTTGCTCAACTTGGTCCCTCTTCTTCTTAGTCTTTGGTTGGATATAACTCTCCACATTTTTATCTTTTGCCCCTTTCTTTTTTTTCTTCCCCCTTTTCTTTTCCATTTCGGTCTCTGGCCCTGCAGCCGTGACCTGTGGCTTGTTCTTCAGCTCTGCCATCCGCTTGGCAAAGTACTCCTGGATGGTGAAGGTACTGGTCGTCGTTGTGGAGGTTTCGTTCCCATCTGGAGTGGCGGGTCTGGAGTCATCCTAAAGTGTGGGAAAAGAGTTAAAAGCGGTTAAGCATCAGCATCCTCACAGCGTCCAAGAGGACTCCAGCTGGAGCCACTCGCACTCAGCAGTCAGACCAGGCTGAGTGCCCCGCTTCCTTCCTCTTTGTTGATTTCTCCCCGCTCTGGTAGAGCTGAACTGCAAAGCATAGAACCAGGTGGCCAGACACTTTGGTTGAACACTACATGGGATGGTGGGTTGCACAGGCCAAAGTTTCCTTTAGAAATTAGCTGGCAAGTCACCTAAGTGAAATTCTGAGTACACAGCACCTTTGCAACAGTGTTGTAAATGGAGATCAAGTTCTCAGTGTCCCATAAGAAACAGGCACACTGAAGTCCTGGGCCTTTGTGATTTTGTCAGACACCGTTTCAGCTCTGTTATGGATGACACAGGTCTTCGTGCACTGACCTAGAGACTCAGATGCGACATGTATATGTTAGTAACCCTTCCTATATAACAAGAGCCAAATGCCAGCCTGGCTCCTGGCGTGTCAGGGACACCTTTCTCCTCCAAAGGCAAAGCATGGCTCCCTCGCAGCCACTCCTGGAGAGGATGCACCAGGGTTGGAAATGCATGCGTTCCATCCTCCACCCAGAAAGAACAGCTCAGTATGCAGAGCCCTCCTTCCCTGGGCAATGGGGAGAAGGGAGAAGCCCCATCCCTGTGCTGACATGGGCTAGATCCTCATGGCTGTGTTAGTCTTGCCTCTAAATGGGAGGAATTACTCAGACAGCTGAGATTAAGTGAGGTTTACATTTTCATTTTAAATAAATACATACCACTGGAAAGCTTGAGAAGCGAGAGAAAATCCCTGGTAGATTGGGACAAAAAATGAAACGCTGGTATCACCACATGGGCTGCAGCTGGCTGGCAGTAAGGTGATGAAAATACCCATGTGGCAAAGGGAGTCCCTTCACAGTGAAGAATACAAGGACGATGCTTTAAGGAAAATCAATGCCTAGAATAACTGTGCCCACAGCGACTTGTGCAATAATTAAGCCATTAAACAATAATGCTAAACTTAGGTTTTCATAATTGCTTGGCTTCCTCCTTCTGTTCACTTATTCACACAAGGAAGAGACTGGTTATTTGACCCTCTCATGTAGGGAGAGGTGGGGAAACAATTTTCTGAATAAATCAGTTTCCAAATTAGCATTCTACAAATTATTTTGAACTTGGCAGGAAAAGCTCTGACTTTATCACAAACCAACACATATAAATGGGCCGTGCATTTTCTTGATACAGAAGCATTCGAAAACCGGCTCAGTGGAATTAAAGTAGCATTGCACCTGAAATTCTGGCAGAATCAATATTATATCAACGGACAATTGGGCTTTGAGTGGCCGCTGCCCCAGAGAGCTCACACCACAGGGAACCTTACCAACAACATCACAACGTATCCAATCAACCCAAACCTTATTTTATTCAGGAAAAAAAAAAAAAAAAATCACGTGGCCAAATTTTTAAAAATTAAGAATGTAAAATGCAGAACAGGTGGAATAAACTACCTGAGTAGTTTTGGGGAAACGTTTAAATGTTATCAGCATTCAATTTTGGCTGGAATCCCATCAGGTGCTTTTGGGAAAAATTTTAAAACAGGTGTCCCAGGAAATAAAAACAAGGTCACTGTGTCTTTCTGTTCCTCAAATGTTGAAAAAGAGCTGAAGTGCCGTGTAGCAGACTGGAAAATCTCAAGGCTCTCAGTTTGAGCCAATCCCAGTTTGATGGACAAGACAGGCCTTGCCTTCCATTTAAGAGCACACAGTCACACAGAGACAGTTTCTGTGAAGGTGGCCTGTTTATGTAAAGTAGGTCTTATTTAATTTTGTGGCATTAACAGGAGTTTGTCTTACATGGGTCAACTCTTCTGGAGTGTACCTGTGTCTTAGGAACTCGAATTCAAGGTACATCTTTTGGCTCCTTCCCTTTTTCACCTATTATTACTTCTGAATTCCTGCTTTTCACAGTTAAATTCACAGTTAAACAGGAGCTTTAAATTCACAGTTAAACAGGAGCTAATTGCTGGTATTCATCACACTTTTCATTACTAAGGAATACAAGAGCATTTTTGAGTCACTTGTTGAATTCAGAGGGCCTTTCTAAGCCCAGAAAATAACTAAGCTCATAATCAACTCCTCCGGTGATAAGGATTTTAATAACCATGGGCCACTGCACACCAAGCTTAGCAGGGCACGGAGACCAGCAAGAGAGGTGCCAGCAGCTGACCGCTCCGTATCCCGAAGAGAGTGTACACAGAACAGTGACCTGCTGGGGAGGGCCCTTTAATGCCAGGGCAGCCACCCTCCCACACGACAGCCATGGGTCTGTTTTAAAAACCATGGAAATGAAGGAGGGACAGGTTACGAATATGATTCCAGTAGGAGCAAAGCCTAGGGTTCATATTCTACAAGCTCATAATTTATGATGTTCTAAATCATAAACCCAGTTTTACTACAGCGATTATAATCCCTGTTTCTATGTTCTTAGCCATGCATATAAAAAATGTACACCTTTTCAAGAAAACTAATACTTTTCATACCTGGCCTGAACTTCACAGTGAATAAGCACTGAGAAAAGCACCAGTTACTTTTTTGTATTTTGAAATAGAGACAACTTGCATCTTCCCACATTTCCATTCAACACATAATACCACACACAAAAAAATCTGTCATACCAAATGTGACTTTTATTTGCTAACAGTGTTCTAAACACTAGAAAAATAAATTTACAAATAACTTGAAAACTTGCAGTTCCATACAAAATATTACCAACAGGTATGTGGTTAACCCCCTAATCTTAAAAAACGTTTGATTTAAGCTGAGGGATTCAGGAAATCTCTTTTTTAAAAAATGCCAGTCCTTGCTATTAACTAAAGAAGGTCCTTAGGTGAATCCCATAACCTCTCTGGGCCTCAGTTATATAGTCAAGTCACATCAGTAGGTTAAAGTAGGTGACTTCTAAGGTCCCTCAAAGGCCTAAAGTTACTGATCTCTGAAAAGACATTTGGGTTGGCCATTCCTCTATGACACAGGTGAGTAGAGAAGGGGTAGTGAGGTGGTATAAGCAGGCAGCAGAGATGAGCTCGGTTCAGAGAAAACTATCACCCCACTGTCAAG
The DNA here is from genome assembly GCF_057876585.1 of Rhinolophus sinicus. NCBI lineage: Eukaryota > Metazoa > Chordata > Mammalia > Chiroptera > Rhinolophidae > Rhinolophus > Rhinolophus sinicus. The sequence continues at coordinate 103,532,380 of NC_142515.1, read as the reverse complement.
CCAACATGTACAAGTGACATCAATGCACCTACAGCCTGCCTGGAAAAAATGTTTTTACACCACCTGTAAGAAAGCATACAGCCAAAGAGCAGATCCAGTAATGCCACTTCAGAGAGCTGAAAGAGCCAAATACGAGTCTGTATTGAAGCATTTTTTGAAAATTTGTTTAAAAGGATCAACCCTATACAGAAGCTAAAATCAATAAAAACAAAAAATGACTATTCACTGGAATATGAATTTATTTCAAACCTAAGCCCTGGAAATCATCCCAGTACTTCTAAGAAAGGTGGTAGGAAGCTGGAACTTTAAGAAACGATAATATATCCTCATCTTGTAGTTATGGTTTTGAAGGGTCTCTTTTTTTATGCCCTGGCTTGAAAATCTCCACTAATCTTTCACATCCCGTAAATTTGTGTCCTCACAAAGCAGAGCATGGGGGAAATGCTACTGATGCTCTCTGGCTGGAATGGGAACTGTGGTGGGCTTCTGGACTGAATCACCTGGCAACCTCTCCCTTGGCTTTTATGTCCGCACAGTCTAACATTCTGTAAGCCCTGCTCAGATGCCAAGAACTTTAATAGCTGTGTGGTAACAGCATATGCAAGGAGAGATGTAGGCTTTTACTCGGGTACAGCGAACGATAAAGGTGGGAGAGTCCGTATGAGTGGGAGCGAGGGCTCTGCCTGTGGCAAACCCCAGCTTTTTGCTGACAACGGTCTTCTCACTCAGCTGGGGCAGGGACATGTCACACGTAACCATGTGTGGCCAGGACCTAACAGCATGCCTAAGATGAAGAAGCTTTTCAAAGAAAGAGTTCAGTGGATGAGGGGAAATGGTAAGGCAATTAACAAAACAGTTTTAAAAATCCCTCCCTGGATCTGTAATACATCCACTGTTTAACTCCCCTTTCATAAATTAATAAGAAAGACCCAAAGGCACAGTTAGACTCCTGGAATATTTTCCATGCAATATAGAAGCTACTCTTTTTAAAATACAAAATGAGATAGTTTCTTGTGTTGTTCTTAAAAACGGTTTTACAGGTTAATCTTGTCTGTTCTCAGAAAACCTCGGTCTCCTCGTTTCTTTCAGAGCCAATGAGGGTATAGTATGTGTTAAAAACATTTGATGACTGATTTTCTCAAAGGATAGCTAGGGCCTTCATTTCTACCCGACCAATAAACATTCTGGGGGTCAGAACGCGGGAGGACCTGTTCCCCACGTCACAGAACCTCAACGTTTAGTTTAAAGCCAGAAGAGCCCTTCGCGATTGCTCTGCTTTATCACGTAAGGAGAGTTTACCCCAAGGGACCACAGCTGGTGCACTGAAGAAAGCAGCTGTCGTGGCTTGGATGCTTTTAACGTGCCAGTCACTCAGCATCACGTCGTCTCATGCGACTCTCACAGCATCAGGCAGAGGCATCCTCTCCATTTTAGAGGCAGAAACCAAGACTGAAAGCACCTCCCAGGCAGAAGGCCTCACGACAGGGGCTGGCAGCAGCGGGCTTTGGCCCCAAGGCTGCCAGCCACTACGGCATCCTAACTTCCAGCCTGCGTCACCAGCCTCACTTGTCCCTGTTCCTCTCTTTAAAAATCATACTAACACCGAAAGATACATCAATTGGTTATGTAATCCAGGGACTAAGGTCCATGCTCAACTTTATGAGGGCAGAAGTTAACTGATGCAAAAGCGTCATATGGAGAAAAACGTTACCAGAAATAGACACTACTTTCTAAACAGAAAAAAAATTCTATTATGTAGCTTGTAATTCACATAAATAAAATAAAAGCCTAAAACCAGGCTTAAGAGTTTAATATATGTCAAATTAGCATGTCAATTCACTTGGCCAAGTGGCACTATTTTCAAGCAGGAAGTAAAACCCATGTCCATCCAACCTTCCACCTAAGGGAAGCCGCTCCTGGACAGATGCCGGATGACTGCCACCAGGGCACTTCCGAGACAGACAGGGATCACTGGGTGTGACAAGTCCATGGAATGGTCCGCCGTCCAGTCCACTGCGAACTTGCTGTGTCTCAGGTTTCTCTTCAGCCAGAGGCAGATTCAAGTGATTCATGACTGTGTTGTGCTCCGTGATTAGAGCTGGCGAATCTTAAGGCCTAAGCCTACCTCTACCAATGCTAACTTACCACTGGGATTGGGGCGGAGGTGGGGGTGTTGGGAGAGTGGATGCAAAGGAAACAAGACCTCGCAGAAAGAAATCCTTAAAATATCAATTATAACATGCCACAATCATCTCAGCTACCTGAAAGATGCCCCAAACTATGCATGCCAACTTTTCTCAAATGTCTACAGAATCTGAGTTTGTGCTTTGTTTCTTTTAGGTATTCTCTCCAGAGGCTTTGCAGCTCAATGAATGATCTGCTCAAGCTCTTCTGGGTTCCTCTGTGTTACTCAAACACCTGTAATGAGAAGGGTTACCAGTAAAATGCCCAAAGAAAGAGGATTCTCTATTATTCTCATTAGAATGTTGTTAGTATTTTTTGTATCAAAAATTTAGTGAGGTGGTTGGGGCAGATGCACCATAAAGATAAAATCTTACTACTTATCACTTATAATAAGCATATCAAGCCAGAGATGGGGTTTCAAAGGCAAAACCTTCCAGCTCACAGCCTTTGTCATATGTCACTGCTGATCTTAAGGGACAAGATGATTGAAGCCTTTTGATTTCCACATCGACACAGAGATCATGCTGCAACAGTAATCCTTCCACGTACTATGTGCATTGAAAGACAAAGCAGACACCAGAGCTCAAGGGTAATGGATTTAGCGACTGGGGTTATTAGCGCTGGTAGTTGCTGCCTGTAAGACACAAACGCGCACTTCCACCCCAGCCTGTCTGGTGTCAGCCCGTGTTGGATTAGTCTGGGAAAAGGTAAGAAAGCGTGGTGAGTCGTTTGAAAGAATGTTTTGTGTCTTTTCGAAACTTTTCAGCAGGACAGTTCTGACAAACACCAATTATGTCTTGACGTACTCCTGGAGGTAGAAACTACACCCATCCACTTTGGACAGAGAGAAATTCAGGTACGAAGTGATTTCATGACTCACCAAGATGAAGGAGTGCTGGGCTGTGTGTGCACTGAGCCCTTGGCCAACAGGAGGGACGGAGGGGCTGGTGCAGTCGCCTGCTACATGGGACTCCTATGTGCTGAAGATCACGTGCAAAACTGCCTCCTTCAACGAGCCCGATCCCCTGTGGAACACTGCTCTTATTTACTTCCTATGACTAGCAATTAGTTACCTCTATTTTCTGGTTTTGTATAATGTGCTTTGTAAGCATCTTCCCAAGGAAATTTTAAGTTCCTTGAGGACAGAGACAATTTCTATTTCATTTTTATTGAGCACATCCTCTCTAATAAGGAACAACTCTATGGTGAGGGCTCAAGGGTAGCACAAAAGACATCGTGCCCAAGCAGATCAGGGCTGGGAAATGTTCCCACTGAACCCTAAGCTTTGTATTTGTTGGCACAGATTTGTCTGCAAGCCAGGCAGGGCTAGTGACTAGAAAAGGCTTGGAAGGGTGGGAAGGAAAGAGAATCAGCATTTTACAGTGTACATTCTCTCCATCCAGACAAAACCATTCCCTTCTAATCAAATGCCACTGTACCTCATAGCGCAAACTGCTTCTCGAACTACTACAAGGTACATTTGAGTGCCTTCTGGTGTAAGCAACCGGTTACTCCCTGTAGCCTTAGCTATGCAGAGGATCTCAGTCAAACAATCCATACATTTCTTCTCTGGGCTAGTATTCTGTGTTACCACAGTCTCCTTCTGGGAGATAAGCGAATTGGAAACAAGTGAGGTGCTGTGATGTATGCTAACTGCCGCATTCATTCTGTGGGTTGGGCTACACACAGCAATAAAGTAGCCTGCATGGGGGGGACTGTTCTTACCATCAAAAGAAAGCAATGGAGAGCAAGAGAGTTCTTGGGCATATCAGGGGCAAAGGTAGGAACTCATTCCAAGAAGACAGACAGTTGGATAAAAGTTCCACCAGAAGCCCCCGGTACCAAGTTGTTAAGCTTCAGCGTATGTTGTATCTCGAGCTGAAAATACGACCTAGCAAAGCCTCTGATTCTAGGGAGTCATCAGATGGCATTGCCTCCAAAGGTTAAGCGAAGCAGTGCCCAACACTGTCAGTTAGAAAGCAGGACTTGGGCCTTGAAGTCAGTGTTTCCTCTTTTGTTTTCTATCGCACCTTTTTGGTTTCCATACAATTGAAAACATTCAGTGTTTTACTGATAAAGAGCTATTTTTACACTCTCAAAAGGTTTATTCAAGTGTGAAATATTGTGTTTTTTTCAAGATACCTATCACTTGCATCTGGAGTTAGTTAAACACACAGCCTTAGTAATAACCAGCCTTACGGAACCTGCCTGGGAAACACAGTCGCTGTTAGTATTAGCAAGCATCGCGAGACTTACAAAGAAATACAACACGCCACTGACTGAAGGGAAATTTTGATTTGAAGTGGGGTTTAAAAAATTCAAAATAGAATAACAGAAGTAGAATCACGCAGCAATTCAATGTGTGTGTGTAGGGGGGAGTATATGCATGTGCAAACAGGTCCGAGGGACTCTTGGCACGTCTGAGAAGCCCACTCAGCAGGATTTCCTGGAGGGGTCTCTCTAGAACTGGGTTGGCAAACTATGGCCTGCAGGCCAAATCCAGCCTGCTGCCGATCTCTGTATCCCTCATAAGCTAAGAATGTTTTTTAAAATGGGAGGAAGGGGGGATCAAAAGAAGACTATTTCGTGACATGTGAAAATTACGTGAATTTCAAGTATCAGTGTCAATAAAGTTTTGAATTTCATCAGTAAAAAATTTGTGGAAATTTGTTTTCTCTCTGCTATACAAGTAAACATAAAAGGTGTTAAGTAAATATTTGCTGACTACATGAATACATAAATTTAGTATGAAATATGATCTGCTTTTCGGAAATGTTAGATGCTTTGGAAGTATACACATATGCATGCACACGGCATTGGAAGGCATTGGGTTTTGATGATGTTCTCCCCCTCAGTCTCTCTTTCCCTTAATGAGTTATGGTAGGGAGTGGTAGCGAGGCTGCTAACTGCTGTCTGATTTCTAGCAGCAAACGATGGTAGACAAGGACAAAGTTTGGTTATAAAGTGATCTGGCATCAAAGAGAACTATCAACATCCTATAAACATGCAGAGATACCTTTCTAACAATTAGGCATTAGCACTTTGCTTGGAATTTAGAAACTCAGACAAATGAACTGGACATCTCAGAGATGATAGTGGGGAACTAGAAGGGACAGACTATCTTGCTTTTCACTGGACACCAGTAGAGAAATACAAATAATGCCAAATTCCTCATATGAAGGCCAGTGCTAACAGAGTTGTTCATTTTTTTTTTTCCACTTGCCTAGTCAGCTGCTCAAATTACCACTCATTAAGAAAAGCCAACAAAAACATGTTTTAAGAGCATGGTTCTCTATGGCAACAATTTCTCAAGTAACTGCTGACAAGAGTCATGCAGCCTCTGGGGAAAAAAGAGGGAAAAGAAAAAAGGGGCAGGTTTCCTGCCTCCCTAAAAGGTCCTAGGGCTTGGAAAGTTGCAGTGACTCATGTGACATTTCACATCACACTGGCCATTATAAGATAAACGAGGCTCCTCCAAAACTAGAAATGATCAATGTGACATAGGCACCAATTTCTTTGAATGAAGTCTAAAAATAATCCAAATTGACTATATTTTATAATTCTAGGTCAACTGGTTCTCTTCCCTGCTCTCTGGAGGCAGGACAAATAGCTTTCATAAGTAGTTGAAGGCTAGTGTCTGAATCCCCAAAAACAGAAGCAGAGGCTCACAGAGGGTCTGTCTCTTCCACCTTTATTACACAGGAAGACTTGAAAATTGCTTAAGAATCACAAAACTCAAAATTAGGCTCTTTATTATAGAAAGTACAGCATTTTTGGAAGATTTTAGAGAACCTCATATTTTGAAACAAGGAATCGAATATGAATACTTATCTGGAATAGTTAGGATTATTTTTAAGAGGAAGGTATATTAATTTAGGCAAATAAAGGTACAAATAAAAAGTCTCCTCCCTCAGTTCTTGTATACTACATAAGATGAATCTTTATGTAGCTTCTTTTTAATTGACTAGAAATCAAAGTAACAAATAAAAACATTTTTTAAATATTTTAAAAATATTTTTAGGAGTAAATTTGGTAGGGCAAAATAATTCTATGTTTAGAGGATATTTAAGTTAGTAAGAGTAAATTAAATAAATCTGAATTCATTGAGTCATATAATAAAAGTAAATTATACAACAAGATCTTGAGATGGCTGAGGTCCAAAAACATTTGGCCAACCAGTCCCTCACATACACTCATTGAACAGCCATTGTTGTTTACCTGACTGGGAGATCGCTCTCCGGTACTGAGGGAGACAGACTACAAAAAATAAAATACAAAATAAGATCTGGGTGGATCTCATGTAAGTGTTCTTACCACAATGAAAAAAAAAAGTACATTGGGAGAATTTATTTTTTAAACAGACAGAAACTAAATAAGAAAACCAACTACAAAACAACCGTATTCAACAAAACCCCTAACCTTAAATTGAGATTACAATTCCAAAGAGCTCACAAAAAATAAACATTAGCACAGCTATTAAATATGTAATGCTTCTCTTATGTTATTATATATATTAAATATATAATCTTTCTTAGTTTTACACCAGCTATAATATATTTTTAAATTTTATTTTATAAGCAAGAAAGACATTAGAAATTTAAGCAAAAAAGAACAAGTAATACTGCCTCCTACCTGCTCAGAATCCAACAGGGTTCCATAAAGCAGCACCTGCCTGACTCTTGTCCCCAACGGGCTCAATCTCTGTGGAATTTCAATGCTCTATATCACAGTGCTTCTCAAACCATTAGGGGTGAAGGGTCAATTTTTTTCTTTTTAAAATCTCTAATCCATTGCGGGCCAAGATCTTTATAAAATACCAAAAAAATAAAATTTTAATGTTCTAGGAAAATAAAATTTAAAAAATAATATAAAACACAAGTTCCAACTTATAAAAATCAACATCAAACTACTGTAAAAGTTTCTAAATGCTTGCAATCAATTTCTGTCCTCGTCACGGGCTGGTGTGTGGCCCATACCTTAAGTGGCACTATTATAAAATATTAGCTACCAAAGGAAAGTAAGAAAGGTGTTGAATTCAGTGTAGCAATGGCAATGACCTGGGTGTCAAAAATTCCAGCTCACGTCCGACAGAATGTGTGATCCTGGACAAGTCGGTGGACTTTCTGGGCCTCAAAATGAATCATTTACAAAACAAGGAAGTAGGGCTACTCAGTGACTTTTTCCAAACACAATTTTAGCACTGCACACCTTTGTTTAAATGAAATCTTAAACAGAAGGCCAATGTGTAACACATCAGGGGAACTGTGACCGAGGTGAGGCTGGGGGAACCCGTAGCTCATGTCCTAACCCTCCTCTCCCCTCATAAGGCCCCGGAGGCAACTGTGAGGAACTCCCAGGGCTCTATGGAAGAAAGTTGGAAAAACAATAGTTATGTTTTAAAGGGCCATTGCAATTCCAACATTCACTGTAGCCTACGTAATATCACAGCACTCAGCCAACAGACTATAAGCTTTCAAGAATAAAACTGTACTGTTACTACTACATCATATACACAGTTCTGAAAGTTGTCATTAACTTCTGGAATTCCAGCAATTGGCTGTCTGGCAGAACTAGCCAATGACCAATTTCTTCGGAAAATGGTAGCAAAGTATCAAGCTTGGTTTCCTCAATACTATAAAGTCTGAAGTTGCAAACTGGGTGCTCTCTGAGGACCCAGATGGCTGAGGATGATATCAAGGTTGGCTGACACTTCCAGCTTTACTTGGTGAGGCTCGGAAGAGGCCCCAGAGGGGAGATGGTAACGCCCAAAGCCGCATCACCGGTACCCCCACCATAGTCCCTTCAGATTACAGCGTGAGGAATAAAGCATCTCACCAGCCACTGGCCACACTCTAACCCAAAGGAAGGTTCCTTCCTCTTCATCCTATTTGCATTACATCACAGGATGAAAATCTGAGAGAGAATGTTGTTTTTGCTTTCCTGGTAGGACAGGGGGATAGAAGGAAAAATGAGCCAATATTTCACTCTTCTCCTCCAACACCAGGCCATCTGTGTATCAACTTATTATCACAGAACCTGTTAAAAACCATTTGACTTGTCTGTCAACAAACAAAAAGCCAAATCTAATCCTTTCAGGCCAAACCTATGTCCTGGCAAAGGTCTAACCAAACAGAACAGCTCAGTGACTTAGAACTTGGGTTGTTTTGGAAGCTCTTCCCCTACCTGCCTCTTTTTCTTTTCTTCTTCTTCTTTTTAAATAAGTGTCTTACTATGAAGTTACGTTTTTGATCTAGAAGACAACATATTTTTACTGGTATTAAGACAACTTTCAAAAACTCAACGACCCACTTTCTCCTTTCTGGCTCTTATAGGAAGTAGAGGCAGGTCCCCAAATTCTGTTTGAAGTCTTGCTGCCAGGAGATGGTCGGTTTATGTCTCTTGTCCTAGGACAGGAAAAGGATACACTCTCGGCACCGGGTGCTAGGGAGAGATAAGACCAGAGATTTCTGTCCTCAGCACCTTATCAGCTTTTCCTGCTACTTTCCAGAGCAGACAGCACCATGACTGGCAATAAACTAAACTAGCCAAAAGGGGGGGCTGGGTGTGTGAGCTGCTTGGGGATTGGAGGGAGTGACGTAGGAAAGGGTGTAGAATAAGTAAAAGAGTTGAAGCTTTTAATGTAATTTATTTGGTCTGGCCCGAATAAAATTGCCTTTGAAAAAAGAAAACACATATTATATCTCTTTTTGCTACAACTGCAGCAACAGGGATAGAAGTTTTTATAAGAACTTCCTTTCTGGTTGGAATGCACCGCCACTTTCCTTGCTTCCAGCCCTGCCCCTCACTGCGTGTGCTACTGGCTCCTGGGCACGTAGCACAAGACTGATCTGCTGTCCATGCTCCAAAGGCCGGGAATTGGGGGGTGGGGGTGCCATAAGCCACAGGCTGCAGACAGAATGCCTTCTATGGGCACACGTGCCTCTATTTTCTGGGTCCGGGCACTCACAATTCCATTTCCATATTACAAAGGAACAAGAAAGGCTATGAGACACTCCTCCAAATACAGAGGACGTCACTGCTGACCTCTTTCACTCTGCAAGAAATCACACCTGTGAATCCAAGAAAGCTTATATGCTTTAGAAATCCTGGTCTTTCTTGGGGGTGGGGAACAAAGATAGCTGCAGGAGAAGAATCTAGACTAAGCAGGGAAATTTAAAATCAGTATTGGTCTCAGTTACTGCTAATGAACTCATGTGAAAGTAATACCAATTTGGCAGGCTTTTAAAAACATTTTTATCATGGAAATTTTCAAACATATACAAAAGCAGGAAAAATAGTATAACGAATCCAATGTACCCATTCCCCAGCTTCAACAAGTAGCCACACATAACCATTACTAACTCTACTCCTATTAATTCAAAGCAAATCAAAGATCTCATATAGTTCCATTTATGAATATCTCAGTATGTATCTCAGTACGTATCTCTAAGGTAAACAGCTCTAAGAAAAATCCGTAACTATAATACTATAATCACATAAAAAGAGTAACAAAACTTCCTTAACATCACTAAATATCTAGTCTATATTCATATTGGCTTTTAAGTTATTTCTTATTATAATTTATTTGAATAAGTTTCCAAATAAGGTCCATATACTGTGATTAGCTGATCTGTCTCTTGCTTCTTTGGGGCTTTGAGTTTCCATCCCTCCTTTCTTTTGGTTTTTTTAATTTCATGTTGATGAAACCGAGCCATTTGTCCTATAGAGTTCTCTCAGGATCTGAATTTTATTGGACAGATCCCTATAATATGGTTTAACATGTTCCTGTGTCGCATGTATGTCCTATAAAGTTGAACTTAGAGGCAGACTTATTTTCTAATGCAGCATGCCACTTTGAGAAATTGGGATGGATTCATGGTTAAGTAAGCTTGGAAAACAACCTATTCCTCCCTGTGGTTCACAGTGCACGTTTTATCATCTGAGAAATGCAGTAGTTCTCAAATTTCAGAATTTGCCAAACTTATTTCACTTTGGAACCCTTTTTGGTGTAACATCCATTGACATCCCATGGAATTAGCTTTCTGCTGAACCTACTTTGAGAAGGTCTGTTCACACAGATATTGCCATGATCTAAATAAAATGACTAGTTCTTCTGATTAAATCTTACAGCCAAATCTTTGATTTACTTTGGTCTATGGGTGGCTTTTACCACTGACCATACATTTTATGCAAAAAATGGCAGATACCTGGTAGGGAAGTGAAAAGAGGATGAGGCAAGCATCCCATTATGAACCACCAGATTGCTAGGTGACTTTGGGAGAAGAGGCTAGCTCTTCCCTAGATACCCATTATTGAAATGGAAACATCTATATCCAGGCTTAGTCAGAAGAATCACTTTTCCATCTTGGAAAAGAAGGTTGCAGAGAAATAACACGTCTTAAATCGTGCCAAGTATGCATGGATCAAGTTTTAAGACTTCCTACAGTCTAACCATATTTTCTTTTTAGGATATGTGCAAGCAGTGGAGCAGCGTCTGACCAGCGGGATAACCAAGGTGAAGAAGAAAGATCTTGGAATCCAGTTCCCTTTAAAAATCTGTACAAACTACAGAATTGTGAATAATTTATAATATAATCAAAAGAATAAAAATAGAATAATCAAGAATCAATAGACACATAACAAAATTAACATTTAGCAAACCAATTCCTAAATAAAGATGAAACAAATGAACCAGATTCTGCAACCAGCTGGTTCAACACAGAACAAAATTGCAAGTGACTTTAAAACACCGTAATTTGATTGTACATAACCCAATGGGATATCCCCTAAGGACAAAAAGAAATGGCCAACCCTCACTAAAAACCCAATTTATTTAGTGAGGACCAACCCTCACTAAAAACCCAATAAAAACTCAATTTATTTACTTATTTTTTGATAATCAAGTTATTGGTATTATTCTGTCACTACTGTGTATATAATGGGAAATAAGCAAGTGAGTCATGTAATATTTTAATGCTTTTATTTCTGGAATTAATAGATTCCAAGAATTCTTACTGTGGATAAAAAAAAAATAAAAGATTTGATACTGAAGTTAAGTCCTTGTGGTCCTGAATCTGAATCAGCAAGATGAGTAGAAACTCATAATCTATTTTATCATTAAAAGAAATTATCATTCTGTCCATGTAAAAAAGGCCTAGGACTAAAGACCAATCTAATGGCAAAGCACAACTCTCCTGCCCAGATTGTGTCCTCTAAACATCATTTATCATCAAGAGGAACCAGGCAGACATGGAAGACACAGAGTCTGGGGCAGCATAAGTATAAGGTGGGCCTGGAAAGTCTGACACTAGGTAGGAAGGAGTGACCAAAACCATTTAGGGTCATGTCAAAAGAATTCAGGAACCAACTTCAAGAGGCTCCTACTGGGCAAAGATGGAAAATGATAGTCACTAAAGATATTAAATGCAACACACTGAAACATATGAAATCTATTTCTAATTATGAGTGATTTCAAAAAAAATAAAAAAGGAAAACTCATTGGTTACTTTCAGAGAATGCTAGAGAACCTCCTCCATTTAAAACCCAGTAAATAAAGGAAACAAAATATTTATCATTTATTTATTACCTCAAGGTAATCAAATAGTAGATATATGTACATTTCTATTCTAAATTTCATTCTAAAAATGAAAGAGGAAAAAGAAAGAGATATGGAAAGGAAATCCAGATTGAAAGAAACTTAAAAAGATGTATCAGTCAACTGTTATGTGTGATCCTTATTTGGATCTTGATTCAAACGAAAAAACTATAATGTAAACCAAAATTTATGACACAAAAATTGTAAGTGTGGACACTTACTGATGATAGTATGCAATTCTCAACTTCTACGGAGTATAATAACGGTCTTGGAGTCACACACTTTTAAAAAGTCCTTTAACTTTTAGAGAATACTAAAGTGCTAAAATATTTTGGATGAAATGTTATGATTTCTGGGACCTATTCAAAGTAACACAGAGAAGAGAAGTGTATGGGGCACTTGCCCTCTCTATCCTTTACAGCCATATTAGTATGTTTGTTGCTCCGCTAAATGCCTTTGGCTTCGTCAGGATTTGTCTTTGTGGATATGGTCTTCCTTTCTCCTTGTAGGCCTTTCAACATCGCTGACTGCTGCTCCTTTAAGGTACTACAAATATGTCACCTTCTTTAATCTCTGCAAGCAGAATTCATCACTACATCACGTATGTCCCAGACGTCATGTATGTCCCCAGGCCTCTGTCACAGCACTTGAGGCCTTCGCTCCAGTTGGTTGTGTACATCTCTGACCTCCCAACTAGACTGTGAGTAGGGATTATGTCTTACTCACTCAATCACTTGTCATGCAGCAATGCTGTTGGGTGACAAGGACAAACAGGGGAGCTAAGTAGAAAAAGGAATTGGAAGGGTCTGGATCCGGGGAACTAGACAGGAAGAAAACAATTAAAATTATATTACTTAGAAGAAGAAAGATGAAATAAAGGCGAGATTATGCCGAAAGAGTCATGACAAAAACTTAAGCCTCATGCAAAGACACTGAGTCCACTGAGCCTGATCCTATTGTTTTAAAGCCCATGTGACTAGAAAGTAGGCTCTGTTTTGGGGTAACTTATAACTTCAATTCACAGACAGTTGATTTTATCCATTAAGTTTAAGAAAATGCCCGCAAGGTATCAGCCTACACACAGTTCTAGATCATTATAAGGACAAAGGAGTCTAAAATAAACTGTGACCAATGATAATAATGTGTCATGCATCGTGATTAAGCCAAGTCTGAGTAACTGGGGCCCACTAAAAACCAATATGAATGCCATGCTTTTGTCCCCCTAATAATGTATTTATCATCTTCACAGGGAGGAGGGAAGGGATGAGTGTGCGGATGACAATCGAAAATTAAACGAGTGATTTACCTGAATGTCAGTGTTTTAACTGTATAAAGTATATCATAAATTAAAAAAAAAAAAAAGATTTTCTCAGGATTATAAAGTAAGCAGGCACACAATTTCCAATCTGAAACTTTAATAACTTTGGAATAAGAATTAGATAACTATCTAAGCTGATATTCTATTTACAAATTTCAATAATACATAGAAATAAGACTAAGTGTATTCACTTCCAGAGTCTACTCAACAATTTCCTGTAAAAGCTGCCTTCCTTTTAGAAAGGGCGCTGACATGAATGTTCAGATTTTACTTTGGTAAAGTAGCTTCGCCAGGTCAGCTTTTCTGTTTGTGGAAATAGAAACCCCACCCAATCTAGGTTAGTGAAGTCCAGACATACAATAAGTTTAAGCACTTGTTAGAAAGCTAGTTGGAGTTCAAGCTCACAAAATGCTTCAAAAACCCGTCAAGTGAAACGTAGAACCTCCATATGATTTTAAGACTGAAAAAAGAGAATTACAAAAGGAGTCCTGGACAAATGTCAGGGACAGCGGTGACTGGAGGCTGGCTGCCATTACTGCTACCCACTACTTTGCTTAAAACAACATTTTCTGATGCAGAAAAGATAAACTTGTCAAAAAACAGATGACAAATCAAAACCCAACCATTTCAGCCTTGTGCCGTTTGCAGAGACTAAGTGCTGTTCAAAGAAATAAAACTGAGTTAACGTCCTAGAGGCTCAGTTCGTTTCAGATAACAATTAACCTTGAGAAACAGAAAGACTTACCACCACTCTGATACCTAATGAACACAGGTAACTTATAACTTACATCTTATGTTAAAAAAAAAAAGTAAGGAAAATTCCTATGAAGTTTTAGGTTAATGATTGAGTTTTAAACAAAATTTTTTGGTTGTTATAAAGTGGTTCAATGGAATTACATAAAATTACAATTTACTGACTGACAGGCATCAAGAAACATGTTAAACTACACTTAAAGCTATTAGTGAAATCCTACTAATTCAGGGCTAGGTTTAAGCTACTTCTCACTATGGAAGGGTTGGCCTAGCAAATTAACAAATTAGAATCTTCCTTTATACTTTATGTAGAACCAAAGTCTACAAAAGACAAGATTCTTAAATGCCATCCAATAGGATTTTGGTGATAAATTACCCCAATGACTGAATTACTTCAAGAAATGCCTTCAGGTAGCTTCAAGCAATTTAGTAATGCTCATTTATAGACAAACATTTGCTGTGCTAACCTAAATTAGTACTTATCAAAGCAACCCTATGGGGATAGTAAATGATAAACTGGGGTTGAAGCTTTTTCCCTGTGAAGCAAAGGTCCTTAATCCCCCATTTTAAATAAGAAATCAAAGAAAATCTTGAATGCAAACACAACACTGAACAAACTAGTGTTGAAAGATCAATTTTTAAGTACCCAGTTTATGAATGTACGTTGTGTGTATAAGAGTACATATATCTGTATAGATACAGAGACACACGCACACACTCCCCAGGGAAGGATGGAGTAACGCATACTATAAAGGAATACAAACAATGGACTGTGACTAGCTCTTTCTTTCTTAGCTAGACAATGTTTAGACTTGTTGCCAGGCAAATCAAATTAGAGATGGCAGGACTAGTTACGTGAAGATTCTGGGCTGAGTATGTCACTAGGTGACTCAAGGATTCTGTGTGGCTAAGATGGCGAGGAGCAACATGACATGAAATGTTCGGCCTGTACTTATGTAAAGAAAGTAGCTTCCCCAGGTCAGCTTTTCTGGTTGTTGAAAAAGGAACCCCACCAAATCTAGGTGACTGACGTCAAGACATAAAACAAGTTTAAGCCCTTGATAAGAAGCCACTTGGAGTTCACAACCCTCGTCATTTTTTTCACATTGTCATGAATTCAAAATGCCTTGTAATGCTATAGAATTATCCTTCTTTGGTTTGTTTCCTTCTGAAGTTAAAGAGTCACTAAAAGTAAGTAGCCAGCTGAGTGTTTTGATGGCCAGAGAAATCTATTATCTTCTCAGTTTCTTGTTTTGTAGTAAGTAACCATGTGAGTTTGTGACAGTCTGGTGGGAGAGGACGGATAAGTTAGGTACAATTTATCAGGTGCCACCATGGGAAGTGCCTTAAATTTTAGGTGAATTTCTTGGGGACAATTAAGCCTAAGTAACTGCCAAGGCCAAGTCTGTCAATGGCTTGGACACTTTCTGAAGTCAATGAAAACGTGAAGAGGCCCTGATATTGCTCCTTATGCCTCTCTCACAGTCTGTCCTGTAATAACACCTGTCTCTGTAACACCAAGCACCTCTTCTGTCATTGGTAAACAAGGGAATAGTGATAGTAAAATATGGAAGTTGTGTGATTTTTGAGGCCAAGGGAGCCTGGATAATGTAGGCAGAATCACACTACCAGAAGGAAAGGGGAAAAAACCCAAAACCTCTCAGCTTGGCTGCGGCTCAGGCAGGACTCCTTCAGCTTGGCATTAAGAAAATTAAAATGAGCATTGGTAATACTTCCTTCCCACTCACTGTACATTCACTTGTCTATCACGTCACTGCCATTACTTACTATTAACTATATTTTTCACATTTCACCTGCAGCGGTGGAATCCTTACTTAACCTTTCTCATGGACCCCTCCACATCTGCCAAAGCCCTTTCGCGTACCCTTGTGCCAAAGCGAATGCTGCACTGTACCCCCAGATCCTCTCTTCAGGACTAAAGGGGCTGACAACTCTCAGCTGTCAGAGCTCTCTGGGAAGACAGAGGGCTAACCAGTGACTGGTCCACGCAAGGCCATAGAGGTCTAGATCAGGGTGTCCAAGCTTTTTTCAACGTTTTTCACCAAGGGCCATTTCCGGTAAAATACACAAACAGCTGGGCCACTCACTCGAGGTAAAGTACGTATTGCCTCACCTGGTTTATTTAAGTAAACTAAATATATTTTCGGAATTTGCTGCAGGCCAATTAACAATGGATTGTGGGCCACAGTTTTGACACCCCTGGTCTAGATGCTTCCAAAGATCTGGGTGGTTTTCAAGAGGTCCCTGTAGAGTCAGCTGAGGACATGTGACACATCATGGAAGCCCAATTTCTGCCCAATCCTGTTTCTTCCCCTCAATGCCCCAGCCCAGCTAGTAATCCTGAGAGCACCTCCCAATACACTTCCTACAGGCTAATTAATGTCCCCTTTAGAGTCTGCTTCCCAGGGAACCCATCCACAACAGCACTGGCATCTGGGACTCCCTCCCCACAGAGCACTCAGCTGGCAGCAGATCACAGGTCCCAGTGTTCACCCAGTGGCCCCACAGCCCAGAGGTCCGCACCTACAGCCAACGTGTTCATTCTATTGTTTTTGAGCATTTATGTTTGAGATCCCCTAGTATTATCCCTGGTCTGAGTGAATTATTTCATGAGGCAACAAGTGTGTGTGTGTGTGTGTGTGTGTGTGTGTGTGAGGTGATGGTAGGGAGGCAGGCAACGTGTGTGTTCTGGCTACAAAAATGCATCAATTTCACCAGTCTAACTCTTACCCGATTTTTCCCCGTGAGCCTATTATTTTTAATGGGCATTTTGCAAAATGTAACATTTTTTCATGAACACAATTATTGTGTTATAGCAGAAATGCTTATATTTGACGTATTTTATTATATTTATTTTTAGTTGACATTGTTACTTCAGAAGAGCTTACAATATTAACTACTGTCTTTCAGATTACGCTGTAAGTTCCATGAAGGCAGGAACTACTTACCTAGTGAAGAGCCATGCGAGGGAAATTAATGCTCAAAGGTGGTCCAGCATGGATAGTTATTTGTTATACAAAGATTCAGTGTAGGGTTTCTTTAAAAAGTGAATGCATTAAAGGACACTATGAAGAGGAAATCAACAAAATTCAGAATATGAAAAATTCTATGAGAAAAGGAACACAGGTTTCTTCAATAATAACATGCAAGGAACAAAGAGAGAAGGAAGTTAGAACTATAGGTTGAATCTAAAACACATTATCAGTTAATTGCAATATAAAAAGAGCTCATTGGATTCTGATTCAAACACACAAACAAACTGAAAAATTATGATGAGACAACAGGGGAAATGTGAACACTGACTGGATTTGAAGAAATTAAGAAATGTGGTTACATTTTTTAGGTGTCATAATTGTACAGTGATTGTGTGTTTAAGAGTCCTTATCTTTTAGAGATGTATAATGAAATGCTAAATAAGATAAAATGATACGATGTCTAGGAATTGCTTCCTAGATAATTGGGGCAAGAGTGGGTGGAGTACAGCAAGCCCGAGACTGGTTATGACCTGATCACGGTTAAGCTGGGAATGGGGAGGGAGGGACGCTTTAATATTCTCTCTACTTTTATTACATTTTAAGCTTTCCATAATAAAATGTTTTAAAAAGTGAATGCATGTCTTCTACTCTGTAATTTTTCCTGGAGTGCAACAAGGAACCTGAGGCCCTTGCGCACAAGTGAAAGTGCTTGCTGACTGGCCTGACTGAAGCTGACAGCTTCGTTATCATAAGAGAAATCATCGCAGATTCCCACAGAAGAAACAAGGCAGAGGGGAACCCAACCAAGGCAGAAAGGTAATCCCATCTGTGCGCTGACTCAGACCGGAACAGAGAAGCCGGCGAAGTGGTATGTTTCCCATATGAGATCATGGATTGGCCACCAGCAGCTGCTGCTAATGTTAGAACAGGGTTTTTCCCTGAAAGGGTCACAATTCCTCTCGCTAGCAAAACAGGAACTGATCCTAACAGGAGTATTATGTAATACCAGGGAACTGAGGAGGTTGGGGCAAGCAGGATAAGGGGTAAGAAGAGGGACAGGATGACAGGATGAAGGTGGAGGCGGGGAATGGAAAAGCCACTCGCAGCCCTTACAGGGACTAAGCCCAGGAAAACTTCCTGTTAGCCTCACCCCTTCAGCCAGGTCCTTCTTCTCTCCCTAGATTACCAGGCAACCTTCAGACCATCAGAACGTGACAAGGGACTCAAAACGCTTGTCTTCTCCACAGCTAACAAGTAGACCTGAGGGGATCCTAGGTAAAGAGGCAAACGGGCCACCGAGAGAGAGAGGTCTGCTGAAGGAGCTCCCTGTCACTGTAGAGAGTGCACTGGGCTAGAGTGGTTTAGAAACGCTGTCCGTCAGCCCAGGGCCCATAGCAACATGTTTCACAGGCTCAGTAGCAGAGTTAAAAATGCAAGTTCCTGAAGAGATGAAATGTGTGCATTTTTAAAAAGTTGCAACACGGCAGGTACACTATGATCCTGCTTCTGCGACTGCCAAGAAACCGTAGACACCAGTCCTACCACACCCACACGCCTCCACCAGCCAAGGTTTTAATTATGGTTATCGCTAGGTGTTTGGATCAGGGGTATATTTCTTCTTATCTATAGATAATAATTTTTCTACAGTGAACGTTTACTGCTTTATAGCTTTATAATAAATTGTTTGAAATTAACAGAGAGAGAGAGAGAGAGACCTACAAGCTTGAGGCAGAGTGCTCTCCTCCAGGATAATCACATTGAGGTCAGACTGCTGTTGTGCCCAAATGGCAGGGTTGGCCTTTGACGGGGAACTAGTCACAGGAGGTGGCATTTTCTCGGTTCCCTGTACCACTGCTCCACATTCTCCCCTCATCTTTTTCACTTCCAGATGGCCTCAATGTCTCTCTCAAGGTTCTCCCCTCCCCCCTCCATTAACCCCATCAGCTTGTGTCTATAGGGTTTCCAATGAAGCAGAGTGAAAAAGCCTTCCATCACAGGGAGTGAGGGACAGAGTGACAGGAGAAAGTAGCCAGATGACAATGAAGGAGGTTTAGCAGGAAGACAGGGCTCAAGGAGAGAAAGGGCTTTGGCAGATGCGGATGGGTCCGTGAAAAACAGTGAGGACCTCACAGCATGAGGTGAAACGTGAGACAGTTACTAGTAATGGCCATGCAACAATAGGCAAGGGAACGCACAGTGAGTGGAAAGGAAGCAAAGGTGTGGCTGTGTGGAATGCCCAGGATGACACACGCAGTTTGCTAGCTCGTGTTTCATTACTGAACTGATCAGTGCCCACAGATTTGCTCCTCCCGGGGCATTCCTCATCCCGGTGACCCACACCATCGTCCATTCGTGCAGCTGCGTGAGCCAAGTCACAGCCTCAATTCTTCCATATTCAGCTGGACCCCAAGTCCTGGGTCATCTACAATATCACTCAACTCTGTCCCTTTCTCTCTAGCTCTTTGTCACAACCTTGGCTCAGGCTTTCCATGACTCTCCAGAATAAGAGCCTCTTAACTGGATTGCCTAGCTAGTCTTGCCTCCTACTACCCTCATTCTTCTTATTATTTTTTTATCTCCTGCAGCCAAAAGGATGTTTCTAAATTAAAAAAAAGAATCATATCCCCTCCTAGGCTTCAGATCCCTCAGTTGCTTCCAAATGCACGGAGAAACTACAGTCAAAGCTCCTGGTACGAATCTTAATAGGGCTCCCTGGGAAAATCCCCCTCCGCCTTTTTAGGAGCATGTGGGTGGGTATTAGGCCATCTTCTAACACCCACCCCAAATGTCAAAACTAATTTGTAACAAGACTGTCTTTTCTTTTGCTACCAAACTGCCCCTAAAGTATGTGAAGCCTATAGTGGTTTCCAATTCTTTTCAGTGGAGCATACCGAGCAAATAATACACATACAGCATCCACAGGTAAATATATGTGGTTGCTTGTTGGCGGCAGCTGCAAGTGATAAGCCAAGGGATGTCAGCTACTCCAGGCCCCACCTGGCCACTCCAAGAGCTGAGGAATCAATATCTCAGCACACCTGCCATCCATTCATCATCTACAGGCTGCTAAACTCAGCCTTAGAAATGAAATCAGCCAGTCAAACTTACCTGTCCAACTACCATTTGCATTTAGGCTTCAGTGCAACGTTGGAAACATACTACATTCTTTTAAAAGGACTGGTGGGGTATTTTTGTTTGGGGCGCTCCAGACCCTGCCTTTGTGGCTGGCGCTACTACACTTGGGGAATCTGCTGGCTGCATAGGATTTTCCGGTAAGAGTTTGACTTCGCAGCTAGAAGAAAAGGGTGGTGATGGCCCCTGCCCGGTCCTGTCCAGGCCAAAAGGACTGGCACTGGCCTGGGTGCAGCCGTATGACTCGCTGGGATTCTGGTGGAAGTCCTCTTCTAGGCTGACCAGAAAGGAGCCAGCTTTCGCAAGGCCTGTGGCTCTTAGGACAGCCTCTTCCAATTCGTCTCTGCAGAGGTGCTCTTTACACAGTGCCTGGTGTGGTGAGTCACTCCCCACTCCCTGTTCTGCCCAGGCTTCCCCTTTCTTCCCTTCTAGTATTCAGGACGAACAAGAGGTAGCACTGAAGCTTGCTTATATTTGAATTCCACTCTGAGTCTGAGTCTCTGGATAAAGGTCCAGTTATTTAGAGACATAGCCAATCCGTCTTTAATCAGACTAGTGCAGGCCCCGCGCAGCATGGCTCACACATCTTAACACCCTCCCTTGGCACCCTGAGCCTTCCCGTGTTCTCTTTCAACTTCACATTTGCGTGTGATGCTACTACAGCTTGAAAAACCCTCCCAGCCTCTTCTCTTATGACTCATTTGTCCTGTATGGAAGGCCATGTCCTCAGAAAGGCAGGGGCCCATGTGAGGGGCAGGTGTCCTGTCAGGGTTCCCACAGGGCCATGTGTGCACCTCTAGCACAACAGTTACCAAACGGCCCTGAAATGCACAGTTCCTGTCTTCCACGGCGAGCTCCCTGGGGGAGGGATCAGGCCTTCTGCTTTGAAGAGTGCCTGGCACACACACAACAGATGCCCAAGAACTGTTTATGGGATTAATGAATGAAGCAAAGCAGATTTACAATAAAAAGAAATAATCTTAGTGATTGCATTCACAAGAGACTTGCAAATGGCCTGCCATATGCACACCGCAGGGATTCATATAAGGTTTAATGATATTTTTAGGATTTTCAGACTAGTGGCTATATTGACAGGTGAATGTAATAGAAAAAAGAACTAATTAAAGGACAGGATGGCTTTAATGACTCTGAATTAGTAACAAATGTCTTTCTATGTCGTGTGTGAACGTGTGTATATATACACACACATATATATGTATGTATGCATACTCGTATATGATATAGCAATAACCTGTGTTAGTTACTTATATCATAAGGTGTATTGTACAGTTAAAATATATAATGTGAGATTAAACAAAATAAACCGTTTTATTATTTGAGACTCCCACCTTACGGTCTATTCTAGGTTACTGCTCAATCTTTTCCCCACGTATAGTGTTTCCCCGAAAATAAGACGTAGCCGGACGGACAATCAGCTCTAATGTGTCTTTTGAAGCAAAACTTAATATAAGACCCGGTATTATATTTTATTATATTATATTATTATATGATATGATATTATATTACCTGGTCTTATAGTAAAATAAGACCGGGTTTTATATTAATTTTTGCTTCAAAAGATGCATTAGAGCTGATTGTCCAGCGAGGTCTTATTTTCGGGGAAACACGGTAGGCGTCTCCCTTTCCCAAATGGAAGCTGATTCTCCATGCTACAGTCCCAGCTCTGGTCCATACACACACTTCTTCCCATTTCCATGTGTCTGCCAAATCACATTCCCCCAGATGTGTTCCTCAGTGCACTACTCCAACCCTGTCAACATCTGGTGAGTGTTCCAGCACTTTGCCCTTGAGGAGCTTCTACAAGTATAAGCGTGAGTAGTTCCTGCCTTCAAATCTGTAACTACTAGTGTTTGCATCCCATAAACTATTTTAATGCGCACATTATCTACGAGATGTGAGCATAAAATACCATGAATGCTGCTGCCAAGTGCCATCCAATGGAAAGGCAGGGATCTTCAATATGGGAAGCGGCTTGGTGAACCTTAGTCACAGTGTGTGACAAGTTTCAACATGTTCAGTGCAGTCAGTCAGGTGTGAGCTACGGTTGAGAGAAGGTGTGTTTTAAAGTGTGCCATAAATCATCCTCCATCATGATAACACTTGGTGTCACACATCATTTCTAGTATACGGCAATTTCTGTCAAATAAAAACATGATGGTGTGTCCTCATCCACCTTATTCACCGGATCTGGCACCGTGCGACTTCTGGCTCTTTCCCCAAAGTCAAAATAATTCAGGACATCGAGGCAGCCACGACAGCACAACTAAAGACATTCACGAAAGAGGATTTCCAGAACTGCTTCAGAAAGTGGCAAGAATGATGGGACAAGTGTGTTCAAAGTGAGGGGGAGTATTTGAGGGGGATTAATGGCAATGTGTCTTTTACTGTAATAAATTTTTTTTAGTTAATAAGCATTCACCATATTTTCTGATCACACCTCATTTATAAGCCTCTATTAGTGGGTCTATAAAATAATCTCAATCAAAATTATGATTTATGGCACAAGAATTCTCTGAGTAAAGAGCTGTATTCCCGAGCTCAGTCTGTTCAAATGTTTTCACCTAAACAATGACTTTCCCACCAAAAAGCTTCAATGGACTAACACTAAAGGAAGAACATATATGTCCAGTGAAATGTAAGCACTTGTTTTAATTTTTACTATGAGAAGTCATTATTTTCAATAACCAAACAGAAGGGACTCTATTTTCAAAAATAAGAGTGAGTTTATAAGTCATTTTGCCTCAGGGATCGCTGTCAAAGCAGCAACACAAATACAGTTAATGAATGTTGTAACAACTCAAGAGAATGTGAGTCACTTATGAGTATTTTGGTGTATTCCTTATTACCTATACAGATTTAACTCAAGATAAACTTAAAACAAATATTATTGCAACGAGTATCTATTAACAGATTCAAACAAGAGGAAAAACAAGTCAACTGGGGTGTGCGTCAAAGCTCTGCTGCCCAGCATAGCTTTTATATAAGAGGACTACATTAAAAGATTTAGAAATGGTTTTAAAACTGCTAAAAATGGGTTTGTTAATTGTTTGCAGTTGTTTGTCATTAACATAAAAACTCTCTTGACTGATTATTCTCTTTAAAATGAGAATGTTATGGAAAGGCAATGAAGGGGTATTTCTAGGAATGGGCTCGTAACAACCAAAGTATTCATGCTCACTCATTGGTAACTTACCACCAATTAAAATTTGTCGTTACAAATATGCCTTAAAATAAACAGATCCTATAAACATTTACACAAACACCTCCTCTAACCAACGAAGAAAAGCAACTTTTTTCTCATAAGAAGTAGCTTCATTATGTATGGCTATTTGCTTAAGTCCAAAACAATATTACAAAGTAAAAAGGAGCAATCCTTTTGCCTGTTATTACTTTTAAATGAGTGGGAAGAAAATCTATGTCCTTAAATTAGACTTTTAGGACTGGAAATGAAAATCTGAGTGCATAAATATTTTTAAGACGGCATTTTGTTTTTAGTGACATCATATACAAAAAGTGCTCTGAATTCTTCCCAGGAACAGAAAGACCATTTATCTATGCTATTTATTCAGGGCAAGCTTCCTTGTCCATGTCAGATTGGGACATTTCACGTCACTGAAGAAGAGAAACAGAGATAAAGGAGCTGGAAGTTAGAGATGAACACATCACACATTTACAAATGTTTAAAGAGGTTAAATGTTATGCCCATCGAGAAAGTGAGTATTCATTTAGAGAATCAGAAAAATAAAATTCAAAGCTTCTTGACTTTGTAAGTACAAAATTCTAAGATGAATTTACTCAACCACAACAATAACAAAAATCACTTGGGCTGGGTGAAAGTGCTAATATCAAAGTAAAAAAATTCACCAAACCTACCTGGTTAAATGGTATCAAACCTCCACCTCAGCCAAATTAAGTTCACAGAATTTCTCTGCCCTGGCTACAGACCAAGGACCTGTCTTCCACCCAGGCTGCCTTTCTTAGCTGCTATAATCAATGAAGCAGAACGGGACCTTTCTAAAGGTGCCAACAGAAATTTTCAACAATCAATGTAACCTTACATTTAAAAAAAAAAAGCCTTTATGTCGTAACTCCATGACTTACTTTACAGTCACTGCTTATAAGAAAAAAACCCAGGACTTTCAAAGCCTATTATCTTTCCTAAACAGGTAAAGTTAAAATTAAAATGATCCCATATTTTTAAAATTAAAATCTATTCTATAATACGGAATTCCAAATACGATAGTCGCCAAAAAACAGCAAAAAAGCCCCTGTGAACACCCATCATTTGAATCTTTTTCATGCTACGTGTCCTTCCCTTTCAATTGATCATAGAATTTGTATGGGTAAATAAAACGGAGTGACTGCTTTAAGTGCCAGAGGTGGTTTAAGAAAAAACTTATCCTCACAAAAAAAAGGTAAAGGTATTTCGTTAAGGTTGCTGGTTGATGACTTTGGATGCCAAGTGCTGAAAGAGCTGAGAGGTTTGCAGAACTAGTGGGCGCAAATGAGAATGAGACAGATGATTTCTAGGGTTGCAGATAATGATGGGGAGACAAGTACATCCAATGACTGCTGGATGCATGGACATAGCTTGTTTGCTCAGGTAAGAAAGGCTTCTAAGGAACTTTGGGCAAAAACCAGGTAGCAGGGAAGTCTGGGGAGCAGAGCTCCTATTTGGAGTCAAAGACCTCAGGCAACTGGAAAGCACAGGTGTCCCCTGGGCCCAACGGAGCTTAAAGGAATTTTGATTGGGTTAATTTCAACCAAAGTAGAGATCATCTGTGAGAATCTGCTGGGTTATTTCTGTTCTGCCTTTATTATTGCCTCCGTCGTAACATTCACCTGGCCATGAGATCATGTTCCAGAGAGGAGAACGGGAAAAGAAATGACAATAATGCTCTATTATATTTATGACCCAGCTAGCTAGGTACACCTTCCACATCACTCTTCTAGTTCTTTAGTTTTATTCTGGATGATATGTTTTCCTTAAAACATAAAGTGTTTAGAACATAAAAAGTCCAAGAAAACTAACTTGTTGACTTGAGATAGGTTATAAAAATCCCTTACTCTGCCTACACTTTTTTATAGGTGATTTCTTCTCTTAGTGACCTAGAACAGCTTTCCTCAACCTATTCTAAAAGATGTAAATAGGGGGTTTTGCAAAAAGAGGGGTCCACAGTCAAGTAAGTAACAGAAGCTTCGGAGATATACCATGTTCATTACCACCTAAAAGGCTCTAAGAAGGAGGCAGTAAAACAAAACAACTTGTTATATAACTACATCTTTCACCTGGTATTTCCCAAATGTATTTGAACATGAACATGGGACATGACAACCACCAGCCCCCTCCCCTCCTTTTCCCCCCACATCTATTCACACCATCTAGTGTGCCAGGAAACACCTTTTGGGAAGCCCTGCCCTAGAGCAATGCTGACAGTAAGAACCAACCAGCAGAAACAGCGCCACAGCTGCAACTGAAGCCGATCCAGTCCGTCTCCCAAGCCCAGCACACGTTCCCCATATTCGCCGGCAGCTGGATAAAGAATGACAGCAAGAATGCTGCTGCGTTGAAGTCAAAAGGCCTGGTTTTCAAGCACAGGTTGTGACACTTACTAGTCTGAAGCTTCGACACAGTTACTTTAACCTCCCTGAATCTTGCCTACCTCTCAGGGTTGGAGAGTCTAATGATCTAGAATGAAACAATGCTGAAATTATACTCTCTAAACGCTTCATAAAAACGAAGGCATTATTATTGTGGAACCACTCCCTGTCTTTCATAAAAGGCTGTAGTTTCATAGTATGGACCTTCTGCATTTAGCTCAGGCCTGCCAGGTAGAGCTTGGACCAGTCAACAGTGATGCTCTACTAACCTCAAAGTTTAGAACACATGGTTATAAGAGGCAATATAATTATTACAAAAAAACCAGAAACAAAACAAAACTTTCTAAAAACAAAGAGGGTCTAAATCATGTCTATTACTACAGTTAGGGGAGTATTAGTAAACCATTATTTTATTCAAAATAAAAAAGAACATCTGAATTGGAGATTTATAAAAAGAATTAAGCATAGTCGCCTGGGAGGGACATCTGAAATTCACTTTTATTTCTAGTGTTTCATCATCATGACAAAAAGCTCCCAAACCACCTTCTGGTATTTTCTAATAATTGAAGGAAGAAAACAGAAAAAACTGAAAGTATACTTTTGGTTTCAGAAAGACATTCATAATAATTTCTTTAAACACTCGGTAATTAGGAAACGGTATAACAGCAACAAATGTCCTTTTAGTTCCCGATGGAGAGAAGATATTTCCTATCATCCTAGTGATGCGTTAAAGTATAAAGTTCTAAATGACGATTTAAGTCAAAATAGTAACTGCTACTTTACTTAATCAGAAACAAAAGCAAATATTTTTAAGTAGAGGAAATGTAAAGTACTTACCTTGATTTTTCAGGCGTAAGAGCTACACTAGAAATGAAGACTGGATAGTGAGATAGAGTCCGACCTGGATTTGTCCTATCGACAGACGTGCTTCCGAGATGACCATACGCCTCAGGTAGGCTTTCCTTAAATAAACTGGTCAGCCAAACTTTTGGAAAACTTGTTTGAACTTCTCCTAGAGTGTACCTGACCTGGGTAAAGCTCATTAAGTGTCTGCTAAAGTGTGGTTGTGCATGTGTAGCTGAACTACTCAGAGAAGCACAATCGTCAGCCTCTAGGAGTGATTTCAAGTTGCCTTCCACACCCTCTCAAATCCATGTGCCGTATGCATAACGGGAAACAACTCATAATGAGCTATTGTGGCTACATATTACTTTCCCAGCTTTTAACTAGCACATGGTTAAAAAAAGAAAGTCAATATAAAGGCATACTTGCACTTGTACATACCAAACATAAAATGGAAATTATTAAAAAGTATAATTCTTGTTATCCATCAAGCTTGCAGCAAGGATTCGTGATTAATGAAAGTTGACCACGCGATTCAAAAGCTGTATTGGTGAGTATTTAGGCAAAGTCTTTTGGCAGTAAGCTGGTTAAACCAAAATCCTCCCACATCCTCATCAAAAACCAACTTTTCTAACTTGAGAAGAGGTGAATTCTTTCAAGCCTAATGGCCTAGTTGGTGTTTCAGAATCTGCACATCATGGTTACCTGGAGGCTTGTTAAAAATGCCTGTTTCTATAGAAGGGTCCAGCCAGAGCCTACAATATGCACTTTTAATAAGCTCACCAGGTGACTCTTCTGCTTGCTAAGAACTGGAGTTGAGAACTGGACACAGTGAATAAATTCCTGCTCAGTAGCTCCTCTTAGTGTCGGCTTTTCAGGAAATCCTGAGGTTTCCCAAATTGTGCACAAGAGGTAATTATTTGCTATTGGAACAACAGTCATCACCCAAATCTTCGGTACCAGTAGTCAGAGAAAAGGCTCATTTTAATGGGGACAATCCCTTCCCTTCTTCTTAGATATGTGATTAGGGATTATTTAGGAGGCTGGAGTCATATATTTTGCCTACACATCATTTTCTGTTCTCTTGTGGTAAGAAAAGTCTTTCCATACATGAATTGTAAGAAAGTGAGAGTTTGTACTAAAACACAATTTTACAGAAAAGAAATTATAGATGAGGACTCTTCTTACTTTCTTACAAGACTGATAAGTGCAACATGATATTTAAAGTTTATTGCAATCAAATACAACATTTAGAGAACGGTCTTCCGTTTTGTTTCGTTTTTTAATTTCGGTGCACTTCGAATCTATTCTACTATATTTGCACAGAAGAAAAAAACAACAGAAAATGGTAGACTTAGTTAAATGTATGATAAACCTGCACTTATGTTGTGTACTATTAACTATATTTGAACACAGTATCAATGTAAGATAAATCTCAGTAAAACTGACAGACTTTAAAAGGTGTGTTTATGCCTGAAGTGTTTCGGTGTGGTTGCTTTTACATTACAACATGAACAGTCCCCTTCAGGACTGACAGAGACGATAAACAGACATGTCTGTTCCTGTTTCATTTTCTCCAGCCTGGCTCTCTCTTCACCTGACTCTGCCTTCTACAACTGCCATAAAAAAGTCCAGTTCACTCCCCATCACACCTGCCTGACGTATGACCGTCCATCTCTGATAGGGTCTGAAATGTACAGGTGAGCGGCCTAACCTGGAGAAAGCATGCAGGGAACAGCACAGCCACTAGGGCCAAAGCCCAGTGGGCAGCACCCCCACAGCTGTCTAAGACCACCCACCGTCTAGCTCTCAGTTGGGGTGCAGTGGACAAAACACGAGGTCTGCATCGGTCTGAGTGCAGGGGCACGGCATGTGAGCAAGCAGCCATGGGCCATGAGCTAAGAAGAGTCAGTTGGTGGGGGACAAGAGGACAATGCTTAAGGATTATGGATTTGAACATGGATCTAAGGAATTTTATTAGGAAAAGTAGATTCTTTCCAAGTTAGGGTGACTTCCAACAAAGCTGAACAGTTGTTCTAGGTTAGTCCTTACTGGGCTATTTGTCACTAGCTGACCTCCCAGCCTCAGAAAAGTTAAATTCCGCCTAAGGTTGCATGATTCACAAGGGCCAGACTGAGACCCAGATCTGTACAATGCCTGTAACTCTTCGCACTATCCTACACCGTTTTTGCATTTGTTACCTCTGTTCTTTAAGATTTTTGTCCTACTTAGTTTTGGTTGAAACTACATTTTTCTATCTACAATGTCACCTCCATGAAGTGAAAGCCCAGATTCAGGGACATTACTGAATCAGAGTCTGTTCTACAGAATTTGGTACGAATCTTAGGTCTAGTCAATGCTTCGACACTGCATAGGTATAAACACACTGTCCAATTCAAGGGTGATCTGTTGCTAAACTGCACTGATGCAATCAGACGTTAGGGCAGACGTTAGGGTTTTATACAATGTCAATAGTAATTATTTTGTAGTTCATTGACGGTAAGCGCTGTTATGACTAAATTGGGTTTCTCTTGGTGATGGTTAACTAGAACAATGGAACGGAGTTTATCTCCATGATCTGGTGGGGAACAAAGTCCAAATTCTTAATGTTACACTAGCCTCAAAAGAAATCTCTCCTCTTTGCTTTCGCAGAGTCTCCAACCAAAACCCTTGACCAAAGAACTTAGTAGGACCCGCGTAACTAAGTATGTGGATGACGAGTCTGGTCCAACTCTCCTTTTCTGCACGGACAGACCCCAAGTACATATAAGAAAGTTGCCACCTTGCTGGATCTTCGGTGGCGGTCTGTTCAGCTCTACAATGTATTATCACAAGCTCTGCAAGACAGACACAAAAACTTATGTACCTACTACAACTGAAAAATGGAATCCTGAAACATGTAAAAACTCAAGTAAATTTTTCCTACTGTGACAAATTAATTATGCCTCACCCTGCAGAGAGAGAAGTAAGGTGGGAATAAATAAAGTAACGGCATGAATTCCCATTCATGGCTTGTAACACTGCACCTCAAACTGTCTCTCATGTACTAAAGTAGGAGAAAATGCATGTGACCCAGGTATTAGGTGGTACTGACTTCCCATCATTTCAGAGATAATGACACTCTTTACATTGGCTTCATGCCTTGCTGAGTCTCACAGTGCTTTCACACCTGTTTCCAAGATGTGGAAGCAGTAGCACAGAGCAGGTAACTGGCCGGGTAAGTGGTATGGTGCCTTCATCCCAGAAGTTAAAAGACTAGAATTCTCTCAGCCCAGCCCTGTGCTAGTCAAGTTCAACCTCTATGGACCTGTTTCCTTTTCTGGAGGGAAAGTCAAGGGAAGAACTCGATAGTCTCTTTCAGCTCTAAAATTCCATAACTTGCCCAGAGTTACACTGAGGGTGAAGTGATAGAACGAGGACGTATATCTAAGTTTTCTGATGTTTAACATAATTAATACTCACTGAACTATGCCAAACCAGTTTTAATACAATAGAACTTCTGTTATTGCAGCCTGCCTCCTGGATGCTCTGGGCTTGTGGTCAGTATCTTAAGAATCCCAACTACTAGATGAACAACCTTGTCTCCAAGATAAAGCGTTTCTATCCTTGGCC
Source organism: Rhinolophus sinicus (assembly GCF_057876585.1). NCBI lineage: Eukaryota > Metazoa > Chordata > Mammalia > Chiroptera > Rhinolophidae > Rhinolophus > Rhinolophus sinicus. The sequence continues at coordinate 103,502,325 of NC_142515.1, read as the reverse complement.
ATGGATATCATCATCGGCCCCTGAGCGACTCTATTGGTGACAGACCGGAAGTGGTGAAGAAAACATCACATCATGCACAAGAGCCACTGAAATGTGGCCAACTTACAGTACCGTTCCTCCAATGTGAAAGTAAAAGATACACTATGTGCCTTACGAATCCTGACTGTGTCCCACTGATAAACTAAAAAATGTACAATAAAGGAAAGAATGCAAAAACTTCAAAGAAATGAACAAATAAAAAGACAGCTTGGGAGATAGAGGAACAAGATTTAGAGTAACTGAGACGCTCGTTAGAAGTCATGTCTCCTAATATACATCTCCAAACATACAGAATAACTTCAGGAAGAAGCTCATGGAGTTGACAACACCTGGGTCACCTTGGCTTTGGAGACAAACCTCTGGGACTTACACACAGGGAGGTACTCAGACACCAAAACCAATTCCCTCAGAACTCCTCACCCCACACCCCAGGGTACACTTCAATCTATGCAAACGACTTTCACCCCTGGAAGACCAATCAAACTGGATATTCCAGACCTGAAACTGCTTGGCAATCCATCCCTCCACCCCCTGATAAAACAACCACTTGAACTTGCTCCCATCCTGGGACTGCTGTCTTTTTGCCAGAACCCAAATCATGACAGAAACCTATTAGTTGCCCTACATTCTTAAATCTTCCTTCCTACTCGCTACTCCCAGATCTGGATTTCCAAAGCAGCCAGGAGTACACAGGTGATGGTGGACTCAGGAGGAATCAAGTACTCTATTGTTTCTACGCCTCAGCTCTGTCCCATGTGATCAGGATGCTGCAGCACTAAGTAAGGGATGTGGTACCTCTAGGTACCGGGCGATGAGGCGCTCACAGAGCAGGGGAATTACATTCTGTGAAAGAATCAACATATTAGGATTTATTCTCTTGTGGCAATTATCTTTGGGCCACCTCCATTCTCCCTCTCACTGGCTTCCATCCCTGATTTCTATTAATACTAATACAAATGACAAGAAGACGTACGGAAATGATTTAAGGAAGGAGTAAACTAGGACATACTGGGACAAAAATAAACAGCACTAACAACTTTTTGGACTTGAAGGATGACCATGACATGTTGAACCAACTACACAAAATAATTAAACCATTCTTTGAGCAGAGCTAAAGGAACATTAAAGAATATTATAATTGGCAGATTCTTAACAAATTTTGTATTATGAAAGCTTTCAAATATATACAAAATTAGTGAAGCCCCAATGTTCCCAACAACAATTTACAAGGCTCTGCCACATTACATCATTCCTTTATTCGTTGCTCATGTATTTTAAGGCAAATCTCAAATATCAAATCATTTTACTCCTACTTTGATCAGTACAGACCTCTGAAAAAATAAGGAAATTTTTTTACCCAATCATAACTGATAATAATTCCTTAGTATCATCTAACACACAATCCATAATCAGATTCCTTGTCTGTCTCATGTGTATCTTCTTATAGTTCAAACCACGTTCCAAACCAGGCCCACTTGTTAATGTCTAGTTACTTACATCTCTTAAGGTCTTTCTAGCTACAGTCTCCCTTCCCCTGGCAGTCTCCCACCTTTTTTTTCATGCCAGTGACTTATCATGGAAATTGTGTCAGTTATCTTAAACAATTTTCCACATTTTGAATTTTTATTTGTTTCTTTATAAGGTCATTATGTTTGTATCTCCATACTCTGTATTTTTTGTGAATGAACGTTACTTCCCGAGATGTGATTAGGTTTAAGTTCAACTTTTTGTAGCAAGAATACTTCATAGGTTCATATTGCGTACGTCAGGTGCACACAGGTCTGCCTGTTCTACTTTTAGCATTACTAAGACTGATCTGGGAGCTACAAGGTTTTTTATTAACACTGAAAAATACTTCTTCCTGTTGAAACGTATCTCCATAGATTACTATGGAAGTAAATTTTCAGTAACTCTTTAAAAAGTGAATAATGCATATGGTTATTAGTAGTAACCAGAAACTGAACAATTTTTACATATAGGTACTGATTAAGAAGCAGGAAAATTAACCTGCAACTAAAACAATATACTTGATTCCCATGAGTATTTTAAAAAGCTCAATCTACCCATTTAAATTATACCACCTAACTCACAGTTACCTAGTTTCCTAGTGAGCCAGGCAAGGCCTATGAAGGGACACAAAGCATGGTGTCTACCTTCTGGTAGAGTAGTAAGACACACGCTATTAGAAGGATAGTAAAAGAGGTAACAAGCTAAGGCAGCACAAGGTGATCGCAAATACAGACAAATGCAGTTTGGAGAAGGGACAGCCGGTGGTTAGGAAACTTGCATGAAGATGGTCGGCCCCCTGCGGGCAGTGATTCTTGTATGTTTTGTTCACTGCTGCATCACGAGCTCCTGGCACAGAGGCCTTTAATAAAAACCTGCTGAACACACGAATGAGCCAGGACTTTAAGGACCAGTGCTTGTTCGATTGAACAACTGTGCATTACTTCTCTTCCTTCCTCAATGGCGGGCAGCAGGACTTGAGCTGCCCTGGGAGGATTCAGGCAGGCAGAGCGGACAAGCCAAGAGCAGTAAATATGGAGCGAATGGTGTGGGGAAACAAACAAAGATGTGAGAGGACAAAGGATGTCTTGAGCTGGTTGAGGCAGTCCTGGTGGAGATTTGTATTACGGATGAGCAGCATTAGCATTCGGAACAGAGATCAGAGCACGATGGCGGAGGGTCTAGTGCACTGGGCTAAAGGCATGTGCATTTGTTGGACATAGGGGACTGCCGAAGGAGGACAGAACACTGCCAAGGAGAGATTTTGAGAATATAGATGATAATAGGATGCCCTGAAAAAGGGAAAAACTGGAGTCAAGAGGACCAAGTAGGCGAGTAATTCAGGGGTAATAACAACTGGGAGTATTGACGATCAGGACATCAGTAAAAATGGAAAGCAGGATAAATGCTGCAGATATTAAAAATACAAAATCAATAGGAGTTGGTGACGGTCTGACTGGACATAACTGTCAAAGTTAAGAAAGACATTGAAGATCATACTCAAGTTCCTTATCCAATTATGCTGGATAAATAAGATATACAATGATGAAAACGATGCTTGTTTTTACTTTTGGCCCCTACAACTCTGGGTGTGCATTTAACGCTCCCATCATCATTCTCACAGAAAGGGATCCCACCAACGCTTCACTCTAAACCTCAGAACCAGAGAGATGAAGCCTTGGCTCAAGGTCAACAGAGTAGTTACCCACAGATCTAAGACTGAAATGGAGGAACTCCTGTCATTCAGTTCATTCCTCTTTCCACTTTCACATCTTAACTAGTTTCCATTAATCTTTCCCAATAGTGCAATTATAATTTCTAAGAAAGGCAAACCTACAGTAGGTGAGGCCTGTCTCTCCTGGCAGAACACCTTGCATTCTTTCTGTGGGAGAGGAAAATGGAAGCCAGGGGCAAGACATAAGACCTACGGCCTCCTGCCAACGTGTGCTTGGAGAAAACACACAATAGATGTAGCTTGTTGGCTATGGGGAATCACTCCCAAAAGGCTTCCTTATCAAGGTAATAACAGCAACAGTATATTTCTGGAAGCTCAGAGCATTTTCTGCAATCCACTCACACATTTCTATAGGATAAATTAAGAATTGCGTATTTCCATGATATACTTTAGACAATAGAAACACTCAGCAAATTACTTATGCTTCACTCATAAGAAGAATGAACACTAGAGCTGGGGGAATAAAGAGTAATGACAAACGGAACACCTCATTCACTTCAGAGTGGGGGCTTTTTCTATCTTATTCAGGCTCATATTCCAGAGGTTTGTGTAGGAGATAGTCATGCGGCCGGCGGAGGACGGAGAAGAGGAAATATGCATTTGTAAAGAAAGAAGTCCACAGGACAGCGCAGGGACAATTTTAAATTGACGATTTCTACGCCAATCCTGTTTAAATAAACCTTATAAGGAAGTAAATCTGAGTAGCAAATAGAATACGTTTTGGTTTGTTTTTCCTTTTAAAATGGGAATAATGCTAGGGTAGGATTGGAAAATAACACCCACTTACCTGGCCCCACTCAAAAGTTTTGAAATAAAATAGTTTCCATGTTGGAATTGATGGATGTGAAAAGGATTGTGAAATTTTTAAACAAATGTTTCTTTTGATGTGCAAGAGTGTGATCTTCGTGTTTCTAACCTTCCTTCCTATTTGCTGAACTGCCCTGTGCATTAGCCCCTATCCACTTACAGAATGGGGAGCAATAGCCATTTTTTTCCCTCTAAAATAACAACGTGTGAGGAGACAAAAGGTTTAATCTCTGGAAAGACTGAACTTGAGAGGCCCTGCTGGGGACGACCAAGGTTGCAGCTGGAGGGCAGGGTGAGATAAGGCCTGACAAGAAGGAGGCCAGAGTATGTGTGTAATGACCTCCTGACCCCGCTCCTTACCAGGATCTGGGCATGTTTCCCAAGTAAGAGTGCCTGCTAGAGAAACTGAACCCCACTGAAGAAAAGACCTGCAAATTCTGACATCTGGGGGTCCCCCAAAGAAAGGCCAACTCACCATGAACACTCTACAGCAAAACTCACCAGCTGAACAGTGCTGCCTATGAATCAACTTCTAATCAACTACTCATTAGTTGATTCTTAAATCCAAAAGAATAAAGTTCAGAGGAAGGGGATAGAAAAACAATCATAATACATTCAGAGAAAAGGGAATATACTACATCAATGGAACAAAAACAAGATGCTATGTAAAAATAAAGGAACAATTTGGTGATGAAAAATAGCTCTTGGAAATTAAAAATATGCGAGCAAAACTTAAAATTTTAACGGAAAGTTTAGAAGATACACTCAAGAAAGTCTCCCCCAAAGTAGAACAAAGATATGGAATAAAAACAAAAGATGTTTTAAAAGCTGAGGAATAATCCAATTAAGTCCACCACGTAACTAATGACTTCCAGAGAAAACAGCAGAAAAAATTTATCAAAGAATGAATAAAAGGTGGTTTTCCAGAACCGGTGGAAGGCTATGAAACTTCACAGTGGAAGGCTGATCAAGTGACCCGTATATAAAAACACTTAACCAACTCACATTTCCACGAGGTTTTAGAAATCCAAAGATAAGATTTTAAAAACCGAAGAGAAGACAAAACAAACATGTGTAAAGGATCATAATAAGTACAGCAACCACGGATATCAGAAGACGCTAGGGCAATATCTTCAAAATTCTAAAAGAAAATTATTTTCAGCCCAGGATTCTATACCCACACAATCTGCCCTGATATTAGGATAGAGATCGTCACACCTGCACCTCTTCTCAGAAAGCTGCTGGAAGATGAGTGAGGTGACACAGGGGTCAGGACAGAGTAGGTGAACAGGAGCAAGGTGGAGAGAAGTGTCTGGGATGATAGGAATGGAGCAAACCAAACAGCCAGTTCAGAGTGAGCAGGAAGAGGGGGTCTTAGGAGGGCAGTCTCCTGAGGAAAGACTGACCTGACAGATTATCTGATGTAGGACACGCAGAAAGTTTTGTATTAAGAGGCCAGTAGAGGGTATGGGAAAAATTACGTGCATACACCTTTTGTTTCCCACCAGAAAACAGTGCAAAATTGTGAAAGGAAATGTAATGAAAGTATACTGCTTGGCTTAACAGGGAATGGTATGTACATAGTCATAAAAATATAAACACCAAATACTAAATTAATTAATAATTATAATACATCAGTATTTTGAGTAGTAAATAGTCTAAATTCTAACCTACCGAAATAGAAATCCAGATAATGCTAAAAATTAACACCTTAAAAAAGTCAATGTAAGATATTATTTTAAAATATAAAGATATTTGATGGACACTTGTCTCACTAGGGAGACCACTTCATGGACAGTGTAGATGCCTGACCACTGGAGTGTACACCTGAAGCTGAAGCTGAATAATAATGAATGTCAACTATAATATGTATACATATGTATATGTATATATGTATAGTCACAGGATGTGGAGAACAGCATAGGGAATAGAGTCAGTGGAACTATAACAGCTATATACGATGTCAGAGGGGTAGTACATTGGGGGAGGGGGGTTATCACTTTGTGAGGGGTGTAAACGTCTAACTATTACATTGGTTTATACACCTGAAACTAACAATACAAAAATAAATAAATAAAGATAAATATCATAATTTAAAAAGAACTGAAGGTGCTGGGGGGAGTAGCCTTGGTAGGAGAAGAGATGAAGGGTATGAGCGAAGGATGTCATTTTTCATGCTGTTTCGTGAAGCTCAGTTTTAAAAATCTATGTGTATATATTACTTGGATTAAAAAGTAACACTGAATATTTAAAAAGTAATCACTATGTGCCAGGCACTGTTCCAAATGCTTTACAGATGATATCGTTTAATTATCACAACCATCCTATTAAGTGACACTATTATTATCCCTGTTTTAAAGATATAAAAGGAATTTATAAAGGAAATAAAAGCAGAGAGGTCAAGTAATTTGCCCACTAGCCACTGATGGGGCCAGGATTCAAACTCAGGCAGTGTGGACCAGCATTTGGAGATCTTAACTTTGACGGAAGCAAGGAAAATTTAATTTCATAAATTATTTTGGAAAAAGCTATCTGAATTCACCTATTGATAAACCTAGACCGTCAAAACCAATCAAACTAACAGACATGGATAAGTAGAAAGCATTTATTTTCTCATATCTAAAATCCTATATTTTTCTATCAACAACAAAAAAACTCAAGAGCAAAACAACCTAAACAGCAAGAGCAGCAGAAAAGAAAAAGTTGGAAAAAAAATTGCAGTCACACAAACTATAGTTAAAAAATGACTAAGTTTCCTTGATATATGAATTTGTTGGAAAACCATTTATCAACAGCCTGTTTCTCTCTCGCAGAGTCCCTCAAGCCGAGAGCCATGTCATTCCCCTTTGACTGATTAATTAGCCAATCAGGGGACATTTTTCATTGTGAGGCATGAAGGTTTATTCCAGCTAATGTTTGGTCTCTAATGGAGACATATTAAAGCCAACTCGGCTATTTTAGCCCTGTGGAGTGACCAAAAGGAAAGGATAGAAGATAAATCAAAAGAGCTCCCTTCAGTTTCCCTTCAGTCCTTAACAAAACCCCCAAGGAGCAAATGGCTGGAGGAAAGATCCTCTACCAATAAAGAGAAAAAACAAAGAAAAGAAAGGTGGAAATGCCTTCAAACCAAGGGGATCCTTTCCTGTTTCCAAAGAGCAATAATTTATCCTCTGTTGATTAACAGACCACTGATAGAACAGGCACCAAAAAGTCAATATCCAGCTCTTCTTCCTTTTATCAAAAGCTGTGCTCAATAGAAAATCTAGCTCTGTAATGCTTCTTACTCACTTGGAATGATTTCACCTGCACGCTGAATTAGACGAGGCAGTGAGTAGCCTGATCTCCGGCACCATTTACACACTCATCTCACTCCAGGCAGGCAGTTGCTTACTGTGTGGCACAAGTTTTCTAAGCTTCTTATCTATCCCTTTCCCTTTGACAGTCACCAGAGCACAAAGATGTAGAAGTTCAAATCTCAGAGGAATACAAGTTCCTATAGAGGATAGTTGTGAACATGCACATATCCAGGAGATAGAAAGCTCACCTTAAATATGTTTATTATGCTACCTAGCACACTCCACGAGACGGTCTGAGCAGCCAGTCTTTGCCATGCAATTCCACACTTCAGCACGTAAAACTACCCAGCTTTCTCACCTCCAAATAGCCAAAGATTACAAGTTGGCAGTCTGTGTCAGATAAGATCACAAACCTATTTCACTTGTCCTGAAGAGAATTCACCACCTTTACCACCATCACCACCACCACCACCGCCACCACCACCACCACCACCAGGAACACCATCATCATCGTTATTATTTATGAATCTTGGATAATTTCAGACAGGATATCAGTCTGTTGATTCCCTGTTATCTTAAAGTCAGACTACATACACATTTACAGTTATATGCCTGGGCACCATTGGCATTTGAATTTGAGGCCTTGGATAAACTGTTCTTCATATTACATCTTCTTTTCTGACTGGTCCACCCAGAGACTCCTACCCTTTGGGCGTAGATCAATTATCAATTCCTCTCTGTAGCTTTTCCTGACATCCCCAGTGAGAATTAGTGGCTCCTGGTCTGTGTTCCCATAATGTTTAAAGCATACTTCAACAACTAAATTCAGTTTGACAAAAACTTCATTGAGCACCTAACTCGATACCAGGTACGGTTCTAGATGCTAGTTGGTACAAAAATTCCTGCCATGTGAGAGCTCCATTCCAAGCAGGACAGTAAACAAGTGAACTATTTAGTACATCAGGTGGCGGTAACTGCTATGGAGAAAAATAAAGCAAAGGAGAGGGTACAAAAGTGTCAGGGGTTTTTGTTGTTATTATTTGCAGTTTAAATTTTACATAGGGTAATCAAGGAAGACCGACTGAGACTACAAAATATGAAGGAGGTGGGGGGTAAGCCATTCCATGCAGAGGAACTATCAAGTACTGAAACGTGAGGTGGGAACAATCCTGAAGTACTGGAGGAAGAGCAGAGTGGGCAAGGAAAAAAAAACAGCAGATGAGTTAGGGCAGTTAAGTGTGTGTGTGTGTGTGTGTGTGTGTGTGTGTGTGTGTCTGCGTGTATGTGTGTTGTGTGTGTGAGAGAGAGAGTTAGTTGTGGGGCAGAAGAGGATCACGTAGGATTTTAGGCCATTGAAAGGATCTGCCTTTTACTCTGAGCGTAACAGGGAAACTTGAGAGTATTTTTAACAAAGTACTGACATGACCTCAATTATATTTTCAAAAGATCACTCAAGCTGCCGTGGGGAAAATACACTGTAGAAAAGATTCTATTAGACTTTCATAGAGAATATATTACCTTATGTTCAATGTGTTTATATGTCTATCTCCTATAGCAGAGGACCACGAATTCCATGAAGGGGACCAAGTACTATTGTCTTTGCAGTTTAAGCAATCAGAATAATACCTGGGACACACGAGGTACTCAAATAATCATAGAATGGTTAAATTTTTATAACCTTCGAAGTTTTTGCTGCTTTTCCATTATACCAACAAACTATATTATGGAAGAGAAGAAACAGGACAGTGACTATAACTCTTACCTATAAGAGAATATTTTTTATGTAGGGCTTCAGGGGTATTAATAAACGTGAACATAGTACGAGGTACAAACAATCGTCTTGGTTGAAACTTAGTATCTTTGGTAAGCTATTCACTATTTTGTATTAGTTTTCATTATCTCCGAGAGTGTTATGATGTTCCGATGGATTTCAGTGAAGGGAAAACATAGGATAAGGGTATACTGGAACCTCCTAAACGGACTGCCCCTCAATTCCCTTAAATGGCATTTGATTCCATTGGTAAATGTCTCCAAAAGTTAAATTTTCTATGACCCCTCCAGATAATTTGTACTGCTTTCTCCCTCTTTAAATGGGATACATTCTTTATATTTAACTTCATCTCTGAAACTCACATTAAAAATCTGCTTTCCCTTCCTATTGTTATTTGACTCATTTCCAGAATGACGACAGAAACAGTCCTACTTGGTACAGGGGCATAAACTAGGCGCATGATCCAAAGGGTCTTTCTGTACCTGGGACCCTATTATCTTTACACAAACAGACTCCAGAAGTACTGAAACACTGGAAACCTTCTTGGAATAGGGATAGCATTGAATCCTTATGAAATTCAGTACCATCATCTCCATGGATACTCAACACATGTTGATGGTGATAAAGAGCTTCTATCTCAGTTTTCTTTCATTTTTTTTAAAAGCAGTAAGTTCTTTACACTCTAAACAAAATCCTATACTTCTACTCAAAATTGTATAGGACGTAACATTAAAAGGAAAGATCACTGCCTTAGTTATTGCTTATCATAAATATTAATGAAAACGAAATTGATGTGCTAAGAAGTCCTCTGTGATGGCTGTAATGGCAATATGACAACAAAAAGTCTCTTTGCTTGAGGACTTTAAGGGAGGACTTACTAACAATGAGTGAGTTTAGTCAGTACATTTATATTGCACATTGTTCAGCATGTGACTATGTGCACATGGATTAAAATTTTCTCATTTCGAAACTGTTTCAGTGGAAGTTATTACTTGCCATCTTAAATTTGAGTGTGTGAACAATTACAATGATAATAGCAATCTCAGCAGCAACTAAGGCGCACTGGGCACCTACTACATGCTAGGGACTGTGCTAAGAGGTTTACATGGCTTATCCCTTAATCCTCGCTAGATAATTTTCCATCCCCACTGCATGAGTGAAGAAGCTGAGGCTCAGAGGTTAAACAGCTTGCCTCAGATCTATAGTCTTCAAACTACTCATGGGCGCAAATGCAGGCTTACCAAACTCAAGTGCCTACTCAGATTCTTAATACCACATTCCACTGCATGAGCCTCCTTGTGGAAGAAACCACACAAATAGAACATTTCCTTGGGTGACATCATTTCCTCATTCTATTGGTTAAGATGGTTCTACCATGTTCATCAATGAATCAGAGAACCATAGAATGACAGACCCTACAGAGACATTTCAGTTATCTAGGTAACAAACCACCCCCCAAACTTAATGGCTTAAAACACTAACAGTCACTTCATTATCACTCACTATTTCTATGGGTCAGCAATTCAAGGAAGAGTTTGGCTGGATTGTTCTGGCTCAGGATTTCTCTAAAAGCTGTGCTCAAAAAGTAGTTAGAGCGGCACAGCAGGGGCTGGTCAGGCACCTCTCTCTCTTCATGTAGTCTTGGGGCAGCGCAAAACTCTGTGCATGGTCTCTCCTCGTGGGCTACTCTGGGCTTTGGGCTTTCTTACAGCTTGGGGGCTGAGAGCAGCGGGACCGCTCCTACTAAGGCTGACGGCTTCCAGAGCAAGTAGTTTAGCTAACAAGGCCCAGAAAGTCACACAGCGTCCCCACCACTAGATTCTGTTGGCTACAAGCAAGTCACAGCCTGCCCAGATGGAAGGCAAGGGGACTAGGCTCCACTCCTGATGAAAAGGGCCAGGGTCAACCTAGAAAAGTACGTGAAAAGGGAGACATCACTGGGGCCATCTTTGCAAACTAGAATCTACTACAAGAACATAGAATTCAACACTCTCATTTTATGGATAAGAAAACCGAGTTTACAAATAAAATAGGAACATCCAAGACAGTTAATGTCACCTGGACAGTCAAAATTTCTAATAATTCTTTTAAGTTTTAAATTGCTAAGACAATTTGCTATTTTACCTCAAGATTATTCGATTTCTTGTTTGAACACAACAAAGACTTTTCACATTCATCTCCTGAATATAAAACATAAACAGATAATGCAAAGCTTTGAGTCAAGAACCATTTCAAATGCGAGTATTTCCTTTGTTCTCTTTACTACAGAAGCAGGGAACCTTACACCTTGAAGGACTCACGTGCATTTAGTTCAGACTCATACCTATCACAAGAATTCTTCCAGGAAACTCACCATGAGGTACATCCTATAGCTGGCCAGTTTTACCAACCCACGCTGCTTCCTTTCTCTGAGTAGAAATTGTTCTATGAATTTCATCCACTAGTACTAGTTCTTCCTTATGAAGCACACCGAACAAATGTGTTCCTTTTCTAGAGAACCACACTGAAAGCATCCAACATTCAAAGTCAAGATCTCTCTGTAGTCTAGGCAGAATTTCCTAATGGCTCATCTACCATCTACCTATTCCTGTGCCTAACATGCTTTCCAGATACCTACCCTGTTTCCCCGAAAATAAGACCTAGCCAGACAATCAGCTCTAATGCATCACTTGGAGCAAAAATCAATATAAGGCCCGGTATTATATTATTTACATATTATATTATATATTACATAAAACTATACTATACTATATTATATCATATTATACTATATTATATTATATTATGACCCAGTCTTATAGTAAAATAAGACCAGGTCTTATATTAATTTTTGCTCCAAAAGATGCATTAGAGCTTAGAGCTGATTGTCCAGCTAGGTCTTATTTTTGGGGAAACACAGTATGTCCCTAATGACATTGTCTGAACGCACTCTTTTAAAATATGGCACTTAGTTCCAAATAGAGCAGTTCAAATACAGTCACCAGTGCAGAAAACAAGCAAAAAGACCGTTGCTTCAGCAATCAGGCACAATCCTTCTAATGTAGCTCAAGCCTGCATCAGGGTAGTTGGCATACTACATACTGTGGCTTAGGTTAAACTTATGGTTAGGTTACATATCCTAGCCTCTAAGTTAATTCTCATTTAGCTGCTACCAAATTAGATCTTTCCAGGCTTAAATGAGACTTTATGTATCTTCATAAAATTTCATCTATCTAGTTTTGGCGAAATGTCCCAGCTTAAAGAAATTATTTTGAACCTTGATTCTGTTACCAGTGGTCAAAATGATGACAAGAATTACTGAAGTCATCATTGCTGGCAAAAAATAAGCTTTAGATATTAAATGTATTATTTGGCTTGTTTGTGGGCTTAGTTTAAATTTATCTCTAACTGAAAGATGTGTCATTAGCAGATTACTTTAGCAAATACTAGGCAGGAAAGCTGCCCAACTTTTGAATGGGGTGAGGAGGGGAAGACAGAGCGATAGAGGTTGGAAGAACAGGAAAGTTTCAAATTTAAGAGTCTATAACCTGTAAACCACCTACAAAACTCGACCTAATTCACGAATATGAGTTACTAACATGAAAATTCAGAAGTAAGGAGAAATAGTCTTTGATTCAAAGATATTTCAAGTAAAAATATTTAAAAAAAGGTCCCTTTTTTCCTCAATGATTTTCCCTATGAGCTGCTTAGGGCAATTGACAGAACTGGAATAAAGAGTGGCCCAAAATACCTCACGAATTTAACCCACCAAAAAAGAAAGGTCTGCTTTAGTTTTCAGATTTAACAATCAGCAAGAAATGGGAAAGGGGATTCATGATAACTGAAGGGAAAGGGACACAAACCACAAAAAAGTCATGCTTTGGTTCAAAAAAGCAAAAGCCATCAGAATTCAAGGAAATTGAACCTTAATTGGGTATCCTGGGAGAGTATCAGAAACACTCACAAGGTTTCTAATTCAATCAAGCCATAGGGGTGAAAAAATTGACAATTATTTTGCCAGGAGCCTATGCCAGAAACACGTTGTTTGGAGAAACAAAGTAGGAATGCTGGTAACACGTTCTAAATCCTTGATATGGTTTAGGAGCATTTTCTCTAGTGATAAGGCTGAATCAGGAAACAAGCTGGGTAGAGGAAGGAAACCAGGAAGGTGGGGGAGGGAAAAAACAAGAAGGAAAAAAAAAAAAAATGGAGTATCAGGAAGTTCAACCAGATAGGAACTAATGGAATTTGTTTTTCAGTGTCTCCAACTCCAACTTGCAAACCAAGTAAGAAAAGACACACACATACACACACACATTCATATCTACACCTCTTGGCAGGCACTGGCCGGCACAAGTACCTGCTGATGGTCTCAAGGGACCCTCGTAATTTCAATTCAATATATTCGATCATTTCTTTGTCTCTGTAGAAAGTGCATACTTCTCCAATTTAGGTGCACTCCAATCCAGAGTTATTGTCTTCCAATTAATATAGCATAAAGACTTGGAAATTAGAAATGTACAACCAGCCATTCCCACATAAAGAGTTGATTAAAAGTTTTCTGAGTAATTGGTAGTTTGTGATGATCTTTCTTTCATTGTTTAAGCAAGCAGTTCTGAATACCCAGATTCACCTGGGAAACAGTGCGCGGTGGATAGCCTCTGTGGCTGGAGGGAAGTAAGTGCCAATAAAGTTGAGTATAGTCCCTGAAGAGAGAGGAAGGCTTTAACCCCCGTCGCAGTGGAAAATGGTCAAGACTATGAAAAACTGTTCTAGAGTGAAATGCAATGTCTGAAAGCTAATTTCTGGCAAATGGGATTTTTAAAAACATAAAATGGTAGAGCAAACAATCATTCAATAATCCTCGCTCAAGAATCTACTATGTACACACCCGTGGGTTATGCTTGGCAGGGGATTAAAAATTAATTGATGAGTATTTCCTACTCTCAGAGAAGAGATAGTTATTTATTGATCAAAGCATTTCAAAAGGAAAAACTATTTCAAATATAAACTTTGAAGCAATACAAAACATAAGTAACAAGTCCATTTTTAAAAAAAGAGAAGAACAATGAGACTGCAATTTACTGAATTCATCACCTGCTGGGGATCCAGAAATGAGTATGACACAAGTCCTCTCTCTTTAAGCAGTTCACTGTCCAATGTGAGTGACAGATGAAAAAGTTTACATGTAAAAACACAGTGGATTGACTTCTTCATTAGACGTATGAAGGTTAGAGAGGACAGAAAGCATAATTTAAATTTCATAAATGTGTCCTAGCCATCTTAGGTTTAGTTTGAATTGTTTTGATATTATTTTTTTATTTTCATATATTATATGGAAAATAATTAAGGAATTAGATTCTTGACTTGGCAGTTTGCTTTACTACACAATATATACTAACCTCAGAAAATTTCATTTTAAGTGATTTTTTTGTCTGTTTTTTGTTTTTTGACTAGGAAGAGATTTTTTTATGCAGTACTGGATTTTAAAGCTTCTTTTTGGATCAAGGACTCCTTTAGAAATCTGATAAAAGCACTGAGAACTTTATATACCCAGACATACGTACATGCACACATGCCCACATACAAATTTTGCATGCAATTTAAAGGAGTTCACCAACCTCACTATAATGAGTGTACCCCGAGATACTGCCCAGGCTCTTCCTATACTTACGAGTTGCAGACAACAAAACTGTCACATAATAATACCACTTCGTATGTATAAATCACATTACAGTTTGATGTACTTCTAAAATTACTGACTTCAGCAATAGGTTTGGACTTTAAGGACATCAAACGAGCTGATTTCTACCTTTCTCTAAAGACCCATAAGACAGAAGACATAAAATCTAGCATGAATAAGGGCAGGAGGCAAGTCACGGAAACTACAATCAGCCCGTAAAACTTCGGCATTGATTATTACTAATATGAACAGACTCAGCACCAAGCTGTGGGAAATCAAATGGTTCACCTATACTTTATTTCAAATTAGACAATTCCATTGGCAGCAGTGGTAGCTGGGGCTAGGGATGGTGGCGGCGGGGGTGTGCCTACGATTGGGGGCAGCACGAGGGAGCTCTCTGCGGCGGGGGAATAGTTCTGTATCTTAACTAATGCAGTGGTTACGGGATCCACAAGTGTGATAAAGTGGCACAGAACTATGCACAAAGATTGTACCAAAGTGAACTTCCTGGTTTTCCTCTGTACTGCACTTATCCCAGTGGGATAACTGGGTGAAGGGCACATGGAACCCCTCTGAACTTTCTTTGCCATTGCCTGCGTGTCTATAATTATTTCAAAATAAAAAAGTTTGACAAAAACACCCCCAAAGCAAAATAACCTCATAACTGTTATTAATCAAGGGCTGCTGATTTTTTAATATATATTCAGATCATTCAATTTATGTAAGAAACCAGAAAATGCACAAGTAACAAAGCACCTATGCTCCAGAAACTCAAGGTAGCTCTTTCTTAATTCAGCCGACAGCTCTAATGACAAAGTAAGGTCATTCCCAAAGCTGGCCCAGGCATTGGTAAGATGCTTCTGAACCCATCACAGTTCAAGTCTGACTGAAGGCAAGGAAGAAACTTTTAAAGGTTAAATCATTATTTTCAGCAAAATGAGAATAACAGCCAATCATTTTCACATTATGATAATGTATTAACTACGTATGTCTTTGACAAAAAACTCAAAGAAAACTCCTAAAGCATAACTCAAATCATCTAAATGCAGATTTTTTAAAAAGGCGAACAAAGTTCATTGACATTGTGGTAGAGGGGAAAGGACACTGACTTCGGGGCCAGAGGGACCTGGATTTAAACCCCATTTGTGCCACTTTGGAGCTTTGTAACAAACCTTTCTGAGCTCAGTTTCCTCATTGCTAAAAGGGTGCTAACAAATGCCTATTTCATAGGACTGTTCTGAAGAGTAAATGAGATACTTTCGCAAGTGTCTAGCACGATGTCCGGCACACAGATGCTGAATAAAGCTGTCATTTCTATTATTGTCACAGTCAGGGGTTGTAGACATTAGTAAGCTTGGGCTAATGTGAGAGCTACGATGTGGCCCCCAGCCAGACGTGGTCAGTGCCCAAGGTTCTTTAAATCTAGATGCAAAGACAATATCAATATCAGCACCTATCCAGAGCACGCAGAGAGGTCTTACTGCTCCAGCATTCCATGCTTCATGGCTTCTGAGATTCATCAGCATTTGACCTCCAGCCGCACCTCTGCCTTGGCGATGCCATGTATAAACTCAGGCCAATGTTGCTGTGGGGGGTCAAGGGAGTGAAAACAAAGCAACCTTCTTTCCACCTGAGAACAGGAGCCAAAAGAGGTGGTATTTTCAAACACATCTGATCAAAGGCCTCCTGCCCTTGGCTATAAGAGCTGTTGTAACTAACATGGTAAGGTTTCTTAGCAACAGTTTATTCAGGGAAGGTACAGGCATGCCTCAATAAAAGCAAGCTCTATATATGAAAATCCACATGTATATAAAATCTAAATTTAAAAGTGACTCTGCTTTGCAGAAAGACTGATTTGGTGTCTGAACACATGATTAGATTTAAATAACATCTATCTGATATACACATGCAGGTATATGCAGAAGACTACAGAGCTCCTACCTACGCGGTGTATAGGTAGGTGTGGGCAGCAGCTTCGTCACCTGGGAGCTCCCAGAAATGCAGAATCTTGGGCTGCACCCACCCTCAGGAACCAGACTCTGCAATTTAACAACATTCCCAGATGATATGTGCATGTTAAGATTTGAGATGCCCTGTCCTAGACAATATTCGTGACCCTAAAGCCAGAAGTTCTAACAGTATAGTTACAAATCTAGTCCTGATAATTAGAATAATTAGAATAATTATCTGAGTAGACTATTTTTTTTAACAAAATTTTTTCTTCTTTTTTTAATACTTACACCTGGATCCTAACCCAAGACTTGGATTTGAACGGTCTAGGGCGGGGCGCTGGCATTAGCATTTTCTTAAAAGGTCCTTAGAAGATTCGAATGCAAGTGTTGTTGAGAACCACTGCTGCACTGTGATATAAAACAGCCCTGCCAAACAATTAGGATTTTAAATGCATCATTACAAGAAAACATTAAACTAGAATGAGAGATTGAGATGTACTTAGATATAGATCTTGCACAAAACGGTACTATATCAAGGTTGGTCTTGACACCAATTGCACCAAAATAGATTTTCCCTGGGCAATTGTTTCTGACGTTCAAATACGGGCTCACTTTATTTTAACACAATCACAAATGACTACACCACCAAAAAGTCAAGTAACAACAAATAGCGTTGAAAACCTCATGGCACCTAACGCCAGTTAGTCCTCAAGTAGACAGATGTCTGCCAGAGGATTAGAAACCTCTGCTCTTCTAGAACAAACTTTCCTGTGCTAACCACATACATTCTTTTAAAGTTCTACCAAAAGCCCTTAAGTAATATCTCCTTCCCTAATCTGTTCAACTATAAAATTTCAAAGAGAGTGCTGGAGAAGATGAGGGTTGGGGGCAGTAGGAGTTAGCAGCAGGGAGAAAAGGGAGGACCAAGGCGTTCACGAATGCAAGGATTTGGAAAAGTCAGTGCAGCGGGAATGGCCTCAGGGCTCCAGAGTGGGATGCGGGGCTAACGCCAAGTTCCGGATGTGGCCTCGGGAGGGGGCTGTTGGGGCAGAGCAGAGGTGACAGAGTATCCCGGAGGATCCTGAAATTACTGCAGATGGTCAGAGGAGAGGGGTTCAGGAGAAAGCCTAAGATTCACCAGATGCAAAGTCCTTAGTGAACAAGGCAGACGGCCGAATCCAGGTCCTACAGTAACCGTCGAGGGGCACAGGTGACCAACAGCAGGGTGGTCTGATGACCCCCAGCCCTTTCCAACCGCCTCTTGAGAATGAAGCACCCAGTAGGGCCTCATATCCTCCCTACGGACCCACCTGCCTTAACATGACTCGGCAGAGCTCTACAGGCACCAGCCCTCAGCAAGCCACGGGGCCCAGAGTTCCTTTCCCGGGTGGGGCCTGCTTTGTCCTCACTGCTAAAGGTGTAGGGGCAGAAAAGTACTGAGAATAAACATTTATTCCCAACCTGCAAAGGAAATCGTCAAACAAAATTTCTAATAACTGGTAATTCCAGAGTCTTTGAAAATAATATTAAGTCACAGATATTAATAGCTACCAACCTGGAAAATTTGTCAGTTTGGGGAAATATCAGAAATAAATGAAACGTGTCTTTTTTGTTCTATAGTCACCACAGGCCCTGGCTAGGAACCAATAAAAGAACATAAGTATGACATACCAGATTAGCTGGGTAGTAGCTGCAGCAACCATACATCCCAGATTTTTGGAGACATCATCAATTCTAAATATTTTTATCCCATTATCTCTAAAAATATGTATTTAAAAAATCTAATATTGATATCCAAACTACATCCAGGGCTGTCTCTTACAGTTGTAAGTGACACAAAAATTTTTATGCTATATTACACAGCCCAATTTAATAATTACAATGATGAATTATGGATTCATCCGATTTAGGGTGTAGTTCAGTCACCCTATTATCTTCTAGTTCTGAAACAAACAGCATTACACAATGGAAGAAATACTATATCTAAGTCCCTTCCAGCATCTCAATGCTGGTTGTTCCAACACGATTTCAAAATGTCTTTAACTTGGAACAGACCAGAACTGCGCGGTACACAGGGCATATCCTTCCTCCCCAACCATGTTCCAAATAGAGCGACGCAGTCTGAGCAAAGCAAACAGAATCGGGATATGCAACCTCCCTCTCCTGGAGATGGCGGAGATGGACCAGATCAGCAGTAGGATTCATCCCCAAGATCAGTCTAGTCCTCATAGAACAACAACAACAACACCCAGATGACACAGATCCTTTTCTATATTCCTTATAAAACATGTTACCTACCAACGATTATTAAGAGGGTCACATTTAGCCTTTGTAAGACTGAAAGTTTTGTGTGTTTTTTGTAACTTTGAAAACTACTATTCTTAACAAATAGTTCTATACACCATTGAAAATCAAACACTATAGAAAGAAAACATATCAGGTGTATGTGGCTTAATACCTCGGTAGTCTTCTTACTCTGTCTTTTCCCAAAAATGCAGTCAAGGTCTGTTTTGCTCCGAGATGACAGATCCTTTCCTAGAAAAACAATACGATGCCTTTTAGTAACACCGTTCTTTCTAAAATGCGGAGCACAGATACAAGCTGTGAAACTCCTGAAAGCAAACTGGGTTTTGAAAAAGAAGCCATTTTATAAACTACTGACTTTCTGTCCCCCCTTCACAGATTACAACTCCTCAATTAATAAATAAAATTAGTTAAATTTTAAAATCACTTAAAAATCAAATAAAGTGTTTGCGAGGCAGAACCTCTGACATTCTCTTAATGGTAGAAACAACCAAGAGTGTGAAGACTGAGAGGAAAACTAAATTCTAAAGCTCGCTCGCCTACTGGTCTGCCTTAGAGGCATCATTTCTGGGTCTCTGGTTCCCCATTTATAAAACAGATCTTATTTACTTCAAAGAGACATGAGCTACTTACTTAGGATTATGAAATGCAGAATAAAAAATGCTGCTACATACATAGCTTCAAACCCCCACATACACACATGAATGAGAACATACTGTATTTGACATAGAAGCTCAATAATCAATTGAACGAATGCGTATTTAAAAAGAATAAATGCAAATAAAAAGTACCATATTAGGGTGTTTTAGATTTTTCTTTAAAAAAAATTTTTTTTTATTGTTATAGCTATATCAGCTTTAAGTAACAGGTTACATGGTAAGAGCAGGAAATGAAATGGTTTCTGGCAGAAGCAGTGGCCAAAGGACCCCATGATTCTTATTAAAAAACACTAAACTCTCACTTAATTTCAAACCCACAAACCAACTAATTTAAAATTCACTTCTTTGGAATTTCCACTTCTGCCAAAAACACTCTGTGAGCAGTCGACCAAATCTATTCCCATTTGTCAGCTTCATGGCTAATGCCTTTCAAAATGTAACTATTCCATGTAAAGTCTTGAAGCTCTGGGGGAGTGAGGCTCTGGGTTAGACACAGGAATTTCTGTTTTGAGTTGGAAGGCTGAGTTCCACTGTCACAGACTCACTCGTCTTCTCGGTTTCCTGTAGCAAACTGACGTGGCAAAGTAATGTCATGACCCAGAGGTTCTAGTTCACTGGCTATCACCGGGGCATTCAAATATGATATTGCTCACCATGAAATTAAAAAACAAAACACCCTTCAATTTAATGCAAAGCCAGGTGCCAAAACCAGTTTCACAGGCAGCAGTACCAGATTCAATGGTCCAGTCAGTACTACCTGTTCCTATCAGGAAGAACATGCTCCTATGTGGCTCTCTCCTTTCTTCCTGAGCTAGAAACGAAGGCTTCCTGATTCTTATTGATTATTAAGTAGAACCCTGACAAAAGACCCCAAAGGAAACCGACTTCACAACAAAATGAAGCATATACCAGATAGGAACTCAAGAAATAAACCAGAGAAGTGGGGAATACAATTGGTTGCAGTGGGGAGAAGGGGACAAACCCTCAGGAGTTCTAGAGACCTATTCTAGGTTTGTCATTAGCATAGCCCATTTTACACTGTGGAATTCGTTTCAGAAAAAGGAGTTGTACTTAGTTCAAAATGTGTACTGGCCATCTATCCTACACTATCTTCTGAAACGCAATAGATACCCTAAAGGAAGTGCAAATTAAGACCTCTTTTACAGCAATTCAACTAAAAGGAATGCTGGAGGGATTAAGGAAGGGAAGGTACATGCAAGATGACAATTTTAAAACAGGATGTCAAAATACGAACACACAGAGATCAAACAAATCTAAAAATCAAAGGGAAAACTACCAAGCTGGTAGAGATAGTAAGCTATACCAATGAAGGTTGCAAGTGTTTCTAAAGTTTTGGTGATAGGTTCTTGTGTCAGAAATTTTTATCCTCTAGCAAAGTTCCCTTAAGTAAATGTAGAAACCACGATTGTTACAGGCCTTGCTCTGGATTTGATCTGGAAAACAAAACACAGAGAAGAATTAGGAGTCAGAGACCAATGGAAAGGAACCCCAAGGTAGATAAAAATGGAAGATGGAAGCAATATAGAAATAGTTATTAGTTAATGGTTCTGGTTGAATATGTTATAAAATTATGGCCACGTTTAAATAAAATATACGTATTAAAAATGAGTTTAAAAGCTTATTGGTCTCAGTTCTGAACTGTAGTTAAATTACAGCAAATACTGTTGATAAACTTAGATCTTAGAAAAAAATGACAATCACAAAATTAAACAAGCCGAGAAACATGTTATCTGTCTGGATTTGGTTTGTGTATCAGTCTTCAATTGGCCATAACATTTTGAGAACCAAGGAAAAAGGGTTCCAGTTCCCAAACTGATGTAACAAAGGTCCATGAAAGGATGAGCAGGTAGAAAAGCACTTTATTTATGATCATTTTAGCTGTTTTGCTAATAATCATTAAGTATCAGGTTTTCCAGTCTATCAGGGCAGCAAACCAGAAGGGAGGGCTGTTACTGCTATCACCAGATACGTACAACACCAAGTCCTCATGGGAAATGAAACTATGAAAAATGAACGTAAGAACTTAAGAATCACAGAGATTTAGAGCCTTTTCGTTTCAGGGCAGAAGTCATATATAGAACCCAACAAGTTCTAAGGAGAAAACTATATTATAACTGAGGCTCAAAATCTTGGCATTTTTCTACGCAAAGTAAAGGGGCAAGGGCAAAGAAATGCAGGTTTGAGAAACATGTTTATGAAAATAAACAGTTAAGGCTTATGTAGGGAGCTCCACTCGCTTAGAAAATTCATTTGCACTCCCCGATCAAGAAGGATAAAACCAATAATATTAAATTTTTAAAAATGGAAACACATGGGACTGATTCTAGGACAGAAGATTATGACAACTTCTATACAGGGTAATGTCAGAAAACCAGGAACCGTGAAAGAATCAGAGTAGGGGGTGAAATGTGATAAGATAGTCAGAATTTTTTAAAAGTCTGCAGTGGTGTGACTTCATATTTAAATGTCAAAAGAATCAAAAGAGGAAACTTAACACCCATCAGAGTCTAACCGTGGGGAGGACTTCACCATGCTTAGGACACTACATTCCGTGTTTCCAGACTAGCAAGGTAACAACTACCAGGACATGTGTTGTGCATGTCATTTCCTTGTTTAAAAAGCAAAATACTACAAATTGTCACCGGGATAGGAGTCTGAGTAAATGACCATGATGAAGTTGCACAACTACAGTTTATGCAACTTTTTATCCACCCATTGCACAACTGGGGAGAAAAAAAGCAATGCTCTCCTGACAACTGCTCACTGTATACAGAAAAACTTCAAAAATGGTTTTGTTGAAATTGATATTTTCCCTACTGTTTCCTCTCTACAGATATAGCATTGCCACACATTTCTCGAGTTAAAAGAAACCATGTTGAAGTTAGGCTTTTAAACAAATATAGTTGAAAATGCCTTTTAAAAGTATATAATAAATTATTTCAAATTAAAATGATAAATTTAGGACTAGAGGAAGAAATAATTATGTATCAGAACTAAAATGATATAGCCAATATTTAGGCAGTATAAATTTTACAGTGCTATATGCTACTATAACCTCACTAAAGTAAAATTTTTGTCTTTACTCTTCACACCAAGCTACGTAAAGTGAAGTCTTCTCATGTTTTGGTTTTCTGAACCATTGATGGAGTTCCAACACGAATCATCCTCATCCAATAAGTGATGCAGTTACTTTCATTATATGCATATCCACAGGCTAAAACCCTTATGATCCATAATGCTGAACAATCAAAAGTTCCATATAATGGAGACATTTCTGATAAGTCCTAAAATAGAACCTATTTTAGAACTCAATAATGACTTAAGAACCTTTCCTCATTTTACAAAAGAAGAAACTGAGTGTGACAGAAGGGAAGTGGTTTAGCGATTTGTCTGAGAGAATGATGGCCAGTACTCAGGTTTCCTGTGACCTGAGAGTCTACCTTGGAGGAAACTTAAGAGTTTATCATTCATATCCAGTGACAATAGTTGCTCTACCTGAAAAAATCTCTTTTAGTAAATTAAAGAACTTTAAAATAAACTTTCCCTATGGGGTGTTAAGATGGATGGTAAGCATGTAAGCATTCTCATACATGCTTCCTTCTCCCCTCTTTTCTACTTATTCCCAGTCTGCACTCAATCTCCTCTGCTACCTAACTTTCTTCCCTTTATACCAAATCCCTTTTCTCCCCAAGCAAGGCTAATAAATAAGCACACCCTATTTTAAGAGAGAGAAAATGACGGCACAACACACCAAGCAGAGTGACAGGGTCACCTGGCAAGGGAGTGGTTTCACGAGAAATAGAAAGCAAATACTCCTGGCAGCCATTAGATTAAAGAAGACTAAGGAGGTTTATCCGGCTTTAGCAACTGCTTCAGACGAACTCATGCATGTAGTCAGCTACTAAAAGAAAATTAGAAGATTTTATTTGCAAAAGTGAAAGCTTAAAAGACTGCCATACCATTCAAAAGTTACAGGCCACTTTTAATTTCATTAATTTGCTCAGCTGGACCCTTCTGCCTTACCTCTGCTTCTTTCTATAGGGTCTAATGAGAAAAGGAGGCGTATATAAGGGGTTGGGTAGGAAGTGACTATTTAGCTCTCCTCAAAAGGACCAAGGGGCCAACAGGATGTTCTGTTCTTCAGCAGGTCGGGGGTGGACAGAAACCATGAGATGAAGCCATAGAGAAAAGCAACAAGGAAGGCTCCAGCTGCGAGAAAGGGAAGGGATGACACGAGAGCCATACAAACCACACCTGCTGGGACAGGGAAGGAGGAAGCACCGGCATCTCCTTGCACACACTCCCAAAGCTATTCAGCTCCCAACTCCATTCAGCTCTGCCATAGACTCTCATTTAAACCAAGCCCATTCCTACCTTTTGGGGTCCTAGCCCCAAATGAGAACAGCATTAGTATTTTTAAGTAGTGGGAATTCTAGCTGCCACTGCTATTCAGGCGGGTTCTAGGAGTTAGGGAATTCCCAATCATGACAACAAGACTAAAAGCAAAGAGATGTGCTTTTCCTGGCACTTCGAGATAAAAGCGTACATCTAAACTCCCATAGGTGAACTATCCAACGGTGACTAGATATCACAACATAAATTATCATCATATTTATACTTTAAATATATTATGTAATGAATAGGCTTTTGTGCCTGGAGAGTGCACTTCATGCATATTTTTCTATGGGAAAACATTTGGGGAGTTGATGAGGTCAAGTTAAATTGTTCTTCGCAATACAAGACTGCCACCTAGTGGTTAAAGCAGACAACTGCACTCACAATTGACTACCTGTCAAATGGGAAGGAAGTGGGGAGGTGGTGATGGAGGAAAATAGGATTTATCACACAGTTCTCAACCATGTTTCCTAACATTATGTTCATAATGACCATGGAATGCCAAGTTAACGCCCCATGAAATGAAGAGATGGTGCGGAATAATACAAGGGTCAACCTGGGAGCAAGATTTCTCTTACTGGAGCCTCAATACAGAGCATAATTCTCTAAATTGACACACTTTAGGAGCTATTCAACACCAACATTGCGCCCTGAAAAACAAGAAAATGTAAAAAAAAGCTGAGCAATAAATTTAAACTATTTTCTGACCTAGCCACATAAAGTCCTTTCTCTTTTAAGTAGCAAGTTGACTTCCACTTTCAGCTTCGCCGAAGGACTGGTACCTACTCTAGAAGAGAATCTGGGGCCCTGCCTCAGAGCTAATGGATCTGAATCTCTCCTTAACAAGATCTCCAGGCAATTAACTACAAATGATGAAACTTGAGCACTGCGTTAGATCAAGCCAGTCAGGCCATCCGTAATTTCCTGTTTTGTATGTAAAACAAGAAGTGATGCAGGTGAAGAGCTAAAAATGCTTTAAGAAGCCCCCTGTGAACACAGAGTTTGCAACAACAGATAAAGAAATGCTTAATTTTACCTTTTGTGAATTTCATATAATGAACACGGTTTTTGGAGATCTTGGATTTTTCTTCAAGGCTGAAAGATTTTTTTTCCTTGTTGTCTGAGGAGTCTTAAAAAAAACAAAAAGCATTACATTAAATTCTCTGTAATCCAGTCTCATTTATTCTCTTATAGTGACATGGTGTTATTTAAATAAAATCTTTAGAAGCGCCATCATTTATTATTGAACTCTAATCAAATTATAAGAAATATTCTTCTTAAACTGTGTACTACAAATCAAGCAAGGCTATATTCTTCAGAAATTTATAAAATCTTCGAGGAAGAGAAATGAAAACTTGTGTTTACACAAAAATCTACATACAAATGTTCAGAAAAGCCTATTCGTAATATTAAAATACTGAAAATAACCCAAATTTTTCAGTGGGTGAATGGATGAGCAAATTCTGCTACATCCTTATTCTGGAATATTATTCTGCAAGAAGGAGCAGTGAGCAACTGATACACAACATCCTGGGTGGATCTCAAGGGCATTCTGCTTAGTGAAAAAGGTAAAGCTAAATACTATATGATCCCATTTATATAACATTCTTGAAATGAAAACACTACAGAGATGGAGAACTAATTAATGGTTTCCAGGGCAACGGGATGAAAGTGGGGTGTTAGAGGTTAGAGGGGTGGAAGGTGGGTGTGAATACAAAGAGGCAGCACGAGGCAGCTCTTTTGTGGTGATGAAACAATCCTGTACCTTGATTGTGGCAGTAGCTGTATGAATCTACGTTTTGTACACACGTGATAAAACTGCATAGAACTACACACACAAAAGAATGAAGCTAAAAAAATGGTGAAAACTGGATAAGGTTTGTTGGTCTAGTTAACAGTCAACACTAGTGTCAATTTCCTGTTTTTGCTATTACACTACAGCTATATTAGATGTCACCATTGGGTGAATGGTACTTCGGACTCTTTGTAGTAGTATTTTTGCAACTTCCTATGAGTTTGCAATTACTTCAAAATAAAAAGTTCTTTTACAAAGTGAATAAAAATGGTAAGACAGGTTAAGTGTGAAGGGGCAGCACTGGCAACGAGCCACTGCCTCGAACACCAGATTTTACTGGAGGCTCACCTTTAAGGGTAAAAACAACAACAAAAAGAAATCATTGAGGAATAAATTCATGGGGTTATTTCTTTGACAAAACAGGAAAATGTGAGCCAGAAAGGAGTCCCTTGGCTGAAATATCAGAGCAAGTAGATCTGGGATTAGAGTCAATTATAGGATAATAACGAGCTGCCTATATGTATTCCTTTATCTATTCATCAAGTTCAGGGAGCAGAGTACCACAGAAACAGAATGGCACAGGTAGAAGAGACTGAATGTTCCTATAGTTATGTCGAAAGGAAATATAAGTGTAAGGTTAGAGAAAGGGGTAAAAACGGAAAATTTTGCCTTAACATTGGAGCAAGACAAGCACATGTCCATCAAACAACATGTTAGTTAACTGTAATCCCTTCTAGGAATTGGTAATTTCACAAGCAAAGTGTGAATTATATAGCAAGGCTCTAATGACATAAAGACAGACATTTCAAGCTTTTAGGCAATGCCTGCCATGAGTTAATTATATCAATTTTGATGGTCCAAATACCAATCACCTAGCAGATTACCAGCTTAAAGAAGCTATTATCAACTGAAGGCTGATTAAATACTAGGTCCTGGATTAAGAGCTTTCTGCACATTTTTGTATTCCATTTTACAGCCATTTGATCAGGTAGCTGGTCTGATTATTAAACTTACTTCACAGAAGGGCGCTGAAGCACAGAGGGGTTACATAAGGCACACCTAGGAGGTGGCTTTGATGCACTGAAACCAGTGAGAGTGCATATTCTTAACCACTACACTGTGTCCCTGTTAGGGGAGCTGCTCTCCCACTTTAGAGCACGTGAGCATCACCTGGGGAGCTTCTCCAGCTTCTGAGTACACAGACTTCCCAAAGCATACCCAAGCGGGGACAGTCCTTAGGGGGCCAGTTTCTGTCTCTTGTCCGTATGCACTCTTCCCTAAAACTGCTCTGATTCGGAGTGGACACGTCGATCTGATTCTCCTTCCCCGCTTCTCCCACGTGTCCTCCTTCTACTTTACAAAAGAAAGGAACCACTCTCTTCTTGCCAGGGACAAACAGGGACGCGCCAAAGCACTAGTGTTAGGGAAGCATCCTTTAATCAAAGCAGCAAAAGCAGCCTCCTTCCCATGCCAATCTGTCTCATGAAGAGATGCACTTCCAAAAAGATTTGGATAATAATTATTTATCAAAATGTATATGTTTCCTGGTTTTGTTCATTGTAATCTACTAATTATACTGAGAACTTAATCCAAAGGAAAAATATTTACACTTAAATATTATATGTGTTTGTTTTGTGACAGAGAAATAGGATAAGGTGGTGAATTTTTAAAAGTTTAAGCCAAAAAAAAATATTAACATAAAATACTATAGGGTAGACACAATGGAAATATTATTTCAGAGGAAACGGAACTATGAAACATAATACTTCTGACGATTAAAGAAGGACTTGTCCATTTCTAAATAGATAACAATGGGTATCAAATTGCTCTGGTATTTATCATCCACTGGCTACATTTGACTTTATTTTAAAATGTCATTATTTCCCAATAGGCCAGAAGCTACCGTACTTTGCAACTATTTAAAGCTATGGTTAAAAAACATTATAGATGTCAATAGACAAACGTGAGACAGGGCACAGTTTTCAAATTCCCTTAGAAGAAATGTGAGCAGAAAACTGTGAAGATCCCTGTACTAAGCCCCACCTTTGCGGATGACAGGTTTTCAGTATCCCAGCTTACTTCCCAAAATATTTAAAATCACGAAGACAAAGTATCTCATGGAAATAACAAACATTTCCTAAAACCGTAAGTCCACCAAAAAGCTAAGCTGAGTCTGGCAAAGAGTATAACTCATTGAGACAGGATAATTTTTAAAAATAAAATGTTAAAGACTATACTGATTTTTGTGTACCACAAGGAGATATGGGCTATTTCTAGAATCTTTGTAAGAATCTATGAAGAGGACAATATGGAATCTCTGCTTCATTAAAAGGAAAAGTATGCGAATTTGGTAAGCAATCTTAAGGAAGTAAAAATATTATTATAGCAAAAAAATGTTACTGGGTTATTGTGTCATTTGATCTTCAGTTTTAATACGATAATTCAGCTTTAATATGACCAAAAATTCACTCGGGTGAATATACTGTATTTACCAAAGATGACATGGCAGAAAAATAATCTGTTAGCTCTCCAGGTCCATTCCTTGGACAGGCTTTCCCTTAAAGGAATTTTCTAAAGGCTTTTCAGTACTGGGACTGGAGTTAGCAAGGTCTGGTTCAAACATGACTGAGCTCTCGATAGGAAGCAGAGCTGCTTACTGCATCTTCCCTAACACAGGGCCACTGGCACCCTCTAGTGGTCTTGAGGTGGAACTTACTCTATAGATTAGTAACTCCTACTGTCAATGATTAAGATACTTCCATGTCTTATGCAGAAAAGAATCAGCTTGCACAAATGAACCTGTGGCCAGGGCTGCACAAATGAACATGGGCAAGGCAGTACTGCTTGGAACCTGCCATGTACTTACTACCTTTCTGACAAATAATAGAGTTCTCTGAGGCACTGGAAACATTTCACTGACTGCACTTCAGTAAAATGTCAGGAAGGCCCAACTACAGCCCAGGCTGGAAACAACCCAAACGTCCGTCACCAGGTGAATGGATACACAATATGTGGCATACTCATACAATGGAATACTACTCAAGAATGAAATGAATTACTGACAAATGCAACAACATAGACAAACTCAGAAGCAAGCTGAGAAAAAGAAGCCAGACGGTACAGAAAATACACATCTAATCGACAGGGACAGATCAATGGTTGTCTGGGGCCAGAAAACAGAGTGGTGAGTTGCAGGGAGAGGAGTAAAGGGCTGACTGGAAGGTCATCCAAGAGAATTCTCTGGAGTGATGAAAACTTCTTTATCATGGTTATTATGGTTACAAAGGTGTATACACATTTGTCAAAACTCAAGGAACTATACCCTCAAAAATGGGTATATTGTATTGTATATAAATCACACCTCGATAAAGTTTACTTTAAAAAAAGATTCCAAAAAAAAAAAAAAAGATTCCAGGCAGAATCCTGCCTCCAGTAATGGTGACTGGCAAATTTCAACCACCTCTTTTGCCTAGAAAACCAAAATATTGGGGGTGGGAGTGGGGGATTATTGCTGAAAGATATTGCTATGGAGCAAACAAAGCAGTAAAGAATTGCAGACTCACAGTTAGGGATAAGGAAATCCAGAGGAGGTGAGTCTGGCATTTGGGGCTTTTTACCCCATTGATTGTCTGTCAACTCTAGAAGAGGCAGCTGAGAGGTTGAGAAACTAAGCAGAACACATGAGACTCAAGGAATGTTAAATTTTTAAAAAAGAGAGAATAGAAGGACTAAAATCAATTTGCATGGAAAATTTGAGGTTTGCAGCAAAGCAGAGCAGAAGCATCAGGAAGTAACAGTAAATGAGGTAAATGGGGGTCAAGAAAAAGGTTTTAAAATTAGTTTTGAAGCAATTTTTTTGAGTAGGACATAATGCACACTGTACAAAATTCTAAAGGTACAAACAGACCATAGTAAAAGCTAAGTTTTCCCCACATCCTGTTCCCCAGTCATTAACTCCCTTCCCTAGAGGCAATCATTGCCATCAATTTCTTAAGTATTTTTGTGTGTAGATAGTCTATGTATATAAAATACATACAATAGATACTCTAGAGATATTTTATTAGTCTCAGCACCAGGTAGTTCCACTGTCGAGGGCTGTCCTGTGCCCTGTAGGATATCAAGCAGCATCCCTGAGCTCTACACTCTATATGCCAGGGGCAGCCCCACACCCAGTTGTGACAACCAAAAATGTCTCCAGATGTTGCCAAAATCACCCCTAGTTGTGAACCTCTGGTGTATATACACAAGCACACACACATTTCCTATTTTTTTCCTACAAATGCACACCATTCGCACTATTTTTCACCTTCTTTTTTTTTACTTTAAAATATTAGAGACCATTCATCAGTCGTACATAGATTTCAAATTTTATTTGTATCTTGCTGTCATTACATATAGATACGTATAATGATCATTATGTTAAGAACATTATTCCATTTTTTTATTTGGGGATTTCATTAATGACACCTAGGTATCTAACCAAAATCCAGCCACCTAAAAGTATCTCTCTTACTAGGCGGCAGTACATCCTAATTAGTAAAGGTAATCAGGGGAAATACTCTATTTTAGAGTTCTAGCTCTGCAAATAACAATAATGACAAACATTACAGCAGTACCTCATACTTCTTAAGTACTTACTGTGTGTTACGCAGTGTTCAAGGTACTTTAGCTGCATAAATATATTTAATTCTCACAACCTTCTGAGGATGGTGCTATTATTATCTCCATTTCACCACAAGAGGAAACCAAGGCACAGAGACTTTCAGTAATTCACTCAAGGTCACACACGTGGAAGAGTCAGAATCAGGATGCAGACCCAGGCGGTCTGGTTCTGGTTCTGGTGTTCTTCTCTGCACCACTACACTCTGTTACTCGTCAGTCAAAACGTACAAGCCTTACACGGTCACATCTATATTGCTACTGGTTTCAACTGTGATCTGGAATCTAAAGATGTTTCTGTTTAGTCAGGAAGGGCTAATATCCCTGCATTTTACTACTGCATGTAGCCTGCATTTCCTAATACCAGTCCAGTCAACAATTTCACAAAACACTTTCCTTATGTTTTTCTTTAGCTAACATTGAGATGACCATCTTTTGTAATAGGATCACATATAGAATGGCTAGGATAGTTCTAAGAGTTATCCCATGGATAAGGAAAACTGTCCAAGTAGAGATATCAATAAGAAGTCCAATCCAATTAGGGAAGATACAGAGCACCTTTCCCCTCATGCTTTTGGGCTCACTCCCATACGCGGTATTGCAACAAATCTTCCCACAGACAGATTTGTGCTGTAATTTTACCAGCATATCCTGCTGGCATCCTCCCAAGCAGGGATTATGCATGTCTCATACATCCGTACATTCTCAAGTCTAACATTGTATTCAGCATGCAGCTCTATAAATGTTTGCTGAACTCAAATCTAATTTTTAATTTCATTCCACAAAGTTCTTTCTCTTTGAATTTAACATCTTTTGACTGTTCACTACATGCCAAACACTGTGCAAAAGGACAAGAAATTCCTTATAAAAATGTTTGCAGAATGCAACTCCACTACAAAAAAACCTGATTCAAAAATGGGCAAACGACTTGAAAAGACATTTCTCCAAAGAAGTTATACAAATGGCCAACAAGTATGAAAAGTGCTCAACATGACTAATTTCTAAGGAAATACAAATCAAAAGCATCAAAATGTATCACTTCAAACCCAGTAAGATGGCAACTATCAAAAAACAAAAATAACAAGTCTTGGTGAAGATGTGGAAAAATTGGAACCCTAGTGCACTGTTGGTAGGAATGCAAAATAGTACAGCCACTATGGAAAATGGTATGGCAGATCCTCAAAAACTTAAAAATAGATCCATCAAATGCTCCAGTAATCCTACTTCTAGGTATATACCAAAAAGAACTGACACCATGGACTTGAAGAGACATTTACACACCCACAATCATAGCATTATTCACAATAGCTAAGAGCTGCAACCCAAGTGTCCGTCGATGAATGAATGGATAAAAAAATATGGGATACACATAAATGGAACATTATTCAGCCTTAAAAGAAAGGAAATGGTACAATGTTAGATGCTACAACATGGATGAACCTTGAGGACATGAAGTGAAATAATCCAGATACAAAAGGATAAATACTGTATAATTCCACTTACAGGAGATACCTAGAGTAGTCAAATGCATAGAGACAGAAACTAGAATGGAGGTTGCCAGGGGTTGAGCGAAGGGAAGAAAGAGAAGTTAGGTAGAGTTTCAGTTTGAGATGATGGAAAGAGTCCTGTGGATGGATGGAGGTGATGGCTGCACAACAATGTGAATACACTTAATGCCACTGAACTGTACACTTAAAAATGGTTAAGACAGTAAATATTATGTTATGTGTATTTTACCACAATTTAAAAAAAATGTTTGTAGAACAGCTAATAGTGTCGATTTCTTCAATGACTATCCAGCAGAATTAACTGAAGTTACATCCTTGCCTTCCAAATAGCCATGTGACAAAAAAAAGTCCCTTCAACTCTAAAATCATAATAAAGACCCACAAGTGTGAGTACACCATCCATGCCCTTACCCCAAACAGTACTACCTTTCTGTTAATTCAATATGGAAAGATCAATGTTCAACTGTTTCATTTCTAGTTCCTACAGCTTGGGAATACAATTTCTAGTACTGAGCCCCTTGCAACAAATTTTACTATAACCGGAGCAATCTGAATTTCTTATATACATTAAAAATAAAACAAATTTCACTAGGTAGAATCAACACACACAAAAAGGCTTTTCTATTAAGCCTTTGCTGGGTTATGGTCCCACTTGGTATTTCTTGCTTTGTATTTTTAAAACATGTTCTATTTGGAAAAAGTAGTCTGTCTTTAAAAATGGAAAACTATTTTAGGGTTTACTTCACACCCACACACATGCATATGCTGGGTTATACATCTTTGGCATGATTGATAATATATCTGAAATAAAAATTTTTCTATTTTCTTTATTTAATAAAACTGTTACCTTACCTACCAGAAAAAAACACACACACATAAAACAAAACAAAACATGTTCTAGTGACACTCATGGATCCCTGGAAAGATCACTTTACTTTCTGAGGTTGTAAAGTGCATGGATTTACCTTGTCATTCTCTAACTCTTAACAGGAAAAAAGTGTTTGGTTATGACTTAAGGTTCATATAATGAAAGCACCATTAAAATATAAACAGAAATGACTATTTGTAATAGCTTCAATCAATTAACTTTTAGATATATGACGCTTATAATAAAACAAGTTGGTAAAAATATTTTTAAGATTATGTCCTCCATAAATTTAATGGAAAAAAAAAAAAATTTAATGGCTAACAAAGCAAAGGTTTCCCTACCTGTTGTTTCCTGCCCATGGCAAGAGTTCAGTTCAGCCAGAAGCTGGTTAAAATCATCCTGATGAGCAATCCAGTTGTCCTGAAAAACACCAAAAGAATCGGTTAGAGGCAAGTCTGTAGTTTACCTATATTGGTTGAGATAAGATATATTTTGGAGTCAAGGAAGTCTGGTGGTTAATGTGAAATTTTAAATGTTCCATCAAAATATTTTATAAATTTGAATGTAGAAGATACAATCTAAATTTGAAATGTAATTTATTTATATTAGCATTAAAAATGGTCTTCCTGGAAGCTTAAGGCCTGATTTCAAATGTGCACAATTTATCAATAATCAATTACAGTCAAATAATCAACAGGCAACCTGCATGCTAAATATTGAAATAAAACAAAATATTATTTTTTTCTCACTAATGGAGAATTATGCAAGTCAAAGGAAAAAGGCAGTGATGGACTTGTGGGCTGGCTCTCTTCTTTGTTCATTTATGCTTCGGACATCTTGCCCAATTCTATCTGCTGGCATCGAACCCAACTTTACAAAATCTCACTGGGGGAGGGAGGAAGTTCCCTGAGTCAATCAGCACCCATTTGTAAGGTGGTAAGCTGCTAAGTTCATTACACCAAATAGAACCTGGCTTTAAGAGAGAATGAACATCTCCAAAACAATCTAAACCAGTGGGAAGCAAGGTATCGATGTAGGAATTTGTCTCATACACACTTTTTTTTAAGACTGCTTAAGGTTAGTAGGTTTACTGGGCAATACTTTTCCTAAAAAATTAAGTACATCTGTATAATCTGTATATCTATCTCTCAACAACTAACTTCAAAACCAACCTTATGTAAACTCTTTCTTTAGTGGTTTAAAATTTTAGCTGTTGGTCCAGCAAATTTTAGCTGGTCTAGTCTACTACTCAGTGCTATTAAACTAATCAAAGTACAGTTAACCCTTGAGCAACATGAGTTTGGAATGAACAGGTCCCCTCACATGTGTTGTTTCTTTTTTTTTTTTAATAAATACTGTAAATATATTTTCTCTTCCTTAAGATTTCCTAACAACATTTTCTTTTCTCTAGTTTACTTTGTTGTAAGGATATAGTATATAACACATATAACATACAAACTATGTGTTAATCTATTTATGTTATTGGTAAGGCTTCTGGTGAACAGCAGGCCATTAGTAGTTAAGTTTCGGGGGAGTCAAAAGTTATACGTGGATTTTTGACTACATGGGGTCAGTGTTTCAATCCCCATGTTGTTCAAGGGTTAGCTGTAATTCAGTTTACCTAAAGTAATTTAAATTTTCTACCAGATTCTGTTAGCTATAGAAATGTAAGAACAAAGCTTTCAGCTTAGACACTTTCTAAAGCAAATAATACTGAAATGAAAAGCAGGATAGGCCATTAATTTTAATTACAGTGTCATATTTTCAAAGTGTCAGGGTTTAAGAGGAAGCTTGAAGAAACTCGACTGCCGTATACCGAAAGTCAGAAATAGAAAATTGGACAGGAAAAGAACACCACTTTCTTGTGAAAATAAACTTTGTTTTTTCCGAAACTAAATATCACCAACTTTTAACAATATAAACTAATATTACACAGGTAAAGATGACAATTCCTCTGACCTGAAATGAGTATTTCTATAAAAAGAATACTTTTGACAAAGTTTAGCGATAAAACTAGTTTGGATCTCTTTGCTATAAGTGAAGAATGCCAGAAGGACAATAAGGCAAGGTGAGGGCGCAACACTTGATGAGGAGTTATGGGCTCTTAGCCAAAACACGGAGGATACACACGTGAATGGGTAAAAACTGATCAATCAATTTGATTGAATTAAAATTTATAAATTTACCAAGAAAGTCAATTATGCAAGGAAACCCCCCAGCAGGCACACTGTTGCTCACTTCATTATTGATCGTAGCTCCGAGTCCCAGGTGGTTATTTTTAACTTGAACTTTTATATGATCTGTGGCTCCTTGCTCTTGAGCCCCTAAACCCTGTGGAGATAAAACATAGAGTTAGCTTTTTGATCAGGTATAAAGAGTGATTATCTCTCTCGTCCTGCATCAACCATTCAACTAATTATTAAACATCTAGGAGCAAGGCACTATCCATGCCCTCAAAGAGGACAATCTAATGAATTCTCACAGACATGTCTGTAACACCAAGGACGCACTTATAATAATGAACAGTTATTCTTCAACCTGAGACCTAATTGAAGGCCCATGTAAACACTACGGAGAATATGCCTTTTTCTGATGTTCTGCCACAAAACCACTAGAAGCCCACTGGAGGTATTACGAATCTTCTATGGTTCTCTCCATTAAATAATTTTATAAAACAACACTGAGAAAGGGGAGAGGGAGACTCCAAGTGCCCTGCATAAATTAACACTCATTTGTAAGGTGTCCCAGAGAGCTCAGTGTACTGGAGAACCTAACAGGAACGCAGGGTGGCTTCGGCAGAGTGAATGAAGAGGAAATGAGATGATACGAAGGGGCTAGACCTCACAGGACCTTGGAAATAAATGATGGTAGAAATTTGGATTTCTGGTTTTTTAAAACAATGAGAAACAACTAAACTTTTAAACAAGGGAATAACATGATCTAATTTCTGTATTTTAAAAGCTAGTTCTGGCTGTTGCATGGCAAATGGCCCAAAGGAGGAAAAGAAGGACGATGAGGAAGCAGCCGAGAGGCTGTTGAGGGCAAGCAATGGCAGGGCTTGGACAGGACGTGCTCCGATTAGAGAATAATGACTCGGGACACAGGAAGTGAGGGAAATGCGGGAACCCAGCAGGACTCCCATTTCTGGCTTGAGGAAGTAGGTAGACAGGGTACCACTTGCAAAAAATGGGGGAAACTTGCGAAGAAAAAGATGTAGGAGATTCGGAGTTATACAATAAAAATGATAAACTCTAGATGCCTCCTCAAATGGAAATGCCAAGCAGGCTGACAAATGTACACATTTGGAGCTCAAAGGATATACACGAACTAGATACAGAAAAGTGACAGGATTAGGTAACTCTCAGAATTCAGCTAATCCAAAGCATGGTATGGAATGAATGAGTTCATCTAAGCGGAGTACAGAAAAGGGCCTGGGGCTGAACCCCAGGAGCTCCAAAGCTCAAAAGCCTAGAAGAGGAAGAGCCAGCAACAAATTTAGGAGTGAAGGAGGGAGGGCAGTACTGTGGAAGCCACGACAGAAGTCCCTGAAGAAGGAAGTAGTCCATTCTGTCCAACGCTGCTAAGGGAGCAAGCAATGTGAGAACCAAAAAAGGGTCCACTGGACTTGGTAACAGGAAGTATTTGACAAGAAGTATTTAAGTGTAGCGATGTCAGTAGAATTCCTCTTTGAGTCAGCAATAAGTGGAATATGAGGAAAAGGAGAAAATGTATCATAAAATATTCCTCTTAACAATATAAAACTCTGATGGTTAAGTATGATTCCAAGTGCAACAAATTAAAAGGCACTGGCTATGAAAGTGTTAATCACGCAGTTTAAATGATAAAAAGAGCTGACATGTATGTTTAATTCTAACTTTACCATCACAAGGTCACCGTAATTTACTTAATTTCTCCAAAATCACTTATTGATCCAAAACATAAATTTCTCCCAGTCTCCTAAGAAAGATGCATTCTCCTAATTTGTAATTTCTTTGCATGGCTCCAATTTCTTTTGCTGTTATCCAAAATACCTTTCCTTTAGACCACCCCATCTTCTCCAGCATCCTCTGGCCAAACTTGGAATCATCATTACTCCATGCGGTGTTCCTTGGATCCACAGCCCACTTCTGCTTCCGTCGACCTGTAAATGACAGAGCATCTCATTGGCAACTTATCTTTCAAATATGAAAAATACCACACAAATACAAACATACCTAACACATACACACATACTTGCATAAAATATGACATACATTATGTTTCAATAGATACAGATAGTAGATTCAGCATCAGACTGGATCATTTACCCCAGTTTCCCCAATAACTATATATTCTCAACATACAAATTGACCTCATAAGACAAACATGAAGATATTTCCTCCAAACGTGACCAATCAAAACGCATAGCTATCCCATCAGTTGGGTCCTCCATATTCAGCTAAAGGCAGCAACCTATTAAAGGACACCAGCATCATCATCACCATTGTAGTGGCAGCAGCAGCAGCTGTTATAGTTTTGTTGCCATATATTATGGGCCAAATGCTACCCACACATTAGATTCAATTTTCAGAGTAACCCAATGACGGTAGATATTCTTATCTTCATTTTTCAGATGAGAAAATCTGAGGCTTAGGGACAGAAATGTGCCTAATGTCCCCAGAAACCAGAGTCTCTTAAACAAACAAGGTCCTACTGACATCAAAGCTATATTCTTTGTCCACAATATCCAACAGTCATTATAAACCTGGAGAGTCAACTGTACTATCTATACACATGATCTACAGATATTAATGACACCATTCCTTCTCACTGAAATGCCCTAAAGTCATATGACTTTAAACTTCTGTAAACTTCTAGAATAAATTACCTACTTATTTTTTTGGCATTTAATTAACATTTTTCTGTATTATATCTATTTATATCCATCTCTTATGTTTCCTATTAGACCATAATCTCCTTATGGCTCACAATGTGTCTTATCCTTTCTTATGTTTCATTGCAAGAAATGAAAAACACTTTATCCATAGTAGGTACTCAGTAAGTATGTAAATGAATGTACAAATGAATGAGAAAGAAAGAAGGAAAGAAGGAAGGAAGGAAGGAAGGAAGGAAGGAAGGGAGAGAGGGAGGAAGAGGAGGCAAGAAGAGGGGAAAGAAAGAAAGGAACATAACTGAATTAAGGCACTGCTCTGATTCTCTTCAAAGTTAAGTACTTTTTTTTAATGCAGGTAAATAAGCATTAGGAACTCAAAGTTATCCTTATAGTTTTAAGGAAAATTATGGCTGAGATATAGAACCTCAAAAATCCACAGAAAAAGAACGCAAAAGTAAATTGTGGCCAAGTGAGAAATGTGGGAGTCAAGTGCCATCACCACTCACCTACTGCACCGATGGCAGCCAGTATGTCACTACCAGCATCAACTTCATGCCTTTTCAGTCTCGTAACATAATTTAAAAAAACATCACAACCTCCCGTCAAAGAGGCTCAAGTTACTGTATGTGAAATCAATAAAGAAACCTGTAACTATACACAACCTAGCAAAAGTAACCCTTTTACACGCATGCAGGCAGAAAAAGGCTACTTATAAAGCAAAGCAAGTTGGGCTCAAATGTAGTGTTTTCTAGGACAACAGTGACCCAAAAGTGCTAGTGGTGACTAAGTTATCACTTTCCTTCTCTTAGTAAATACTCAGCATAATGTTGCCTCTGCTAATGAACAAATCCCAGTGTCCTCTCTGCAAGGCCGCTTACTGGCATGTGTCAGAGTGCACGTCTCTGAGCAGCGGTGCGTGCCAGGGCTCTGACTGGGGCTTGTATGAAACAAAATTTTTTGAGACTGACTGAGCTGACCCCCTGCCCTAAGAACTGCATATAGTAGTTTATGTCACATATGTATACGCAGCAGACAAGAGTGCTGACATGAGAGATTGGATGGGTAGGCAAGGTCAGTTTCTCTTCCCCAAGGAAATGGCAGGTATCCTCACCAATGGGGTAGGGCAGTGTTTCCCACATGAGGATGTGAAAGGCGAGGAGGGGCTTCCCATTAAATTCAAAAACAGTAACACTGGGCCAAAACAAAATTTCATAGTGTTCCGTACTACAAACTTTCCCAGACTTTTAATATGCAAATATGTAGAACCTTTTAGAGGAGAGGCAGAGCAGACATGTTTCCCTTATTTGGCCAGAACCCTACTTCCCTGAAACACGTTCTGGCTCTAGTGTTGTAGAAGTTTCCAGGTTTGGGAAATCCTAGCAAGGAAAAGATTGTCTCTGGTCTGTTCAGATTGGATCTACTTTTACATGGGCCATGTTATTCTTATTCCACAGTCTGTTTTGTGCCCAGATGTCAGCTTTGCTAACACCAATATGGAGAAAAAAGCTAACACAGCAGGCCTCACTCATAGCTTCCCTTCAAAAGGTTTCCTTGCAAGGCTGGCCCTTGGCTGGGAACTTGGGTTTCAGGATTTCTACCATTCTCAGAAATAACTGTTCCTACAAACAATATGGCTTATGCTGAATACCTGCTTTCCTTCCAGGAGTCTGGAATGTTAGTACATGCCAGGCAGAGGCTGCCTATGTGACCAGCCCCCAGTAAAAATCCCTGGGCACTAAGTCTCTAACAAGCTTCCCTGGTAGGCAACATTTCACACGTGCTGCCACAAATTGCACCAAGGGAATTAAGTGTGTCATGTGTGCCTCTCCCGAGAGATGACTCTGGAGCTTGTGCCTGTTTCCCCTGCACTTCGCCCCATGTGTCTTTTCCTGAAAAGGATGCTGATTTTGCTCTGCATCCTTTAGCCATAATAAATCTTAGCCATTATGATTACAACTATATGATGAGTCCTGTGTCCTGAGTCCTAGCAAACCACTGAACCTGGGGATGGTCTTGGGGATCCAAACACTATATAGAACAGCATCGTGAAGGACAGCACTGGGCCTCAGGGTACAGTGCCCAGAACCCACAGAAACACTATCTGGGGTGACGTGTTTAATGGTCCTCTGGTGGGGACTTCTCCTATTTGGAGAGCTAAATGTAAAAGGTCTGTCAGGATGCTTTTGGGGTAACTCGAATAAACAACCTTCATAGGACAGCTACAAGGGACTTCACCTTTCAATCACCCCATGCCTAATACCACATGGCTTATGCGAGGATTCAGCTTCCTCTGAAAGGTATGTTGAGCTTCAAGAACCAAGGACAAAAGTTTTGTGTTGTTTTATTTCCCAAAGACACTTTCAGACGTTCAAGAAGACAAAATATATCACCCATGCATGCTTATTAACACATTGTTCAAGACATATTCAAAACTAAGAAACTACAGTATATTATTTTAATGCAATGAGCATTAAAATCCACTAACTAGTGCTGTGATTTTTTATTATAAAATGTAATGATTCCAAGGATCAAAAATTGGTCTTGAAAAAAGTCTGCAAAAAGTAATACCTTGATATAAAAATCTGGATCTAAAACTCCAAATTATATAGACTGGGAAGTGAGAATGATAAATGAAATTCTTGTTTCACAGAGCAGGAGGTTTGTGTAAGCTGGTTTTCTTATCTATAACATTTGATAATTAGAGAAACACAAGATAACGAGTGTTTTTGAGACACACAAAGAAAATTAGCATAAGATGTAAAAAACAGGGTGAAGATAAAAGAAAACAAAATATAGTCCACTTCCAGAAGTGAAGATGTTCACTAATGTTAAGTAGAAAAAAAGAAGTAGGATACAAAACTGTACCTACAGAATGATCCTGATTTAATCACTATCAGTGAAAATAATTGCTGGGTGGTGAGATTATGGGACTAGAATTTTTCTATGCTTCCATATTCTCATCTCTAAAATAAGAACACCAGCCCTAAATATCTAACCACAAGCTATGCCACAGACATTAATTTAGCAAATTTTTAAAAAAGACAACGCATCACGTATTATCATGACAACGATTTGAAAATTTGTAGTTCTGGTGGGGAGAGTAGAACTGAAAATATTCCCTTGAAATCATGCAATTTGAATTACTGAGGTCTACACATAGGCTTTGCACCTATATACCACTTCCTACTTCAAACTATTTTTACATTGACCATCTCGTTGATTTTTTTAAGCCAACCTAGTGATGAAGATAACAAAAGAAGCTTTTAATACCACCACAGAAACTGATCATGGAAAGGGATATAAAAAAATAGCAGAGCCAGGGCTAATGTTCCCCAGTGCATGCTGAATTAAGCACACATCAAAGAATATTAAAACCAGGAGAGATCTCAGCGATCTAGGCTCTAAGATCACCATCTAAAACGTATTCCTTTCTATGAGTCCCTATTTAAAACAGTAGAAAACTGCTGGCCCTAACAAAAACATAAAGACGTAGAGATAACCAGACCAATTTTATCTCAACTTCAATGACTTGGGGTGAATTATTTTCCTCTGAACCTCAATTTTTGCCCCTCTAAGATTGGAACGGAGCCCTGCCCATTTCGTTTTGTGCTCACATTCCTTCATGCTCTCAGATAAGAGGATGTGGACAGCATTTACTTCACAAAATCCCTGTGTAGCTGCTGTTCGTCTGTTAAGTAAGCTGCTGTCTGTTCCAAGTTCATTACACATTTCCCAAGTTATCGGCGTCCCTTCAACACCAAGGCACGACTGCCCTCTGGTGGCAGGCAACCTCACTACAGGTACCACTCAGAAGTTGAACAGCCGATCCAGAAAGGGAATTAAGGAATTTTATTTAGTTCACAAAGCGATGATAAATGACAAAGGCAAACTGAGGCAGACACTGTGTCATGGAAGAGTGCTAATTCCAACAAAGTCAAAACCGCCACAGTCTTACTTAGAATCACTTCTTAGCCCTGCACACCTAAAAATGCTAATTTCCTGGGTTTGATGTTACTAATCCCTTTGCTTTTCTGGGTTCAAAACATCTTAAATACATCTTTTTCTGGGATCAGTACATCTTCGAGAATGGGATTTCACTGCCTAAGGAGATTCTGCCGGCCTAACCTCCTCTTTGTAAACCGGAGGAAGCTGAGGCCCGGGGCAGTGAAAAGTCGGGTTCCCAGGACGCGGGCGTCCTGACTCTCATTCAAACCCAGCGCGCGCGTGCCCAGCTCTGAACGTGACACCTGCAGACTCTTTCACTAGCAGGACGGTAGCTAACTCTGGGGGAAGGCTGGGGTGGCAGATCTCCGCGGCACGCAGCAGGCTTCCCAGGGGCCAGCCCGCCGCATCCTCCACCCGACTGCGCGCCGGTGACCCGCACCCCAGCCACAGGGTCTGGCCCGCGCGTCACCCGGAACTTTCACCCGCGCGGCATGATCGGGTCCCCGCGCCCAACACTCACGCTCAGCCAGCATCGACATGTCGCAGAGCTTGAGATGCCGCGGACCTCCGGGTGTGAGCAACTGAGGCTACCCAATGCCCGCTCGCGCTTCAATTGGAACCACCAGACTCTCACGCCAGGTGGATTGCAGCGGGGAGGGCGCGCGCTGATTACGTCATTGAGGCGCGACCGGCCTTTAGTACTACGCACGGCGAGTGGGCGGGGCGCGGGCAGTCTGGGGGCGGGGCGGGGCGGGGAGGCGAGAGAGCGTGGACGCCAGGTGAGGAGAGGTCAGTCGTCATCCGATCTAAAGCACGTGGACAAAGGAGTGGAAACCTTCGTTTGAGCAAATTCCTGTACTGAATGACTGAATATACGTAAAGCCATTTTAAGAGTGTCTGCGGCGGAGCAAGCGCTCTCATCATGCATTACTAAATGCCGAGCATTGTTCCTTGTGGAAATAAGACATGAACTCTGCCCTCAAGTAGCTCACAGTCTGATAAGGAAAAGAAATGTAAACCACAGGCCTTGGGGTCATTAGCGTTATTAAAACGGTGTGGAGATGGAGTTTAAGAAACTTGCCTTGGATGGTGCCTCATCACTTCTTAATGTCCCACCTCTGCTCGCTGAGATGGGGGAGGGAGAAGGAAGAGGGAGAAAGACGATCCCGAGTTACGCAGATAATTAAATCTGGGGAAAATGTTGTCTCTTTAAATAACACGATACTTTCAACAAGACAAAGTTGTTTTTCTTCCCCTCCATTACAACGTGCACTCTGGAACTTTGCCTTTGTCACATTCATCTCTATGTCTATATCCGCACGGAGCAAAATAATTTTAATATAGATATTTGTGAATTTTAGCTAAAGTACTTCTGTCCCCAGGGGAGTTCTAATGCGATTCTGGCAATGAGAATGACA
This sequence comes from Rhinolophus sinicus, assembly GCF_057876585.1. Taxonomy (NCBI): domain Eukaryota; kingdom Metazoa; phylum Chordata; class Mammalia; order Chiroptera; family Rhinolophidae; genus Rhinolophus; species Rhinolophus sinicus. Next base: position 103,459,112 of record NC_142515.1, on the reverse strand, counting down.
GACAATGAGGACACGTTTTTGGACAGGTGACTCTCCAGTGAACTTCAGATTAAGGTATAGACAGAAGCCTTTCCCCTCGTAGATGGAACATAAAGAGAGCAGCCAGGTGCCAAGAGAAGCTATGTGAAGGACTAGATTCCTGTTCTACATGAACTTGGCCTTTAACTAGGAGACTAGAAGAACAAGGTTAACTTCTCTGGTTTCATAAAAATCAGAAAAAGAAACACAAAAGAATAGTTGCTGCTGTTGGTGAATACCTGAGGAGGGTGAGGAGATGCAAAATCAGTGGGATTTTCACATCCAAGGCAGGGAGCAGGTAAGTTGTGACATGGGGAACAGGATTAAAGTAGGGAGTTAGACTTGCACAAAATTAGGAAGGCAGGATCATCTTAGTCTTAGGATCATTAGCTGATTTGTTTGATTAGACCAGAGAAAATGGAAGATGGTTATATAGAGTGGACAATAGTGAATTGATCAGGAAGTAAGCATTTTTTCAAGCACCACTAATGTTGGTATATGGTTTCAGGAAGATAATTTTGTCTCTAGGATGGTCACAAAGATCAAGGCAGACGTTCACAACACTGTTGCAGTGGTCCAGGTGATGGATGGTCAGAACTCAATTAAGACAGTGAATACCACAGTGAATGGCAAGGAATGGCTGTGCCTTGTGATTCAGTGAGCTGTCTTTCCTGGAAATGTTCAATAAGAGGTCACAAAGAAATGTTGTAGAAGGGACTCTGTATTTGGGTGCATGTACGATAGACTAACGGTTTCCAAGATTTGCCCCAACTCTAGAATTCTTCGTGTCTATGAAATATCTATGAGAATCAGCTACTGAAAAAAAAAAAAAAGAAAGCCATTGTTAAGTTTGGGATTTTTAAAAAAAGTTACAGAATCTTATGTATATTTTAGAATTGACAGCTGGGAGTGGATATTGCACTTTTTAAAAGAAGGTGATTCATTATAAGACATTCAGTCTTATTCTTCAGTCTCTTGGCAGACCCTCTTAGGGCAGTGCTTCTCAACCTTTGATGTGATTGTAAGTCACCTGAGGATCTTGTTAAAATGCAGTTTCTGGTTCAGCATGTCTGGGATGGGGCCAGGGATTCTGCATTTTTAACAAGCTTCCAAGGACATGGATGCTAATGCTCCACAGACCTTACTTTGTGTAACAGGCAAACAACCAAAGGTACGCGTGAAACCAGGATTAAATTATACTCTTTTTTTATTCCTGTTCAAGAAAAGTGTTTTAGGAAGAACACCTTTAGGTGATGGTAACAAATTCTTTAAAATACTTCAAAGAACTGAACCTAGATGGTACTTGGATAAGTCATCTGAGCTAGTCCCCTGCCTTCAGGCAAGTAAAGGCCAATAGCAGGGACACATAATCGCTACTTCTTTTTGATAGCTCTGGTGAATCTCAATCTCAATCTCTCTCTCTCTCTCTCTCTCTCTCTCTCTCTCTCTCTCTCTCTCTCGCACGCACACACACACACACACACTATTATAAAAGCTAGTTGCACATTATGTGCAATCACAAAAAGGAATCCTCATGCTCGCTTCGGCAGCACATACACTAAAATTGGAACGATACAGAGAAGATTAGCATGGCCCCTGCACAAGGATGACATGCAAATTCGTGAAACGTTCCATATTTTTTAAACATCTAAGTATTCCTTTGTTTTGTGCACCTGAAACTAATAAAAAAAGAATATTCTCACCAAAGTCTAAAAAAAAAGGAATCATCACATATTGCATTATATATTTATATTAATTTCAGATATATCACTCAAATTTTATCTATAAAAAAATGGAGCTGAATCTTTCCAGTTAAACTTAGCTCATTCCTAAGAGGCACCAGTCTGATACAATGCAAAAAAAAAAAAAAAAGGCTGTCAGAAAATATAACAAAGCCTAAATTACCAACTTGGAGTGTGAACTTGGGCAATTCATTTCATCTATTTTGAGAATAGTGTTCCAATCTATGAAAAAAGGATGATCTCTGAGATTATCTCCAGGTCTGAAAGAATTTCAGGGAATTACTTTAATCAGAAAAGCACGAGTCAGTAATACGAGCCGTAAAAGCAATATACCTAATAGCATTATAGTTAAGAGCTTGGATCCTGAAGCCAGACTTCCTGGGTTCAAATCTTAGCTTTGTCACTCACTAGCTTTGTTAACCTGCTGTGTATCTTGGGCACATTACTTCATATCTCTATGCTACTGTTCTTCATTTGTAAAATACAAATAATAGTGCCTACTCTATAAATTTGTTAAGAGGAATAAAGAAATGATATAAGTTAAGTGCTTAGAATGGCGTCTGGCATGTAGAAAACACTAATATAGCATTCAATAAAGCACTATTATAATTTTAAAGGAAATAGAGGTTAGGATGATTATTTCAACCAATATTTGTTTCAGGCATTGTACTAGATGCTAGAGTTACAAAGGTGAACAAAAATGATCATGACCCCTACCCTCAATGGGTTTGCAGAGAAGATGGACATGAATCAAATTACACACATAAATGTAAAATTAAAACTGTGATAAACGATGGATAGATACATAAAGCTAGGACAGAATATAAGGCATTTAGTTTATTTAGAGAGAGGTGTGTAAAGTATGTTTTCAAAGTTCCGTTTGTGATTATCTTACCTTGGAAGTAAGGAAAGGGCAAGAGAGGGAGAGAAATTGCAGTGAGGGAAGGAATTCCTACAGAAAGTTATTATGATTATCTCTCCCTGGAGAAAGAAGTAAAAATAACACTGATGCCTGGAAGGATTTTTTTTAATTATTTCAAATTATTTATTTAAATTAAAAGTAAAAATAAATCTGCCTATGATCCAACGATTCCCCTCCTAGGTATTTACCCAAGAGAAATGAAAACATATTTTTACATAAACACTTGTCCAAGAATGTTTATAGCAGGATTATTCACAATAGCCCAGAACTGAAAGCAGCCCTGGTAATCATCAGCTGGCAAATGGATAAACGTTGCGTGTTTATCCAAACGCATGTATTCTTACAATGGAACACTACTCAGCAATGCAGACGATGTACAAGAGAAGGCGTAGTGAGAGAGTGAGTGGTGAGTCTCTCTAAGGTGGGGCATTGGAGGGAAATTCACAGTTCCTGCTGAGGTGCTGGAGCCGCTCTGGGTCTGAGTGAATCTGCTTTCCCATCTTGACATCACCTTCATTCCTTCACTTTCTGCAAGGTCCAGTTTGGCTTTGTTTCCCCTTTGGTCCTTTTAGCTGATAATTCTATTGCCATATTACCTGGCAATCACCTTATAATACATTCCCTATTATTTGAGGCAACCCAAGTGAGCGTTAGTTTGTATCACCGAAAAGGTGAAATAATACACACGGGAAAGTGCTTAAGATACATAAAGAGAGAAAATTATAATACCAAGTTTTACTTAGATCCGTAGTTAAGGTAAGTTCAGTAATTTTTTTTTAAAATGTATTATATAACAGTCGAAAAGGTAATACCTGAATCATTCACTAAGATCATTTCTGGTTGGTAAGGTTAGGGTTATTTTTTAATCGTCCTAATGTTTTTAAATTCTTTTCTCTTGATTATGGTTCCTATGTTCCTGGTAACTTTTTATGCCATGCCAGGCATTCCGTGTTACATTGCTGGCTGCTAGAGGCTTTTGTATTCTTTTAAATATTTTGCTCTGGGGAACAGTTAAGTTCCTGGGGAACAATTTGATCTTCCCAAGACTTTCTTTGAAGCTTTGTCAGGTGGGCCCCTGGCAGTCTTAGTTTAGGTGTAATCTGCTCCCACTACTGAGGCAGCACTCATCTAGGAGCCTGTCTGATGCGCCATGTGTTCCGAGTTCTTTCTGCTCAAGAAACACAAGTTACTTTTGGCCTTGTGTAAGCTCCGGGGATTTTCCTGCCTGCTTCTCTAGGGTGGTTCTTTGCAGCAGTTTCTGTACGAGTGTCCCTTGCTCAGCAATCCCTAGAAGACTGGAGGGGACCCTCTGCAGGTATGCTCTGCAGGTATACAGAGCACTACCTTAGTTCTTAGTGTGGGTTCTCTTCTCCCTGATTCACGGCCCTGTGGGTTGTAGCTCCTCAGGTGTTTATCTGCTCCTGTCAGAGACCTCTGGGTTCGGCTCAGACTCCTCTCCCCATGGCTGCGACCTGGAAACGGCAATCTGAGAGCTCATCTTATTTCCATCCCATTTCTCAAGGGGGTCACTGTTCTTCACTGCCTTCTGAGCAATGACTCATATGTACCACTATTTCATATATTTTGTCCAGTTTGGGAGTTAAGATGGATGGGTAAATCCAGTCTCTGTTATCACAGCATGGCCGGAAGCAGAGGTTCCTAATACCTTCTGAGTATTTCAAATTTTCTGCAATTTGTGCACCAGCTGTGTATGACTACAAAAATCAAGTCTTGAAAAAGTAAAATTGTCCTATACAGTACCTTGCAAGTTAGAAACATGAAAGTCTTTTTTAAGCCAATGAAACAGATTTTACCTTCAAATCAATTTTTCACTAGTGAAGACAGATAAACCTGAAATGACATAAAGCAGAAAATAAGATATCCTGTGCTCTGAATGACTGCTATTAACCACCCCCCACATACACACATACGCAGACCACCACCACCACCACCACCACCATGAAAATGGCTATAAGCATGTCAAAGAGTATTTTGAATTTCAGTAGAACTGTGTGTATTGTGGTGGTTGGGGGAGTGGAGGCTGGAAGCAGACTGAAGGGAAAGGAGAACGTGAATGAGAAACCTTTCTCTTTTATTTAAAGCTAATTCTGCTATGGCTGATGGCTGTGGGCTTCCGCTTCACCCTTCCCTCACCAACCTTTGGGGATATTTTTCTAATTTGCCGAAGGAGAACTGGCACAGCCCATGGAGTCTGTTTCTGTCAGTTCTCCAGGGAGCTGTGTCTATCGTAAACTCCCCAAAGTGCCAATCGAGTTGCTCTTACCCAGAGAACGGAAGACTCATCGGCCCCTGCAGGCTTTCTCTTGCGTTCCTCACCAAAGCCTCCCTCAGGCTGGAGCAGAGAGGCACCTGCCCGCTCTGAGATCCAATACACTAGAAATGGATGCTCGATATAATGTCTTGCTGAGATTTAGTTACCCATTTCCTGGGGGGAAAGTGTCCAATTTTGCTCTGCAAAATCTCCCTTAAACTCAACTCAGTTATTGTTGTATATGCCTCTGATACAGGAGAATATGTCAGTGATATATATATTTTTTAAGTTGACATGCCCAGTTAATACCAACTCAGGACTCTCCTCTTCTAGGCCTGCTGTAATCGTTTCTCTTGTCCTCTCTTTATATGCTATAGAAACTCAACTAGGAAGACGAAACCCAGCCAAGAGCCGTATGAAGGCAGGCTTTCTATTGATCCCAGTCCAGAAATGCCTTCTGGCTTCCCGGCAGCAGATCTGGCCTGAGATTCCTCCCCTGTTTATACTTCCCATCAAAATATTTGACTTCAAGCTTTAGCCTTCACAAAATCTGTAAAACTCAACAATGAAAAATCATGTCCAGAGATCAAATTCACGTACTGATGTCAAGTGAAAAAACCTGATTTCCTCACTACCTTATAGTAATTGTCTTCTTTATTGTCTTACATTAGCCATGTGTAGTCTTTGAGCAAGATGGTGACACTTTAGTTTCTTATAGCTTGAGATGTTTTCAGAATGGCAGGTGGTGGAGGGAAGGGTGATGGAGATGGGGGCAGGGAGATGCCTGCAAAGGGAACAAAGTGACACAGGGTAAGGTTGGGCTGATAAAAGGAGTAGGGGTGGTGGCTGAACTAATTACCCACTTGGGAGGGTTTCCAGCCCTGAGCTGCTGCTTGGAGTCCCCTGTCCTGAGTGGGAAGCATCCTGTCAGGCAAGGGCTCTACCTTGGTGGTTATGAGTGGACATTCTGGAATCACCTAAGGAGGTTTCCCAAGCCTCACTATTGGCTTTCTCTGACCTCTTCTAGCGTCTTCTTTCTGGCTTCTGCTGCTCTCTAGGTAAGTAGTCCAAAACCCCGGGAGCTCTGTCGGTGTATTCTCTCCTCTGTACACTGATTTTCCCTGGTGCAATAATTAATAGTGCTCCACAGTTAGAGGGTTCAAATCTGGCTCTGACACCTGCAAGTTACGGCCCCTCTCTGATTCCTCTCCACTACTCCATGGGGTTGCTGTGAGAAGTAAGTAGAAACACAACAGGACACCTAGGGAGCTATAGCACCATAACATTGCGAGTGGCCACTGCTGTTTGCTCTGAGAATTATGGGCAGCTCTTGGGACCACATCTGCCCCCAGCCTTATTCTTTAAGTCCCTTTTTAATCTTCTTCTGCCACTTAGCAGTGGTTGACCTTGGGCAGGTTACTGATTGTTCTGTGGCTTACCTTCTACATCTGTCTGATAAGGATAATGGTATCTGCCTCCAAGTGCTGTGATGCTGGTTCAATAAGTGAAGTGATTTAATGAATGTCCTACATGAGGAGCTAAGGACACCAAGACCACTGTCTTGATTTGTCCAGGAGTGATCTCAGTGTGGGGAACAGATGAGAGATTCCTGGGGCGGGAGGCTGTCTTTGGATGTAGAACCCCTCAGAATCGTAGACCTGGTAAGCCAGTAGCCAGGATCATTGCTGCCTGAGGAGGTGGTGAAGAAAAGCACAAATACGCCCATCAGCGGGTATTTTGCAGAAATCTCTGTAAGTCCTTTAGGGCGTTTTTGACTCACACAGAGTTCATTCATGTTTAGTCCCTTTTAAAAACTTTGTTATGAGAGATGTTAAGTAAATAATACCATTTGCAAAACTGTAGGCACCCCGTATTTTTAAATTCCACTTTAAAAAATAAAGTATGTATAATAAGTAGTCTACCTATACAAACAAATACAGTTAGCATATGCGTGGAAAAATCTGGGGAGACTATATTCCAAACAGTTAATACTGGCATTTTCAGTGGAGTGGGGAAAGGAATTACATTAGACTTTATTTTCTGCAATATATTTCTATATTGCCAGCAGTTTAAAATCATAATAACATGTTACTTCTTTATTATATCAGAATAGTGTATATACACATATATATTCTATTTATTAATATGTGAAACGGAGCATGCATGCTTCCTTTAAAAGTACTGTCCTTATGTCGAATGCACATAAGTACCTTGCCTGGAAATTTAACTCCACCTTCTTCACGCAATCCAAGCCATGCCCGAAAACTATTGTAGGCACAAATAACAGAAATCTGTTAACATTTCGGAAAACATTTGACACTTTTAGCATGCTCCTGAGGCAGAAACACGAATGGGGAACCAGCAGACTGGTTGGGATCCCATGTAGATGCCCTTGCTCCTCACACACACTGCCTGTAGCAGTTGCTCTGCCACGAGTCCACATTACTTCAGCTCTGATTCCCCACAGCTTTGATTCCCTGTGAGATTCCAGCTTCTACTTCTGAATTTGTGTCTTTTAGGTATCTCTGGCTTCCAGCCTCCCACTTCTTGATCCTAGTTTGAGTTTCTTGGGTTTTCTGGCCCCTGATTTCTTGATTACCTCTCCTGCCCTAGGGTTTCAGGCACCATGACCACCTTTTTAGCTCCTGTCACTGGCCTACGACACAACACTATGGAAGTTTCTAGATGTCTGAGAAGTTCTGAAGAAGTTAGTAATGTGGTTTGAAAGCTCCCTTCTGATTAAAACAACAACTGAAGTATTTGCAGGTGGACCAGCCATCTATGGCCTTGGTTTTCGTACATTCATTCAAGTTTTTGCATGTATTGATGGATGTACCTTTTTTATTGCCGGGTCGTATTCCAGGGTATAGCTGTATCACTGTTTAACCATTCACCTGTTGGAGGATATCTGGGCTATTTCTATTTTTGGACTATTACTGCACTGGTTTTTGTGTGAAGATAAATATCCATTTCCTTTAGATAAAAGCCTAAGAGGGCAATTGCTAAATCATTAGGTAATTGCATGTTTAGATTTGTAAGAAACTGATGAAATGTTTTCTAGAGTAGCTGTACCATTCACTTTCCCGTCCACAATGTATGAGTGGTCTAGTTTCTCTGCATCTCTCCAGCATTTGGTTTTGTCTCTATTTTTCGGTCATATAGTGATATCGTGGGGTTTTAACTTGCATTTCCCTAGTGGCTAATGATGAACATCTCTTCGGGTGTTTGTTCGCTATCTGTATACAATAGGCCCCCTCTCTTTATCTGCAATTTCACTTCCTGTGGTTTCAGTTACCGATGGTTAACCATAGTCTAAAAATATTGAATGGAAAATTCCAGAAAAAACTTCCTAAGTCTTAAATTGTGTGCCGTTCTGAGAAGCATGATGAAATCTTGCACTGTCCTGCTCCATTCCACCTGGAACATGAATCATGCCTTTGTCCATGGTCTCCACACTGTATGCGCTCCCCACCCATTAGGTGCTTAGTAGCATCTGGGTTATCAGATTTACCGTCATAGTATCTGTCACAATCCTGGTGTCCAAGTAATCCTTATGTCACTTAATAACGGCCTCAACGTGCAAGAGTAATGATGCTAGCAACTCAGTTATGCCAAAGAGAAGCCTCAAAGTGCTTAAAGAGTGAAAAGTTGAAAGCTCTCTAAAGAAAGAGAAAAAATTGTATGTTGAAGTTGCTAAGACCTATGGTTAGAATGAATCTTCTATCCATGAAATTGCCTAATTTATAAATTAAACTTTATCATAGGTATGTATGCATAGGAAAAATATAGTATGTATAAGGTTTGGTCCTATCCTCGGTTTCAGGTATCCACTGGGGGTCTTGGAATGTATCCCCATGGATAAATGGGGACTATTGTATCCTCTTTGGGGAAATGTCTGTTCAGGTCTTTTAGTCCTATTAAAAGTTAACTTTCTCTGCATGTACCTCTCTTCCATGTGGCAGCCTTGCAGACCTTCGGACATTGTTTATCATAATTTCAGCCACCCCTCCTTTCAGGGGTCTCCAAAGAGGACTTCCTTCCTTGGCTTCCGGATCTGGGCCACAGCTTCTTCCACATCCTCTAGGGCTGTGTGCCTTGCCATCAACAGCGCCTTCATTACTCTTTCTGCCCCAGGAGCTCTTCTTCCTGGTTTCCTGTTCCTAGTATTGGCAATTCCATCATTCACTGGACTCAACAGAGTTCCAGGTTGACCCCCGTTGTAGTCAATGAGTCCTCTGTTCTTCCAGGGTGGGAGGTGGGGGGTTGTTGATAGGACAGAATGTTTGTGTTACGAGGTGGTACAGTGACAGTGTGGTGGGAAGAACACAGGTGTGGGGGCCAACAGTCCTGGAAATCAGGACTCTGCCCATCAGGGAAGTCAACAGGCCTCTCTGAGGCTTGGTTCCCATATCTATTACATGGAGAGGACAATAATACCTAACCAAAGTGAATTATAAATGATAAAGACGTAGTTGTAGACCTCGTAGCTGTGATATGGTTTTGTACTATCTACCAGAACACAGCTGGCTACAAGCCCAATAGTTTTCATCTTACGCTTTCCTTTCCCTGGGCCAGGGGTCCTTATGCATCCTTCTCTATATAGCAAAGCCCAGATAAATGTTCAGTTTCAAAACAAGAGGGCATGTGGGGGTTTTCCAACTGGACAAGAACTGCCTTTGACAAAGTTCCAAACACTGGCTCCGGCTTTTTAAAGAATGAAGGCTAAAGGGGGTGTCTGGAAGGTGGGTAAGGGAGGAGTGCTTGGGTGTCAGGAAACCTAGGTAGAGGGGAACTGGTGGGCTTGGTGTTTGTGAAGCATCAGTTATTCAACCATGCTGAGTCAATTTCCTCACCTCTAAAATGGAATAATAATATTTACTTTGGGGTTGGCTGAAGGATTATTAACTGAGCTAATATATGGGGGGGGGGAATCTAGTGCTGAGCTGGGTATATTTTTACGCTCCAATAATGCAGGGAAGAGGAGTGGATGATAGGGAAGGAGGTTGGAGAAGAAATCTCCATGGTACAAGAGAGAGACATGCCGGCCAATAGAGCTGCTCCATTGAACAACCTTGTTCCTGCTTTTTGTGATTTTTCCCTTCTCTGACTCTACTGAACCTCCACTCACCCACCTTCCTATTCTCCCTTTAAAATGCCTCTTACCCAACTCCAACTGACAAGGACCAAGGCTGCCCGAACTTCTTTTTAGGAGTTACAGAGAAAAGAGGATCCAGAATCACAAATCCCCAAATGCAAATACACATTGGCACAGGGAAAATTCTGGACAAATATTCCCAAAAAACAAATTCCTCAGTTATCTGAAAAGGGACTTCTGCATTGCCTTTGATAAAACCATAGCAAAAGCAGATAAACTCAATTTAGAAAGGATTTAGTTTAAGATAATAAGAGCCTCCCACATCCTTTCCTCAGAACACAAACTCTTTCCACAAAAGACATTTGGAAAGGGGCTGTCTACATCTTTCCTGATAGACAAGTCTCTAAACATGCCCCTTTGTAGAGCTGAAGAGTCATTTAATTTATAGAATTGGCAATTGACTTGTTTCTAAAGTATTGGCTTAGGACTTGAAATAATCCATTCATTAGTTTCCTGCCCAGGACACAAAAATCTTCTCAGAAGATGAAGATGGGGTGGGAGTGATTAAGGAAGAGAAGGGAGAACCCTTGACTCACCATGCAGAGTTGCCTTCCTCAGATGTGTTCTCCTCGCTGGCTGAGACAAGCCAGCATTTCAGAGGCCCAGGCCGCAGGGGGTGGTGCCTGAGAAGGGCAGGTGTAAAAAGTTACTTGTTTAAAAGTTGGGAGGAGGGGAGAAGAGGGAAGGCAGAGAAGAGGGATGTTGAAGGAGATCAAATGGCTGGCTGTGAAGAACGAGCCACCTCTCTTCCCAGAGTCCTAGACATACCCCCATCTAATACTATCTCAATCTCTCTCCTTGAAGGAGTTCACCTTGAGCCAGACGTCTACTGGGAAGAAAGGGCTGATGGATTCTTTTCAAGCAGTGTTCCCCTCTTTCCTCCTAGATGACACTTTTTAAAAATGAATCATGTCCAAACATGCAGAGAAAAGCAGAGGTTAATGTTGTGAGGCTTGTGGAAATACCACCAGGTTTGCCAATCATGTTTGGAAAAAGTTTCCATAAAGCCCTCCAGATGCAGCTGTATTTGACACCTCCTGCCTCTTTCACCAGGATTCCCCTCTCTTGCTTCCACCTGTGCCCACCCAATGCACCTTCCCGCCCACTGTATTTGATTTTGTCTTTATCCTAGTAGGACAATAAGGAATTATCCTAACGAAGCAATACAGAAGCCTTTTTGCTTGTTTTCATTGGGATTCCTTGGAAAGCAACTTGCCCCAGGGATTTGCAGAATTTCTAGCACATAAAGTATTGGGGGGAAACAAGTGTTGTATTCAGAAAATACAACCCAGAACTTTTCTGTCTCTCCTACCCCCACCCCACTATTTTTAACACTGAGTTTTCTCTCTAGCTTTTTTTCTTATCTATCTGCTTTGGGTTTTCTCCTATCTGGCCCTTGGCCCAGCCTTTGATTGCCAGCCTGCATTCAGGCTCTACAAGTATGTAGCTTCATCTGGATGGCTGTTCCTACCCGTGGGGGTGGGGTCAGTACATCAGTAGAGTTGATACCTGGAGGGCCCACCCACTTACCTCCTCATTTACCCTGTATCATCTCTTCCTCTCCCAGAGGGTCGCCAGCTGCCTCTGAAAAACCTTTGGTCCAGTCAGGGACCACGCTCTGCCCCCCCTGATGCCAGTAAGCACCAAGAATGTTCCTCTCCATGATTATTTGCCCCTCCCCGCCATGTTAAAGGAAAAGGCACACGCACACACATGTTATTAAAATGAACTGTTTATATTATCTCAGTTGAGTCAATACATTGTAATGTATTAAAATGGAAAGGTACAAAATTGAAATAAATACTTTCTGATTCATGTATAAATCTTTTTTTTTTTTTTTGTCAAGATGACTTTTATCGTCAGTACATGTCACAGGAAAACATTTAAAATGACACCGAAACAATCATTTAAATCATGGTGCATGGAGGAAAAAGGTAAAGAAAACAACTTTTGGCTTGTTTTGGCATGAGACCTTGATACGATTTGGGTTCCCCAAAACCACGTGAAGGGTGGTAAAATAGAAATGCTCAAAACTGACTTAAAAAAATAAACAGGCTTTACAAAAAAACCCTCTTTTTGATTAACCCAGCCACTTCTCTACATGGTCTGCACTTACAGTAGATACATTCATTATTGTCCATGGGAAGACAGCAACTGCCTTTCGTTTTAAAGAGCTTGGTGGAGAGGCTGAAGAAATATGCTGCAGCTGAAGGTGGGTAGAATGTTCAGGAGAACAAAAAGTCTAGATGGTCTTCAGGAACGGCGCCGAGAACATGGGGTGTGGAGGGTCTCGGGAACAAGAGGCGGAAGGGAGGGAGTGTGAGGAAGGAGCCCAAATCTGAAGCAAAGCAAGTCTGAAGGATGGACCCGGTTTTTCAGCAGTGCCAATGTGGTGTGGGGATCTCTCCGCCTGAGCAGTTCTGGGTTTGTCCTCAGCCTGGGAACGTTTCTGTTTCAGCGAGAGGCTAACCCAGCACTTTGGAGACAGGGCTGGGACCCTTTTCAGGCACGGCAGCATTGGGGAGACTGGGACAGGTATAGGGCTTAACAATGAATGCCACCAAAGGGGCTTTCTCTTCTGGTTCTGACTGCTTATTAGGTGGTTGTTAAGGCAATAAGGACTTTAGCAAACTAGAAGTTAAGGACAGCTAAATTCAGCCAGATTGAAGGTAAACAAAAGGTGAGAAGGAGTCCCTTTCTCTTCAGCTACCTGTCCCCCCAAGTACAGGAGGCCTCGGCTCCGAAGCTCTGAATTTACAGTACGCAGTAGCAGAGGGCTTGCCCTTTGGAAGGCTCCATGGAAAAGAAGGCTCGTCCCTGACTTGGGGCAACTTGACTGAAGTTTCTACTCTCCAGACTCTCTTTCCTGAGGTCCTCTCAGGAGGGCAGGCTGTGGTCACTCAGCTGTCGAGTGAAAAGTGGAAGCACCAAGGTTTGAGCACACTTAGGGCAAGTCCTTTGCTATTGACCGTCGGGCCGTCCCAACAGGCCTGAACACCATGTGTCCTGGAAAGCCAGGACTGGTGCTCGCATGCCCTACGCTCAGCTGGAGCCAGAACTAGCCTTTCAGGGTTCAGGTATGGTCCCCCTACATCAGGTAGAATGACAGCTACAACATCCATGGGAATGTGAGGTCCTTGCAAGGTGTGTGAGCCCCTGGCTGGGTCCTTGGTGGAGTCAAAGAAACTCCTTTGACTTGAATCCATTCATAGAAGACTGAACAGAACAGGTGGAAGGGCCTTTTCCTTTCTCCTTGTTCTGGACTGAAGGAGATGGACGTGGAAATGCCATGGGAAGGATAAACCTTGAGAGTTGCCTGCCATTCTGTGCAAGCTACTGGCAAGAAGCTGGGTGATGTGACTGCTGAGACCCTAGAATTGAAGAACTGGCTCTCAGGCAGTTGCTAAAAGGTACCACTATTTATCCCAGCAAAGGAACCACAGGTGAGCTCAGTAAACAAGACAGACATCCTCTCCACCCTATAGCATTAGGTTGCAGCCTAATGCAAGAACTCTCTATGAGATGTCTGGGGCCTGAGACCCAATGGCGTAGATGCAATAGCTGTGCTTTAATTACTCAGGACCACCTCAAAAGGGGGCATTCATGTGGTAAACAATGCCCAGAAGCAGAAACGCTAGTTGTCATGGGCAGCTGTCGGGGGAGCAGTGCCCTGCCTGACCTTTCTCTGGTAGAAGAAACCGTCTGCTGGTCCTAAGAAAAGTGGGCAACAATTTCATCCAAGAATCCAAGGATTAGAATAATAAATCCATAACAAAGCAAACGTGATCCTCAAGCTGTGGGTGTATAGATGAAACAAGATTGGCCAGGAGTCGATCGTTGTTGAAGTCGATTGGTAGGTCTGTAGGAGTTCATTGTACAATTCTACTTTCATATATGCTGAAATATGTGTTTTGAAATTATCCACAGTACAAAATAAGGCCCCTTGGACATTATGTAGTTTAATTCCTCATTTTTACAGACAGAACCCAGTGGTTAACTGCCCAAAGTCATACAGGGGCTTAATGCAGAGCCAGTACTAGAACCCAGCACTCTTCCTTCAGGGATTAGGATATTTTGGTTGGATTGACAGTCTTAAATCAATGTCATGATTTTCAGCTCGACTCTTCCCATGTGGAAAAGCCGGTGACTGTTTTTTAAAATTCTGCCAATGAGACTTAAGAATATAATAACGGCAAATACCCATACAGCCACCAGGGGACGCTGTCTTAGAGGGCTCTCTTCACCGCCAATATTTCAAAGAGAAACACCTCACTCTAAGGTGGAACAGGACAAAACAGTTGCTGTAGCCACTTCTTCTCAGGGAAACCACCAACAGAAAGGACACTGAATGTCCTTCCTGAGCCACTGGCAGTGTTCAGTTTTCTCTGGAGCCAGATTGAGGGCTTGGTGCAAGGAAGAGAGTGTCAATTTACGACAGGGTTAGGGTATAAGGAGCTGGGATAGCAGCCATTTAAGAGAATAAATTCCTTTAAAAATCTTCAACTCAGGTTACTTGATATTTTTAGAGAAACAGCACTATAATCTGATTGGAATCAAGGCATTTTTCCAGACAATAAGAAAAAGACATTTAAGAACTGGAGGCTGGGGAAAGGGAGGCAGGACTCACTGGGTCCTTCTCAGTGATGACACTAATAGGGAATCACGGGGCCTTGGTAGCAAATCATAGACTTTATTTTGGAAATTAACATAAAAACATTCCAACTACATCCTTGTCAGCCTATGGGGACAAACTTCAAAGAGTTCTTCCAAAGGAAAACAGACCAGATAAGCCAGGTGCTTCTAAGCTCCCATAAGGAGAAGGTAAGGTCAAGAGGGATGTGCCATTTTGAGAAAAATGACGCCCAAGCAAGTTCCTGTATCCACCATTTTGTATGAGAAAATGCACCTTGGTTCTGGTGGCTCAGGTGAGATCAAAGTTAGCAGAAAGAGTGCATTAAAAAAAAGGGTGGGGAGAGAAGGAGGAGACAGAGAAGGAGAGAAAGAACGAAAAGGAGGAAGAGGAGAAATTTACAGTAAAAATTATGAAGAATTGCTTTGATTAAAAATGTGTGGTCTTCCCGAAACAGATAGTTAAAAGAAACTGTGGAATGTTTTTCTGGAGAGATCAGATGCCTTGGGAATAGAAGACATACAAGAAAGTTGCAATGGCTGAATGAGACTTGGGGTGGCTGGGTGGGTGGATGGACCACTCAGATTATTTAGGAAAACCTGTTCTAGCAATAGACTTGATAATGGCAGGTTACAGATTTAGATTCTGCTGTTTTGTATTTCATTGTTCTTCCTTGTCCCTCAAAAATATAGGTAAATAAGACATCAGCTCATTTCTTATTCAAAATCCTAACCCTCTTAACTTGGCTTATAGAGAGCTGGGTTTGGAGACAGGTGTGTGTATATGTGTATGTTCACATTGCACAGTAATTGAGAAAATAAACTCTTTTCTTTCTCAGGGATTTATAGAAAACATGTATTGAGAAATAGTATCTGAATTTCACAAATTAAAAAAGGGACTCTGAACTACTGGTCCTGGGTCGGGAGAAGAACAAAAACGGCATTGCAATGCAGAATCTACTTCTACTGATTTCTAGCTGTGTTTCTTTGGGGAAATTATTTCATCTCTCTCTGGGCTTCAGTTTCCTTATCTGTAAAGGGAGGAGACTGGGCCATATAAGATCCTCTCTGACATTCATATCAGTTCTGGAATAGACAGGAGGTAGGGACTGAATTCTAGAATCATGGTCTCTCCTAACCTTGCCTCCAAAGGGAACAAGTCTTGTTCCTGGGGATGGTGAGCAAATTTCCTAACAGGTTCCTTGGGACTCCTGACTAATGTCACTGTGGGAAGAGGAGTCAGAGACTCACCCCTTCACCAGGTCATCACGTTCATGCCACTCTCTCTGGTAAATTCTGGCCTTGGAAGAGCCAGGCAACAGAAGAGCAGTACCTGCCACGTCTCTGGAATCCTACCCCTTTGCAGTCAACCTTGACACTGAGGAAAAGTAGCAAGTGCTATTCAAACCTAATAAAAATTTCAATGTATTTTGAAAGATGCCCACTAGCAATGGTCAGTAATGAGATCAACAGTCATGGTCACATACGTCCCAGAAAGATGAAGTGCCCACGACAAGATGCTTGTGAAGATTTTGAGGTTTTCCCTCAGAAGAGTGAGAAAAGCGGTACTTGCTTCCACCTGGATGGCAGTGAGAGTTGACTTTTCACTGCTGAACCAAGAAGCCCAAAGACCATAGAGGACGGGTTGTGTCTCCAGCTCTGAGGAGGAAGGAAAGGCCCATTTGAGGACAGGTGCACTTTTTTTGCCCAAAGACCCGTGTCTGCAAAACCACAAATACTGGAAATATAGGTGCTTGTAATACAGACTGTATGCCAGTTCCCAGCAATGGGGGTGGTGGGAGTGGGGGTGGGGTCTATCAGAGTTTTCAGCGGGAAAATATAGCATGGAAAATTCCACGTGTATTCAGGGGAAACAAACCCATGGATTCTGACTCAATTAGAGAAAAGATAGGACTCCGGGGAATAGAAACTCAATTCCATTCGCCCGAGCTATTGCCTCCCAATCCCACCTCCTTCCAAGCTGAGCAGAAGCCACCTAGCCAAAGACACAACTTTGGATGCCAGGGTAATCTCACACCAGCACAGCTCAGGGCTTTTCAGACACCTCTTTCCCCTGAGCAGGCTCAGATGTCCCGAGGAGGAGAGAGAATGCTGCCAGCATGGTCTCCAAACACACAGCATTTAACTCTCTTAGGTAGTTAGAGACCGACCCTTGCTCTAAGTGCACTGAAGACATGAGAAAGTGTAGTTGCCCCTACCCCCGCCAAAAAAACCCACTTCATTTTCTCACCTTACATATGGTGAAACTGAGGTGCAAGGAAGGACAAATGATTTTTCTGCAGCTCTCCTATTGATCTAGTGACATGCCTGGGAGGAAAACTCAGGATCTCATTCTCTCTCTCTCAATCCTTCACTATCTTCCACTGCCTTTCAGCTTAATTCACATTTAAAGTCTGTCTGCCTGTCTATCTATCTATAATATATTATATATAATATTATGTATAAAATATAAATAATTCTTAGATTCCTGCTTATCTTCCTGTCCTTTTCTCCTCCTTTATATAACTAGGTTTGAAAAAAAAATGTTCCATGGCAAGGAAAACCACAGTACTGCTCAAAGGAATAGACCTCTGGAAGGAGAGATGACAGCCTTTGTCTAGGGGCGGGGGTGCTTCAGATCCAGACTGTACAGCAAATTAAATGGAACACAACTCAATGGAAATTGGCAATGGAGACATCTGTGCCAGACAAGTGAACTTCCACAACCTGGTTTTAAGGAACAGTAAATACAATAGAGATAGATAGATACACTATGCTGAATCTTGAGTAATAAAACAAGTTATAAATAGAATTATGCTAAATTAAAGACGGACATCATAGGAAATAGTCTGGCCAACAACCAATCACCATTAGAATCAAAAAGTAAACCGGCCTTTTCACTGAGTACCTCCACAACATTTCTCAATGCACTAAGTACATTTTAACCATGCAAAAATACACAAACATCTTAACTAGGTTGTTTTGTTTTGTTTTGTTTTTGTAAAAAAAAAAAAATCAAACACCAACATTATGCATTTTTGTTAATTATACTGGTTAAAGTAACAGCCAGTGGCTGCCAAATATCAGATACATCATATACATATTTTTATACAGAATCTGGACAACACAACATTACACATCAGAGAGAGAAAGAGAGAAAAAGAGAGATTATTTGTTCCTTTGTGGGTTTGTTGTTGTTGTTGTTCAGTAAAAAAAAAATATGAGAAGCAATGCTAAGAAGGAAAACACTTCAACAAGTTAGGAATACATAGGGAGAATTGCTAATCAGAAACACAGGAGGAAAAGAGTTCATAGTTAGGTCTGTGTCTAGAATTTTCTTCACTAAGAAACAAAAGAGCACAACAGGTGTATTGGTTTGGAAAAGCAGAAAGAGCGACAACATCATGCTGTCTGGTTCCCAGCACGTTTCCAGCAAGAAGAAAAAATCATAATCACAAATTAATTTCACAAGTTTTGTTTCCAAAAATGTCCTCCCTTACCCAGGAAGCTGGGTTGTGCAGGGGTGGGGGCAGCTCAGTTTTGAGAGTCCTTGGAAAAGGTTTGGCCAAAACCATTGGCCTCAAATTAGTTGGAGATATGAGCTGTCTGTGGGAATTCACGCAATGAAATGTGACGTCAGCTTGCTCCAGTCTAGGCAAGTTTTCCTGTTGCCAGCCAGTGATCTGGCGGAGGGAGGACACAACCCTCATGACAGGTTCTGCTAGCCAGGCCCCAATCCTGCCCTTTAATCATTTGGCATCAACACAATCCTAAGAATTCAACCTGGAAAGAAACAAGACCTTGAACACAAGCTATGGAAGCACTACCGTGGTCACAGTTAGATACAAAAATGTGAAAATTCAGATGTAATCAAAAATACAAAATCAGTTTCAATAAGATTTGCTTCTTTTTTTAACCATTACAGTGCAAGGTTTTTCAAATTACAGTAAAAGTTATGTGTCTGCTTACAGTAACTAGAGTAAGTAGCTGATTTTGTTCTGCTAGAATCAGAGGTCCCTGATAAGTGAGAATGCACCAATCTGAAATCAACCCAGCACAAGAAATGGATAGCTTAACATAAACACAGTTCATGACGGTCTTTACCTCTTCAATTAGTAACAAAAGAATGGTGTCATTTGCACAGCTCATTAGCATGAAGCTCTTCCTCCATTAAAAAATATAAGTAAGTGGATGGTATTAAACTTCCAACAAGAAAAGGACTGGAAATCTGGGGCTGAAGGGTGGAGCATCTGA
This sequence comes from Rhinolophus sinicus, assembly GCF_057876585.1. Classification (NCBI taxonomy): domain Eukaryota; kingdom Metazoa; phylum Chordata; class Mammalia; order Chiroptera; family Rhinolophidae; genus Rhinolophus; species Rhinolophus sinicus. Next base: position 103,440,120 of record NC_142515.1, on the reverse strand, counting down.
AGGGAGTTTTCCCATATCACTGAGCTTTCCCATTATATATAAAAATAAAAAGTGTTTTAGCGGGAGCCTCTTTGGGCGATGCTGCTTTGTGCTTTAGCTCCTTTGTCCCAGGCAGTTGGGACAGGGAGCGGCACCACCTCAGGGGATCAAAGGAAACCGTAATGAAGATCACACCCCATTGTGCCATCAGGAATCATCCTCCAGGAGAAGAAAATGGAACTGTTAAACCAGAGCTGGGGGCCTGGGGTGGACAGGGATCGGGGAGCCTATATCTGGCAAAAGTAATGGCCCTTGGCAAAGCCATTGTGCCTCTCAGAGCCTTGTGTTCTGGAAAGGAAGGAGAGAAAACAGTCAAGAACCCCAAGCACATCTGAGAAAGACAGCCACCATCCCCCAGAGCTTTGTCTTTGGGAGTAGACAAGTGGCCAAGCGAGAGAGCAATGTGGCCAACTGAGGTGACCAGGTGACCGTCTTCCCAGTCAAGTTGTGGGACGTGAGAAGAAGCAGGGGTAACTGAAGAATCATCTTGTTTTGAGATTTGTAGAGCCAACCAGTGCAGGATGGGTTAGAAGATACAAGATGCACTGGAAAGCCTCAAGGAGCCCTTCTCTCCATGTACAAGGGGTGTTTGGCAACCTTGGCACCAGGCCAGAAGCCAGTGGAGGCCACACAGCCCCCATTCCTCACTCAGCCCCTCTCTATGCTCATCCTGGTGGCAATACCCATAAAAATTACTCTTGGACCCATTTGACTTGCCCCTCACTTAGTCTCTCTGAGTTCCTCCTTACGGTGTGGGGCCAACTCTTCCCAGGTTTGCTGAAATTAAAAGGGCACGATTTTAGATAGCCAGAGGCTGTTATTTAGGACCTGGAATCTGTCCGTCCAACATAAGATGTGGGTAGCACCCACTCCCATCCTCACGGGGATGTGGCTGGGTGGTTGGATCCAGCTGCCTCACGAGGGACCCATGTAAGTGAGCAAACCCTTTACTCACACCTACACCCAGACATAGGGAAGAAACACAAATTCCTCTGCCACTTTTGAAAGTTTTCCTACCTTTGAGATAGAGTGTGAGGTGCTGTGAGCCTAGGAAGCACTCAATTATTTGGTTACAATTTGGTCATTGGAGGAAATTGGGGCTTCTCTACAAATTTTGCTACACTCCTCAAGGAGAAGAAAAAGCTCCGCCAGACCCTGCAGGCTTGGTGCTTCCACACTGCTCTGGTTCCCACTCTCATGGATAGAGGTGGACAGCCATTGTCAGCAGCAGCACATGGCTTCCTATAGCAGGGGTCCCTTGGCTTATTCTGCCCCTTAGCAGTTGTAGAGTCAGGCAGAACCTGTGTGCACGCCCCTTGCATTTTGCAGCGGGTACTCACACTGTCCCATCCCTTTGGCCATAAGAGATCCTGCACCAATCTCATTTCCCACCTAGCTTTCCCAGAGTTCAGTACCCATCCCCAACCTGTAGCAAAGTTGGAAATGTTCTCTGTGCTCCTCATTCAGCTCGGACTCAAAAGACAGCCCAAGTCCTGGTCCTCTGGCGTACAGAGTTGGTGGGGCCCCAAATAAGCCCTCTGCTTATTGCTCTGGGTGCCACTAAGTGGTTGGTCACTTCTGAGCCAGCTAAGGTCTACAGAGACCACTGACCACAGGTTTTCCCTCAAATGGAGAATTTTTAAAAGGTGCAAGCTGCTTTGACTGAATGGCCTTGGCAAATGCCTGTGTTCCTCCTGAGGAAAGGCTAAAAGCTCTGCCTCGCTAGATCTGCTCTCTCCAAATGGTGTGTTTCTAATCTGGTAGTTGGTGGTTGAAGTAACGTCTGAGGATTTGTGATCACAAATGTATCACATGAGTGAAGGGCCAGAATGAAGTTAAGGAATGAGTTGATATGTAATACGGCTTAAAGGCTGAAGAAATGCTCCAAGATTCCTCTGTGCTAACTTCCTGTGGCTGTCCCTAGGCCAAAGTGAAACCTGGTGAAAATGCCCCACTTTGGGTCCCTCGGACTAGTTAGTACTGTTTACAATTCATTATGAAGCTGTCTCTGGCTGAAAGAGATTCCCAGGAGTGGTGTTGTGGAGAACAGACATGGTCAGTCCAGGGATATTGGTCGGAAGTGGACTGCCGCTCTTCTGCCTCCCAGGAGAGTGGGGATTGCACATCACGGGCTAGGGCGTCAGACTCCCAGGTTGGACCCTTACTCCTTTGGAACCATGTGATCTCAGGCAGACCAACTCTCTGAACCATAGTTTCCTCATTTGTATGTTGGGCGTGATGCTACTTTACTTGGGGTTGTTGAGAAGATGAAATGAGATATTGCCTGTGACAGCACCCCACAGACATTCCAGAGATGCTGGTGGATAACCTCATTTATCTCTATGGAGAGTATCACACCTTCCTCATGAACTGAAGGTAGATAATTTTCTTTTTTTTTTTTGGATAATTTTCTGTATCCAAAGACTGTAACCTGTTTTAAGTGGAGCTCCAAAAGACAGTAGGGCTTCTGGGGGCACTGTTTTCTGGCTTTTGTTTTGTTTGGTCAATAATTTCTGTACATCCAGCATGGTTGATTCGCATCTCACGATGAGCAGATTTTCTGGTCTTTATCCCAACACACTAAACGGGTTGATGTCAACAACAAAAAAGGGACTGGAGGAAGCAAAACGCTTTTTACTTTCAAGATGTATATTGAGTCTGTTTACTAGGATGATGAGCAGTTGGCTTCATCTTTTCTTTTAAAGCAAGAGAAAAACATACTTGAATTGATTTAGGAGATGTTTACCTTCCATTTAAGAAAGCTCTCCCAGGGTTCTTATGCTCATAAACATTAGGATGGGTCAAAAAGGGAGAAGTTAATCTTTTCCCCCTAGGGTTTCTTAGAAGAAGCTCACAGTCTGGAGACAGTTCAGAGCTCCACAGACATTTCGTTAGATGAGTGGGTGCATTGATGAGAACTTAGGATGGGCAGGGACATTAGGGAGTGTCATCTTCATTTTGCAGAAGAGTTAACTAGCAGAGTGGGTTGGTGGCGAATCCAGGGCTCCTGCTGCTGGATTTCAGGGGGGGCATGACCCTGCTTAGAGGGGAGGCAGGGCTGGAGGTCAGCTCTAAACGGCTCTGTGTATAACAGCACAGCTTCCCAAACAATCCACAGAAGTTGTTCCAACCTGCTCTCACTTGGCCATGCCCAGAGAAAAGCACTGGATAAACTATTGGTGAACTTTCAGTGGTCCAGTTTGCTGAACTGAACCAGGAGATTAAGGAATTAACAATCACTATTTCTTAAAGGTTAGCAAAAAACCCCACTATTTCTCATCACTGTTAACCAGTGAGGACTTTTTAAAAACCACCAGTGATTGACATAATCTGTAGCTTTAAAATGGACTTACTTGGAGATTATTATGTAATATTTTGGAAACGGGCAATAGATGTGGTATGTCTTGACTTCAGAAACTCTTTCGGTAATGCACCTCAAGACCTATCTCAGCATTCACCATGAGAACAGAAGAGTGCCAAAGAAATCATTATTCTTAAGAGGAATTAACAACAATTCATTTTTGGCCTACAGGGACGTTGTCAGAGTGTTCTGCAGGAAATGGCCCAGGAATTCTCATTTCACAGGGAACCTTTGAAGGTTAGTTGACTGATACAAGGTTTGTGTTGACCTCGTCATACTGTTGTGCCCTGTTTTCTCGTGGCTATTCTTAAGAGACTATCCTTCTCTCTTATCCTCTGTACCCTGTGTATGTTCAGAGCTTAACCTAAACTCTGTAAGTCCATAACTCAGGATGGAGGCATGTGCTCTGGGGACCTAACGACATGATTGGCTAAAAACAATAGCTGGAAGTTTGTAAGGATATTAAAATTCAGGTCTTTCCTATCTCCTGGAGGTAAGGCAGTAGAGGGGTCTACTATGGACTGAATGCTTGTGTCCTCCCCCCAAATCTATATGTTGAAGGCCTAATCCCTAATGTGGTGGTATTTAGAGGTGGGGCCCTTGAAAGATAATTTGGTTTAGGTAAGGTCATGAGGGTGTAGTCCCCATGATAGGATTAATGGCCTTATAAGGAAAAGAAGAGACGAACGCTCTCTCTTTCTGCCATGTGAGGATAAGCAAGAAGGCACTCATCTGCAAACTAGGAATAAACTCTCACCAGACACCAAATCTGCTGGTACCTTGACCGTGGACTTCCCAGCCTCCAGAACTGTGAGAAATAAATGTTTGTTGTTTAAGTCACCCAGTCTATGGCATTTTGTAATAGCAGACTGAGCTGACTAAGACAGACTCCATTCTTAAATTCTTCATCTGCATCACTTTATGTCTCTAGATCTAGGCGATTATGGGTGAAACAAACTGCTTTTTTTCTAGAGCAATCTACCTCAAGGGAAGAAGCATCTTATTATTTTCCTTTCTCTTTGTCTCTTCCTTCCGGTCAAGCCATTTTTCCTAAGGGAGCATTGCTTTTGAGAAGGGCTCCTGGTGATCTTGCAGGAGGCGTCTACTAAAAATGTCAAGGGAGCTAACATACTGGTTTACACTAGGGGTGACTGTTAGGGAAAAGAGGGGAACAGTAGGGACACATTGTATTAAGGTTCTAAACTGACGGTATGCCATCTATAAAGAATGCTCAGCATTCCTTCAGAAAGATGGGCAAAGGCAGAGAGCTCACAATGCCCCCATGTCATCTCCTCTTTCTTTGAGATCAGAGACCTGCACCTGAACTCATTCCTTTCAGCCATTGATGTACAGGTTTTAGCTCTCTAACAAGACCATGAATTGCTTGAGGACAGAGTCTAGTCAAGTGCCTGGGATATCTGCTGGGTGAATGACAAGTGAGTGAATAAGGTGATTAAATTAATGAACAGAATGAATAGACTGGGCATGAGTTCAAGAGTCTGAGCCCTTGGTTCTCAAGGGAGAAGATCTTTTTTAATTCATGTTAGGAGAGCTTGCTTCAGTTTTGACCGTAGGCATGAGGCAAAGCAAGGATTTCACAAGCTTCCTGAAGCAAAGTTAGAGCTGCCATTCTCCCAGTTCTTCAAGTCAACATGGAGGCAGCAATTCTTGTTAGAGGCAGAGTTTTACTGTTTGGAGTCTCTTTTAGCACCTTGAGCTCCAAAAAACAAATGGTGCCTCTCAATACCTGGATTCTTTCTCTACAGAGATCCTGTCCAAAGAGCCTCCTGGGAGAAATCAGAACATCAACTGACTTAAAAAGTAAGTTCTCATAAGATATGTTTTAGGCACCTTTTTTTCAGAGAAAAATCATTGGAAATCAGGGGAAGGGTTTCTTTTCCATATGCCAGTCTCAGACTGATGCCTCATGGCTCCTGCTCTAGGCCGTCTCAATATGAATAGCTTATACATGGGTCAAGCCATTTGAGCTACCGCAGGGCTAGATAAACATACCATTGCTGGGGTGAGCCCTCAAAGTTCAATTAGGCAGCAGGGAAAAAAAAGAAAGGTAAACCGCCCCCACTGATTTAAGCAAGGAGGGTGTGTGATGGAAAAGGCAGGGGACTTTCAGTCAAGGCACCTGAGCCCACATCATGGTTTTGCCTTTCATTAATCACGGGGAGTTGGGCAAATCACTCAACCCCCTAAATCTCTACCTCCTGTGAAATAAAGCTCTATGTTAAATCCCCCTAAATAATAAGGTCACTGTGAAGAATAAGGTAGATAATCTAAATAAGAAAATACATAGAAAAGCACTGAGCAAACAGCCTGGCATGAAGCAAGTGCTAGGTAATTATGAGCTAAATCTAAGATGAATGACGATGTGGGCAACACATTCTTGAGCCAACAAGATGACGCATCAGGTACATGGAAGCCAGCGGGCATCTCGGTGTCACTCTCAGCCTGGGCTGCACAGGCGGTCAGGCTCAGCCGAGCTACAACTGGTGGGAGGTATAGGGAGTGCTCAAAATTTGATAACTTGAAGCTTGGAGTTAAAAATGATTTGTGCAAAATAGAAGCCCACCTTTTCTGAATTTATGCTGGGCTGATACGGTCAGTCTGCTGGCCTTAGGGACGCAGATGTTCACCATCCCCTCCCATTCTGACAAGATTCCAGGCCATGAATTGGCAACAATAGACTCATTTGGTGGAGGTTAAAGGGAGAATGACTATAACAAAACAGACTGAGGGGATTCCAGTCCGGAGGCCAAGCTTGTTTGTTCTATGAATAGATTCTAATTTCAGAACTGCCACTCCCTGCATTTCTACTTAGATGGGCTGAGAATCTGAGTCTATATCAAAGGCCAGGGACTTTGAATGGGAAATATGAATTCCAGGAATGAACCCATCTGTGGGTAGGTTCTCAAGCTTGCCCTGTTTCTCTACACCTTGAAATTGAAATTAAGTCGCACAAAGTGTGGGACAATATATGGGTAAGGCTGAGGGAATTGGGGGTCACTGGGGAAAGAGTCAGGAAAACCCCGTTTCTCTTTTTGTGGTGTCTGGAAAGGCCTTAAACCACCAAACTAATTATAGGAGAAACAGGGACTTTGCCCAGATCCCAAAGACTCAGTGCGCCCTTAGCGTATGCTATGCCCACAGCGACCAGCTCCTAAGCTGTTACAGGGAGCACCCAGAGCTGACGGAGGTCTGCAGGGCTTGACGTCCTCAGGGAAGCTGCAGTGGTCTCAAATATTCATGAAAGTTGGCCTGACCGGGTTGAACTGAAACCTTAGTAAGAAACAGGAACTGGGCTCGTCTCTGTCTCCTTAGGCAGCTTCGGGCTTTAAGAAATTCCATGGATTATTCAAACCTTCTTCCTCTTGGGCCTTAAAAACTCAATGGTCCCAGAAATCAAACCTGGAATGGTCAACTGCCACCTCCCAATCTGGTTTTACTCTCACATATGGAGATACATGAATCACCACCACTGTAAGGCCCCCATTCCTCCTGCTTCCACTGTGCAGGGAAGGACCAAAAGAATGGGTGTTAGGGACACCAAAGCTGCGGGGAACTGAACTTGGGGCCAAGGTATGCGCATGAGCACAGATGAGCACCCACATGCCCAGTTCAGGCGGTTTGAACAGCCTTCCACAAGGGGAACCATTTTCTGGATCCCGTTACCAAATGAAGAGAACCGGGTTGCAGCTTGAAAGACTTTCAACAAGGATGGGTAAATGTTAACAGACAGTGAAAGAAACAGTATGGCCTAAGTATGTGTTGCTGGAAATTGTCTTTTGCTTTCTCATCAGAAAGCAATTAACATCTTAAGTGAATGAATGATGTAACATGACAGTAGTCACAGCAAACCCTATTCACCCATCTTCATGCACCCTATGGATCCTTCAAAATCCAACGCTAATGCCAGTCTTTTTAAACCCCTCCCTTATCCTGCCCCTTACACGTACTGCTTCCTTTTTTAGATGCCCAGAGCACCTTGCACCTCTCGTAGGGCTCTATGTTTCACTGTATTATGGTTATATATATATATGCATTGCTCACCTCTCATATTTAATTTCTTGAGTTTTGTTTCATCTTTGGAGCTCCTACAGCTCTAGCCCTGCACTTGGCATAGTCGGTATTAATAAATATTTGGTAGCCAAGTGACTAAATTTGAAGTAGGAATAGTGTTCTGGCAGGAAAACTCCAGTAGGGTAAAAATAATTCATTATCTGTCACCTTGTCCTTGCAAGGAGGTTCAGTGCCTGGCAGACCCGGTGGCTGTACCACACCTCAAATTCAGGGTAAGAGAAATTCTTGTATCATTGAAGTGTACCTCCATTGAAGTGTGCCTCTGATTTCAAAGTTCCTCAAGCATAGAAGTTATTCTCATCTCAAAGCAGGGCACCCAGACAACAACTAAAGAGTCAGAAATGGATTCCAGAAATTCAAGAACAATGAACAACCATGGACAGGGCTGAAAGCATCTCTATCTAGAATGATCACATCCCTGGACAGTGCCTTCTCCCTTCAAAGGGGACAGAGAAATATCCAGACTAATAACAATGAAAGAAATCCCACAGCTTCCTCACAGCAAAGCAAAAACATTCCACAACAACCCAACAACAGCAAGCCCAAAAACTTAACCCACCCTGAAGACACATGGTCTCTGGACAGAAAAGGAAGGTGATAGAAACAAATACCTTTTCACAATGAGTTGAGACTCAATGCCCTTTCTCCCGTTCCCATGCTCGCTCTGACATGTCAGGAGTCCCATCTCAACTAAGGGAACTTTGCTCGTGAGCCAGCAGTAGGTCACTGCATGAACAAAACTGCTGATCTGGATTAGAACTTGTGTCATGCCTGCCATTAGGGTTACCTTTAGAGATCGGGCTGTTATAAGAAACAGATTAAACTTAGTGCTTGGGGCTGCCAATACATACATACACTTAAATTGTCTCTATCCCAGACCCAACAAGCAGTTCCTTCTGCTTACCCAGAAATCTCCTAGTTATTGGTATCCTAGTAGGTGATTTGGGGGGCAATAGGTGAGCATCCAGGAAGGGTGGCGCCAACTGTAGAAATGGCCCAGAACCTGCAGGGACAGAAAAGTCAACCCAGTATTCAAACTTCAGAAGGGTCTCCAATAAATAAGTCCCCCTCCCTATGGGGAAATCGGGGGCCTGAGATGAATGGAAAGACGGAGCCAAGATAGGAGGATGTAGACGGTTCTGTAGCTAATTTTCCTTGGTATTGGGTGGGCTGGAAGGTGGTCATGTGAGAAAGGATCCCACAAAAACTTACCTAAGAACAGGCTACTCTCAATCTACAATAGTTATGTCACCCAAAGAACAGGGAATAATAAGAATTGTGCTTTCTAGTACCCAAAAAACAATGCAAAACATTTCTTAAACATTTCATTTTATCAAAAGAAATCTTGGGATTTGGGGAAGCTCAGTGAGGTGGTAAATTCCTCAGAACCAAAAGCCAATTTTGGAAGCATATATTGTCATTGTGTGTGTGTGTGTGTGTGTGTGTGTGTGTGTGAATTTATCACATATTCCCACTCACCTACTTACAGGCATATATATATATATATATATATATATATATATATATATATATATATTTATCATTGGATTTTTTTCTCCTGTCAAATCAATATCAGTGTGTTCCACCTTCAGTATACGTTTTATATACATTTCAATTCCTACACAGACCAGAAATACACAGAGAAATAGTTGAGAATGGGCAAAGCATAACCTAACCAGAGTTGTTTTATATGCTGGTTCAGCATTGTTAAAGAGCAAAGCAAACATCCCAAATACAAGTTAAAATGTCTGTTATTAATACACACTAGCAATTCTTTATGACCATCAGAAGAAAAGAAGTAGAAAAAAAATGGACATATTATGAAATTGAATCTTAAGCATTTTTCTTTTCTGTAGTCATGGTTTGTATTTTAAGGGAAATCTTGCCATTTGTAGAAATGATTCTCCCCCCTTCGGTTACTACTTTTAATAATAACGTATAGAGTTTCTCTTAAGTATCATTTTTAAGGATTTTTTTACTCTAACTTACAGACCTTTTAATAATCTCATTTAAAACATATTTAATGAGTTTGAGAAATATCTTACATATTTTGGCAAAAGACACAGCAAAACAAGGGTTGTTGAACCGTACAAGGTATCTAAGGGTGACGGCCGAGATGTGCTTAGCTAAAGGAAAGTAATTCTATCCAAATACAAAGAAAAAGGAATCAACTGCAGACAATCCACCTTGCAATTTCTATTCAAGATCCCTTCACCTTGTACTGTAAATGGTCAGGATTCTTCTGAAAAACTTGAGTCTTTGTGGCATCGCTGTCTTGTAGACTACAGATATTTCCAAATCACCATCCCTCTTAACACATGGTGTGGAAGAGAGTTCCAGAAGGTTTAGAGAAGACGTGGGAGCTGGGCACAGGGTAGTTCAACATCAAATAGCACAACACATAAAATCAACGTAGAGGAAACGGCGGCAAAGTCAAAAAGTTGAAAGCAGCCAAATCAGACGAGAACGCTAGGGAATCAGTGAGGACCGCACTCCATGCCAAGAAGTTGAAATTGAAAAAAGAACAAAAGCTGGACATAAATCAATATTGAAAGCTTCAAAAAGTCAAAGCCAAACCAATGTTTCCTTTTTCCCCCTACACACAAACCTTTTGTTCTAAACCCAAAGCCCAAAGGCATTGAGATCAATCATTTTATCTGGAAGATTCAAGTCTGCAGAGACACTTCCCTTCCATTTGATTCACATGAGTCCACAGAAATAAAGCACCTTTGGAACCAAGAGTTGTTCAAGAATCCTAGTGTCTTATTCAATGTGTCGAAAAAGTACAGTTTAAAATAATTAGAATAATTCATCAAATGACAAACACAATAATATTGACTCTGTGAACAGGCAGAAGGGCTCCCCAGGATAATTCACAACTAAGAAGATAGAGCACAAGAGAAGGCTATGACATTTCATGAATTTTCTGTGTTATAGCTTTGAACTTTATTGCAAAGCAAAAATATATATTTTTATATATATATATTTTTTATCTACATTTCACCTCTGACATTGTACACAACACGAAAGCACAGGAAAACAAAAAAATCATAATGAGGTAGATACATAACACTTACAGATGGAGGAGACTAAAGAGTTTAAATTTGGCTTAATACTGTGGTCACCAATGTATGCATTTTCAACACAGCAGCAAGCATTGATTCACGGGGCAAGAAGCCCAGTGATCTCAAATCCAAAAATAAGCCCCATTAAAAAATTATCTGCTCCAAAATGGAAAAAAAAAATTGTTTTCTTTTTAAAAGTCAGGGAATCCGATGTGTTCAATTGTAAACCCTGGTGAAATAAAGTTTTTGTTTTTGCTTTTGTGCCCAGGGGGGAAAAATGTAATTTTCATCTATCTAATTAGGAGTAACCTGTCCCATAGGGTTCTTCTATTATTCCAGCTGGTGGGGATGTGGCAACCTTGGGAGCTTAGCAGCTAGATTTTGACAGTAAGGGAACAGGGTTTCTGTATTTTTCCCTTGAGGAAACTGCACCTCTGCAGCTACTGCAACAGGGACCACTAGCCTTTGGGGGGCGTTGAAACATGCCTGGAAATGACTGGAAATTAATGTAGCTATGAAGTCTCTGGCAAGGCTTTACCTTCCTAGAATCATCTGCTCTCCTAGTGGGTGAGGAAAAGAGCACCTGCTGGTTGGGACACTGAGATTGTCCCTTTCCCCTCATCATTTCCACTTACAACCTTTCCAAGGGAGAGCTTAAAAGGCCACCAAAAAGGCCATTTTCAGCCTCAAGTTTACCTATAAATACGTTTTCACTGTAAGATGCAGTGTCAGGCACTGGTAGCTGCCTGATGTCTTAGATGGAAGGAGGATGGAATGAGGAGAAGGGACGAGCGGATCAACTTGGCTGGTGGAGGCAGCAGTTGGCAGAACAGAGCCATGAAATGACCATCCAACGAAGGGTCAGATCTGGCAAGTGCAGAGCACCTATGGAGATCTAGTGGGCTCCAACTAGAAAGCCAAGAAGTAACTTGGGTTTGTCACCAGTGACGAGAAGGCCCTGGAGACCCTAGAGAAAATGTGGAGGAAACAAGGCTCAGAGACGCTGATGGGGCTAAAAGTGGAACTGAATCAAGCTCCCTTAGGGTGGTTGAATAATTATTTTTACTCTGGATGTGGTCCTGCTTTTGGTAGGATTTGCTCTACTGGGAAACAGCTGGGATCAGCTGCAGGCCGGGTCATCCTCAGGCAAGAAGGAAGACAGAGCGGTCCCGGTGGAATGCCTGGTGAATTTGGGATAACGGCAGGATGGGGAAGGAGAACTGACAGGCAACCAGGAGGGTGAGAAGACTGGCACTTGAGCTAAGGGCACCTCAGGGAAGCTGGAAGTCGGCCTGTGCTGGGCAGGGCCGAGCCCTGTTCTCCAGAAGCCAGACTGTTGGCTGCTGTGTCCCATCTGTCTGTGCGTTGTCTCCCCTGCTGCCCTATGAGACCATCTTCCCTCTTTGTCTTCACAGTGCCTAGCACAGCCCCTGGCACACGGAGGGCATTATCGAGAGTGTATTGCATTTTTAGAAAATGCAACAAGACAAGGTGTGGGGAAGAAGGGAAGGTGTCTACAGTGTAATAAGAGCTTTGAAGACCCTATATCCCCCCTCATGGCAATACCCACGAGGCTCTGCCTGCCTTCCTAGAGGCATCTTGAGGGAAGACTCACATTTGAGTTTTTGAATATAAACTATTATAGTGAGAGGGAATAAACAACAGCAGGGCCCAAGGGGCAAGGGACTCAAAACAATTCATCTGAGTGTGTGTAAAAACTGAGGTCACAGCGAAGCTGGGCAGTTAACTGCCTCCAGCCGGCTGGCCCGGAAGGTCGGGGTCAGGGTTGTGATCTGTCTTGAGCAGTTAATTCTGGAGGCAAAGACACGGTGTGAGCGTCACTCTCCAGTGACTTCCACTCTTGCCCTACAGGAGTTCCTGGGCAAGGCAGGGCTGAGGGCACTTCCAGAATGTCCCCCAACTCACTACTCCGGAGACTAGATCCTGTCCCCTCAGAGACCCGAAGCAAAAGGAATCGGTCTGGACTGCAATAGGCAGCACTGGAGTAAGCGTAGGGAGGGTTATCTGACTGCAAAGCATTCAGTAGTGAGAAACGGCGAGGCGCTGTTTCCTTGGAGGCCTTTGAGACTAAGTTTGAGACCTTTTGGTCTGTGGCTGTGAGGATGGGCAGCACTTAGGGGGTGTCTGAGTCTCCTTCAAACCCTGAGATTCCATTGCTCCTTGCGCTCTGAAGAAGCCCCAGCTGTGCTCGAGGACGGAGGGGTTTTTCTCCGTGGACAACTGCTGTGAGTGGGCAGGCTTCGGACAGTGTGTGCGCATGTGCAATCAGAGACTGCCCCGCTGGCATTAAGCTGACATCACCAACACACGTGCAAAGCATGAGGCTCACAGTGGAGAAAGAATATGTAGGGTTCATCGCACCCCTTCCCACACCTCTCTCGAACCTGCCCTTTCCTGCCCATTGTCTCTCCCTCTGCTCTTCCTTTCTTATTTACGTTGCTGTTCTCCCTTAATCAGCTCACAAGACAGTGGATATCACTTTCTTACGCCTAATACTTTGATGTTGGTCATTTCATTCCCTGGATGAGGAATTTACAGTGGCTTTCCGTGGTGCATCACCCCAAACTCAAATTTATCACCAGTCAGCTGTCAAGACTTTCATCAAATGCATTTTCCTGTCTGGCTATTTTATGACTTTCCTGGTTAGGTTCAATCACAGAGGTCACCAGGCTCACTCCTCTGTTTTAGAAACAGGGAAATTGAGGCTCACGGAAGGGAGGTGACAGGCTCAGGAACCGTGGGAACAAGAGTGGACTGCATGTTCCCAGGCTGCCTCCCCCTCCGGCCCAGCAGGGGGCGGCTTCTTGCCATGACCTGACCTGCCTAGAAGCACTCCTTCCCTCCACCATGTCATAGCCATTCTCTTCAAAACCCTACTCAAAATTTACCCCATGAAACTTAAATTTCTGAAGTTGTCCTGACTCCGACTTTCCAGTCTTTTAACAGATCCTTCGACAAATAATCCACTTATCTGGAAGTCACCTGACCTTTCAAGATCACACACAAACAACAACCACCACAACAAACCCACAGAAAGGAGACACAGAGTTTCCAGGACAACCAAAACAGACATTTCAAAGCGCTTACAGGAAGGCTCCAGCTACGTGGAGCTCTCCAAGAACTCATACGGAAGACGTCATGCTCAGGATGACCTGTGGAAAACAGGTGTCCTTTTCCACGGGGACACCTTACTTCATAAATCACCACTAAACCTTTAATCCCCTACAACCTCCCTCTCTTCTCTTAGCACCCACGGTCATCTGCAAGGAAACAAAAATGCCAAGGCTGCCTTAGTCCCAAGCACTCCCTGTCGGGCACTCTGAGCTACCTGGCCACTGGGAACCATTGGGAGAGGGTGTGTGGGGTGCGGGGAGCCTGGATCTTGAAGAAGAGTGGGACCAAATATCCAGGTCTGGCCGCCTGCTGTACCCCTGACTGACCATGGGACCCTTTGCAATCACAGAGGCTCCCTGAGTCTCAGTTTCCTCGTTAGCAAAACGGGGGGGGGGGGGGGGGGTTTCTCACCATGCAAGATTACCAAAAGGACTTAGCTGAGATAATTTACATAAGGGCCTTATACATTATTGGTACTCAATTAATGACCACTGAATCTGAGTTCTCCTGTCCTCTCTAAAGGACTCTGCTTCATTATGGCTAATGTCACCTGCCCAGGTCACGTTGGACTTACTCTGACCTCCAACATTCCTGAGACTCCAATAATCCTAAATACTTCTTTCTCCTAAAGGAACTGTCCCTTCCATCCACAGAAGAAAACACAACACCTCTGGTGGGACTCCTTCAGAAGCAGCCAGCCTCGGGGAGCTCTGGGTTTTACCTGTCTTCTCTGGTCCTGGCATTCATGACTCTACACCTATGGGCCCTGAGGGGGCTCAGGTGCCAATCAATGGCAAGAAGCTACCTAACAAAGCCACTTCAGCAGGACTTGTCCACTCTGATGGGGAAGACTTTCCTTAGCAAAGGCTCTCATTGAGCTGCTGACTAACTGTCAGGCCTCAGGACGGGCACCTTCCCTGGGTCTAGATTTGTGGTGGAAACTCAATAATGCACAGTCTTCAGAGGTGGGCATGTCCCTTCCCAGTGGAACAGGTTGTCACAGGCCCCAGATAGGTATAGGATACTCTTCTGATTCGACTCTGGTGGAAGAGTGAGGAATCTAGGTCATTTCCACCCTTTAACCCCTCCTCATTTTGCCTCAAACTCTGAATCTCACAGAAGACCCAGAGACTGCATTCCCGAAGCAATCTCAGGGCTGAGCACCAATGGACAGACCAGAGAAGAGTGGGATCACGGGTTAGACCTTGACAACCACTGAGCCTGCTCCACTAGCTCCCTGGCCCCTTTTGATGGAGGGTCGGGAGTTGGGAAAGCTCATGATGTCTTAGAACTCATTCCCTTGATATTTTCTGAGTTGGCTTCTGGAAAAGACTCCTGGGTTTGCGTAGTTAGGACCAGACCCCATGAAGGCCTAAAGGTCTCCAAAATACTACTTCCAAGGGCAAGAGGACCCCCTTTACAGAAGGAGAAAGAAATAATGAGTGATAAATTCCTGGGATGGGTCTTAGCAGACGTGAGCTAGGGAACAGGACAAAAAAGCAAATGAACAGCACTTCGTTAAGATCCCCTGAGTAGCTAAGAGTATGTGCAGGGTAGGGGAGGGAAGAATGAGGCCCACAGAGAAAATGCGTTCTTGTCAAAGGACTGACTTCCTTTTACATTCCAAAGGAATTCCATCTAAGCTCCCACCAACCATGGAGTGGAAGCATATTGTGCTCAAGCAGTTCGGCAGTGTCTAAATTTATCTTTAAAAAAAACAACTGTCTGGATGGCTCGGCCACCTTGTGCAAGATTGGTACACTGTGTGCAAAACGCAGACTTGTGCAGACAACCAGAGAAGTTGAGAAGCTGCCTTCTGGGTGGAGGGCTTCCCCTGCCTGATTTGTGCTTTGTCTAACCCCGTGATCTCTCGTCTTCCCAGCAATTGCTTTTTCAAACCTTGTGAAGATGTGCTTGGCCAAATTGCCTCCAGGGTAGTTTGTAAATGCACTAGAACACACTGTATGCTCTAGAGCTAAAAGAGTATATGTTTCAAATACCTCCAAATGGTGTGCAACTTGAGGGCTGACTTCCTGAGCGCTATGGATGTCATGTCAGGCTCTTGAAGATTCTCTTTATATCTAACTTTCAAAATAAAAGCAGATCCAGTAACCCCACTCAGGCAAGTTGCCTCATGACTGGCAGGGGAAGAGGGGTGTTAGCAGGAAGCCGTGCAAAGGTAAGGAGCTAGGATTTGGCACTGGGCAGAGCGGGTAGAGTAGGTGGGAAGGATGCACTTGGCCTAAAGCTAAGGTAGAACATATTAGTTCACCCTCTGGGGATAGGTTACTCCATATAGACGATCACAAATAAGGACATAAGAACACCTGGGTCAAATCTTTCCCAGAGTACGCCAGGTCCCTGCCAGGGTCTTGACTCAGGACCAAAGTGAAGGTGCGAATTTAGCAGCAGGTCGAAATTCTTTCCCAACCCCCAATCCCAGAGGTCACATGCTCATTGTTCCACTTAAGCCAAATTTTTTTGTTCTTGCCTTAAGTCAACACATCCCCAAAACATATCCTATAAAAGTAAACTTTACAAGGAAAATAAATATTTTGAAGCAAGAGGATGAAAACAAGTTGTAAACATGTAACTGAAACATAAAGATACACATCAGTTCACTTACAGAACCAAACAGGGTTACATTGAAATCATTTAAAAGGAAAGCAAAGGAAAACTTTTCTCGGGAGCTCTTAAATTTAGGAAAAGAATCACTGTAGCATGCTCACCTTGAACCAGGGATTGGATATCATGGTTCTTGTACAAAGGAAAATCTGTGAGGGAAATGGAGATCTGAGGTGAAGGAGGGAGGGAAGAGAAACTGGAAGATTGCATAGTTGTGAAACAGTGGCTTCTCATCAAGGTGAACAAGTGCGTCATCTGATAAAATAGCATTTGATATATATATTTCTGTTCATTTCTGTTTACGGTATTTTTCTCTGTCCACCAAACATTGCATACACTGAAGCATATATACAGTACACACACACACACACACACACACACACACACACACACACGGCAGCACTAAACACCTGAATGACACAGCCATACTTTAAAATGACCCCTCACCACTTGTTCCAGGCAAAGTTTGTATTCACCAATACACTTTTGCTGCAGCCTAACCGCATTTCTTGTCAAAACTCATCCCTTGGATTATTTCCATCTTTAGCAATGAAAGGGGCAGATGAGAATGGGGGCATGGAGAAAAGCACCAGAAATACTTCTGTTTTCTTATTGAACTTCTGTGGAAATGCCTCACATTTGGGTTAGGGGCTCACTATTTTTTTTAAGAGATGGGAGAAAACAACTGCCTCTTTTTTTTTAAGCTTTCGTGAGGTAAACATTATTTGTTACACCTTAGGTAGCAGACATACCTTACAGAGCTATTGAGAAACCTTAGAATAAAGAGGAAAACAACACCAAATGTAACACCGATGCTCAGAACATTTAGAAAGCACATCTATGTTTTGATTTATTTCCCTTTCCTCTCATTCATCCAACTCCTTTTAATAACATAGAACAGAACAGAAATATGAATAACTTCCTACATCATACTGGGCACCGCTTATCCCATTCCATTGTAAACCTCTCTTGCTCACATACTAAAAGTCGTGAACCAACTGACAATTAGAATAAAGATGAACATACTTTATATCTTTTCATTCTTTCTACCTGCCTCAAGCATATACATATATATATATGTGTGTGTATATATATGTACATATATATACACATATATATGATAGTTTACATTAATATAGGAAATAGCAAAGGTCTTTTAGTTACATTTGACACAGAATCACTGCATCTTATCTTTATTTTCTATTTTCTCTCTCTTTTTGGATAAACAATTGGCTATAACAATCTATAGTAAGGCTTCACAGAAAGAATTCTGCATGTTTTGTTTTTCTCTAAGAACCAAAGTTTATAAAATGAGGTTTGATTCTAGCACCTTATACAGTATTAGTGATGTTGTTCCCTTGGGAGAAATTAGCACTACCCAACACCTCAGGTAAATCTCTATCCATTCCACAATTTTCAAAGGTATTGCCAGAGGGAGGGCATACAGCACACTGGAGATGGAAGAGTAAGAGGGGAACAAAACCAAACCCCAAGATTAAAATCTTAGCAACATACAAATAAAATCTTAAAAACATGTCAAGTTGCTGTCTCCAAATTAATAATAATTTAGTGTTTCAGTGCCACCAATGACTCCTTTTAAGTTACCCTCCCCATGAGGTACGGAAATATTAGGATGTCCATTTCAAATGGGGAAACTGAACCTGGGAGATGTATGCAGGGTACAGAGGGAACAGTCTGGGCTAAGACACAGGGTCAAAAATGCCCACCCTCTAGCCTCTTAGTCCCAAACTGCCCCTCGTCCCCTTGGATAGGTGAGTCGAGATTTTGGAAAAGCAGTTCAGGGGCCATTGATGAGGAAGCAACACAAACAAACAATTTTTTAAAATATCAGCACCAAAGGAAGTTCAAAAGAAGCTGCTCTTTGCTCCCTTATCAAACATTCCATGGAGACAGCAACTTTCACAAGAAGGGAGGAGAAAGCTTGTCACAGGGGTAACCATCTGATGTGTCGGTGCCCTTCCCGGAAGTCAAAACTCCACAGAGCTGTCAGTTCCGGTTGAATAGCATTTCTGTTTGCCGAGGAATGATCGACTCCCACCAAAGCTGCATCAGAACCTCAATGATATAATTACATAACTATAGCGATATCTCTATATCTATTTCTATATGTTTACATTAAAGTCTTCAACTGCACTGGCACATGACACCCAGGAAAAGTACTGGCATTGCTGTTTGCTGCAAGTGGCCGCCTTGACTGGAGTTACCCAAGAGAGAAGCACCACAAGAAAAGGCACCACAAGGTTTCGAGAAGTTAAATTGTTTGTTGTTGCCGCCCTGACCTCACCGTGGTGGGGGGAACAAAAAAGCCTTTCACCTTTAGCAAGGACCCTCGAGTAACTGATTCAAACGTAATCCCAACAACCCATGTACATCTGTTCATTTGCACTCAACAGGGCAAGAGGGAAGGAAGAGGCTGATGTGGTTCTTTTTACTGTAATTTCTTTTTGGCTACAGAAAAGGAAAACCTTTCCATTCTTAAACAGGAAAAAAAAAAGGGGGGTGGAGGGGGAACCCAGACACTGGAAACCAGGCCCTTCTAAAAAAGTGAGACTAAGAACAAAAATTTTGTGCTAAGGAAAGTCCTACATGGAAGTCTGTCATTCTAATAGGCTTCCTTGGAGGCAATGCATTAGGGGGAAAAAAAGAGAGAGAGAAAAATGAAGGAATGACATCTGTAGGCACCATTAACCACAAATAGCACTGGGTTTGGGTTATTAATGGGGACAGATAGATGTCCACATCTGTCCACATAACTGAGAACCATGAGTGTTAGTTGAGAATCAACATTACTCCATCTTGTAATCTGGCCAAGAAAACTGGAAGTCACTGGCCATTCAGAGCACCAAGAATGACGTGTGCCACTGACAAACCAGAAAAGGACAGAGGGCAGTGAGTACTGCCGAGTGCATGTTCAACAGCATTTCAATTTTTACTCGTTACTTGCCGGCCTTGAAATATCCCTTCCTATGTTTCTTGTTCCCGGGGGGAGGCCACCCACCACGTGGCAGTGGGTAGCCTGTATTTGTTGCAGGAAAGCCTGAAGGTGGGTGAGGGGTGCAGAGTCTTCCTCACCTTCCCTCACTCCTGGTCTGGCTTAGAAGAAGGAAAGCCAACAGGCCGTGCTGGTGTGATCTGCAAGGCTCCCAGGACTTGCTGTCTAAACCCGTGGAGACAGGACGGAGGCCTGAGGCCAGGATCAGAATGGCTCACGGCAGGGACCTCTCTTCCACACTCTGGTCCGTGCTCCTACCGAACACGGGAGCTGAACAATCAGTCTCTGTGGCATGCTTATTTAAATGAAATTATTGCTTTTCCTTCCGGTTCCTCAAGCTGGGGGTTTTAGCTTAAGTTGGTTTTCAAATTCTGATGCTTGTCTATACCAAAAATAATACTCCCATTGCAGTGTGAGGAAAAATAAATTATTCCCAAGCACAACCACCTGCCAACAATCTGAATTATGCATCCAAACCTTTTTTTGGACATGGAGGGGTAAACAAAAGACTTCTGCCGGAAGAGTCCTCCGTTTGCAAAGGGCTTCCTTTAGCACCTTCATGGGACAGAGAAAAGCCATCAGGATACGCCATCTGCTCCTACCTCTTTCCCTAGGTCTCCTTTTATGCTATTTCCCACCTACGCACCTCCTGCCCTGACAGACCTGGGTGTTTGGGAGTCTCTGCCTGCCCATGGTTTTAGGAGAATGGCCTCTGCCCATTTGTTCCTTCCAGGGGTTCTTAGAACTCCCTTCTGGGGAGGAAATGTCTTACTGGCCTCCAAGCCCCTGCCTCTGTGTTGACTTAAGGTCAACTGGTGTCCTGATCACAGTCCCAGAAACCACAGTGGGTGGAGACTAGATGGCGAAGTGCAGTCTGAGCTCCTAGAACAGGGAGAGCTGGCTTTGCACCTCTTCCTGCTGCCGCCGGCCAACAGAAATAGCAATGAGAAGGGAAATCCAAATCTGTCATTAGTACCGCTCCCTAAATGACACTAAGTGGAAGGTGCAACCCATGGCTACCAGGAGTATTGGTTTGCAGCCCAGGAGAAGGGAAACAGTGACACGCTCGGCTCAGAGGCTGCCTCCTCCAAAGGTCATCGCTTATTTTCAGAGTCAAGAGAGCGCCCTTAGCTGGATTCCTGCAGCATTTGCTTCATGCCTCTATGTATCATATTCTGCCTTCCACTCGAGTTCTCGGAGTTCTTAGCCATGTCACAGTGGCCAGAGTGTGTTAGAGCTCAGAGAAACAATTTGGAAACAAAGATTGATGACTAGAGAGGCTAAATAATTGGTCCAAGGTCACATAGTGTTGGGCCAGAGCTTGGATTTACTGATTTCCTCCCAGAAGTCTTTACACTATCCTATTGTGGTAGGTGGCAATATCATTCTTAGCCTTTATATCTTTATATTTTCATTCAATATTTTTCCTCCCTTACTGCATCACCCATGGCAAGGACTGTGTTTTGCATACAATGCTCAGTTAAATGGAATTAAGTTATGTTTTAAGAATAAGAGCTCTTTTTCCATCCAAAGGGATACATTAATTATGTAGCTTATGTCCTCAGTCAAACGTATATGGGCTCTCCTTATCTGTAACACGTTTCACATAAGCAGTACCTGTACAGGTCAGATGTAATAAAGGGCAGGATCCCTTCTTTGGCTAAGCCACTTCCCATAGACCTGCTCTGGAGAGATGGGGCTAGAAATAGCTTCATTTATATTCCCTTAGGTGGAGAATTTGGTCAATAGCAGGTGGCCATATATCTACATGTTTGAGAGGGCTCATCCTATAGTTGACTATAAATTATTTTTAAAGCCAACAAACTCAAGAGTAAAGGAAGATGTGGTCTGAGCTTTGGAAACTATATTTACTCACACAGCTGCCGCCTAGAACAGAAGCACTGATGATGAAGATCAGATAGAGAAAGGAAAAGGGAAGAAGAAAAGATTCCCAGCTGGATACAAGGGTGTCTCATGTGGGCGACTAAAGCTTCCTCAGCAAACTCCCATCTCATTGAAACGGACAGGGAGGAACCAGGGCACACACCAGCAGCTTGGAATGGCCAAGTTCTAGAATTTTCCTTTGATGGATACCTGATCATTTGGGGGAAATAGCTGGAATCTCAAAATTAATGTGTTTATAACTCTGCTTCCTTCAAACCCTCATATTTGCATACAAACTACTTTCTCAGACACAGCTAACGCTCAGAGTAGATAGAAGCAATGAGAATATTTTGTTAGCCCTTTAGGGAAAATTACAAATTTTATGCATTCAAGACTTTTAATTACCTGAGAATTTCAAACAGCTTTGCTCTATAAAGAGTCAGTTAGCAGTGTCAGCAGTTTTATGGGGTTAAAATGGGAAGAATGACTAGCATACACGTATCCCAGGAAAACTAAACAAA
This sequence comes from Rhinolophus sinicus, assembly GCF_057876585.1. Classification (NCBI taxonomy): domain Eukaryota; kingdom Metazoa; phylum Chordata; class Mammalia; order Chiroptera; family Rhinolophidae; genus Rhinolophus; species Rhinolophus sinicus. Next base: position 103,418,385 of record NC_142515.1, on the reverse strand, counting down.
TGTAAGAACACAAACTTCATTTTGAGAAGAGAGACTGGATCAAGCCTTCTGACCCCTGCAGGCTGCCTCCCCTCAGGTAGGTGAACTGGGAGAGCCAGTGACCAGTGAGCACATGGGAGTCCCCAAACATCCCTGCAGGAGGAAGTCAGTGAGGCCAGCGCCACGATTCTGTGGCCTGTCCTCAGAGAGACATGGAGTTAGGAAATGCTGCAAAGCTGTGCCCAGCTGCAGGGAAAGAAAAGCTGCTGCTTTGAACAGCAGACCAGTTTAACAACCCACAGACACCAAGAGTTGACAGTGGATTCTCCAGGGGATTCTCTTCCTCTCTCTTTGTCCTCCTCCTCCCTTCCTCCATCCCTCCCTTCCTTCCTTCTGTCCTTCCTTCCTTTCCTGCTTGTATATTTTCTTCGGTAACAAACCTGTCATTTTGTTTAAAGTAAAGGAAAAATGCCATGTAGGAAGCACGGTTGTGCCATGAGGCCCCGTCAGGACTGTACTGTCGTCTTCCCATGTCCTACCTCTCAACGTCGCTCTTGTACGCCAAGGAGCCACTTTTCTGTAACACCCATGGAAAAGTGGGTTTCTTGGAAACATGCCTTGTCATAAAAAAGTCCATGCAGGGGAAAAGATAACGGAGCTGTTATACCCTGGGGACTGGCACTGAGGATAAGGGGACATCGACACAGGGGAGGAGGGAGGTATCACACCATCTCCTGGCATGACGGTTGCAGAAGTTGGCAGCTACCACACGATTGGGGGTTGGAGACATGGGCCTTCATGTGTAATAGGTGAGGGAAGGGACCCCAAAAACTGCTCCTGTGTCGTGGGGCTTGAAAAGATTTCTAGGGGCTTTGTCCAGACCCTGTGGTTTTTTCTCACCTGACACAAGGCCTTTCAGGCAGCAGTAGCTATCCCACCAGCACCTGCCTAGATCCCAGACACTCGTAGGAGATGGTTCGCATCACTGCAGGTGACTTCCCTTCCAGTCAAGGGAGGAATCTACTCAGAAGGGGATGCAGGTCAGGAAAGAAGGCTCGTGGCTCAAAGCGTTCTGCTGCATCAGCACCCTTTCCCTCCAGGTAACCCCCAAATACTCTTTTCCCTCCTGTAGAAGGACTCTTCCAGCATAACCAAATCCCTGGCACTTTGGGTCATGTGATTGCTGTCACCTGCCTACCTGTTTCTTCTCAGGTCTGTATGACAGACCCCAGACTTGTTGTGGTTATCACTGCCCCAGGGAGGTATGTGGCACTGCTCTAAACTCATCTCTGCCTCCTACAAAGCGATTGCTCTGAAATGTCTCCCGTATGTTAGTCACCAGAAGGGGGGTCATATTCCCCGAGCCCCTAGACGGCTTTACGGGGCCAGCTTCGTAGCATCTGCAGATATAGATGCTGCAGGGCCAGACCCGTGAGGCTCAGGTTTCACTGGCCTGGCAGCCAAAGGACAACTAATGCTGACCTGGCCCCAACCACTAACTTCCCACCTTCCTTTCCCGTGTATGCATCCCTGTCTACCTGCTCCGATGACGACTGTGTGATTTGAATTCCAGAAAACGGGGAGCCATTTAGACAGCTGCTGCCCAGAGTCTCCAGGTTCCTCTGTGAACCTTCTGAGAAAACCGGATGCGACTGGAGAGTCTCAAAATCCCAGCACAACCCTCTATTGGCTTCCCGTCCCAGATGGAGGAGGTGAAGATATAACCCAGACCCGGGGAATCTTCATGACCCAGGCCTGGGAGAAAGAGACGCCCAGCTAGGCCAGGGCTATTTCAAGTCCAGCAAGAGCCCTAAACATCAGAATACTCTGTTCCATCACTTTTTAAGCCCTTTAAGAAAAAGGTGTGTGTGTGTGTGTGTATGTATGTTTGTGTATATATATATATATATATATATATATATATATATATATATATATGCCCAAGAGTGGCATATTTACATATCTAGATGTGATGAATAAGCTGAAAATGAAATTATATGCTCATGTGCTTCACTCAGGCTCCCTAGTTCTACACAATTCATGATAACCTCAAAATCTCAGATCACCCCATAGCTTATATGGTTTGCAGTGTGTCCTCTCTCTCTCTCTCTCTCTCCCTCCCTCCCTCCCTCCCTCTCTCGCACAAGCATTTCATAATCACTATAATTTCAAATATAAACGAAGCCCTCAGTACTGAGGAGGTGCCGTAGGTTAGCCTCCACAGTGAAGTTGGAGGGGACCCCACCATGCTGTGAGCCATCACATTGTGCAGGGGCTTTTTGTATGTTGATGATATATTCCCCTAGAACGTTCTGGGGCTGTGAAAACTTTGTGTTTTCACTTGGAGGTCCATGTCGGCCTCAGTGTCATCATCGGTGAGTGTCCTCAACTGCTTACGTCACACAATCTGTCTCTCTCTCCTGACCTCCATCCCCATAAGTCTCCCTCAGGACCCAGGGCCATACCTTTTAAAGGCATATGTATTTCATAAAGGAAGAAAGGGAGCCTGTCCTTGACTTCAGGTAGGCTGGCCCATTGGAGCGGCTGGGGCCACTGCTCAGAGGGATGTGAAATGACAGTGTCTGTGCTGTTGATGATGTATTTGGTGGAAGCATGCAGCAATTGTGGTGTCAAGGCAAGTGAAAAGGCGAAAGCGGCTGAGTTTGGATAAACACCCCCGACCTGAAGCAGTGTGCCTATAAGGACTGGCCTATGGAAGCAAGGTCTTTCGGAATCAACACCCAGGCTGGGAGCTGTCATGAGTGCAGGCTAGAGAAGGGCAGAGAAGTGGCTGAGAAGCGCAGAATGATCTGGGGCCAAGCAGCAGCAAAGCTGAAGACATCCATCCTTTCCTCAGGGCCTGTGGAAGGACATAAAAGCCTCCTTACTTACTACCTTGGGTTCCTAAAGAAACTCACATGGAGCCTCCCAAATCCTGTGTCCAAGTTAGATGGGACCACTGTGGACCACTGAGTCTCATGTTTTTTCTCAGCAACAAAAGAGCTGCTTTCAAACAAGCCATTCCTTTCTCTTTGTCCCTTCTTCCAATTCTGAAAGGAAAATAAAGTAATTTTCTTCTTTCCCTGGAGGCTGGCATCATATAATCATTTTCAAAATAACAAGTGGTTTCACTCTGGTTCTAAAACACAGAGGAAACCCCTGCTGAGCTCTGTGGATGTTCTTTTTTGTGGCACAAAGATTTCTGAGGATTCAGGGAGACAGATCTCGTAATACTAAATGAGCGTTCCTAAAGCTACCAGGCTTTGGGGCCGCTTCCAGGAAGCTTTAGTTTGGGGTTGGACTTCCAACCTGCTTAACTCAGTAGGTGGTTTGGCTCTTTGTAGAAATTAGTGAACCTTGGGCATAGCACTTGACAAATTTGAGATGTGCTATATTTTAGAATATTTTTTGACTCCAGACTTGATTCCTTGAGTATGTTTAGGAAGGCAAGAACTTTGCACATAGAAAAACAAATGAGAAATTTAAAAAGGCTTTGTTTTATGTGAGGCAGCTAAGAAATTGAAAACACCACCACCACCACAAACAAAAAAAAGTCACATGTTTTGATTTGTTTTCTAGTAAAGACCCTTGTCTTTGGAAGCCAAGACTTTCCAGCAAACAACAACGTACCAGACTCTCCAAGGATACAAACCCATCAAAAAGTACCCAGCTATTCCAGCGCAGTGTCATCACACCATTCTCTGGGTCTGGAGAGAGAAGAGGAAGGCAATGGCAAAACTGAAGCTGAGCCCAGGAAGAATGACAGAAATAAAAGAACTGTGTCTGCTGGTCACAGGACATATGCACTGGTATTTGCCTTCATTTTCCCTCAAACGAAGAAGAGCAACCGATATTTGTTTGCTTCTCAGAAGAACATTCTGATGGAAGCCAAAGCATTTAAAGTCCTTCTTTCTTGCCCAAATATTTGGGAAGGAAAGGAAAGTAGCCTTTCTGGGGCAGAAAGAGAACATCTTTCTTGACCCACAATGAGATCATTGTTATTATGTTCTCTTGTAGTCATTTAAAAATATCCATTAACAAAAAAAGAGGAGTTAGATGACCTTCCTCTTCCTCCTCAGTACCTAGCATGGCGCCTTGCACACAGTAGGTACTCAACTAATGTTTAAAAGCATTTTAAGTAGGAAGCGAACTTGATAACCATAATACTTTTATCCTCCAAATACTTTTCCATACATTCACTACCTTCCTCCCAACACCCCTGTGAGGTAAGTAAGCAGTACTCTTCCCACTTTACAGAAAGAGAAATTGGTCCCCAGAGTGACTTGACTAAGGTCAGCAGAACGATCGAGTTCTGTTTTCCTTTTTAACTTCCAATGAATGATCAGTTCATGCGAATGTGCTTTTCCTTTCTTTAGATGCTTTCTATGGCCCGTTAGTAAAACAATAATGCTGAAATAGGTCACTCGGTAAAATCAATTTCTTCTGTTTGGAAAGAATATGCTTGGCTATTTCCGCCCCAGAGAGCGTAGGAAGTAATGATTAGATAGTTGCACCTATTTTCTTTTCACATACTTCTGGAAGCCCTCCTCTTCTTTATGATGCTTTATACCCATCTATTGAGTCATTTTGTTCTCTGTGGCTCCACGTGTCCATCTTCAAAGTTCTCATTCATAAATGCCATACAGTTCATTCACCATCCATCCCAGTCAAAACAGAAGTGCAGATGAGGACGGAGAGTCAAGTCTGAGGTCTTATTTATTCCTTCCTTCTGGTGACCATCAGAAATATCTTGTGGAGACAAACAAGCCTGTCAGGATTTGGCCTATCCACGGAACGATCAGATACAAAATCAAACAGAAGTCATTATTCAACTCCAAACTATGATCTGATCCCTTGCGCTGTCAAAACAATAATATTAATCTCTGAGTGAGTCAGAGCAGGTGGGAAAGGCGTTCTTGTCAGGGCTCCACAGTCAAAGAGCAGAAAGATTTGCAGCAACAACTGGGACCTGCCTAGGTGAGCTACCTGTTCCTTTGGGACAGTCTCAGGAGGTGCCTTTTTTGGTGAGAATTTTTACATTGAAAAACACCTGAACTCCAAAGAAAGGGTCATCGCCAAAGCTAGGTTGACTGACTTAGAAGATGTGAAGCTTCTAGAATTTTCCCCTCCATGAAGGTTCTCAGAGCCAATAGAAAATTGGTGTTGCAGCTGGCCCTCCTGGAGCACTTGTGTCCTCCACTGCTCCCACCTGCCCTCACTCTGGTTTACGTCCTAAGAACATGAAGATTCTTAGGATGGTTCTGTTTACTTGCTCAAAGGGTATCTTGGTAGTTGAATTGATAACAGTCAAACCATAGGAAAAAGAAAAAAAAAGAAAAAAGGAAAGGAAAAGAAACTCAACTAAATGTTTCCAGTTCAAATAATGAGGAAAAAAAATACCCTGATTTAGATAAAAACACTTAGTGACCCCCCCCCCCCCTCCAGCCCCTGTTTGTCTCCGAATCTTTGCCAGCAGGCTCCACTCAAAGCACACCAGGGAAATGATTATAACCCATGACTGGGACCCACATTTTGGCTGATGAGACTTTTTTTTAAAAAAACAAAGTTTTGTTCTATACTCTGCAGAGAGGCTAAGAGAAGGTGAGTCCATTCGAGGTGAGCCTCAAGGTTGAGAAAGATTGTAAAGAAGAACTAAAGTGAGAGATATTTCCTGAAGAGCTTTTAACCACCTTAAAAAGAATCTCTAAATATTCCATATCCATTCATTCTCTTGTCTGCCAAAAGCTCAACGAATAGCAGTGTTCAAATTGATCCTTCCATATATCCTCTGATAATTAGGAAAAATTAACATCAGGACATTCGTTTTTAGAATTACAAGTGGCTGGCTTGAGCGAGATGACCCTCGGTCACCTGACTGGGTACAATTGTGCTGGGTTCACAGTGCTGTGAAGTGTCTAAGAACTACAGTGTGTGATACTTCTCCCTGTCCAGCTCCACTGCTCAGCCTGTGGGCTTTCAGGTGCCCCCGAACCTGGAGGTCATGCTATTCTTCTGTGGTTCCTCTTCCCAAGTAATGAGGTCACCATTATTCCTTATATGATGTCTTCGCTACAGGCAATAATGACTGAGTCCTCACAGCATCCCTGAGCAGGAGAGAAAAAGGAGGTCGGCCTTCTTTCTCTCCACTTTACAGATGGAGAAACCAAGGCACCGAGAGGTGAAGTGAATTATCCGTGATCACAGTGGGGATCCTGGATCAGCCTGTGATATTTCCTGATCGTTCCGGGTCTAAAGAGCTTCTAGGAAGTCTACAGCTAAAACAAATCTCCCAACCCCACCCTAGCCTGAGGATCCCAGAGCTATGTTGAAGATGGAGAAACAAAGGGGGCTCATGGAGACAAAGGGAGCTCATCTAATAGGTGACTGGGTTTCTGTATCTACCGTGACATATGGTCAAAGGCTGCTTCCAGAGGGATCTTTTCTGGGTTAGCAATTGGCACTACACCCAAGGGAAATTATTTATTTGTCTTTCATGGTTTGAGGATAAATTTTAGGAGTAATCCTTCCTGGATGAGCTGACTGACTTCAGTTTCTGCTGTGGGGTCTTGTGGTTTGAGTTAGGGATTGGCAAGGGCAGGCATCTCCTATGGGGGTTTGCATATTGTCCTGCAAGGGATAGGGCAGGCGCTGCCCCTGAGGTCCTGCCAGCTCATTTCCGATGTGGTCTATCCTTAGCCCTTGACACAAGGTGTTGGCTGTGTGCAGGGGGAACTCCTACGGTTGTCCGTCTGCTGCCCTCAGGAGCTACCATTAATAGCAGTCCCGACCTTTGGCTCCGGTACATACCAGCCACGTCCTGCCAGCCACTGCAAGGAAAGGTATAGGGAATAAGAAGGCACAGCTCCTTCCCAGGAGGGGAAGAAGCAGATGGTGCCCGGGAGAGTCAAGTAAGGCAGACAGAACCAGGTGGGCAGAGGAATAAAGCTGCAGGCAGATCAGGGCGGTGCCCCTGTCTTCTGATATTTGGCCAATAGCACAAGATGCAGTGTTTTAAGCAAGAAATGGACCCTTCAAAATAGCTAAGGATGGGTGAGAAAGAGGCTTGTTTTGCCCTTTCAAGAATTTAGATTAAGCATCATCTTTTTCCCCAATGAGGGACTTTGAAAAAAATCTCTGAGAGGGTAGCATTGCCTTTTTAAAAGTTTTGAAACTGGAACAGGCACACATTGATTTAGGATGCTCTGGGGATGGTCCTCTTACGAGCTTATGGTTTTGTAACCTGTGCTAGGCTAAGCACTATGATTTCCAAGACCAGGAGATTGAGCTATGGATGGGAACGGAACGTTGCTTTTATGAAAGTGGTCAGTTTTAGATGAGGAGATAATGACACAGACTTTAACCTTGAAGATTTCCCATTTTGTTCATTTCATTCACACCTGGACCTTAAGCGGAGGAGCTGATATTGGTTTACATTCCTATAGGGTAGCTGTCTGTGTTGCATGAGGAGGGCTGCCTGACAGAATCTGGTAATCAGTAAATGCTTGAGAATGAACAGAACTGCTACCTATAAGGCTGACAAAGCCCTTGGGGATGAATTCAACACCTCTGTGTCTTTCTCTTTCACTCCTGCATCCTCTTTGTCAGGTCTCCCTTGAGCTCACGGAGATTTTCCTGGCAGTTTTCTAGTCTATACTGGGAATATCATCGCTTGAATCTAGGTGAAATTAATAGCAATGAGCAATTACTCTCCAAATTTAAATCCACCTCCCCAACCAAATCTGGGTAGTGTTAGTTTAGTTTTGTTTTTCAGTTTGGCAAATAAATAACAAGTTTTAGCTTTTTGATAAGAAAATCGAACCAGTGTACCCAGAGTGGTCCCCTCATTAAGGCTCCCACCTAGAGCTTCCATCATCACACCTCTGAGGCCTGAAAGGGGTCACTTGAAGAAGGAGCCACTTTCCTTGGCAAAGAAAGTACCATCATGTGCCAAACAAATGCTAGTGACGCAGCCCACTCATTTGAGAGAGCCAGGAGCAGGAGGGCAAGGACGCTGTGTGTGGACTATACCCAGCCCCATTCTCTTCTAGGATTTGACATCCTTCCTCCAGACCAAAGGCTCTGAGCCTGTACACGGTGTCCTCTTACTTCTGTTCCCAGGTAATGGAAAGAGAAAATTTTGCTATGGTCTGGGGTGCACCGGGACCTATGACATGGGATGCCACGTGGCCAATAGAACCACCCTCATGACCATGACCCAGACAGATATTTGTACTCTTTCAAGCTACCCTGGGACTCAGAGGGTCTGCGGCTATTGAGGGGATAGGTTAGGCCCCGGGAGCCATAGAGCTTTGAGTAATTTTGTGCTTTGGGAGGTTGAGTGTGGGGTTCTAGCAGGGGTGGCGGGGTACACAGGCCACAAGGAAGTGCTGTCTTCTTTAACTGAAAGGGAATACGTCAGGAACACATGCCATCAAGAGAGATGGGGCCCATGTGTCTCACTGCATCTCCATCACCAGTTTGTCTGGACAAGTCTGGCCCTGCAGAGCAAGGTACGGCTTCAGGAGACAGAGTAGAGGAGTGTGTCTGAGATACAAGAATTTGGGGGGGGGGGGGTAAATAAGGTCAGTGGGTGCTCATCTGATAAGTTTAAACCATCTTAGCTCCCCTCATCATGGCCTTAAGAGACATGATGCACCCATTTGGGATATCACAGGCTTGTGACAATGAGCTCAGGTGATACATCATCTCTATGTTATCTAAGGAGACTGAGGTTTTCTTTCAGGCAGAGGCCCAGAGAAGAGGCAGACCTACTGAGCAAGGGAGAAACAGAGCTTGCAGAAATAACACTAACAAAATCAGCCGAGTTCTAGAGATACTGCCATATTTTTTGAGAACAAAAAGAAGAGCCAAATTATCTGTGGGGGTTGTGGGCATATTTGCTGGAGGGGGAGGGGGTGGTGGCAGTAAGGAGGGGAAGGGGCACAGCTTCCTGTGGTACAGCGTGCTTATCTCCTACCAGAACTACGTGTTGAGAGTTCACTCATTTTCATCAGGACTTCCTGGGCAAGAAGGGGCCCAAAGATTTATTTTAAAGAACGTCATAGGCACCCCCCTGGGGAGCAGCTGGGGTAGCATGAGTGGTGCCCCATCGCCTACAAGTGGCTTGTCAGGGTCTCAGGCAAATGGCCGACTAAAGATGGATTCCCAGTGTGTAAGGAGGCCACCACTTCTCAGTGGGTACAGAGACTGACCTGCTGCAGAGCAGCTTGGGATCTGGGTTTTCAGAACCAAAGTCTTCTGGATAAGGAGAACGACCTCCCGGGGTGTACACAGAGCACCTAGAGGGTGTGGATTCCCACACTGATGCCCAGGGCCAGCCAGTTGCCAGAAGCGCCCTGCAGGGGAAGCACACTGGGGCAGGAGGTGATGGTTGGGAGCAGTGGAGAGAGCATTTCCTGGTGATTGGAAACATGGGAACCTGTTAGATGATACTGAGAAAACAGATGAAAACTCTCACCTAGTCATTCTCTTCACGTTTCCCTCCCTCTCATGTTCTTCACTTCTTCCCCGACTTTTCTTCCTTCTTCTGTCTCTTTGCAAAATTGGATTACCTTGCTGTTGCTCTTAGATGCATATTTTCATTTGCATCAATAAGAAAAGAGCTAGCATGATGGAAGGGGTGGGAAATGAAACTTCATGGGAGAAGTGTGCCCTCCTGCCTGAGTCTTGAAGAGGCCAATCCAACAAACGTTGAAAGAAAGGATTTCTGAAATGTCCTGTGGTATCCTCCCTTGTACCCAGTAGCTACAGCCCCAGAGGGACCTCCCTGAGTTGGAAGTTATCACCCCAACTTTTGGTGCTCCAGGTCAACGAACATGAGCAGTTTTCTCAGTTGCTTGTAAACAGAAACACACACGCACACACACACACATGCACACACATGGTAGATGGGAAGCAGAAAAATAGAGCTGCAAATTAAAGACCTATGACTGTGTCAAAATGAAAGAGAAGGGAAATAAATACGAGACAAACAAGCCCTAAGTGGCAGAGGTCCCAAAGGGACGCGCGAGGGACAGCATCAAGGATTGCTCTAGTTCAAAGATCGCAGACGTCTACAGGGTTCCAGGCACACGGAGCTCCAGAGCTGAGGCAGACAAAAGCTGGGACCCCAGTGAGCCAGGGGAATGGCCTCACCTCCTCCAGCCTCAGCAGAGTAAGCAGTGAGCTAAGCCCTCAGCAGGGAAGCAGAGTAAAAAGGAAAAGCACCTGTGACCAGATTGGAACTCCCAATTAACTACTGAGTGGCCCCTGGGCCTGTCCCTTGCATGGGCCCACATGGCTGGTCTTCACCAAGGTCCTGGTGTGCTCTGTGCAGCATGCTTCCTCTCTGCACCTCTCCCCCTGCCCCTCCTTCCCATCAGGGAGGACCCCGAGGGGACAGGACCACTGCAAAATTAATAACCATAAAGGAAATCAAAGAGATCTGAACAAAGAAAAGAACATCCAGTTTTACAACTGAATTGAAATTTAAAACTTTTTTTTTTCTTTTACAGATTTAGATAAACAGTGTAGGGCTGAGAAGAGGAAACCTCTTTGAAATATATATATATATATATATATATATATATATATATATATATACAATCCACAAACATAAAAAAAAATTCCTCAGTTTTTGAACTTCTCTTAAGAATTGTTCAATATGAGTTCTTGCACCCTAAACGATTATATCTAAAAATTAAAAAAAAAATCGCAGATACACACAACAAAGACTAACAGTATTTACTAAAAAATATTGTGTGTGTGTGTGTGTGTGTGTATGTGTATATATATATATATTTATATTTATATATATATATATATATATATATATATATCTTTTTTGTGGAGATTTTTGTTTTTGAGAGTTTTTTCTTTTCCTTTTTTTTTTTTTTTTTTTTTTTTTTGTGCCCAAGTAGAGATACAATGGGATTGAAACGATGGCCTAGAACAGAATATTCCTTTACAGGAGCAATACTTTGAAAAATAACATTTAAGAAATGGTTGAACATACTTGCAACACCTCCCAAAATTCAATTTGGTACAATGAGAAAACAATCAAATCCGCACTCAAATGGCATGCCTCTAAGACCCAGAGTATGCTGCTGGTGTGAGTCTCGCCAACCAGACAGGGGCTCATATTCCAGCACCATCCCCTCCTTCCTGCTCCCCTCCCTAGCCCCCTTATACTCCACCTCAGCCATACCCAGAGTCTGTCTTATAGCCATTTTCTACATTTCTGGCAAGACCTTGCAGCAGACACATACATACATGTACTATGTGTGCTCTGGGCGCGCACACATACACACACACACATACACATACACGCACCCTACACACACAAAATCTCCCACTCAACCCAGATGCACCAAGTGAGCTGAATGACTCAGCCAACCACAAAGGTGAAAGACAGAAGCACCAAACAGTCTTTGAAATGGGTCAGTTATTACAATTTGACATTTTTTATAGTCTAATATTCCTCTGTGTTAATATTTTTAAAAAGCACAAATGAAAAATGAAAAATTCTTTCCAGATCAATTTAAGGCTTCCCACCAAATGGAAACAGAAGAGGCCTTACACAATACCACATGTGATAAATGTATACCTTTCATGGCCTTAAAATGACAGAACAAATCATTTTTGCCAGTCACTGATTAAGTATTGTGCCTTTAAATTGATGTCATTCTTTTTGCTACTATGCTGAGTTTTATTATTACTGATTTTCTTTGATTACATGTATGGAAATCGCCTTTAACTTGCTTTAGAATTTCCTGTTCTTATCGAATTATTGGGGTGGTTTTTTGTTTTGTTCTGGTTTGCTTTTCACCAGGAAACAAATGTGATCCTTACTTGGTGAATGCTAAAATGGCACATAGTCAGCCTTCAAGTAGCTTTTCTAGCCATTTGTGTTCCAAATGGCCATTTGGCTCCTAGAAGGCCCTGTTAAGTTGGGATCAAGGACAGGAGAGGCGAGAGAGAAACCAAAAAGAGAGAAGGGTTTCTAATCTTTTGCTTTGGGTAAATTTGTTTTCTTCAATACAAATAATCAGAAAGGAAGAATGATTGCTTTGTGTTTTGTTGGTTGGTTTTTGTTTCGTTTCTAGATTTGTTTCATTTGATTATTTAATTTTCCCTCTCCTGGCGCAAAAATCACCAGAGAGTTTTGCATGAGAAAACGTGACAGTACTTAATGAAACTCAGCACCTAAGGGCATAAGGCAGTTGAAGGTTTTTTTGTTTGTTTGTGTTTGTTTTGTTTTGTTTTGTTTTTTTTTCTTTCAATCAGCACCAATCCCATAAATGATCTACACTTGGTGTAAGGTATAAAACATTTTTTTTTCTTTTGGAGTGGAGACAACTCCTCCTTCTCCACTATGTGAACAATAGTTTGGGATTTTTTTTCAATACTGGTTATGTGTAAAAAACAAAAGAAAGGTTTTCTTTTTGTTTTTACTTACAAAACATAGAGAATATCTTTGTATACATACAGCAACTGGAAAGAAAGCTTATCTGAAGGGGTTGTGACTTATTATTTTCTTTTTTTTGTAGCGGTGGTGGTGGTGGTGGTAGTGGTGGTGATGGTGGTTCTGTGTATTGGGAAAAGGGAGGGTTATATTTCTTGCAAGCGGTGTTTGCCGCAAACCAAACTTAAGGTCCCCTTCTCAACTTGGGTCAAGATGCTCTTAGAGTGAAGACTCATATTGTAGCAACTCATAGAGGAGCGGTCCATCTCGATACCGAATGCCTACCGCGGTGGGGGTGACATACTGTAGAATGTTAATAGTCCTTCTCAACCTCCTGTCTACAAAATGAGCATCCCAAGCTGGGTATCTCTTTCTTGGCATGTCAATCTTAATGAGGGGCCCTTCTGGGGGGTAAGGTCGCCCCGACGGGGTAGCGGGCCCCATGGGTCTCACTTGGAAAACGGGCAAGCAAGTGTCAGCCGTGAGATCCTCCTGTTGTTCCGTTACGGCTCTGGTAGGCGTGACCTGGGTCCCCCGGTACCCAGGGGTCTGAGGCGCCATGGGCTCAACATCGGGGGGCAAAGGGATGCCCCAGAGCAGCTCGGCACAACAGGAGCTGGCAAAGATCTTAGCTCGTGGCCCCATGGGATGCAGCACACCATAATATAAGAGCATCAATGCGATCCCAGCCACAAAGCTAATAAAGACACAACACAGTGCTGGCACCGCATAGGAGTCAGTGGTCTCCGGGTTTCTGTAAAAATACCAAAGGAACGTCAAGGCAGCATTCTCAGTCAAGACTATCGTATAATATGCAAACATTCGATATCGAGTCCGCCCTTCCTTGACGTTAAACCAGCAGAAAATGTACACAATCCCTACCACCATGTTGAAGAGGATCTCCTCCCACTTGGACATGCAGAAATCTGTTCCGCCATGGATGATCCAGAAGGCCATGGCACACCAGTGCACCACCACGAAGATCCCGAAGTAGAGCTGGAAGATGGAAGCAAATAGGGCAAAAGAGATAACTCTGGATGAGATGGTGAAGAGGCGCCAGAAGATTTGGATGAGGGCCCCTCTGTAGCTCATACTCTTCTTGTCGTCCCTGGAGTCCCGCAGCAGCTTGTGATAGGAGGCTAGCACCCAAGCCAGGGACATCAGGGAAGTCACAGAGGAGACACCTGCCGGAAAGACACAAACCCACACAGTCAAAACCTTGGACAGCAACTGCAGGGCACAGCAGGGCCGCCAGCTGAGGAGACGCCCACACTCACCACGATCTAAAGGAGGAGGGAGAAAGAAACACAAAATCAGGAACTGAATTTGGAGGTCGCAGCTGACAGCTTTTGAAATCTAGTTTTAGTTTTCCACAACCCAGTCCAGAACTTCTGGAGATCTACTGCTCAAGAAGAAAGCTGGGGCTGACGTGTTCTGCCAGGGGGGTTGGGGAGTGGGGCCACCATGGTGCTTCATTAGATGTGCTGTGGGGGGGACCACACATGTTCTATTTTAAGGATCGTGAATTCATGGCCAGAGGTGGTGTCCCTATCACCAGCATCCTGTGCTCTCAGGGAAGCTCATCGAAGGGATCACCAACTGTGAAGACTGACAGCTTACTCACTGACCCAAGAGCCACAACTGTTCTCCTTTGGGAAGGCACTAGAGTCAGTCTTTGGCCTTTTCAACAGCTCACTCAAGGCCTCAAGGAGCCCTTCACTGAACCCTCTTCCACTTAGCTTCTCCCTCATCCACTTCCTAAGGCCACCCTGATCAAGGACCCTGGGATGTCCTGTCTGTTTCACTGGCTGCCTTTCTCACTCATTCTTGTCTCCTTGGCCTCCTCACAATCCTCCATCCAATCACTGCTCGGAGTTCTTGGAGGCCTTGACCAGTGAGGTGCTGTCCTTTCCTAGATTTCGTCCTGACTCAGCAGCGGTATAACTCATGGTATGAGCATGCCTCTCCCCCTCACTAGCCTGGTGAGGTTTCCAAGACCTCGGCACATCATTCCTTGCATTTCTCCTCTACGTGCAATTGATTGTGTCAGATCCCAAGTGATACTTGAATCACCGTAGAGCAATTTTATTTATAACACTGCCTATTTGATATGCGTAACTAAATCAAACTAAACACAATAAGTAGTTATGGGATACCTTCCAAATCCACCCATGAGCAAGCAATCATTAGTCAGGTATTGTCATACAATCTGCTGTCAAGCAGGCCTCCCCGTCACCCCTGGACTCTCCCATGCATTACCTTCTCTCATTCCATTTGTCACCTCTTTGGTTTTTCCTTTTTCCCAAAATTTCAGAACTAAATGCAATTAAATTCAGTTGGAGTCCTGAATAGTGTCCCATGGACAACCATCTCCTTACCACATCCCCTGCCCTCACACCAGAGCACAATTCCCCCACGACATTCTTCCAGGTTGGAAGTAAAGTAAAGCCCCGCCTAAGCTCAAATGTCAGATCCAGGAGCCCCATTCACCAGGCAAGTAATTAGAGTCCCCCAGAGCTCTGCCTTCTGCTTGTCTTTCCCCAGGCCGCTCCCCACCTCTCCACTTTTCTCCAAAGCTCAATGAAGAATCAAAGTTCTCTGTCATTTTACCCACTCCTTGAACTTGACCTTCCTCTCTCATCTCACATAGCTCCGCCCTTCCAACATTTCAGGGAGATGCTCAGGTTCACAGCTTGCCAAAGAACATTCTAATGTGATAACAAAAACCAGTCTGTTAGCATAAGCATAGAAAAACCCTGGATGGTTAACTGTTACATAGAGTATGTGTTGTAATTGTAATAATAACAACCAAGATTAAAAACAAACTGAGGAGAAACAATACCAATTGCTCCATAGAAGCCAATCTTGGAAATGCCTAACGATTTTCCTCTCAGCTTTTTGGAAAGTTCTGAACCAGTAGTCTTGTGTCCTGCTTTGCCCCTTGTACCCACAGGGCACTTCCACCAGCATGTGCTGAGGGTATGTGAGCTCTGCAGCCATGTCACAGTGGTTATATTAATATTTTAGACCCTCCTGTGTTCGTCTTGTCTGTTGGCTTGGGGTAGGGAGAGGAATGGGGTCCCCTTCAGAGTCACATGATTCAGGCTATAGGTTTCTTGAGGGCAGGGAATGTGCTATTAGTCTGATAGTTTGTGCCAGGCTTGTTACCAACACTGGGGCATCCTCAAAAAGTTCCTTTTAAATGTCTCTGTGATGTCCCTCCTCTCCTGATGAACTCATTTCTTGATGTTAATAGTGACACATCACAGAGGTACTTATTTCCCCAAAAATAAGACCAAACCAGAAAATAAGCCCTAGTATGATTTTTCAAGATGACATCCCCTGAACATAAGCCCTAATGCGTCTTTTGGAGCAAAAATTAATATAAGACCTGGTCTTATTTTCGGGGAAACATGGTACTACTGACCCTTAGTTGTCAGAGGGGAGTTCTACAGAAGTCGAATGGGAAAAAGGGTTCACTTCTGTGTTCCTTCTAATAAAGCGAAATGTATTACTTCCCCTGCCCTCAGAGAAGCAATAGTGCCGAGCTCATGAAGGAAGAAAAAGCAGCTTAGTTCTCACTGGAGCGTGCTCTAATTCACTGTAATTCTGAGCATGCTTTTGAACAGACTTGGGGTGCAGAAGCAGGACAGCCCCTCAGCCTTCACCATCTTGGTTTCATTGTTCTGTGTTGTGGCCCCCTCCATACCAAATATGAATAAACTGGAATTCAAATGTCCATTGATCGCATGTGGCAAAGCCAAATACAATCCTTCTTCATTATTCTATCTCCTGGGTGACCTATACCATGTCCACATCTGTCCCTGTGGTTTTGAGGGCTGGTGTTCTGTTCCTACCTCGCCCTTCATGAGGTGTTGCAGAGACCACGCCCCTCTGAGCTGACCCCTTGTGCTGCCTCAGTTCTTGGGCAGCGCTTCCAGAATTTCTCTCGAGGCTATGGCATGAATGTTCCCCAAATGTCGTAGGACATCACTGCTGAGTTACAAGGGGTGCTTGGGAGCTGGTCACATGGAAGACTGACAGCTGAGCATTCGGCTGGGGGCGTTGGCTGGCGTGCTGATACCCAGCCTCAGCCCCGCTTCTCTTCTTCCTCTGTTCCCAATGTGGTAAAGTTGTACGACGTCAAACATTGTATCCATGGGTAGCTTCACAGACTATCCAGTTCAACTCCCTCATTCAATAGAAAACAGGGGTACAGGCGTGTGGGTACCTTGCCCAAAGTTACCCTGAGAGGCTATGGGAATCAGAAGTAGGCCCGCTGTACAGTGCTCTGCCTGCCTTATCACGCTGGGCTCGGCTCTCCATTCTTTCTCTGTCTTATCTCTTTGTCAGCTTGGCTCTCTGGCAGCCCACCGGGTAGCATCTTTCCCCGAGGTCATTTGTATCGAAGGTCATCAGCCTTTTCTAACGGCAGGTGCCTTTTCTAGCATCACGCTGTTTGCCTGTCAGGCCTCGATTGCCAGGCCACAGCTTTGGCTTTGTGAACACGCTCCAGGTTCAAGGACAAAGGGCAAGGGGAAACGTCTGACCCCTGGCCCATGTGCGGGGTGCTCAGGGTGAGGGCCTGCCCAAGATGAAAAAGCGTGCATTTGGCTGGGGGCTGAATGCACAAGCAGGGACAGGCAGTACTATGAGTGGGGGGTTCACGTCACGCGAGCCTGGCCCACTCTCTCTGCCAGCAGCATCAACAGAGATGATCCTATGCAGGGGTCTACATGAGGGTGGTTAAAACCCTTATGCTGGCCACTTTCTTATTCACCACATCACCAAAGAACTCCTGCTCTATGCAAGGCTCTAGACACATTTTTGGGTCCAAAGTTGGTGCTGTGAGAGGGCTGAGTGCACCCCGGAGAGGAGAGCAGACAAACCAGGCCCATTTTGGGACCTCACTTGGGAGTTTGGTTTCTCACTGGACATTCAACAGAGAAGTGACCCTCAGCCTCTAGGGTCTCAAGAAACAATGGTGGAGAGTGTTAGATACACTTGTTTTCAACCCACCCCCAGGGAACTTGTCAGGACCTTGTCTGTGACATTGCCACAGTTGTTATGTTTGGTCTATGACCAAATGTCCCGTGACTTGGTCACTTTTGCATCATTTCCCTAGACAAAGCCTTTGACCTCACAAACCCACAGGACTGGAAGCGCAACTCTTCCTCACAGGGTCATCACAGAAGGCATGTCAGGGCAGCCAGCTAATTCTGGGACTCGAGGGGCAGGGGAGGGAGAGCCCAGACAGACGCATGCCCTGTCAGTGTGCCTGGCTGCCCCAGAAAACAGTGTGACTCACTGAGGATGTACACGCATTATCTTATTTAGAAGAACGCTGTGATGGGCTGACCTGTGTCCACTGCCACACACACACATCTGTTGAAGCCCTGACCCCCAAGACCTCAGAATGTGACTGCATTTGGAGATAGCGCCTCTAAAGAGGTGCTTAGGTTAAAATGAGGTCATTAGGGTGGGCCCAAATTCAATGTGACCCGTGTCCTTATAAGAAAAGAAAACTTGGACACACAGTGAGATGTTAGGGACGCTCACATGGAGAAAAGAGCTTATGAGGACACAGTGAGAAGACGACCATCTACGAGCCACGGAGAGAGGCCTCAGGAGACACCTACCCTGCCGACACTTCGGTCTTGGATTTCCAGCCTCTAGAACTGAGAAAATACATTTCTGGTGTTTCAGGCACCCAGTCTGTGGTATTTTGTTACAGCAGCCCTCGCAAACTAATACAGTGCTCTCATCCCATTTTTTTTTTTTTTGATGAAGAAATTAAAGATATTTTTCAAAAATCATACACCTGTTAAGAAGTTGAATCAGCATGCAAACTCAGAGTCTGACTCCAGAGGCCTTGAAAGTAACTACTGCACTAATGGACCCTCTAGACGTGGCCTTAGAAGGGGCTGGGTGAGGGGAGAGAAAAGAAAGTCTAGGCACTCTGGGTGCAAAGGATTTGAATCTCAGCCAAGAGTGGACAGGAAGTTTAGTACCCGTGGGTACCTGAGAGAGGCCTTTGATTATGAAGCTAAAAACCAAATTTGAATTCTATTCCACCTTTCTCAGGAGAGTAACATTCAAGCCACAAAGAAAGAGGTGACGCCAATAGAATTAACTGAGATCACTTTCCCTCTGTTAAGTGATTAATCTTCAAAGGCCTGCAGTGTATTCTATTACAGAGGGAGGAAGTGCAGGGTTTTCCCTCTCTGCAGTGGTTCACTTGAAAGATTTCTGTTTTGCCTGAGGTCAACCCAAAAGTCAATGCATTATCCTAGCCAAGACCCAAACCCATGGGAACCGGCTGTGGAAGTGGCCTCGTGGCCCCCAGTGAAATTCTCGGCGCGGCCTGGGAGCAGTGTGATTCCTCCCACCTATGGCTCAATCACGTTCTGCACTCCAAAGATCAGACTGGAATTTGTTAAACACTTCACGTTCGGCTGTGACAAGTTCTGGGCAGTGACATTCATGGCTCGCTCACTTTTCCTGGTGCAGACCAGGAGGTGGAGCTTGCAGCTGGCCCACTGAGTTGACTGGAGTCCAGCTGCGCCAGCTAGAAAGTCACTAAGCTGGAGTCTCTTGGGGGCCACTCCCCTGAGAAAGGCCTGGGAGAGGGGCCTTTAGGCATTCATCACTGAACCTGGAGTCTAAGGCTTCCAGAAATGGAATGGCCACACCTATGACCAAGAGAACAGAGGAAGAAGGGCAATCTGCAGTTGGACATCCCTTACCAAAGGAGGGGAGGCCCAGTTTCGTGGTGTCATTGCAATATCCAAAGGTCACTGTCCGTTGAACGGTTGTTATAATAGTTGGGGAACACAGCAAAAAAATTGTGAGTGTGGCTCTCCCTTCGTGTGAGAAGCACAGTGACAGGGTGTCTGAGGAAAGATAGGACTCTAAAATCAGAGGGTGGGAGCAGATGCGGTGGAAGAAACGGGAGGAAAGGTACAATGCAGGGCGAGGGTCAAGGACAGAAGGAGGGCCCAGCCGCCAGGGTCAGGTAGGGAGGCTGAGGTCTGGCAGGAAGAAGGCAGGGCCAGGGCTCAGACTGGACCAGGGCAGAGCTGCAGCGAGGGGCTAGCGAGCATATGGGAGCTCCACCATGTCTCCAGAAAGAGAGCGCGAAGGGGAAACCAGAAGGCTAGAGCATCTCACAGGGAGGATGCAGCAAGTGGGTGCGCGCAGAGCTCTGAGAAGCCCAAGGAGCATCCAGAGATGCTTCTGAGTGAAGGTGGGTGGGGTCAATTGCAGACTGTTTTACAGATTAGTTTGTGCAAGCCCAGGTGTGTCCCCAGCCGCCCTCCTCCACCCTCTGCCACGAAGCGCTCAGTCCCACTGCCACATCACACATTGGAAAATGACTTAAGGAGGAGATTGGATGAGGGCTAAGCACAAGGTAGGGCAGGAGTAGGAAGAGTCAGCCGTGCAGGGACTCCCTGCTCCCTCTCCCCTGGCTCCTCCCCATCACCTGTAACCACGGCCAAGTTCCTCCCATCTTACAAAGAGTAGCTCCCTGCACCGTCTGTCCTCTCCCATTGTGATCCCACCTCTCTTTGTCTCTTCTCCTCCAACCTTCTCAGGGGTGATTTCTTTGTTGCTTTCCCTCTCTCACCTCCCCTTTACTCCTGACCCCCCAGCCCCAATGGAGAACTCTTACGGCGATCACCAACAGTTCCTACGTGCAGCGTTACGAGGCCTGGTTTTGTACACGCCTCCTGTCTCTGTGTGACGTTTGGCATTGAGACCCACTCTGTCCTTCTTCCCACTTGACCATTAGCTACCCCCCAGTTATGGCATCCTTTCCCTACCGGGCGATTATCCCCATTTTACAAATGAGGAAACCGAATGCAAAGTTAAGAGACGCGGATGTGGCCACAGCTATGCTCTGACATTGCATACTCACCTAATTTGTAGGGCATTGTACCCCACTGGCTTGGCCCCTTAGAGATTCCCAAAACCAAGAAACATGCTCAGCTGGCTATTTGTCTATCTGTATGTCAAGGTCAACGTCTCCCTCTTTCAACCCTCACCTCCTCCCTCCCTACCACTGAAGCTAACATCTGGGGGGACTCCACCACCTACGTTTCAAGTTCCCATTGTGTATTTTCCCCTCCTTGAGTTCCTTTTAGATGGGCAGTTGTTCCCTTTCTACCTGTCAAACTTCCCCTATCTTCCTACATTTTTAAAAAGTCCCATCTCTTCTTGGAAATACTCCCAGAAAAAGATAAGACAGCTGTGTGCACAGCTCTCTAAGCATCACCGTCTGTCTCCTGTCCTCACCTCCACCCAGAGACACAGCAAGGGGCTGTCAAAGGTATTTTCCTCCCCGGAGAACCAGGCAGAAGGAAAGAGGCCTCAGGGATGCCATCTATGACCCAGGTGCAAAGACGTTAAGTAACTTGGTCAAGGTTACGCAAGTAGGAAGCAAGAATGCGAGCACTGAGAGCTGGATCTTCTCACCACTCAGCCAGGATCGCTGTGCTAGAGCTGGCTCATCCTGGCTTCCGAGATCCCACCGTTCAATTTGCAGGAATTTTGTGGGCTGGATGATATCATGTAAAATAGACATGGTGGGAGTATTTATACCACAGAAATTGGCAAATGCTACAAATCAGTGTTCCCCCAATCCTGCTAAGAGCTGGTTGTTAAACATTTACCAGCACACCCCTGGTCAGGATAAACTATGTTCTTCCTGAAAAGCTTGATGGGCATTGTTGCAAATTAGAAGAGCCCCACCAGGCTGTCCTGCACATTCCAACGCCATACTTCTGGGTAAATCAATGCACTACCTGAATAATTACATTCTGTACGTCTGACATGACAGCAACAAAGAAATCAGGCTACTTAAACTTTCACTGAAAATACATTCATAGTAAATAATTGAAGGTCTAACAGTTTTCTTTGAATGCAGTCTTTCGCAAGCACTGACATACTCATTTTCATCAGATTTCTGTATTTGAAGAGGGTGTGATCCTCACGTGAGGTTACCACATGGGGTGCCCTTAAGACACCCCTGCCATTTCTAGATTGATCCTTAGGAAGGGTAGACATAACCCTCAGGACTGACATATATGCGTGACTGAGGCAATCTGGAAAAACCCAAGTCCAATCAAAGTGGCCTGGTATCAATGTAGGAAGGGAGGAGTGGAATGTCTCGGGAAGGTTGACATCTTAGAAAGTACACCATGCTCTGGCTGAAGACAACGTTCTTTAAGATAAGGGAGACCATATGGTCTAAGGAAGACAGACTTCAAATCTGCCCACTACAATGGTAATCTGTTTACCACTGTCTTACCATGATTTATACGAAATACCTCTTTATTGGTTCTGAATCCAGGCTTATCATGTCATCTGACAATCTCTAAATTTAGAATAACAGCCCTACTGCTCCTCTGTTGAACAGTCCTTGGCCCGGACTCTGTGCGAGGCACTCAACACACACTGATTAACTCAGTGACTTTTCCCTACAAATGTATCTGATGCAGTAGGCTGGTTTTCAGGTGAGGAGACAAGGCTCACAGACTAAGTAACTTGTCCATATCAAGTACTTTAGAAATCACAGAGCCAGGATTTAAACACAGGACTGCCTATTTCCAAAACTGAGATTCTTTTTTTAAATCACTGGAAAAGGTGTATCTCCCCATTCACATCCACAAATTCATGAGTTAGTATTGAGATTTATACGTCAATTTCCAATCAATTTGGTTATCTTGAGTCAACCCTCTGTTCGTCTCTGAGCACTGATGAAGTCAAATTTGTGGGCCTGCAAAGCTGAGGACTCACCCCTGAAAAGTCCTGTCTGTGTGTCCCAGTAAGTGCAGCAGTGGTGACACCTCTATTCCATCTCTTGCCTGGATTGTTGGAATGGCATCCTAACTGGTTTCCCTGCACCTGCCCTTGTCACAATACAGCCAGAGTGACTAAGCTAAAGAATGGCCTCCACGTGGCTTCCCACGCATGGTAGACTGTCAGTGGTCACTGATTTTTCATGCTTTTCTCATAGGAGGAAATGCAATCCTTCCCTGTCGAACTCCGGTGTGGCTGGTAACATCCTCTGGCCAGTGATCCATGAGCAGAGGTCCATGTGTCACTTCCAGGAAGAAGAGCATGGTCTCTCACGCTCCAAGAAGAGGCTGTTTCACCAGTGACATATGACAGACATGCAACAGGCAAGAAATGAATCAAAGTTGTTTTAAGCCACTGAAATTGTTTCCATATTCTAAACAGCAGCATGGCAAGCCTATCCTGACTGGTGTGCCATTTCGCTCAGGGCCAATGCCACGGTCCTTATAAGGGCCTTCAGGGGCCAAGACGATACTGCTTTGCAGTTACAAATGTAACCCGTCAATTTTCTACTTATGTCCTTCAATAGTTCCCTTCTCCAATGGGCTCAAATCTAAGCTTCTTTCAGGGCATCAAGGTTTCATTCAAAGTCCCGCAGGAGACAGCCCCTTGGCCCTCCCTGAGGTCATCTTGGGCCAGCTCCTCACACTCCCTCTGCCTCAGAAGAGCTCCAGGCCTCTCTTACCTCAGGGCAAATTCACTTGCTCTTCCCTCTGTCTGAAATGCCCTTCCTTCAGATGTCTGAATGTCATCTGAAGACCTCAATGTCATCATTGAGACCTTTATTCCAATGTCAGCTTCTCAGCCAGGCCATCCCTGACCCCCACACTGCAGACTCAGACTCCCCGATGCCCCCTCCCACCGTCCATGCCTTACTGTCCACCTTAGCATTTCCCACCACCTTGATATACTTGATCTCTTACTTGCCCCCACTTTTATTCCAGTTCAGATGTGCCCAGATACGTGTGAGCTCCCCAAGGGCAGGGCAAAGATTTGGTCCAGTCCTTCTGAAACTACGTGCAAAACTGTGGCTCTCTTTCTCATGAAAGTGTCCATAGCTATCCTTGGATTCTCAAGTGGGCCCATTGGGAAAGGTGCCTGTGAGCCCACCAGCCATCACAACCACCTACCGTCACCCCTGAATGTGGGAAAGGGGAATTCTCTGGGAGTCTCCATTAGGAAGAAAACCTTGAGGGTACAAGACAGAGACAAAGAAGAACTAACACTTATTGAACGTTTGCAATGTAGCAGGCATTATTCCAGATACTTCGCACATTTAATCCAGACAATATTCCATTGGAATGTCTACTGGTGCCCCATTTTTCAGAAGAGGAAAACAGGCTCAGGGAAGTAAAAGGATTTGTCTAAGATGACTGCATCAAGCATGTCCTTTATTCTGATGCTTTGACACCTGGCGTTTTACTGACTCTGGAGCAGCTGCCCCTCCCAGGGTTAGCAAATTCCTAGAAGTAGCCGGCCATTGGCACCTTTCACACGCAAACCAATCAATCTGGAGCCCACCCCCCAACCACCTCCTTTATTGGCTCTGACATTCCCAGGCCACTAGTCTCCTGCTCTAATCACCTTAGGGCCAGGTACCAGATAATTAGGGACACTCTAGGGACCAGATAATGTGCCGTAGAGCCTCCTGAAATTATTCACACTAGCCAATCCTAAACCCGCTTCCACTGCCTCAGCCCTTTCCTTCCTGTGGAAACCACAACAAAGGCTCTTAACCACATTTTCCCCTCGCTCCCTCTGCCTCCTGGTGGACCCTGGTGCTTCTCCATGTAGTGGGTCACAGGAAGCTGCCGGCCCTCCCCTCAAGGAGATTCAAGGTCAGACACTAGTATTTAAAGGACCCAGCAGGAGGAAAGCTACATCCAGCCCCCTGCTTCACTAGTCTCTTCTTTCTAAGGTGCTATCAGAGCTATCAAAATACCATCTTCATAGCCAGCTGGATAAAGGCAAACGTTAGAGATTCTAGAACAAATGTCAGCCTCTCAGCTGGTGTGGCACAAGCCTTGAGGATGCCTGGATCCCAGTTGGCCTGGAACACACCATGAAGAAGGCCATCTGCTGTCACTAGAAAGTTCCAGTAAATCCCTTCTCATGGAGGAGCAAACAACTGGCCAGGCTCAATGCCCTGATATGGCTGAGTGACTGCATTTTCACAGAGCCCATGAGACGGCCTGAAAAGGACATGAGCTCTGGAACAAACAGACCTGGCCTTACTTTACTGTTTGTGAACCATGGCTGTGGATTGCAAGGATTCGATGAATTATGAATGTAAAAAATATAGCACATCTTTGAAAATATACATCCTATACTACATATATGTACATACACAGACATATATTAAAAGCATATATGCGTGTATAGTGTATATATACATATCGAATACATATGCAGTCATGTGCCGCTTAGGGATGTGTTCTGGGAAAGGCAATTTTATCATTGTGCAAACATCACAGAGTGCACTTACACAAACGTATTATAGAGGGTATCACTGACTACACACCTGGGCTGTATGGTATAGCCTACTCCTCCTAGGGTGCAAGCCTGTACAGCATGTTACTGTACAAAACAACATGAGATTAAATCAAGCACAAGAGAAAACGATGCCATCAAGAGATGCAGGAAACACATTTTGCCTGAGGCTGCTGTGGCCTAACCCCGCCACAGTGTTTTACAGCAAACTAGGCTTTTGTAAGTGGAACGCATACACTCTAAAATAAAAATAAAAAGACTAGTACAGTAAACACACAAACCAGTATAACATAGTCACTTATTATCATTCTCCGGTATTATATACTGTACGTAACTGTGCTATATTTTTACACGTCTGGAAGCGCAGTCGGTTTGTTTACACCAGTATCACCCCAAACCCACGAGTAATGAGTTGCATTATGATGTTATGACAGCTACGAGGTCACTAGGTGGTAGGAATTTTCAGGTCTATTATAATTTCATGGGACCGCCATCATGTATGCAGTCTGTCTGTTGACCAAAACATCGTTATGTGAAGCATGACTGCAATATACATACATAGTATTCTACAGTACCATAGATGGGCCTATATGTTATATTCTCTCTCTCTGTCCCTCCTCTAGGCCAATATGTATATAATACAGCCGATATACATACTGTATACTATGTAATATATATTATACATACTATGTAAACTATGTGCATATATACATACTCACACTCTCTATATATGTATATACATATCCATAGTCAATTATATTTGAAATGGTATTATTTATTGTTTGTTATTGCCTATCTCCACTAAAATCCTGGCCCCATGAGGGCAGAGACCCCGTCTGCCTCATTCATCTCTGTACCCTCTGAGGTTAGCACAGAGCCCAGCGGATGGCAAGTGCTCGATAACAGATGTGTTTAAGTGAGTTTGCTTAATGCATTATCGTTGACCATCAGCCTTGTATATAATATTTTATTTCAACAAAAGCCTAACCTACAGGATTCCCTCACGAAACTGTGCACAACCCTGAGAGGGGCAGACCCGCAGCGGGGGCGGGAGGATGTCCCAGCTCAGTCTCATCTGGCAGGCTCCTGTGAATCTAAACAGGTAAGCAGGGTGCTACAACTCTGCACACGGTGTCCATTGAGATCAGTTCTGTCAAGGCAAAGAACAAAGGTCACTGCAGCCTCCTCATCCTGTCCCTGTCCTGTCAGAAATGTGATTGGGGTGCGGGAGGAGGGTTGCAGGCTTTGTGTAGGAGGGGACTTGGAAAGTTATAGTCATTTAGAAGCTGATAAAACCTTTATAAAAGGCTGGGAGTCAGGCTCGGTCCTGTCTCCACCAGGGTAGGATGTCAAAGCCCTTGAAATCCTGCCAGCCCTTTGGCTTCCTTTACCAGGGGCCACTAAGTCCCTGAGGGTGATGCCCTCGATTAACCAGAAACAATGTCCTCACTGTGGATAGGACGGTCTGGCCTCACTGCATCTACTCACTGTGCAGTTGTCCTGGCTGTGCTTCTGGACAGAGCCACAGCAGAAGCTAGGGGAGGGCAAGGGACACCAGGTGGCTCTCTTTTGCATTGTGGCAGCTCAGGTGAGCAGCTTGGTGGAAGGAAGCAGGACTGCTGAGCAGGTGAGGTTGGCACGTGCCTATGTGTGAGCTGAATTGGAAGTGGTGCTTGCCTCCTCAGCCCGTGGCACTGGATGAGAAAACCTGCCAGGTAAAATGATTTCATTCAACCAGAACCTTGCTGAGGATGGCGGCAATGTGTGCCTTCGATGGCTGAGAGTAAAAAATCTAGCCACCATTGTTAGAGTGCCTCCTTTGCGCCAAGAACAAATGCATGTACTCCTGACAGAACGCCTCTGAGGCAGGAGTTACGAGCTGTGATTTACAAATGAGAACCCCGAGCCTCACTGTGCTTAAGGAGCTTATGTGAGTGGAGTGGATGCAGCAGGTAAGTACAGAGCAGGGTGTGAAGCCAGGCCTGTGTGGTCCAACCAGCAGCTTCCCGCAATGCAAAGCAGGAGGCAGCACCTTTTCTTCTAGGTGGGAGTCTCGGGAAAGTTGCATGGGCACAATCAGGGAAGGACTCAAAGTGCTTGGTTATTACTGGTGAAGGGTGAGGGGTGAAGGAAATGATGGGCTCCCGGCAACAGCAGGCAGTGGTGATGGACCCCATGTTATCACAGGTGGGCAGAGGTTACAGCTGGCAGGCTCCTGAACTCCAGGGTCTGGCAGCCTGCGGTAGGTGGGGTCTGAACATGCAAAGAGGCCTGAAATTAGCCAATATACATAGGACGCAGCTCACCTCTGGTCAGCATCAGACCCAAACTTTACCTCAGGGTGGCCGTGGACTGAATGGCACACCCCTAGAACAACTCTTGGTATCCTGACCAACCTAACACCGCCCATTGGGTCCAGAATTGATTGGGGGTCAATGGGGGTAAGTTTTACGGAGGAAACGTTGAGATTCAGAAAGGGTGATTCGCCCATGATCACACCGGAAGTGAATTCACACTGGAGTTAATTCACAGATACAATGCTTCTTTTCTTTCCTTTTTGTTACTTTGCTTTCCTCCCTCCTGCCCTCCCTCCCTCCATCTTTCCCTTGCCTTTCTCTCTTCCTCCCTTCTTCTTCCTTTCTTCCATTTCTCTTTCCTCCATCCCTTTCCTTCCTTCCTTCCTTCTTTCCCTCCTTCCTTTTAGTTCTACCAGTATCATGCACCCCTTTCCACTTATGAACTATTTAAGGAAATCTTACAGGGAACAGTTTACAGGAATTCACCCCCAGGCGTCCTTCTCTGAGTCTCTTCTGTTACACCCTTCCCCCCGTACTGAGAGATGTGTCACATATGAAGACATCATTTGTGAAACAGTTGACTTTCTTTCCTTGGACATCTTAAGGAATAGAAAAGATCTTTTGAAGATCATTTCATTGCAGCCTTTCCTGGAGCCAGAAGTTCCTGTGAGGCTTAGTGTTCTGATTGTCTCTGAGGTGACTGTCTAGCCTAATCATTAAAGATTGCTACTCTCCAAATTTCGCTGAGATTTCCCCCACTTTTCTCTTAGAGTCATAGCCTGCCAGAGCTGAAACCGGCTTCGGCAATCCCTTCTGCCCTCACTCACATCACCCAGGCGCAGAGAAGATTTGATTCGAGAGATTTGCCCAGCATCCCTCAGTGGACTCATGACCTAGTGCTACTTCAGCCAGCGTTTCCCGATGCAGGAAAGTAGGGGCAGAGCTCGCATGAGAGCAGTTCTAAGGAGCGAGGTGTCTTTGTGGGGCCATGAAAATGTTCTAAGATAAATTGTAGTGATGGATGGTACAACTCTGTGAATATACGAAAAGCCATTGACTTGTACACTTCAAATGGGTGAATAAATTGTTTCTCAATAAAGCTGTTTAAATATATATATGCTTTTTTATTTTTTAACAAAAGATGAATGAGGAGAGACGTTCTGCTGGCAAGACCCCTGGGCAGGGCTGAGCTGTAGAAGCGGCCAGGGGCCCACACTCATCTCGGCCTCCTTGCTGCTCCTCAAACACGGGAGGCACTCTCTTAGTTCAAGGCCTTGCCCTTGGCTGTTCCCTCTTCCTGGATAACTCTCCTCCAGAAATATGCGGGGCTGGCTCCCTCCTATCTTCAGATCTTTGCTCCAAGGTCACCTTCTCTGTGAAACCTTCCTTGGCCACCCCATTGAGAGCTGCACACGGCTCTGCTCCCCTCCAACCGTCTTCCCAGCTTTACTGTTCCCCTTAGTGGTGGTCCTTTTCTAAGACAGGTATTCCCCGCTTTTCAAAAGTTCCCATTACGCCACTTTGCTCTTGTGAAAGACCTACATTAGTACCTCTTTCTGCTAACCGAAAGGAATCAGAAGAGGATTTTCACTTTTACGATGAAAGGTGAGAAGCAAAAACAGCATGCAGCATTTGTTTTGCAGGAGCCGTTATAGAGGCAGCGTGAAGGCCCAGCAGCGAGAGTGGCCCCGCCAAGCCCTTTCCCCGGGAACCACACTCAGCATCAAGCCCCATAGCTCTGAACTATGTCTGAGCATCTGGGCTTTATCTTGATTTATTTTGTGCATCTGTGAGCAAGATTGGTCCTTAGGTATCAGAAAAGCCTAAGCGACCTCATAACGGCGTTATACTTAGTGTAAAACTGGATGTGATCAAGCGTTTCGATTGTGTGAATGAAATAAAGACACGGCGTGTGTTGAACTCGCCTGCATCCACCACTCACACTATTTACACGCAGAGAGAAAGTAACTTGAAAGCGGATGGAGTTACTATTGGTGCTGTTAGTAGCAAAGTAGCTCTTTGGGTCGGCATCCAGCAATGAACACAATGGAAAGTGTTGCTTGAGTGGATCGGTGGGTCTACAAAGCCTGGTGTTCTGTTATGTGGGAACGCTGAAAACTTTTGCCACATAAATTAATGACGATTGCTTCTTTGATTTATGCCATTTGGGCTTATGAAAGATTTCATAGGAATACCCTACTTTGGGATAGTGGGGGAAAACTGTATATAAAACAAAATATTTGTTACGGTCATTGTCTGTCTCTCTTTACAAGAAATGTACGCTCCATGAAGGTAGGGTTTTCTGTTTTGTTTATTGCTATACCTGCCCCCAGCTCCGAAAACCGTGCGGGACACATAGTAGGTGCTTAACAAGTAGTTATTGAATAAATGAATAAAAGGCCCAATTACAGTTACTGCTCCGGCTCTAAACTTACAGCCGTCAGGACCTGCCCCCATGTACTGGTCAGCCTGTGTGGGCTCAGGAAGCCTGCCTCGATGTCCCTCTTGGTTCTAGCATTTCACGCACAACCATTTCCAGGTACACACTTGCTATTTCATCTATGTTCACTATAATGAAATCAATTTAGTTCGCCTTTCTCATATTTGTTTCTGCTGCTTTAAGAACTCTCCCTCGTAGGTACACACATTTTCTTTTGCACTTAGAAATTTGTTAAGAGGGTAGATCTCATGTTAAGTGTTCTTACCACAATTTAAAAAATAATAAGAAAAGAACTCTCCTCTTTTTCTCTTACCAGTGGTTAGGGACAGCCTCAGCTGAAAGATCTCAGAATTATATGCAGACTCAAGCTGGATGGATGTAGCGAAAGGCTTTAGGTCTCTGTTTAAAATCCTCGCAAATTCTGCTTAAAAGTGTAAGGTTTGAACGTTGTGTTGGAGGAGCCGTCGAGAGCTGAAGCAGGCGCGTGAGCTGGGGTTGTCTGGTCAGGGCGCCCTATGTGTAGATGCCAAGCATATATCTGATGGGAGAGAAGGCGGGTTGTCACCTCAAAAGGAGAGGGAAACGGAGCTTGAGAGAAGCCAACCTGGGGGAAATGAGAGAAGCCAAGTGTAACCTGTGTTCTGGCCGGAGAAGGCAGGTGTGTCTTTGTGTATCGCTCATCATCTCAGTTACGGGTAAGACGCAAGACAGCCAGGAGAAAGGGGTGAAGAGGGAACAGCACATCTTTCACTTCATTTATCTCCTGGCTAAGACACAGAAGTGTGACGAGCAGCTTGGAAGTTGATATCAAAGGCTGAACACCCCACAGGAAGTCTCTAGCTCTGCATGGGGTGAGCGAGGGAGAAGGGCTGTTCGCCTGGGGTGTGATCAGGCAGTGGGTAAGACTGGTAAGGGCTGGGGGTCGGCACAGACATTCCCTATAACGCTGCACAGGTGCTTCATTGTCTGATGTCGTTTGATGCAGTGGACTGGTCATTTTAATAACAGATTTCACTTCTTGGCAATGAGGAAACTGAGTAGGAAATTCATAGCTCTGGTGTGAGGAACACAGATCCATTACTTGCAGGCTACACAGCCAGATCACCAGCGCTCTCTGGGTGGCAGCTTCACCAAATTATAATCCAAATCCTAACTGAGCAAGTAATGAACTTTTGTATCGCAGGCTTAGAGGGTGGGGACCGCTAATGACCACAGGAGCAGCACTGGAGAGAGACCAGGAGGTATTTTTCACATAAGAAAAAAAGCAAGCTCCCAGGAAGAGAGACACAGAAGTCCTCCACTGTGGGAAGAGGAAGGAGAGGGTCGTTGAACTGAGCCAACAGCTAAGAACCAGTCCCCGGGTCTTCCCCTCACCTGAAAGCCAGAAACAGAAGGCTTAGCTCTTCACAGCGAAGGACAACCTGACCAGGGGAACTGAAGTGGGAGCTGATGTTTCCTGCGGGATGCGTTTCATCCTCACTAGGGAAAGGAAGAAGTGCTTTTGGAACTGGCGGCTGAGGAGAAAGGCACCGTTTAGCTCAGTGGGAACAGAGGCACAAATGAACACTTGCCTTTCTGAAGCGCGTGGATGCTGTCTGTCAGGGCTCTTTCTAGAAAGAGAAGCAAAGGCAAAGCTAAGGTACAAGTCACTGGAAGGGTTTCTGATGTAAAAGGAGCTAGCAATTGAAGTGAAGACAGAAAACTTCTCAGGGAGGTTAATGCCAGAGACAGAAAGGGCCCTAATCGAATCTTAGCACTTAACGCTTGTTTAAAAGAAAACCAATATTTAAAGGCAGGGTTTAATATTTTCTCATAGTTCCTTGTCTTAGTAAAAACGCTTGTTTTTATATAAACTGCGGACTAGATACCCATGGTTATTGATGGCCAGGTGTGTGCATGGGGGCGGGGGGGGGGGGGGTGCTACCTGGGCAAGCCCTGGTGTTTGAACCACCTCCTATAGATGCTATGCTACCATCTCAGCTGTAGGTCCAACGCAGCATGAAGAGGAGACTTTTCTGAGAGCCTTTCTTGCTGTGTGACCTTGGGGAACTCACTTACCTCTCTGTGTTATGTTAAATAAGGAATGTGGGTTAAATGGCCTTGACTGGCCTCTTCAGTTCTAAAGGTTCTGTCACTCCAAATCACTTTGGAAACTGAAGTCATGATGTTAGTTTCTTGACACCAAAAAAAAGTGCCTTTTTAGATATTCTCTCCTAGCATCTGCCCAGCCCCTACTCACAGGCTAACAGGACACCTGTAAAGTGTTGCATGGTGGAGTGCCGCTTATGAGAATAAGTCAAATCAGCTTTTGATCCTCTCAGAGAGAAGCCCTTGCCCTAGGGAGAAGCATATTCCCCACGTGTGTCCCCTGAGCAGGGCTGGTCTGCACCATGCCAGCTGGCCCTGTTCTGGGGATCGGAGGGGACTCTACCTTCAAGTTCCAGCTCCTGCCCAAGACTTTGTGGTGGGCTCGAGTTTCTGCTCCTGTCCAGGGACTCTCAGTCTTGCTCCCTGGCTGAATTAGAGGGTTGAGTGGACACACGTGGCTCAGAGGGTATCTGGGGATGTCCAGGATTTTTCTGAGGGTTTCCAGAGGGATCTAAGAAAACCAAAGGGACATACACCATCCTGGAAAAGTGGGGCACCAGGTTTTAATACCAAATCTCACACTAATTGGGTAGGACACCCACTGTGTCTGGCCAAGCTCTTAGTCTCCGGGGTCAGAATAAAGACTATCCCCAAGGAAAGGCCAGTCAAAAGGAGGTGAGGCCACGTGTGTCACTGTTACTACTAGGTGTCCTGGGGAGCTGGGAGGGTCCTAGGTCTGAGGCTCATTCCCTCACCTCCTGGTCAGGCCAAGCTGAGCTGGATAGTAAGACAACAGGGCCTCTTCTCCCCGAGTGCCTCGCAGAGGCAGCTCACACAGATGCTCTCAAAGACTGAGAACATTTTTATTTATTTTTTTATTTTTTTGTCTTTGAGACTGAGAACATTTTTTAAATCCAAGTCCCGGGCAGAGATTCCAGGGACAAGAAACAGAAACACCATCTTCTGACCTAGTCAGTATAACTGCATCTGGGACACACACACACACACACACACACACTCATACACTCATACACACACACGAGCTCACACATGCCAAAGCTGATGGGTCCATGGTGCATGTCAACCTCTGGTCCCTCACACGTCAGTGACCTGTTCCAGTAGAATCCATACAAGTCCATCTTTTGGAGACTCAGCCATGGCCATCCTTGCTGAGGACACAGGCACTGGAGCCCGACTACCTGGGTAAACATCTGGCTCTGTCACTTACAAGCCTGTGGCCGCCTCGTGCATATTACTTATCCTCTCTGGATCTCAACTTCCTCATCTATAAAATGGGAATAATAAAGAGTATCTATGCATAGGGCAGAGCTTTCAGCAGACATAGGACTCACGGCCAGTGTACATCAATGCTCCCTTTCGAGCTTTATTTCTATCTTTATTTAAACTTTCAAGGCATCAGATGTAAGGAAGATCCTGCTGAAAAGCCCAAATGACTACATAATATTTGTATGGTGTATTGTTGGTATTATATTTTCCACTTGAGTCTGGATTTGTGGGGAAATCAGATACAAACCCATTTGGTGGGCTGACTACGGCACGGATAACCCAGAGATAAGCAAGGACAAGAAGGCAGAGAGATGACAAAAGTGGGAGAGGCTGGCATTGGGCACGATCAATGGAGCGCTCGCCTACGAAAGTGACAGCGATCTTTCTAACCATCTATTAGCATTAATGGTATCAAGTAGACAGGTATCACCAAAGGCCAGCCGATCAGCCATGCATCCACTAGTAAAGCTTGCAGGAAGTGTATCTACAATTAAAAAATGAGGAAAAGAAAAAAGCTCTACCACCACACCACCACAATGGCCAGATGCTGTACGAGGCACTCGACATTTGTCATATCATTCAATGCTCATGACAACCCTCTGTGGTGGGTCAGAATATTTTCGCCATTTCAGAAACGAGAGGGACAGAAAGGCTCAGTAACCCCCCAAAGGTCAAACAGCTATCAAGTAGCAGGATGGCAGCCACTCCCGTCTTTCCATGCGGCCACCCTCCGAGCCCTCACACAGCTTCCATGTCCCCGACAGGTCCTTTCCAAGTTCGCAGACTTTCTCTCCCCTCATCCAATTTCTGATTTTCTCTAAAGTGCATGCATGTCACGCAGCTTTTCCGGGTGGAAATGAGGGAAGACATCTATCGTCACAACAAAACGGTCTGGGGATGAGCAGCCACCCTAGAAGGTGAAGCACGAGCAAAATGCCACGCCCCTTGCGGTCTGGGCTCGGTGACGGCAGGTGTCCCTGCTTCCCATCAACCCTGCTAACGCTTGTCTTGGGAATTCACCACCTAACAGCAAAGATTGCCACTGAGCGAGCGTTCTTTAACCCAGCGGTTCGCACATGTGTTCAACCACGAAAGCCGATTTCAAGAAACACCTATTCTGTACCCCAAACAAACATGGGCAAAGGCTCACCCAACCTCTGAGTGGCACAAAAAAGAGTGGGAAGCGGGAGGAAGGGGCAGGGATTGAGTCCTCGGAGTACATGGCCCTTGTCACGCCAGCTCTTGCCAGGTGCCTGCAGGTGGCAGCACATCCAGGCAGCCCTCAGCCTTCACTGACCTTGGCCGCGCTGGGCTCCCGCGTCGGGCCCGCAGGAAGCCACATCTGCTGCCCCTTGCGTTTCCTCTGCAGAGATTTCCCATCTAGCCTCTCTGTGTTTATAATCTGAGAAACTGTCAAAGGACGGGCTCGACACAAAGTCTTGGGCAGAGATGACCCACAGGGCCAAAGTCTCCCTAAGACCTCGTCCTCGCCACTTACCACCAGGCCCTGGAAATGACCAACACAGCCCCTAGGTGCTGGCAGAGCTTAGCAGTTTACAAAGTGATCTATGTGCCTGACACCACTGCATCCCCCTAAAAATCAGGCATTCTTGTTGCTGCCCCATTATACAAAGAGGAAAGGAGGCTGTGAGGGCTCCCTCAGGGCTGGGAGAGCAAAGCTGGTCTGACCGTTAGGGACCTGGTGTGAGACTCTGCCTTAGAGTTAGCTCAGGGAAGTCTAACCTCTCAAGGGCTTCTCGGGCAGACAGGCTGGCATGCAGGGACTTCTCGTGGCGGTAGAAACCAGTGCTGTCTGGACTGGGCTCTGGGGGGCTTCTTGGAGACCATCAGAGGCCACAGGGGCCAGGAGCGGGGAGGGAGGCCAGTGGGCAGAGTGCACCAAACTCTGGACTCCCCCGTCTGGCTACAGCAAAGCTACTGAAGCCAATTTTATAAACGGGGCTTCTACTTAGGTTTTGATTTGAAGCAAGAGCACCACAGCTTAAAAATCTCTGAAACTGCTGCCTAATGTGATTTAGTCTTTTTGTCACATGCTACTTGTAGGCCATCTCTCCCACCCTGTATATACTCGAACACCCCAGCCCAGGCCAGCACCAAAGGAGAGGGGCCCTTCCTCCCCAACTGGGAGACCAGGGTCCAACACTCTGCCACTCCCAAGGACACTCGAGACCCCGATTCTGCTCTGCTCATATGAACAAAGTGGCGGTGAGCAGGCTTGCAGACTCACACACGTGTGCTTAGGAAATGTCTGTGCCACTCAGGCATGCTTGGGGTGGGCCAGGTCAGCACCATATAGGGGCTGGGGCCCCACGAGGGCTCAGGAACCAGGGTGGGCGACACCCATAGAGTGTACTGGGCACTGAGTGTGTAGAGGGGGCCACTAGGTGGTCCCCAGATGGAATAGGGGCTTGTCCCAGCCCAAAAGAAGGTGATTTCCCCAGGCTGCTGGGGGTGGGGCACTCACAGGGCAGCGTCTCGGCGCTGTTCTTCTGGATCATTATGCAGAGCTGTAGCACCAGTTGGGGGGCGCTCTCCAGGAAGGTCTCAAGGAGGCGCAACATGTTGACGTCTGCATATTCGTACATCATAGCCCAGTAGAAGCGTCGCTGGTGTTCTTTCTGCCGCTGGCTCTGAATCCCCAGGTACATGGTGCGGATATACCTGCCGAGAAAGATCGGACAGAACAGAGTGTGGGTAGGGGTGGGGGCTTTGGAAGGGCCATGTCGCCCCCCAAAACCAGAGCTGCCTATGCTGGTGTCCCTTCCTTCACTCTGAGGTTTTCCAGATTCTCGAACCGGCGCTAGGGGGTCCTCCCAGTCCAGGACACAGACACAATGCTAAGGCTTCAGGGTAGCATTTGTAGAGCTTCTACTGAACACCACTGGCTGGCTGGGTCCCAGGAGGCAGGCAGGTACGATTCCCACTTAGAACAGACTGGGATTAGCCAGGGCTCCATAGCTGGATGTGGAGCAGTGAGGGGCTGGCCCCAGGCCGTTAGATGTGAAAGCTCATGTGTTCCCTTCTCCACTCAGGAGACACAGAGCCTGCGATGAGCCTCTGTCCAGGTGCGGCCCAGGTGCAGTCACACAAATGCGGTGACGCCACTCCGTCAAGGAGGAATGGGGCAAAGGAAGAGGGTTCAGGTGAAGGACGGGGCTCTGAGTTCAAATCCCACCTGTGTCATTTGCTAATGGGACCTTGGACTGATTATTCTAACTCCAGGTGCTTTTCCTCTTCTTTCACATGGGGAAAACCATCGCAGCATCACAGAGTTGGTGGGGGAGATGAGGGAGGTACTGAGTGGTGGGCACACACACGGGGTCCACGTAAGAAAACCCCACGACTTACTTTTATCTGAACTTTCAGGAACTGTCTCTAAGCCAGTCAAGGGGAAGGACCCTCGAAGTCGGCCAGCGGTCTCTGAGGCCAGGCCAGAGCCAGAGGACTGGCAGCAGCGGGCCAAAAGAAACCCTCAGAAAGCATGGTTCTGTGGCTCACTTAGGATCGAGAACACAACCCATACACCGGGGCAAACATCAGCAGGACAGACCCACACGTGCGTCCCTGACCGTCCCCTGGGAATGTGTATCATTGTGCCTTCTCTACAATGGCGACAAAGCTTGAATCAGAGCGGCTGAGAGGCAGGGTGGACACCCTGTGTAGTCGCCACTGTCTTGAGGCATTGTCAGGTGCCTGCCCGGGGCTACTGAGCCCCATCTCTCTGTCCCATCACCACTGCCAGCCTGATACCCGTCACCATTCCTCCTGCCTGGATCGAAGCAAAAGCCTCCTCCCTGATTTTCCGGTGCCCACTCTGGCCCCAGAACCATCCACTCTTCACAAAGCAGCCAAGGTGCTCTCCGAGAATCATAAATGCAAATACATCA
The DNA here is from genome assembly GCF_057876585.1 of Rhinolophus sinicus. Taxonomy (NCBI): domain Eukaryota; kingdom Metazoa; phylum Chordata; class Mammalia; order Chiroptera; family Rhinolophidae; genus Rhinolophus; species Rhinolophus sinicus. The sequence continues at coordinate 103,381,575 of NC_142515.1, read as the reverse complement.
CCCCTTCTTTCAATCCTCTCATGGCTTCCCATAATGCTTAGACTCAAATCCCCACCCCCTCCCGTGGCTCATGGGACCCTGCCTACCCCTCCAGCCTCACTCCCCATTCTCTCTCCCCCCTTTTTTATGTCTTTCCCATCTCCCGTGGAGCACGTGAGGTGGTCTGTTGTTCACACTGTGTCCCCATGCCTCTGGATGTAGAATGAAGCCCCCCCTCCCAGGGCTGAGGAGTCCTGGTGGGGTGACACTATCACAGCACCTGTGGGTGGCTCATGCCCACAGTGCGGCACAGTTATGAGGGGACCACAAAGCAAGTTTCTGAGGGGGCTCCGTATCGCCCCAGGAGCAACAGCAGATGGGGTGTTACCCACAAAACCTTGCCTCAATATGACAGAAGCCCACACTTTGAAAGCAAAGACGTAAAAGCAGACATTTGTAAGATAATTTAAAAACTGTAAAGTGATGCTCCTCTCCACCTCTAGAACGGAATGGCGGGCCTCCCTCCAGAGCACGAATCACAGACTGGACCCCCATGGAGGGACACATGCTTCAGGGTCCCCTAGAGCGTGCATCGGGACGCAAAGCAGCCCTCTGTGACCTCCAACAAACACGAGGGCAGCAATGTGCACACATCCAACACCTGGCAAAGGATGCTGTGACTTTCTCGCCAGATTAAGAGCATTTGGGTGCTATTGGTCTGAAGGTCCCACCCAGGGTAGCTGGGACTGACACATTATTTCCCACCAGATACACTCCCAAGAGTGAGCGGAGAAATAGTCCTGCTGGAAACTAAAGAGAAGAAGGCACTGCAGGGGGACTGTCAGGGAGGGAGAGTGTGGGAGAAGGGCTGGTGCTTCCGGGTCCATCACCTCTTGGGGTTCCTGACAGGCCTTGTGGGGCAGGCTGGTTATTGTCATTTAACCCATGGGGAAACTGGGCCTCTGAAGTGCAACGAAGTCGAATTCTGGTTGTGTTCCAGGTTCTGTCACTTACTAGCTGCAGCTCTGCCCACGAGTCATTCTCTCTCTCTCTCTGCCTCAGTCTGTAAGTTCTCCAAATCAAGGGGCCAGGGAAGAGGCTTGGAAAAGGGCAAGGAGGTTGTTGTACCTAATCTGTAAAGCTACAGGGCCTCTGATAGAGGGAAAGAGAGACAAACAGACAGGCAGAGACAAAGAGAGAAAGACAGAGATGGAGAGAGACAGACAGAGAGGGTGACAGAGAGAAAGACACATATACACACAGAGAAGGGACATGGCAAGAGAGACAGAGATGTGGGAGGGGATGGAAAGAGAGGGAAAGGAGAGGGAAGCCGTGTGAAAATGTGGGGCCTGAAGGAGAGAACCAAGTGGAAGAGGCGATGGCAAAAAGAAACTTGGGCAGGGAGGGCCCGCTGTAAGGAGACCTGGTGATAAGGAGTTTGGGTAGAACTGGGGTAGAAGGGTCAGGTTGATCAGATCTGATGGTGGCTTGGGGGGCAGGGGTGCATAGGCTGAAGCAGGCCTATGATTCCAGAGGTTCTGTATTAGCACCTAGAACAGCCATGTGCCCAGCAGAGCCTTGGTGCCGGGGGTCTCACAGGTCAGATGTGGTCTCCATGAACCCAAACTCAGCTCTGCCCACATGTGGCACTTGCAATATACAGCACCATAGGACAAGACCACAAATCTGTACTCTTTCAGGGGTCCACTCAGACCGCAGACTCTGCCTCTCCTAGCCTCCCAAAGTGGCCCAAGGGGGAAGAATCATTCTGTGGCAGAGCAAAGGCTACGCATCCAGGTCCCAGGCCAAGGTAAGTAACACCAACACTCAGAGTCACCTCAGTCTGCCCAACCAGGGCAAAAGGAGCATTTGATCTGACCCTCTACCCACCATTTCCCCTAAGCATCAAGCCCCTCTGCCCATCATGGCCAGGACAATGGAAGACAATGAGCCCAGAACATGCTGATTCAAGTATAATGCCTGCAGAGAAACCAACCTCCAATTTCCTCTTTGAGAGCATCCTGTGGTATGGGTGGAAAGGAGGATGGGATTGGACAAAGCCAGAGCCTCTCCCCCAGTGCTGTCAGGAGCCCAGAGTGCGCCAGGATGAAGTCTGAAACCAAATTTGGAAACCGTGCCTCCTAGGACACCGGCTCCCATAGCCTCCCACAGGGGAGTCCAGTTCAGGATTTCCCAGTTAAGTGCCTTCTATCTATTCCGCTCCTTCTGGCTCCTGAAAATTCCTCTTCTATCCTTAAATCCTTTGTTCTCAGCAGACAACTGATGGGTACGTGTAAAATCCAGAGTGGGTCTAAGTGATCTCTGGGACACCCAGCTAGCTAGGTTGCCTGTTGCTAAGTAAGCCTCCAGCCCCTGTGCAAAGACAGCCTTGGCCTATGGCCACAAGGTGGCGCCAGAGCCTAAGCCACGCAGGAAGGCTGCTCCTGGCGGTGATCTCATCCCCAGCCAACTGCCTCCTGAGGTCCAGCACCCTACGTTAAGGCAGCGTTGGGGTGGCAGGTGAGGCCGAGGGGCAAGCGCAGATGTGTGAGTCCCTACTGGAAGGCAGGGCATCTGCAGGAGACACGCTGTTATTCCCCCAAACCCTCACCTTCTCCCCCTTCCTGGCAGTTTCGGAAAGATCACCTCCCTCAGGAGGTAGTCCAGGAGAGAAGACACCCAAATCCTCCTCCGGGTTTGCTTGCACCTCCTGACACACCAACTCTCTCTTAAGAACATCGCATCATACAATGCGTCTCAAAGCAGGGAGGCAGTGTGTCACATTCACCCATCTCAGGGCCAGACGGGAGGATCCCTGAGCTTCCCCCGACGTTTTATAACTTCACCCTTCTTTAAGTGAGTGGTTCCACAGAGCCAAAAGTATGGCCTAGCATCGTTACAAATAATAATACCTGAGGTTTGCATGGCACGCACACGAGCCAGGCACTGCTCTGAGGATGTTGTACTCATTTAATCCTCACAACAACCTTACAGATGCAATATTACCTTCATTTTACAGATGGCAACTGAAGCACTGAGGTTAAGAAATGTGCTTCAATTTGCCCAGCTAAGTAAGTGGTTGAGCAGGGTTTCAAGACCAGCAGTCTGGCTTCGGGACCAGTGCTCTTAACTCCTACCCATATGCCTCTCAGAGGTGGATCATTTGTCTCTTTTCCTCTGAACTTCGTACAGTGGAAAAGCATAGTTTGCCCAAAACACTTGCGTGCTCTTCCAGTTCTGTCACTGGCTGTGTTACCTTGGAGACTATTTCCTAAACTCTCTAAGCCTCAGTTTCTTCATCTATAAAATGCCTGGGTCAGAGTAGGACCCCAGGACATGCTGCATGAATAAATGTATGCAGTCATGCCCTCTTGGAGGGTTGCAGGGGGCTCAAATGAGACGCCTGTGAGAATATATGGGAGACCAGAAGCCACAGAGGGCAGCTAGGTCTGCCCCAGCCCTCCCCGAGGTGCTCTCCTCCTGCCTTTCCTTCAGCCCGGTCCGCTTATTCTCTTCCCAATTCTATCTCGTCCCCTTACTTTGGAAACCATGAAATTGGTTAAAGCTCCTATACCTGCTGCCAGGAGAACTCTCTAGTTCTCTGAGCACATTTTCACTTTTACACTAGCACTTGGAGGGAGACATTTGTCATCTCCTTTTTCCCATTGGCTCATCTGAGGCTCAGAAGGGCTGAGTGATCTCCCAAAAATCATACAGCCAGTCATGATTCAGGCAAATTGGAGATGGTCTTCCCCAAACTAAGTTGCCCCACTGGGAGTTAGCTCTTCCTGACATTAGCTGGATAAGAAATAAGTGATTTCTGCAAGGGGTAGGAGGCTGAATAGGTTTGCCTATTTGGGCCTACAGTGCCCTGCTGCTTCTTATGATGTTCTCAGAAACAGCATTTTGAAACCTGTGACTGTAGAGAACAACGTACCCTCAAAGCCTCAAACATGGCTGAGTCGAGGTTGTGAGGCCTGAAGCTTAGATAATCCTCTTTAAGAAAAATAGTGAGATCTACTAAACATGTAAGGTAGAAATAGCACCAATTCTACACACTTTTTTCCAGAAAAATAAAAGACGAAAGAACACATCCCCACTCATTTTATGAGGCCAGCATTACTCTAATATCAAAGCCAGACAAATACCATACAAGAAAATAAAACTATAAACAATATCCTCATAAAAATAGGTGCAAAAACTTCAACAAAATATTAAAAAATCAAATCCAATGATATACAGAAAGAATGGCATACCATAGCCAACTGGGATTTATCTTGGGAATATAAGGTAGGTTTGATATTCATATATCAATCAATGTAATCAATGATATTAAATGAGAAAAATCACACATCACATTGATGGAGAAAGCATTTGACAGAATTCAACATCCATTCATGATTTTTAGAAAACTCTCAGCAAACTGGAAATATAATAGAAGAGAACTTTCTTAACCTGACATAGATGAAGGGCATCTACAAAACCCACAGTTAATACTTAATATGATAGAAGACTGAATTCTTTCCTCTTAAGATAGGAGCAAGGCAATGATGCCTGCTCTCACCACTCCTATTCAACATCATACTAGAAGTCCCAGCCACTGCAATACGTCAAGAAAAAGAAATAAAGTATATGCAGATTACAAACAAAGAAGTAAGACTATCCCTTTTGTAAATGACATGATTGTCTAAATAGAAAATCCCAAGGAATATACAAAAAGCTTCCAGAACTACTTAGTAAGTTCAGCAAAGTCTCATGACACAGGTCAGCATATAAAAATTAAATGTATTTCATGCACTGCAAATGAACAATTAGAAATTGAAATTTAGAAGACATTTAACATTTAAATTAGCCCCCCAAAATAAAATTTGCTTAAAATGAATCTAATAAAAGGTACAGGATTTGTGCTGAAGCTACAAAACACGAATAAAAGAAATCAAAGAAAATCTAAATGATATAGGTCCATACTATGTTCATGCATTAAAAGACTCAATATAGTGACAGTATAATGACAATTCTTCCCAAATTGATCTACAGATTTAACACAATTTCAATAAAGACATCAGCAGTATTTTTTTGTAGATACAGACAAGCAGATTCTAAAATTTATATGAAAAGGCAAAGGAATGAGAACAGCCAAAACAATTTTGAAACCAAAGAACAAAATTAAAGAATTCACACTACATTAGACCTTATTATAAAGCTACAGTAATTAAAACAGTGTGGTATTGGCAAAGAGAGAGAAACACAGATCAATGGAACAGAACAGAGTCCAGAAACAGACCCACACATGCACATATATGGTCAATTGATTTTTGACAAAGGTGCAAAGATAATTTAATGGAGGAAAGATGTCTTTTTAACAAATGATGTAGGAATAATTAGTCATTCATAGGCCACAACTAACTTAAAATATACCATAGATTAAAATGTAAAACTGTAAAAGTTTTAAGAGAAAACATAGGAGAAAATCTTTGTGACCCTGCACTAGGCAAAACATTCTTAAACAGGACAGCAAAAGCAGATCCATACAAGAGGGGGGAAAAATCAATGAATTGGCTTCTATCAAAATTAAAAACTTTTGCTCCATGAATGATATTGTTAAGGGAATAAAAAGACATGCTACAGACTAGGAGAAAATATTTTCAAGTCACATATCTGACAAAACACTTGTACCCAGAATATATACAGAACTCTCAAAATTTCCAACTCAGCATGAAGGAAGGCAGGAAGAGCCTGAGCAAAGGAGAAGCAATAAGACTTCCCACCTTGCCACTCCTTCCTGCTCCTCCCTTGGCCAAAGTCCCCTTGGGCCTGGCCCCGAGGACCCAACCATTGAAGGGAACATTCTGCAGATGACATCTCAGGGTGGGGGTGAGGAAAGTTATGGGGCAATGACTCCCCCTGGGGCTGCCCTGAGCCTGGATAGGGAATGAATGGGTAGTGGCTACAGGGATTTAAGGCAGAGCTAGCCCCAAGCTATTCCAGAGGCCCCCTTGGGCCAGACCAGCTATAGAGGGGGGATTGCTGGGTAATAGTGCCCATTTATTAGGTTCTCCCTAGGTGCCAGGTACAATGTAAGTGCTCCAATTATATTAAGTCATTTAACCCGAAAGCCCTATGATTGTCCACAGATGCAGAAACTGAGGCAAGAGGGCGCCCAGGACATAGCTACTGAGATTCATACCAGGTAGTGGGACTCCAGAGAGTATGCCGCCAACTCCAAACACGATATTCTCCTGTTCATTACTTTTCTCTCATTCCCTCTCTCTCCCCACGTCAGTTACTCCTTTCAACAACCGTATGAATTAGATCATCCACTAGCCCTATTTTACAGACCAGGAAACTGAGGCTCAGGGGGGTTAATTAGCATGCCCAAGTGGGAAAGCCACATTTAAGCTTCTGTTTGTTACATGCCTCTGCTGTCCACATCGGAGGCCTCTCACCTCCACTATCACAGCTCTGCATGCAGCCCACCCTGTACCGGAGTCACTTATGTATAGAGATGCCCTCCAGCTAGAGTCTAACCCCAAGGAGGGACGTCGGCACACCCGGTGCCCCTAGCCCACCATGGTAGCCATCCAATCAGAGGTACTACAGTGAATTTACACCCTGGTCTCATTTGACCAAGGAATGCCTACAACCCTAGCTCCCAATACATGAAATAGATTTTCCCCCAGGTAGATGACCATAACAGGTACAGGAGCTCAATTAAAGCAGCAAAGATTTGGGCTGGACACGAGAGAGAACTTACCAACCAGTATGGCAGGATAACACTACAATAGGACAGGTTTTCTGCCCCTCTGACAGTTTAAGAAGAGAGAAGCAAATTTACTGGGGCTGTCGGATGTCAGACACTCACAGCTCATGAGTGACAGGGGCTGGATGTGCCAGGGGCCCTCTCGGCCCTAGCAATTTATCATAGGTACCCACCCATGCAGCCATATGCACCTGTGTAGCCACACACAAGCCCCATCTGCAGATTCCCTTAAAACCACCCAAAATGCAAGGTCTGGGAGGCTCAAGGGATCCCCAAGCCTGGCACAGCAGGAATTGTGTACCAACACAGCTCCAGCAGTGGGCTATAGGCTCTTTCTAAGTATGAGAATGGACTCTAGAACCTTCCACTGCTTGGCAGGCCCTGGAAGCCCCCCTCTCCCCCCACACACACACTCCAGCTGAGGTGCTTTCAGCATGGAGGAGAGGTGGGGGGACCAGCTGCCAGCTCAGACCCTGAAAGCAGCATGTCAAATCGGAGCTATTCTTAGTCCTTCTCTCCAGCGTCCCTGCCATCAGCTGAGCAATGGTGGCGGGCTCAGGGCACACATCTGAAAGAACAGGCATGAAATGGCATTTCTTTGCAGAGGCCCAGGGGAAAACGGACGGGGAAGCACCGTAAAGCTTCAGGGAAGGGAGGCAGCCACAGTGGGTGTCACCCAGTAGTCTTCCTGGATGTAGGGTCTTGGTCGCAGGGTGGCCTATGCATCCCTCAACATCCCAGGGCTCAGGAGGGCATAACATGCTGCACTGGCCCCTGCCTCACGTGCCCACCAGCAGAGTGGGGCTCAGGCCACTGCCCCTGCTCTGAGACTCTGCAAGAACTTGATTAAAAAGATCGACATACCTTGGCAAACCTACACATTGGAGAAATGCTTTTCTTGTCCCCATTTACAAGCCCCCAGAAGGACAGAAATCCAGTTTCTGGGTAGTGGTCTATTTTGCATACCTGGGGCATGGTACACTCCCAGGTATGTGGTAGGCATTCAGTGTTCGTCTCATGAATGAATGAACCATTCGGGCAGCCAGCCTGTTACTAAAATCCTTGAGCTCTAGAAAGTTCATACATTTATATTCCAAGCTACCAGAACAGGTATGGGGAAAGCCTTCCTCTTCTCCAGAATCCGGGTCAGCACCCACTCTCCACTAGGGGTACTGGGAGCTGGTGCCCAGAGCTGCTCATGGGGATCCCTTCCCTGCTCCCTCCTTCCCCTTTCCTCAAGCCTCACTGTCAGGCGCAGCCGAAGGCCCAGTCCTGAATGAGTGAGTGATGGTACGTCTATTCCTCGCTCTCGCCACCACAGGCTCTCTCCCAACCAGACAAGCAACCCCATTGCTGGTGCCGCTTTGGAATTGGGACCACTGCCACGACCACAGTGGGAAGGGCCACTTCACTGTCCCCCATACTAGAGCTGATGACTTCTAATAATCGGCCCTGACTGGTGTTGCTCTGCTTGCATCCTGGTAAACAGAGGATGTGCTAGAATTCGAGGCCATGCACGAGCACACAGGCTGCCCAGTAGAACAGGCGGAGATGGGCTCTGTTTAAATGAGGGAAAACATTAGTGGCTGTTCAGAGTACCTCATGACTTTGAGAGGGGACCCACTGACTCAAAGTAAGGTCACCTGCACTTTGCCAGGGGCTTTGAATTTTGATAAACATATAAACATGAGCCCACCAAGTACAGTGGCCGTAAGGAACCCTGTGTACATGGCAGGAGGACTTGCCTGTGCCTTTGTCCCAAGCCTCAGGTTCAGGGTATGGCTAAAATATTTCAGTTCCCTTTTCTGGCCCACAGTGGATCTGTGGTGACTGAATTAATCTGAAATGCTCAGGGAAGTTTTGGGGCTTACCCACACGACCTCGTGGGGATAAGGTACCCTAGTGGTGTATTCTTCCCGTGGGCCATCTTGTCCTTTCATTTGCTCTAAACTTGTCCCTTTCAGACTCTCATGAGTGCTCCAGTGCAGCAATCCAGCCCCCTCCTAAATGTATTCCAGCACGCAGTAGCCACGACTGAGCACCTACTGCATGCCAGGCACTGCACTGGGCACAGAACCCAGCCCTCCTTCCTCTGTATCACGCTGCCTCCCCATCTGGGGACCCTGTTGGTCGCAGCGGAAGATGCAATCACTGTATCAATGCCATGCATGTTTCGGTTTTAAGCTCCGGAAACCTCCTTCTAGCAGTGAACGCCGCCAACAGTGAGCTGGGAAATGGAGTGAGTAATCCGTGGGACAGCCCACCGGTGGATTTGACCCTGGCCTCAATGTCGCCCTGCTGCCACCACGTCCTGGCTCTGTGGCCTTGGGAATATTCTCCCCGCCTGGGTTTTCTTCTTTGTGAAATGAGCAGATAAGTCCGACTGAGCTCTCAGGCCCTGGCCTTACACTGACCCTGCACACCTTGTAGGGTCTGGTCTGCTACGCAAGGATCTTTGCAGGATCTATGGTCACCCTGCAGGACTTGGGCCATCTCTGCCAGGCCACCCCCACCTACCCACCCTGCAGGCTGCTCCCCTACAAGGAGAGGCTCAGCACCTCCTAGGAGTGCAGCCTCTGCTCATCCAAGCCCTCTTTCATATCCAAGCTTCTGTCCTCAGACTGGGAAGCCAGACATGTCATGTGCACTGTTTCCTGGGGCCTCCCAGGGAAACAGGCTGGAAATAGAAATAGAAAGTGGCAGTTAGTCGAGTTTGCATTGCCCCAGCCAGGAGGCCAGTGATGTTTCCACATCGTAGAACGCACGGCCAGGTAATGCAAGGCCACAGCCCGCTCCCCAACGCCCTGGGCAGTCCAGCCTCCCCAAAGTCAGACACAAGAGAGGTCATGCACAGCAGCCCAGGCTGGCTTTGGGATAAAGATCTCTTGTGGATTCTCTTTCGCCTTCCTACAGGTGCAAGGAAAGAAAGCGCTTATGTTCATACGACGGTCTTCATCTCAGAACACATAACAGGAACAGAAAGCCTCGTCTCCTCCCTCAGACAGAGAGTGCTTAATAATTCATTAATTCATACCTCAGCACATTCTGAACAGAATTTGAGAGGACAAGAGCATCTGAGAGAGTCGGCCAGCACCACAGACCCTTCGCACACTGGATAAACTATCCCCCTCCCAAGGTTGCCCATGAGTAACTCTTGAACATTTTCTATGAGGTAGGCAGTTTGCTAGAAGTTTCTCACATGCCACCTTATTTAACTCTCACGGCCGCCCACTGGGCAGCTACTATTATTGTACCGTTCAATACATGAGCAACCTAAAGTGTGACTGCTCCGACTTTGCTATGGTTTTTCAAGAGTGTCTCTCTCTCTCTGCAGATATATGCCTGATACCGTCTACCTGTGTCATGTGTATCACTCACCATGATCTGTGAGGTAGGGTCTTTCAGTCCCATTTTACAGATGAAGAAACTGAGGCACAAGGAAGTCAAGTAACTTGCCTAAGGTCACACATGAGGTAGGCGGCTCAGCTGGGACTTGAACCCAAGCCATGTGGCTCCATTTCTCTGACAGATACCCAGAAAAATGCCAGGAACATGGGTCTTCCCTTTTATAGGGAAGAAACTGGGGCACCGAGAAATTTGTCCAAGGCTCACTGTGACAGAGGCAGATGAGAGCCCAGTCTATAGATACTGGTCTCCCCTGCCTGCACTGGTCACTTCCTCTTTCTGCACAGCCCTGCATGTTCATTTCAATGTGACGTTGCCTTGTCAAAATGTGATGTTGCCTTGTCAAAATGCTGGGAGGGATGCAATGGCCATGCAGTGATTACTTTGGGCCTTGGGCGAGAGGGTGGGAGCCATGATGCTGGGCCAGGCCCTAAACAGATCCATGGTCCTCCTCACAGGGAAAGGGGCCTAAACCCACTCCTCAGGGAGCAGGCCCAGGCCCAGGACTGTGTGGCGTCATTGTTCCCACCTCGCTGTACCCATCACTGCCCATCTAGTGGCATCCCTGGGGCTTGTCTCTCTTCCCCACCAAGGGTAAGTTCCAGGATCACAGTGGCCCAGCTTCCCATCCTTGTGACCTGCAGCGGCCAACCCACACAGTGGCAGGCACACAGCAGGCCTTGGCTGATGTTGGCTGAATGGGGTGACTGGGTCATCTCCGCAGGCTCCCCGATTTGCGTGCTAGTCTCCCCAGCTGTCAGCAACTTTCATTGAATTAACACTGCCTGGACCTCCCCAGCACTGGATGAGACCTCCCAGCTCCTGTTGGCCCTGCAGACAGTCCCACTGGCACCACTTTGGGCAGAGCCTGGCACCAAAGCCACATTTGTCAGTGAGCAGCAGACCCACCAGGCCACAAGGTCAGAGCTGGGGTGGTGAGACTCGCCAGCTCCAGGGTGTCCCAGAGAGGAAGTGGGGCTCCTTCTCATGAGCCATCCCAAGACACTCCCTCTCAGCACATCCTAAGCCAAACCCTTCCTCACTCGATTTGTTCATACTCTGCCAGCTCCTTGGATGCCCTTCTCTGTCATCTCATTCAAGACCCAGCCCGAACATCACTTATGGGAATTCACTCTGACTCCTCCCCTATCTCTGCACCTCTGAGGGGAGGATGGTACCCTCCTCTGCCCCCTTCTCCGCCAGCACCTGCCACTGCGGCACTCAGCACACTATAATGTACTCACAGTTTTTCCTTCTGCTTCCTTCACAAGACCATGAGCTCCTAGAATAAAGACTTGTCTACACAAGGTTGGGCTCATGGCTGGTGCTCAGTTAATTTCTGTGAATGAATGAATGAATGAATGAATGAATGAATGAATGAATGGTGACTAAACCAGTGGATGCATGAGACTGCAGGCTGCCCCAGGGAAAGCACTGGAAAAGTCACCCAGTTGATCAAGCTGGTCTTTCCTTCTGACACAGCTTAGCCAGGCTCCTCCCACCCCTGCAGGTGCCATGGGCCCATCAGGAGCCCACCTCCCCATTCTTGACCCTCCCTCATCCCACATAGGACTCATGCTCCTCAAATCCCTCCTGTCACAGAAGAGAAAAACTGCTGGAGCTAATTCACACTAAGATGATAGTGGCTTAAGGTATTATCCCTCCCAACAGCGGAGATAAATGCTTAAAATAAAAGGATGGACGGTTCCTGGCAGCTGGCGTTTCAGACAACATAATGGGCTCCCACTGCAGCACAGTCCCCACTAATCCTTTCTTCTACAGGAAACATGGCCTTGCCTTGCTCTCACAAGGTCACCTTTCTGTAGAGAAAAGTCTGCCTGACCAGCCACAAAACCCATACTCGGACCCAAAAGACACACCTTTCCCCCAACCAGACAGAGCAACCAACACATGTGATTCACTGCACTTTCCCATTAGTGTTTCCTTTGTGTATATGATGTAGATGAAGTGGGTATCATTATTCCCTTTTACGCACGTGGACACTTAGGCGGAAAGAGGCTGAGTCATTGAGTTTCACCCACCAGGACACTTGCGGTCACGCACAGCTGTCCAGGCTGGCTTTGGGATCTCCTACACCGGTCTCCACAGTCGCGGAGGCTCTGGTAGCTCTCCCCAGCTTCAACCATGCAATGCTGTCATCCTGTTTACAGAGAAGTCACTCCAGAAATGTCTGCCTAGGAGTTTGTCATGGGCTGAATGGTGTCCCCCACCCAATTCATATGTTGAAGCCCTAACCCCTACTGTGACTGCATTTGGAGGTAGGGCATGTAAGGAGGTGATTAAAGTAAAATGATGTCATCAGGGTAGGGCCCGACACCAGGCGGACTGGTGTCCTTGTGAGAAGACGCAGAGACACCGGAGATCTTTCCCTCTGTGCGTACGCAGCGGGAGGGCCATGTGAGGACACAGAGAGAACGTGGTTGTTTACAAGCCAGGAAGACAGGCTTCAGCAGACCCCAACCCTGCCAGCACCTTGATGTTGGACGTCCAGCCTCCGTAACTGGGAAAACATGAGCTTCTGTTGTTTACGCTCCCCAGTCTGTGGTACTTTGTTACAGAAGTCCTTGAAAACGAATGGAGTCCTAGCACCATCTGTGGAGAAAGAGGTCTGCACTATTCAGTCAGCAAATGGTTACGGCCTGAGTGCCAGGCCTTGTGGTCATCTGAAAGGGGTGGGGGGGGGGAGCAGAATGTGGGCAGAGGGTTCCAAATCCAGGGGTTCAATTTCTGATTCCTTCCTGCTGTTAGGCAGTCATTCCTTTGATTGAAACCAAATGAGGTAACACATCCTGTCTCACTTTGCAAGAATAACAGAAAGTTAGAGTTAGAATGGGCAGGAATCCAACCGTTTCCTTTACAGATGAAGAAAACTGAGGCCAAGAGAAATGTCCCTGATGGTGATTCATCCCAGGTCTCCTGGCTCCCAGCCTGCATTTTTCCTGCTGTCTGCTGCCTTCCCTCACAGGTCTTCTGAGGGCCCAGGTGTTGCTGGTGGCGAGGGTGAAGAAAGGAGAGCTGGGGCCACTTTGTTACTCTCACAATTTCCCTCACATTGGCCCTAGAGAGTAAATCCACAGAACCCTTCTCTGGTGCCTGAGGGCTAGAGTATCTTCCTTATCCCAGGAGTTGTTTACTTGGCTTCATTTCTCTTTATTTCTGTCTTGCCTGAGACACTACCGGGTGGATGGTGGGGTGACATTAGCAGGTTGCCCTGTCTCTACCCCTGCTGTGGGACCCATCTTCTCTGCCCTGGGATGCCAGCTCCACTCATCTTACAAAGTGGGGATGGAGGCCTGCACCGCACTCTGAGGAGAGGCTCCCCAAGGGGGCCAAGAGCTCACCCCAAGGTGGGAGACGTTGACCTGAGAGCCAAACCGGGTGTCAGCAGGGAGGGGCATCAAGGCACAATGATATGTAGACACCACTGGGAAGACAGCTATTCCCACATCAGCTGCCGGCCCCAACAAGCCCCAGGGGATCAGGAGTCTGTAGCCACCAGTGGGGCTTTCCAGGAGAAACTTGGCAGTTGTGAAAGAAAGGAGAGGGTCTAGCCAAAGACTTTAGTGAGACCAAAGCCAATAATCACGGGGAAATGGCTGGCTACCTTCTCTGTACCTCCCACACCACCCTCCACCCCAGTGGCTCGTGGGGAGAGAAAGGGAGATTGAATTGGAATTTGGAATTTAAACTGCCTTCAGCTTCTCAGATGCAGGCGAGGCCTCTCTGCCATCTGTGTCCCCATCAGAAGGAAGGACCCATTCCCATCTTATAGGTCCTCCCACTCGCTGAGGGCCACAGAGCTGGGCATCTGCCTGAAGGAGGCCTGAGGTCCAGGGTGTACCCCATGCCCCACTCACTCCTTGGCAGTGACAGGCTCCGAGTGCCTGGGGGATTAAGTGCTGACGTCTGGCGGCCTCCCAGGAGACAGACAGGCAGACCCTGACGCACAGTCATCGGCAGGAAGAAAAAACGAGAGGGGACTGCAGGCCAGATGGAGACTTCACCTGCCAAGAGCAGCAGATTCCCTGCTCGGAGGCCTGATCTCAGGCCGTACAGCGCGTTCCCATCCCTCCCTGGCATGCCAACAGTGTCTTCACCCTGTCCCAGGGCGGCCTCTCCTTCTCTCCTCACAAACAGCCACCTGGAGACTGGGGAAATCCACACAGCTCAGAGTCAGTTAGTTTTGGTCCAGGAACTTGAACTAAACCAAGCTAAGAACCAGTATACCTAATCTCAGAATGACTCCCAATATTATCATTCTTTTTTTTTTAACTGTTTATTAAAAAACTAGTGAATTATAGTTAGATTGGTACTTGAACATTGACGTTTTCTAAATCTACTACACTGAAACAAAAAGAAGAAACCTACAGTGATTTTGAAAGTGTGTTGGTCTGGTTGTGTGCTGTGTGACCTTGGGTAAGTCACTCGCTTGCTCTGGGCCTCAGTTGCCTTTGTATGTGTCAGGCTAGAAGAACAAATGACTCTTCTTGCTATCTATCTAATCCCTGAATCTCAAAATAGCCTCCACGAGGACTCTGCACAGCTCTTCCATGAGGTTCAGTTCTCCATCTGGATGATAACCAAGGCAAGTCATCTGGAAAAGGAATGTTCTATATGTGCCATCTGTGAGGAGCCTGGGAAACAGAGGACCAAACCATGGGACTCGGGGAGCCTGCTGCCTCTTTGGAGCCGGCACTAATGTAATTATGTGATTAGGACTTCATCTTGGTTTTCACTGTGCTTCATTTGGTTAAATCAAAAGTGACAATGAGCTGCCTGGTAGGTGATACTGTTCTCCCAGGAGGGTCCAGGTAGAGCTATTCTGGGCAGGGGTCATCCTGAGATCTGGATACCCTCTGGCAAGGCGGGCGGCTTAGGAGGAGGTTTCCGTCACCTGGGAAGGCACGTGCTTGCTTCTGTCTGGGGTAGAAGTCAGAGAAGCTGGAAGTAGAACGGTCTGTAGCTGTCACCTACACCAGCGTTCTCTGTTTCCAACTGGAGAAGCAGGCTGGGTTGCTAGCTGACGAAGGTTGTGCCTGTTTACGCCTGCATTTTCTCATCTTTGACTCACTCCTTCTTCTCTACCCTACAGAGAAATGGCGAGCTCAACTGATAAAGTAACACAGAGTCTGAGAGCCTCTGGAGAGAGGAAACAGGTAGAACAGAGGCCTCGAGGATAATTATCATTACAGTTATCCAGCTCTGAGGCTTTGGCAGCAAGGCCGGGGAGTATCCCTGCTTTGGGGAAGGGGTACCTCCGTTTGTGCAAAAGCTCTGTCTATACTTCAGTGGGTAAACATTAAACCTGAAAATGTGGCCTAACCCTCTTGGAGACTGGAGGACACACCTCTCCAGGGCTCCTGCCGCCAGAAGTGGGTGCTGACGTCCTGAGTTCCAACCAGCTCTCCTGGATCGCCCTGTGTACCTGTCTGCTCTGTAGTTCCCCAGACATGGGCTCGGGCAGAGATAATGATGGTTCATGTGGCTTTCCCTGCTCTCCAGGATGGCTAAAGGCTTTCTCTGGTACCTCTCCTTTCCCCACTTTATAGTGAGCATGGAGACCACAGAAATGAGAAGGGAACTGGGTTCCCACTGCAGCCACATAGAAAGGCCACACTTGTTTTCTGTAGCCCCAAAGGGCAGGGGGAGATAGACGCAACGGGTAGACATCACAGGGAGACTGGCTGTGCCCAGTGTGTTAGTCAGCTCAGGCTGCTATAATATCACAGACTGGGTGGCTTAAATAACAGACACCTATTTCTCACAGTTCTGGAGGCTGGAAGGTCCAAGACCGGTTCTCGGTGAGGGCCCTTCTTGCCGTGCCTTCACATGGGGGAGAGAGCTCTGGTCTCATCTTCTTATAAGGACACAATTTCATCATGGGGCACCAGCCTCATAACCCAGCCTCATAAACCCCACCACCTCCCAAAGGGTCCACCTCCAAACACCGTCACATTAGGAGTCAGGGCTTTAACACATGAATTTTGGTGGGACACAAACATTCCGTCCATAACGCCCAGTACCAGAAAAGACAGGAGCAAGAGACAAAGGAAGCAACCACATCTGGAGCTGGACACTCCTTTGGCCTTCTCCTCTGTGTTTCTAAGACAAGAATGCTCTGGGAGGAATCTGAGAATGGCTGGGAGGTGGTTCTCAGTGTCCCTTCCAAACAGGGGCTTCATGACCAGGAAAAGGGCTTGGCTGAGGCTAGGAGGCACACAGCGGACAGAATTTAAGGCGGCGCTCACTCTCAGGGGCGACTCTATGCTTGCACAACCCTGAAAGTGAGGTCCTCCTTAACACCAGTGCCTGTCTGCCTCACCGGAGCCCTGGCCCTGCCTTCCTCCTGCCCCTCATCCAGGCTGCCTCCTGCTCTGGAATGCATAGAGGTCTTCCCCTAGGCAGGTGGGTTCAGATATGACAGGTCGTTTCAGGTATAGTTTCCTCCAGGATGTCAAGGGAACCCTCAATCAGGCCCACGAACCCATCAGGCCGTGTTAGAGGCATTACCCTTGACAGCCCCAGGCCTGGGGAAAAGATGTATGAGTTCCCCTAAGGCAGGAGAGAACCTGATTAAAGTGCAAGCGGAAGCCTTTCCTTTGATCAGGGAATGATCCCGCGTCTCCACGGAGACGAAGAAAATGAAAACTCATCGGATTTCCACTGTGGGTCAGGCAGTCTGCCACTTAGGCAGTTATCTTATTTGATCCTCACAGTCCAGCAAGGGAGGGTTGTTCTCAATTTACAGATAAGGAAACAGAGGCTCAGAGATGTAACAAGATCTGTCCAAGGTCACAGACAACCGGAACCTCAAGTCTGACACCAAAGCCACCTGCCTCAAGGTCCCAAGGCCTGAAGTTTCATTCATTCGCTCACGCCCTCCTCGCCCCATCCATTCACTCCTTCAACAACCATTATGTAAGGGCCTGTTATGTACGTGGCAGAACCTGTTCTAGGAGCTTGGGATGTCCCTGGCATTCTCGCGGCGGGCAAGAAACATGTAGGCAAATAAACAGTAAGCGCTATCAAGAAAACACAACGAGGGCGATGGGATAGGGCGTGACCAGGGTGTGGCCAGGACTGACCAGTCAGGGAGGCGTCTCTGAGGAAGGGACATTCGCCCCGAGAACTGAATGACAAGGAGTCAGCTACACAGAGATCTAGGGTAAGAGCACTGTGGGCAGAGGGCAGGGTGAGCACCCCGGTCTGGGGCCCAACGAGAGGTTCAGAATGGCTGAGTCATGTGAACAGGGAACAGCAAACGACGTCTCAAGGGGTCAGGAAAGCAGGGGCAAGCCAATGAGCCCACCTGAGAAGCTGGGATTTGTTTTTTTTTTTTTTTTTTTTAAGTGCAAAAGGAAGCCACTAAGATTTAAATGGCGAAGCAGCAAGATCCAATTTACTAATTAAGAAGATCACTCTGGCTTTTGTGTCCCAAGCAGTGGGAAGCTGGAAGGCCTTGGGGACAGCCAATTGGCAATAGTCCAGAAACGAGAGGGTGGCAGCTTGAATGAGGGTGGTCGGGTGAGGTGGGGGGAAGCTGATGACACAGAATGGCTTTTAGACAGATTGCTGCGTGACCTCCTGGCTGACTGGTGATGGGCTGGCAGGAGAAACAAGAACCAAGGGTGGGACTCTTGTAAGCCAGAATCCAGATACCAGTCTGACACATAGAGGGAGACATGGTAACATCCAATGAGTAAATGAATGAGAAATCCAAGAGAATTTGAAGACTGTCCCTTGGGCCTGAACCTCATTCACGTGGACCCACCTAGACGGAGGACATACCTGGCTTGAGAATGCCACTGGGTCATCCTGGCACAATAGCACATAAGTCTGAGAGGGAGGCAACCATGGCCCAGCAGGTGGGAAAACTGAAAATATGCACTCTAGTTTGCCCCCTTTTACCTTTTTTATGTGGGGCTGTGGTCACTTCATTTGCCCACAATCCCCTGTTCTTCTGCCAGGAAGGAGTGATCCTGCTGTCCCGGGGAGTGTCGTCAGAAAGAAGGCCAGTGACTGTGGCTGGACTTTTCACCATGCCAAAGGCCAGGAGCATCTTTCTTATTTCATTGACAATAAAAAGGGAGCATTTAGTATTCACCAGACACAAAGGCGTGTCTAATTATACACCACCTTTTTTTAGAGTAAAATCTATACCTTTGATTCAGGGGGAGAGCATCAAGCACCCTCTCCCTTAAAATGCTGGATCTTACTGCATGCTGTTCTTTGAAGTACAATGAAAGAAGTCTTGGCCTAACCACACCTTTGGCGTGGGTGCCTGAGCAGGGAGGAGGGGTGCCCCCTGAGAGCGCTAGGTATTTTCAGTCTTTTTTAAGGGGTAAGAAAATGCAAACCCTAAGTAGGCTTAAATGCTTTTTCAAAGCGTAATATTACCATCCAATGGAGAGGTTATTAAATAGCATAATACAATTCAGGTCCCTAAACCGCTTTGGGTGATAGAATTGCTCTGTGCTTCTGCAGCCCCCAATTCCTTGGCCAATTTGCGGCTGTGGGACTTGGGGTCGGGCTGCAGGGAACCCCAAGAGGAATACGTCCCCGGGGAGCTCTGACAGGTAGAAGTACCTGCCTGCCTCCTTCCGGAGCTGTGGCCAGGAATGAGAGGGTGCAAGTGTATTTTTGTTTATTTTTTTTACACGTTGCATCTTTAGAGCTTGGTTGGAAGGGGGATTTGTTGTAACATCTTTTATCTCCTCTGCTCTCCTGTTAGGCTGATGTTCTGGTTTGTCTGTTTTCTGAAGCTAGACAGGATCTCAGTGTTGGCCCCTGTGCGAATTTCCAAGAAGCAGCTGCCTTTGAGCCTGAGCATCCTCACTGGTCCCCATGCAAACACCCCGCCCCTGCAGTCCGTAGACTAGAGTAGCCAGCACAGCCACCTCTGCTCCACAGCTCGGCCCCTCCAGCTGCTGCCAGCTCACTCAGAGTTTCGGCCACAGTCTTGACAAAGGCACCCTGCTTCCTCCCAGACACTCCCCAACTCTTTCCCTCATTCATTGGGTTCCAGCCTCACAGGCAGGCCTACTCCTACCTCCGAGCTTTTGCACTAGAGGTTCCCACCATGTTCTGTCCCCAGAGACGCGCATGACCCTTCCCTTCAGGCCTCAGTTTATCAGCCAGGTGGTTCCTGACCATCCTGTTTATATAAAAGAGCAACCCTCCCTTTGAACACTCCTCCTGCCCCTTTCTGCGTTATTTTTCTCCAAGCCATTGTTACCACGCTGGGATTCTCCAGTGTTGAAACGGATGCCTGTTTCTGTGGCCTCACTAGAATGGTCATGTCCCCAGGGCAGGGATTTTTGCTCGGGGTGAATCCCCAGAGCGCAAGACAGTACCTGGGGCAAAGTGGGCCCCGAATAAACATGTACTGAGTGAGTGAATGAAGGGAGCAGAACATGAACCTTGGGACCAGTCCCGGATTCCAATCCCGGCTCACGGCCACGTGCCGCTGGGCAGCTACTAAACCTTTATGAAGGCTTTGTTTCCACGTCTCTAAAACGAGTGACACGATCCCCACCTCGGAGGGTGGTTGTGAGGATTGTGTGAACTGTCAAGCGGCACAGGACAAACAGTCAACAGGTACCAGAATTCTACTGCCTCATGCTATACCCCCACCCCCCAATTTCAGTGGCTGTAGAATTGGGGGTGGTGCAAGAGCCCAATGGGGGGGCATCGCTAGTCATCCAGAGTCCACAGACTGGAAGGCACCCTCAGACCTGGGCATCAGCCCAGGGGACCACATAAGGTCTATGAACTCGAGGAACCTTCTCCCAAAGCCCTGGATTCCATTTACTCCCCTAACCAATCTCCCCAGAGCAGGGGCTGCCTATAGCCTCTACCGTGTTTCCCCAAAATAAAACCTAACTGGAAAATAAGCCCTAAGCCCTAATGTGTCTTTTGGAGCAAAAATTAATATAAGACCCGGTCTTATTTTTGGGGCAACACGGTACATATCCCAGGGGCACCTTGCATGGAGAGGTAGCTGTGGGAGAAATGAATGGTTGATTCCATAAACCATCCACCCCAATGCCTTCCTGGAGCTTCCAGGACACCTGTCTTCTTATTCTTAGCTCTGGAAGACTGAACGAAGCACATTGAACCACTCAGGGCCTGTCCAGCTAACACTATGCCTTCCTCAGGGCTGGAGCTCAGACTCGGAGGTTCAAAACCACAGGTAGAGTAACAGTTCCCAGTTGCAGGACCCTCAATTTCCCACATTCAGGGATGAGAACAGTCATGACACTCCCCACTCCCCAAGTGGAGCCCAGTTCAGCTAGAGCGTGTGGGGACACAGACCTTGGTTATTTCAACGGGGGGATGACACCTCAGCCTTCACAAGGCGTATGGCCAACCTCCTCTTGATCTTGAAAATAAAAGGAAAGCCTAGAAACCTCCCAACAACCTGCACCTGCCTGTCCCTGTGGCCTCCACACACAAGATGCTGCCTGCCCGTCCTGGCGCCGTCCTGGGACGTCATCTCCTCAGTGTCTCCAGCAGCTGCAGTTTGGGATCTGTCACGCTCCTAGACCTGCTCCCTGACGCTAAGGGGATGAGCCTGGCTAGTGTCTGCAGCATTCTCTAAAGCCTCGTTCCCTGCACATGGCCCACATTCATGGGACGACATTCTGACTCAGTTTCCCTGACCAGCACCAGGACCCCATGAAACCTGCCGTCCCCAGCACTTTACTCATATTTTACCCCCTGTCTTCCTTACGGGCCAAACTCTGCTCCATATCTCCTTCCCTTCCCTCTTCCTTGAAGGGCTGGCCGAGGGCCACCAACGAGTTTGGACGCCCCCAGCAAGCCTGCTTATGGGGCTCTCAGCTGGCGACATAGGAAACCACACTGCCAAGGTCCTGGAGCCACATTCTCACGAGCTCTGGCCTCATAGATGGCAGCTCCCTCCTGGATGGGTTCTGTGGACACGTGTCCACCCTGCGTTCTTTCTTCACAGTTCTGAGAAAATCCACGGTGGCGGAGCTGAGTTCTGATGGCGGCACCACCACGGGCATGGCTCTGGGCCCGCCTATTCCCTTGCTCTGCTCATTGTGTAGGAAACAGCTACCATGGAAGGCTAAGTACCCCCTGAACACTGAGGTCCTCCGAGGGCTCTGAGGGCCCACAGACATTCCTACACAAGGAACTGCCTGGAACCACCTGTCTGCCTGGTTTGCTGCTGACCACTGGCACGTAGCACAATTTGTTGCATGAGTGCAGGTCGGAGGACTATAAGAATATGGCAACACTTCTGGCTTTCCTGTCATACATGATCCTCTCAGGGGCCCCGTGGGAGCAGTTCCAGATTAGTCTCTTTCCAGAAGAAAAACCAAGACAGCAAACAGCTCGCTGGAGACTCGAGGAAGTGAGGGCTTGGTGCCTGGAAGCACCATCTCTCTCTTTCTAGCACCATCTCTCTTTCCGGCAGCTGCAGGGTGTTGCCGGGGCAACAGACGGCTGTCTGACAGGATTTGGCAATTTAACTCTTACTCCGCACAAAACACGAAAGTGAGAATGATTTAACAGATGTTCTTGCTTCCGACAGTTCACACAGAGGGAAGAAACTTGTGCTGCATCTGGTCTAGGCCGAATAAAGGCACTTCCGACTTCCACACGGTACTGTCTCGCTCCCAGCAGGTGTATGCTGCTGGGTTCCCTGGGAATCAAAGAATGGTCTTCAACATCCCAATTACTAAGATTCCTCAAGCACACCAAGATCACCTTCTATTCCAGCCCAGGAAGACAAAACTGAGCTAGGATCCTTTACAGGTGCAACAAGGCCAAAGGTCTACAGTGTGGCTCTCAAATTTCAGCGCACAATGGAATTACGGCGGGGGGCGGTTTGCTTAAACACAGATTGTTGGCCTTACCCCCTGATTTTTGGATTCAGCGTGTCTGGGGTGACACCGAAGAATCTGTATTTCTAACAAGTTCCCAAATGTTACTGCTCCTGATGACCAGGGACCACCCTTTGAGACCACCAGGTCGGCGCCACCCCGACATTTGTTAGGCATGCACGATCTCAGGCCCTGCTCTCAGACTTTGGGAACAGAATCTCTGTTCTGTTCTGGAGCCCAGGAACCTGGGTTTTCGCAGGCCCTCAGGTGATTCTGACGCACGCTGACATTTGAGAAGCCCTGGGCTAGGACAGCAGTTCCTAAATCATCACTTCCTATTAGAGTCACCTGGAGAACACTTTGAGGGCCCAGGCTGCACGCTACTCTCTGGGGTGGGGTGCAGGCCTCCATCATGGGCAAAGCTCCCCAGATGACTGCGATGCACAGCCACGCCTGAGAACCACTAGTCTGGAGCCCGGTTAGACAAGGGTGGTCTCGGGACCAGTGACATCGGCCTCCCCCCCAGAACTGGTTAGAAATGCAGAATCTCAGGCCCTACATTTGCTGCACCAGACTCTGCCCTTCAATAAGTTCCCTAAGGGATTGGTAGACACAGTCAAGTTTAAGTTCCATTGATCTAGAGACTCTTTTTGTCCACACCTACTGGTAGTATGACCTATGAACAAAGCATTCATCTTCTCTGACCCTCAGTTTACTCATCTGTAAAATAGATTTACTCCATAAACCAGGCAACCATACATGCCTCACATGGTTGTTGTGAGATCAGTGAGCTCACACTTGAGGTACCGCATTGTAGAGGCTTGATAAGTGGCCGTGGGAAAACTTCCAGACTCCCAGAGGGCCCCAAGTGCCTCCTTTCCACAACGCCTGGCTCCCCTTTGGCCTAAGGCTATTCTTCCTTGTAGCTCAGGCAGGAGGCCGGAGCTGGAAAGGCTGGGGCTGCCTACGGGGGCCATGCAGGAAGGGGTTCCCAAGGCCATCTCGGAGATACCAAGACCAGGCAGCCGGACCCGGAAGCTGGGGACAGAGCTGTGACCACAGGAAGCGGGAAGGTTGAGAAGAGGTAGGAGAGGTGGTCAGCTGGGAGCAGCAAGGAGGGAGGCCAGCGCTGGTTTGGGACAAACACGTGAACGTGGGATTTCAGCCCTCATTCCTCCTCCAGGAGACTCTTGTGCTCCTGCGGGATTGCGGGGAGGCTAAGGCTCTGGCTGGACAAGAGACTCTGCCCTGAAGGCACGCGATGGGGTGCAGGTTCCCCTCTCATAGCACAGCCCCAAGGGCCAAGGGGCACCAAGATGGAGAACACTCGCTCTTCCACCTCCCTGAGCCGCCCTGGCAGCGCCCAGGGCAGTCAGGGCTGAGGCACCAGTGACATCCTGTTGCTTCCCAGAGGCCTGCCTGCTGCAAGGGAGGGTCCTTCTGTTCTAGGGTCTGTCTCTCTGGGGGCCTAGCGCTCAGGAGGGCTCCAGTCGTTCTTCCTGCCCAGCCTCGCAGCCTGGTTTATGGTCACATTTACTCCTTCTGGGGCTCCCTGGGGCTCCTCCCTCCTATCCGCTAAAGGCAAAAATGCATTCACAGACTAGACACGATTCCCCCACTGAAAATTAAGAACACAGAGCCTATCATTACAATCAATAAGTAAAAAATGTACAGGTCTCTTTCAGTTCCTTATGATGCTGGAATCTTCCATCGGCCGTCCAGATCCTCTCCCTGCTCTGTGCCCCAGGTGGCTGACCTGTGTGGACCACATCCCTTGCCCTATTCTGGGTGGCTTTAGTCAGTGGGGAGCAGGAACTGGACGTCAGAGAGAAGGAGGAGGGGAGGCAGGCTGTGTCCCTGACTCAGCTTGTCGGTGGCTCCCTCTGGGTGGCAGCAGCGCCTGGGGCGAGGGGTGGTAACAGCTCCCCACCCCTCCTAGCTCCAGATGCTGACCGAGCTCTTGGTGTTCTGCCTAAACTCTGCCCACATCTTGATTAAATTCTCCCCAATTAAAGGCTCGAGAGTGCGCACTGTTTTCCTGCCGGACACACAGATCTGACACATGAATCAGTCCATGTGTCAGGATTGTGAGGAAAAGGAAACGAGAAGATGGTGAAGAAGAAAAGACGAGGGGTACGGAGAGGAAAGACGGAGTGAGAAGGAAAGGCTCCCGGGCGTGGGGCTCGGCACACAGGGCTGGTGGGGGGCACTCTGGGGACGCCATGCCCCCCCCCCCCCCGAACTGCCAACTCACCCTCCAGCAGTTCCTCCTCTTTACCACGGAAATTGCTAGCCTTTATTTTTAACTTCAAATTTAATATGTTAAATGAAGACCGATTTACCACCTAGAACTTGAAATTGAGAGGGAAGAAGGGGCAAAAATAAGGTCTAAGGTTTTAAGAAATATTCTAAGGCGATTAAAGCAGTGGGTCCCAAATGGGAGTGTGCCAGAATCACACACTCGGGGCGCTTGACGAAAGTCCTGATGCGCCGAAACTACGTCTAAAAATCCTTACGTCCTAGGTCGGGGTTGGGCCTCAAAAGCACCCCAGGGCTCCTGCAGCAGGGGGTCCCACACAGCACTTTGAGAAGCTCCAGCTTAGACACATGCACCCCAGCGTCTCTGGAACCCTCGCAAACCACCAATTTGCCATGTCCAGACTCTCAGAAGTCACGTTCCGATTTTTGCAAACCAAGCAGGGCCTGGTTAGAGACGTTACCTAGTGGAATCCAAAGCAACTCAGGGAAAAGGACTGTTTAGGAACAGATTTAATTAAAGATGATGGATTGGATTATACCCATTAGCAGATGAAAGGTCTCCTGGGAATCAGGCAGGACAAGACAGATAGGGGTCTGTAACCCCATGCAGGCATCCCTGGCCTGAGTGCACAGTTTTATAGGAAACAGAGAATGTGGAGTAGCCCAAAGGGAAGTGATAAAACAGTTAAGAGTTAGACGTGGGTCCTCATGAAAGGCCAAAGGAACCCTGCAGATTTAGCCTAGAGATAAAACCTTAATAACACTCTTTAAGTGCGAAGGGCCATTGAGGAGAAAATGGAAACGCCACCTGTCCCTTTCACGGAGGGCTGAGCTCAAGTGAGGGCAAGGAAGGGACCACTAGACACAGACGATGCCAGTCATGCTCTCACCCTAGGACTTTCACACCAAGTCTGACGCTCGTCACACCAGGGCAGTTTACCTGCAGATCAGCCAAGGTGGGCTGTGCAGGTGGCCTTGTCCAGAACCACGATTCAGCCTCCCACCTCTACGAGGGGAAAAGGCAAACGTTTCCCCTCGGTTCCCAAGTGGGTTCATTACGAAAATGCCACGCTGTCCCCAGATGTCCACAGAGCTTACTGAGGCTGCCCTGCTCAAGTGACAATGCACAGCAAAGCCCTCACGACTCATAGCAGAGGGACTGGCTAGCAAACAACCTCCTGGGGCTGATTGTCAATGCCCCCAGGTGGTGGGAACACGCTGTTGGGCTCTCGTTCCACACCTCGGCTTGTCCTCCCTGCTCTGTGCCTCCGTAGCCAACTGCAACACTACCACCTTTCCATATGGTCCTCTGAGGGCAGCAGGGAGACAGACATTCTGGGACTGTACAAATGCGTCTGCCATCCTGAAAAGGCAGGGGACCAGGCCTTGGCAGCGACACAGGACTGAGTGGTGGCCAGGGGGATGGAGCCTGTGTACCAGACCCAAATCTGCCATTACCCTCCATGTGATCACTGGCAGGTCGTGATAGCCCTCTGCCCCGTAGACTCCTGTCTGTAACATGAGGGCATTGGACCAAACATTTTCTCAGATCCTTTGTGGCCTGAATTCTCCATGTCTGGAACCTAACATGCAATTCTACAAATATTTATTGAGTGTCTACCATGTGCTGACACTGTCCTAGGCGTGAAGGCACAAAGTCTCAAATTAACAACAAAACAGGCCCCCCGGGGAATTTAAACATGAAATGATCAGAACACAGAAATGCTCCCAATTCCCACTGAGACATCGAATATTCACGACGTACAGCATATTAACTATTCGGTCCTGTGCATTCTCACCGAGGTGGAAAATTAACTCACTTGTTGGGTCACAGTTTTAAGTCAGGTAACACACATAGAGTATATGATTTGAGCTACAGAAATGCCTTCCCTGGGCTAAAATTTGCTATGTGTGCCCTCAGATTTTATGAGGGAGCAAAATGACAGATGTCCATTTGAAAAAGTGTTCTGTGACAAAATTTCAGCCAGACATTGTTATTTCTGCCTTTGATAGGAGGACTCAGGTAATACATTCTTTCAGTGCCAGGAAGTTGTCTCTTTCTCTATTTTTCAGCCAGATGTTTGTGTGTTTTTTTGTTTCCTTTCATTCTTAAAATGTATTTATTTATTAATTTCAGTTACAGTTGACATTCAGTATTATTTTATATTAGTTTCACGTGTACAGCCTAGGGGCTAGACATTTAAATAAGGAAGGCCTGACGCACCCTTTGATTAGAGAATGTGACATGTTTCCCTTTTTGCCTCAGCTGTTGGGAAGCTCATTGATAAATTGAGCATTCAACTGCAGTCACATTCAACTTGGGGATCTGGCACCTCTTTTCTTCTGCCTCTTGTAACTGCATTTGTACTTTTTTTTTTTTTTTTCATTTTCCTGTTGTTGCATGTTTTATAATTGTGAGCAGGCTTAGCACATTTTGACACTAAGTAGAGTGAAATATTCCAGGGAATTATAGAATGTGGAAACTGAAAGAGACCCTCTCTTGGACCAAGAGAAGGTAAACAACTTACCTAAGGCTAGTTAGTGGTCTGTGACTAAAAGGGGACTCAAGTCAAAGCCCAGTCCTTCCCCCCGCAACCCCCCACCCCACAGTAGTCCTAGCTCCCTTCACTTCGCACATAGTTCCCTGGGGACTGTGGCAACATCCCATCTTGCCAATGGCAAGCTGAGGTCCCAAATAGAGGAGGCCCATGGGCTCTGCACACTAATGGGGTGGGGGGCTGCTGGCTGCCCCCACCACCTGCCATCTCGTGTCGTCTTCCTCAGACCCTGGGCCAGCATGAAGCCAACTGTGAGAATGAGTAACTCGCTCAGTCAGACACCTTTTTGTCACTTCTTGCAGTCGGTGACAGCTACGATAAAGGAAATAATTTCTTGGTGCCAAATTTTTTATTCTTGATTTCTAAAAACGGATTTGTCTGTCCCTTCTCCTTACCACATTCTTTCCACCTCTGGTAAGTCCCATTAGAACCTAATCCCAGAAGTGGCATTCAGTGACGTGCCTCAGTACGACAGACTGATTATTAAATATGTGTTAAAATAGTTGTGTACTGAGAACTGACAAGCCCCTGGTCAGAACACCCTGAGTGCCCCCACCCCCAGCAGCCCTGGGTTCCTCCTGGCCCCTCCCTTCTGAGTGGGTGCCCGTGTCTCACCGTTTGTTCAGTATCAGTCCAGCCTCCACAGAACAGAGCTTTTGAGCAGAAATAATGCAGTTTTTTGGAGTTTGCCACTAGATCAGAGTTTGCGTGTCTGCTGATTACTATTGTGGGGCTTTGGAAAAATGACTTAAACCTTTCTTGGGATAATATCTGCTTTACAGAGTTGATAGGAGATGGACAGAACATATGCGTAAAAGTGCTTTGTAAACCCTAAACAAGCTGCTGGTTATCGTCAAGTCATATGGTCGTGGGATGAGCCAGCACAGTGGGAATGAGTAAGCTTGTTAAAATTGTACTGCGAGCAGATTGATAAACTAAATGTGGTCCATGCACACAATGGGATATTATTCAGCCTTACAAAGAAAGGAAACTCTGACATATGCTACATGGATGAGCCTTGAGGACATTATGCTAAGCGATATAAGCCAATAGCAAAAGGACAAATACTGTATAATTCCACTTATATAAGGTACTTAGAGTAGTCAGATTCACAGAGACAGAGAGCTGAATGGCAGTTGCCAGGGGCTGGGGGTAGGGAGAAGTGGGGGGTTAGGTGCAGAGCTTCAGTTTGGGAAGATGAAGAGTTCTGGAGATGGACAGAGCTGATGGTTGCACAACAGTGTGAATGTACTTCATGCCACTGAACTATATGCCTAAAAATAGTAAAAATGGTAAATTTTATGCTATGTGTATTTTACCACAATTAAAAAAGAACTTCAAAAAGAACTATACCAAGAGTCATACTCAGATCCCAAAGGGAAACGTGACATGCCTCTGGGAGTAACAGTCAGACGTTTTTGTGCATGGAGTTTTTAGCATTTAACCTGGCTATTCAGTAGTAGTTTTGCTTTTTCTCAGTTCTTGAGAATGTACCTGGTAAATGGCTGAGGTAGGGTATTACTGTACGTTACTCAGAAGTGTTCCTTAAGAACACGCATCATACGACCAGCGTTTTAATTAACAGGAATTGATGGAACACCTATTTTGAAAGAATGAACTCGACCCATGATATAAACTGAAAATTTAAAGTAACCCATCATTAATTGTCATAGATTTCCCAGTATCTTATTTGAATATCACAACTGTGAAGAAGAAAAGAAGCCACATTAGCCATTCCTCCCAGGACAGTCATCAAAATGTCCACTGCCTGGGAAGCCTGCAAAGGGTTCCCCTAAGTTAAGGCTCCCCTAAGTTTAGAGTTCCCTAAGTTAGGGTTCCATGACTGCCAGGCTCCAATCTGAGAAAGGAGGAAGGAGTGATACTAGCTGAGCCTCAATGTACCAGACTTTCCTATACATTCTTTCATTCAATCTTCCCAACCACCTTCTAAAACCTATTTTATCCCCAATTCATAGATGAGAAAACTGAGGCCCAGGGAAGGCATAAGGCTACCACTATTTCTTGAGTGCCCACTTTTTGTTAGCACTGTGACTAGATGCTTTCTAAATAGTAAGTCATTCTTTTGGATATTATCATCATTTCTTTAAAAAAAAATTTTTTATAAGTAGGAAATTGAAACTCAGAGAGGCTAAGCCATTTGTTTAAAGTCACACAGCAAGTGAATGACAAAGCCAGATTGAATACATATCTTTTCAACTGCCCAGTGAGCCTTTTTATTACGCCCCAGTTGCCTCTGTGATAGGGGAGAGGTGGGAAGGAGGAGTATGTACATAAGAAGGGAGGTACCTGGCAGCTAGTTGGGGCTCAACAGATGCTAATGGACTCGGATATGTTAGTCTTAAGAGAACTCTGTGCTATACATTTCTAGCTTCAATAAATAAGCTGGGAATTAGAATGGAACACTTCTCCTTAGGAATATGTGATGAGCAAGGCATGACTGGAGGATCTTTCACTGATGGGAGGATGAATGGACAGAGAGGGGAGCGCCTTGCCCACAGTCACACAATGGAACCAATGTTATTGGATCCTCTCTCGAGTATCCTTCCAAAACAGTGCATGGGCCACCAGCTCAGGGCCACCAGCAGATGTCCCGGGAGAGGTGAGAGTCCTCCTCCCCCATCCTAAATCTGGACCACAGGCTCTGCCAGACCCCAGTCACTGGGCAGCTCAGCCACATCCTGGGCTGTCTCCGTTTGCAGGAAAAATTATTTTTTATTTCATCCCCCAGGCTGACAAGTGAATAGCTGGATTACCATCTAGGATGCCTGGAAAATTATCTCACTTTTATCCTCACTCTCTCCCTGTCCCTCTTGCCAAGGAATGTCACCCCAGTGAGATTCTATTTCTTCTCCAGGAGCTGCTTTCATAGAAAAAGCCTCCATCTGTGACAAGCGGCAAAGGAAAGAACACAGAACTCGATGTCAGCACACTGGGGTCGAGGGTGGTGGTGGAGATAGGCAATGTTAGGGACTGAATGTCTGTGTTCCCCAAATTCATATGTTGAGCCCTCACCCACAATGTGAGCGTTTTAGGAGGTGGGACCTTTGGGAGGTGATTAAGCCAAGATAAGGTCATGATGGTGGGGCCGTCCACAATGAGATTAGTGCCCTTACAAGATGAGGAAGAGAGCTGGATCTCTCTCTACCCACATACACCGAGGAAAGGCCCTGTGAGGACACCGTGAGAAGGTGGCCATCTACAAACCAGGGAGAGAGGCCTCACCAGGAACGGAATCAGCCAACACCTCAATCTCAGCCTTCCAGCCTGCAGCACTGGAAGAAATAAATGTCTATTGTTTAAGCCACCCAGTCAGTAGTATTTTGTTATAGCGGCTTGAGCTGACTAAGACAGAGGAGGAGTTAGTGTTTGATGTGCACAGACTTTCAGTTGAGGAGCATGAAAGAGTTCTGAGATGGATGGTGGTTGATGGTTCCACGACAGTGTGCATGTACTTAGTGCCACTGAACTGTACACTTACATGTGATTAAAATGGTATATTTTACGTGATATATATTTCACCACAATTTAAACATTTTAATTTAAAAAAATGGCTGAGTTCAAATCTGAGCTATGCCACTTGCTGGTATGTGACCTGGGGGAGCAGCTTAGCCTCTCTGAGCCTCAGTTTCTCCTTTTGTCAAGTGGTCCTAAGACTGCACAACTTGGGCAAGGCTCCAGCAGTTGGGCCAATAACGACAGGGGACCAAAAAATGCCCAGCTGCTGAATGCTGGTCAATAGTCCCCTCGGGTGCCCCGGGATAGAGTGCTGGGGGAGGGCGTGTGAGAGCTGCTGCCCGTCTCCCACTCCTGAGGAGGCAACAGAGCCACTTCTCCAGGCAAAGAACACACAGCAGTGGCAAGGTGGACTGCTGCCCAGGAATAAAAGCCACTGTGCCATTACCCCCAGCTCTGGGCAAAGTCAGGTTCAAAGAAATTTTCAGTGAAAAGCAAACAACAGCTAAGCAATGTGTTTCCAACCTTTGTTCTCTGAGTGGGCCAGAACTATGGCACTTTCCCTCTGCGGGAGTGTTCCCACAACCGCGCCCACCAGCAGGCTTGAGGCACACGGCTGAAAAGGAGGAAAATTACCTCTGCTCGGGCCCACGCTGGCAGGGCAGGGCGTGTGTGCTTGCTGATCTGTAGGCTCCTCCGTGGGCGAGAGAAAGGGGAAGTCTCAGTTCCAGTGAAAGTTGTTCAAAGAAAGGGGAAGCACAGCCCTCCGCAGGACCCCTCGCTGGGGAGTCAAGAGGCCACAATGCACATCCCAGCCCTGAAGTGGGTGGGCC
The DNA here is from genome assembly GCF_057876585.1 of Rhinolophus sinicus. Classification (NCBI taxonomy): domain Eukaryota; kingdom Metazoa; phylum Chordata; class Mammalia; order Chiroptera; family Rhinolophidae; genus Rhinolophus; species Rhinolophus sinicus. The sequence continues at coordinate 103,350,434 of NC_142515.1, read as the reverse complement.
AGGAGCTGACAGAAAGTCAGATGGTCTCTGCTCAGGCTCAGCTGCCTCCGTGCTGCTCTGCTGGGAGACTTGGGTTCGAATCCCTGCTCTGCCACAGGGACCATCAGTCTGTCTCTGAGTCTCCCTCATTGGAAACATGGAAGTGTCCACACGTGCCCCCAGCCATGTGGGAGGATCTATGAGGTCATGGTGGAAAAGTATGTTTGCTGAATGAGTAAACGGAAGCGAACATGGTCCTCCTTCACTGCCCTACTAGCCGTCCCATGGAATGGCAGAGGCTCCATGAATGGGAAGCTGCCACAGGGAAGACACGAGACCCAGAGACCCAGGGGACCTCAAATAGCAGTTGGTCTAGTCCCAATTTGCAGGCTAGGACCTGCAAGCCACAGGAGCAAGCCTGGGACAACCTGTGCCTCCCACCTGGTCCTGTTAGAGCCATCGGTGTGCCATGCTGCCTCCATGGGACGGCCAGCGATGTTAAGACAGTGTTCCTATATTCACTCATCCCGTAAATGGTTATGGGCTAAGCAGTGGGTGCGTGACGATGGAAGAGAGACACCCTGCCTTCAGGTGTTCCAACTCCACAGGCCAGGATAAGTGACAGCACAGACTGTGTCTCATTCCTCTCTTTATTCTTGTGCCTGGCACAGAAAAAGGCCCAATAAATATTTATTGAATGAAGGAACGTTACCAAGTCACCGATGCACCGTAGTGGCTTTCTTATTCCTAAGCCAGCTCACTCCTTGTCTGTCTGTCCTCCCCCCACCCTCAGACCAGGCTACCTAGGAAAATTTTGCAATTAATTAATTTGACAATTGGTTCCTCCCAAACGGACATAGCCTTCCTGATGGGAAAATACATCTGGCCATCTGAGGGCCAGTTCACTTGAGGCCCAACGGAAACCGGAACGTCCCTGTGGATACAGGAAGTGGTCACGCCTGAGCATCCACACCATCAGTGCCTAAACTTGCAGACCCCGAGCCAGCTCATTGCTTGTCTCATTTGCTCTATGACTTACTGAGGCCTGGGCCACAAAACACTGAATGACTTCCAAGGTCTAAGGATGCCCCCTGCCTCCCCGCCAAAGAAACAGACTTCAAATAGGTCAAGAGACATGGCCAAGATCACTAAGCTAAAAAGGTTTTCTGAGTTCACATCTGGGACTCAGTTTCCCCCATGAGACCTCCTCTCACTGAAACTCCCGTTAGAAGCAGCCTCACAGCCTCCGAAGGATGGCTGCCACCACAGGTGCTGTCCAGGTGTAACACCCTTGTTTTACTAAGGTGGAGCCCGGGGAGAGGAACCTGTCAGAGACCAGGCAGGTATTGGGCGATGGAGCAAAATCTAGAACTTCTGCTTCCTGGTCCCATTAGTCGCCCTCCCAGGGCCACACTGTCCCCTAGTGGCCATCTGGAGAATACATATGGAGAATGATGAGAAATTATCTAATGTACTGTACAGGTTAAGAAATCAGAGCATTTTTAATAATCCAAACCGTCTGTCAGTGGGCCCTGGGAGATGGTGAGTTCCTCATTATTGGAGGAATTTGGGATGAGATTAAGGAACAATCCCAGATGTGACTTTACATATGTAACAGTTGATACTGTACAAATATGAGCCAATCAGCACCAACAGCCTTCAACAGCCAGGACAGCTGGGCTTGTGCACCCCCAACTAATGGTCATTTTTGTCACCACTCTCAGAGAGGCTAGGAGTACTAATGTCCCTGCATCTTCCAGGGTCTATAACTGAGGCCGCTTTGGGGATGGAGACAGCACTGGGTCATGGAAAGAGGTGGGGCTTTGAAATGAGCAGGTAACTAAGAGAAGGTACTTTAACGTCTGTGAGTGGGGATAACATTGACCTCCTGAGTTCGGGTAAGGATCAGATGGGCTAATTTTTTTTTAAATTGCTGCAAAAACGCACAGTAGGCCCTCAATGAATGGCAGCTGTTATCTGGACAGCAGATGGTGATGTGGGTGATGAGTTTAAGACATGGCTTTTTAGAATAGAAACTGTCACCCAGATCATGCCAACATCTGGATTTTTGCTCTTTTGATTTCACATCTGAAACCTAAAGGGTCCACCTTCTTGAGCCTCCTTCTCATTCGTTAGAGGGAATGATGGAAACAGAAGGGGATTGGCCTCCAGGTCCTGTGCACCACCTAGCATCCCCGCGACATCCAATGACAGTCTAGTCCTCCCCTCACCACCGATTACCACCTAAATCTTAACTCACCAGATTCGGAACAGATTTTTGGGAAAGAATAGATTTATTGCCTGATATGCATATTTAATGACCTTCAAAGATAGTTCATAAATACACTATGCAATTTATTGGTATTTAATGTTATGTATTAATTAATAATTTTTCAGCCATCCAACATTTGCCAGTTTGAAAAACTTAATATAACATTCAATAACTCTTGTCAAGACTTAATAAATTTCCATGGATTTATACATCCTGCGAGATGTACTCCATCTTAAACAAATTAAATAATGCATGTGATATGGTGTGCATGGGGGTGTGTGGACAATTTATTAAAAGCTGGTTTAATAGGAAATAGGTGTATTTTATTACTTGAGCTTTGTATTAAGGACCCTTATGGATTCTGTGCCCATGAAAAGAGACCGGCAGCCTAGAAACCCTGCTCACAGCTATGCTAGATCAACGTTAGCCTCTGACCTTGACACAGAAGGAAATGTGGTTCCAGTTCTGTCCTTGGCCTTCCTCTCTTCCCTGCATCGGTTCTTTGCTTTGACAGAGTTGCCACTCTCAGCCTCAGCTCCACACACTTATGTCCACGTCCCCAGGCCTGACTTCAGGCAGCTGGGTCTTCTCCACCTGACTCTGCCTCAAGCTCAGCACTGCTGGTGCTCCTGTGGCGCCGAGCCCACCAGCCACCCTCCCAAGCCTCAGAGGAAGCTGGACAACCCTCCCCCAAGGCCGACATATGACCTTGTCCTGTCACTCTCTTGTCTAGGAAATTTTGTCTAGAAACCCACCTGTGGCAGGATTAATTCTTTCAATTGTCCATGCATTTTGGGATCCATGGCCGTATTCAAGGTGGGACAATGGTGGCCTGAACCAAGGCACAGCAGAGAAGGACCAAGTAGAGGAGATATTTCCAAGACAGAGAAGGACCAAGTAGAGGAGATATTTCCAAGACAGAGCCAGCCAGGTTTGGGACCAGATCAGATACAAGAGTAAGGAAGACAAGGGTTTGGAAAGAGATGAATCAGGTTATTGAGGCAGTGGTCAGATCTAGCTGAACCCCATCGGCAGGGGGACTGGATAGAAATAGTCTAAAAGCAAAAGTCAGTCTAGAATTTCTAAATCTGAATCTAAAAATTAATAGACTTATAGACACAGGGATCTAGAATAAACCTCCAAATTTAGTATTGACTGCACTTTCCAAATAACAAAATACAACAAAATTCCTTTTAAAGATGTCCAGACAGAGACATGGCCCAGCGTCCTCCCGGAACTTGCTCTAGTGGCTGCCCACCCTCATGTCCAGCAATTTCTTTTCCTTACAGCTAAGTTCAATCCTTCACACTTCTAACTTAAGTCTGTCTTTGATTATTCCTCTCTCTCCAGTGGAAGTGCCAACATTTTGTGGTTAATAGTAGGACCTATTATTCGGTTGGTGCAAATGTAATTGTGGTTTTTACAATTATTTTTAACCTTTTAAACCGCAATTACGTTTACACCCACCAAATATTATGTACAGATGTCACATATCAAACCCAAATGATGGCTGATGGAAAAATGGGCAAATCCATGACTTGTGCTTTTATTCCAAAGGCTAATTGTTTACCAAAAGCTCATGGCTTAGATTAAGGCTATTCAGAATTCGAAAGGCTTGTTGCTAAACCTACGTAAAGTAAGGCTCACGGCCTCCAAACAAACTTTCATGCACTGAAAGCTTCAGTCAGCTCAGAAGCCATGGTTGCTGCTCTATGTCAAAGCTGCTACGAGGGGAAGGAGAACGGCAACCAGTCCATTCCGGTGACATTTGCACAATCAACACAACTCTGTGATGTGTTTCCAATCAGCTCTGTTTCGCAGGCAAATGGTAGGTGACAAAATTAATATGTGGCAGCAAAGTAAACACAAATCAAAGATATGGTGAGAATTGCATTTTCCCTTTGATTTCTCGCAGGGGAATGTCATTTCCAAAAAAGTCAGTAAAATGTTTACTTTCACAAGAACGAAGGAAGTCTGGGGAGATCGCCTATGAGTCCTGGCTTCTCTGCCTAAGATGCCACAGTATAATGTATTCAAAAGTCACAGCCATGTGAACTCTCGGGCTTAGGTCCCACCTCTGTAAAACAGAGAACATGCAATGCTCTTTATCAGCGACCCTCCCTCCTACACCTGTGCCTCTCTCTGACTCCACACATGGGCCCTCTATCTCGTTTAACTCATTCCCAAGGCTGAGAAGGAATTGTAGTGGCTCTGTAGCGATGAAGAGAAAATAGAAAAAATGGTTTGTTCATTGTCAAGTTAGTGTTGGTGAAAAGGCCACAGTCCAGGAGAGACGTTTCTGGAGTCGTTTTTATGAGCTCACAGGAAGTAACTTGGGTGCAAGTCTAGGAAAGAATCAGAAACTGATCTGTGGCTAGAATTAGAGCCCCGGGCATTTCTCAAAGCCTCCACATGTTGTGATGGTCTACAGACCACGAGTGGCTGGAGGAGGCGGGAGTTAGGCAACAACTGGAAGGAAGTCAGAGGGAGCTCGCCCGGGGCAGCTCCCGGGAAGCGTGGCTGCAGGTCCAAGGTCAGGCTGGGCAAAGAGCACCTGGGGTAGGGGAGGCTGGCCCCACTGGGACCCATTTCTGCTCCTTTCTAGCTATGTGGCCTTGGGCAAGCCATTTAATTTCTCTAAGCCTGTTTTCTTATCTATAAAATGGGGGTACATACCAATCACCTTACAGGTTTGTAAGAATCAAAACAATATATGTGAATATGCCTTGAAACTGCTAAACAATGTGTACAAATGTAAACTCTGGAGTGGATATGGAGAGAAAAACCTAAGGAATGTGAAAGGACAGAATTAATATTGACAAAAAAATTAATGAATCAAAACAATTTAAATGTAGAATTGATATATACATTCAAGAACTGCTTCTTTGGGGGGAAATGAAATATATTGTCAATTATCATAACGAAGAAAAGAAGGGAAGAATGCACAAATGCACAAAATAAGAAACGGTGATGGGAAAACAGTCAGGGATACAGAAAATATTAAAAGAACCATACCAGACTTATTCGCTCCATTCTACACAGTTGAATCTGTGAAGCTGAATGAAACGAATTATTTTATAGAAAAGTAGAAATTACGAAAAACCAACCTCTGAAAAGACAGACAAGGTAAAGAGAACAATTGTCATAGAATAAAAGTTGTCACAGAATGGAACCCACTAAAAAGAACTTGGCCCAGTTGGTTTTATAGAAAAATCCTATTTAATCCTTAAGAAACAGACAAATGCAATGCTATTTAAACTGTTCTAGAGTACAAACAAACTGAAAGCTTATAAACTCCTTTGTAAAACTATCATAACATTGACATCAAAACCTCAAAAACATAAATAACAATATAGACCAATCTTATTTAGAAATATTATTGCAAACCCTTAAATAAAATATTAGCAAACAGAAGCGAGCAAGCAGCACAGTAAAAGAATGACATACCTTAGACAAATGAATCATGTATTTCACAAATATAGGGATGTATTAAGAAATCTATTACCATAACTTTGCATATTAATGGATCTAAAGGGAAAAATCATGTGACCATCTCCATAGATACTGAAAAGGCATTTTATAAAATTCAACATCAATTTCAATCAAAATATAACTCTTATTTTTATCTTAAAATAAAATTCTTACATGTGCACACACACACACACACACACACCTCCGTGCACAAGGCTATATTATGTATATTTGGGAAACACTAGAAGTATCCCAAAAATGTCTATTAGCAACACAAATTTTTAGCATTGGTCTGAAGGTACTAGTCAACTCAACTAGAAACAAGTATAACAATTGCAAAAGAGGAGATAAAATTATTATTTTCAGGTGAAAACTCCAGAGAGTCAACTGATAAGTAAAAGAATGCAACTGGATTGTTGAGTGTAGAAAAAATAGGCAGAAAAGATCTGCTTCCCAAATGAAAGCAACCAGTAAACGAAAGAAACTACCAGTGTAATAGTAACATAAAAGATAAAACACACAGAAATGTTCTTACCAGGAAATCTGGATGAAGAAAACGTTAAAAGTCTACTAAGACTTAAACCAATGGACAGGCATCCTATGTTCTTGGATAGAAGTCCCAATATTGTTAAGATTTAATTAAATTTCCCCTAAGTGTATCTGTAAATTTAATGTGACCCCAATAAAAATATGAACAGATATTTAACTAGATTAACTAATTCTCAAACTCACATGGAAAAATAAACAAAAATACTGGGGAAATTTCTAAATAAAAATAAGAGCAATAAGAAGAGACTACTGACAGATGCTAAAAATATTACAAAGCTACATAATAGTTAAAACAGTGAAGTCCTGACACCTAAAATATAGGCAGATCTACTGAACAGATTAGAAAGGCTGCGAATAGACTGAAAAGCATAATGGAATATAATAAATGGAGAAGGTGGCATTTCAAGTCAGTGGGGGAGGGGAAAGGATAACTCACTACCTGATGGTGGCTCAGATCATGAGGCTTCGGAAAAATAAAGAGACACTTACACCTCAGAACATATACCAAATAATTTTCAGATTGATCAAATACTTAAAGATAAAATGAAATTATATTAGAATTAGAAAACCAGTATTTTATAATCTCATCATCGAGACAGCCTTTCTGAATATGACATTATGCTCAGAAAGGAAAAAAAAATTTACAAATGTGATTTTTTGAAATAAAATTTTTTAATGAAAAAAGTACCATAAAATCAAGATAAAAAACCAATTGGGGAAAATTTTGTAACTGATATCAAAGATAAAAGGACCACCATCATCGTTACACTTCATGATCTTGGCGCTATGGAGAAGTTTTAAAAGAATTTTTTCCTACGGAAAGATGGTGGAATTCTGTGATCAGCAAGAGAGAGATTTGGCCACTGTGAGAGAAAAAAAAAAAAAAAAATAAGTGGGAGGCAGCAGAGTGTCAATGGTTAAGAGAAAAGCTTTAGAATTAGACACACCTAGGTTTAAACTATGGCTCTACCACACATCAGCTGAGTAATCATGAGCGTTATTCCTCTTAATCTCGCTGAACTTCAGTCTACAAAGTAAGAATACTAAGATCTTTTTCATAGGTTGAAGGACTAAATGAAATGTATGTGATGAGCTTAACTGAGTGCACAAAATAATCTATAAATATTACTAAGAAAGTAATGGTTCAGTAGCTTCAAATCGTTAAGAAACTCCAAACTATGCTACAAAAATGAATCTGTGTACAGGCTGAACAATTAGGTGCCAAAATATTGTGTCCTGAAGAGGTTCTTTCTGTCCTAGGAATCTAAAATGGCATTGCTACTTCATCAATTCTTCCAAAGTCTCTCAATAACCCATTTGATAAGAGCTGCGTCATTATCGTCAATTTACAGTTGAGAAAATTGGGAAACCCATCCTTCTAGCTGTTCACGTCCCAAACCTTGGTATCAGCTTTGACTTTTCTCTTTCTTTCACACCCTACATTTAAGTCTAGTCATATATAGACTTCAAATATATATTCATGTTTCAGTCACTCCTCACTAACCCTCATGTGACCACCTTAGTCCAATGCCCTTCTGTCTCACCTGGATTATTGCCATGCCATAGATATCTCCTGCAGGAAAAAGAACTTCTACCCTTCTCTCCACAGTCTATACTTCACTGAAGCCAGAGGGGTCCTTTAAACTGTAAATCTCTTTTCTCCTCAAAAAACCTGCAATGACACCCCATGTCACTCAGATCAAAATCCAAAGTCTTCACTTCTGCACAGCAAAGGAAACTATCAACAAAATGAAGAGGGAGCCCATAGAATGGGAGAAAACATTTGCAAATCATGTATCTGATAAGGATTAATATCCAAAATATAAAAAGAACTCATACAACCCAATAGCCAAACACAACAACCTGATTTTAAAAAGGGTAGAAGAACTAAATAGACATTTTTACAAAGATATTCAAAAGGACAACAGGTACATGAAAAGATGCTTGACATCACTAATCATCAGGGAAATACAAATCAAAACCACCTCACACCTGTTAGAATGGCTCTCATCAAAATGACAAAAAATAACAAGTGCTGGCGAGGATGTGGAGAAAAGGGGACCCTTGTGCACTGTTCATGGGAATGTAAATTGGTGCAGCCACTATGGAAAACAGTATGGAGGTTCCTCAGCAAATTAAAAATAGATCTACTATATGATTCAGTAACCCCCCTTCACTTCTCTCAGGTCTTTACTCAAGAACAACCTTCTCTAAGTCTTGGGTACATGAGCGTGAATGGTGCTATCCTCTCTACTTTGGAGTATGTTGAAATTTTTCCATTAAAAAACAACAACACATTATTTAATTTCTCAGTGGGGCTTTCTCCGGCCATCCCATCTAAAATTTCAACACTCCCCCCAACAACACTTCATATCCTATCCCCTGCTTTGTTTTGTGCTCCTTATTACTGTCTAACATTTTCCTTATTTATTTTATCTATTATCTGACTCCCCTCTAGAATATAAGTTCCATAAAGGCATGCATTTTTAATTTGTTTTATTTGCTACTGTCTCCCCAGCTCCTAGCATAGTTCCCTGACACAAAAGTGCTCAGTAAAATTTTGTTGAATAAACAAGTAGATAAATGAACTGTCATTCTCCCTGAGACATTTAGTGTTTCTGTTTGGTGAATCCTGGTCTTCTTTGGAATCTTGCTTTCCATTCTTTGGAAAACCCCCAGCACAACTTAAAGACATTATGTAGACATACACACACCAGCGTTATTTCCAGGAGAGTTGAGAACCCCCACTGTCATGCAAATGTGACCCAAGATGTGAAAGAGAGGAGACTCTAAGCTCAACTCCATTTCTCTCATCACTTTTCTGCTCTTCCATGCAAGGTGCATACAGAAATGAGAGCATCTGAGGAGCAAGACTGTATAGATTCTGTTACATATTAACATACAAAGGGGAATAACTCTGGACCTGTTCTCAGGCCTCTCAGCAGCTCAGAGCCAAGAGGTATAAAATAATTCACAAGCACAGAAATCGGCACCAACTTAGGACACCAAAGGAAGAAAGAGGTCAAAGAGTTACTGGTCCCAATTCTTCTTCACAGAATAAATCCCAAAAACAAACAAACAAAGCTAGGACTCCATGAATTCAATCTGCCATAGGCCCTGCTGTGGAGTGAAGGTGCAGACTTACCCTTTCGTTCATTGGCTTGTGGAGTGTTTCCCAATGACAAAAAGTCACAACATTCTAGGTGACTCAAAGGACAAGACAGAGGACACTACCCTGGATGCAAAGGACTTACTAGACTTTGGCAATGAGATTCAATCCTGACATTCATGGAACACCACGAGAAACAAGCTGTGTCCTTCCATAGATTCCCCACCACGACTGTGTTAGGTACCAAGAAACAGACAAGGGGATGACATCGACAGCCTTGGAAGGGGCATGAGCTCTGTGGAGGTTGTATGGTTATATTACAACCTGGGTAATGCTTAAGAGGGGCAATAGGCAGGTGAGTACTCAGCTGGGGAATCCAGTGGTTGAACAGAAAGAGTAAATAAAACTCACTTGCTTGGATTAAGGAAAGTGAAATACCACCAAGGCTGACAAAAACTACGCGTGGGTTAATACTTTCCTTATAATTCCTTTGGTTGAACTGAGCAAACAAGATAGCCAGAGGGGTCATTATGCAATGACTTACAATTGGACATGAGAGTTAGCTGAAACTTGGCTACGCTCAAATCACAAACCATATGCGACATGAGATCACCAATGTCTACATTAGATATAATCCTAAAATCCAAGTCCCTTTCAGTAATCGAAAGGAATCATGGGGTAGGAAAGAGAAGGCTAAAATGACAGCTGTCAATTATAGCAGAGTGGCTGGAAAAATAGGCTCACTCCTGGCTCCAGTACCTGATGGGTATGTAACATTTAGTAAGTTCCTTAGCCTCTCTAAATTTCAGTCTTATCCATAAAATTGGGCTAATATCAACATCTAACCTCACAGAACCGAAGTTGAAAATTAATGAGATAAGGCATGTAAAGCATTTACCGTTGTGCCTTGCACGGTATGTGCTCAAAAAGCACTATTAATGATCTTGTGGTAACGCAGGGGGCAAAATACACGTGTAGATATCCTGTCTGGGTCACATCCTATTAGAAAAAAATGCTTCTTTATGAATGGGAAGCTGTCTGACAGGGGTTATGTAAGAAATGATCTAATCAAACCAGCACTTCACTCCTAGGAGCTTTTGACTGACTTCTGTTTGCTACATGTAACAGTCAGCTGAAGTGTCGTGATTCCGTCTTGAGCCGTCTGTAGGCAGGTGCTAAGATGATCTGCAGAGCAGATCACCAACTGGGAATCAGATTGTGACCTGTTATGGCCACTGCTGTACCGTGTGATCCAAAGGAAGCTATCGTTCTCTTTTGAATAGTGGTCGCACTCTTTGTAAAATGCTGGATGAGATTGTGATACTCCCCACCTCATATGAGAGGTTGTGAACGTGAGGGACACATTATCGTAAAATAAACAAATGTTTGTAACACCCAGGTGTCTGGATGGGGAGTGGTTATATTTGCAGTTAGTTTTAATGCAGTGCTAGCCAAGAACTGTCCAGTACAGAGGAGTTTCTGTCCAGGGGCTATTAGAGCTGGGGCTGCTGCTGGCCATGGTTCTGAAAATCCTGCTCTAGCCCCCAACGGTAGCTGTCCATGTTCCCAAGACATTGCAGCTCTGACTTGCTCTCAGTGTTCAAAGCTTTGCTGTAACTGAAATTGCCTTCCTCTTTCCCTTTAAATTCTAGTTAGTTCTTCTTTGATCTGCTGGCTAACTGAATAGACTGGGGATCATTATGAGTCAGAAAATTCAAAGAAGCAGGTTCTATTTCAAGATTAATTTGGATGTTAAGATTTGTACAAGATGAGTCTATCTTTTCTGGGTCCTCAGGATTGTCGCAGATCTTCATTTGCAGTAAAACAACAGCTCCAATCAGTATAAAAGCAGATTGTAGGGGGTTTTCCACATATGGAGTGACCCAGGTTCAGGCAAGGTTCTCTATGGATTTGAGTGAGCAATCAGTGTTTAACTGCTGGACCCAGACCAGACCAGAAGCATGGTTTATAGTCTAAATTTCATTAAAGGTGAAGTTGCAGGATGACTATTTGCAGTGATTTCTCTTCAATATCTATTTCCTATTCACTCTCAACTCTCTTTCCTTATCCTGTGTAAGATAGCATTTTCCTTTTTCACTCCTGACCATGCATCCATATTGGAATTCATTCAGACACTGTTCTTCTCTGGGTTTGCTTCCAAATATATAAAATGGGTAAAGCCTAGTGAGAAAAAAAAAGTGGGAAAATAGAAATGGATAATTCCATTCTCTACTTAGATCCTGGCTCCATATTTCAGCTTCCTGTTTACAAACAGGTGGTTAACAATGGATGTCCTAAGACAGCCATGTGACGGGTATAGCAGGACGCACAGAACTGGGCAGGAGTCCTGCCCACAGACCTTCACAATCTAAATATCAAGATCTGCACTCTTCAGGGAATGCAGAGCTATAAATAGCAACGTGATGATATCATCCTTTTGTAGCCTGTTGCTGTTCAGCTGTCAATTATCTTTTTAAGAGCTTACAAAAAAATTAATAGATGGTAGAAAATTCTATAACACCATTTAACCACACACACACACACACACACACACACACACACACCACCTCACCACATCACACCACAGACCAACAGATTTTAGTGGCTACTTATTACAATGAAGAATTCATCCATCCAAAAGCCCACCTCTCTGACTTTATGCTGGAGCTCTCGGGTCTAACTTGTCCCTAATGCCCTCTCCATATCTAGAGGGGCAGATGTGCTTCTCTTGAGGATTCATTGGCACTACCTATCAACAAGGTCTTTATTTCTTTGAACAGTAGAAACTCAAGGTTGAATGAGCAGCAGGCTGTGAACCTTTAAAACAGATCTGACATGTTAAAGGGAGCTTTAATCTCTCTTGTTCCTACCATTAAGCGAGGCCCAGATTGGACATCAGGAGAAAGGACCTGGGAATGGAGCCTGTACTTCTACATGACCTTGAACAGATTCCCTGACCTCTTCCATCCTGCTAACAAAGCAGTGTCTGTGTATCAAGCAAGTCAATTCTGCATCTGGAGAGGAAGTCTCCAAGAGGACTAGTAATGCTGTGACTGTTTCACAGGAGATGGGAGGAGAGGGTGGTCCTTGGGGCACATCCACAGCCCCTGGGAAGGCACCAGCAAATAGACCTCTGTGATCTCAAGCCCAGCTCCATGAAGTACCACAATGCTGCTACCCCTCAAGCTGACCAGAAACAGCAAACTACCCCAGAAGGTAGGAGAATGTCACCTTTTTCCAGTGACATTGGATCCTTCACACTTCTTTCAAAAATTGATGTCTGATCTCCACTAACAAATAACAAGGAAGAAGAGAAGAGGTAGGAGGGAAATAGAGAAAAGATTCTTCTTCAAAAATATATATAGGTGTGTATGTACATTTACATAAATAGCAACCAAAATGGAACATGGAGGGGCACGCGCTATTTTAAGGACAAGCCGCAGTAAGTAGTAAAGTAATCTCCTGAGTGATGCTACTTTCTGGCCGCATGCCCGCGTCCAGGCGAGGCTGTGGTGCTTTTTATTCTAGTCACATTGAATGCCTCTTACAAATCCATCCATCTTAATCAGCACCTACCTCTTGCAGCAGCAGCCCTGCAGCCAGAAAGCAGAAAAGCAGACAACAGGAGGGGACGGGTGTGAGGGCAGTGGCGAGAGGTGACGTCATAAAAGGAAGGAAGGAAGGAAAGGGGTGGGAAAAAGCTGGTGAGGTGAGGAAGGAGGTGCAGACCCAGCCATGCCACCCATCTGCCCCCACCCCTCTCATTCAGAATGGATACGTCCTTCGTTGGTGGGACTCTGTCAGCCAGGTGAGGGCTGAGACATGAGCCGGCCCAGGGCCTGTGTCCTCAGGGTGGACACATTGCAATGCTCAGAGGTCCAAGGAGGAGGTGCCCTGCAACAAAGCTCCTGACGCAGGGTGGAGAGAAGGAGGTACACAGTGGGAGGGAGCTAAATGGCTGTGCCCTGCATATTCCCTCTGCTCTGATTCTCACCTCTTGCCTCAGCCTTATCCCACCTCATGCCCGGAATTCCTCTGTCATGGAGCACCCTGCCTCCAGCCCACCTAACTCCTGACCCATTCATATACCCTGGCTCTTCCCCTGTTTTACTTTGAAATGTTCCCACTGGAGTTTCAATCATCCAAAGCCAGGTTCTTCCACAGGGGGTCCGGGGCCCCCCACTCCATGCAGACCCAGCTCCCCAAGCCCCACCCCTGTAGCCTCAGCCCTCCTATGCCAATCAGGGTGGGGCTGAAGTGAATCCTGAGCTCAGCCAATCCCTGTGCCCACCTAGCCTCAGTCTGCCCCTATCATCAGGCCTAGATCTTGATTGATGTTTCACTTACCTGCTGTCGCCAGAACACACTAGAAACTGTAGTTTCCTTGGCTGGGCCCCTGAAAGTCCTGCCAGCCCCTGGTCCCTGATGCCAACCCCTAGCTGGGAGCTGAAGTCCCTCTGCAAAGCACCAACAATGCAATGTGCCACCCACCCACATCACCATGCCAGGGGGCTCCTAAGAACTAGGCTCCTGGGGAAACCGGCACCAATCTGCATCAAGTCTCAGCTTGGCATCCAACTTCAGACCCTGTCGTTTTAAGTTTATTGCATTGTCCTCGCCTGGCCAGTTCCCCAGTCCTGATTCCCAGCTTCGCTTCTGAGAGTGGCACTCAGCTAAGCCCTCTGGAGTGTGATGCTTCCTTCCCAGGTAGGACTTGGCTGGAGGATTTGGGCTGCGACTGGTGGGGGTCTGGCCATCTCAAAGTTCAGGGTTAGTGGGAAACCGGCAGGAGGCTCCCTGCCAGAGGCGGGGCAGAGGGGTCTGGGGGAGATGACTTTCCTGTCTTGTCCCAAGGTCACAGCTGCTCTAAGAATCAAATCTAGAAACCAGACTCAACTATCAGTTAGAAGTGACCTCTGTGTCACTGTCACATTATCGCCACACTCAGGTGCCTCAGAGGCATAAGGACACTAATATGTACTAAGTATCTATTCTCTACTTATACAGGTACCACTCCATTTAATCAGTAGAACAAGTATAGAAGAGAAAAATCATGCCCCTTTTCAGATGAGGAAACTAACTGAAGACTTTGGTAACTTGTCTGAGCTCAAGAATTAATAAATGGCAGAGCCAGAATGCAAATAAAAATCTGTCTAATTCCAAAGCTTAGGACGCACCTCCCCCCACCCCACCCCTGCATCTTACCCCAGGGAAAGGACAGGAAAAGCACAGGAGTGGGGAAGAGAAGATGGGTGGGGATGAACAGAAAACAAACTTCATATATCACCAGTTAGATCTTTGCCAAGGCCCTTTTAAGAGATAAGCTTGACCCCTGAGTTACATTCACCATCTTATGGCAAGGCCTCCTTGTATTTAGACAGCAGTGTCTACGAAATCCTGCAGCAAGTGGGAATGAGGCTTAGACCGCCATTGCAAGAAGCCACCCACCTTGACAACAAGTAGAGACCATGCAAAATGTATAGAAAGAAAGTGTTTTTGTCTTTGGTACCAGTATACACTGGTAGGAGACGGGAGATGAGTAAAATCAATTTGGGAGCTATTAAATTCGGGGGTGTTAATTTGCACGGCTGAACTAGGAATCAGGAAAGCTGCCTCGCTGGAGGATGTGGCATGCCAGAGAGTGGAATTAATGGAGGAAGGGGAGCCTCCTTCAGTGGAGATGCAATGAATGAAAGAGACATGGGCCTGCTGGAAGTGTGGTCCTTCATCCAGAGAGTAGGGAGCTAGATGGCCCCAGAAAGGCCTTTCCAGCCATTCTCTAGGTCACTTTCAAAGACAGGGCTTTGGGGCATCCCATGCTCCCCATGATTAATCTCCTCAGGATATTTCAAGATGTTTCCCTGTGATAGACCCACAGTTGAGGGCCCTGAGATGCCCATATCCTAAGGAAAGGGCTGCCTCCTCCCTCAGACCACCACTGAAATACAGTACACCCAGCCCTAGTCTGTAACCTGTGGCGACTCCCAGGAAAGCAGTGGGCACTCTGCAGGAAAAGGCATGTAGGTACAGTTACCTCCACATTTACATTTGATGCTAGGGAAGAGTCCCCTTCTCAAAAGAGTCCCCCTGGACCCAGCCAGACTTCTGTCTACAGAGACTGTCCGTCTTTGGGGAACTTCCTGGGAATATCAGTACCCAATGGGAACAGAACCCTATTCCATAACCAGGACTCTCTATCAAGGTAGGGCTGGGCACTTTCGTCTGCTTTTGCTCCAACATTTCTCTCTCCTTGCTATCTACCATACATCCAAGCCACCTGCTGAGGTACTTTTTTCTTTGCTGTTTTTAATGGTGAGAATGACTTTATTTCTGCCTGGATGATGCTGAGCACCAGAAACACACTGAATGAGATGCAGCCAGGCGGGGGCTCCCATGGTGATGGGGAAGGGCAGGGGGCAATGGTTGGCTCTCCCTGCTGCATGCAGTGGTGAGGATTAAGCCAAACTATGCCTGTTATTAGTCAGGGCTCTCCAGAGAAACAGACCAGTAGGATGGATGGACGGATGGAGGATGGATGGATGGATGGATGGATGGATGGATGGATGGATGGATGGATGGATGGATGGATAGATGGATGGATGGATGGGTAGATAGATAATAGAAAGATAGATAAATGATAGATAGATAGATGATAGATTGATAGATGATAGATTGATAGATGATAGATAGGAGATTGTTTATAGGGATAGGCCCACACAGTTATGGAGGCTGAAAAGCCCCACAGTCTGCTGCCTGTAAGCTGAAGAACCAGGAAAGCTGGTGAAATATTTCGTTCAGTCCAAGTCCAAAGGCCTGAGAACCAGCGGGACTGATTTTGGAGGACAGGAGAAGATGGAGGTCTCAGCTCAAGCAGAAAAAGCAAATTCGCTCTCCCTCTGCCTTTTTGTTCTATTTAAGCCCTCAATTAACTGGATGAGGCACACCCAGATTGGTGAAGGCCATCTTCTTTACTCAGTGCACCAATTCAAAGGCTAATCTCTCCCGGAAACAGCCTTCCACACACACCCAGGACTAATGCTTTACCAGCTATCTGGGTTGACCCATAAAAACCATCACTGCCTATAACCTCTACGAAGGTCAGTTTGTTCTAGAGTTAATCCTCCACGTTGGCCTGTGCTCACTGTTATTAGTAGCATTGGGAACAATATTGTTGGACCCTCATGACAGGGTCCCAGTGATCAGAAATTAGTATAGTATTGCATTGTCTACTGGGATTTCGGGAGGTTAGACACGTGTACACACTCACACACTCACCATTCATCACTTTCCCCACGTCTCACATCTCCCCCTGTTGGTTTAGCTCTAAGTGTTGGAATCTCTTTGACAACGTGTCTTTTCTTTGCCGGCCGTGGTCAGATAACCACGGAGTGAATGGGATCAATCAACGAAAGGCGTGTGACTTACACTGGCTGTGTGTCCTTGGGCAAGTCATCCGCTCGAGTTTCAGTTTCTTTATCTATATGATAGCGGAGGTTTGACATAGATCCTCTCTAAAGCTTCTTTCAGGACTGAAATTCTGGAATTCTGGGCTACAAATCCATATAAATATAAATGGAGAGAGAACTTTTAAAGGAAGCAATGCCTAGAATATGAAATACTCTTCTTCAGCAATCATTGTCTGTTATCAACCTCTCAGATCAATTATATTACAGTTATTGACTAAAATGAAGCTTTGGTAACTCATGGTGATGTTCTATATTCTGTTAAGAGGCATCTACAGGAGTGTGTGGAGCAGTGGCCATGCTAAGCTCTGTGTTCGCTGGGTGCCCAAAGCTCCAGAAGGCACACTCCTTCTTTGTCAGTGATTTCTGTCCTCTCCTGACAATATTTTCTGACTGCTCCCAGCTAACTTGAGGAAACGCTTTGAATTGCTTTTTTTCTTACATTCTTTGCATACAGTAGAAGTTAAGTGTGGAGGAATAGAGCACAGGTCTATACTGCTGAGAGCAAGAAATAAAATGTTCCTAATTCCAGGTTTCCTTTGCAATGTTCCTCTTTGAAGAAGAATAAAACACTACACCCATCTATCCCCATTCTCTTGGCTTTTTGGCTTTTGTACACAAAGACGGTGTAAATGGAAATGTACATATGCTGTTGTGTAAAGATTGCTGCAGTCCATAAGAGAGGGACTGGCCATAGGGGAAAAGGAAAGTAATAAGCCAAGTCTTTCACCACCAACCAAACAGGTGCACGCGCGCACACACACACACACACACTCACACACACACACGCACACACCAACCTTTCCAATTATCTGCACTTTCTCTCCAGGGAGGACACCCAATGTTTTCATAGTTCTTCTCTCAAATCACCTCCTCTGTACTGACTTGCATATCTTCTATACACACTTCACTATAAACGACTCCACTCCACAAAGACTTAGGGAACATCTGGTCTACGCTCCCTAATTTAATTGTCAGAACGTGTATGTCAGGCGCGGGGCTTGGCCTGAGACTACAGCAGCAGCAACAATAATGCCCTAGAAACAGCTTGTCCTTTCTGGGTGCCAGATGCTGTTCTAAGAGCTTCCCACTTCTAGCTCACTCGATCCTCATAGCAACCCCATGAGGTCAGTACTATTATTAGGTCCATGATGTAGATCAAGAAAATGGAGCACAAATGAACCCAAGTCCAGAAGAGCCAGAATGTGCACCCAGAGAGTGGGGTTCCAGTGTCTATGCTCTTAGCCGCCTCAGAAGCCACCTGCCTTCTCCTTCTAGCTGGTGAGATGGCTAGACGAAAAAATAACTAAAGCACCCTGGGTAGAATTTCTTCTTATCGATGAGGGTTACGGAAAAGAGGCCATTCCAGGTGGAGGGAATAGCAATGGCCTATAGACATGAACATCTGTAGGAGGCCATGAAAAGCAATGTGTGTATGGGGGGGGTAAGAATACTGGGTGGTATGATAGTTCGTTGTATGTGTCGACTAGATTGGACCAGGAGGAACAGGGCCCAGACATTTGGTCAAACGTTACTCTGAGTGTATCTGTGAGGGTGCCTCGAAATGAGATTGGCACTTGAGTGGGTAGACCTACCAAAGCAGATTGTCCTCCCCATGTGGTGGGCCTCATCCAAGCAGGTGAAGGTCTGAATAGAATACAAAGGCTGACTGTCTCCTGAATAAGAGAGAATTCTTCCTGCTTGACAGCCTTTGACCTGGGATGACATTTTTCCTGCCTTTGGAATTATACTGAAATATCAGCTCTTGGTGCATCTCAACCTACCAGCCTTCAGACTGGAACTACACCATCGGCTTTCCTGGGTCTCAGGCCTTTAGCCTCAGACTGGAATTCCACATCAGCTCTCTTGGGTCTCCAGCTCACCAACTACAGATCTTAGGGCTTATCAGCCTTTATAACTGCCTGAGCCAATTCCTTACACTGAAACTCCATGTCTATATCCATATCTACATGTATATAGTCTATATCTATATCTCTATCTATTACTGGTTCTGTTTCTCTGGAGAACCCTGACCCATACAGGTGGGAAGCGCTGTGGGAAATGAAAATAAAAGGCAGGTGTGTCCAGATAATAAAGAGTGATTGAGGGGATCAAGGACAAGAAACTAGACCAAGCTGTCTCTTGCCCCTCCCAGAGAATTCCATATTAACAAGGAGCCAAGCCTTAACCTCTCAGAGTAGAATGTCAGGCAGGCATGACCAGGGCAAGTGGGGGATAGCTGGGAAGGGACCTTGTGATGCCCGTAAAATAGCCTGCCAAGAGGCATTTGCAGTCCCAGGCACAGGGTGCGTCCTAGAGCTGAAGGAAATATACAGAGGGCCTAATCCTACCCTGCAGCTTCTCGAAGAGGAGAGTGAGATCAAGGAGGGGAGGCAACAGATCTGGGGTGACGCTTGTGTGCGCAGCAGAGGGGGCGTCACCAGCTCTCCTAGGATACAGTCTGGAGCTCACTCCCAAGATTGTACATCCTCCCACTGACCCAGCTGGCCCTGCCTGAACATGCCCAGGAAAGCTTCTCCATGACATAAGGAGAAGAAAGAGGAAGAGTGGACATACACACACACACACACACACACACACACACACGTACGTGCACACACATATACATCACTTGGTTGTCATTTTGAGCCTAATTGTTTTAACACCAGCTGTCAAGTCTGCAAAATTCTTCTCTGTTACCAGTGACCTGCAAGACCTAGAATAACGAGCATGTGTTTAAAAATAGTCCAGATTCCTAGAATTCACCTCTCCTTCTCACCCTCCCTTCTCCATCTTACTGACAGGCCTGGTAAGAACTCCACTTCAGATTTATGAGTACAAAGCCAAAAATTGGGATTCAGATTTATTAGGAGTGGTGGAGAAAAGTGGTGGACATGAGCAGGAGGCGATGAAGCAGAGCCCCGGGCTGTGTTTCCAGCAAAGTAGGCTGGAAATCTTGGCGAGTGCTCAGTCCTGAACCCCACGCTTCAAACTGGGTGTGCATTTCCTCCACTGCCCCCAGGTGGGCTCCCATTGCTCTGGTCCGTCCGCAGACAAGCACCCCGACCCCTGTAATCTGAACACCCCTTGGTGGTGGGCCCACCAGCTCCCTGCAGCCTAGCCCAGACCCCACAGACTCTGTTCCTTCTGCCTCTGAGTAGCATAGCAGCAAGGGACAAGCCACCTCTGCAGTCAGACAAACTCAAGGACAAATCCTGCACAGCTGCTAACTAGCTGTGTGACGACTGTCAAATGCCTAAATCTCTCACCATTTCAGTTCCCATCTGTAAAAGCTCCTATGGTTGTTCTAAGGATAAATGTAAAGTATAAAACACTCTCCAATCCATGCCTGGAAAGTAACAGAGACCCTTAAATATTTGTTCCTTTTTTCCCCTTCCTATGCCCAGCTGTCTTACTTTTTCAAACCTATCAAACATACTTTTGGTAAGTTAGGGAAATTTCAGTCAGAAGGAGCTGCCATGTTTGTGAAAGGGTTCAATCATGGCATTGTTTATGGCATTGAGAAACTGGAGGCAAGTTCGATGTCCAACCTTGAGGAAATGGCTAAATTATGATTCATCTCTTCTATGAAGTTTTGTGCAGGCATTTAAATTCTACGTTACTGACACGAGAATATACTCATAATATGATGTGAAGAGAAAAAATCAGCATGAAAATTGTATTTATAGTATGATTTAATTAATGTGAATAAAAACACTAAAATAAAATTAGGCGAAATGTTGACAGATTGTTTCTAGATAGAGGACCTACTAGTGAGAGCTTTTACTTTATTTATGCTTTTTAATTTCCAGAACAAAATGTTTAAAGAAACAAATCAATGGTTGCCAGATTTCTAGATTCAAAAGAGAAGAATAGGGCCAACATTACAGGGGACAGCAAGTCTCTTTCTAGACATCAAAATAAAAGTTCTGGGGGGGGAAAAAAAAGCCGTTTTCCATATTTGACCAAACAGTGAGGTAACCTAAAAAGACCTCACTGTTGTCTTTTTGGGACATGAGGAGGAGATGAGTCTTGTTCTGTCTCGTTTGGTTTGTATAACTAAGTTGAGAGGCAGCTTTAAAGGAATTGACTCTCCTCCTGCAGATCGGGGAGGTTAACGTGTGCAGAGAGAGCTCCGCCAGTCACCCTTGGACAGCACGTGACACTCAGCTCCAGGTCACAATACAAGTCATGGGGCAGGGTGAAGAAGGCTTCCCTGAGGACCCCAAGATGGAAGACCAATTAGGAGAGCTCTTGTGTCGCTTATACTCTAACAAATTAGAGGATTAAGCAAAATAGGAGAGGAAGGTTTCTGATGACACCGTGTCTCCCCATGACTGCCCAGACCACGGGTTTAGATAATAGAGATTTCCATCTGCGAGGACAACCAGAAACCTCTATTCTTAGAAGAACCCAGAGGAACACTGAACCCCGCATACTCATGTTAAGAATGAAGAAACAGACCCATGCAGGTGCAGCGATTTTTTCCCAGAGTCACTGAGCCAATTAAAGGCATAGTTTGGATCAGAACCCAGCCCTCCTGACTCCTAGTCCTGTCTTCTTTCCACTAACTCGACATGGTGGACTTAGAAGGTTGTTTGAAGCTATGTGAGAAGGCAGCAGAACAGAGCCCACGTGCGGCCTTACTGCCCTGGCGCCCTCTAGTGAAGAAACAAGGTCACAGCAGCTAAACAGGCTGAAAGGGTGTGCAAAGAAGCAAGTGACAATGCATCGGGATGCATTGTTTTCTTCCTCGTTAAGCACATAATTGCATTTCGATACACATATATTACATGTTTTAGAGCATCATTATTCTTTCTTGGAGATTCTCTCTGCTATTTCATCACCTCAAAGCTTTGCCTTTCTGCTTAGGAAGGTGTAACCCACTCCCAACCTTAAACAAACCCTATATCTGAAATCTGGATTTGGGGGGAGGAAAGAACAGAGCAGTTGTTGGCTTTCTATAGCGATTTAGCACATGGGAAAGAGAACTAACTTTTACTGAGCATATACTAAGTCCTAGATTCCATACTTATATTTCCTTCTCCTATTAGAAAACAACGTTGTGAAGGAAGAACCCCGTTTTTGATGGGGACACTGAATCTCAGAGATTAAAAAAGTATGCTGCTCAGAATTACCCAGTTAGAAAGTGGACTCTTTTGAACAACTGCCTTCAGGCCCCGTCAAATAGAAGCTGAAGCAGATGACTAGGAAGGGGAAAGCCTTGATCCTCAGACATTGAAACTATTATCTCATTGACAAAGACACGAGTTTATTCCAATTGAGCAGCAATTTGTCTAATGTATAAATAAAAATTCTTCTCTGTCTCCTGGAGCCAGCTTCCAGTTGGCAATTCTGGGCCAGCCGGGCTGGCTCTGATATTGCCTCTGGGTCACCCCTGGCAAACACAAGGGTGAGGGGGTACTGTCACTGACACATCTTGCAAGCTCTGCTGAGTTAGGAAAGGAGAGCAAAGAGAGAGCCCTGTGTGGAAGAGAAGCTGGGACGAGGTAAAGAATGATCTTCCTGGCCTTGCATGCCCAGAACCTCACCCACCAGCCCTGTCACCAGAGCACCCCCAGCTGGACCGCGCTCAGGCAGGTGGGGGCAAGCAGTACGCACAGGCTCTGGACCTGGCCCTCCCTATGGCTGGGGTGACCTTAGGGCCCTCATGTCCCATGGCACTTCAGGCTTCCCCAGTCCCTACTCACTCTCTCACCACTTCCTGGCTACCCACAGCACTTGCTTTCAACAGACCTCAGTTTTCTAATCAGATCTATGGGACTATAAGAATGACTCCCTTTCTCTAGTACATGCGCCAAGAGGATAAATCCATGTTGTTACTGGGGAGGTTCCCCAAACTGTAGACATTGCAGGTTCCTGTCAGGAAAGAACAAATCACTTCCACCTCTGTGCACTTTGTTCCTCACCCTCCGCTGTCCTGGGGGGGGGGGGGAAGCCCAATCCTCCACAAAGACCCTCCCCTCTGAATTCCAAAAGCACTCTGTGGCCCACTTTCCTTGTATGGCAATTACTTGTGCCCATATATGATCTTCCCTCCTAGACTTTCAGCTTTTCAGGGGAAGCAGCATTCCGTAGATGCATGCAGCTGTGTTCTAATCCTTGAAAAGACCAAGCACTCAGCAATGTTTGTAGTTCCTCTTCATCACTAGGGGATGAAGGTGGGAGAAAGGAACTGTAGAGAATATAAATTGACCTACATACAGCAAGTGGGGAGGAATAAGGTAAGTACGCGTCCCAGTCCCAGTCCCTAAGGCTGTCCTCCCCCTCACCCACCACCACAGGCCCTTGGTAACATCCCCAAGAGGTGATACACAGGTGGCGACTAATCACGCTCACCACCCCCTGACCATGGGACAGCCCTGGCCATGGGGTGGCATGAGCTCGGTGACCTCAGGCATTGTTTTGTTTCTCCCACTGACCACCATCACCACCAAGGTGTGTGCTCTGGGCACTTGGAGTATCAGAAATAGGAGGCAAAAGGGAAATGGAGCACAGTCTCCACCCCCAGGGGCTGGTGCCTATTCCAGTGGGATGGAAAACTCATTCGTGGAAATAACGTGGGTACAGTTACAGAGCAAGGCACCTTTGGCTGGAAACTAGTGTTCAGGCAGGGATTTGAACAGGAGAACCTCACGGGGGCTCCGAAGCCCAGAAAAGGGAAATGACTGGCCTGGCAAAGGGCAAGGCTGAGGGCAGACCCCAACTCCGCAGCTCCAAATTGGGGGCTCTACCCACTGTGCTGCCTTAGCTCACAAAGTTCACAGCCACAAAGGACCCAGAAGGAAGTCTCATCTGCAGCTAAACAGGTTAATTCAGGAAGGACCGCTCCACCCAAAGCAAGTGAGCCTGGAAGTAATTCATCTTTTTTTTTTTTTTTTTTTTTTTTATCACTACCTCTTGTCTCTATGCGGACATTGAGGAAGCAGAGATGGAGCTGCACAGCACCTGCCCTAGCAGTAATGACATCCTAACAGAGAGACAAGTCCATCATTATCGTCACCATCATCACCACTATCCTCAGCCCCCATCATCACCAACACCATCATCATCTCGGTGGCAGCTTTGCCGTCATCGCTAGTGTAACGACATGGATACTGTCATCATACCCAATCTGTACAGAGCTGCGGATTACATTCATTATCTCTAATCCTCAGACAAGCCTTTTAAAGTAGAACTGATTAGCCCATTTTGCACATGAGTAAAGTGAGGCTCAGGGAAACCACACTGTCTGCCCAGAGGCGTACTGGAAGAGCTGGGATTCTAGAGCAGGTCTGTTGGATGGCAAAGCTGTCCCGCTTTCTGTTATTCCAGGCTGCCTCCATCAACCAATAATTACGCTAATTGGTAATAAATGCTCTCACAGACAGAGGGAAGGAGCTTGGGGAGCACAGAGAAGGGTGTGGTTAATTTTGCTGTGACGGGTAAGTGAGAAGTTCACCGGGGAGGAGAGTCAAGGTGAACCTTTGGGAAGGCTTTCAAGTTCTAGTGTAAAGAAAGCTGTGTGTTTCAAGGAGAAGAGAGAGCGTGTACAAAACAACAGGGAGTGGGAAGGAATGTTGCACAGTGGGGGTGCAGCAGTTCTGGGAACACTGCAAGAGTGAGTGATTAGTGAGTGAGGGAGATAGTGACAGCTGGGGCCAGAACCTGAGGGCCTCACGCCCTGAGTCTGAGTTTCGAGGAGCCCTGGCTTACACAGCTCACTGTGGAATGAAGCTGTATTGACAAGGACGTTTGTTATGCTGATGTTTATAAAAAGAGGCAACTGCCTATCAAGCCAGCAATAGGGAACTGGTTACACGAACCTGGTGCTCATCCATACTGTGGAATAGTCTGCAGTCATTAACAATGATATGTATGATCTAGCACCCCGTCTTCTGGGTATAGTCCCAAAAGAAGTGAAAGCAAGGATTTGAAGAGATATTTGTACAGTGTGTTCATAGCAGCATTATTTACAACAGCCAAAAGGTGGAAACAACCCAAGTGTCCATGGATAGATGAATGGATAAACAAAAGGTGCTCTCTACCTTCAATGGAATGTTAATTCAACTTTAAAAAGAAAATTCTAACACATGCTACAACATGGATGAACCTCGAGGACATTGTGCTAAATGAAAAAGCCAGTCCCAAAAGGATAAATACTGTATGATTCCACTTACATGATATACCTAGAGTAGTCAGATTCATAAACACAGAAAATAGAATGGTGGTTGCCAGAGGTTTGGAAAGAAGAGGGGATGGGGAGTTAGTGTTTAATGGGAACAGAGTTTCAGTCTGGGAAGATGAAAAGTGTTCTGGAGATGGATGGTGGTGATGGAAGCACAATAATGTGAACGTACTTAATACCACTGAATTGTACCCTTAAAAATGTTTAAGATTGTAAATTTTATATTATGTATTTTACCACAATAAAAAATGTATTTTACCACAATAAAAAATGATGCTATGGGTATATATTAACATGGAAATATGCTCTAATGTGTTGGTTAAGGAAAAATATAATATGTTATGTTATGGGTCCATACTTAAATATATATATATGCTAGCAAAAATATTAAAAAATATGAATCAAAATGTTAACAGTAGTTTTTTTTTTAACTGAGAGATTACATTTTATTTTCTTCCTTTGCATTCTATGTTTTTCAAAGTTTCTGCAATGACATATATAATAAAAAGTGTTTTCAATTAAAGAGAGAAAACATACCCAAGACAGAGATTGATTGAATCTCAGAGACAGAAATGGGCTTGGGAGGGAACGAATGGAAGCAGGAGGGCCTGTTAAGTAACCTCTGCTGCAGGATGCTGATGCAATGGCCACTGCAGGCGACCCTGGCTTAGAGAAGAAGGCATCCGCTTGGCACAGCTGGGCAGAACCAACAGTATGTTGCCCTCGCGATTACAATTTGCACTGTTCATTCTTTAACCAGATGTTGGATACCTATGACAGGCCAATCACTGGAGATACCAACATGACCAAGATAGTTTTCTGTCTCCCAAGAATGTCCGTTCTATCAGTGGAAAGCAGAAAACTAAGCCACCAAGTGGAATGGAGCAAGGCATCTGTGGATGTACAGAGTGCTGAGGGACAGAGCAGAGGGACACAGGAGCCGGGTGAAAGGGGATTTCTGTGTGAGCTGGTGCCTGCAGACTTACTCAGGCCAGGCCCAGGGGAGTGGAGTGTTGTGTTCCAAGCAGAGGGAACAGCATGTGCAAAAGCTCAGAGGCCACAGAGAGCCTGGCAGTCCACTACAAACAGAACTTGTAGGATTTCTATCATTGAAAACCTTGCAGACATCCCTATCTAGCTGGATATGGGTTTTCTGTGGCTACCTCAGTAGGTTGCCTATCCATCAGCCATGCCCCCTTCTCCCTTACTTTATAGAAGTTTATCTGTATTCCAGCGACAACACAGAGAAAGTAGGCTCTTCTCCTAGCCCTGGGGGTGAACGTGATTGGTCTAAGCCAAGCAGTTAGTCCTGTTTCCCTTTTCTGGTGGTCTGTAGAAGTGGACATAGGGACAAGTTCTGGCCGAAGCACCCTGCTAGGTGGTTTCTGATTAGGATTTTGCTCCTCAGTAAGAACAAAGAGCTGCTAAGGAAAAGGCTCATTTTATATGTTTCCTCTTGCTTCCAGCTTGGGATGCTTCTCTGTTGCTGGGAGCTGTGGGAGCCCATGTAAGACCACGAGGGACTGGCCTGGATTGTTGCAGAGATAGGACTACAGCCTCCTAACAGGTTAGAACTGCTAGACCACTCTTGAAAATGCCCGTATCTAGCATCTTGTCATGTAAGACAATTAAATGCCTTTGTCATTAAACCTCTGCGAGTTGGATATTCTGTTCCTTGATGCCAAATACTTCTTAAGTAATATGTCTGCCTCCAGACCAGGAGATAATGTGTGCGCTTTGGTCAGGCTGGCAGCAAAGCCTGCATCTCAAGGACCATCTGATGCCTGAAAGCCAGTATTTCCCTTACATCAGGCCAGACCTTCCCTGTCGGCTTTTACCTGCACAAAGAAATGAAGCTGTTACCACAGTTTCCACCCAACTACCAACATGAAGATCACCATCAATATTGATGGATCAGGTGCAGAAAACATACCAAACCCACAGAGGAAGACCTCAGCTCTTCTCTTCCCCAAAACAAAGCTCACTTGGCAGGAAACAAAACAGAAGGGAGGAAACTCTACCCAGGTCTCCTTTACTCATTGTGGGTACACGCGTGGGCCAGGGCAGTGCTGTAGGTACCCGCAGTCACCCTTTGAGGCCCTGGTTTCCTTTCTCTGGGCTGGTTCTCCTGCCCTAGAGGTAGAAAACTCAGGTGAGGGCAGCAAGTAGCAGGAAGGGAGCTTGAGATTGCAGATGTGGATGGCAGGGCTGGAACGGGACCAAAGCAACTGGGGCTGAGTGAGTGCTGCCCAGGAGAGAAAAGAGGAAGTACTGTCTGCTGCTTTCTGACTGTGGCATTCAGGGACTATTGCTACTTGCCAGGGAGCAGGGCCGTGAAGCCCTGTGCCCAGCAGGTTCTGCAGCCCCACATCTGCACCTCACCTGTAAAGCCCTGTGGAGAAGCTACCTGGTTTAGCCAACCATTCTTTCATTTTTCTCTCTTGCTCAAACACCCTCAGTGGCTCCTGCTGTCTGAGGAGTTGAACCCAATCTCTTCAGCCCGGTCCTCCACAATATCATCCCAGCCATCAGCCTTGCCCCCCATTTGGGTCCAATATGTACCCCCAAGGCCAGCGTGGCCCACACACTCAGGCAGGGACAGCCCATGAAGAAACTGCTCACTACCCCAAGGATTTCTTTGATTTCCTCTTCCTCAGCTTGGTGCATCCTGCCACTTGCGGCCTCACCCGCCCCCCACAGGGGGCTTCTTGGGCCAAAGACTCCCCCAGCAGATACAATCCATCTCTCTGTGCTGCTCGGAGCCTTGGGTGAGGCACAGGCCAAACTGCTCACATCATGCAAAGCCATCCAGTCGTGGCCTCCCAGCCCAGTGAAAAAGAGCTCCTGCATCCACGGTGGCCTGGTGGGGCTCTCCTGGGCTGAGGGACACCCGTGTACATGCTCAGAAAGAGCACGTACCTGAGGACTCATTCTTCTTAAACTGTTGTCTAAAGTTGTATGGGGCGGGGGGAGTTATTAGCACAGACAAAGAGCCAGGCCCCAAATTATACCTCTCTTAGAGAGTCAATAGAAGTGGGTTGGTCCTATTCTGTAGCTTCTTGGCTTTTGGTAAATCACTCCACAGTCAATCAATAAATCTCTCTTTCTCTCTCTCTCTCTCTCTCTCTCTCTCTCTCTCTCTCTCTCTCTCTCTCTCAAAAGAAAGAAATAGGACCTTGTGGAAATAACATGAGTTTTGAAATAAGACAAATTTGGGTTCTAAATCAGTCCCAGTCAATCTACAAATGCTTGACCCTCACTCCTCAAACTGCCCGGGTCATCCCAAACAAGAAGAGTCTGAGACACTGTCCCTGTCTAGAGGAGCCTAAGGAGACATGATGACTAAAAGCCATGTAGTGTCCTACATGGGATCCTGGAACACAAAACGGACATGAGAGAAAACTAAGGTAATTTGAATAAAGTGTAAAGTTTAGTTAATATTGTGTCAGTATTTGTTCATTAATTGTGACA
Source organism: Rhinolophus sinicus (assembly GCF_057876585.1). NCBI lineage: Eukaryota > Metazoa > Chordata > Mammalia > Chiroptera > Rhinolophidae > Rhinolophus > Rhinolophus sinicus. The sequence continues at coordinate 103,321,932 of NC_142515.1, read as the reverse complement.
AATGTTCCATAATGTGAGGTATTTCTCATAGAAGAAACTGGGTGTGGCGCGTATGGAAACTCTCTATAACGCCTTAGCAATAAGTCTGGAAATCTAAAACTGCTCTAAAATAAAATGTGTATTAAAATATAATATTAATAACAGGTCCCAGGCACTTAATACTGGCATGACTTCGGTAAAATTATTCCCCTTCTTTTAGTCTCAGTTCCACATTTATAAAATAGGATAATATCGACCTAATGGGGGTGATATAGCACATGTAAAATGTCTTCTTAACACAATGCCTAGCACACCATCGGCACTCATTAAACATTTCTTTTTTAAAATCCCAACCAATAAATGCATTTATGATTCAATAACAACATGCGTTAACTAGTCCACATTTTTTAAATTTCCCAGTTTCCCCCAAAATGTCCTATATAGCTTTTTTTTTTTTTTTGGTCCAATATCAAGGCTCATGCATTCCATCCCATTGTCAGGCCTCTTTATTGTCCTTTAGTCTAAAACAGAGCTCCCCCACATGACACTGACGCAAAGTTAAACTAGCCGTTCCCAGGAGGTCAATAACAGAAGCTTTCATCACAGCAGTGGTACAAGTGAGGCTGAAATCTGGCTTGAGTGATGTGGCTATTTAACACTCATAACCCCCCTGTTATGCCACGCCCTGCCTACTCTATGCGAGGCTTTGTGCTAAACGCACTGCCTACACTGCCTGTACATTTCTCAGCAACGCGATCACCCCATTAGACAGATGGGGGAGCTGACATTCAGAACAGTTAAGTGACTCGCCCTAGCCCCACAGCAGGCACCAGCAGAGCTGAGATTTGAACTCTGGAGCCAAACTCATGCTCCTCCCCACACACCATACTTCCTTCCGGGAGCCTCCACATAGTGGGAGAGACTGATAGGGGAACAAGCCATGACAACAACACAGTGACAAAAGTGCCATGAAACAAGCAAGTGGGAGATGCCACAGGAACCAAGAGCAAGGAAAAGTCTCCCCAGAGAGGGGGCCCAGGTGGGACCGTGGGGGGCAAGGCAGGTGGCCTCTTGCCTTGAAGCCACAGAATGGATGGGCATTGAAAAAGGTCCTGAAGGCTTTCATTCATTCTTTTATTCGTTCATGGATTAATTCATTCAACAAATATTTATGGAGCTTCTTCTACGTGCCAGCTCTGTCCTGGCTACTAGGGATACATCAGAGAACAAAAGAGACAAAGACCCCTGGCCGCATGGAACTTGCAATCTAACAGGGAAGGAGACAATAAACAAATACGTGAAATACATAGCGATGAGTGTTAACTGAGAAGAATAAAGCAGAGAAAGGACAGGGAACACCTGGGGTCAGAGGACTGTGATTTTCAGTCAATGGAAAAGCTTCACTGAGATATTTGAGTGAAGATCTGATGGAGGGAGCGAGGGAGAGCTGGCAGTGACAGTGGCAGGAGAAGAACATTCCAGGTGGAAGAAGCAGCCAAGGCAAAGGGAAAACGTGGCTGGAACCAAGAAAGTGCTAGGCTAAGGGTACACTGAGAGGCCGTGCATAGTGCTAGGACAGTAACACAAGAAACCCATGGGTGCGATGAAAGAGCTGAGGCATGGGGACCATCGGCTGTGCCAATGACAGGAGCCCTTAGCTATTCTCTTACCCACGAAGTGAGGAGAACTTGGAATTGGCAGGCAGGGCCTTGAACCTTTACCAGAACACATGGAGAAGGAATCTACCCACTTCATTTGTGCCTGGGGCCAGCCCTGCAGGAGCCAACCCTAGCCTGGAATTGCAGGCCACAGGACCCCCACCGCACCCCATACCCAACCCTGACTGTTGTCATGGGAACACATGGAAAGGTAATGTCCAAGCTTCTCTGGGATCTCAGCTGCTAGGGAACTGTTATGCAGGTCCATCTCACCTGGCATGTTACTCAACCTCTCTCTGCCTCCATTTTCTCATCTGGGAAATGGAGATAATAATGGCCCCATCTCATAAGAAGGATGACGTGACTTAATAAATGTAAAGGGTTCACAACACCATTTGCACATAGTAGGAGCTCAAAAACTGCAGGTGTCTGTCACTATTAGTGCAGCTGTTACTGTTGCTATTATTATCATTACTGACAGCAGCCCCAAACAACATTCTTAGTCTACCTAAGAGTTTCCAGCATCACAGGGGAGGGAGAAGAGCTGGAGAAATATAAACAGTGGAAAAGGTAACCCCCTTTCCCTCCACTTGTCTTCCACCCCCTGCAGCTATGTACCCCCTCCAGGGTCATTACCTTCCTCCCAGTCTAGTGCCCCCCCCCCTTTCTCTGGATTAATCTTGGTTTCGATAGCCTTCCCTGGTAACTCACCTGTGAGTACATTAGGAGTTCATTCACCATCACAAATTTTGCCTCGTGTCAGGTCACCTCTAATCAATTGCTATAATACATGTAACTCCATTCTCAAATCCTCTGCACTTCCAGGATCTCTTTCATCTGAGGCCTTGCTGACATCCCCTGCCCCCCACCTCAGGAAAGAGGGGGTGCTCTGTTGAGTTGTAGTGTCTTGGCTTATAAGAGTCATAAGAGCCCTTCTACATCTGTAGACTACCCTCAGTTTGAAGATAAAAATGAGGCCAGAGAGGGGAAGTGAATTTCCCAAGGTCACACAGCAGGTTGCAGGCCAAGTTGAAAAGGGAACCTGGGTTCCCAAGGTCATGTGCATTAAGCACTTACTACACACCAGGCATGTAATCCTCATAGCAACCCTAAGCGGGAGATACCATCAATACCTCTGTGTTACAGAGAAAGACACCAAGGCTCAGAGAAGGTACAGAACCTGCCGGAGGTGTTGGACATCTGTAGCTGCAGGAGAAGGAGGCTGAGAAGACTGACATTAGCCACCCTGTGGGTTTCTAGGAGGCTCTCCATCAAGGAGGAGAGGAAAGGAGAGCTATGGAAGAAGAGGAGAAGGCTTGCCCACAGCACTTCACAAGGGATAGGGCCTGGCAAGCCCAAAGAGGTGCCACCCAGGATACAAGGCTGTGTGGATTTACTTGAGATGCTGGCCCAGGCTTCCCCAGTTGCTGTAAGTGCTCTGCCTGGGTCAGCCTAGCCAAAGATGAAGGCTCCACATGACGAAGGACTGACTTCGTGCCAGCAATTTGTCACCACAGATTCATTAAGAGGGACACTTCATATCTAGGCCCCTTTTATGAAATCTCAGCACCTAGATCTGGGCCTGGATCTCTGTTGTTGAGGGAAAACTTGTCATCCTTTAATCCAGAACGAGTAAGTAGGGAGGGGAGTGTGTCTCCACAATTGGAATGGAAACTGGAGCCAGCATATTTATATGGACACCCACTTCAGAGGGGTCTCTTAAGTAGTAGGGATTTGTTATATGAAGCCCATGTGTTATATGTAGAAGGACCTCGGAGTCATCCTGTTTATGGACCTGTCTTCCAGCCCACCTATACCCACGCCATCCTATGGGGGGCAGTTCCTGTGAGGCCACCAACCTCCTCCGGCACCCGCTCCCCTCCAACATGCAGGCCTGCAGGACAGAGCCAAATCCTCCCAGGCCACTGTGTGAAAACTCAGCTTTGTCCAAACACTGCTTTATTCACGCAGCAGACAGGCCTAATGGGCCAGAAGGGATGTGTGAGGCTCTCCAGATCCATCATAATCTGAGTATTTAAAGGTCCCCAAATGCCCATTTAGACAATCCACATTTTCTAACAGCTAGTAAATACTCTGGGACCCGGTCAGCATTTTTAAAGGTCCTGAAATAGCTCATTTGCATAATCCATATTTTCAGAGCCTCTAAGCATTTGTCCTACCTACATAATCTTAATCTTTATTATGTGCGAGGAAGAAAAGGCTCCCAAGGAGGGTAGAAGCCCTTCACATCCCTTCTGGGAGAATTGATTCTTGTTTTTAAAAATGACCACATTTTCCAAAGCAGGCACGGAGCTAACCACAAAAGGAAAATATTTAAAGAGAAGCTGTTAACCTGTGTAGGCCTGCAAATGTTCTTTCCTTGAAGGCAGGAAAATCCCCCTGTGAGCTCCCAAAGATTCTAATTGCACAACTGGCCCCTGAAAACACTTCAATTAAAGTTGGAGCCCTCTCCCTCCTCCTCCCCCCTTCACCCTCTCTTGTTGGTTCCCTCCAGGAGGCCAAGAAGAACACTGATTCCCCTGAATATCTTTTTCAGCATCACTTTTCCAGTGTTAGTCTTAGCTCAAAGCCTTTCCTGGGGAAAGGAAAGGCGATCTGCTAGGAGAAATTTAGGTGTCCGCATTGTGAGCCATTCAACACTGATCTGGGGTAAAGCCTTTGCCCAGTGGGCAACAAGAAAGTGGATACCTGCAGTCACCAGGATAAAGCCCCAGGGGACAATGGGGGACTAGTCCCTAGTAGGAAGAATCCAAGACAAGAACGACCCACACTGCTGCCTCTCTGCTCTCTTGCATGGAAAAATGATCCGCCCTGTTAGGAAAGCTATCCAAATTCCAAAACATGTACAACTACAGGCAAATCATGGCCCACCCTCCCAACATAATGCTGAACCAGACACCAGGCCTGAAAGAGCACATACTGTATGATCCCATTCCTACAGATTTCTACAACAGGCAAAACTAATCTATGCAGACAGAAGCCAGGACCATGGTACCCGGGGGTTAGGACAGGAAGGAAGATGTGGGGCACTCGTAAGGTACTGGTACTAGCTTGATCCAAGCACTGTTTACCTGGGTGTATTCACGCTGGGAAAATACCCAGAGCTACACTTTTATTTTTGTTGAGGTCATCCAAATTCCCTTAGTTCCATCCCCTCTCGCTGCACCTTTATTTGTCCTCTGAGCATAGCCTGATGCACAAGTAGCTGTGAGAAGGGGTTACTCTTCCCTGGTCCAGACTTCTGATTTAGGGGCGGTCTGGGGGGGGGGAGGGGAATATTTATAGTAACGAGGATGCCTCTAAATGGACTGGGGCCTTCTTCATGTCTTAACTCCCCCATCTGCTAGGAATCCCACCACCTTAGAAAGCGGTACCTTGTGGTCTTGTGAGAGGAGCTGGCAGAGACACTCAGCCAGGTCTGGCAAAGAAGGATGTCTCCCTACTGAGTGTGTTTGAAGCTGGGAATGGGCAGCAGGCCAGGTGGCGCTGGGTTTCTCCAGCCTCAGGCAGGCGGCAGGACTGCCTGAACTTGAGACCCACAGCCAGCCCTGCTGAGCTGGCTGGAGCTCAGAACTAGAAGGAAGAAGGGGTAGAGAAAATTGAGGGAACTGAAGGGAGTGGGGACGAAACAAGGAAAAAGGAAGGGGTAAAATTGACCTGTACCGAGGGTGGGCTGCTGCAATAATTCAGATGGAGGCAGATCTCTCTACACGTTGGCTCTTCCTGACCAGAATGCTAGGCAGGGTGGCAAGGCAGTGCGGCCGGACTTGCACAGTCCGGCCCTCGCGGTAGATCCTTCCCTAACACTCGTCCTGCTCCCCCACCCCCACCTCACAGCCCACTGGCCTGGATGAAGCCCGCCCCACCTCCCCCTGGTGCTGAGTTCCACGCCGCCTCCACTGTCCCGCGTGTCCTCCTAGGGGCCATCCCTAGGACTCCACAGGGTGGGTGCGGGGGGGGGGGGGCTGGCTTTGGGGATTTGCGCCCCGGTGATGGGTACAGGGCGAGAAGCTCCATGAAGTCTCCAATTCCTGAAGACCCCGATTCCTGGCTCCGACCTTCCTCCGCCTCCTTCCTCCGCCGCCCCCCCCCCCCACCCCCTCGCGCCAGCGAGCGATGGAAAGAGTCTGAGCTCTGAGCAGCAAGTCAATGCTGGGGCCCGCCCAGGGTGACATCGCGCGCCCAGGCTGGCAACTCTGGTGAGTGTGCATGCTGGGCGCGGCACCACACTCACTCCCGAGCCCTCTGCCCCAGGATCCCGGTGACCCTTCCTCCCCACTCCGCCCAGCGTCTGGTTGCCTTCGCCAGTGTGCTCCATTCCCTGCCCCTCCCGGTGTCAGCGGGGCTGTCGCCAGGTCCCAGTCTGCACCCCAAGAGCGCCGCCCGAAGGCTGGCTGTGGATGCACTGAGCAAGCCCTTGGAGGGGGCGTTCCGAAAGCCCTGGCCTCGCCTCCCTGACAAGCCCCGCCTGGCCATCAATGACATCATCCCCCTGGAGCCTTTGCCCCTTGCCTTAGCCGTCTGCAGCAGATGTCCGAGCTCCGCTGGTATGCCCCTGCCTGCTCTCAGCCCCCCTCCGCCACACACCCCGCTCAGAGACGGAGCATCTCTGCCTGCCCACCGCCTCATTTCTTCCCGCGCTGAACCCCCAAGGCCACAGCCAGTCTAGCCTCCTCGTCTTCTAGTTTCCCAGTTCCTTCCTTGCTTCCACCTCCTCTCAGACCCTCCAGTGCCCAAATCCTGAGCAAGTCACCTTTCAGACGATTGATAAATGATAGATAGCTATAGAGACTGATAAATGGACGAATAGATATACATGGATGATAGTTATAGATGATATTTAGGATAGATGATATATACATATAGATAGACAATAGATATAGACAGAGATAAATGAGAGAGAGATGAAAGGTGGACCGACAGAAAGTAAATGGATGGATGGATGGATGGATGGATGGATGGATGGATACAGATATATACAGAGGGTGACAAAAAATATATACACATTTTAAGAAAGGAAAAAACTATTAAAATTGTAATACTCAATATAGACCAACAACAAAAGATGAATACAAGTCACGTTTGACTTCTGCAATTACAAGAGGTGCTCAAAGTGGTTACCGTCAGCATCCAGACACTTCTCATTACGGAAAACTACTGCTTGAGCAATGTTGTCCAAAGCATCCACTTGCATACAGTTTTTTGGCACCCCCAATATATATGTGTGTGTATATATATATATATATATATATATATATATATATATATATATATATATAGTGAAGGGACAACCTAGGACCCCAGTGTGGCCAGGACAGTCCAGCAGTCACAACCTGCTTAACATACATGAAGCTGCAGGGTTCCAGCGGTGCACAGTGTAAGCGCTTTGAGTCCCTCTGTAACACCACGCACAACAGCAGCTTAGCCTGGAAGTCCAGTGCTGCGTGCAGATGGTCTGAGCACAGCTCCGATTCAGCCAGGCTTGCCTGCTGGCATCACCAGATTAATTCACCCATTCTTTCAATAAGCATCCGCTGAATCTAAAGTAGCCACCCAATGCTGGGTACTGTCACCCAGAGACCGACAGGGAATGTGCCTGCTTGATGGGGGCTGACATTCTTGTGGGCTCAGACCCTCACACAGTAACTCCATGTGATAGGGCACCTGGGAGAGGTTAAAGATGGAGAACACCCAGGAGGGAAAGCATTTGATTTGGGTCTTGAAGAATGGGTAGAGGGTTCCCAGGAGAAGGAAAGGTATTTCAGGCAAAAGCCCCAGGATATGCTCATAGGAGAGGAGGGACCAATATCTCTGGGCTGGGGAGCAGTCTGGTGGGACTAGATCACAGCACCAAGGTGATGGGGGGTCTAGATCAAGCTCACAGAGGAAAGGGTTGGCTGAGGCCAAGTTGAGAGGCACCCTGACATCCAACCTATTTCTTCTGTTCCTGTGTCCTCTGCTAGGTTTGTCACCAGGCACCCAAGGTGACATAGGGTAAAACCCCAGGCTTCTTGGCCAGCTCTTCAAACTATGGACATGTGACAATCCGAGAGTCAATCAGCCCTCCTAGGGGAGAAGCTCCAATGACAAAGCAGGCCCTCCAGCTATCTGACCTAAATCCTCCCACCCACCCAGGGGCAGCCTCCCCTTCAGGGTGACTCAGCTCCTGGCTCCCTCTCTGACACCAGCTGTGATGTGTAACTGGTTACCATGGTGATCCCAAGGAGCTAGGTTCATACCTATCTTCCCTGATGAGACCTGGATGTCTAAATTGCTCCTGCAGTGAAAGCCTGTGCACAGCGGCTCACCTGCAGAGGTACAGTATTTGACAAGCAGCATCTCAGAGCCTTCCTCCCCTGCATTAACTCAGGATGGGCGCAATGGAAGGAAGAGGGAGGCCTGATGACAGATGTCCCACCATGGGGACTCTAGACTGGTATTTTTCTCCATAAGATTCAGGTCTCCAGAGGGAGGGAGACAAAGAACATGAAGGCAGGAATGAGAACTACCATCAGCGTTTGGTGTCTGGGGAAGACTTCCTACTATTCCAGGTCATGACACATGTGGACCCTTTGAGAATACACTTGGGAAAGATGCAGACTTATTTATCAAATATATCATTCTCATCAAAGTTACACTTACACACACACACACACACACACGCAGAACACCAAAATACTGTTTCTGAAACCTGGTCTGTTACCCTCATGCTCCAAACGTTCAATAGCTCCCCAGTGCCAAGCAAGAAGATTCAAACTCCTCACCTAGGCCTCAGCCTCCCATTTAAATATCTCCCTCATGATCTACCTAGTAAACATCCTTGCTGCCCCCCCCCCACAAAGCCCCCATGCCACACTCTCAGCAGACCACTTCCTGCTTCCCAAAGTTCTCCAGCCACAATGCTTGTCTCAAGTTGACCCTCTGCCTGGGCCACCTTCATTCCGTATCCACTTCCTTGAGTTGTCCTCACCCTTAAGGCTCAGAGCCCCTCTCCTCAGGTCCCCTTGGACTCTTATTAGAAGACAGTCTACCATGAAGTATACAGACTTGTGTATCTGTCACCCCCACGGCATGTGGCTCCTTTAGTGGCCCTTTATCCTTCAGAGGGCCTAGCATTCATGTGCATTTCACAGCACTGGTTCACCCTCCCTCTCCTCCCTAAGTGTGTTTTAAAGACCTTCACTAAGGATAAATGAGGAGACCCTGGCTGGGCCGTCATCCTACACTCACCCACAGAGCCCCTATCCCCTAGTAAAGAGAAGGGGGTACAAGGGCAGAGGGCTGAATCTCTCACATCGGGACTCCTGGACCCCCTACTGAAGTGGTACTTTCTCCACCCCAGCTCTTCAGAGCCTCAGCTACTTGAAGAGAGATGGACTGCAGGGCCTTCTCCTCTGGGCATGGAGAGAAGGCGCGCTGGCATCAGGCAAAGGAGGCAAGAGACTCAGGAACAGGCTGCTAGAACATGCGGATGGTGTTCCAGCTCCACCCAGGCTCAGGCCGGGGCATGGACCTCCCCCAGCAGTGGAGTAAGCGACATAGTGACAGGCTCTGGTCTCTGTGACACAGCTGGCCGCGGCTGCTGCCATAACCCAGGCACCAGCCAAGCCTGCAGACGCAGCCCTTGCAGACAAGGCTAACGCAGTTAATTGGTTCCACCCTTCAGCTGAGAGCATGAGCATTGATTGGGCACCCATGGGGCTCAGACGCTGTGACCTCTGAGGATGCTTCACTTCCTTATAAGCTTGAACCCAGAAAAGAGAAATCCGATCTGAGGTCATGGCGCTCATTTCCCAGCTGGGCTGAGACTCGGCAGAAAGGCAGTGGGTTATAAATAGTGGAGGAGCAACCACTGAGAAATCAATGGTGAGGAGGGGAGACAGCTCTCTTCTCCGGGCAGGGCCCAGCATACCTTCCAGGTAGAGCAGGTGACAGGAGACAAAGAGACACAGTCCCACTTACCCTGGTCACAGTCTCCTCACCTGTCTCAGAAGTGTGTGCATCTGTCCTGACTCCCGGAGCGTGGTGAGTTAAAGGGTGGGGTTGGGATGAGGGCACTTCAAGTGAAAGTCTTGGGAGTTGGGCTTGGATCTTGGTTGAGCCAGGGGTTAGCCCCACTTGTTGCGACCAAATGCTGGTGTGTGTGCCCCATACACAGAGACCCGAGCCCATTCTCCTGTGATTCATCCATCCCTACAGGAAGCCATCCTTCATCCTGTCCTCCAAATAGCTAGTCATTCAAGATGGAATTCAGCAAATCAAAGTTGAGTCCCTACTCTGTGCCAAGCCCGGTTGTAAGCTCTTTGCTACCTCCCTATAGAGTGGTGAGTTCTACCTGCCCTTGAGTATCTGTGAGAATCAACAAGAAAACAAATGCCAACGCACTCGCAGCTGGAAAGTGTTATGCACATGCCGTGAGGTGTGGTTTAGACAGGGAGAAGCCCTTTGGGTGCTTCTAACACAGGAACTTTCCAGGCCCTAAGGGAGTCATTCCTCTCCCTTGGTCTTTATGATCGCAGCCAAGGAACCCTTGATTGGCATTTATGGGCTAGTTTCTCAAGTCAACTTGGTACTGTCTCCTAATATGGATATTAGAATATATTTCTGAGGCCCTTACAAAAGTATGGTCCCCCCAAAACTTGCTGTATGACCTTAAGCAGGTCAGTGGACCTCTCTGTGTGTCAGTTTTCTCATCTGTAAAATGGGGGTAATAAGAGTCTCTCCCAGGACTGCTGTGAGGATCTGAAGAGTTAATATATGTGAAGTGCCTAGACTAGCAGATGACACACAGTAGCTCCTACTAGATAAGGGTGAGCTTCTTACGACCATGATGCAATTTGATGGTGGCAAATGAGGATTCAGGCTAACCTTTTACAAAGCACCTCAGGGACCCTATTGGACAACTGCTTCCGGCTTGAGGACATATCAAGCCATAGTCTCCCCAGGCCTTAACCCACCTCCATATAGCATCTTCCTCAGGGAGGAGACTCATGCCCTCTCTTGCAAATTCATCCTAGAGACTCTGTGTTCTAAGACATTGCAGCCTCTGAGAGAAGACACTACAGAGTTTCACAGGGGAAGGAAGTGTGAGTAAAGAATGCTGTCTTTCCATTTCCTGCAATGAGGTGGGTGAAAAGGTTGGACTTCCGTTGTGATAAGGAGGGGAAGAACCAGGCATGGAGCTGAGAGTTTCTAGATGCTGCAGGTTTGCGTTAAATTTCATCAGATTGAAGATTTCTTAGTATACAAACCTGTGGACAGAGGCACTGCCTTGCTTAAGTAATGGTTCCCACGCACAACACTAATATTAATCAATAGTTATTTACTTCTTCAGAGCACAGCACAACTCATAGTAGCTTCCAGCCTTCTTCTGCTCCTCTCAAGCAGAAAACAGCTCCAGCTCAGAGTGACAGGAAGCTGTGACTAAGGGCCCAAGGTCACATAGGATCCCTAAAGCTCCAAAATCCACGGAGATTTTGTTGTCAAGAACATCAGAATTCAGGACTACTATATTTTCTTGGTCCAGCTGTACCTTTTATTCCAAAGAACAACCAATTAGAGCCTCAAGTCTTCCTTGCTTACTGCTCATTCCACTATGCTAAGACTGAACTAGCTCTCAGAGATACCGATATGATAAGACAAAATCCCTGCCCTCGAGGAGCTCGGAGGGTAAGCCTGTCTCCTTGCACTTGGCCTTATTCCACATAGACCTCTTTTCCTCCTGCCTGCCTCCCTCCCCACCATTATCACTGGCTGGTACTGACTGACCTTCTACTTCTGTGTTCTCTACAGCATTTACTTAGCCACTGCCTCCAGCTGAACACTGGACTGGACAGTGCAGAAAACAAAGAAATAAAGCCACTGACTTTATGGAATCTACAGCTCACTGGGGAACTTTTCAAGGAGTGTAACCAAAACTGCCCTGGAAGGCTTGTGAGTCACAGGCAGTATGTCCTAGACAGCACGGCTCCTCTCTTCAAGAGCCCAGCCCTTCTCACTCACGTGATTATGACGTAACAAGACAGTAGGTGCCAAAAGCACAAGCAGTCTAGAAAGAGGTGCTATAGAGCAGCGTTCCTATAATAGCACTCCTGGGAAAGGCCTGTGGGTCACGGCCAAGCCCGGCGTCCTGCCTAGGTTACCATCGCATCCCTAGGAGAAGCAGCAGCTTTAAACCTGGACACTGGTACTTATGCTCTGCATGAAGTGAACCCAAAGTCCCTTGCTGATAAGAAGTGACCAAGAGGTCCCACTGGATCCAAGGCAAGGGTCCACACCAAGTGCAAGATGACAAAAAGCACACAATGGGATTAAGCAAACGCCAGAAGTCAGGTCCTGGATGTAGTATATGGGACAAAGACTGTGTCAAAATGCCAAACTGAGTCATCCATCAAGGGATGAGTGGGTCATGGGAGCAGAGGAGACTCGGGGCTTCCACCTGTGTTACCTTCTTCAATACTTACAACTACATCTGAGGTTGATTCTTCCCCTTTTACAGATGCAAAAACTGAGGCTCAGAGGCATTATCTTGGCAAAAACACTACAATTGGTATGTGGTAAAAGCAAGACCCAAGTTTTTTTATTCTTAAAGCTTGGGCTTTTTCAACTATACCATGCAACCTACAAAAATGGAGAGATCATTTCCATTTCTATATTTGTCACTAATATTTAATTGATCATTGATAATTGATTATTTATTTGATATTTAATCATAATTCGTTGATATTTAATTCATCAGGCACTTCTTAACCTTCCTTAACACCTTAGGGCCATAGCTAGGAATCTCTAACCCAGGGCTCCTTGGATTGGGGCTCCCGCATTCCAGGCCCACAGGAAAGAAATGTCACTCCACCTTCCCTTTCCACGTGCAGCACTGACACTAAGTGCTCCCAGTTACCCCACTGAGGCAATTTCAGCTCCAATTTGTTCAAACTCTAGACCAAAGGCTCAGACGCAGCCTCCGATATGCCGAACAAAAACCAGAGACAGGAACTTGTCTCAATCAGTGAGTCAGGGCTGGTGACGAGAAAGTGCTGGGGTGGGAAGCACAGTTTGCCCCCGCCGCCCCCCCCCCCCCGCCACTGGTGTCCCCATTTCTCTCCACTGTGCACATCCCATAGTCCCACCCTCACCCCTGCCCGCCCGTGGGCACTGCTCTGTCTCAAGTGTGCAGTAGAATCATGGGCAGACCCCAACCCCTCCCACTCAGCTCTCCCCAGTCCTGGCTGGGGGGCCTCACAGTCCCCGCAAAGCACCTGGTAGTCCACAGGCCACAGTCTGAAAAACACCGCAGGGGGCAGGGGACAGGGGTCTTAGACTGGGGCAGGCAGGTGGGGCAGCGCTCCTGTGGGTGGGGATTCCTTTCTAAAGAGACGCTTTCTAAGACTCTAAGACAGTCCCTTGGGAAAGAGGGGTGGGGGAAGGGCACAGAGATCTCGCCTAGCCCCTCCTATTTAGGGCTGAGGAAACCACAACCAGAGAAGGGGGAATCAGTACCTTTTAGAGCCGCTTTTCTTTCAGTTAGTCACCCTCTCCGTAAAGATGTCTTTCTCCAGCTGACAATTGCTTCCCTGCCTCCGTACTACCTGGAGCTGCTCTGTCCCCTCCAAAGGAAGGATTTGTGTCCGTTCAGAGCTTTCCTCATTTCTGAGGCACCCTGTCTTTCCCCAGCTCCGGGGGGAGAGGGGTCGGGCAGGGGGGACACTTGCAGAAGAACTTACAACCTTACAAGAAGTATAGGGCGGGGAGAGTCACGATGGCAAACGGACCTAGGAAAATCCTTGGAACTACAACTTTACCTACATTACAACACACACAGTCTGCTACCAAAGGCACGTTACACATCTTAAAGTAGTCATAAAGACAATCACAATTAATTTCCCATTTCCATCCTTCGCTCCATAGAAGTGGTTCAGGAATTCCCTCCCCCACAATTTTAAATGAGATGATAATAAATCATTTTTGCCTTGTTGTAGACAACATGCCCATTAAGAGGTGTGTGTGTGTGTGTGTGTGTGTGTGTGTGTGTGTGTGTGCACGCGTGCGAGAGAAACAGAGAGAGAGAGAGAGAGAGAGAGAGAGAGAGAGAGAGAGAGAGAGAGAGAGAGACTCTCCATCCAATTGTTTACTTCTTTCCTGATTTCAGGACACTGGGTTGACTCCCGCTGTCCCCATGCCCCAGCAGCCTCTGCCCAGCTGAGTGACCTGGGGCAAGTTACCCAACCTGTGAGTTGTTTCCTCATCAGTGGAATAGGGATGTGACCAAAACCATGGTATAGAGGTGTTCCAAGGATTAAAGAAGGTCCTCAGGTAAAATGCTTAGTAAAGTGTCTGGCACATAGTAGGTGCTTAATTAGCAGTAGCATGAATTGTCATCACTGTTAGTAATGAATTCCAATATCACCCCCTACGCTGTATGTGGCTGGCCTCAGCCCCCAGCCCCTCCCATGTCAGCATAGCATGCCTCTGCCCAGGACGCCAAATCACCAGACATCCTTGAAGTGCAGCCCAGCATTCCCACCACCTGCCGAAAGGTGTCTCCTCTCCTGGCCCCCAGGTGGCCTACGTGTGGAACAGACTCTAGAAGTCATTCTTCCTAAAGAGACAGTACAGATGAGCAGACGACTACAAAGGGTGGGAGTTGTGAGCCCTGGGAAGGAATGCCCGGAACTTGACTAGCCCTCCTTCCCCAGGGCTGCAGGCATGTCCTGCGTTGGGGTAGCAACTGTGGCTACGCGGTCACACAGTCACCACTAAGCTAGTCAAAGCCTGCTTCCTGAGTCCCTCTGGATCCCTGTGACCAGAAGGGGTCAGGGGGTCAGATCTCCCCAGGACGAGGGCTCTGATGTGAGCAGGGAGAGAACAAGGTGCTCCCACCCCTTAGGAGGCCTTTGTGCTGACTGGAGCATGTCATGAGGGGTGAGACAGAATTTATTTCATCAGAAGTTCAAATGCCTGTGACAAATTTCCAGACACTTTTGTGCCAGCCTCATCTCCCAAACACACACCCATCTGCTGGAACCCCGGAGTCACCTCAGCCAGATTCACGTCTGCTCGGATAAAAACTTTAATTCAGTGGTTGTATTTGATGTCCCTGCAGCCTTTCAACACATTTTTTACATAATCTGTCTTTAGAGCTTTTTCTTTATAATATGCTTCTCTTCTAAAAAGGAACTGACACTTTGCTTGATGGAATCTATTCAAAAAATGCTATTGAATACCTGCTAGGACCAGCTCAGAGCTATACACTTGGGGTGCAGGAAGGGCTTGGCAGGGGTGGACAGAAAGATGGTGGAATCACATCTTTTCCCTCCAAGAAGCTGAGAGTCGGGGCAATTTTGGGGGAGACAGAAATTCATGCAACGCATCCAAACGCATGCCAGGCTTGATAAGTACTCCAAAAGAGGTGAATATAAATTGCTTCAAGAACAAAAGACTAATTCCTGTGTTTGCATGGGCCTGTGATTGCAGACTTGTGAATTCAGGAGTTAGGATGTATGAATATACAATCATGGTGCATGAAATAAAGCTCTTCATCTAATAATGCTAATACACGCTAGATAGAGTGTGACCGGATGAGTAATTAGTGAAGCTCTAGGGTGTGCTATTGTTATTCCCACTTGCCGAGGGAGAAATATAAACTGCCTGTATTTACAAACAGCTGCGCTCTCCAGTGTGGCAGCCTCTGACCACACGTAGCTAGTGAGCCCTGGAAACGTGGCCG
The DNA here is from genome assembly GCF_057876585.1 of Rhinolophus sinicus. Classification (NCBI taxonomy): domain Eukaryota; kingdom Metazoa; phylum Chordata; class Mammalia; order Chiroptera; family Rhinolophidae; genus Rhinolophus; species Rhinolophus sinicus. Next base: position 103,306,551 of record NC_142515.1, on the reverse strand, counting down.
GTCCGAACTGAGATGTGCTGTGCGTGTGAAACTCACCGCAGGGATCAGTCCTAGTACAAAAAATTTAAAAATCTCATGAATAAGTGTTATATTCATTGTGTGTTTAAATGATTGTATAATGTATATATACTGGGGGTGCCAAAAAAATGCATACAAGTGGACACTTTGGTCAACATTGCTCAAGCAGTAGTTCACCATAATCAGAAGTGTCTGGACGCTGATGGTAACCACTCTGAGCACCTCTTGTAATTGTGGAAGTCAAATGTGACTTGTATTCATCTTTTATTATCAGTATATATTGCGTATTACCATTTTAATAGGTTGTTTTTTTTCATTTCTTAAAATGTGAATACATGTTTTTGGCACCCTCTGTATCTGGTTAAACAAAACACCATTATATATGTGCTACTAAAATTAATCTTACCTACTTCTTCTGATTTTTTTAAATCTGGCTACTAGAAAATGTAACGTCTCAACTGTGGCTCCCATTGATGGTCCACATTATATTTCTATTGGCCAGCATGAATCCAGAGCATTCGTATCCATTTTGTCATTTAGTTCTCATCACGATTCTACAAAGCAGGAAGGAGGCACATTTTCAAGACAAGCTAACCAAGGCTCAGAGACGTGGTGAAGTGGCCCAGATGACACAATATTAGGCATCAGCAACTCATTTGGGTGCGTGGCTCAAGGTCTCACCTGCTTCCTCACCTGTAACATGGAGCTCATACCTCCCTGACGTGGTATAGTAAGAACAGAAGAAAAACGTGTACTCTGCTTTCAAGTGGGGACAGTCACCGTGATATCATGCATCCTAAAATTAGCCCCTCCATCCAATGCCTTCTACCTTCAAAGCCCACGGTTACTGCTCCCAGGCTGGGCTAAGAGGCCCTTCTCCTGGTGCCACCTCTCGGGCCTTGCATTGCCTGGCTGCTCCGCATGCCCCTGGCTGTCACCTGTAAGATGTGAGCAGCTCCTGGGGACAGAGGCACATCTTCCTGCATTTCCTGTACCTGATGCTTCAGTCCCTGAACAGTCACTGTTCAAATGACTGCTTCATCTATTCATTATTTGAAATAAGGACTGGGCTTCTGCGGAGCCACACTACTTTAAAAAAAACAAAAAAACAATTTGTTTTTTTAGAGCCGGCTTAGAGTCACAGGAAAACTGAGTGCATGGTACAGGGAGTTCCCATTTACTCCCTGCCTCCTCCCCAACAGACACACAGCCTGCCCCGCTGTCAATGTCCCCCAGTGGTACATTTGTTACAACGGGTGAACCTACATTGATTGACATGTCATTATCACCCAAAGCCCACAGTTTACATTAGGGTTCACTAGGTGTATGTTCTATGGGTTTCGATAAATATATAATGACATGTATCCACCACTAGTGTCATACGGAATAATTTCACTGCCCTAAAAATCCCGTGTGTGTCCCCTATTCATCCCTTCGTCCCTGTATCTTTGGCGACCGCTGATCTTTTTACTGTCTCTATAGTTTTGCCATTTCCAGAATCTCATATAGTTGGAATCGTGCAGTAAGTAGCCTTTTCAGATTGGCTTCTTTCACCTAGTAATACGCATTTAAACTTCTTCCATGTCTTTTGGAGGCTTGATAGCTCATTTCTTTTTATTGCTGAATAATATTCCATTGTCTGGATGTCTCAGTTTATTTATTCATTCACCTACCGAAAGACATGTCGGTTGCTTCCAAGTTTTAGCAATTATGAATAAGCTGCTATAAACATGCACGTGCAGGTTTTTGTGTGGACATAAGTTTTCAACTCATTTGGGTAAATACCAAGGAGCACAGTTGCTGGATCATATGGTGAGAGTATGTTTGGTTTTGTAAAACACCACCAAACTGTCCTCCAAAGTGGAGGCACCATTTTGCATTCCCACAGCAATGAATGAGAGACCATACTACCTTTGATGAGCTTACCATGCTATTCTTGCTTTTAGGAGCTCCACCTTTGTGCCCCCTGCCCACTGAGCCCAGACCCCAGCTATCCAATCTACGGCTCTCCTGAAGATAGCATGTAACACTCAGTCTATGTCCCTGTGCTCTTTAATAATAAGTTTGCTAATAGTAAGTACTTAATATGAGCTGGGCACTGGGCAAAGCTCTTCCCATGTATCATTCCAATAATCTTCACAGCAGCCCTGTAAATGGGTCCTCTCATTATCCACATTTACACATGTGGAAACTGAGGCTCTGACATGCCCAGTGGCTCGCCCAAGGTCACACTGCTGGTGGGCGGAAGTGATGAGATTTGCATCACTGCGGGTAACCCCTGGGCTGAGATGCCCCTGGTCTGCATGTCTCTCCATCTTACTCAGCTGTGAGCTCCTGAAGAGCCAGGACCTGTCTCACTCACCAGGAAATCGCCCCTGTGCCTGGAGTCTTTCCAGCAGCCATCACTGAATGCTGACTGAGGCCGGTGTCACAGGTACTGCTCTTTCCTCTTACCTGAGCTGTCCCCAAAACTTCTACCTTGTCTCTCTACTGTCCTCTCCACACCCCTCCTTTCCAGGCCCCTCACAGTCCCAATTTTCCTTCCGGGTTGATGATCCCCCAAACCCCACATCCAACCTGGCCTTGTGTGAGGACATCTCCCAGTTATCTCTGAATAGCGTCAGCACTTGTCCCTCTAGGAGGCCCTTCCCCCTCATATTTATTCACTGCTATAGACTGAATGTTTGTGTCCCCACAGTTTATATGCTGAAGCCCTAACCCCCAAGGTGAGGGGATTTGGAGGTGGGGCTTTGAGATGTGATTTGGATTAATGAGGTCACAAGGGTGAGGCGCCATGATGGGACCTGGGCCCTTATAAAGAGTTGAAGCGACCCCTCTCTCACTCAAAGTCTCAGCTCTCAATTTTCCCTCCAAACCTTCTCTTGGATTGGTCCTTTCTTTTTCATCCCTGCTCCATTATGTTGGTTCAAGCTATTTTCCATCGACTTTGGAGCAATTGTTATAGACTAACTAGTCTCCCTTTATTCAATCCATCCTACAACAAATATGCAACAAAAATAATGCCCAAATCATGCACATCACTCCACAACCTGCTATGTCTCCCAAGTGCTCCCTGGATTAAGTCCACTCTTTATTCTAGTATTCCCAGTCAGCAGTAATCTGGGCACCACCCTGCCCCCGTCCCAGCTCACCCTGCACAGGTCTGTGCTCCAGCCCAGCCAGCTCTCTCTCTCTTGCCTGCCCAAGCTGGGCTCTTTTCCACTTCTGTGGTTCCACATACTATCCCCGGAATGTCATCACCGCTCTTCGTTTTCCATCTGGATGCCAACAGGCTCTCCAGATGGTCCCAAGTCCAGCCATGCCAGGACAATCGCCCTGATAACATCAACTCTGTGGGATCGGTGCTTCCAGACTGCCCGAAGCAAGAACCCTCCTGCTGCACGGACAAGCATAGCCCACCCACATGGGCTCCCGGCACAGGATGCTGGCTCCACACTGAAAAGGACCACTCCACTCCGCTCCCACCCATGAGGACGGACCATGAGAACAGAATCGCAAGGCTCTAAGGAGCCAGGAAAGGAGCCCAGAAAAGTGAACACTTGGGGACACTCAGCAGCTGTCTGCCAGCACACAGGGCTGCCCCACAGCACTGAGTTCACTCTGAGCTGGGCTGGGAAGAAGAGGGAGGATAAATGGGTGAAAATCTCATAGGGGCTGAGCACCTTGCTGGGAAATTTGGACTCAGCTCAAGTGCCACCTCTTCTTCCAAACCTGTCTCACTCCCCTGGCTAAAATGAACCTCCCATGTGAAACTAGGACTTTAGACACACTTCCCAGTCAATACATCTCACTTTCTACTCAATGTTACGGTAAATGCATAGACAAATCTTTACTCTGTACTGGACTGGAAAGTACGGAGGCAGGGTCCATGACTGATTCTTTTTTATAATCCCAAAGCATCCAGCCCAGTCTCCAGCCTGTAAAAAGAAAGTCTGGCAGGATGTTTGTGGGGTGTACATCAGGACCCCCAGCATGCAGCCCATGTCCTCCCATAGCTGTGTCCCCATCCTGGACTTCTCAGAGGGGACACCAGGGGGGCAGGAGACTGGGCTTACCATGAGGTACCTTACAACTCCTGAATCGTAGGGTTCTGGTACCCCTCTAGGAGAATCTTGCCTTTGCTCATCTAGCTTTTCCTTTGCTTCCTTCACAAGTTGGCACCAGACATAGGGGCTGAGAGCCAGATTAGCGACGAAAGCTGTCAAAAAATATCTCCCCTCCAGAAAAAGCAAAGGAAAACAACATCTTGGTGGGGTTTTCCAAGGGAAGAAAAAGTAAAATAGTCTTTCTATGTGTTGCCCTAAAATGGCAGTTTTGCAGAGGGAAAACATATTTTTTCTGAGCAAAGCTGTTTGTAGTGTGAAAAATGGAGTGTGTGTGCTGAGCACAAAGACACAAATTGGCCCGAGGCGCAGCTACAAATGCTATTTTCCCAGGAGTTTATATTGGGCAGGAAGGGGTTGGGGAGAGAAAAAATAAAATCTTTGTTTTGCGAAAATGGGGAAAAAAAACGTTGGCCTGGATCAAATTCAAACCCGGCATCTGGTACGAAGGAGGCCTGTAATAGAGATACACGGGGTAAGGAAATGGTTGTTGAAGGACCACGCACCTTATATGCTCTCTCCAGGCTCACCAGAGAAGGTGCACGCTCACTCCAACAGCAGATGGCCTGGGCCCTGGGGCCATCGCAGACTGGAATGTCCATGGTCTGCTCCAGGGCACGGCTAGGCATCCCTCTGAGCCCTGCCTCCTGCACTCCTGGGACCCACCCCACAAGGCTCCTGAGAAGACTGATGGGGACAACACCCATAAAGGGGTTAGCACAAGCCCTGGCCCCTAGTGAGCATGGAGGTGTGGTGGTGGTTTTGCTGGTGACGGTGATGGTGAGGGTGATGATCATGATGATGGTGGTGGTGGTGGTGGTGATAGTGATGATGGGGATGATGCAGAAGATCATGATGGTCATGACAGTGCTGGTGATGATGATGAGGACAATTATGGTGGTGGTGGTGATGGTGATCATGATGGTGATGATGATGAAGACAATTATGGTGGTGGTGGTGATGGTGATGGTGATGGTGATGATGAAGACATTATGGTGGTGGTGGTGGTGGTGGTGATGGTGATGATGAAGACAATTATGGAGGTGGTAGTGATGGTGATCATGATGTTGATGATGAAGACAATTATGGTGGTGGTGGTGATGGTGATGATGAAGACATTATGGTGGTGGTGGTGGTAGTGATGGTGATGATGAAGACAATTATGGAGGTGGTAGTGATGGTGATCATGATGTTGATGATGAAGACAATTATGGTGGTGGTGGTGATGGTGATGACGAAGACAATTATGGTGGAGGTGGTGATGGTGGTCATGACCACAGCTCCTGCCTCACCCACAGTGAGCACCACTCCACAGCCCCTTCCTCCCCTCATAGCTCTAGACAGCCTCACAGATGCAGAAAGGACTTGCCTCAAAGTCTGGACCAGAGTCACTCAAAGAGTAGTCTGAGAACCACCAGCATCAGAAAGCTCCCAAGGTGGGTGTGAATTGTGCAGATCCCCAGGCCTGCCCCAGAACTTCAGATTGTGACTCGAGGGAGGGGGCCTGGGAATATGCATTTTAAACATGCTCCCTGGGTAGTTCTAATGTACACTAGAGGTGGACCCATGGAGTCTACCTCCCTCGTTTTACAGATGAGGAAACTCAGGCCTGGAGAGGAATGGGTCAGTCAGCCAGGGTTAGCAGAGCCAGGACTAGACCCAGATCCTCAAATTCCAAGAGCAGTGTGCTTGTCACCCCAGCACAGCCTGTCATTTATTCAACAGTGATGTGTTGAATGTCAATCGTCTGCAGAGCACTGTCCAGGCCCCAAACCAAACCAGACCAAATGCCTGCCTCCAACAAGCACACAACTGAGAGGGGGAGAACAGAGGAGTATGGAGAAGTGGTGAGGGGACCAGAGGAGAGGCTGCAGGGGTAGGGAAGGCAGGTGGCACAGAGGAGCTCAAAGGTTGATGAAGATGGTTTAGAGGAAAGGAACTTTCACTGAGCTTTGCAGGATGAGCAGAAGTTGCCACACAAAATAAAGAGAAGGACACTGCAGGCTGAGAGAACAACATGAGCAAAGGCGCAATGTTGAGGACATTTATGGGAAACAGGAAGAAGCTGCATTTGTCTAGACATGTCTAGACCTCCAGGTGAGATGGGGCCCCCTGAGGCTCAGGGCTGGGGGGGGGGGGGGTGGCAGAGAACATGGACCTGGCCCTGGGCTGGGCAGCTTGGTTTCTACTTTATAAGCAACAGGGAGGCATGGGCAGCTTTCCAGGAAGGGAGTGGGGTGCGTTTTAGGAAGGTCAGCTGACAGCAGCTTAAAACTGATGGAATGATAAATGACTTTGGCCCTGAGCTCAAGCCCCTAAAGGTGCCAGCACCCAGGCAGGCCAGTGGCTTGCAGGCTCGAAGTAGGACAGCTGCCAGCTGCCTAGGTCTACCTACCCTCCCACCTCCCACTTGTCTTTATAGGGACGGGGTGACAGGTTGAAAGGGTGTAGATGTGACATTTAATGCACAGCTACTCTGTGCTCTGTCTCGATGCCACACGCCCATCTCTGCATATCCTGGCCCAGTCTTTCCTATTTCCTTGCAGTAATGAGTAGACTGGCTTCTCCTGGGGTACGCTACTCATGTGCTGACCAAACCTTGAGAGGCAGGGTGGGAGAAGGAGATGGCAGCCCCAGCTGGTGCCCCCATAACTCTGAGTTTCAGATCTATACACATTTAATAGCTATGACCTTGGGCCAGTTACAGATTCTCTCTGAGCCTCAGTCTCCTCACCTGTAAAGTGGGGATGATAATACTTACCTTACGGAGCTGCCCTGAAGTGGAGAGACAAAGCATAACGAATGCAGCCCAGTGCCCAGCCCAGCCCAGCATGGGTACCAGCTATCTGATGGCTGCTCAGATGATGATAATGACAATGGTGACGAAGACATTGCACCCCATTTGCAGCTGACACCATCGGCGTCACCGCCAGCATCAGCAGTATCATCATATCATCTTCCTGTGTTGTGACAGTTCGGGCCCCTCATCAGCCATGCAGGAGCCAGGAGACCAAAACACAGACAAAGCTCTTTGCTTCAAGGCCCTGAGCAAAGTGCAGTTCCGGGAGCGATGGAGGCTCAAGGCCAAACCTCTGCACTCAAACAGGCTTGTCTGACCTCCAACAGGGAAGGGCGTGAGCTGGACTGAATACATCCACACCAAGGGCGGCCTGGAAAGGGACCCCAGAGGCTTGCGAGCAACCTCTGCTCTACAGCTAAACTTGAAGAACTCCACAGCCTCTTGGGGTTCTTGATAAAGAATACAGAGGCCTACAATGTCCTGTTATGCCCAGAACTAACACAAATAAAGATTTCACAGATACAGATAGTAATAGCTCCTTTCCTGTGTACAGATAGTGACGGGTCATTATAAAACACTTTCATCCTGTGGGGGAGGCTGGGAGGAGATCAGTGAGTTGGTGTTGCGGATGGGGAAACTGAGGACAGGGAGATTAAGTGGTTTTCTCAAAGTGCCACAGCTCACAGCAAGGGAAAAAGGCAGGTCTGACTGTCTCTAGCCCTCCCCTGTGTCTGCTTAGGAATTACCTGACCCTTCCTTACCAGCAGAAAAGAGCGGTTCATAGCTTGTAGGCGTCTCAGAAAGTTTCTAGTCCAATCACGTAGGTGATCATCTAGTCCCGATGAGAGACGGGAACCTAGAGGAATACACTCGGTGCCCTGCCTCAGCGAATGACAGATGCTTACAGTAAGGAGGACCCCACAGAGATCTTCTGACCCAGTCGTTCTCAAGCCATTGAACTTCCATCTCACCCCTCCGTAAGGCGCAGCAGCACCAGCCTCACCTGGAAGCTTGTTAGGGCTGCAAATTCTCAGGCCCCACCCACACCTGTGGAGTCAGCAGCTCTAGGAGTGTGGCCCAGGAATCTGCATTTTAGCAAACCCTCCAGCTCACTCTGCACTACATTTTGAGAATGCACAGGCTTGGCATGCCAACCCTGATGCGTGTTAAAATTTCAGAAACTTTGCTCTCAGGATTTTGTGGGATTCTTTAGCAGGGGTTCAACAGAAGTTGGAGGTAGGTTTCATTAGGTTGATATAACTATGTTTTTAAACCACAATAAAATACAGCCCTTATGCTCTAAGTTATGTGCCAAATTTCGATACCTTGGAGGCCACAAATGCCATTAACTTGGGCCACCAACGTGTCACATGTGTGCAGGCCGGGCCCTGGAGCCTGTCATGTTTGAACTCCCTGGAAGATGGCTGAGGCTGTATAGAGATCTCTGAGCGCAGAGCTAAGCACACCCAACCCTGTCACATGTCACAGGCACTAGGACACTCCCACTTGCGATACTCAGTGAATGCCAGGCGTGCAGATGCTTACACACCTCCCAGACGCAGCGTGAAAGCCAGCTGTGCAGTCACAGAAAACGCTCAGCCCGTCACACGCCCATCATTTCACAGGTAACGGTAGTGCCTTTTGTACTTATTATGATCCCATTCACATTTATAACGAGGAAAGACTGTTGTTTAGTGATTCTACTGTGAAACAAAAATTATCCAATACTCCTCTGTCAGGTTTCTGGATCGGTGTCACTCCACAGGAAACAGCTCAACAATTACAAGTTAAGCTGTTAGAAAACTCTTAACCATTTACAACTATTGGTTTGCGCTGATCAGAATTTTCTTAGTACTGTGTGATCTGCACACAAAATGGAAATAATTAAATGCCAAGACTGATGTATATTAACTCTAATCCCTGATTTCAAATCTGTGTGTTGTCAGAATGGACCTATTATTATTTTTTTTTCACTTACAGATTTAATAAAAAGTGAATATTCTGAGTTTTACTTTATGGGACCCTTTTGTATAGGAACATTACTTGTATCTATTTTGTATTTTGGGACTTCATGGAGGATTTCATTTAGGAAAAGATGCTTCTGTTTTTAAAATGTTAGCAAATTAATAATTCAGGCCAACCCTCTCATTTTATAGATAAGAGATCTGAATCCCCATGAGGTCATGGGAGTCACCCAAGGTCACACAGGTATTTTAAGTACAAGTAAACCAGAGAGTAGGGAAGCATTTTTTATGCAGGAGGACACATCAGTGACTGAGATGTAATTTTTATCATTTAGTAAATTTAGTTGTTTTCATCCTTCACGGATTTAGAGAAATAATTAGTTTTGTTCAGTTTGGCCAGAGGGGTTAGGTGGGTGTCTGTTGCTTTAGCTACCTGTTACATTCACCCAGTTTCCACTAGGGAAGACCCCACACCCTCCAACTTTCCGTTCACGCTCCACTGTCCATTTTAGGGAGGGCAGATCCCTCAGATCTGGCCGCTCGACCTGGAGAAGCTCACATTCCCCTGGCTGCAGAGATGAGTTCAGGGAGCGCTGAGGAGCCAGCGAGACCCAAGGAGACTTTGGCAGGAAGAAGCCTGAAGTGTAACAACTGCCACAGAGGCCCAGACGGGAGCTGCACACCACTCAACCAACCACTGTCCATTTTAGGGAGGGCAGATCCCTCAGATCTGGCCGCTCGACCTGGAGAAGCTCACATTCCCCTGGCTGCAGAGATGAGTTCAGGGAGCGCTGAGGAGCCAGCGAGACCCAAGGAGACTTTGGCAGGAAGAAGCCTGAAGTGTAACAACTGCCACAGAGGCCCAGACGGGAGCTGCACACCACTCAACCAACCTGCTTTTCCCATGAAAAGCTAACAAAACGAAATATACACACATATTCAAATCATAAAAATCCACTTTAAATCTAACTTATAGGTCTGAACGAAAAAAGAGGCAAAGTGTGGATTAAAAAGCAGGGGAAAGTAGGTAATATGGAAGGACAGAGACTGGGACCTGGGAGGGCGACAAAGAGTGACCAGGTAGGTGAAACTCAAGGCAGAAACTCTGCAGCCTCTTCACACCACAGTTAGGCTGAGACCATGCTTCTCGTCTCACCCCAAATGGCTTGTGTATGTTAGACAGGCGCTTCTGGGCTAGAAGGACTATAAGGGACCTCTCTCTTTTTACAGATAGGACACTGGGGCCCAGATAGAAAGACACGGCTGGTGCCAACAAAAGACTTGGAGCAGAGACCACCCCACATCCAAGGGAAACAGGAGTGTGAGGGGATGAGTGGCTGGCACCGGCCGCAGGCGGAGACAGCCTGATGACCACACGCTCTCCCCACGGATTTTCGCCAACTCTGACTTGTACTCACTCCTTCCCTAGCACAGGCCCAGGACGGCAGGTGTTTGAATGCATGTTAGTTGAATGAATGAGCGAATATCCAAGGCACCCTCCACAAGCTCTCACTCAACAAGCAGACCAAGGCGCACACGAGGGGTTGCATGGAGCCCTGGGAAAGCTGCTCTCCAAACAGCAGAAGGACGTCAGTGAGTTCGCAGAACATGCCTCCCATTCACTCCTTAAACGCATAACTTGCTCACTGCTAATGCAGTGAATTATTCATGCCTCCAGGGCTGGGGTTTCCCGCCTTTCAACAAACACTCACCTTTCCCATCCGAGGCTCCAGCCAGCCGTCCATCTCCCTCATTTATGGAGGTGAGGAAGTATGAAGAAAAAGCAACCGCAGGCAGTTCCTTAGAAAGGATAAGACTTTGCAATGAGAAGCCCAGGACAGGCAGTGAACAGGCCAGGGTGCCTCCTCTCTTCACTTTCCTTCCTCAGAAACAGACCCTTCCTTCCTTCTCCTCCCTCCCTTCCTTCCTTCCTTCCTTCCTTCCGGGCCTCAGCGGCTTCCTGTCAGATAGGAATCACTGGTCACAGCTGTTGCTTTTCTCCCAGGGAAAACCAAACCTCAGAGTTTGAAGGCCTGAAGAAGACTCCCAGATTCAGGTGTGTGTATTTGTCAAGTGGATGTGTGGGGCGTTTTTTGGAAACTTACTCCGGTCGAGGTGGATGTCCAGGTCCTTTGTGGACATCAGTGCATTCTGTCCCTTCAACAAGCATTTGAGGCAGTGGTTACTACCCCAGCCAGGGTCAGAGTATAAATGCTCTTTAGAATGTAGGGAGCAGTTCAAGGTATGGTACATCTCTATAATACATTTTAGAAATGTTATCCATGAGGAGTTTATTAAAAACTTGGGGAATGCTTAAAACAGAATATTCAAGGAAAACAAGCAGAACAGAGAAGAAAAGCATAGTATCAACTTAGCTTTGGGAAATAATGTTGATGACGCACGTATTAAAGCACAAGAAAGGAACAGAAGAATTGACAGTTGATCTCTGGGTCGTGAGGTAGTGGGTCACTGAGAAATGGCTGTTCTGATATTTTCCAAGGTTCATCCCATGAGAATGTATCACTATCACAATCTGCGGGTATGGGTGTTGTCTGGAGGACACACGTCATTATCGGCTGAGAGGATCACAGAACAAATGGATTTGACGGACCTGCTGAGCAGCCGGGGGACTGAGCAGGTCAGTGAGCAAGGAGTTGGAATGGAAGATGCAAGTCAGAAAGCAGGAAGAGGACAGAACCTGGGGACAGGGAGGAGGAGCAGAGGGCAGGGGAGAAGTCCGGTGCCTGGGGCACAGAGAACAAGAGGCAGGAGGGAGAGGATCAGAGCCTGGAGCCCTGGGCAGTGGGCTTGGAGGGGCTTGAAGGTAAGCCCCCTTCCGTCTGGTCCGGGCCGGGGCAGGGAAGACCTGGAGGCCTCATCACTACGGGTGGAGTAAGTCATTAAAAATGGTTTTAATGCACTTAAGTTGGTCAAAAAGTTATATGTACCTCTGTGTGTGTGTGTGTGTGTGTGTGTGTGTGTGTGTGTGTGTGTAATACACGTGTATGCGTCAAGTTCTCTTCCCACCCCAGGTTCCCCTAAAAGTCAGCAACCAGGGGTCCTTATGCCTATGTGACATTATAAGCAAATATGACACACTGTCCGATTTCCCCCTCTTTTTACCAATAGAAAGTATTCGAAACACACTGTTCTGTATCCAACCCTTTTCACTTCATGACACTTTGGCAGTTTACTATTAACATGAGGGTCCCTAAAGTGGGTCCTGTCGTGGCCCCTCCTATTGCAGAGGTGGGGTCACTGCCATCAGCATCCCTAGCACTCAGGCCCCAAGGAGGTTCCACACTCCCCTTCCTGCCAGGTCTCGGGAACTCAGCGAACCGACATGGGTGAAGATACGCCAGCCATGCCAGCTCCCCCAGAGCAGAGCTTAGCCCGGCAGCCAAACTGCAATCCAGAGGAAGTGACAGCCTGCGAGCTGTTCTGCCAGGTCTCTAGGCACTGCAAGCCCCTCGCCAGCCCTGGGTGGCTGAGGCCCGCCTACGGGGGCTCCCTTTCAGGGCAGACCTCCATGGAGTACCCAGAGAATGCTGGGCTCCCCAGGGACTCCATGTATTATGGGAAGATGAAAGATTTAAGCCTATAAAATATAATTTAATTATCATAAATAATACATGCCCAATGCGCCTCTGCTGAAGAAGAGGGAGAATAAAACAACACTGTAGTAGGGAGGAGCTGCTTCAGAGGCAGGACGAGAAGTGGGGTTGGGGGAATGTTCTCCCAGACAGAGTGCAGGGGGAGCTCAACTCCTGAACAGGAAGACTATGGAAACTGGGAATAGCAACTTAACCCTCCACATCCCAGGCTGCCTGCGCCTCCATGCAGCCTGCCCTGATTTCTCCCTCCTTCACCTACCTAGTGCTCTCTTTAAGTTCCACCTCTAAGAAACTTCCCACTCTATGTCTCGAGGATTTATCCTTTGGTTACTTGTGCCCTGGTCTCTTTGCCTGCCATCCGCAGAGCTGTTGGAGGGCAGAGATTGGTTTGGGACATCTTTGAGTGCCACTCTCTTTTCCACAGAGTCAGCCCAGGAGAAACTCCTACCAAATGAATAAAATTTCCCACTGATGGCCTCAGCGTCCAGGCCTCTCTCTAGCACCAGTCAGCATGGAGAGTGCTTTACGGCTTATGAAGCATGTCTACAAATGTTCTCTCATATCATCATATCATTCTCCCACCAACTCAGTCGTGTAAGCAGGTGGAGGGTTTCCATTTTACAGATGAGGAAACTGAGGCTTAGGGATAATGAGAAGATTGCCAACCTTAACTCCAGTGATCTCTGCTTGCCCATATAAATGCCTTGTTCTTTGTATTACATTTTCTACCCTGAAGTTACTCTTAAGATGATAGTTATATCAATCTGGTTCTGATTATCCCAATAATACCAGGAGGGGGGGAAGGCAGGTAGTCCCATCCTGGCTCCCACTTCCTAGGGTATGTGGGCCTTGGTATATAATTACTCCAAAGCTTAATTCTTTTGACCATTACACTGAACAGGACCGCCTCTTCTGCCACTCAGTGATGACAATGTGTCTCTCTCTGTCTCTGTCTCTCTCACCTCACACTCAGTCATAGCAGTAGCCAAAAGTCACACATCGCTATAGTGACACTCAGCCATACGGAAATCTAGCACCTACATAGACTGTAGGGTTGAACTTGGAAGTCTTATCTGTTGATTATAACACGCCATCAGCAAGCAGCATCCTGTCCTTATTTTTCAACTTTATTTGCCTGCAGTCATGAAAAAACAGGCTGCTTAGAGCAGATTACCGAGAGAGGAAGTTCAGTTCTTCCCTGGAGGGAAGGGGAACTACTGTTTCTATGGAGCCTTGCCTTCTCTCTCACTCCCCACACCCCAGCATCCCTAAGCCCCTTGGATGAAATGGTTTCAGACCTGCCAAAACCCGTAGAGAGAGCTCTTCATAGATCCGTCAGTATTAGAGAGGGGAGGAATGGATTGTGGCTAGGGTCCGAGTAATGCCTATTTATTTCAGGAATGTTGTTGAACATAGACTTGAATAACATATACATGATATTTTGCAGGTAGACTCATTTTCAAAACAAACAATCAAACACACACCACTGAGGTCCTACTGGGATGTCCTCACTCTGAGAGGAGCAGAAATGCTCCAACCTCCCATGACACCCTCCTGCTCTACTGAATAGGACACGGAGGTTAGGAACCGGGAATGTCAGGAGTTTCGCTGAACACTTAGAGGACTTTGGGAGTTTTCCTGAGGGCCTCCTAGATCTTGTAACTCAAACCCAACAAATGAGGGAGAATCAAGGCCCACTGACATACCAGCTTGTTCCTGAGCATTAGGCAGACAGCACTAAGCAAGGCAGAGGCGGCCCCTGTACTTATGGAAACACAATTTCAATGGTGGGAGATAGACAACGAACCAATAAGCAAGCAATAAAATAATTTCAGACAGTGGTAAGTACTATATATAAAACAAAGCCAGGCACAGGCACACCTCGTATTATTGTGCTTCCCTTTACTGTACTTTGCAGATAGTGCGTTTTCATTAACATTCAGGCAAGACCCTCCACCAGCAAAAAGATGATGACACACCGAAGGCTCAGATGATGGTTAGCAATTTTTAGCAATAAAGTATTTTTCAATTAAGGTTTTCTTAGACATAATGTTACTGCACACTTACCAGACTACAGTGTAGTGTAAGCATAGTTTCTATATGCATTGGGAAACCAAAACATTGGTGTGACTTGCTTTGTTGAGATCCTCAATTGATTGAGAGTCTGGAACTGAACCACAATACCTCCAAGGCGTGCCTATAATATGATAGACAATGGCAGGTGCTATCTGAAAGCCCACATTCCTGTGACGGGGTGGTCTGTATATTTGCCCTACCACAACCACCACGAGATGACTGGTGGAGCTAAGCGGAAGCAATCTGTAGGTCCCAAAAGTGTTATCTCGATGAGCAGATGTCAAATCCCGTAGCTTTCCTGGAGGGCTTCAATTTGAGTCCTACCTTGGCACCTGGAGTGGGGCATAGCCTGCTACAGTCACCTCTAAAAGCTGGGCCAGGACTGTGTGGGCCCTGAGAATCATCTGGAGAATAGGCTAAACATACAGATTCCCGGGGCCAACTCCTAAGTGTTGGATTTTCTAGGTAGAACATGAAATATCCATGTTATTTAAAGCACCCAGGGAGAGATTCTGATGAGCCCCAAGGTTTGGGAAGAACTGATCCAATTGGTTTCCACAAGCCTTTTTCAGGCCAAGGAAGCCACGGAGGGTGGGTACTCTGTCCGGGTTACTCTTAGACTCTAGCAAGCCTGTGGCCTTCTGAATTTGGGTTTCTCTCTGCCCGGTGGAGCCCAGACCTCCAGGTGGCCACCCCGACCCCCGGCTGATGCTACACTAGCTCCACCTAGTCTGGGCCAGGTCTCCGGCCTCTGCTCCATTCCGCCCTGGTCCTCATTCCCCGGCACTGCCCGACCCCACTCCTCCCAGCCCTGCCACCTGTTAGTGAATGAAGCTGGGCTTGGCTGGCTGCCCGGGTGCACAGTGGCGGCAGGTTTTTATCAATGGGATCAACAGGGTGTCTGCTGGGGATGAGTCAGGACAAGGTCCTTGTGACTGCCGCCCTAGCTGGCATTTTGGAGGTCACCCTGCAGACGTGACCAGCCTTGGCAGGAGGAAACATTCCTGGGGAGAGTAAAAGGCTCCGGGCCTTGCAGAGCTCAGAAACCCTCCCTGGGAATGGGTGCTCTGTTTGCCTGCTGGCTGTGGGGCAGCTTATTCTTGTCAAAGTCTTATCTGTGGTCCCAATAGCTGGAATGGGCCACTTGGCTTCAGATAATCTTCTCTTGGCATCTCTACTGTTTCAGTGTAGTCTCAGCTGGCGAGTAGCCAAAACCTCTATCTGTTCCTTTCCTCAGGACAGCATCGGGCAGAAGGGCTCAGAACTTTCCTTAGGCTGGTGCTGGATGTTACTCTATTTATTCACAGAAAGGGGGGTGCCTAAAGAGGAACCAGACGCTAAGAACACAGCCTGGGCTCGAGGCTGGCTATGTCTCTGTTCTTCTATGAGGGGCTGCAGGCTGGCACCTTCCACAGGTGGCCCCATGCCCAGGAAAGAGAATGGCATGAAGACCCAAACCTTGTAGGACCAGCCGGAGCTGCCAACACCACCACCACTGATTCTTTCCTGGGACACCTGAGAGAAGGACACTAAGCGACGGGCCGCAGAGCGGCTGTGGCAATCACACCCACCTCTGCCAGGCAGAGCTGCAAAGCCTGCGGGACGCTCCCACCGCCCCCAGGGGCTCATGAGGGCAGCTCCACGGGAAACACCCAGCTGGTAAAATCAAAAGGGTATAACTAATACCTTCTTTTAGTAATGAATGAGAAATATGAAAGAAAAAGAAAAAGTCAGCCAAATGTGATGGGCAGATTTTTCTACCATCTTTTTTCAGTTACCTTTAAAATTCTCAAGAGTCATCAAGGGGCAAATGGAGCCAACACAAGGCAAGCAGAGAAAGACTGTGTCCTCCTGCCTCTGTGCCCTGCGGAGGGGCTGAAAGGACATTTCCTTTGCTATGCCTCAGTTTACCGTCACCAAAATAGGAACTACAGTCATGTGCTGTATAACGACATTTCAGTCAAACTCAGACCGCATACACCACAGTGGCTCCATAAGATTTTAATGGAACTGAAAACTTTCTGTTGCCTAGTTATGTTATAGTTGTCGTAAAGCCGTAGCACAAAGGCTGCAATAATCAAGGCTGTGGTTGAGATGGCAACCAACTTGAACCTGGGAGTGGATGAGATGACATTGAGGAACTCTTAGAGGTGGTTCCTGAGGAATTGACTAATGAGTTGTTGGAACAGAACAGAACACAAAGCTGAAGAAGAGGCAAAAGAAAAGGAAACTGCAGGAGAAGGAGAAGAAGAACCCCCAGGAAAATTCACAGTGAAGGGTTTAGCAGAAGCTTTTGCAGACCTCAACAAGCTCCTTAAAACGTTTGAAAACATGGACCCCAACACCGAAAGGCTGGGGAATGTTCATGGGGCATTATCTGTTTACAAGCAGATCTATGATGAAAAAAGGAAACAAACCAAGCAAACCACCATGGACAAGTTCTGTAAAGAGTGACACCTCCTCAAGAAGAGCCTCAGGCAGGTCCTTCAGGAGGTGTTCCAGAAGAAGGCACTGTTATCATAGATGACAGCTCCATGCGTGATCCTGGCCCTGAAGGCCTTCAAGTGGGACAAGACGTGGAGGTGGGGACAGTAATACCGACGAGGCTGGCCCTGTGGAGGCCTCTGTCAGTGTGTGTGTCTCTTAGTTTTTAACAACAAAAGTTTTAAAAGTGAAAAAAGAAAAATTAAAAAAAGAAAAAAACTTGTAGAACATGAATATAAAAAAAAGAAAATACTTTTATACAGCTCTACAGACTGTATTTTAAGCCATGTTATTATTACAAAAGAGTTGAAAAGTTAAAAAACATTTTAAAAGTTCATATGGTAAAGCAAAAAAATTATAATAAGCTAAGGCTAATTTTTTATTGAAGACAAGTGTTGTTGTTTTTTAAATAAATTCAGTGTAGCCTAAGCGTAGTGTTTATAAAGTCTATAGTCATGTACAGTAATGTCCTAGGTTTTCACACTCACTCATCACTGTCTCTCCCAGAGCCGCTTCCAGTCCTGCAAGCTCCTCTCGTGGTAAATGCCCTTTGCAGGTGTATCATTTTTATCTTTTATACCGTATTTTCACTGTACCTGTTCTATGTTTAGATACACAAATACTTACCATTGTGTTATAACTGCCTACAGTATTCAGTACAGTAGCCTAGGAGCTATGATACTGTATAACCTTGGTGTATAGAAAGCAACACCATCCAGGT